>NC_135481.1:6596751-7838626 GCF_052094955.1 Ictidomys tridecemlineatus | reverse complement strand
TATGATCTATTTTTGAGAAGGATCCATGTGCTGCTGAGAAAAAAGTGTAACTGCTTGATGTTGAATGGTATAGTCTATACATGTCAATTAAGTCTAGATTATTAATTGTATTATTGAGTTCTATAGTTTCTTTCTTTTTTTTTTTTTTTTTCTAAACATTTTTTTTTATTTCTTAGTTCTCGGCGGACACAACATCTTTGTTGGTATGTGGTGCTGGGGATCGAACCCGGGCCGCACGCATGCCAGGCGAGCGCGCTACCGCTTGAGCCACATCCCCAGCCCCGAGTTCTATAGTTTCTTTATTCAACTTTTGTTTGGAAGATCTGTCCAGTTGTGAGAGAGGTGTGTTTAAGTCTCCCATAATTATTGTATGGTGGTCTAGTAGACTCTTGAACTCTTTAACTCTTCAACCTGAGATTGTTTGTTGTGTTATTGAATTTTCCCCCTATATATTTATATTGTTCTTGTACAGTTGCAAAGTCTCCCTTGCAGGGGCAGGCGATGACTGTGCTCCTCCTCCAATTGGGGTGATCTGTCTATCATGCCAGCGGGCCGCTGGGCCCCTTCTCCAGGTCCAGTGGTCTGCCTACCTTGCAGGCAGCAGCTGGGCCCCTCCTCCAATAGGGGTTATCTGTCTACCATGCTGGCAGGCCGCTGGGTCTGTTCTCCAGGGTGCAGGTCTGTCTACCTTGGAGGTGCAGGCCGCGGCTCTGTCCCTCCTCCAATTGAGGTGATATGTGTATTTTGCCAGCGGGCCGCTGGGTCTGTTCTCCCTGTGGGTCGCAGGTCTGCCTACGTTGCAGGCGCAGGTGGCAGCTCTGCCCCTCCTCTAATTGGGGTGGTGATTCTACCATGCCGGCGGGTCACTGGGCCTGTTCTGCCAGTTGGTCGCAGGTCTGTCTACCTTGCAGGCGCGGGCAGCAGCTCTGCTCTGCCCCTCCTCTAATTGGGGTGATGATTCTACCACGCCGGCGGGCCACTGGGCCTGTTCTGCCGGTTGGTCGCAGACCTGCCTACTTTGCAGGCACGAGTGGCGGCTCTGCTCTGCCCGTTTTCCAATTCGGGTGATGTGTCTACCACGCTGGCGGGCCGCTGGGCCTGTTCTGCCGGTCGGTCGCAGGTCTGCCTACTTTGCAGGCGCGGACGGTGGCTCTGCTCTGCCCTCCTCCAATTGGGGTGACGTGTCTACCACGCCGGCGGGCCTCTGGGCCTGTTCTGCCGGTTGGTCACAGGTCTGCCTACCTTGCAGGTTCGGGCGGCAGTTCTGCTCTGCCCCTCCTCCAATTGGGGTGATGTGTCTACACACCTGCTGGCCACTGGGCCTGTTCTGTTGGTGGGTCGCAGGTCTGCCTACTTTGCAGGCAGGGGCGGTGGCTCTGCTCTGCCCCTCCTCCAATTGGGGTGACATATCTACCACGCCGGCGGGCCGCTAGGCCTGCTCTGCCGGTCCGTCGCAGGTCTGCCTACCTTGCAGGCGCAGGCGGTGACTCTCTCTTGGATGCCTTGCTCGTGATTTCTTACCAGCCTTTCTGTGTTGAGTATATTCTTTTCGAGTTCATAAACTTTGTCTTCATTGTCTGATGTTCTGACTTCTCTTTGATCTAGTCTATGTATAATATTCTCATTTGAGTTTTTAATTTGGTTTATGGTTTCCTGCATTCCTAGGATTACTCTTTGATTTTTTTTAAAAAAATCTCTATCTCCTGGTAGAGTTCATTTTTGCTATTTGAATCTGCTTATGCAATTCATTAAAGTATTCTTTCATTTTTTGGACTTGCTGTCTAATGACTTCTTTAAGATTCCATTCCATCTGAGTCAGGTATGCCTTGAGTTCTTTCTGTGTCCATTTTTCTGATGCCTCTAGGTTCTCCTGTAAATTTAACTTGTCCTGCATTGTTTGTAATCCTTTTTCCCTTGTTTTTTCATGGTGTTCCCGTTACTTTCCAACTCCTTTTGACTTCTGTGTTTCTGTTTTCTCCTATAAATTTGTTTTGGTTTTTTATATCTCTGTGGTCTCTCCTTTGTGGTTGGAGACTATGCCTAGAAATGTTGGGCTTTATTGTAATTTAAAGCTAAGTCTTACGATTCATAAAAGATTTACTGATTCTGTATGCATATAGTAATTTGTTGTTTGGTCTTAGGACTTTAGGTTTAGGTTAGGTGCTATGATGGCATGAGGGTTAGTATGTCTTGTCTACTTTGGAAGATTGCTCTACTGAAGGGGGATATTAATAGGCGATTGGGTCACGGTATTTGGTAATAGCTAGGTATTTAGGAGCCCTATAGACAGCCTCAAAGCAATCACCTATTTGCATTTAGAAAATTACACGTAATGAAAGACGTAATTCATGGGATGAAAGTTATGGGGAAGGGGAAGGAAAGAGTTCTTAAAGATTAAGAGGGAGAGAAAGATAGGTAGAATAGGAAAATGGAAAGAACAATTCAAATTGAAAAGGGAAAAGAAAGAAGGAAGAAAAGAAAAAAAATGAAGTCTTATAGTTCTATTTTCTTCTCTTCTAGTAGGCGGAGCTGTGCCCTCTGAGCCGAGCTTCTGCCCTCTATGTGCCGGCAGCCATCCTTATAAGGCGGCTCCTGGGCATCTCTCCAATCCTGTTAGTCCAGAGCCATTTCTCTTCTCTGGCCCCTACCCCGCTTCCTCCTGCCAGCCAGCCAGACCCCCACTCACTGGAGGCGATCTCCAAGGATCTGGTTACACTTGCAGCCCCACTGTGTGCCCTATTTCCCGAATGACTGAGCACTCTCTCTGTCATTCATCCAAACCCCAGGGCTGTGGAGCGGTGATCTGAAAACCGACAGTTTAATTTGTCCCGACCTCTTTCGTGTGCTCGCCCCCGGGAACTGGCACCTAAGACCTTGGGTGTCACTGCTGGTGGTAGGGGGAGTTGGGGATCGTGAATCCCGTCTGCTGCCCTCGGTCCTTACAGTCATGCCCACATCACTGGCAGTAGTGAGAGTTGGGGGTCGGGAGTCCCCTCTGCTTCCCTCAGCCCCTACAGTCACGCCCACGGAGCTCTGGGGCGAGATTTTTGAGGTTTCCCAGTGGTATGTATCTGGTGAGGGTGGGAGTCACACACCTGCTAAAGCCAATTCAGCTGGGAAGGGATCCCCTTCGCTGAACTCAGGTGACTTCAGCTCTCTGCTATGGCAGGCCCCAGATGCCTTGCTGGAGTGTCCAGTGGGAGGGGTGGGTCTGGCCTGTCACTGGTCTGACCCAGTCTCAGTTGGTTTCAGTTCTGGTTCCCTGTTTCATGAAGGCTTGGTTAGCAACCTCTTCATAGGGTCTCTACGCAGCGCCTTGCTGAACCGCCTCCTACTGTGCTGGTCGCCAGGCAACAGCAGCGGGCCGGAACCTCTGTGCCTCGTGGCAGAGATTCACCCATCTGGGGCAAACTGTCACCTCCAATAATCCCAGAATTCCCCAGCAGGTCTCACTTCAGCGGAATTTTGCTAGGAGTTTCTCAGCAGGTAGAATCTGAACGTTATAATGCATCTCTCTGTCCCAGTGGTTGAGGAGGTACTGAAAGCGCTGCCTCCCCGCCCGCCACCATGTTGAGTCTCTCTCTCGTATAGCTTTTACTTTTCATTTTCCTGTTGGCTAATGATATTAAGCATCTTCTCATGTATTTACCATATGTGTATCATCTTTAAAGAAATATCTATTCAAATCTTTTACCCATCTTTAAATTAGTTTTTAAAATTTATTTATCATATCTCTGATTGTATATAAGGTATGTTGACACCAAATTCACATCTTCATACATATATTTTGTATAATGATGAGGGTCTCCTTTCACCATCCATGCTATTCCCCTTCTCCTTCTCCTTCCCACCCCTATTCCCTATCTAGAGGTAATCTTCCTCCCTTGCTCTTCCTCCCAACTCCATTTGGAGTCACCCCCCTTATATCATAAAAGACATTCAGCATTTGTTTTTTTGGGATTAGCTAACTTCCCAATTTCTTAAACTGTACTAAAACACAATAAAATACGTATATAAGTAATAAACATGCATATCATGATGTAAAATGTATAAAATATCAAAGTAATTATATTGTTAATATTTTTCTCTATGTGCAGTAGTATATTATACATCATCTTTGTAAAATATCTACAAATTTTTATAGTCTACAATTATGTTCAAAATGTAACAACATACATAGTGTTTTTAAAATATACTGAGTTTAGAGTGTTTTTCATGTACATATCAACTGAAAATCTTTGCATTTTGTGATAAGTATGTTTTGTGAAGTTTAGATATTAAAAACCAAGAGGCATTATACCTGAAAAATGTTAACTATAGGAATATCCCAGAGGCATGCCTGTATTAATTAAGCACTAGTGGCATGCTTAGTGCTATACATAGGCACACATCTCTGCCATCCCATATTTTAAATAAAACATGATTGTATTTCCTAACCATATTTTAGATATCCTAAGGTTCACATAAATATTAAAAGAAAGGGCCAGGCACCATGATACATACCTACCTATAATCGCAGTGATCTGGGAGATTTAGGCAGGAGAATCTTAGACTCAAGACCAGCCTCAGAAAATCAACAAGTCTCTGCCTCAAAATAAGAAAAGATTTAAAAGGGTTGGTAATGTAACTCAGTGGGAAAGTGCCCCTGGTTTCAATCCCCAGTATTGGAGTTGGGAGAGGCAGTAAAAGAAATGAAATTCTTTTTCCTTTTTCTATAGCCAGGTAAGTTCTCATTTTAAAGGACATTGTGGGCAGGGGATGTGGCTCAAGCGGTAGCGCGCTCGCCTGGCATGCGTGCGGCCCAGGTTCGATCCTCAGCACCACATACCAACAAAGATGTTGTGTCTGCCAAGAACTAAAAAATAAATATAAAAAATTCTCTCTCTCTCTCCCTCCTCTCTCACTCTCTCTTTAAAAAAAAATAAAATAAAAAAATAAAGGACATTGTGAAACTGTCTTATCTCAGAACTCGTATGGAAATTCTGGATTCTAATTCTAACCCTATTCAGGTCTAACCTGAGACAAGTCTCTTGCCTTCTCTGGGCTACAATTATTTTTATCTGCAATATATGAGAAATGCATTGAATTGGAAGAACTCTAGTGTTAACTCCAATTCTAAAATTATTTTGTATTTTGCTTTCAAGTATGATCATGTAAGCTAAGCAGAAAGCACTCAGACAAGTGAAACAGTTTTTAAAGGTTTTCCTTTCGAGATGTCCAGATTTTTCCTAAGTAGCTTTTATCCTATAGTTAGACTCAGAAAATTTCAGGTTCTTTTAGAATTCATACTCTGATCTCATAGGTTAGGAAGACAGCGATCCAAAGTTGTTTTCAAATCAATTTGGTTTCTTAATTTAAAAAAATTTTATCAGCATGTATTAAGAGGAAATATATGAACCACAAAATTGATTATTAACTTTTTATCTTATGTATTTCTAGGTGAATGTCTGTAATAGGAAAAGAGCAATGGGAAGATAAATTTTGGCAGTGTTAATAGGCAAGCCCCCATTGGAGTATTTTTTTTTTCTTTTTCTAAGCATTACTCTGCCACCAGTGAAGTCTCATTATTTCTAAGTGTCCTAATCAATAAGGTCATGAAAGATTGATTTCAGGAGCTGTCACCATGTTTATGACAAGAAGCATATAGAGTCATTTATAGAAGAGGCAGTAATTCTCCTGTTAACTGGAAAGTCAAGGAATGAGCAAGCCTATCTTACATGTCTTTGGGTGGTGAGGAAGATTTCTGTGATGTCTATCACTGACACAGAAGAAGACTAATATTGTTAATTGAATTTCCCTAAAGAGAACAAAAATATGCCATCATGTGGGGGGAAGGGTAGAAAGAGCAAATCCATACAAGTCTACAATATGTATAAGTTGGTAGCATTGATTTTCCCCTGCTAATGGCCTGGGATATATACTGAATTGTGCTTACAAAATATAAGGTTGATGATAGCAGCTTTTTTTCATTTAAGCTTGCAATTACAAATATTTCAAATAAAAGATACATGTGTGTATTTAAACTTAAATATAAAATATTCTGTTTTTTTCTATTAAAATAATGTGTAATAGAATGTGTAACATATAAACATTTCCTCACTATTCCCCACAAACATAATTAGAAGAATCACAGGATATATCAGCTACTATAATTTGTTTGGCTAGTGCTCTGTTTGGAGTACATTTAGGCTTTTTCTTTTTTGTAATTTTTTTTTAGTTGTAGAGGGATACAATACTTTTATTTTATTTACTTTTATGTGGTGCTAAGGGTTGAACACAGTGCCTCACACATTCTAGGTAGGTGCTCTACCACTGAGCTACAACCCTAGCCCTAGTTTTCTTTTTAAAAGCAAAATAATCTTTATTACTATAACACATTTGTTGTTTTAAAATTACACAATACAGAAACATATTAATAGAATAAATGAGTTCCCTCTCAGTTTCTTTTAGTGCCTCTCCTTAGACATTATAAATGTTAATATTTGGGATATATCATTCCACATTTTTTTCTGTGCATATTCCTATGCATATACATACAGCCCCAATAGTGTTTCTTCTTATTTAAACAAAACAAAATATATGTGTTTTATACATGTATAGTTATATCATTTTGTAAAACAATATATTAAAGTACATGACTCCATGTCAATATAGGAAGATCGACCTAATTTTTTAATTAGCTGGATGGTTTTATTTATTTATTTTTATTGGTTCTAGCTGTTTATTTTTTTATTTTTTTATTTACACAACAGAAATATTGATTATAAAACTGATTATGTTAATAAAAATATATTGGAATGTTTCTGAATCAACATTTTTTTAGGTACCTGAGATTTTAATCAATAGCACTTTTCTAAGAAGTCATTTTTGTGGCATTAAAAAACATGATCTGTATATACACACAAAACACACACACACACACACACACACATATATATATATGAAAACATATACACACATATACATGTACACATACACATATATATTGAAAACATTTTTTATTTATACTTAAAATTCTCCAAATCAAAAATAAACAAACACATAGTCCATATTGTTTAACACAGATTAGGCAAGAATACCAATCCAAGGATGAAGAAATTTAGGGTTTAATTAAATTTATGACCAGAGTGAAATCTCCTCAATCTCAGATTTCTTTCTTGTTTTTGTTTGTTTTTATTTATATATGACAATAGAGAGCATTACAATTCTTATTACACATATAGAGCACAATTTTTCATATCTCTGGTTGTATAAAAAGTATATTCACATCAATTCATGTCTTCATACATGTACTTTGAATAATAATGATCATCTCATTCTACCATCATTTATAATCCCATGCTTCCTTTCTTCTCCTCCAACCTCTCTGCCCTATCTATAGAGTTCGTCTATTCCTCCCATGCTCCCTCTCCCTTTTTCACTATGAATCAGCCTCCTTATATCAAAGAAAACATTCGACATTTAATTGTTTGGGATTGTCTAACTTCACTTAGCATTATCTTTTCTAACTCCATCCATTTACCTGCAAATGCCATAATTTTATTCTCTTTTATTGCTGAGAATATTCCATTGTGTATATATGCCACATTTTTTTTATCCATTTATCTATTGAAGGGCATCCAGGTTGGTTCCACAGTTTAGATATTGTGAATTGTGCTGCTATAAACATTGATGTGGCTGTGTCCCTATAGTATGCTGTTTTTAAATCCTTTGGGTATAGGCCGATGAGACGGATAGCTGGGTCAAATGGTGGTTCCATTCACAATTTTTAGTTCAATTTATTTTTTAATTTTAAAAAGATGGTTCGTGGTTCAAATGAGTAAATCATCCAAAAGAGAATACTTTACCCTGAGAATTATTTTTAAGCAGTGTATACTGTATTTTATCTGATGGAATTACTTATATTTACAACTTATTTAATAGTTTCCCTATTGGTGGATATTTGCTTTTATTCTTTTGAGATTTTGCTGTCTCATTGTCTCATACATCTTATATGTAGACCACCATGAGTTGAACTTATTTTTCAGGATAGATTTACTACACATGAAACTGAAATTTCTTTTTAACAAAAAAAGCCAAGCTATTCTTCAGAAATCTTAAAAAGTAGCAAATCTTAGCCAATATAATTGGAAATGATAGTTGGTTGGGTGATTCCAAATATCAAACCAAGGAAGTCATGATAAATGACAACTAAATGCCTTAAATGTTTTTTTATTAAAATATTTTTACTTGTCAAGTCGATCTTTATTTATTTACATGTGGTGCTGAGAATCAAACCTAGTGCCTCACACATGTTAGGCAAGCACTCTACCACTGAGCCACAATGCCAGTCCCCCTTAAATGTTTTTTTTTTTTTTTTAATGCCTATCAGACAAAATCAGTTGGGACTGGTTTTACCAATGGCAATTTTTTTCTTTTTTTTTTTTTTAAGTTGTAGATGGACAGCATGCCTTTATTTATTTATTTGGGTTTTTATGTGCTGCTAAGGATTGAACCCAGTGCCTCACGCATGCTATACAAGTGCTCTGCCACTGAGCTACAGCCCCAGCCCCCTCCCATTAAATGTTTTAATATTAAACATTTAAGTATATATTTCTCCACTGATTTTTCTGATATCAAAACGAGTCATTTCTTTGTGGATGATTCTTTTTTTAGAGTTCCATTTCACTTTTCTTACACTAAATCATACCTACACTAGGTTGTCTGCAAATTCCACTTTCTAGGTTTTTATTTAAGCAAGTACTTATAGAACAATCTGAGTTTATGATCAGTCCTCTTGATTTTTACATTTTCCTCTCAGTCTTTTCTTGTCTCATCTACACCTAATTTGCTGACAGTTTTATAACCATTGCTATCATTGAATCTTTTTTTCAAAATATTAAATTTAGTTTCATAGGAATATTGTTTTCACTCACTGTATGAGTTTATTTGACATTTAGTTAAACTATATAATTACAGTCAAGACTCAATTGATAAAACTTGTTTGATAACTGATAAAATCTACCCATTTTTAGCCTGATACTCAGAGCCAAGACTATTAACTGGGTATCTGTGATACCTACATGTTTTACAGAGGAAATGGAGAGTGTTACAATGTTTTGAATAAGTGGAGACCAACTAAAAGAACTTCCTACCATATTACTTTATATGCATACATTTACACTCATTTTTGCCAGAAAAGACATTATTAATCTATAAGGCATTTTTCAAAATATTTATTTTTTTGTTGTAGTTGGGCACAGTATCTTTATTTTATTTATTTATTTTTGTGTGGTGCTGAGGATCGAACCCAGGGCCTTGCATGTGCTAGGCAAGGGTTTTACCGCTGAGTCACAACCCCAGCATTTTAAAGTTGGAAAATGTTTGTTAGAGAACAATAACAACAAACAAGCAAAGAAAACCTACACTTTGGTTGAGTGTCTACTCTTGTAGCATTTGTTAATATTGTCCTATTAACTCACCACAGTTAACTCTATAATATTATCCCCATCAAAATGTATGGACAATGGCTTCCATGTAGGAAGTGGTATCCCAATGTGATTTTTTTTTTAATCTACATTCCTCTAATGAGCATTTCTCTGTGTTTATTGATCATTGCTATTATCTTTGAATTTTAAGTGTTACACATTTTAAAAATATGGTTGACTGTGTTTGTTACTCAGTAATAGACATTCTTTATTTTGGATATAAGTTACTTGTCAGTTATTCTACAAATGTTTTTCTATTGTGTCTTTACTTTGTTCCTTATAGTGTCTTGAAGAGAAGTTATTTTTAATAGTCTTAATTTATCAATTTTGTTTTTTTAATATTTTTTCGTTGTTGATGAATCTTTATTTTATTCATTTATTTATATGTGGTGCTGAGAATTGAACCCAGTGCCTCACCCATGGGAGACAAGCATTCTACCACTGAGCCACAACCCCAGCCCATTAATTTATCAATTTTGTAAATGGGCTTTTTCTTTGTAAGTAAATGTGCCTGTCCCCCAAAACAAACAAAAAAAATGTATGGAATTGAGACACGGAAGATTAGCTAACACAGTAAATGGAGAACTGGGATTAAAATACATATTTTTAAACATTTTTTATTTAATCTAAGAAGTCTAATGCATGAGTGGGATGTTCAATGTTTCAGTGTTATATGCTCACAAACAGTTAAAACATTCTTGTGAAATATAGCAGTAGTCTTTGTAATGTAGTAAATATATTTTCCTTTCATGACTTACTTTCAGAATGGTTTTATTTTTTTGTTTCTTTTTTCTTTTTTTGTACCAGGGATTGAACTCGGGGGCACTGGACCCCCGAGCCACATCCCCAGCCCTTTTATTTTATTTAGAAACAGTATTTCACTGAGTTGCTTAGTGCCTCACTTTTGCTGAGGCTGGCTTTGAACCCGCTGTCCTCTTACCTCAGCCTCCCAATCTGCTGAGATTACAGGTGTTTGTTTCTTTTGAGAAGTTGTCTCACTGTGTTGCCAAGGCTGGCCTTGAACTCATGATTCTCTCACCTCAGCTTCCTGGGAATCTGGGATTACAGGCATGTGTACTGTGCCCGCTCAAGAATGGTTTTATTTGTATGTATTTGAGATAGGTTTTCACCATGTTGTCCAGGCTAATCTCAAACTCATGTGTTCAGGTGATCTTCCTGCCTCAGCCTCTTGAGTAGGTAGAATTACAGGTGCTTAACAGCCATCACACCTGGCTTAAAATTTTATTCTGTAAGTGTATGTTAAGCCAACAAGTACTTTATAGTTTTTATCAAGTGCTGGAAGAGAACCACATAAAATGTTAAAAGTGAAGCAATCTTAATGTTATTTAGCCAACTCTGTCATTTACATAGGGTACTTAAGGTCCATAGAGTGGAAGTGACCCTTACTCCTGAGACCTATTTTGTGTTTTATTTAGAGACAGGGTCTCACTGAGTTGCTTAGCATCTCGATATTGCTGAGGCTGGCTTTGAACTCGTGATCCTCCTGCCTCAGCCTCCCAAGCCACTGGGGATTACAGGCGTGTGCCACTGTGTCTGGCTAACTGATCTACTCTTAAGGAAACAGGGCTTCTGTAACTCATGCAGAGCCTGAATGCAAAGTAGATCCAGTTAGTGAAATCTTGGTGCATTCCTGCAGTTCAGCAATGTTTGCAGATTAAAGAATAGTCCAAGCAAAATAATATTTCCAAAAATGTTTGTGAAACACGTGAATGTACTGTATTGATGCATCAAACGTGTAAAGGCCTTAATGTCATAGATTAAAATTGTAATGTCTTATATTCTTATCAGAGGATGATGGTCTGATCATGTCATGGGCATGATAAACCAACCAATCTCTAATCATAAATGTTAAATTCATTTCTACAGATCCACAAAGTGTGTTTGACTTGAACATATTTTCATGGCCCAAGTTAAGATTATGTTTTACATTGAGCTATGCATTTTATTATAGGTAGTATATGAATATAAATGAAGGATACAGACACATACAACTTTCAAGGCCACAGTTTCTGAAAAATGTTCTGATAACATTCTGAATTATCACACCATCCCCAAGATGATGTTTTAGACACTGAAATTTTGAAGAAAGAAAAACTGTTCAGAATTTTACCTTATACTCCTAAATTTTTCTCAAAAGAAAAGTAGTATTTAATGGCAGAATTAGTTGAATGAAATTATGTTCTACAGATTTTTCTGGGTACTTGTGTATTTTTGTAGTATATACATTTCTAGGAGTGGAATTATACTATGCATATTGCAGTACTCCCACTTTTTATGAGAGGCTTGTGTTCTTTCTTGTCTCTTAAGATCCCCAGGTTAGGGTAAATCATGAAAGATGTAAAATGCTGTTCAGCTGAAAAAAGAAAGGAGTGCAGTCCCTTCTTTGAGAATTCTAACCTAACCAAGAAAGAAAGACTATAGTGAAAACTGTCACCATCCTAACAGTGAGCTTGGAATGTCCATGGTAGATCCTCATTTTCTGATTTGAAGCCTCTGTGACAAATAAAAAATTGGAAATTCCATCATTAAAAGACCAATTTGTGTGTCATATTCTTTGGGAGCCTTCCTAATGGGCCATCCTTCTGTGTCCACACAGTCACACACCTTGTCTATTTGTCATCATTCCAGAAGAGCTATCCTTCCTTTGTCCTATCTGTTCCTGTTTAATTTCCTCATAGCTCTTACTGCTCATATCTGTTGGGGCTGAGTCACATCCCTAGCCTCAACTTGGGAAGTTTTAAATAAGAGTAATTACAGGACAGGTGTGGTGGCACATGCCTATAATCCTGGAGACTGGAGAGTCTGAAGTATGAGGATTGGAAATTCAAGACCATGTAGACAACTTAGCAAGGACTCTGTCTCAAAAATAAAAATTTAAAAAGAGGCTGGGGGAATATAGTTCAGTAGTAGAGCACCACTGGGATCAATCTCCAGTACCAGCTCCCCCCCCCAAAAAAAAATACACACACACACACAGGACTGGGAGAGTCTCTCTTCCTTTGTTGTACTAGTTTTTTTAAATATTTTATTTTTAATTGTAGTTGGACACAATACCTTTATTTTATTTTTATGTGGTGCTTGAGAATTGAACCCAGGGCCTGCTGAGCTACAACTCCAGCCCCTGTATTGGATTTTTTTGATCATAAAAATATAAAGAGAGGCTTTGCATCAGCACAGACCAACTAAATAAAAATCTTCACCAATAATTCCAAGATGTAGCTGGGGTTGAGCACCATTACTATATTGCAGTAGTTCATTTACTTGTTTGTCATATTATAAAATTTTTGAGTCATTGAAGATCCTTTTGTCTCTGGATCCTCAGAACTTAGGCCTGACATTTTATTAAAGTAAAGACCATAAAGACCTACTGAAAAAAACACAAAATGAATGAGTGGATGAGATTGTTCAGTTAACTCAAAAAAAGTTTACAAGTAATCTAATGTAATTTATGTTTATAAAGGTTTTATAGAAATTTTTAACATATGCTTTTCTAATTTCTTTTGAGGATGGAATAGAAAAGGCCAAATGTACAACTTTATAGTATTTTTTTAAGAAGACTTACTTGCCTATAAATATTATTAAGCTTTAAAATAAATAGTTTTATGGACTTGCTTTCATATTATGATTAGTATAGGGATTTTGCCCTGTACCTCAGGAATTTAAATCAAAGCCATCCATGATATACATTCTGTACTTTAGGCAAAGACAGATTTTGTGAAGGAAGCTAGAAAAATATGGCCCCTGGTGACCAAACTGGACAACTAAGTATTTACCTGATATTATTCTAGTGTTACCAATGTCATAGATGGAAAACAGGGCTTAGCATCTTGGCTACTACAAAGAGCAAAGAATAAGGTAGAAACAGAAGAATAAGCTGCAAGGCTTCACCAGGGAGGAAAAGAAACAGACAAAAACTGGCATGCAGATTTATTCAAGAATTAGAACTGTGCTGTAACTAGAGAATAGTCTTGTACTTCCTTTTTAGCTAGTGTTGTATGGGTTTAGGGATAGCTGTAAAAGTTTAAAAGAAACCATAGAAGACTTGACATAAAACCAATATCTATGAAAAATAAGACCTAACTAACTAGTAGGAAGAACTAGATGAGGTTAAAAATATTTGCCCTTTTGTCTCCAATTTTATAATTGCATTTTTTATAAAAGGAATGTAGTGATTTTGATTGAAAATACAATGGTACAATATCAATAAAGTTAGATCAGTTTTCATTTTAGCTGATATTTATAAATAAGATAATAGTACAGATTATTTGTATCGACATAATAAGGATTTCTGCCCCCTGCAGTCTTTTGAAAAGCAAGGCATTTTACATATTCAAAATATTTTCAGAATGACTAAACATTAAAGTAAATCCATTAGAAGAAATGAATAATTTAATATATTGTAATATGAATTGTTTTATATAAAATGTATAAAGTAATTTAATTGGCTCTTATTATAGATTATCAAAACATAAATGTTGGGTTTTGGGGTCTGACATTGTATATATTTGTTACAATGTGTTGAAGTGAACTCTATTTCATTTCTAAATGTTTGTTTACATGCTTAGAAATTTAAAAATTTAACATATTTTGTCCCAGTGTTTGAAGTCACCATTAAGTTCAAAGTGTATGTAGCCTGAGAATAAAGATGTAAGAATTATAAACATTTATAGACTAATAAAATATTAAATCAGATATATTCCAACCTTATAATTTATAATTTAAAAATAAGACTGATTTATATTGCCATATTAATTTCAAGATAAAGTCTTCAAGAAAATTGTTCATCCAGTTGGACTTCCATACTTTTCAGAAGAGCCATGCATAGGAGTAAGGACAATTATCTCATAAAATTGAGGCAATAAAAGGTGGGATTCATTAAATTTTATAAAAATTAGTTGCAAATTGTATTCTTTGCTTTTCCACTAAAAATTATTGCAACACCGGAAATTAAAAGTTAACAGACTTTTTAATTCTTTTTCAATTGAAAGCTGTAAAGAGAAATATTTACTCCTTTTATACTGGCTTCTGATCCTTTTGTTTCTGATATTATTCTTGCCTCAAATAAGTTGCGGCAATATCTTTGGTGCATATTTTTTGAAGACTGATGACAACACTTATGACCTCCCAAAGTTGCTCCCTTGGTGACCACTAATGGTTTATCTAGTGTCAAACAAGATCTTTGTTTTCTTGATTTTAGATAAATTTGCAGCCCACTGCTTCACCAGTCATGATGTCAGTTGTTTACATTTCAGCAAAATGTTTGTCGTAACTTTCAAATACAGGGGAACTGTAGACAGACGGTGTTTATCACTTTGCAGAGACTGTCAGAAATGGTTGGCCTCGACATAACTGAGTCAAGCCCAGTGTTTACATTTTAATCTGCAAACTGTCAGGCCTGCTCACTATAGTGACCAATTACAGCAAGAGAAGATGGATAGCCCAGAATTTTTATGCTAGTTACTATGTATTGCTCTAAATTAGTCTTCTGAAAAATCTATTTTGCAGTGATGATGGTTGAAGGGTGAGGAGAAGCCATTCTAGCAATGGAAATGATAATATTACTCTTTTGGTTAATAACTTTCTTTCAAAAATGAAATGTAGAAATTTACATATAGAATGTGTTTTCTGTGGTAATATTCTTTCCTGGCATGTCCACATAAGACCAGAAAAAGTAGGTCAACAGAAATTCTTAAATAGAAGGAACGCCTTTATTGTAAGTGGTCATTTCAACTATTAAAAGCTAGAGACTCTTCCTCAATTTCAGCTATTTACTCTATAATCATTTATTGAGCAAGGATGAGGGAAATACAAAAATAAATTTAATATTGCTTGAGATATGTCTACAGATCATATATTTGTATGTAAATATTGAATTTTAAACAGTACATGTTCTTCCTGACTGCCTACATGCCATTTCCCAAAACCAGTCCTTATTTATTCTTCAAAATAATCCTAGTAATCTCTTCCTTTAGGAAGCCTTCCCTGAGTCTCCTTTTTGACTTACCATCTTAGTTCAGCTTTGTCATCACAGCACAATACATCATTTCTGCTGCATCATATTAGTTACTAATTTGTCATGTTTGTTTCCCTGCTAGACTAATTTCCTAAAAGGTAAGAAATGTTTTATTTAATCGTGTTACCACTAGTGCAAAGCACAGTGTTTTGCCTGTAATAGGATTTAAGAAATTTTGAATTAGTTTAGAACATCATTCTCTTGTTTTAGAACCATGGCATTCATGGCCTTTCTTTGCTTATTTTTTCATTCCCTGCTTCTATAAGGGTGTCTTTACTTGTAAATCAGAGAAGCATCTTCTGTATCATATCTGCCTCATCCATCCTTTCTCCATCTCCTTGTGGTGTTCCTTCTGTACTAGGCTATCATTTCTTATGCTTATCTATGTCTGCTATTTTCAAGGCCAGATTCCTTCAGAAAAATCTAGGATTAATTCCATCCTTAATCTTACCATAAAGGATGGTGAGAAGTATAGGTCTTCAGAATACTTATTAAAAAATGAATGAATAATGCAGAAATTGATGAATGAAAAGTCAGCATTAGCCTGCAGGCTTGAAAGGAAAAATGTGCTAAAAAGGAAAGTAAATGATGGGGAAAATAATCTTAACAGAGCTTGAATATTATTCATATATTTTTCATTCCTATCATCTCTATGATAAGAGAGAAGGGCCTCAGAAATAACTCTTGCCTTCTTACTCCAGATTTGCTATTGCATGGATGTGTGTCCTGGGGAATGGCAAACCTTTTATCTTCACTCTTCTTAGTGTGCATCTGTGGTAGTCTCTGGAACCACACTGTGGAAGCTTCCTTCCTGCTGAAGCAGTTGTATAGTCATAACAAATGGGGAGTTTTAAATGATTATTCAACTAAAATACAGAAGCAGGCTGGGTTTGTTGCTCAGTGGTAGAGTGCTTGTCTTCCATGCATGAGGCACTGGGTTCAATCCTCAGCACCACACAAATAAATAAAACAAAAAGTATTGTGCCCATCTACAACTTAAAAAAAAAGTCCTTAAAAAAATAGAGAAACACTGTAGGATTTCAAGGCAATGGTTGCATCATTCAAGCAGAATTTAGCAGTATTTTTTCCTCCTTCTGGTTATCTCAATGCACAATTATAGAAAAATAGTATATGGGCTAGATGGTTTCCATCAAGCAGAATCAGAAGTTGGTGCAGTGTAAGAGTAGATGAATCATTCATCCAGCCCTATAATATTAGTAATAATGTTTATATTTGCAGAATACTTCATGGTTTCCAGAGATTCATCTTCACCCCATTTCTCATATGAGCAGATCCTTTTACAGAAATTAAATCAAAGCTCATGGGCTGATCAGAGTTAGAAGAGGACAAAGAACCCTGAGGTACCTGTAGCAGGTATAAGAAAGAACTCCTGATCTAGTCTACTCCATTGCAGAGAAAACATGTATTGTTGCTGAGGGAAGATTTTAATGTTCTGTGCTTCTCTATCATGCTCTGATGCTAGTGTGATAAAGACTCTGCTGAGTGAAAGAACATGAACACACTTAATAATCCAGTTCATTGACTGTCTCTCTGTGGGATATTGAAAGCCACCTTTCCTCAGGGCCAGAAGACATTGGGAAATAAAAGAAAACATATGAGATCAACTTTATTAGATAGCCACAAACTATTAATCATTAATACTTGTGTGCTAGGTAGCATTCTGAGTTTTTAGTATACTAACACTTAATCCTTACAACTCTGTTGCTTTTATTATCTATATTTTACAAATGAGGAAACTGAGACACTTGTCCAAGGTCACACAGCAAATAAGCAGTGAACTACAATATGAAAAGAGTTTGCCACCATGCTATGATATCCTGACTAAAACAAGTTGGGAGTTTATTTTGTTACCTCTTGCTTGAGCATGTATCTGTATATGACTTCTCAGTTCCCTCATCAGAGAGCTTTCAGATTGCCTTTACACATTCTCATCAAGCGGAATCAGAAGTTGGTGCAGTGTCAGAGTAGATGAATCAACTACAACCTTAGTTTTCACAACCTAGTAAGGAAATCAGACATTTCTCCCCAAGTTCTTTGATCTTTTGATTTCCTCTACCAACTTTAGTGTAGATTCTTCTAGCAGGTTTTACCTCAGAATCTACATGCCCTCAACTCTGGTAATTATTTATGAGGAATGCCATATTTTTTAAAGTTAACTTATTTTTTTAATAACGAAGACTAAGTTTTTAATATACTTTTATTTATTTTTTTAGTATAGTGCTGAGGATCAAATACAGTGTCTCACATGTGCTAGGCAAGCACTCTACCCCTGAGCTACCACCCCAGCGCTAAAGTTAATTTACTTATAAGCAACTTTTTTATTCTGAGATTCACAAACTTCTCTAAATTTTTGTTATAGTCAATTAAGTAATTGTTTTTATCTGTATGGTTCAAAACTTAATCATTTTTTGTGGTTTATATGAAATATACATCTTTAAAGCTCTTCAATTATAAGAAATGTGTCTTTTGAAGGTTTTCTTCCGTCTCTACACACCTCCCTCCAGCATTGCTTTTTTCCTTTTCTTTTTTCCTTCCTTAGCACTATAGATTGTTCTGTGAACCATGAAACTGGTTGAGCATTCCTAATCCAAAAATTCAAAATCTGAAATGCTACAAAATTCAAATTTTTTGAAAATATGAACATAGTGCCACAAGTGGAAAATTTTACATGATATACTGCAGTCAAAATGCATAAAATTATTTTAAAATATTCTGTAAAATTACTTTCAAGTTATTTGTATAAAATCTATGTGAAACAAATGAATTTCATGTTTAGACTTGGGACCCACCTCCAAGATATCTCATTATGAATGCAAATATTCCAAAAACTGAAAAAAAAATGAATTTTGAAACACTTCTGGCATCAAGCATTTAAAATAAGAGATACTTAACCTGTACATAATTCATATATGATGATGATGGTTTCCAGAGACATAGCCATTCACAGCAAACACTCTCCAGTTCCCCTGGTGCAGACTCTGAACCCATGTGCAGGTTCTAAATATTCATCAAATTCATTTGTGTGGAAAAAAAAAAAAACCTTAGGAAGTACAAGATCCTCCTTAATACGACCACAAAGAGGTTAATAAACTTGCCGTAGTGCCTTTGAAACAGGTATTTGGGGACAGTAGAAGTCAGTACTTGATACTTCAATTTTTTTCTCTTAAGACTACATTTAAATAGTTATGGCTTGGGGCTGGGGATATAGCTCAGTTGGTAGAGTGCTTGCCTTGAATGCACAAGGCCCTGGATTCAATCCCTAGCACCACAAAAAAAAGGAAAAGAAAGTTAAATAGTTCTGGCTTAAAAGGTTGGGAAACATGGGTTGCAAAGTGACAGTCTTCTGCCAGAAATCTTTTCCTCCAGATAGCTTCATGACTTTCCTCAGGTGTTTACTCAAGTGTTGTCTTCACAGGAGATCTTCTTTAACCGCTGCTTAAAATTGATTTGTTAATGACTTTGTATCTCAACTAGAATATAACTTCTGCAAAAATAGGGATTGTATTCTGTGATTAATAAAAATTTCTTATGTCAATCAGTGGATCAAAGGTAAATACAAGTCCTATGACAGCATATATTCAGTGATGGATACCAGAGAAGACATTCATGAAGCTAAGATTTGACAGATACAAATAGGAAGTTTTTAACCATTTCAAGCAGAGAGAATAGCACTTGATCAGACCTAGAGAAACAGAGAAGAGAATGAAGTACTTGGTTCATTTATACTGGCTGAAGCATAGCAAGGAGAGGGAGTGGTTAAGTAGTAATGCTGGAAAGATAATCAGGGAACTGATATTAAGGCCAGTAAAAACAATGGGAGCCACTGAAAGATTTCAAAAAAGAAGTTATGGAAAGATCCTTTAGACTGCAGAGTAATGAGTAGATTGGAGAAAAAAAACAAGCATATAGCTTTTGGAAGTCTGAATGAAGTAAGCTTACAGTAATAGGAAGGAGAAATACTTTCTTTGAAAAGTATTCAAAGACAGAGTCAATGTCGGCTGTGAGGAGTAAGAGAATAAAAGAAGCTAAAAATGAGATATGGATGGTGGTTCCATTCATAATCACTTGTATATGAAAGAAAAATAATAAATTTCATTTTGCACATGTTGATATGCTTGTGAAATATTCAAATAGTGGAAAGCTATCTAGTAAAAAGTTATTTGTAAAGTGTGAGGCTTACTAAGACAACTTGATTAAAAATGTAGATGTAGGATGGAGCAGTTTGGATACAGTAAGCAATAGAAAAGTAGAAATGGGTGATAATCAATAGAGTGAAGAAAGGATAGGAGAAAGGAGGGAAACCTGGGGAATATTATTATTTAATACCAAGATTGGCAAACTTAGAGCCCATGTGGCAAATCTGACCTCTGACTGTTTCTTAATGTCCCACAATCTAAGAGTGGATTTTGCATTTATTAATGGCAATTTTACATAATATTCTCGATTTTTGTCTCTTGGCCTGAAAAACCTTGAATATTTACTTTTTAGTGTTTTAAGAAAAAGTTTACTGCCCCTGGATTTACAGAAAGTAAAGCCTCCAAAGACAAAGGTACATGTTAGAGTAATGGAGAATTTGAAAGAGCAAAGTGTGATGTAGGCCAGTGTTAAGACAGCATTTTCAGATAATTGGGGAAAGTTTTGGGTTGTGTTGACACAATAAGTTTATATACAAGTTTGGGAGGCTGAGGCAGAAGGATGGCAAGTTCAAAACCGGCATCAGCAATTTAGTGAGGCCCTAAGTAAGACCCTGTCACAAGCATATCCACATGTGCAAAATGGAATTTGTTATTTTTCTCTTGTGTACAACTGATTATGAATGGAACCACCATCCATATTTAATTTTTTAGTTTCCTTTATTCTCTTGCTCCTCCAGCCAACATTGACTCTGTCTTTCAGTACTTTTCAAACCCAAGTATTTCTCCTTCCTATTACCGTAAGCTTACTTCATCCATGGTTCCAAACTTTAAAAGGCTGGGGATGTGGTTCAGTTGTTAAGCACCTCTGGGTTCAATTTCTGGTACAACCCCCCCAAAAAAAAACACAATAATATCCCTTCTACTCCAAGTACATAAAAATAAGAAAAATATTATATTTAAAGAAAATATTATATTTAAAGAAAATATAAAAATATTATATTTAAAGAAAACATAGGTCAAAAATAAAAGTGGCATTTCGGTGGACCAGAAAAGGAATAAATAAAACCATGAAGTAGTAAAAATGGAAAGAGCCATAATTCTGCTGCACTTCCTATCCTTAGGCGGACTACAGTGACTGGAATAGGGCTCCTTTTGAATAAAAAGGAGCTAAATGCCCCATACAGAACCACATTCACAGCCTAAGGTTAGAGGTTGCATCTTTTCCACTCATAAATGGAGGTGAATAAAAACTGCTGTTAAACACTGCTTAGTGCAACAGCTTATAGGAAGCTTCAGACCTAGGGAAAAAGAGAACACACTGCTTCACAACCAAGAAATGAACAAAGCCACCTGCCAGCTCAGTAACTCATTATGCAGTATCCAGTATCACTGTGAGAGCTCCAGCCTCTGAATATACATTTATGTGACCTGGAGTCCTGGGTGCATAGGGAATGCAACTCTGAAGCTGCTAGATAAGGAAGGGTGAATATGGAGACAGAATGAAACATGTAAAAGGGGGGGAATAAAACCTCTCACTCAAATGTGCCTGTTAGGAAAGAAAATCATGCAACTATGAAAAAAAAAGTTAATGGAATGAAAATTTATAACAGATGAAATTAATTTTGCAGAACTATTTGCAAAAAGTTTTTTAAAAAATATATTTACTGTGGTCAATGAAAGCACCCATTTAATTTTTTAATCTTTTTATTGGTTCTTTTTGTTATACATGACAGGAGAATCCATTTGACATAGTTATACAATCAGGGAAAAGCACCCATTTTAAACAATAGGAAAGTATGAAAACATTAGGCAGAAACAAAGTCAGACATAATCTGAAAAATATTAAAATCTTGAAATAAAAATAGAGTCAATGTGAAAGGATAGTTAAGAATGATAGACTATAGGACTCCGAAGACATGTATTGAGAATTCCAAAAGGAAAGAATGGAGTCAGAGTCGAGTTAGCAGTATTTGATGTGTAACACCTGAGTATGTTCAAGAATTTTAAAAACATGAGTTCATAGCATAGTGAAACTGCAGATGATCAGAGAAGAAAGTATTTAAAAATAGCAGAGTAGAGATAGATTGTTTAAAAAGTAGACCAATAACAAAGTTCTTGTCAGCAATAACAAGTACTAAGAAAGCAAGAGAGCAGTAGATTCAAAATGCATAGTTATCACCTAGAATTTTATGTCTTGTGAAACATGATTCAAAAGTGAAGGCAAACTAAGACATTTTTAGACATTCAAAGACAAGTCTAAGTACACTAAAAGAGCAAATGAAAGCAACGGAAAAAAATGAGTTAAGAGGAAAGGCATGGAATATGAATAATGAGCCTAGAAATAATTTTTTTAAATCAGTGTATTTATTAATCACTAACAATGTTTAAATAAAGTATGTTTTTATTTGGAAAAATTAATATTGTGGTGCCCAATAAGATGGAGGGTACGTGATTTGACATTAAGGTATTCTAAATACTTTCTGATACAAGTAGTAGAATCAGAGTTTAGGAGAGTGAATGACTTAACCTACCTTTGAAAATCTTTAACTGTCTAAAATTCTAATACTGGTTAATTAAAATAGATATTTCAACAGAGAATTCTTCTACTTTAGGTACACATATAGAAAATCTAAATTTACTCCCCCCATTTAATCTGTCATATTAGGTTAGTCAAAATTAGTATGGCCAGTAATTGTGATTAATTTTTCACAATTTATCGGGCCTTTGTGGCCTTATTTCAGTGGTTCAGGTCACTTGGAAGATCTTTCTTCCATGTAAACCTATAGATGGAATTCATATTTATTCTCAAGAAATTTTAGAATTAGGTTGCAATTCTTTTTTCATTTCATAAATCCACTATTATGTACTGGTAAGCCTTTACATGAACAGCAAAAAAAGAAAAAAGAAAACCCCCTCCAGAAGCTGTCTTAAATATCCTGAAAGAACAGAATGAACTTTTGTAAGTAGAAGGTGGAATCAACTTATTTTCTAAGTATCATGAAAGTACAGAGGAAAAATAACTATATAAAAGTTATAAGTGAATGTATTTTTAAATATATGTTGAACTTGCTTATAGTGGAATCAATAAATGCTTAGTAATTCAAATGAAAATATCTTCCTAGGCGCAGTGATTGTACCCTTCTTTTTGAACTGTAAAATAACTCTCTGCACCTCTTTCTGGGAAAGTATCAGATTTTACTTAAGCTTATAGCTAATTATTTTTATTCTCTCTTACACTCGTCTCTTCAAAATAGAGTGTCTTTTCATCTTCCACAGGGTAGACTAGTATCATCTATACACTGCATATAAATGTCACATGGATGGCTGGTTCACGTATCTGAGTCTTTGTTTTCGTTTTATATCATCGTACTGCATGTTGTCTAACAAAATGGTTAAAATTTTACATTTGCTGGTAAAGTAAGTTAACTATTTGAGTAATCAGGCCACTAAGATAAGGAAAATTGTGTAAAGCTGATTATGTTAATGTTTTAAAGAAATTTCACACGATAGTTTTATGAAAAAGTGTCTATTTCAACAATGACAGTTATTTCAGTCTTATGAGAGTCAGAAATTGATGGCATATGTGAGGAAAGTGAGGTAGAAGAGGTTAAGTGAATTCATCAAAGTCAATGACAACAACTGGGATTTTTGATAATTGATTTATGCACCTCTTTTTTTCCCCCCTAAGATACAGAAGTTAAAAGTATATCATCCTGTCCAGGGATATGACAACATGATGCTATAGTTATTTCCATGCGTTAAGCATATAATTTCATTTTTTAAAGGCAAAGAGTAATGACTGCTCTTTTATGCTTTCAGAGCACTCTGTACTTCCATTGTAGCATCTGTATAATACCTGAAGTTAGTTGTAACTGTCTTCCTAACACAGATCCACGTCAGTATATGTCATTCCATGTATGCCCCTAAAATGTTTGTTGAATGAATGAATGATTCCCTGAGTATAATTTAGGTGCCTTTGGAATTTGGGTCTTTTTTATTATCACATATTCTGAAACACATAAATTCTGAAAGTCTTTTTTGATTGTTAGCTGTTCTATCAAATTCCCCTAAAGGAAATCAGTGACTGGCCTGAGAACCAGTAGCTCAGAACTTCTGCAGCCAATATTGGAAACATAATCAAACATAGAATCAGAGACTCTGATTCTCAGTTTTCCTCATTTGGGAAAAATATATAACTCTGATTTATTAATTTATAAAACTTTTAACTCTAGTTAGGTTATCTGTTTGAAGGCTTTGTAAAGTTAAAAATATTTTTTTGTAAAATAATAATCTCCTAATTTGAATATAATGTATCATGTTTACTTTAAGCAGTTTGTCACTTTTATTAAAGGCATTAACTCTTATGGTAGAAATGTGTAGAAAATCAGTATTTCAGTAAGTTTTTTTAATTGAACTATTGTGTTAACATTTTTGAGAGCTTTGTTTAGATACAATTTTAAACCATATAGTGCACACAGTTAAAGTACACACTTCACTGGACTGTGGTGCACACCTGTAGTCCCAGCTACTCAGAAGGCTAAGGCAGTAAGAAGATTTGACCCTGGGAGTTTGAGGTCAGACTGGAGAACATAGCCAGACCCCCTCTCCTAAATAAATGAGTGAATGAATGAATAATTCAGTGGATTTTAGTAAATTCACAGAGTTGTGCATCACTTTCATCCCCACTTAAAGAAACTACACACTTTTTTGTCATCATTCCCCTAATTCTCCCATTCCCTACCTGCCCCAGCATTTCATTAACATTTACACTTAAGGTTGAAATACTTATTTCCTACCCTTAGTCTATAAATCTTAGGTTCAAGTCTTGTATGTGAGTTTCAACAATCTATTTCTTTGTCCAAATATTCACATCTGGCATATATGCTGTATGTAAAGGAGCTCCAGATTTAATAATTAGAATATTATCATTTTACTCTTCTTTCTTCAAAACATTAAACTTAAAAACTAATACATTGTTTAAAGAGAAACAATGGCTTTATTGACAGAATTGAAGTCAGCAATCCTTGAATTAGTCTTTGTTCAGTGTTTAGAGAAAGATCTCTACCAAATTCAAATTTAAATAAACCATGGAATGAATCTTTCTTGTAATTTAGATTAAGTATATTTAACTTCTTGAACTAAGTTATTTTTAATATTTAGACAATAATAATAAAAGTAAAGTGACAATGTATTTGAATCTTTTAGAATAGAAAACCCCATGTAAATGACAAGTAATGGTATATACTGGTAACCTGTTTTGATAAATAGAAATGTTATGTGAACCACTTGTCAAAAATGAATGATTTTTTTATTTCTGTAATTTACATTAAATTCTTGCTGGTACAAAGCAGTCTCTATACATAAGCAGTAAGATGTATAATGTTCTTATGAATAATACATTAATAGCCTTATAATCAAGATTACTGATAAACTGCCTCATATCTGGGGACACACTGTGATTAGACTGCTGAGTACATTTGATAGAGGACTTTGAGACTAGTATACACTCTTTGTATCATCAATTGCCACAAACACAAATTTAGTAGATTTCTTATCTAATTAAAATGGGGACTTGGATGAATCTATGGCCAGACTGTGCTTCTTCTCTCTGATCATCTTTGTGTATATGTGGCATGAGGTATATCATTTATGTGTTTTTGTGATATCTAATTATAACATAAGCATACAAATGGATTACTGAAGTTCAGCTATGAAAAATTGGCTCTTCCTATCACTTAGATTTATTAACTAATGAAAATTACTTCTTATAGGTTGGTTAACTTAAAGCAATAAATGTGCTTGATAAATGTTGAATAAAACTAATGCAAATGTTAAGCAACAGTAGATAGTAAGACATAAAATACTAATGTAAGAACACAAGGGGTAGTCAGTGTCTTGAATAGTAACCAATCAGGAAAGTAATAACTAGGAATTTCAGTTAAGACAAATCAGACTTTGCAGATGAAACATCAAATTAAGTTTTTTAAAAAAGTGGAGCAAGGGCAACATAACTACATAACTGCTGCAGTCTAGTGGCTGTGAGGCAATGCCACATATAAGCCATCTGAAATATGATGACTATATTTCTGGTCAGAAATACACCTTCTGAGAAGGACATAATGATGTCTAAGCAGCTGGTAGCTTACAGAGCTTAGATTCACATTGTGTCTGCATTTATAGCTGCTGCTAAGTCTTGGAAGACAAAGCACATAGTCATACAATTATTATTAAAGTCTACCTTCCCCCTTAAACTGTTCCAGGTATTCTATGTTTGGGTACAGTTGATGGTGGCCTTTGATGTTGCCCTTACTGCTCTGTTCATGGTAGAAATACCAAACCCATACTGCTATATAAGTGTCTTTGTTCTTTAAGGACACAAAATCTTAAAGAACAATGGGACCTATACAGTAATGCCACAGGAATCCTTATATGTGCAAATTAAAGAGAAATTTAAGTCTGTTTTATTGTTTGGGATACATGGCAACTCATGTATGACATTCATTGAAAGAAAAATTGCCTTTCCTAGAAATAGCGGTATATTTTCTGTTTCTTTCTCTCTCCCTTTTAGATTTTATACTCCTTTATCTTTTCCATGGAATTATAGTACTGCACTCTGATCACTAATTTATGACATATGCAGTATAGTTTGTTTAAATTTCAGTCCTGTGTACAAATACCCTGTAGCTAGTGTTTTACTTACCAAAATTACATATGAAAATTAAAATGGTTTTTAGAAGTGTTTTTTTAATCTTTGTTTATGTGGTGCTGAGGATCGAACCCAGTGCCTCACAAATGTGAGGCAAGCACTCAACCACTGAACTACAACATCAGCCTTAGAAATGTTTTTAACTTGGCATTTTGAAAAGGAAGCATTAGGGTGTGCTTCTCACCACTACCCTCCAGCCCCGGTTGGAGTTCTGCATCCTGTGACTACTACCTAACTCATTTAGCATTGAGATACTACCTCAAAATTATTAGATTCTTTTTATGCTTGATTTACCCAAATGAATTTTAATCTATTTCAAGAAGGATATTCTGATCATGTATCAGAACAGTTTGCCTTATATGTAAAAGATTCTTGATTTAAAAACCAAATTTTGTTTGAAAATTTACTCTTCTTTCTCTGTACCTCCTATATAGTAAGCAGCCAAGTTGTTTTTTTTTTTTTTTTTTTTGGTAATGGGGATTTAACTCAGAGGCACTCAACCACTGAGCCACATCTCCAGCCTATTTTGTGTTTTATTTAGAGACAGGGTCTCACTGAGTTGCATAGCACCTGGCCATTGCTGAGGGTGATTTTGAACTCGTAATCCTCCTGCCTCAGCCTCCCAAGTCACTGGGATTACAGGTGTGCGCCACTGTGCCCAACCATCAAGTCTGATTCTTATAAATATAATTTATAGTCAGTCACCCTTCTTCTTCATTTGAATTATTACTACTGCTGATATTGGGATCCTAGTAATTTTTCAGTTGAAATGCAATAACTTATTTGGATTCTTTGGTTTTTGTTTTTGTTTTCCCCTAATTCTCTCCAGAATGTCTTCTCTGTAGTTTCCAGAACTACTTTCAAAAGTAAAAAGCTAGGCTTGTCAATCCCTATTTTAAAACTTTTGCTGGCTCTATGTTGCTTCAGAATTAGATTGAAACTATCTTTGCATACAAGGGCCGCTACAAAATATATTTTCTTCCTGTTTCTGTGGCATCAATATTCCCCACTGTTTTGGTCAGCTTTTGCATCACTGGGACCAAAATGTCTGACAAGAACAATTTAGAGGAGGGAATGTTTATTTTAGCTCATAGTTTCAGACATTCAGTCCATGGTTGGTGATTCCATAGCTCTGGGTCCCAAGTGAGGCAAAACATCATGGTGGAGGGGCATGGTGGAGGAACACAGCTCAGAATGTAACAACCAGAAAGCAGAGAGGGAGCTCTGCTTATCAGGGACAAAATATAAACCCCAAAGACACATTCCCTACTTCCTCCATCCAAACCCTACTGTCTACTGGCCTATTGTTACCACCCAGTTAATCCATTATCAGTGGATTGATCCACTGATTAGGTTACCTCTGAAAGTTCTTGCATTGTCTCACACATGAACTTTTGGGGAATTCCATATCCAAACCATAATACCCACTCTTATGCCATACTAACCATTTCCAATGGCTATAGTCTCTTGATTGGGTCCCATACTCTGTTATTTCTTATATAACTTATCCCCTAAAAACCCAGCTGTCTCCCACCCTACTCCTTTGCCTCCTCTTATCCCCCAATACAGACCCACTTTCACCACATAGACATATTCTTTTGTTTTCCTTTGGTACTGGGGATTAAACCCAGGGACACTGAACCATATCCCCAGCCCTTTTTTATTTCTTATTTTGAGACAGTGTACTTCAGCATTTCTGCTGCTTAAGAAACACATAATTGGCAGTCTGAAAATATTTGTTAAAATAAAATGGTGGGGTTTTGTTTTTGTTTTCTTCTAGTCCATTTCTTGCCTTAAGGCAAGCAAACCCCCAAACATGCAAAACAGATGCCCGTTTGGGCCAAATAGATTTCTTTACAAAAATGACCAACTTGGCAAATTTAATGATGCTGAGAATTACATCACAAAGTCAGTCTATTCAGAGGGAGAAATTGGTGTTAATTTGAAGGCTTATAATACTAACATTTACTTACTGTTTCTATTCGCTTTCATTTATATATTCCAGGTTTTATTGTACTCATTTCAAAGACCAATTAAATGTGTTTTTAAATCTAAAAAAGCCTATGATTTATATCATTTATTTATTGAATACATAATCAAAAGGACAGATTTTACTTATGTGAGATTTTTGCTTTTTTAGATTTGGTCTTCTAAAATACCAACTTGATATTCCTTACATATTCTAGGTATTAGAGAGATCATTTGCTGAATTGACGTAATAATAAGCCTGTTATAGAATCCAAGACAGTGAGTTATAAAATATATCAGAAAAATAGTAGGACTGCAGATAACATACATTTACAAACTACCAAAAATAATTTACTTTAGTATATTCTGTGGAATATCATTCTCTCATCTATTGAAGAAATATATAGAACCATCTCTAATCTAGAAGTTAGTAGTTTATCATGTGTATAGTGCTAGCCTTGGTATAGGGAACCTTTCCAACACTAACTTTTTTTTTAGTTGTAGATAGACACAACATCTTTATTTATTTATTTATTTTTTTGTGGTGCTGAGGATGGAAACCAGTGCCTCATCCTTGTGAGGCAAGCGCTCTACCATTGAGCCCCAAATTCAGCCCCTGCCCTCGCCCTCCAACACTATCTTTTTATTAACTATTTCATTTTACATACATTTTAATTCTAAAAAGTTTTTAATATAGGGCTGGGATTGTGGCTTAGAGATAGAGCACTTGCCTAGCAGTTGCAAGGCATGGGTTCAATCCTCAGCACCACATATAAATAAATAATAAAGCATATTGTATCCAACTATTTTTTTTTTAAGTTTTAAGTCTAAAAAGTGCATGCTATGAGAGAAGAAATACAGTATGTGGGATAAAAACTCTGATTCTAGAGTCAGACACATCTGGGTTTGGCTTGTAAATTAGCACTGTTTATATAATCATAAGCAAGTTACTTATCTTCTCTGAGCTTTAGTAACCCCATGTAAGTGGAACTAACAGGAATAATAATTGTATCAACTGTTGTGATACTATATGAGACAGTCTTTGCAAGGCAGTACTTAAAAAGAGTGCCTGGTTTATGTGTGTGTGGTGTATATGAGTTCAACAATTGTTAATGATTTCATGTGCCAAACACATGGGAAATAGCAGTTAATAAGACAGCTATAGACTCTACACTTGAACAATTAAATAATTAGAATTTAAATGGTTATTATGATTAAGGAAGTATAGAGTTGTTCATGGATGTAGTAGGTCAGAGAAGAAAAGACCCTTTCATAGGAGCTGAGACGAATAGACTAATTGAATAGGTAGATCCTTAGTTAAAATAAACATATTTATAAGAAGATTCATACTATAGTACAACTTTATTATATCACAAAGATCCCAGGATTTTCCCCAAGAACATTAAAAGTCTCCTGAAATGAGTGTCTGTCACTTAGCATCAAATGAAGTAGAAGTGAAATGTGAGGGCTGAAAAAACCTCTGGAGTAAGAGTTAATATTGGGGAAAATATTTTAAATACTTAGCTGGAGAAATAAGGGGCTATGAAGAAGAGGAGATTTATATATATATATATATATATATATATATATATATATATATATGCAGATTAACTTAATACTTACAGCAACCACTTGAATTGGCAATTTGATTCCTGTTTTATGAATAATAAGACTGAGGCATCAAGAAGATGAGTAATTGAGCTGATGTTTTGTGGTAATAAGTGGAAGAATTGGAGCTCAAACTCTAGTAGAATTATTATAGGCTACACTCGTATCCCCTTTGCTTTCAGACTCTAAACGATGTCTAAGACAGTACTTGTTCACAAGGTGCGTGCAATCTAGAAGATAGTTATTGGACTGGGCTACAGCTGGTAGTGAATCATTTTGCAATCCTTTATGTTATTAAGTTAGCAACCCTAAATGGTCTTTCTGTCTGATTTCCCCCATGCAGTATATCTTTTCTGCTTACCTTTCTCAGATCCTTGCCACTTCTGTCCTTGCCAAAAAGGCCTCCTAGTATTGTATACCATTTAATATTTTTAGAGGTATAGGTTCTTTTTAGGAATTTCACATTTATTTTTCATATGATTACTTTCTCATATTATGGGGATATGAACTTGCATGCTATTTCAGACTGTATATTAAAAACTTTGAGAAAATATAAATTAATCATCAAATTTCTCTTTAAATGAACTTCAAGAGTGTTCCTTGTAATGAGAAAGGGCTTTATATTTGCATTTGCATAAAAAAAATAAGATTCTCTAATGGTCCCATGTTCTCCAGACTTAATGACTTCTCTGAGTTTTGTTTGCCTTAAATAAGTTCACCTTTGCCTTAAATAGTTCACCTTTAGTAAAGATCTTATTTTCACCAGCTACAAGTTACTAAGGCACATTAATTCTAATGGTAGAATTTGTTGGGGCTATATTAACTCTTCAGTAAACATATGCTCATTTTTTTTAGCAAAATCAAGAAGAAAGAACATATATTCTGAAAAAATTCATAAAACTGTTCTCAACTTTATAACCATCATGTGCCACATTTTAATGGAGAATAGACGTTCAGCAATGTTAATCAGTTTTCCTCCATGCCCAAAGTATAGGTTAACCTGGGTACCTTGAAGTACGAGTCTGGAAGGCTGCTATTTGCCATCTTTCTTTGCACTGTTTTTACCTCCAGTTTTTCTCCTGTAGGCCTGTTTTGATGCTGGAGAATAAAAAGGTCTAAACAAGAAAATAGGCTCCAGATAATCCATTTGAGAAACCTATCACTAGCCATTTCCTTCCTTTCATTTCCTCTAGACTAAATTAAGCAGACCCAGTGATTTCTAGCCAGACCATTTCTAAAATCAGCTGTGTTTGACCTTCTTTGTTCCCTCTCACCAGGCTCTCATAACCCAAGTGCTTCTTGAAAAAAACAAAATTGTTTTGCAGTAAATATCTTATCATGGGCACATGCAGAAAGGCTTACCTGAAAGAGTGTCTATGCTGAAGTTGGTGGCTGAGCCTACAGGGATGAGCTCCCATTCACTTATATACAGGGGAAAAAAGAGTTTTTGAAAGAATGCTCTAGTTAAGAAAAAATGTTGAAAGCCAGTCGGAACTGGAGCTGTAGGAAGCCCATCTTGAGCCATGCCATCTGGGATGTCTTCTAACCTTGGTCTCACATTCCCTCTGCCTTACCCAAGCCATGCTTCCCTCCAGCAGTGTACACATTTCTTCACATTTCCTGACAGTCTCAAGAACCGCACCACTAGTTAAAAGAACTACTCATGTTTCAGTCTTTTAGAATCTAGTTAGCTCTTTCATTTCCTTTTTATTTACTTGTGATGATCAAACTTGCATTCCTTTACATTCTCTGAGTCTGGATTATCTCAAGATTTTTTTTTTTTTAAGCTGCTAGGAATGCTGTAAGAGAGCTCAGGATCCCTCCTGTAATGCTACCTTGTCTTCTAAATAGGATGAACTAAATGGAGATTCAGTCCTGTAACCAAAAAAAGGAATCAGTGGGAAAATCCAAATAAAGGCTGTAGTATATATTTAGGAGTGTGGTACCAATGTCCTTTCTCAATTTTGATAAGTATACCATGGTTGATTAACATAAAGGAAAGCTGGATTAGGACATACAGAAACTCTCTACTATATTTTACAACTCTTAAGTAAATTTTTAAAAATTCTAGTAATATTGAGATCAAGATTTTGCAAATTTGGAATATTTAGTTGTACGCCAAAAGTCAAACATATATAATATATGTAGCTATACACTAGATTTTCCAACAACATTCTTGTTGTAAACCCATCACACTATCAGAAGTCAGATAAAGCTAGACTCGAATTCCCAGCTCTGCCTCTGCTGGCTGTATTAATTTGAGCAATTAACTGATTCCTCTAAGATTAGTTTTCTTCATTGTGTGAAAGGAATATCAATTCCTGCCTCCTGGAAGAATTATCGTGAGAATGTGTGAGAGAACAGCCTGGGGCCTGCCACATGATAGACCCTGAAACGTTGCTCTCAGTAGCCCTCAAGGCTGGAACTCTGAGAAAGTAAAATTTGGGTTCTTTTTCTCACCATAAATTTGTTTCTACTTCTTAAAACTGTGCTTTCCCTCCTTCCTTAAGTGTATAGGAGGACCTGGCTTTCTACTTTTCCTGAGAATAGGACAAAAGAACTAGTGCCAAGATGAATAAGGCAGGATGTAAGCAAAGATGGTTGGCAAAGGCCCTGCAGTTGACCTTCCTGTTTCTGGCCTCCCTTTCTGGGCTTATCCCCTTCAAGCAGGCCTAATACTAGGGTCAGCCTTCACTTGTCAGCCCAGACAAGTAGGCCAGTAGCCTCTTCCACAGTTTCTAACTTACCTGTACTCCTACATTGACTTTCTCAAGCACATGGTGTTTCTAGACACCACCCCCATCGTGAGTTGATGGGCTTTCCTCTTATGGAATTTCTGATGTCACAGTGTCAGAAATTAGACTGTACCTTAATTCTTCAATTCAGTGAACATTGAATACTTGCTTTTTTTTTTTTTTTGCTAAATCTAGTATAGCACCAGATGTTAGAATACTAGATCATAGTTTATAATTAAATAATAGAAAAATCAGTAAAGAAGCCCAAGTGTTATAATGGAGAGAAATCAGGGTATTATAGGAATACTTTTTTCCTTTCCCCTGTCATCTCTGAGGAAAAGTTTCTGAGCTCTAAGGTTCAGCCCCCTGAAAGCTATTAGACCTGGAAGAGTTTTTCCATATTACTGGTTCATCTGTCCTTGCCCAAAGCAAATTCTCTTCAGTTTCATAATCTCAAACTTGCTTTACCTCCAACCTTTGAGACAGTCAGGACACTTGAGATGCTAGGACGAGGAAAGAAGGAAACTGCTGTGCTAAGACTTCTCAGGTCCTGCTGTAAACTAGTGAGTGGGGAACCCAGAATTTGGGAAAGATGGAAAGATAAAGAAATTGTACAGGAAACCTCATATATAGATCCTTAACTTGGGTCCTTCATCTTCTAATTTTTCATATCATCATAGCTCTGAAAATAAATCATGTTGATACCAGTTATGTCCTAAAAAGCTACTCAGAGGAACTATTTCTTCCACATGCGTGCAGCTTCTTTGTTCCTTTATTATAGTATTAATCAATCTGTATTGCATTTATTTTTAATTCTGTCAGTCACTAGCTTGTGGGCATGACACAGCTTTGGAGAGCTTCAGGATAGGGAAAATAAAAGTACTTTATGTGAGTTTTGTTCAATTGTAGCAGTGAACTCCTTACAAATCTTTGATTCTCTATCTCAAAACTACTTCAAAAGAGCATTCAAGACTTATGTCCTGCTTCTATCCTTCAATTTTTATATCACCCTCTTTCACCCTACTCTCTCTTCCCTTACTCCAAATGGGACAAAAATGACACAGTTCCACTCCTTGTGGGAGAATTTTCCAAAGGGTCCAACCTCTAATTAGCATCACAAAGGAATTGGTCCTTTGATCTTTTGAGAAGTCTTTTCCAGCACTCTCAGGTCCTCTTACCATATTACCTAAACTGTAGCTTATAATTTCACTCCTTTTGGCACCATGTTCCCACAAGTTTATAATTTCATTCTTGTGATAGCCTTGCCCCAGAACCTGAATCCTTTAAGTGTTATTGCCTGTAGCTGAATAACTGAACATAGACATTTATGTAGGTTATGGAAATATGAAGAAGCCAATAAAGCTGGCATCCAAATCTTATAAAGGAAAAATAGAAAGAGGACCACCGGTTCATTCTGCCATTTTTTTTTTTTTTGGTTTTGTTTTGTTTTACCTATTAAGCCTCTTAATTCACCATCCTCCTGCCTCAGCCTCCAGAGTAGCTAGAATTACAAGTGCTTATTTCTTTTAAAACTAATGTTACAGGTGAAAAATAATAGAGGAATAGGATGATGTCCTTTAACGGTAAGAAAGTTTTCCATATGGGGAACAGAACCATAAAAAATTTTACTCCAGGATCCCCATTTATAAATTGGACTACTGGGTAGCAAATTTATGGACTTGCCAAAACCACTTGTATTATCTCTAAACAGTTCTTAAGGTGCCACAGATGCTCAGAACAAATCTAGCCTATCCTGCTAATGAACATGCAAACAGTTTTTCCCATCTGCCACCTCTGTCTAAAAGGTTAGGGAGGCCTTCCTCCATAATCACAAAGAACATAATTACTGTCTACAGAAAAGTCACATACAAAGGCCATCAGCCCTTGCAAGCCACCAAAGATTAACAGCTGCCTCTCCTTTGATTGGGAGAGGTAATAACAGTTACTCTAGTTAATAATTGGATGGATTCCCAGGCCATGTACTTCAGATTGAGGCTGTCATTTTTTTTTGCCGGCCTTTAGCTAAGCTGGGTTATTAGAATGGAACTGCTAATCCTATTAGTTGTCAGTCTCACAGTGGGAGAGAGCAAGGGAAGGCAGATCCATTAAGGTGTTATGCCACATTCATAAGGAAAGCCAAATATTTCATCTTTGGAGGTATTTTTTCTCAATCAAATCAAAATTATAAAGCTCTTTATGAAAGTGTTTTCCAGTTTCACATGTCTGAATGCAGAGTGTTTGGAAAAGAAATAAAAGGGAGAAGGAAAGCTATTTAGTTCACCTTTCTAGAAAGAGATATTTTTAATGATTGAACAAACTTAGCTTGTTACCTACAGTGCATACATCCTGATTGGATAGGTTGAGGTAGAAGAGTTTAGGCTTCATAATTTAATACATAGATACAAATAACTTTGGGAAAAGTAGAAAATAATAAGGGCTACAAAAGAAGATACAGTTAAATATCCAGAGAGCTTTGACTTTAGTTGAGGGGATCAGGAAGGCTTACTGGAAGAGGCAACATTTGATCTGGGTCTTAAAGGATTGAAAGATAGCATTTGAACAGTACAGGTTGAGAAGGTGACAATTCGGATGGAGAGAATAATTATGGTAAAGCATTTTTTTTCTGGATACTGAGAAAAATAGCACAAGTATAAGACAGTGTATTTGAGGAGCATCCACTCCTACTGTGGTATTAAGTAAGGCATCCAGAAATGTAAAGAGAACCATATACAGGAAATACTAACTGATTGGCACAAAAAGTTTGTGTGGTGGGACTAGGAAGGAACAGAAGATAGGAAGCTTTGTGCATCCTTTAGGTCTGCCTGGATTGTTGCCTGAATTTCTTTTGTGTTCAATGTCACATGCTTGAGAAGCCCTTCCTCCTTCCTTCTTTGCTTCCTCCTTTCCTTTCAGCATTGGGGTGACTCATTACTGAAGTAGCTTGATTTCCCCCTTTTTTTTTAACCCATAAGTTAAAGAAGTCATCTCAGATATCATAGGATTGTTTCATTTATCTCTGATATATAGAGAGGGGGATGAACTGTTCTTCTGAGCTATTAAGGATAGGAAAGGTAGCAGAATACAACAGTTACTAATAGGGCATTATGTAAAATTGTGGATGTGTAACTGACGTGATTCTGCAATCTGCATTTGTGGTAAAAATTGAGAGTTCATAACCCACTTCAATCTAATGTATGAAATACGATATGTCAAAAGTTTTGTAATGTTGTGAACAACCAATAAAAAAAAGAAAAAAAAAAGAAATGGGATTCAGTGGGCAGTGTTCCTATTTGTTATATGTATACACCTCTATATTGTGTTAATCTATAATATCTCATGGGACCTTTTGCTATCTTAGAGATATCCTTTCATTTGTTCATTCTTTTGTTGAATCACTCCTCCATTAGATATTTACCATTGCTGTTCTATGCTAGAACTAGGGCAGGGAAAGAAGTCAGACCGCACTTAAGGAACAGACAAGAAAATGGGACTGTAAAGTAGGACAGAGCCAATGAGATGGGTAGAAGTTGATGTGGGACATGAGGGAGAAATTAGGAGGATAGTGAGCAATACTTCAATCTGGCCATGCTCTATTTTCAAAGAATGCAGGAGTGACTTGTTGCATCTCTAGCCCCAAAGTGTTCATAACCAGAACCTTGCTTCACTCCTAGGGAAGATTTGTAAGATTTTTTTACATCACAGTTAGTTTTGCCTTTTTGCATTATTTCCTTGAAAAGCTGCAAATGAAAAATTTAAACTTCATTTTCCAATAGTACATTAGGGTTTTTTTTTAATTGGCTTTATTTGAATGGGTTTTATCCTCCTGAAACTAGCTGATTTTTGGCCTGCTCAATGTCTATTAGAGTCTATGACTTAAGTTTTTCATGAGGTCACATCTATGTTGTTGGAACAGCATAAAAGACTTTGTTTTGGGCTTTTTTTTTTTTAGGCATAGATGTATACATTAAAATGGTCTGCTTTTACTCAGTCCTTTTCCCCCTCCACTTCCACATGTTGATTCAGTTCCTTTCCATTGTGGAAGGTCTATAGGAACAGCAGTGCTGTTGCTGTTTCCCTGTGGACACATAGACCAATCAATGGATGCATTTGCTTGGCTTGAGGTATGATATACTTTGTTTTTGAACTGAGAAATATTAATACATAAAGGCATTACACTACAATAAAGCACAGGAGGAGAGTTTCATTCCTTTCTTGATGGTTTTTATGGAGGTTCAAAATGAACATGTCCTTCAGCTTGCAAAACTGAATCTCATTCTTCAGTCATGAAGCTAAGTCACAGAGGAAAAATATTCTATGAAATGAAGAATGGAGGATTTATCCTAGGATCATACTAGATAAATTATTGACTGTAAAAAATCATGTAAAAGTATCTTTGTCCGTCTTCTCTCTCAAACTATCATTGAAAACCCTTGATTGAAGACTGAGTGCAGACTGAGTGAAGTCCCCTTTGATAAGTGTTGGGGGTATGTTCATGAAGCAGACATCATCTCTGGCTTCAGCAAGCTCAGAATTTAGTGTAAAGACAAAGATGAAATGGTAGAAGATCATGAAGGAACAGTATATGCAAAACACAAAAGCATATTAAGAATTTGGTTGAGATGCTGGAACATTCAGGGAAGATGGGTGTTAAAGAAGGGTCAGATTCTAAAGAATCATCAAAGGTATTTGGGCCTTTTATAGACAGGGAAAAAAAGTCATTGGGGTATTTTAAGCAAATAGATGTGATCCCGTTTACTCTTGAAAATATTTCCTTATAACATACACAAGCATCATATACAGTCTGCAGGCCAGTGCCAGGCCATTGTTACCAAAACATGATGAGATAAATACACAAATCAAAAGTTTTAGCAAATTGACAAAGTGATTTTCTGTTTCTTATACCAAATGTTATATAAAAGCTGGGCTCCAAAATTTTTCAAATATTTTTGGAAGAATCACAAGGCTATTTGGCCATAGCTACTAAAACTGAACCTATTCTCACTCTGCAAACCACTTCAATACTTCTATACTATAAAATACTTTATTACTTCTATCAGTATTTCATTTGTATTATATTACACAAAAGAATCAATCTGTAATGGAGTAAAAAATTTTAAGAACAGAAAACTAGCTTTTATCCTAGAAACAGTGCTGTAGAGAATGGACTAGTTGGGATAAGCCTGGACCCAGTCATACTAATTGGCATGTTGCTGTAATACCTCAATCAAAAGGGTATGAGAATGCAGACTGACATGGCATTCATAGAATGGGAAGAAGTCAAGAGCTATAACAGAAGTAGGATTATCAGAATTTGGACACTGAATCAGTGTGAAAACTGAGGAAGAAGGAAGAGTATAGAAGAGGAAAATATATTTTTGAGGATCTGCTGAGAGTTGAACCCTTATCCCTGTGCATTACTGTGATAGCATGCTATAAAACTTTATTTTTAATTTTGGAGTTTTTTGGAATATGTAAATTAGCTGTAACTCATCCAGCTATAGGATTATGACTATTGCAGTTTTCTCGGTACATACGTGACAATACAAAAGCTGTATTATTATTTTCTATGTATATTGCTATCACATCACAAGGAAGAAAGAATGGTAGCAACATTTACAATTTAAATAAATGACTAAGCTTTTTAAAATTTCTGATTGTAAATTTTATTGCAAAAATATTTTTCATTTAATAACAATCTTTGCATGTTTCTGGCATGGGGAAGAGCAGTTCTTCTCTTTAGTTTTTAATTGTTAGTTTTTAATCTTAGAAGTATGTGTTCTTACTGGGCATGTTGGTGAATGCCTATAATCCCAGCAACTCCAGAGGCTGAGGCAGGAGGATCACAAATTCAAGGCCAGCCTCAGCAACTTAGCAAGCCCCTGTCTCAAAATCTAAAAGGACTGAGGATGTAGCTTAGTGGTTAAGAGCTGCTGGGTTCAAACCTTAGTACTGCTCTCTACCACCCCACCAAAAGTGTGGGTTCCTATCTAGTTTCCATATTGATTTATATAATCATAAAATGTATTTTACTGTGCACAGAGAAGGAGCAATGCAATGATTAATTTACATACTTGATTATACTGCCAAACTCCAGACATGCTGGAGCCATTAATTGATAGATTAATGCCCAGAACATCAGAAGAATCAGGCACACATGTTTGACAGAGTCTACATATACATATCTCTCCTATCCATCTCAATCACCAACCAACAAACACACACTTTAGTGTTTCAAAGAAGCTTCAAGGCTTGTTGAACTGTAGAATGCTATTAGAAGAGCTAAAAAGTAGTATTATAATGGTGGGGTTATATTAGTTTGCTAGAGCTGCTATAACAAAGAATCACAAACTGGGTGGCTTTAGCAACAGAAATTTATCTTCTTTCAATCCTAGAGGCTTGAAGTCCTAGATAAGATGCCAAAGGTTTGGTTTCGCCTGAGGCCTCTCTTCTTGGCTCATAGATGACTGTTTCTCGCTGTGTCTCACTTGGCTTTTCTCTATGTAAGGCGTGCCCCTAGTGTTTTTTCTTCCTCTTATAAGAAATATTAGACATGTTGGATTAGTATTCCATCCTAACAGTCTCTTCAAAGAACTTATCTCCAAATATAGTTATATTCTGAAGTACTAGGGTTTTTGAAGTTTGGGGGACACAATTCAGGTTGGAATAGGTTGCATCCTATTTTTTTTTTTTACATAGATGATGCAATGATCCTGCCTATGCTGAAAACCAAAATGGTGTAGCAGAGAATTGCTCTTCTCTTCCCCATGCCAAGACATGCAAAGAAAGTGGAGAAGTTCCTTCACACAAAAATTGTATAAAATACAGACATAGTATAAAAATAATCTAACCATTTTAGCTATATATTTTCTTCCCATTTCAGCTACAGTTGAGTTCTGAAATGTTTGCTGAGTGCTCTCCCTAAGGTAGCTGAAATGAGGAGAAAATATATAGCTAAAATGGTTACATATTAGATTTCTTGTACTACTGAAGAAAAACATTCTAGTCCAGAAAAATCTGTGAAGTCAATTTATCTTCTTAGGTAGTAACTAAGATTACAAAATGATGTGATTTTGTAAGTAATTGCTAAAAAATTCTGTATAAGATGGCTTTTTATCCTACCTTGAAGTTCTTCTCCCCCTTCCCTCTTTCTTTTGCCTGACTTAAAACCTTAACTTGCATATAGAAACCTTTCCTGACCCTTTCCCCAAAATATAATTGCTTCCTCCATTAATCTCATTTAAAAATCTTTTATCATCAAGTACTTAAAGTAATGTTATCTATAATTATGTAACTAATGTTGATTCCATTCACCAAATTTTAAGCTTCATGAGGGACAGCAACCATGCCTCTTATTTTCACCACAGTTAACTTGTATTTCCTTGCTCTAAGAAAACATTCAACATATATTTGTAGGGTAATTAAACTAACAGAATATTCCCTACTACAAATAAATATTTCATTTGGTTATAATTTCATCCCTGGGAAATTGGACTGACTTCATTTGTATTTCTGTCTAGAATGTGGCAGATCAGATTGCATTTCAAGTTGCTGGTGGATTAACAGCCCTTGAACACATCCTTCAAGTAGTGGCCCCAGCCACAAATGTGAACACAGTTTCACGAATTCCTCCTAAGTAAGTACAGTTTTTAAATCTGTCTTTCACATTCCATTTGTGAGTCATTTCTGCCCTATGATTTCCATATGGGAGACCACAGGAAAATTATGTGTATATTTGGTTTTGAATAGTAAAAGCTTACACTCTCTATTAGGGAGAAAACAGAGGTGCTTGATTTCACTTACAAAATTCAAATTGAGCCAGAAAAGCCTTTATAAGGAAACCTCTTTGTCTACAAATTACTCTAATCATTGGTCAAGAAGAATTGGTGAACTACTGAGCAGTTTTGCTTCCAGAAATTGAACAGAAATAAATAGAAATGAATATTAATAACAGAAAATTTAATTTTTTATTAATTTAAAAAAATTTATATGACAGAATGCATTACAATTCTTATTATACAAATAGAGCACAATTTTTTATATCTCTGGTTGTATACAAAGTATATTCACACCAATTCGTGTCTTTATATATACTTTGGATAATGTCCATCACATTCCACCATCATTTCCAACCTCCTGCCCCATCCCTTCCCCTACCCTTCAGTAGATGAATAGATTTTTTTAAAATGTGGCGTGGCATATATATATATATATATATATATATATATATATATATATACACACACACAAACACACACACACAATGGAATGTTACTCGGCAATAAAAGAGAATAAAATTATGGCATTTGCAAGTAAATGGATGGAGTTGGAGAAGATAATGCTAAGTGAAGTTGGCCAATCCCAAAAAACCAAATGCCGAATGTTTTCTCTGATATAAGGAGGCTGATTCATAGTGGGGTAGGGAGGGGGAGCATGGAAGGAATAGACAAACCTCAGAAAATTAAATTTTTGTGTTGTGTGTAAAAAAGGAGGTAAGTACATTAACAAACTGAAATTTGAAGAAATTCCATGTACAGAAAAGCACTCTAAGGCTAAGACTTCCATAATCTAAATTCCCAACCAACCAGTTGCTGGAACTGAATAGCACTTTTGTCATTAACTATAAATTGTTCTTTGTCATAAGGATCCTGTACAGCATTTGGATTTCATCTCTGCTTTCCTAATTCTTTTACTCCTTGGCCACTGAGCTATAATAGTATAGAGGGTTATTTTAGAAGTATTGTATTCCTGTTTTGTTAACAAGTACAATTTCTGGACTTTATTGGAGACTCTTATTTAGAGGATTTAAATGAGATGTTTTGATAAAAGTTCATTTATACCACTGAGAAAATTTTTTACTATTTAGTTAATATAGTGAAGGCAATATGTCAGTTGTCCATTGGAATACAACAGGAGAGAAAAAGTCCAAAAATTTATCTTTTTCCCTGAGAGACATTTTAGTAAAATAGAAACAGCATTGGTTTTGGATTCAGACAAACTGGGGTTCTAGTTTGACCTCTACCAGTTACTAGCTGAAAGAATTTGGGCAAGTGGTTTAATCTCATTGCATGTGTTTTGACATCTGGTAAAACAGGGATGATCGTATTCAATTCATAGTGCTAATAAGGGGGATCAGTTCAAATGATGTATGTAGGAGCTCTTTGTAAACTGTTAAGTGTTAGGAGAAAGTTTTTTAGGTTATTGCTTTGCCTGATTTAAGACAAGTGTAGTCTGCTTGACTGGAGATATTTCCAAGTACAAACTTTTGGTCATTGTACTTATCACAGTTTTAAAATCAGAGCATACCCATCAGAGTAAGATTGTCCCATTTTAATTTGAGGAAAAAATAAGTCTGCTGCTGCTGCTGTGGCTTTTATAAAGTGTACCTGTGTATTCATATCACACAAATTAATAAAGGTGCTTTTTACTTCTTTACAGTATGTTATTTTTTCTGCCCATAGCAAATGAGCCCTATTCAAGTAAAGCAATATTAATTGAATATAATAAAAAATAAATTTAGAATGATTTAAAACAGAGCTTTACTTACTAGAATTATCATTAGCAAGATATCACAAATTGATTCTCCCAAGTAAAATAAAATGAAACTTGTGACTTTATGCAGTTTACCCACTTGACAGTATTGCATCTACTTGATCTTTGAGTTGATGAGACAGAAGTTAATTTTTATTGAGTGTCTTCAGTGCCTAGAATGTGCTAGATGCTCTGCGTGTATTGCTTTGTTTACTCTTAGTCACCAGCAAGCACATATATGGTTCACTGCCTGATGAGGGTTGGGAACACTCATTTGGAGTACGACTGCCACCTGAGAGAACTGTCATGTTCCTTTAGAAACAGTGCTCATTCCTTCCAAATGGCAGCAGAAACGTTCAGAATTGCTTTCCTATGACTATTATGATTTTGTCCCCCAAACCTTTTTTTTTTTTTCTTTCTCTTGGGCTAGTGTAGAGGCTGGTGTAGTTCATCTGAGAGTGGAAAAGAGACATGTCATTGTGTTCCAGAAGCAGATACATACTCTTGGGCTCTCAGTCCCAATGCCTAAGGCAACCATTTTCTATGGATTACTTTCACAGGATGAGTAGTACGCATGTGTGCTCATGAGAATGAGATTGAAATAGATCCTGACCTTAGGGAACTTAATCATGAAAAAGTGAGATATATTAAGTTCTAAAAATTCGTAATGCCCTTCCTATGTTACCTTTATAAAATAATCGCCCATGTACTACACACAAGACTCTTCAAAAAAGGAATGTTTCGCTATATATCTGGTGTCTCTGGACTTAGCATCTTGAGATGCCTGGCTTATGTACTTGCTTATTATTATGATTTCTTGAGTCATTTGGCTGTTCTCAGTGGGGGCTCAGCTATTATAAAATCTTTATCTTTATCTTCAGTTTACAGCACAGTCCAGACATTCCGAATTTTCACTATGAGCTTCCTTCCCTATTACTCTTTCACTTCTCTTTTTGACTTGACATTATTGCCTTAGCTCTTTTTCTTTTCTTGTGTCCTTTTTGTTTTGTTTTTGTTTTTTTCCAGAGGATTTTGAATACCAGTTGTTCTAGGGATTGTACCCATGCCTAAGCAGCTGTATTTTACACCAGGTGATGCTTCCTTTACTGGTCATAGCTGATTAAACTCAAAAGAGGGGACATTTGATTCAAGAAGAACCAATCTATAGAGCAACCAATATAGGATTTATAATCCAGTATGAAAAGTTAAACTGGGCCAATCAAGTTTCTCTCTCAGGAATTGGCAGTTAGGAAATTTCATAACTTGAAGTAAGTTTTTCCTTGGGTATTTGAACTTGAAAAAGTATGTATAAAAACTTCTGGGATGGCCATTACTGGGCTGTGTATACTCCCAAGTTTAGCAGGACTAAGGAAGGCCTTTTGGGGCCAAAAAGAAAAAAGAGGAGGCTGGACCTGGAAATGAAAGCAGGTCCAGTCCACAGAGCTGGCATTGTTCTTGTCCTCCTGAGGTCTGGTGGTTCATGTTCTCCTCTATTCACCTGAAAGTCCCCAGTAGGCTTACAATAAATAGCTCTTTTTACTTGAAATATTTTGAGTAGATTTTCATCCCTTCCAACCAAAAGAGCCTGAGACTTTTAAATACACAAATATTACACGTTCTTTTAACTTTACATTGTATTGAAAATATTTGACTATGCTGTGAGCCTTTCTTGGAACCTTGTAATTGTTTTTCTAAGTCCTTTCATATTAAGGAAGTATGAATGCCTACCTTTGAAAGTAGGAGTGAATAGAGAAAGTTAACTGTGAGTTCCCTGGGATATAGTTCTTTATGAACATTAAATGGCATTCTGATAAGCTGGAGCTCACTTAACTTTCCTTTTTTTCTACTAACCACAATTTGATGAATCTATATAGAAATGACATATATTAAACTTGCTCTTTCTAAACCCCAAAGTAAACACACTTAAAATAATGAATCTACAGTGAAGAGCTTATCTTAAAAATCAAAGAAAATATATTATGCATGGTTCTTTAAGAATATTATATAAGTTCTATAAGGATAGATAACATTATTCCTCAGATTCTTTGTAGTTCAAGTACTACCTTCCTACAAGCCATTGGATCCCAGATTAAATATCTCATTATTAACTTTAGAATTAGCACTTTATAAACAAGAAAAATGTATTTCCTCAGATCCTGCTGTCTCAGACGTGATCATAATGGCCACATTCCAACTTCTTAATTAAAAAAAAAATTGTTCATGAGAAATTTAATCATTTTACCAGTGCTATATCTGAAATTTAGAAGATTGCTGCCTAATATGAAGATAAGGTTCAGATGTTCAGAAGGTGAAAAGATTATAAGAGTAACCATCCACAGATGCCTCTTTTCCTCACTTTCTACCTTTTCCCCTCAAATTCTAGCAGGATTTTAATTCTGTAGCTACAAGATAAAGGTTTTTATATTTTTAAGTTAATAATGTGCCTTTATTGATAGATTTATCAGTGTAGTTTACTGCTAGGGAAAAAATACAGTGTTTGTAGAAGACAAATGTTAAATCATCTTACAGTGCTTAACACAAAGAATAAAATCATTGGTTTGTATCATTCTGAGGCAGGCATTTTTCAAATTGCAGTTTCATTCTTTTCAAGGAAACCAAAAATTACTCCATATTACCTATCTACCCACAAACACGACATACTCCAGTACGCTATGCGGGTTTTTCAGAGCATTGCATGTCTCTTATTCCTCCCCTACCCCCTCTCTTTCACTGAAAAGAAATGCAAAACTTTATTCCAGAAGGTGTTGTTGTTTTTACCTGAAGTGCCAGTTCTGCTACTAAAGATTGAACTCATACTTGATAAGCAAAAATTGTACTAGTAGGCATTAGATTCATGTTTTCTGATAAAAGCAGCAAAATTGAGACTTTTCTAACATAACCCAATCTACATTGTGGCACTTGCTTTCCATGTGGAGCTATCAAGTATATTACATTTATTCAATAGCCAGAGTCTTTAGCATGTTTTTACGAAATTATGATTTTATATGAATGAAGAGATTAAAGCTAAACTAATTTTCTGAACTAGACAGAGCATCCTAATCTGGTGTTCTCCTTTCACTATCTTTATTGGCTGCTTGGCATCACCCAAGAGGTACTACCAATCTTTAATATTTTGTGACTTTCTTCTGAGTTCAGGTATTTTTGTCTTCAAAGAGCTTACATCATGGTTGGGAAGATAGAACTAAATTAGTAAGGTATTCTATACTACACAATACAATAAAACAAAATTAAAGTATAAGCAGAAAAGTACTATATTTAGTTCAGGGTTGGAATCTGTAAAGGTCCGGTTTGTACTTTTTTCCCCTAATTTGTGAACATAAGCTTTCACTGTTTAATAAAAGTAAAATACAATTTAATTGATATTATTAAAAATACTGTTTTCATTTCTGTGAATTGCTGAGTGTTTAGTGTTATTCTGTTTGTTTAGTTTTTACCTTTTGTTGGGGAAGAGTATTGTTTGGTTGATTAGTTTTGGATTTGGGACTTACATTTTGTTGGGAGTTTTTTGTTTGTTTGTTTGTTTGTTTTGTAATACTGTGAGTGCAAGAAGTGATCTGTGAAATTAGTCCTTTGTTTCACCTGGTAGGTTAAAGACAAAAGAAAAAGCTAACAGAAACTGGGAAAAGTGAACCAGAATCCACTTGTAGCTGTTTGTACTTATGAGTCTTAGAAAAGAAATAACATGTCTGTGTACCTGAAACACCTTTTTCAGAACTCAAATCAGGTGGAAAATTTGACATATATTTCATCAAAGGATTTACTTCCCATAAATTATAGATGTAGATATTATAGAACTAGAACTCATATACCCACCTCAGGGTGTCTACTAAATTATGGGCTCTCATAACATGAATAAAACAATATTTGCAAGTGCAGGTGAAATGTAGAATCTACAATCTACTGTTAAACAATTGCTTATTTCTTGCAGGATTATTTTAATGTAATTTTAAATATTTTTAAATAAAGGTTTACTAAAATTGAATAACTTTCCTCAGTAGACAATAAAAATTTTAAAAAATGTTTTGCAAGCTAATTAGCCATAATGATTGATAAATACTCCTCTTCATTTGACATATTGAGGTATTTTGTTTATGTCTCAAAAGGCTTTACAGAGATAGTTACAGTTGACAGCTGTTGTACCACTAATAAGATTAAAGTAAAGAAATTAGTTGTGTCAACTTTAATCTGCTGTTTAAAACTGCAGACCACCTGGGGTCTTCTCCAGAGCCAGCATGTTCATCTGTGAATTTTAAATTACATAACCAGATCCTACTTAAACACATATCTAAAGACTTGCTAATCATAGCTGTCTGTATTAACAAATTTATGTTAGCAGTAAAAATAATGCTTTAGCTTTAGAGTTTAATATTAATATATTAATTTGATGCTCACCCTACATTTTTAAATGTATTATTGTAATCTTTGAACCAACACTTTCTCAGGCAGAGATTAATTTGAGGAAATGCAGAAAGTCTAATTACGTTGGTGCTTAAAATAAATATGATTTCCCATCTAAAATCAGAATATGTCTCTATGGAATAATTAAATTATTTATTCTATTTGTGTTGAATTGACCAATTAAACAGAAATTCTTGAAATAACACATCTAGTTAAAATTTATTACTCTTTTCTCTGAGGTATTGTTATAATTAGTTTGATTTTAAAATTAATTTTGGTATTGTTGAAATATTACATTTTATATGATATGCAAAATAATAATTATCTGTGATTATTATATTAAGTTGGGATCTAAATTCAAGTGTAGGATGCAAATAATTTATATCCCCACAGTGGTTGGTTAGTAAGCATTATTAACATCTCATTTAAAAAAAATATTTTGAACTGATTTGCTGTTGCAGCATCTTTGCCTCTCCCATTCATTGTCCCCTCCTGCTGGTAAGTGTTCCAGCATGGAAAAGAATAGGGCGGCAAGGCTGGGAAGGCAGTGTATATACATTACTTACTAGTTAACCCAGTGCCATAGATTTTAAAAAAAAAAAATCCCTTCATCCACAAAATATCCAAATATCACAATTATTCATTGCAATAAAAACTCCAAGATTGTGTCCCAAGTTCAGCTTCTCTGTGGTCACAAAAATCAAAATTGAATAATTTCCTCCTCTTTAAATGTTTTACAAAATTCATTCCCTGAGTTTTTTTCTGAGAAGATTTTTTTTATTAATCAAGACTTCTTTATCTAATTGTACTGATTTAATATATTTAATTTGGTCAATAAAATAAGACCATTAAAATATTTCTTTATGCGTGAGACCACATATATTACTTTTTATAAGTACATTTTTCATGTCAAATACTATTTTTATTTAGTTCTATTTAACACATTTATTCCAGTCAGTACCATACATTTAAAATCTATTTGATACAACAGACCCAAAATAGACACCAACAAAAATTTTCTCCCTTGCCACAGTAAATAACTTTATAAACATAAATCAGCAGTCTTTTTTCTGTTAACCAACTATAATTCTCCATGTTTCTCTGTAAATCAAAAGTCACTATTTTAGCAACATATACTACATAAAGTCATTCTTTCTATGAAGATGTACCAGAAGATGGATTTGATATTATTTTTTTAGTATACTCTTTTTTAATATACTGTCTTTATGTTTGTAGATGAGAACTGTTTTTGCTTGTTTTTAAATTTTAAAGATCATAAACCTTCCATGTGTTTTCTGTCCTGAGAAGTTTGATAGTTTTTTTTTAACCTGTTTTGGGAGAATAAAATACTCTAGTCATTGATTTTTGTCATCAAGATATATTTTCAGTTCTTGCTGTGGATCAGAAAGTGTCTTAGATGTTGTAGACACAAAAATCAAATAAAACAGGCAGTTAATAAACTTGCAAAAGACTTGAAAAGATTTTTCACCAAAGAACATATACAGATAACATATAAGCACATGAATATATGTTCAAGGAATTTAAGAAATGCAAATTAAAACCATATTGAACTACTTCAGCAATCAACTATAATCACTTAAAAAATAAAACTGATAATATCAATTTTTTTTTCTTTTTTCTTTTTTTTTTTTTTTTCATGGTACCAGGGATTAAATTCAGGAGCACTCAACCACTGAGCTCCATCCCCTGACCTATTTTTCTCTATTTTATTTAGAGACAGGGCCTCAATGAGTTGTTTAGCGGCCTTGCTTTTTGCTAAGGCTGGCTCGTGCCTCAGCCTCCCGAGCTGCTAGGATTATAGGCGTGTGCCACTATGCCTGGCAATACCGGCAGTACTTATGAGCAGAGAGATAAGTTAAAATTCTCCTATATCACTGATGAGAAACAAAATGATACAGCTACTTTGGAAAGAGTATATAGTAAGTTTCTCATAAAGTTATACATATACTTAATGTATGGCCCAGCCATTCCATGCCTAGGTAGTTACCCCAAAGAAATAAAAATACATGTTCTCACAAAAACTTACAAATGAATATTTATAGAAGCTTAACTCATAATCACCCAAAACTGGAAATAATCCAAATATTTTCACCTGGTGAATGAGTAAACAAACTGTAAAACATTCAGTGACATACTACTCAGCAATATAAAGGACCAACAGGCCCAAAACAAAGAACAGAGATGCGGCTGCCGTGCTGGGTGGTCCCTTCTCTGGGCACTACCTTGGTTACCTCTGCCAAGAGAATTTTTATGCTCCCTCTGCGGTAGCTGCCACTGAACTGAAAGTCTTCTGTCAATCAACCACTGCTTGTACCGCTACTGCCATTGCTGCTGAGTCTGATTCCCCTGCTGCCAACCTGAGGTCACCTGGAGGTCTTCTTTCCGGGTACTGCTGCCACAGAAGAAACCACTGCCGCGGATGCAACTGAAGCCAACACTGCTGCTGATCGTGTGGTGATGCTGCCCCCAAAGCTGCAATTGCAGCTGCTCCTGCTGCAGCCACCACTACTGCTACCCACTGCCTGCTGCCAACAACCACCACCATTACCGCTACTGCCATGGCCTAGAGGACTGTTTCGGGGGAGACTCCAGGTTTGGTTACATGTGGCTGCACCCATTTTGGGACAGCAGCCGGGGCCTGGGGCCTGGGTGCCTTCAGGTTTACCACTACAAGAGCCTGTCTCTGGGGACTCCAGCTAGGACCTGCAGGTCCAGTTGGGGGTGCCTGCAGATTTGGAGGAGCCTGGGGTCTTCCTGCTCAGAATGCTGGTGGCCCTTTTCTTGATGCTACTTCTCAGAGTTGCTCCTTTGCATGAGTGTATCCCTGGTGGTCTCTCTACAAGTAGAAGCAGCATTGAGATCTTGGAACTTCAACATGGTTCCAGATCGGTGGAACATAGACTAGGTGTGCCACGGCTGATCTGGGTTTGGTGATCCCAAGAGACATAGAAGCAGGGCTGAGAAATTGTTGAACACTGACAGAGACAGTTGGACTTTCCAGCAAGATTTATTTTATTTTATTTCATTTTTTGATTCACTAATCTCTTTACCGTATGTGGAACAGGATGTTTTTTATGCATCAGTGTGTAGAGCACAATGATATATGAAGGTTGTTTTGCCTTTTTGTTGTATTCTTATGTCTTTAATTTTTTTCTCTACATTTGTTGTATTCTTCCTCTCTCTTGAGTCTATTTTCTTAGATTTTCATTCCACATTTTCTCCAACAGCCAATCTCTGTCAGCTCCTCTTCTACTCTTCCTGTGAATTTTTACTTCTAGCTTCTCTCTTCCTCCCTTGTGAATATTCCATACTACACTACCTCTGTTCTCTCATCTACCGTTTGAAATTGTAAATCATTTTAACAAATATTATGTTTGTACTATAGATAGTTATTGAACTCATCATTTTGGTTTAATGCAAGGAAGCAATAGATGCCTTAGTGGGAAATATCCAAGAAGGAGTTCACATTGTATATAGTTAAAATGATATGTGAAGTAAAGGATAGTATAAGAAGTGAAAGACCCTTCAATAAAGAGTTAGAAATCGTGAAAAAAAAAAAAACAGAAATCCTCGAAATGAAGGAATCAGTGAACCAAATTATAAGTTCAATAGAAAGCATCACCAATAAACTAGACCATATGGAAGACAGAATCTCAGACAATTAAGACAAAATATATAATCTGAAAAGTAGAGTTGAACATGCAGAAAAGATGGTAAGAAACCATGAACAGAACATCCAAGAATTATGGGATAACATGAAAAGACCAAATTTAACAGTTATCGGGATAGATTAAGGAGCAAAGATACAAACCAAAGGAATGCACAATCTTTTCAATGATATAAAAGCAGAAAATTTCCCAAACCTAAAGTATGGAATGGAAAATCAAATACAAGAGGCTTACAAGACCCCAAATGTACAAAATTACAGCAGACCCACACCAAGACACATTATAATGAGAATGACTAACACAGAGAATAAAGATAAAATCTTAAAAGCTGTGAAATTAAAAAACAAATTATGTATAGGGGGCAACCAGTTCAGATCTCAAATGATTTCTCAACCCACATTCTCAAAGCTAGGAGGTCCTGGAATGATATATTTCGTGCTCTGAAGGAAAACACATGCCAACCAAGGATTTTATATCCATCAAAATTAAGTTTCAGATTTGAAGATAAAGTTAAAATATTTCATGATAAATAAAAATTAAAAAGAATTCACAACTAGAAAGCCTACACTACAGAGCATTCTCAACAAAATATTTCATTAGGATGAAGTGAAAAACAAAATGAAAACCAGCAAAGGGAGGATCTATACTAAAGGACATTCAACCAAATGAGAAACTAAGACAAATCAAAAATCAGAAATAAATCAAAATGACAGGGAATTCAAATCATATCTCAATAATCACCTTGAATGTTAATGGCCTAAACTTATCAATCAAAAGACATAGACTGGCAGATTGGATTAAAAACCAAAATCCAACAATATGCTATCTTCAAGAGACTCGCCTCGTGGGCAAAGACATCCACAGGCTAAAGGTGAAAGGCTGGGGGAAAAAACTATCACTCATTTGGATTCAGTAAACAAGTAGGGGTTTCCATTCTCATTTCAGACAAAGTAGACTTCAAACCAAAACTAATCAGAAGAGACAAAGAAGGATATAACATACTTCTTAAGGGAAATATATAAGCAGGACATAACAATTATAAATATTTGTGCCCCAAACAATGGAGCATCTATGTATATCAAACAAATCTTTCTCAATTTCAAGAGTCAGATAGACCACAGTATAATAGTACTGGGTGACTTTAACAGACCTCTCTCACTACTGGACAGATCTTCTAAACAAAAACTAAATAAGGAAACTATAGAACTAAAAAATACCATCAATAATTTAAACTTAATAGACATATATAGAATATTTCATCCATCAACAAACAGATATACTTTCTTCTCAGCAGCACATGGCTCCTTCTCTAAAATAGACCATATCTTATGCCACAAAGCAACCCTTAGTAAATTAAAAAAAAAAGCAGAGCTAATACACTGCATTCTATCACACCACAATGAAAGGAAATTAGAACAATGATAAAATGAAAAATATTGTAACAATTGGAGAATAAATAATACACTGTTGAATGAGAAATGGATAGTAAAAGAAAACAAGGATGAAATTAAAAAAATTCTTAGAGGGAAATGAGAACACTAATACAACATATCAAAATCTCTGGGACACTATGAAGGCAGTATTAAGAGGAAAGTTTATTGCATTGAGTGCATTCATTAAAAGAATAAAAAGTCAACAAATAAATGACCTAACACTACATCTCAGAGCCCTAGTAAAAGAAGAGTAAATCAACACCAAAAGCAGTAGAAAACAGGAAATAATTATCAGAGCTGAAATTAATGAAATCAAAACAAAAGAAACAATTGAAAGTATTGACAAAATAAATTTGGCTCTTTGAAAAAAATAAATAAACTAGATAAACCCCTAGCGATGCTAACGAAGAGAAAAAGAGAGAAAACTCAAATTACTAAAATACAGATGAAACATCACAATGGACACATCTGAAATACAGAAGATAATTAGAAACTTTTTTGAAAATTTATACTCTAATAAAAATAGAAAAGACATCAACAAATTTCTAGAGATATATAACCTATCCAAACTGAATGAGGAGGTCATACATGATTTAAACAGATCAATATCAAGTAATGAAATAGAAAACACCATCAAAAGCCTACCAACCAAGAAAAGCCCAAGCCAAGTTCTACAAGACTTTCAAAGAAGAGTTAACACCAACACTCCTCAAAGTATTTCATGAAATAGAAAGGGAGAGAACCCTTCCAAATTCAAGTCTATGAGGCTAATATCACCCTGATTCCAAAACCAGACAAAGACACATCAAGGAAAGAAAACTTCAAGCCAATATCTCTGATATTTGGAAAAATGCTCAATAAAATTCTTGAAAATCACATACAAAAACATATTAAAAAGATGGTGCACCACAATCAAGTGGGATTCATCCCAGGGATGCAGGGCTGGTTCAACATATGGAAATCAAAAAATGTAATTCATCATATTAATATACTTAAAAGCAAGAATCATATTATCATCTCAATAGATGCAGAAAAGCATTTGACAGGATACAGCATAGCTTCATGTTCAAAACACCAGAAAAACTAAGGATAGTAGGAACAAACCTCAACATTGTAAAACCTGTATTTGCTAAGCCCAAGGCCAGCATCATTCTAAATGAGAAAAATTGAAAGCATTCCCGCTAAAACTGGAATAAGACAAGGATGTCCTCTTTCACCACTTCTATTCAACATCATCCTTGAAACACTAGCCAGAGCAATTAAACAAAAGAAAGAAATTAAAGGCATACAAATAGGTAAAGAAGAAATCAAAACTATCACTATTTGCTGATGACATGATTCTACATCTAGAGGATCCAAAAAATTCCACCAGAAAACTTCTAGAACCAATAAATGAATTCAAAGTAGCAAGATATAAAATCCACACCCATAAATCAAATACATTCTTATACATCAGGGATAAATCCACTAAAAGAGACATTAGGAAAACTACTCTATCCACAATAGCCTCAAAAAACAATAAAGTACTGGGAATCAATCTAACAAAAGAAATGAAATACCTCTATAATGAAAACTACAGAAGACTAAAGAAAGAAATTGAAGAACACCTCAGAAGATGGAAAAATCTCCCATGCTCCTGAATAGACAGAATTAAGATTATCAAAATGTCCATACTACCAAAAGTGTTATACAGATTTAATGCAATTCCTATTAAAATCCCAATGACATTATTCATAGAAATAGAAAAAGCAATCATGAAATTTATTTGGAAAAATAAGAGACCCAGAATAGTTAAAGCAATCTTTATCAAGAAAAGTGAAGCAGGAAGCATCACAATATCAGATTTAAACTATATTACAGAGCTATAGTAACAAAAACGGCATGGTATTGGCACCAAAATAAACTTGTAGACTAGTGGTACAGAATAGAGAACACAGAAACAAACCCACATAAATACAGTTATCTTATGCTAGACAAAAGTGCAAAATACATTCACTGGAGAAAATATGGCCTATTCAGCAAATGATGCTGGCAAAACTGGAAATCATGTATAGCAAAATACAGTTAAACCTCTATTTTTCACCCTGCACAAAAATCAACTCAAAATGGATCAAAGACTTAGGCACTAGAACAGAGACCCTGCGCCTAATAGAAGAAAAAAATAGGCCCAAATCCTCACCACTTCAGCCTAAGATCTGACTTCCTTAACAAGACTCCTAAAGCACAAGAAGTAAAATCATGAATCAATAAATGGGATTGATTAAAATTAGAAAGCTTCTCAGTAAAGGAAACAATAAATAATGTGAAGTGAAAGCCTACAGATTGGGAGAAAATCTTTGCCACATATACCTCTGATAAAGCATTAATCTCAAGGATATATAAAGGACTTAATAAACTTAACACTAAAAAAAAATAACACAACCAATAAATGGAAATAAATAATAAAAGGAACTGAACCGACACTTAAGAAGAAATACAACTGATCAACACATTTATGAAAAAGTATTCAACATCTCTAGCAATTAGAGAAATGCAAATCAAAACTACTCTTAAGATTTCATCTCACTCCTCTCAGAATGGCAATCATCAAAAATACAGTCACCAATAAATGTTGGCGAGGGTATGGTGAAAAAGATACACTCATACATTGCTGGTGGGACTGCAAATTGGTGCAAACACTAAGGAAAGCAGTATGGAGATTCCTCAGAAAACTGGGAATGGAACTACCAGATGACCCAGCTATCCCACTCCTTCGTTTATACCCAAAGGACTTAAAATTAGCATACTATAGTGACACAGCCACATTAATGTTTATAGCAGCTCAGTTCACAATAGCTAGACTATGGAACCAACCTACCTGTCCCTCAATAGATGAATGGATAAAGAAAATGTGGTATATATACTCAGTGAAATATTACTCAGCTTTAAAGAAGAATGAAATTATGGCATTCACCAGTAAATAGTTGGACTTAGAGAATATCATGCTAAGCGAAATAAGCCAGTCCCACAAAACCAAAGGCCAAATTTTTCTCTAATATGCAGATGCTTATTCACAATATAGTGGGGGGCACTATGGAAGAACAACATTACCTTAGATTAGGTGGAGGGAAGTGATGGGAGGGGAGGGGATGTGGGGATAGGAAAGATAGTAGAATGAAACAGACATTATTACTAAATGTATATATTTGACAACATGACCATTAGGATTCTGCAACAGGTACGCTCAGAAAAATGAAATTATATCCCATCTATGTATGATATATCAAAGTGCATAAATGCATTCTTTTGTCATATATAACTAAAACAAATTTAAAAACAAAACAAAGAACAAAACTGGAGATATCATACTTCCTGATTTCAAAATATATACAAAGGTTTAGTAATTTAAAAAGTATGATATTGGCATAAAGAGAGTTATATTGACCTCTGAACAGAATATAAATTCCAGAAATAAATTTATCCAAATACAGTTAGCTGATATTTGTCAAGATTGTCAGGAATACAAAACAGGGAAAGGATAATCCATCTCCAAAGAAATGGTAAAATTGCATATACATATGCAAAAGAATAAAGTTGGACTCTTATCTTTACACCAAACACAAAAATCAACTCAAAATAGATTAAAGAGCTGGGTATAGTGGCACCCACCTGTAATCCCAGCAGCTTTGCAGCCTGAAGGACGAGGATTATGAGTTCAAAGCCAGCCTCAGTAAATTAGGTAGGTCCTAAGCAACTCAGTGAGACCCTGTCTCTAAATAAAATATAGAATAGGCTGGAGATGTAGCTCAGTGGTTAAGTGCCCCTAGGTTCAATCCCCAGTACCAAAAAAGAAATTAAAGATTTAAACACAAGATTGGAAACTATAAAACTCCTAGGAGGAAGTACAAAGGAATACATTTATAACATGAATCTTGGCAATGAATTAATAAACATATCAAAAGCACAGGCAACAAAAATAAAAAGATAAATGGGACTGTATTAAAGTAAAAAGTTTTTGCACATCAAATGAAACAGAGTGAAAAGACAACCTGCATAACAGGAAAATATTTGCAAACCACTTGTCAAGTAAGTTATCGATTCCCAAACTACATAAGGATCTCTACAACTCAACAGCAAAAATACTAAAAGTTTATTTAAAATGGACAAAGAACTTGAATAGACATTTTTCTGAAGAAGATATACAAATGGCCAATAGGTGTGTGAAAAAAATACTTAGTATCACTGTTGACAACAGCCCTTCAACAGATGAATGGATAAAGAAAATGTGGTATGTATGTATGCTTATGTATACATTCACACACACACAGTGGAATATTACTGAGCCATAAAGAAGAATGAAATAATGTCATTTGTCAGTAAATGGATAGCCTTTGCCAGTAAATGATTGAATAGATGGATAGAACTAGAGACTATCATGCTAAGTGAGATAGTTAATTCCAAAAACCAAAGGCTGAATGTTCTCTCTGATATGTGGATGCTACCCCACAACAAGGGAGGGCAGGGAGGGGATGGACAGAAGTCCATTGGATTAGACAAAGGGAAACAAAGGGAGGGGGGCATAGGAAAGACAGTAAAATTAATTGGAAACAACTTTCCTAGTCTTGTATTTGAATACACTACCAGGGCAACTCCGCATCATGTACAACTACAAGAATAGGATCATAATTAGAATAAGTTATACTCTATTTATATATAACTTGCCAAAGAACGTTCTACTGTTATGTATAAAAAGAAGAAATTTTAAAAATCCAAAAATTCTAAAAATATTTATTAAATTTGGTTTCTTTTCATCAAAGTTGTAAGAGTTCTTTATATACACTCTGGACAGCAAACTCTTATCAGCTATGTTTTGTAAACACTTTCTTCCAATCTGTGAACTGTATTTTTTTTTGATGTTTAAATGGGTGTATGTACAGTTGTGTCTCAGAGTTTTAATTTTAATTTCTCTAGTGGCATATGAAATGAGCCCTCTTTTCACATGCTGCCAACTATATCTCTTTTTTGGTTCAGAGCTTTGGCTTATTTTAAATTGGGTTGTTGGTTTTCTTATTGATTAGTTTTAAGAGATCTTTAATATTTGGTTAACAGTTCCTTATCATATGTACCTCTTACAAATACTTTCTCCATCAGTGACTTGTAAGAAGTCTTAAATTTTAATAAAGCCAAGATTGTTATTTTTTCATGAAAAAATAAGGATACCACCTCATAACTATTAGAAATGGCATAAAAAACCAAAAAGGTAAGAATGTAGAGAAATTGAAGCCCATATACACTATTGTTGAGGATGAAAAATAATGCAGTCTCTATTTTAAAAAAAAAGTATCAAGGGCTCCTCAAGGTTAAGTAGAACTACAGTATTGCATGATCCAACAATCCCACTTCTGGGTATTTATCCAAAAGAATTGAAGTCAGGATCTCAAAGAGATTCTATAATTTCTATGTATATTATATCACTATTCATAAGTCAAAAATGGAAACAGCCTAAATATGGGTTGTACACATTTAATAGAATGTTATTTAACCTTAAAAAAATAAGGAAGTCTTACCATTTGTGACAAAATGGGTAAACAAAGTAAAATAAGCAAGTCACTAAAGGTCAAATATTAACATGATTCCACTTATAGGAGGTATCTAAGACTCATAGAATCAGAGAGCAGAACCATGGCTTCCAGGATTAAGGGTAAGTAAAAAATGGAAAGGTGCTAATCAATAGGTATGAAATTTCAGTAATGTCAGAAGTTCTTGAGATATGCTGTACAACTCTATGCCTAAGTTAACAATATTGAACTGTACACTTAAAAATCTTTTGAGAGAGAGGATTCAAGATGGCAGATTTAAGAAATACTGCATTTCCAGTTACTCCATGTCTCAGGAATCAAGCAGTGGAAGCACTGCTGCTCAGTGAATTAGTTCAGTGAAAGAGGAATTTCGATGAAATTCAATATCAGTCTGATTCTCTTAGAGACTCAAAAATTCAGGTGCATTGAACTAAAAAAAAAAAAAAAAGTACACTGGAGCCAAACCAGTTGAGATCCTGATTTCAGTTCTTTTGTATAAATACCCAGAAGTGGAATTGATGGATCATGTAATATTGCAGTTCTGTTAACATTTTGAAAAGCCCTGAGGGGAGGGGAGGGATGAAACAGAGAAACACCCCCCAAAAAAATTGGCATAGAAAATCTTGTAAATCAGAAATGCAACCTGAATTTAACTGATGTAGCAACTGCACAGCAAACCAATATTTGAAAATACTCAGTATTTCTTAACTGAAGCAGAGAGCTAAGGTGGGAGCCATCTTGAAGAGTCCAGGCTGCAGCTTGCTACTGTGGGAGCCCAGGAAATCATCACAAACATTGCCCATATTGACCCTGCAAACACATGCTCTTTGCACCTAGTAGAACATGAGTGAAATAGGCATGGAGAAGATTGTACCCAGGGGAATTCAAGTCAGAAAAAAATGGAGGGGAGTACAACTTGCTTTCCCTTTGAATCTGGTGGCTCATGTGACCAGCTGAAGAGAATTAGGAAATTGAACAGGTGGGTGTGAATACACTCAGGGACTGAGCCTGGAGTATATTCATGGACAACAGAATGTGTGTAGAATTGGTTCCCCTGTCTTTTGAGTAGAATTCTAGGGAGTTCTGAGATCCAGACTCCCAGCAGAGATTAGCACCTGCCTGGCCCTAAGGATATTTTGATCTTATCTCTCCGTTACAGATAGCACCCAACAAAGCCTAAAGGCCTAATTAGACCTAGGCCCCAGCTGCAGGAACTCCTCTCAGAACTCTTCAGCAGTCCTACCTTGGGAGTACAACAATCTGGTTTGTCCAGACAAAACTTCAACCAACAGTACCTCCTATTACATCCTACCTTATACTGGTGAGAAGGGAAGCTCAAAGCTATTGGAACCAGCTTCAATTCTAGGCCACTTCAGGTAGTAGCTTGGTGAGCAACACAAGAAGATAAAAGGGTTAAAAACTCCCAGCTCCTCGCTCTCTACATAGCCCAGGAACAAACAGGAAAAAAGACAGTTAAGCATAGGCAGGGACCATTCATCTTCTATACTGTTTTGACCACCTCATTGGAGACAAATGTTCCATTTTTCATTAAGAATTCTTGATATGCTGATTGGTGTATGTACACACACGCGTACATACATGTATATACACATATATACTTATTTTTCTCATTTGTAGCATTTTTTAATAATAATTATTTTTCCTTGTCTTCAAAGGGTTAGGGTTTTTTGGTTTGTTTATTTTGGTTTTGTTTTTATTTCTCCTTTTTCTCTTCTTATTCTACTAACAGCAAACTTGTTCTCTCTTGCTTACTTTATTTTTTCTCCACCTTTATAACAATCACTTGCTACAACTCTTCTGCATTCTCTCTGTTCACATTTTGGACATTCTAATCTTTCTTCTAACTTCCTATCACATTTTCTTTGCTCTTATTGAACTGTATTTTTACTGTATTTTTGGAACTATTAGACTTCTATAACTCCTGCTCCCACCATCCATGTTTTTTCATTTACTATACTGTGGATAACAGTGGATATCTGCTCTTTAATGCCAGATCTACTTACAAGTTACTTGTTTTGGCTATTGGCAATTGCTGACCCAGTCATTCTTTCTTTTGTGGTAGTGCTGTAGATGTCATACTAGGCACCAGTTATTTATTTTAATAAAGTATATTTGTGTTGGTTGGTGCTATAGTTTTCCCTTTTCTATAAGGTACTGGGAATCTACACAGTCATTATGGTTCTTGGCAGAGATTTTGCTGCTAAATTCAGCCAAAAGATAGCACACCTTGTTCCACAAACAAGTTAACCACACTCAAACTTCATCTATACTTAAAAACTAGAAGAGATAAAGACCTCAAATTAATGGCCAGGCCCCCAGTAAGAACAGAACCTGTGATGGGTATGTTTTAGGTCCCATTCATACACATCTACTCCTATAGCAAGAACAAAGAGTATTAATACAAAGTCTTTGGATATCAAAGCTTTGAGGAGTTTCAATCTCCACTACTCTATGACACTTCGGCAAGAGAAGTCTATGCCCTAAAACAGTTCACACATAGAGTGGAAGAGAAATTCATCCCAACATATACATAAAACCCAACACAGAAATGTAAGAATTATGAAAAAATAAGGTAATATGATACCTCCTAGAGTCATAATTCACCAGCAACTGACTCCAAAGATACTGAAGTGGATGAAATATCAGATAAAGAATTCAAAAGAATGACTGTAAAAATAATCAATGAATTTCAAGAAAACCCACAAAATAAACTGAATGAATTTAGGAAGTCAGTATAGGATATGAGTGAGAAATTTAGATAGGAGAAAGAGATATTGAAAAAGAACCAAATCTTAGAAATGAAAAACACAATAAATCCAATAAAATTTTCATTTGGAAATCTTTCTAATAGAGTAGATCATGCTGAAGACAGAATCTCACAGCTAGAAGACAAAGTAGCCAGCCTTGAACTTTCAGACAGTATTAAAGGAAAAAAAGTCATAAACAGAATGTACAAAAACTCTGGAATGACATTAAGAGACCAAATTTAAGAATCATTAGAATTTAAGAGAGTTTCAGGGTGATGGCAAGTATACCTTTTTCAGGGAAACAATAACAAAAATTTGCAAATGTTGAGAATGAGACTGATATCCAGATACAGGAGGCATTCTGAACCCCAAATAGATAAGATCAAAAAAGGACCTCTCCATGACACTTAATTAAAATGCCTGGCATACAGAAAAAGGATAGAATTTTAAAGCCTCGGGAAAATATCAGGTCACATTTAGAAACAAACCAATCAGAATTACTTCCTATTTCTCAGCATAATCTTTAAAATTCAGTACTTGGAATGATGTGTTTCAAATAGGTGTCAACAAAGATGCTATATATAGCAAGGTTATCCTTTCAAATCAAAGAAGAAATAAAAACATGCCATGATAAGCAGAAGTTAAAAAGAATTAATGACTAGTATGCTGGCAATACAGAAAATTCTTAAAATAATATTTTATACAGAAAAAACATCAAAACCCCAGAGCTCACAATTTAACAAATCTCTTGAAGAGTATCAAAGCAAATGAGAAGCAGGACCAAATTATTCATTAGAGATAAATCCAAATGGCAAGAATTAATAAACATCTCTCTATAATAACATTGAATATAAATGATCTCAACTCTACGATTAAAAAACATAGGCTGGTAGAATGGATAAAAGACAAAAACCAGAGCTGGGGTTGTGATTCAGTGGTAAACGATTTTCCTTGCACATGTGAGGCACTGGGTTGGATCCTCAGCACCCCATAAAAAAATTAAGTTATTGTTTCTACCTACAACTAAAAATATTTTTTAAAAAATTAAAAGGAGGAAAAAAGACAAGAACCAACTGTATGTTGTTTGCAAAATACTCACAGGCTAAGACAGCTGCAGGATGAAAGGAAATGCTGGAAATTGATGTACTTATGCAAATGGAGTCTAAAACATAAAAGAAATGGATACATTTCTAGCCACATATGACCTGCCAAAATTGAATGAAGAGGACACATAAAAACTAAACAGACCAATAATCAATGTGTTAGAAGCAGTAATAAAATTTTTCCAACATAAAAAATCCAAGACCATATGAATTCTACCAGACCTTTAAAGAAGAACCAATGCCAATGTTTCTCACATTATTCCATGAAATAGAGATAAAAACACTTTCAGATTAGTTCTATGAAGCCAGTGTCACATCCAAAACCAGATAAGAACACATCAAGGAAAGAAAACTATACCCTTATGATATTAGATATAAAAATCCTTAATAAAATATTAGCAAATCATGTCAACAATCTATTAAGATTATACATCGTGACCAACTTGGTTTTATCCCTGGGTTGCAAGAATGTTTTAACAACATGCAAATCAATAAATGTAATTCATCACATAAATAGAATTAAGGAGAAAAATCACTTAATCATCTCAAGAGATGCAGAGAAAGCCTTTGAAAAACTCAGTACTATTCATGATAAAAGCACTGAAGAAACTGGGGATAGAAGGAATGTACTTCAGCGTTGTGAAGGCTGTATACAACAAACCCAAAGCCAACATCAGTGAATGGGGAAAAAAAATGAAAACGTTTCCTTTAAAATCTGGAACAAGTTAAAGATGTCCCTACTCACCACTCCCTTCAATATTGCATTAGAAATTCTAGACTGAGCAGTTAGGCAATGAAGGAAATCAAAGGAATAAAAACACAAAAAGAAGTCAGATTATCACTTTTTACTGATGATATGATCCTATACTGAAAAGATTCCAAAAGCTCCTCCAAAATACTGCTAGAGCTGACAGACAAATTTAGCAAAGTATCAGGACAAAAGTCAACATACAAAAATTAGTGGCTTTCCTGTTCACCTATAGTGAATCTGTTGAGAAAGAAGTTAACACAACTATTCACAGTGATGTCAAAAAATAAAATACTTGGGGCTGGGGTTAGAGCTCGGCAGTAGAGCACATGCCTCATACTTGGGAGACCTCAATCCTCAGCACCACATGTAAATAAATAAGTAAATAAATAAATATATTTTGTTCATCTTTTAAAAAATTAAAAGACAAAAACAAAAATAAAATACTTGGGAATAAATCTAACCAAGGAAGTGAAGGTTACAATGGAGACTTTAGGACACTGAAGAAAAAAATTGAAAACATTAGAAGATGGAAAGATGTCCCATGTTTGTGGATAGGTAGAATTAATATGGTTAAAATGGCCGTGTTAATAAAAACAATAGGCAGATTCTGTGCCGTCCCATCAAAATAGCAATGATATTCTTTGTAGAACTAGGGGAAAAAAAGGTTCTCAAATTCATCTGGATGAATAAAAGACGCAGGATAGCCAAAGAATTTCTAAGCTCAAAATATGCTGGAGGCATCACAAAACCTGACTTTAGCCAGGTACTACCATGCCTGCCTGTAATCCCACCTGTAATCCCAGAGGCTTGGGGGGCTGAGGCAGGAGGATCATAAGTTCATTGCCAGCCTCAGCAACTTAGGCCCTAAAGCAGCTTAGAGAGCGGGTCTCTAAATAAAATGGTCGGGAATGAGACTCTGTAATTAAACACCCTTGGGTTTAATTCCCATACCAAATAAAAAAAAATCTGACTTCAAGCTATTCTTTAGAGATATAGTAACAAAAACTGTATGGTACTGGCATAAAATAAAACACAATATAGAAGAGACAAAACCCACACAGTTGTAGTCATCTTTGACAAATGTGCCAGAAACATGCATTGGAGAAAAAAACAAGCTTTTTTAACAATGATGCTAGGGAATCTGGCTATTCATATGTAGAGGAATGAAACTAGATCTCTCATCCAGCACAAAAGTCAACTCAAACTAGATCAACCATCTAGGAATTAGACCAGAAGTTGTGCAAATCCTAGAAGAAAACATGAGGTCAACACCCTAACATTTAGGCACAGGCAATGTCTTTCTCAACAGGACTCCCAAAAACTGAGGAAGTAATGCCAAGCATTAATAAATGGGATGGCATCAAATTGAAAATCTTCATAGCAAAGTTCAAGAATATGAAAAAAGAACCTACAGAACAGGAGAAAGTCTTTGCTAGTTACTCTTCTGACAGTGGTTTAATATCCAGAACATATAAAGAACTCAAAAAACTGAACACTAAAAAAAAAAAAAAAAGATAATCCAATTAGTAAGTGGGTGAATGAACTGACAATCCTCAAAAGAAGAAATACAAATGACCAACAAATACATGAAAAAATGTTCAACATCTTTAGTAATTAGGGAAATGCAACTCAAAACTATAACGATTCAGGAGGCTGAGACAGGAGAATTTAGAGGGCAAAGCCAGCCTCAGAAATGGCAAGGCACTAAGCAACTCAGTGAGACCCTGTCTCTAAATAAAATACAAAATATGGCTGGGGATGGGGCTCAGTGGTTGAGTGCCCCTGAGTTTAATCCTGGTACCAAAAAACAAACAAAAAAATACTATACTGATTTCATCTCACTCCACTTAGAATGATAGGCTTTGAAAATACAAACAGAAATAAATGCTAGAAATGACATAAAGAAAAAGGAACACTTGAACACTGTTGGTTGGTAGGATTGTAAATTAGTACAAATACTGTGGAGATTAATATGGACATTTCTCAAAAGACTAAGAATGGTAACCACCACAGGACCCAGCTATACAACTCCTCAGTATTTATCCTAAAGAATTAAAGTCAGCATTCTGGGGTGATACATGCATGTCTATGTTTTCAGCAACACAATTCATGATAGCCAAACTATGTAACCAATGATCCTATGTATTCGTTAATGGTGGAGTAGATAAAGAAAATGTGGTGTATATATACACAATGGAGTTTTATTCAGCCATAAAGAAGAATGCAGTTATGTCATTTGCAGGAAAATGGATGGAACTTGAGAACATTATGTTAAGCAAAATAAGCCACACTCTTAAAGTCAATGGTTGTATATTTTCTCTCATACGTGGAAGCTAGAGAAGAAAAAGGAAAAGTAAGGTGCAGGGTGGAAATCTCATGAAAATCAAAGGAAGATCAGTAAAGAAGAAGAAAAGGCAACAGGAAGGGAGGAAGAGAGGGAAAGGGAAGATACTAAGGAAGGATATTGGCCAAGATGTATTGTTATATCTTGGGCATGTATGAATATATAACAACAAATCTCACCATTATGCTCAACTGTAATGCACCAATAAAAATGAAAAAATAAAATCTGTTGATAATAGGCTTCATGTTTTTGTCACAATAAGATAAAAATTTTAAAGAAACACTAATACATGCAACAACACAGATAAATCTCATATACAGTGTGCTAAGTGAAAGAAGTAAGACTCAAATAGGACATGACTTCATTTATATGACATTCTGAAAAAAAGGCATAAGATAACTATTGGAGTATAAAACAGACATGTGAGAGCCATGAGTTGAAAGGGTACACCCCCAGAGTAATTTGGGTAGGTTGCTATTTATCTGTGTTGGATGGTTTCATAACCAAATGCACATTATGACTTATAAGTGGAAAACATAGCATTAATATAACATTAAAGAATTTTATTTCAGAAGAAAATGGAGTAACATTTTAAATATACACTAGAAAAGAAGATATGAAGACTTTACATCTAACCAAATTGATCTTCCCTTATAAAAAGCACAAACATGCTGTTAACTTGCAATAACTCAAGATTATTGGTCCCATGAGCCTTTCCTAAGGAATCTAATGGAGAACAAGCTTTAGACAAGCAAAATGACTAGATACATTTACACAAGGACTGATAGTGAACATTAAATTATATCACTAAAACTAATAAAGATTGAGAGAGTATAGTATGAAGTGACTGTATGTTCTGACAATGTAGTTAGTATAATGATTAAAATAATTAGAAATGGGAAATGGATATGGCATATGCCAAAACATTTGAAACTTTTCAGTAATCATAATTGGTAGTGGTACTATAAATATTGATATTCTGAAACTGTTAACATGTTGTACTGTAGCATAAAGCAAACGAGTAATTATAGATATAGACAAAGAGCTATTATAAAAAGATATTAAAGGAAAAAATTCCTTAGTCCAGAATTTGGTGAAATTCACAAATATTTTATCTTAGGAGTGGAAGAATGGGTATGGGAGGGAAATTCCCAGATTTATTCATCTGGAAGTCTAGAAACCATGGCCCACCCCAGTAGAACTGAAAATTACTAGGGGCAGATTTTGGATTTGAACTTTTATGACCAATGCTGTTTGAAGTGCAGGCCAATTCCAGGTCTGGGGAAGGGAATGAGCATGAAACTCTTGTCATCTCAGATAAAGTGAAATTTCAGAAAACTACTGGGGTTCAGCAAAGGGTCAGGAAACCAAAAGATGTGACAAACTGAGCTTTAACGCAAATAAGAATTGCAGTAGATTAAAACCCATCAAATATATTTGAGTGCATGAGTTTTTAATTGCTTACTTTTTCCAGTAGTTTTAGATATTCAGAAAAATTGAACTGAAAGTACAGAGTTCTGCCTTTCTGCCTGCCCTAAATTTCTCCTATGATGATTTTCTGCATAGATGTGGCCCATTTTTTTTCCAGATGATTAACCAATGACAATGTGTTGTTACTAACTAAAATCTGTATATTAGGGTTCACTCTTTATGTTGTATGATTTTATGTTTTTTTTTCAAATTTATTTGTTCTAATTTGTTATACATGGCAGCAGAATCCATTTTGACTCAGTACACAAATGGAGCACAATTTTACATTTGGTTGTACACAAAGCAGAGTCACACCATTTGTGTCTTCATACATGTAATGATGTCCATCTCATTCTACCGTCTTTCCTACCCCCGTGTCCCCTCCCTTTCCTCCCTCCCCTTTGCCCTATCCAAAGTTCCTCCATTCCTCCCATGCTCCCCTGCCCACCCCCATTATGGATCAACTTCCACTTATCAGAGAAAACATTCGGCCTTTGATTTTTGGGGATTGGCTTACTTCACTTAGTATGATATTCTCCAACTCCATTCATTTACCTGCAAAAGCCATGATTTTATTTTCTCTTAATGCTAAGTAATACTCCACTGTGTATATATATATATATATATATATATATATATACACACTAAACTTTTTCTTATCCATTCATCTATTGAAGGGCATCTAGGTTGGTTCCACAGTTTAGGTATTGTGAATTGTGCTGCTATAAACATTGATGTGGTTGTGTCCCTGTAGTATGCTGTTTTTAAGTCCTTTGGGTATAGATCAAGTAGATGGGTCAAATTGTAGTTCCATTCCAAGTTTTCTAAGGAATCTCCATGCTGCTTTCCAGATTGGTTGCACCAATTTGCAGTCCTACCAGCAGTGTAAGAGTGTGCCTTTTCCCCACAACCTCGCCAACTTATTGTTACTTGCATTCTTAATAACTACCATTCTGACTGGAGTGAGATGAAATCTTAGTTTTGATTTTCATTCTCCAATTGCTAGAGATATTGAAATTTTTTCATATATTTGTTGATCGAGTGTATATGTTCTTCTGAGAAGTATCTGTTCCTGTCCTTAGCCCATTTATTTATTGGGTTTTTTTGTTTGTATATGTGTTAAGTTTTCTGAGTTCTTTATGAATTCTGGAGATTAGTGCTCTATCTGATGTGCATGTGGTAAAAATTTGCTCCCATTCTGTAGGCTCTCTCTTCACCTCACTGATTGTTTCTTTTGCTGAGAAGAAGCTTTTCAGTTTGAATCCATACCATCTATTGATTCTTGATTTTATTTCTTGCGCTTTAGGAGTCTTGTTAAGGAAGTAGGGGTCTAACCTGATGTGATAAAGATTTGGACCTACTTTTTCTTCTATTAGGCGCAGGGTCTCTGGTCTAATTCCTAGGTCCTTTATCCTCTTTGAGTTGTGTGAATGGTGGGAGATTTTGCTGCTTATGGATATCCGGTTTTCCTAGCACCATTGGTAGAAGAGGCTATCTTTTCTCCAATATATGTTTTTGGCGCCTTTGTGTAGTATGAGATAACTGTTTTTATGTGGGTTGGTCTCTGTTTCCTCTATTTTGTGCCATTGGTTTACATGTCTATTTTGGTGCTAATCCGTGCTGCTTTTTTTACTATTGTTCCGTAGTATAGTTTAAGGTCTGGTATTGTGATGCCACCTGCTTCACTCTTCTTGCTAAAGATTGCCTTGGCTATTCTGGGTCTCTTATTTTTCCAAATGAATTTCATGATTGCTTTTTATATTTCTATTGGTATTTTGATTGGTATGCATTAAATCTGTATAGTGCTTTTGGTACTATGGTCATTTTGACAATATTAATTCTGCCTATCCAAGAACAGGGGAGATCTTTCCATTTTCTAAGGTCTTCTTTCTTTCTTTAGCATTCTGTAGTTTTCATTGTAGAGGCCTTTTAACTCTTTCATGAAGTTGATTCCCAAGTATTTTATTTTATTTTTTGAGGCTACTGTGAATGGGGTAGTTTTCCTAATTTCTCTTTGAGAGGATTTGTCACTGATGTACAGAAATGCCTTTGATTTATGGGCATTGATTTTGTATCCTGTTACTGTGTTGAATTCATTTATTAGTTCTAGAAGTGTTCTGGTGGGATTTTTCGGATCCTCTAAGTATACAGTGATGTCATTGGCAAATAGTGATAGTTTGAATTCTTTTCCTGTTGGTATCCCTTTAATTTCTTTCATCTTTCTAATTGTTCTGGCTAGTGTTTCAAGGACTATGTTAAATACAAGTGGTGAAAGAGGGCATCCCTGTCTTGTTCCAGTTTTTAGAGGGAATGCCTTTAATTTTTCTCCATTTATAATGATGTTGGCCTTGGGCTTAGCATAGATAGATTTAAAAATGTTGAGATATGTTCCTGTTATTCCTAGCTTTTCTAGTGTTTTGAACATGAAGGGAGGCTGTATTTTGTTGAATGTTTTTTATGCATCTATTGGGATGATTATATGCTTTTTATCTTTTAAGTCTATTGATGTGATGAATTACATTTATTGATTTCTGTATGATGAACCAACCTTATATCCCTGAGATGAACCCTACTATCTTTTTAGTATATTTTTGTATTCGATTTTCCAGAATTTTGTTGACAATTTTTGCATCTATGTTTATTTTAGAGATATTGGTCTGAAATTATCTTTCCTTGATGCATCTTTGTCTGGTTTTGGAATCAGTGATAAAATAAAAAATAGAAGCAACTCCAAACCCTGGCCCCATATGATGAGTTTGGAAGTGTTCTTTTTCTATTTCATAGACTAATTTGAGGAGTATTGGTATTAGTTCATCTTTGAAGGTCCTGTAGAACTCAGCTGTAAATCCATCTGCTCGTGGGCTTTTCTTGGTTGGTAGGCTTTTGATTGGGTTTTCTATATCATTGCTTCTGTTTAACTTGTGTATATCATCCTGATTCAGTTTGGGTAAGTCATATGTCTCTAGAAATTTGTTGATACCTTCAACATTCTCTTTCAAAATAGTGTCTAATTATCTTCTGTATTTCTGTAGTGTCGTCATGATATTTCCTTTTTTATCATGGATTTTAGTAATTTGACTAATCTCTCCTTCTCTTCATTAGCATGACTAAGGCTTTTATCAATGTTATTTATTTTTCAAAGAACCAACTTTTTGTTTTGTTAATTTTTTCATTTAATTCATTTGTTTCAATTTGACTGATTTGGGCTCTTATTTTAATTATTTCCTGTCTTCTACTGCTTTTGGCATTCATCTGTTCTTTTTCTAGGGCTTTGAGATATAATTTGAGGTCATTTATTTGTAGACTTTTTCTTCTTTTAAGGAATGAACTCCATGCAATGAATTTTCCTCTTAGTATTGTTTTCATAGTGTCCCAGAGATTCTGATATGTTGTATCAGTGTTCTCATTTACCTCTAAGCATTTTTTAATCTTCTCTTTGATGTCTTTTGCAACCCATTGTTCATTCAATAGCATATTATTTAGTCTTCAGGGTTTGGAGTTGCTTCTATTCTTTATTTTATCATTGATTTCTAATTTCATTCTATTATGACCTGATAGAATGCAGAGTAGTATCTCTACCCTTTTTGTATTTACTAAGAGTTGCTTTGTGGCTTAATATCTGGTCTATTTAAGAGAAGTATCCATGTGCTTCTGAGAAGAAAGTGTATTCACTCAGTGATAGATGAAATATTCTGTACATGTTTGTTAACTCTAAGTTATTGATTATATTATTGAGTTCTATAATTTCTTTGTTTAGCTTTTATTTGGAAGATCTGTCCAGTGATGAAAGAGGTGTGTTAAAGTCACCCGGTTTTATTGTATTATGGTCTATTTGATTCTTGAAGTTGAGAAGAGTTTGTTTGATGAGCATAAATGCTCCATTTTGGACTGCATATATATTTATAATTGTTATATCTTGTTGATGTATGGTTTCCTTAAGCAATATGAAATGGCCTTTCTTATCCCCTTTGGTTAACTTTGGCTTGAAGGCTACATTATTTGATACGAGAATGGAAACTCCTGCTTGGTTACACAGTCCATGTGAATGGTATGTTTTTTTCCCAACCTTTTACCTTTGGTCTGTGGATGTCTTTTCCTTTGAGATGAATATCTTGAAGAGAGCATATTGTTGAGTCTTTTTTTTTTTAAGTCCAATCTGCCAGTCTATATCTTTTGATTAATGAGTTTAGGTCATTAACATTCAGGGTTATTATTGAGACATGGTTTGTAATCATAATCATTTTTGTTTGTTTTTGGTATTTAACTTGACTTGGTTTCTCCTTTTATTGTTTTTTCCTTTAGTGTAATACTTCCCTTTGCTGATTTTCATTATTGTTTTTCATTTCCTCATCATGGAATATTCTGTCAAGGATGTTCTATAGTGCAGGCTTCCTAGTAGTAAATTCTTTTAACTTTTATCATGGGAGGTTTTTATTTCATCATCAAATCTAAAGCTTAATTTTTCTGGATGTAAGATTCTTTGTTGGCAAACATTTTCTTTCAGAGCTTGGTATATGTTATTCCATGATCTTCTAGCTTCAAGGGTCTGGATTGAGAAATCTGCAGATATGCTATAATTGGTTTCCCCCTATATGTAATCTGACTCCTTTCTCTTATCACCTTTAAAATTCTCTCCTTATTCTCTGTGTTAGGCATTTTCATTATAATGTGCCTTGGTGTGGATTTGCTGTGATTTTGTACATTTGGTGTCCTGTAAGCCTCTTGTATTTTATTTTCCAATTCATTCTTTAGGTTTGAAAAAATTGCTATAATTATTACATTGAATAGATTGATCATTCCTTTGATTTGTAACTCTGTGCCTTCCTCTATCCCAGTAATTCTTTTTTTTTAAGAGAGAGAGAGAGAGATTTTTTTTAATATTTATTTTTTAGTTTTCAGCGGACACAACATCTTTGTTTGTATGTGGTGTTGAGGATCGAACCCGGGCCACACGCACACCAGGCGAGCGCACTACTGCTTGAGCCACATCCCTAGCCATATCCCAATAATTATTTAAATTTTGTTTTTTCATGTTATCCCATAATTCATGGATGTTCTACTTATGGTTTCTTACCATCTTCACTGTGTGATCAACTTTATTTTCAAGATTATACATTTTGTTTTCATTGTGTGAGGTTCTGTCTTCCAAGGGATCTAATCTGTTGGTGATGCTTTCTATTGAGTTTTTAATTTTTCAATTTATTGTTCTTTTTTTAATTGCTTTTTTTAAATATATGACCCCAGAATGCATTACAATTCTTACAACACATATAGAACACAATTTTTCATATCTCTGTTTGTATATAAAGTATGTTCACACCAATTCATGTCTTCGTACGTGTACTTTGGATAATGATGACCATCACATTCGACCATCATTGCTAACCCTCTTCCCCTCCCCTTCCACATCTCTGCCTTATCTAGAGTTTGTCTATTCCTCCCATGCTCCCTCTTCCTACTCCACTATGAGTCAGTCACCTTATATCAGAGAAAACATTCACCATTTGTTTTGGGGGGGAATTGGCTAACTTCACTTAGCATTATCTTCTTCACCTCCTCCATTTACCTGAAAATACCATGATTTTATTCTCTTTTATTGCTGAGTAAAATTCCATTGTGTATATATGCCACATTTTTTTAATCCATTCACCTACTGAAGGGCATCTAGTTTGGTTCCACAATTTAGCTATTGTGAATTGTGCTGTTATAAACATTGATGTGGCTGTGTCCCTGTGGTATGCTGTTTTTAAGTCCTCTGGGTATAGACCAAGGAGAAGGATAGCTGGGTCAAATGGTGGTTCCATTCCCAGTTTTCCAAGGAATCTCCATACTGCTTTCCATATTGGCTGCACCAATTTGAAGTCCCACCAGCAATGTATGAGTGTTCTTCCCAATCTATGTACCTTTCATTTCCTTTTCTTACCTTATTATACTACATTGAACTTCCAGTATGATTTTGAGTAGAAGTGGTGAGAGAGGACATTCTTGCCTTATTCCTAATCTTAGGGAGAAAGCTTCTAGTTCGCAAAATTAAATATGATTTAGCTGTAATTTCTTGTAGATAATCTTTGACAATCCACAAGTCTATAATGATAGTTAAAATAAAATTAGATGATTATCTTCTGAGTTTGACAAGAGACCAGTTAAATATGTCAAAATCTAGATACATAAAAATCTCAAATATTTAGATGGAACTGTACCACTGGGGCAAAAAATAAAAATGAGGAGAAGTGTTTGCTTTTAAATGTATTTCATTCCATAAATGAAGACAAAATAGTAGAATATCATAATCATAGTTTTATATTCTTCAATGAATTCATAGCCCTAGGCTTAATCATTAGTTACTGCTAAGATGAAAAAAAGAATGACACTTTGACATAATTTGTCTCCTGATCAAAGAATTCTACCACGTGTAGTCTTTCCAAAAGGGATAAATATAAGTAAGAGCAAATCTCTGGATCCAACTTCCAATTTTCAGGCAATACTGAGGAAAAAGAATATGTTGAACTTTACCATGTGTATGCAGTCAGGAAAATTTTAAGGAAAAGAGAGGGATGGAGGAAAAATCTACAGATAAAAAGACTTAAAAGATATACTAAAAAATTTTTACACAGACAGTAAAAAGTAGTTAAGACTAAATTGTGGATATACACTTGGTGTTAGAGCTGTACACTTAGATGATAAAAGAATAAAGTGTGAGGAAATGATCACTATAAATGTCAGGAGAGTGGGCAGTTTAGAGGGGAAAGAGAGGTATAACTAGACCTTTTTAATAACAAAATTATAGACCTGGATTGTGATTACAAGAGTGTTTTTTTTATTAACTTACCTATGTATTTATTTCATGTGGTTTTCTGTATGTGTGTTTTATTTCATAATACCAAAGATTTTAACTAGAAAGGGTCTGTGTGTGTATGTGTGTGTGTACATATATTGAAATCAGGACTAGTGTCTGATTTTTTTTCTTTGTTACCTACTTCACTTACTTAGCATAGTACCCAGATATAAGTATATGCCCAAGAAGCAATAATTGAATGAATAACTATATAATATTTTTATAATTAAGCTCTTGTACAAAATCAGTAAGTTAGATTATTCTCTTCCCCAAACTGCTAATGAAAACCTTAATGTAATATCTTGTCTTCCAATATAATTTATAAATCAGATATGATTTAATTTTTTTATATTTTTTTAGTTGTAGGTGGGACACAATATCTTTATTTCATTTTATGAGGATCAACCCAGAGCCTCACGCATGCCAGGAAAGCACTCCACCACTGAGCCACAACCCCAGCCCATATATGCTTTAATTTTTAAAGACCAAAAAGAATTTTCTTATTTTAATAAATTGACTTCAAGACTTTTTGATACTTCACAATTTTCTCAGTTGGGTCTTAAAAATATACCTGATGGCTACGAAAAATAAGACTTTTTTGGTACCAAGAATAAATAGATTGAGAATAAATAAATATTAATGATCAAATTCAATTGAACATTTAAAAAGAATAGTGGTTTATGTGGTTAAGAATGGTAAAGAATGCAGTTAATCAGTGCATTAAGGTACACAGCAGCTGCATATTCTTGTATATAATGCTTAATACAAGGAAGTCCTTTTGTTAGACATCAGTGTGCTCAGCCAAACTGTTCTGCATTGAAGACATCCAAACAGGATGACTCAGACAAGAATCTTACCTGGTTATGTAACAGAACAGTTTACAGTGGTTTAACACGTCTCAGTTTCCGCCTCTAGAATGCAACTTCTAGCTAGGCCATTCTGGCAGGGCCAGACTGAGAGGGCAGGTCCCATTCTGTGAGGGAACCACTCACTCACTTAGTGGTTTCACTTACTGCTTAGAATTCTACTTATTGTTTGGGCTTGGATGTAGCTCAGTGGCAAAGCGCCTGCCTTGCATTTGCAAAGCCCTGGGTTAGACCCCCAGTTCCAAATAAAACACCCCCCCAAAAAAAAGAACCCCACCAAAGAAAATAAGATTTAAAAAAAAGAATTATATCTGTTGTTTTATCTGACTAGTTTCTAGTGATTCTTTTTAATAATGTCTAAAGAAGTTATTTTAGTTTGGAACTTAATAAACACAAAGCACAGTTCATTCAGTATGTGCATACTGAATGCACGTACACAGTATGCCATTTATTATGCCTAATGATACCAAAGGTTCTCACCAAAATAGTATACAGTGGGGCTTTATTAAGGAATTGGTAAAAGTCCAACTCTATGTTCTAGTTCAGTCTAGATATCTTTTCTCAACTTAATTCTATATCAGTTCCTAATCATCCTGTATGTTTTGTGAGGATCTGTACCTTTACTGTTTATCCAGTCAAACCAATCCCTTTCTGGCATGAGGGCTAAAGCAGTAATTGATGAAGATTCCAAGTTTCCCTTTGCAGCTGTATTTATGTGACTCTAAACACTTGCTGTCCCTACTTGGTATAGAATTTTGCTGTGCAGAAACTTGAAGCCATCCATTCAACCCATGTATATTTTGTGAAATTGCTGATGGCAGTTGCTTTTACATGTTTACTCTCTTGACATTGGTATAAGGCAATAGATTTAGGTAAACCACGGTTTTTGAAAATTCTTAACCACTGCAACTGCATAAGGATGTACTTTTTAATCCATCTAGGCTGCAATACTCTGGAGCTTTTGTTTAATATTTCTTAATGTCTTAGATATGTACTAGTATTCTATATACTCCCTTATTTGTAAAAAATAAGTTCTTGCACTCATCTCCAAAAGATTTGGTTTTATGATCCTTTTTTATCCTCTTTTCGTCTTTTCAGAGGAACATTTTTAGTGAGAGATTTTCTGATACAAAAATTCACTCATGCATTCACAATTATTTGGGGCAGAAAAGCTGTATTTCAAACCCCCCAACCACCACATACTTCTGACAGAATGGACAGTGAGATTTTTATGTCTTCTCAAAAGATACTTTCAAATTCTGCGGCCTTCTGTTTGATGTTAAAATGTGCTTCTAGTCATTTGAGTTTAAAATTACAGAGAGAGCTGCCTGGACAGACCACCCAGGCTGGGTTCAAAGAAGTGCACTAAGACAGGTGCTCTTCAAATACAGGTTGTCTTTTCAAACAAGTTTACTGAGTGGACAGGTTTTTTTCTGACCCTGAAATGTTTGGCTCTCCCTCCATTTTTTCCCCTTCTTTGTGGAAGTTTCTTGGGAGAGTTTTGCAAGCATTCAGATTGTACAGGTGGACATTCCATTTCCAAGTAAATGAGTTTCTTTAACATAGAGCACAGAGGGCATTAGGTAGGACATACTCCCAGATCATGTGTTGTTCACTTTTTTATGTATGTTTATTTATAACTCATTAATTGTTTACCAGAGATTTGAGACAAGTAGTAGGAATTCTGCTAATAAAATGGAAAAATAGAAATTAAAAATCAAAACTATAAAAATATAGATCAAAACAAAGGGAAAAAATGACATTATTTTAGGACTATGATGTTCTACACATCATTCTAAATATAATACCCCCGTACATATTTTTTAAAAGTCTTTGGGGATTACAGTTTTGTATGTTAACTCTGCCATAAAGCTATGTTGCACAAAAGAATGTGTGATTGGCACACAAATAGAGTTATAAATTAGGAAACCAGGGAATATATTCTGTATATAGTCTTGATAAAGGTGACATTTCAAACCAGTGGATAAAGAACAGATAACTCAGTCATATCATTACTGAGAAAATAAATTGAGGCTCTTAACTCATATTATATACCAGAATAAACTCAAAATGAATTAAGTGGCTTATAAAACCATAAAATTGTCAGTAACAATTTGAAAAAAATAAATGAGTATTTGTTACCCTATCTCATTGTGAGAAAGAACTTTTAAAACATAAAAAGAAGGCAGAAAAAAGTAAACCACAAAGAAAAATCATTGGACTACATAAAATTATTCAGCTTCTATATATTAAAAATACCTTAAAATAACCTAAGCAAATTGAAAGACTAGAAGAAAGTACTAACATGTATTAACCCTTTGTGTATTTATAATGAGAAAATTTAATAAATCATTTTAAAAGATGAGAATCTTTAATAAAAGTATAAAAATTCAGAACTAGAACAAAATATAAGTATACATAACATCTGTATTTTGAAAAAAATAAAGTTAATCTCTCCTCTATACTTTATTTCTAAAACAAGTTTATATTATGGATTAGAATGCAAAATCCACAAAAGTACCAAAATTAAATATAAAAGAATATTTTTATAATCTGAACATAGAAAGGCCTTTCTATATCTGACAGGAAATCCAGATGTACTGAAGGAAATCTTGGCAGACTTCATATCAAGTAAAATTTTTTTAAAAAACTAAAAAATTTAGATAGCAACATACTGCAAAAGTTATTTGTACTATATGATGGAATAGTTAATGTGATTATCAATAAAGAAACTTCTAAATCAATAAGAAAAACACAAAAATCCCATTAGAAAAATGGGTAAAAGGCACACAATTATAATTCAGGAAAATACAGATAGCTATAACAAATAAATACTTTTTTTAAAACCCTTTAATAATACTACTAGTAAAAGGAATAAAACCTTTAAAAATACCATTTGTATTTAGCTATCAAATTGGTAAAGATTTATTTCAATGAAGTTTTTAATTGTTAGTGAAAACATGGGAAAAATTTTTTTCTGGGAGTAAAAATGGATTTAAGTTTTCTTTTTATTCTGGAGGGCAGTTTGAATTTGACAATACCTACAGAAAGCCTTCAAAATGTTCAGTTCTGCCAGGCACAGTGACACATGCCTATAATCCCAGTAACTCAGGAGACTGGGACAAGAGGAAAGCCAGCCTTAGCATCTTAGCAAGGCCCAAAGTAACTTAGTGAGACCCTATCTCAAAATTAAATATAAAAAGGGCTGAGGATGTGGCTTAGTAGTTAAGCGCCCCTGGTCAATCCTTGGTATATCCTCCCTCCCCTGCCACCAAAAAAGTTCAATTCCTTTGATCCATAGTTTCATTACTGGAAAATTATCCTAAACAGCAGGCAGAATGGTACAAAATGATTTATTCACCAGCCTTTGCAGATATGGGTTGTGCTGTTAAGCCTCCCAGCTCTCATCTACTATCCTATGTTTGCAGAGTTTCCAAGGTGCACAAGGTGTCTCCCCAGCTCTACACCCTGAGAATTGTATCTAGGATGCAGGCATGACCAGGCTTTACAACCCAGCATATCCACTCTATGTTTTTACTATGAAACTAAAGAAGTAAAGAAGTAAGGACATCCCAAACTCTAGAAATTTGAGAGTTTGAGGCAGCTGTGTCTAGCATCCAAAGTCACAATGTCCATTCAGGCTATGGTGTATAGTGCCCAGTGATCTATTTTTATTTGCTTTAGGGGTTTTTGTTTGTTTTGTTTTGTTTTTGTTTTAATAGACCAGTTCAGTAGTTTGTGATTTGTGTATTAGACCTGAAAGTGTAGCACCTATGCCTGAGCTTTCCAAATTCTATGATATATTAACTAGCCTGTCACTTAATGTTCTTTCTGTTTCCATCAGCTGGAACTTTTTTCTTCTTATGGATTGCAACTATTACCTCTGACTTAAAGCATGTTTTATAATACTGAAAATTGGACACAACAATAGTAAGAGATTGTTGAACCAAAATTTTATGTCCATAGGGTGAGGCACTCTACAGTCTTTTAAAAATATTTCTCAATTTAAATATTCTAATTAGAAGAGGAATTTAGAATAATACATTAGGTATTAGAAAATTGTTCTAAGACTTTTAGGTTGACTCCAAAAAACAATAACAATATCAATCTGATCCACTGGGGATGCTGTTCCCTCTGAGACCAACAAAGGTTAGGTAGAAAAAATAATAATAAAATCAATTAAAAAAATAGATTGAAAAGAAAAAAAAAGAAAGAAAATACCACTCCTTAACTACTACCCCTTAACTATCTCAAACCCATGAAACCACATAATGGATACCTGAAGCTTCAGTCAGAGACTAGGAAATTAAATAAAGTAGCACAGGTTACCCCACTGGTTCTTTTCTCTTCCTCCTTTTCCTCCTGCTTCTCCTCCCCCCACTATCCCCTTCCACCCACACACACTGGGGACTGAACCCAGGGGTGCTTTAAAACTGAGCTACAGTCCCAACCCTTGTCATTTTTATTGATATTAATAAATATGGGCTGGAGATGTGACTCAGTGGTAAAACACCTGGGGGTTCAATTTCTGGTACCAAAAAAAAAATGCAAATTGCTATTGATGCTGATGATCCATGGATCACACTTTAAGAACTACCATCCTAGAGGATTGGTTGTGAAGAACTAAATCAAAACATTTATGGGACTTAAGCAGTAAATCTCAGATAGACCAGAATAAACATTGATCACTCAGGCAATGCAGCTTTCAGTCACAGTATTCAAAATACCCAGGAAAGGGCCAGCCATGACCATTGAGAGTGTTGCTTTAAAAGTTTCTTTGGATGATGGCATATTTTTTTTAATCCTATAGGCAAAAATATTTCTTTGATCATTTTGACCTTAAACTGTTTGGGCCCATGACCAAATTGTGCTGCATCGGAATGATGTCCTCCTCTACCCAAACAGCCTCCAGGGAAGGTGTTGCCTCACATAGAAAGTCTCTAGTTTCTCCTCATGCCTGCTGTCTTCTTTTGTCTTCTGCCCTTATCCCAGACCATCAGATCTGATAACCATCTCTTTTCTGGATATTTTTTATTATTGTTGTTGTTGTTGTTGTTGTTATTATTATTTTAATGTGGTGCTGAGAATCAAACCCAGTGCTTCACATGTGCTAAGCAAGTGTTTTACCACTGAGCTCCAGCCCCAGCCCTCTTTTCTGGATATTGTTTGAAGGATCAAAGTTGATATTTAGTCTTAGGTTATTAAGAAATAATCAAATAGACTAATAAATATGTTTTCACTGTTTACAGTTGCAACCAGTAGAAATAAATAAGAGTTGTTAGTTACTACTGAACCCTGGGCTTTGGAGGAAAATTAGGTGCTTTTATATCTAGTTGATAGGCCTTGTATCTTATAGTACTTGGCTTGTTATTTTTAGAGTTAATTTCCATCCCATGCCTGTTCCTTTGGCAGTTCATTTTATGTATTTTAAATTGTTTGGAGAAGAGCTTCTCGTGTTTTACAAATGCTGTTTTTCTCTTTCTATTAGGTCTCTTTGCAATGCAATCAATGTTTACAACCTCACCTGTAATAACTGTTCAGAAAACTGCACCGATGTTCTGTTTAGTAACAAGATTACCTTCTTAATGGACCTCCTGATACACCAGTTGATGGTATGTAATATTATTGCTTTGAAAATTAAAAGCAGTTAAAGTTTGAGAAATATTCCCTGTGGAGAAAACTAAAAGAATTCTGTTTATTTACTCTCCATATTGGAGGGGGGGAAGTGAAGATGATTAGGCGGGTAAAATAGAGATCAGCAGGAAAAACCCTTAATTTAAGAAAATGTGTATTGAATTCTCATACATTTAATATTTAATGGATAATAGATGTGTGACACTTGCTAAGAACACAAATTGGCATGGTTAGATTTGGCTTTGGAACCTGGTAGACTCAGTGCCAAACCTCTGAAGCCACAGGAATGAGTTCTATGGAAGGGAAGAAAGCTGAGAAAACCTCAAAACCTCTCACCAGCTTAGTTTAAAAGGTCAGTTTGAAAAGGACTTTTTGATAGTCATTTACATTTTTTTTTTAGAAACTCCTCTGTAGGGACAAACCTGTTATACTTTTAAAATAGGAGCAAACAGCCAACTATAACCTAAAATTTTACTTTAGCTCACAGATGTTGAAAGAGGTAAGCTCAGTGGAGTACCCAAACATTTAGGTCTGTCATCCACAATCTCCAGAACAGAACTCTGAGGCCAGAAGTTTCCTGGTGAGGTTTCTGAGTCCCTGAGGTACTGGCACAAAATCCCCCTCAAGCTGCAAGATTACAACATAGGACATTTATTTTTCAGAACTGACTTACTTTTACTCAGCACAGAGTTCTGATAGCTCTTCCTTACACTCTATAACTTTTTCTCCCTTTCTCCCTCCATCTGGTTAATTCTTACACGTTTTGCAGATTCTAATAGGCTTAATGGTGCCTTTATGATTAAATCTTCTCTAACTTGATTCTTTCCCCAGTTCCAGGTTAAGAATATTTCTTATGTGATTCTAGATATTACATCTCTCCAGAATTGATTACATTGAATTGTCACTATTTACTTGTCCATTTCGCCATCATTAGCCATGAAAGTGTTTAGGACATCAGGTACCTAATCACTATCTCTGAGATTCTAATACAAGACCTGGCACTTGGTAGGTTTAGCATACCACTGAATGAATGTATGAGTGAATAAATTAATAAAATTTATATATTGCAGGCTAGAAATCAGAAAGGTAATTATGAAGCCCTTTCAGACAGGCATACTGACAATGAGAGAGAAGAGCAGTACAGGAGAATAAAACAAGATAGATATAGAGCAGAACTATTACACAAACAGCAATAGTGATGTCAGTGAATCATCTGCCACAGACTAAATAAATTATATATGGTTTTATCACAAAAAGTCATTAAAATATGGATGAGACATTTTATCAAAAAAATCTTCAAAAATAGTTGAAAGACAACATAAAGAGAAAGTTTAACATTTGTTGTTTAGCCTTATATCTCAGGTATTTTGATATATATTGCCTCACTTAATTTTCAAACCAGCCTTATAAAGTCATTATTAATCTGTTTCACAGATTAGGAAACTTGAATCACCAAGAGGTTGACTTTCCCAAGCCAAGAGTCAATCATAGGTCTGTCAAATTGAGACCAGTAACTGACCAATATTTTTCAAAATGTCCACTTCCTGAAAGACAAGAAAAAAAGTGAGGAACTCAGGCTGGGGATGTAGCTCAGTGATAGGGTGCTTGCCTGGAATACCAAAAAAAAAAAAAAAAAGTGGGATTATCACTGTATGGAAGAGTCTAAGGAGACATAATAACAAATGTAATATGTGATCCTGGACCAGATAAAGAACATTAATGGGAAAACTGGCTAAGTATTCATTTTTTCCTTTTCCTTAATTGTGCTATAATTTTATAAGAGGTTTGTAGGGGATTCTGGGTGAAGGGAACTTTCTACTCTGTTTATAACCTGTTTGGTGGTTTAAAATGATTTCAAAATCAGATTGAAAACCAAAAATCTAGACCCTACATTCTCCCACTGTCCCATGCTATATCATCTGGAATAAGCTTACTCTTTAAAACTTATTCTCTATTGGTAATATAAGGGACATTACTTTGAACAGAACAGGTAACTGAAGAGAATGGCATCTGAAAGTGAGAGAATGAACAATGTGACTTACCGAAAGAATCTTCCATCTTATCACACACAAGCTTCTGAGGGACATCTAATATCTAAACCATAACACCTAATTACATCCCAAAGACCTTACCTCCGCATATCACATAGGGAATGAAATTTCAACATTTGAATTTGGGGAGGGATACAAACATTCCATCCAGAACACATAGTAAAAGAATGGTATGATGATGACCCAAACAGAGTGGTGGGAGCACAAAAGAAGTTGTTCATCACAAAGGAGGAGCATTTGAACTAGTTCTGACTTCTTCATAGTAGCTATCATTTATTAAGTTCCAACCATATTCCAGGAGCTTCTAAGTACCTTGATTATGTCCTTCTTCATTAAATTCCCCAGTTTCTTTGAATAACATTCCCTTGTTTGTGACCTCAAGATTTCTTAATGCTCAAAAAGGCTTTTACTCTCTTCACCAATTGATTTCACCATATTCTGTGTTGTTCTGCTCTGTGAATTTTGCCTAGTTCGTAATTGGAATCCAAGGACATTTGCTGCCAAATACATTTTATCCTTCCTTTCCTTATACATGGCATTTCCTGGTTTTTCTTTTATTCTCTTTATTCTATAGCTGTCAATTTTAATGTTGTTGTGACTGGGTTTGTGGCAGTAAGCAGCAAAGGATGTTTCCTGGTTTGGGGTAACTAGTGATGGTGGTTTTTATGTTTCTGGAAATCATTTGAGTGCATTTCCATTTTTCTTGCTAGCTGAATTTAATGTGCATGTAATTGAAATATGGACTACTAACTTATTCATGCCCTTTAATAAGAGATAAGAAAATAGTCATTGGCACTTTTTTCAGAAGGAAAAGGAAAAATACAAAAGAGGCTAATTAATTGTGATCTGGTAGAATTTATAAAATACTTGATTATCGGGTACTTCAGCCTTTCTGGTTCTTTGGCAAATGCAGATGCTTTAGAAGACATCTTTTTTCCAATCTAGCTTCTTAGAGTTTTGTTTTAGCATTTTTATATTTCATTTCAATTATCCTTTTCAAAGCACTGTTCAGATGCCACAGTTACAGAGGTACATTAATACAATTCCTTCACTCTAGAAGCCCACAGTTAAGAAGGGAAGAAATTACATACCGAAATATCAGAGACAAACTATGAGTAGTGCTATAATGTTATCAGAACCACAGAGTAGCCCAGGAAACATAGTAGAGTATCTAGCACATAATAGGTGCCTGTTAAAGATTTCATGAAGGAATTCTATTTGAGAATTTAGCAGGCTTTGGGAAAGAAATGGATTTGGTTATGCCTCAAATATAAACAGAATTTCTATAATTCTGAATTTATTATTTTCATAAAATATAAGTGAGCACTTGTAACACTATAAAAGTACATGCTTTTTCTGGCAGTATAAATGAAGATTTTGAATTTTTAGGATAAGCTCTCAGGGAATTTATTTGGATCCCTGCAAAACCAGGTTATGTAGACAAGTTTCCCCCAGGAATAGAAACTAACACCCACAAATTATCTTCTATGAAACTTGAAAGCTTTAAAATATGTTAAAATTGATTTCTATCTTCATTCATTAAGGAATTATTAAGCATCTTTTCTGAGCCTAGATCGCTTCAGTGGACCTGAGCCTTAAGATGTCCCCTTAAGGAGATCAGACATACACATTGGAAGGCAAAAAAAAAGACCAATGAAACAAGCAAAATAGCAGAATGGGAAGCCCCAGCTTTCATTCCCCCACAAAGACATTGATTTAACAAGAATATACTCGCCAGTATATCTTTATGAGAACTCCAGAAACCAGTTTAGAGTTGCTGTATCCCAGACAAACTCAAAGCCAAGAATAGCCACATTGAAACAAGTAAGAAGAGCTGTTTTCATTTTACCTATGATCACCCACCCTTTTGCAAGCCACCATAACTTTATGGCAGCGGAGAAGCTCACGGCTTCTTGGAGGTGTAGGGAAAGAACATTGGAACTTAACACCAGTGTTTCAGCTTTTTGACAGGATGCCTGCAGAAGTGATTTCTGTCTTGCCTCACTCAGAGCTCTGAGAGACCCAGCATAGTTTGGATGCTGTGTGGCAACTGAATCCAAACAACAGCAGGGACAACTTACTGTAGCTTCAGAGGGCCTGTACCACCATAGAGGCCAGTGCAGCTTGGCATGACCAGGAGAAGGCATTCAGCCTTCGGTTTTTCCCTTACAAAGGAAGAAGAGTGAGCATGTATTTATATTCCAACTTTTTAAAGGTATATCTGAAGGTCTGCTGTCTGTCTCATCTGTCTTAGGGAGGCTTGCCTCTGTGGAACCAAAGAACTTGTGAAGATTAAGGCCAAGTCCAAAGGCATTAAGAGATTATGGACCTCTTGAAAAAGAAAGTAGCCATCCTCTCCCTGAGAAAGTGCATGTGTAACTCAGAGAAGCTGCATCCCCAAAAAAAGATTTTAGAGGCTCCCAAAACCTCTAGCCAGAATGATTGATGAGGATCTTCCTCTGTAAGAAGCTAGTTCATAAAGACCAGGAGAGGTAGATATTTTCTGAAATGCACAGATCCCATTAAAAGTTATAAGATACATAAAGAAACAGGAAAACATGGCCTTAACAAAGGAACAAACTAATCTGTCTTAAGCAGTCCTAAAAAAAATAGATTTTGTATGAATTACTGGACAGAGAATATAAAACAGCTGTCATAAAGAGGCACTGTGATCTCAAGAAAACATTGGGAAAAATGAGAATATCAACAAGGATAGAAAACAGAATAAAGAGCCAAATAAATTTTGGAACAGCAAATAATTGCATTGAAAAACTGACCTTAGGGGTTCAAAGCAGACTTGCTGAAGCAGAAGAAAGAATCAGCAATTCAAAGGTCATTTAAGGGCTGGGGATGTGGCTCAAGCGGTAGCGCGCTCACCTGGCATGCATGTGGCCCGGGTTTGATCCCCGGCACCACGTACAAACAAAGATGTTGTGTCTGCCGAGAACTAAAAAATAAATATTAAAAAAAAAATTCTCTCTCTCCCCTCTCTCTCACTCTATCTTTAAAAAAAAAACAAACAAACAAAGGTCATTTAAAATTATTCAGTCAGAAGGTCAAAAAGAAAAAATAATTTAAAATAGTGATGAAAGCCTAAAGGACATGTAGTATAGAATGAAGCCAACCAATATATGCATTGTGAAAGTTATAAAGGAGAAAAGAAAAAGATGCAGAAAGTTTACTTTTAAAAATAATGGCCAAAAACCTTTCCAAATCTGGGGCGTGTAAATGCATATCCAGATTCAGAAGCTCAAAGTATCCCAAATAAAATAAACTCAAAGAAATGCATACCAAGGGCTAGGGATATAGATCAGTGATAGAGCACTGACCTAGAAATACACACTAAATCACATTATAATAAAGTTGTCCAAAGTAAAAACCAGCCAGACATGGTGGTGCATGCCTATAGTCCCAGTGGCTGGGGAGGCTAAAACAGGAGGATTGTGAATTCAAAGTCAGCCTCACTAAGCAACTCAGTGAGTCCCTGTCTCTAAATAAAATACAAAATAGGGGATGTCGCTCAGTGGTTTAGTACCCCTGAATTCAATCTTTAGCATCCAAAATAAATAGATAAACAAAGTAAAAACTAGAATGTTAAGCAGTAAGAGAAGAATGAATTGCCAAATACAAGGGAACATGCATAGTACTACCAGCTAATTTCTCAGCAGAAATCCAGCCAGAAAAGAAATGGAATGATAATGTTCCAAAGTGAAAGCAAGAGAAAGCCTCCACAACATTGACCTTGTCAGTGAAACAAAAGCACAGGCAACAAAAGCAAAAATAGATAAATGGGACTTCATTGAACAGAAAATCTTCTGCATAACAAAGAAAACAATCAACAAAGTGAAAAGATGACCTACAGAATAGGAGAAAATATTTGCAAACTATATTTCTGATAAGTAGTGCTATAGTCTTAGTGTTTGTGACTCACCAAAATTCATATGTTGAAACTTAATCACTAATGTTATACATTAGGAAGAGGGGTCTGTGGAAGGTAATTAGATCATGGTGGTAGAGCACTGCTGAGTAGGATTAGTGTCCTTATAAAAGAGACTCCCAAAAGCTGCCTTGCCCCTTTACCATATGAGGACACAACCAGAAGGTAGATCTCTGGTGGTGGGTACCCACTTTCTGGTGGGCCCTCACCAGATAATAAATATATCAGCACCTCAGTCTTGGACTTCTCACCCCACTAAACTGCAAGCATTGAGTTTTTGTTGATTATAAGTTACCCAGTTTATGGTATTTTTCTATAGCAGCTCAAAGAGTCTAAGGAATTAATATCCAAAATATATAAGGAACTACTAATAGCAAAATATACCTAAATGATCTAGTTAAAAATAGGGCGTGAATAGACATATTTCTAAAGGTGATGAACAAATGGACAACTGGTATATAAAAAGATAATAAAAATCACTAATCATCAGTGAAATGCAAATCAAAATATAAAGTTTATCACTTCACACCCATTAGAATGGCCATTTTTTAAATAAAAAATAAGCAATTAGTGGGGTGAGGATATGGCAAAATTATAACCTTCTACACCATTGGTAGGAATTCAAAATGGTATAGTTGCTATGAGAAAGACTATGGTGCTTCCTCAAAAAAATTACAAAATAGAGCTACCATATGATCCAGCAATCCCACTTCTGGATATTTCTCCAAAAGCATTTAAATTAGGATCTTGAATAGACAGCTGCCCTACCATGTTCACTGCAACATTATTCTTGATAGCCAAGAGGTTGAAATAAACTAAATGTTCATCAGCAAATGGATAGATAAAGAAAATGTGGCATGTACAAATAATGGAATGTTACTAAGCCTTGAAAAGGAGTGAAATCCTGTCATATACTCCAACATAAATAAACTTTAACATTATGTTAGGTGAAATAAGCCAATCACAAAAGACATGGTTCCACTTACATAAAGTATCTAAATTAATGAAATTCAGAAACAAAATGGAATAATGGCTGCCAGGGACTGAGGGCAGTGGGGAAAAATGAAGTTTTGTTTGACAGGTATCAAATTTTAGTTATGAAAGAGGAAAAGTTACTAGATATATGTTTTACAACCATGTGCATACAGTTAACAGTGCTGTAATATATACTTAAACATTCGTAAGAGGGTTAATTTGTGTTACATGTTTTTTTTACCATTTTTAAAAAGTTGTGAACCTAGCATTGAGTGCTATGAAAATAGAATGATAGGCTTTTAATGTTGGACAAGATTTTAAAAGCCTGATATACTGATAAACAAATTGCAGTATGGAAAAGGGATCACACAGTTATCTATTGGCAGAACCATGAAATGAACCCTAGTCTCCTGAGCCCTGGTGCAGGATTTCCCTTCCTATAAGCTAAATTGATATGTCCTCACTTAATCTTTTTTTTTTTTAAAGAGAGAGTGAGAGAGGAGAGAGAGAGAGCGACAGAGAGAGAATTTTTTTAATATTTATTTTTTAGTTCTCGGCGGACACAACATCTCTGTTGGTATGTGGTGCTGAGGATCGAACCCGGGTCGCACGCATGGCAGGCGAGCGCGCTACCGCTTGAGCCACATTCCCAGCCCCCTCACTTAATCTTAAGTATGCAAGTAAAACAAAGCAAAATTTTCTGACTTTGATTTTATATAGGTTTAATGTTGTCATTTGGTGGGATGTACTAAAGAATCGTTTAATGAAAAGATTTATAATTCCTTGATGTCTCATTGTGTTTTAAAAGCCATTAAATATTTTATTAGTAGACTTATTTTTAATTTATAGTGACCTGTTCTTTATGAAATATTTAAAGAATATGCTGATAAATTGTGTGTATGTGTTTTTTGGAGCCAAGGAGGTTGTTAATTGAAAAGTGATGTACAAACCTTAAATAATTGATATGATACTGTTGAATCAAAGAGGCTGTTGGCGAGCTCTTCAGAAAGTAACAAGAAAATCCTAGATACAAACAAAGGAAATCTAAGTGCAATCTTAATAGCAAGGGGATTGTTTTTCACTTAGTCATATGAAGAACCATCCAGGTGCCTGTTTGATTTTCATTATAGCAGCAAGGCCTGGAACTCTTCCACTTTTATACTGAGAAACCAGAACATGGACTCCATAGTTAATTACATGGGAGCAGAAATCCTTCAACACCGCAGGTGACAGTACTCTTCCCTATGCCAATTGCATCTTGTTTCCTTCTTTTCTCACAGTGTGACATTGGCTTGGTCTGTCCAGTACACCTTGCCTTCTCCATCATAAAAAATGTAAACTCTTGTTTATGTTCACCAAGCCATATGTCTTATTGGCACAGAGAATTGGAGAACTGGGGAGGAGGACTTAATAGTGTCTGGTCTAGTTCAGTCTATTTTGTTTTACAAAGAACAGTGAGAAAAGAGATGGGCAATATATGGGGTGAGGTGTTTGCCAGAGTTCCACAGCCTGTCACCTATGTAATTGGGTTTCAAATTCAGCTCCCTAAATCCCAACCTAGCATTCTTACTACTAAATTATTACTTGCTGCACTGCTAATTTAAATTTGATAAGAACATTTAAGTGATGTTGTGACTGGTATGGAGCTTTATTCTCAAAGCTATATTCAAACTTTAGCTAATAAAAGAATATGGGTCATATTAAACTCCACTTTGCCTTCTACTGCAGACATATGAAATAATATCTTTACCATTATTATCTCTATCACCTAAAATCATTAATTAACTTACTTGGAGAAACTAAGACATCTACCATCATATTAAAGATTACATCTACACTACTTTCAAATATTTGACAGGCAAAACAAACAAAAAATATTAAAGATTTTAAACTTTAATGTTAAAGGTTATTAAAGGTTTAAATAAAATAGACATGCTTTAGTGTATATAGACTCCTATGTACAAGAGATTAGGGAATCATGCATTGTTTTACAAGCACACATGGAAAATCACAGTTAACTACGCCATAAAGTAAGTCTTAACAAATTTATAGGAATCAGAAGATTTAAAAGAATAAAAAATGATCAAATTCTGCTTGAGATGTGGAGAATATTTAGAAAGGAGAGATCCACAAAGGGGTATCCCCTAGTTATTTATAAATATGTTAATAATGCTAAATGAATCGCATATGTGCAGGACAGACTCCACATATTTCAACTAAAGACAAAATAAACTGAGATTTGAGCCATTAACTATGAGTAGTCTTACTGTTTGAGTCCAACAGTCATATACCCACTTTAAAAAAAAAAACACTTACCAGAGAACTATAACAGAATACATATTCCTTCAGCATAATATTCGTAATGTCTAGGATTGTTCAACATAAAAAAAGGAAAAAAACCATGACCTGTATTTAAGAATGAAGATAATTAATAGAGGCCAACACAAAGATGACACAGATGTTAGAATTTGTAGACAAGGATATTAAAAAAACTATTATGACTAAGCTTTATGACATAAAGGAAAAATGCTGATAATGAATAGGAAATATCAAAGAGGAAATACATAAAGAGCCAAATGGAAATTCTAGAACTGAAAAATACAATAACAGGGCTGGGATTGTGGCTCAGTGGTAGAGCGTTCACCTAGCATGTGAGAGGCCCTGGGTTCGATTCTCAGCACCACATAAAAACAAATAAACAAAATAAAGGTCTTGGGTCCAACTACAACTAAAAAATAAATTTACAAAAGAAAACTACAATAACCAAAATTTAAAATTCACTGAATTAAAATGTGAGAAAGAATGATTAAAAAAAAATAGAAAAGTCACCATTAGACAAACCAGTATTACAGGAGAGAATCATCAGTGAATACAAAAAATAGTGCACAGGTATGATAACAAAACAGGATATTTGCATAATCTCAAAGTAATCATCCCCCTTCATAAAAGGAGGATATTAACTTTACAATGAAGAAATTTTTTTTTACAGTGAAGAAGCTTGATTGATACCACTGTAACCAAATTATCAAAGCTAACATCACCAATAGCAGGATATATCAACATCCTGTACTCAATAATATAATACACATAAAACTCACAATATCACTTCTGGAATATCCTACCAAAATGCATAATCACAATCCAATTATGAGATAACATTAGACAAACTCCATAACTGACCAAGACTATTCAAATTATTAAGGCTGATAAACTCATGAGACTAAAAGGTATTATAACTAAAGTCAATGTGGTATGTTGGATTGGGTACTAGACCAAAAAAAAAAAATAGTGAAAAAACTGACAAAATTATTATAAGGTCTGTAGATTAGTTTATTGTTTTGTATTAGTGTTAATTTTCTGGTTCTGGAATTGTGCTATAGTTTTGTAGGATATTAACATTAAGGAAAGCTGGAAGAAGTCTAAAATTATTTCTCCCAAAGATTTAAACTTACAAAAAAAGTTACTAGATGAGTTTTAACAGCAGAATGAAGATGAAAGAAGAAAGGGTCATTGAACTTACATCATTAGAATTAGTCTAATCTGAAGAATAGAGAATTTTTCAAAGGAAGAGAGCCTCAGCAAGTTGTGAGGCATTGTCTTACGTTGTAACCTACATGTTGCTAAATATCCAGATGAAGGATAAAAAGAGAATGAGGCACACTTTTAAAAAAAAATCACTAAGATATTTTCCATATTTGGCAAAACACAAATGTGCAAATTGAAAAAGCCCGACAAATCCAAAAAAGGTTAACTACAAAGAAAATCATTTCTAGGCAAATCATAGTTAAACTACTAAAAACTCCATATATAGAGGAAATCTTCAAGGTAAGCTACATTGTAAATAGGAAAATAATTATTCAGATAACATCTCACTTCTCATTAGAGTCCAGAAAACACTGAGCATCTTTAAAATGCTGAAAGAAAAAAAAATCAGCCTGGAATTCTATAGCCAGCAAAGATATATTTTAAGAACAAATGTGAAATATATTTTCTTTTTTTGTGTATATATATGTATATATATATGTATACATATATATATTATACCATATATTTGTAAACATACTGTAGATCTAGAAGTACACACACACATACATACATACCTGCTTCAGGATTTGTTGACAACAGACCTGCACTACTATTAACACAAAAGGAAATTATTCAGACTCAAGGAAAATGATTCCCAGTAAAATTTTCTATCTTCAGGGAAGAATGAAAAGCAGTGAACATGGAAATCTTTTTCTTCTAAATTTCTTTAAATTTTCAGAAAATATATGTAGTGATTTAAAGCAAAAAGTTTAACATTATCTTGTAGACTTAATGACATGTAAGTTGCACTACATATGATACTGTGTATTCTAAAGGATCAGGAGGACAAAAAGTGAGATCATAAGATTACAGACTTTCTACATTTTACATTAAATAATAGTCTCAATTTAGGGTAGACTTAGAGAAGTTAAGATTGTATACTGTAATACCTTAGAGAAACCACTAGCAAAATATCTTAGAAGCCAATAGATAAATTAAAATAGGATTCTAAAATACACCCAAATATTCCAAAAGAAGGAAAGAGGTACTAGAAAATAAAACAGAAGACAGGAAAAAAGTAATAAACAATAGACCTGAACCTAGTGTGTCAATAATTACATTAAATGAAATATGCAGAATCCACATAACAAGGCAAAAATTTTTGAAATGAATTAAAAAGAAAGACCCAACAATTATGCTGCCTACATGAGATGCATTTAAAATAAAAATATACAGAACCTATATCAGTTGAAAGTAAATGAATGAAAAAAGACATATATAGTAAACATGAGAAAACTAAAATAGCTACATTACTATCAAATGGAGTTTATTACCACTATATTAGCGGACATAAAGAGACATTGTATATTAAAAGGTCAAATTGAGGGGCTGGGGATGTGGCTCAAGCGGTAACGCGCTTGCCTGGCATGCGTGAGGCCCGGGTTCGATCCTCAGCACCACATACAAACAAAGATGTCGTGTCCACCGAGAACTAAAAAAAAATAAATATTAAAAAATTCTCTCTCTCTTTAAAAAAAATAAATTAAATAAATATAAATAAAAGGTCAAATTGACAGAAAGATATAACAATCATAAGTGCACCTAATAATAGAGCTACAAATTACAGGAAGCAAAAATTGACAGAATCAAAGGAAGAAATAGCCAGGTACAATGGCACATGCCAGGGGTGGGAGGCTGAGGCAAGAGGATCAGGAATTTAAAGCCAGCCTCAGTAAAAGAAGCACTAAGCAATTCAGTTAGACCCTGTGTTTAAATAAAATACAAAGTAGGGCTGGGGATGTGGCTCAGTGGTGGAGTGCCCCTGAGTTCAATCCCCAGGTACCCCCCAACAAAAAGAAAGAAACAACTCCATTCTCACAGATGGATATCTTATACCCATCTCTCATCAACTGTTAAGAGCAGTTAAACTGAAAAAAAATATCAGTAGACATACATGATATGAAGAGAAATAGTGTCAATCATCTTGACCTACTTGATACTTACAGATCTCACTATTCCAACAAGGATAGAATACATTTCATTTTCTAGTGCATATAGTATGCTTAGGTAGACTATATTCTGAGCCATAAAACATTCTTAATTTAAAGAGCTTGAAATCATGTGAAGTATGTCCTCTCAACACAGTGGAATAAAATTAGAATTCAGTAATATATCTATAAAATTAAAAAAGAAATTAGAAAATATTTTGAACTGTATTAATTAAAATGCAGCATATTTTTAAAAGCCTGCTTAGAAATTTGTAGCTTTGCTTGCTCAAAATTTAATGTGGTGAAGGTTGAAATCAATACCAAAAGATATTTTTAAATCCACAGAAACACTTAGAATTTTAGAGACACATAAACTCAAAGAATGATTGAATAAATAACAAATGTCTTTAACCTTAGAATTGAACAATAATAAAATTAAAACATCAAATGTTATACTTTATATATGTGCAAATTTGTTGCTCAATTATACCTCAGCAGTTATCAATTATACCTTTTTTCTCAGAGGAAAAAAGAACAGTAAGAATACTCTGTATCAATAATGCTTGAGGGGCTAGGGTTGTAGCTCAGTGGTAGAGCATTTACCTTTCATGTGTGAAGTACTGGGTTCAAGTCTCAGCACAGCATATAAATAAATGAATAAAATAAAGGTCCATCAACAATTTTAAAAATAAATAAATAAATAAATGCTTGAGGGGCTTGGGTTGTGGCTCTGTGGTAGAGCACTTGCCTAGTCTAGTTTGAAGCACTGGGTTCAATTCTCAGTACCACATTAAAAAATGAATTAAAAATAAATATAAAAAAGTCTTAAAAATCCTTGGGGTGCATTTAAAACAAAACTGTAAAAGAAAAGAAAGTCTAGCCTTAAATGTTTATATGTATTGGACAAAAATAAAGTGTATATTATTATTTTTCAAATCTCATTTTGCCATTTTTACCAATGAAAAAATATTTATTTAATTAAATATTTATGTGGTACACAATTCCCAAGAAAAATGAACATTTCATGAGGGAAAAAGTTATTTACATACTTTCCAAGTATCTCTCTAAAATTGCTATCAATTACAATGTAAAATAATGACTTTCTAGAGGAAAATTCTGGTGTACTATCTTTTCAAGGGATCAAAAAAAATTACCACTAATGCACAAATCATAATTGTCTGCCCCCTGATAATCTACAGCAAGCCCAAAACAGTATCACTTCTATGACATTCCAACCAAAAATACATAATCTAAATCTAATCATGAAGAAATGTCTGTCATACACAAGTAGTAGAGCATTCTTCAAAAATCATGTCATGGGCTGGGGATGTGGCTCAAGCGATAACGCACTCGCCTGGCATGCCTGGGGCGCTGGGTTCAATCCTCAGCACCACATAAAAGAGATGTTGCATCCACCGAAAACTGAAAAATAAATATTAAAAAATTCTCTCTCTGTCTCTCAAAAAAAAAAAAAAGAACATGTCATCTTTTGGGGTGCTATGGGTACTGGGAATTTAACCCAGGGGCACTCTACCACTGAGCTCTATATCCTCAAGCCCTTTTTATTTTTATTTTGAGACTGTGTCTCACCTAGTTGTCTAGGCTGGCCTCAGTCTTGCAATCCTTCTGCCTCAATCTCCCAGGTAGCTGGGATTACAGGCTTGTGACATCGTACCCAGCAACAATCTATTACCTTTAAAAGCGTAAAACTAATGTGCAAGTTCCAGGAGTCACTAAGGAATTTTCTGCACTAGTAGAGAAAAGAGATATGACAACTAGATGCAGCATTATTCTAAACTGAATGCTTTTGTTCTAAAAGACATTACTGCAACAATTGGAGAATTTTAAATGGGATTTAAGGTATAGAAAGTGATGAAGATTCAGTGTTGGAGGTATTCTAATGTAGGAACATGCCCATTTCTTGGAAGTACATAAAAGTATTTAGTGGTGAAGGGGCATCATGCAAGCAGCCTGTTCTCACAAGGTTCAGGAAAAGTTCTTTGAAACACGTGCAGTCTACGGCCATACTGCCCTGAACATACATGCCCGGTCTTGTCTAAAATACATGTACAGTTTTCTCAAGTTTGAGATTATATACACACACAAACACATATTTTAAAGAAGTACATAAATAAATGTTCTAGAAACTTGAAATACAGTTCAAAGTATTTTCTAATTTCTCTTGTAACTGTTGATGACAGTTTCATAGAAACTGCATACATTGAACCCAAAGGCTTAAACACTCAGAATAATTTAAATATTAGATCTTATTTTCTTAGAACTTAAATATAGCCCTCAACTTAAAAAGGTTTCTTTAATAGAGCAATGGTTGTTTTTATCAAAGGGAAGTGCTTTCATAGTAGATCATGCAGACCTGTAACTGAAATATGTTTAAAAATTATTGCAGAGGAATTTAACTCAAGTTATAGAAATTCCTTAAAGGAGATGGCAGCTGTTCGATGTATATTTTGTGCTAATTTGAACACAACCTGAACTATTGTCATTTAATAGAAAGATTCAGGAAAATGGCAATCCCAGTACCCAAGTAGGAATCTGTAGTATCCCAAGTGCCCCTGTGGGAGACACTGTGGTCTAGCTGCAGGAGAAGACTACTACAACTGAAGACACAAAGGCTGTCCTCAACATGCAAGGGAATAGTTCAATTCCTTTTTGTCTAACAAGTCTGGTGATACAAAGCTGGGTAGCTACTTTTGGGGAGGGGGAAGAGAAACTAAGACTAGAAGCCTGAGGTGAAGGGCTGGGTTGTAGCTCAGCAGTAGAGCGCTCTCCTAGCACGTGTGAGGTCCTGGGTTTGATCCTCAGCACCACATAAAAATAAACAAACAAAATAAAGGTATGTGTCCAACTACAACTAAAAAATAAATATTTTTAAAAAAGCTTGAGGTGAAGACACCTGGCAAGAGTAAGAATCATACTCATGCCCATCTGTACAAATACACTGAGAACAGAGAGATGAGAGAATATGAGAGGATGAAACAAAAAGGAAGACCAAAGCAGGACCCAGGATAAGAAGAAGGGGGTTCAGGAAGGAAATAGAACAGAAAGGAAAAGAATACAGTGGGTTGAATGGGGGATGGGTAGAAACTGGAAGGATCAATACAGAGAAATTCCACTGAAGCCTTTTTCAGCACCCTGTAATGAGCAATCTCTGCCTGCCCTCCTAGGGTTTACATCCCAGCATGGAATATAAACCCAGCATCTGTCATGTTTGTATGTAGACCCTGCAGGGCATAAAGCAGTAGGCCTTCTGGGTTTTCCAGTAAATGAAAAGAAAGTAGTAACACCAGACGTTAAAATGGTCACACACACAGCCAAGTCCCTGTTTCTATGCCCTTTCCTGCTCTTCTTGGGGTTTTATGAGATGTGGGAAATGAACTAAAAGCATTCTTTATGGTTGGCCTCTGCTCTAACTCAGTTCATTCTCACCTGTGAAAGCAGTCTGTTTAAAGAGGGAAAAGCAGCAATATTAGGTCTCATTAACGCCTCTGACTGTGGGAAATGAAAGTCTTAACATAGACCATACTTTAGTATGTAGGTATGTTCCCTGAAAGATAACTTGCTTTCTGTTGACAATATAGTTTAACAAATTGTCATGTTTTCAGAAATGTTCTTTAAGTTTGGCAGTTTCTTATAAATACACTTATCCTACATCCCAGCAGTCCCACATCTAGCTATGTACCCAAGAAAAATGAAAACATTTCTCCACAAAAAGCCTTGTACAGGAATATTCTTAGCGACCTTATTCAGAAGTAACTAAAAATTCCCAAACTACACACATGCTCTGTTAACAGGTGAATTGATAAACAAATTGGGGTATAACCATACAATGGAATGATACTTAGCAATAAAGGAAACAAACTATTGATATATTCAACTTGGATGAAATACTCTGAATTGATAGAATTTACTATTCAGAGTTTTTTTCAAAAGCCAAATTAAAAAGTTTGGCTACTGTGTGATTTCAGTTGTTTAAGTTCATGAAAACTCAAAGTCGTCTGTAATGACACAGAGAAGACCAAGGACTTCCTGGGACTCAGGGATGAAAGAGAACATTGACTTAAAAGGGGTACAGGGAACTTTCAGAGGTGATGAAATTGTTCATCATCTTGATTATGATGGTTCTGACATAGATGCATCCAAGTGTACACTTCTTTTTTTAATATTTTTTTAGTTGTAGATGTATACAGTATCTTTATTTTTATGTGGTGCTGAGGATTGAACCCAGTGCCTCACTCGTGCTAGGTGAGCACTCTACCTCTGAGCCACAACCTCAACCCTCAAAGTATACATTTCTAAAAGATGTATTTTAGGGCTGGGGATGTGGCTCAAGTGGTAGCGCGCTCGCCTGGCATGCGTGCGGCCCAGGTTCGATCCTCAGCACCACATACCAACAAAGATGTTGTGTCCGCCGAGAACTAAAAAATAAATATTAAAAATTCTCTCTCTCACTCTCTCTCCTCTCTCACTCTCTCTTTAAAAAAAAAAGATGTATTTTACAATAAAATTTAGTTTTTTTAAAAAATTCATTTTTTTGGTTCTAGTTGGACATAATATCTTTATTTTATTTATTTATTTTTAAATTTTTTTTAGTTGTAGTTGGACCCAATACTTTTATCTTTATATGGTGCTGAGGATAGAACCCAGGGCCTCGTATTTGCTAGGCAATCGCTCTACTGCTGAGTCACAACCCGGCCCAATAAAATTTAGTTTTTGTTTTTTGGGTTTTTTTTGTTGTTGTTTATTTGTTTTTGTTTTTTTTAGTGTTTATTTCTTAGTTGTAATTGAACACAATATCTCTATTTTATTTATTTATGTGGTGCTGAGGATCGAACCCAGGACTTCTCACATGCGAGGCGAGGGCTCTACCGCTAAGCCACAACCCCAGCCCTAAAATTTAGTTTTAAATTTGAAAAATGTGTTTTTGCAAATGTGGCAAAATGTTATCAATTACTAAATCTAGACAAACACTATTAACTTTATTGCCTTAGTTTTAGGAAGGAAAAATGACTCCAAAAGACAGCAATGTGTAAAGACAATGATTGAATTATTGAAGGGGGGAAGCAGCCAGGGAACTTAGGACTGCACTGTTTCATATATTTTTATATCCATTCTTTCAAGTGACACTGCTAACTACCTTCTGAACTCTGTGCATTAATATGAATAACATAAAAGGAAGGGCTATTTATTTCCTTTCCTCGTATTTTAAGTGAACATAATTTACTCTGTAATCAATTTTGAGGGCCTTTTTTAGGCAAGAATATGCTCTAATAGGCATAACAGAGATAATCTGATGTGGAGCTTGCTCTCAAGAAGCTTATAGTCTATCAAAGGAGTTAACAATCTAGAACCCATAGACCAAACCACCACCTGTTTGTAAATAAATTTATAAATGAATAAATTTATAAAAGAATTCAGCATTTGTTAAGTATGGCTCTTTTCTATCACAGTTGAGTTGAGTAGTTGTACCAGAGACTAAATGGCCTTCAAAATATGAACTATATACTATTTGACCTTTTATACAAAAAGTTTCCTAATTTCTGGAATAATACAATAGATGAATTAGGCAGAATTTCATAAGGAAAATAAAGATCACTGGCATTGCCACTAGATCCATCCCCAGCCCTATAACCAAGCATCTTGAAGTACTGTCTGCACCTGTTCTTTTTATTTGCATACTATCCCCTCACTTTCTGCCCACTATAGTTTGGTTTTTCTCTCCTAGTATTACACTCCAAGTGTTTTAATACAACCAGTAGCCTCCAAGTTGAAAGTCATCTTTGGATTTGGAAAATCTCCCTCTGAACTTTGCTCCCAGTGGACCATTTTGTAAATGTTGATGTTCCCTAGGATTCCTTTTTTTTTTTTTTTTTTTTTTTTTTTTTTTTTTTTGAGTGACCATCCTTGCATAAGCTGTATAATTCTCATGAACATCTTATGGTTTTTGTTTCAACTATTACTTGTACACTGATCCAGTACCTGAAATTTGGCATGTCCGGAATTGGTTTATTTCTCCTTTATTCCCCATTCTGGTAAACAATACTACCAAAGAAGCCAGACACCTAGGATGTATTTTAAACCTATCCATACCATCATTCTTCTTCCTCTTCTTTGCCCAAATATATAATTAATTAGATTGTTATTCATTCCTTACCATCTTTCATTTAAGGCAACATTTTAATGACCTCCTTCCCTGGTTTTAGTTTTAATCCCCCCTTCCTTAACAACCTACACATTGTAACAAAAGTCATCTTTCTAAAATGAAAAGCTATTCATGTTACTTCCTTGCTTAAAATCCTTCATTAACTTAACTCTTACCTTCAGCATTTAGAGCCATACTCCTGAGTGAAATATACCAGGCCATGTGAAGTCCTGTGGTCTCCCTTCCCAATGGTCTCACCATCCCCAGCAAATTGGCCCTCTGAATGTGCACAGATTCTCATGCCTTCTATATTGCTGATTCCTCTCGCTGTTTCCTTGCCCTTTTCACTACCCCTTATCAACATCACCCTACCCTCCCTTCCTGGGAGACTCAGCTCAGAGATTGCTTCCTCCAAACTCTGTTCCTTGCCCCAATCCTCACAAAGCATGAGTTTATGTGTCACCTGGAATCCAAATTCCAGTTTACTTACCTATAAACTCTGGAAGGCAAGACTGTCTTTCCTCTTCACCCATTAAGTTTATCACAGAGCCTAAGAGGAAATAGTATTCAAAAAAAGTTTGATAAATTAACAAAAGATTGTTGTAAGCTTGTGAATCAGAGAATTTCAAGTATAGGTGAGATGACATACATTTTCTTTTTCACATGAATTCATCTACTTCATCATCTACAGGTAACTACTCCCTTAACTTGAAGGAGTTCCTCCAGAATGTTAATCTCCATTTGTAAAATAGATAGATAGCATAGCTCAGTGATTATCCATAGCACATCTCTTCTCTAGGTTTCTACTGAAACTTGCCTGAAGAGATTTAAGCAAAAGTCAGTTTCCTATTTGTATAAAATATAAAACAAAACAAAAACCTATGAGAAAATAATATATGTGAGTGTTTCCTAAAGTCATACCTCCAAAACTTTCTTTTGGAGTTTTTGCTGAATATGAAACATGCTTTTGGGTAGCTCTTGCCATGAGAAACAGTGTTTAGATGACTCATCAGCAGTGGATGAAGCCTTAATTTTTATTTACTTAATTGTGGTGACTAATTGAAGTGCTCTTAAAAGTAGTACTAAAAATCCCTCACATTTGTTTAGGGCTTTTTAGTTTTTGAGTACTTTCACTTGTCTTCTTTATTAATTTCATTACAGTGTTGTATAATAAAGACACAGGTTCAGAAGTGACACTGCCCAGATCGAAATCCTGACTCTTATACTTAAGCTTTTCTAGTTCTTTGGTGATTTTTATTTGTTTATTTTGTTTTGTCTGAAAATGGAAATGACAATACTACTGTTCTGTGGGACTATCAAGTGGATTAAGTGAGATGATCCAGATGAAGCTGTTAGCATGGAATCTCACATTAAGTGTTCACTAAATGTTAGCTGCTATTATTATCACTACTACCTCTTTCAACACTACTGTTTTTACAGTAAAAATTCCCACTGGTCATGGTGGCTATACGCCTATAATCCCAGCAGTTTGGGATGCTGACACTGGAGGATAGCAAATTCAAGGCCAGCCTGGGCAACTTAGCAAGGCCTTGCCTCAAAATAAAGAATAAAAAAGAGCTATGGGTATAGCTCAGTGGTAGTGCTTCTCTGAGTTCAATCCCCAGTACTGTATAAAGGGGGGGGGGGGAATTCCCTTTGTAGTGACTGTGGGTATTATTCTCTGGGACAGTCAGAGGCCTTAAGAAGGGGTTAATCACTCACCTGGTACCTCTCCCCCAACACCATGGTGTGATGATTGGTAGATACACCAGTTATCTGATCTGATCATTCTACATTGTTTACATGTAGTGATATGTCACATTATAACCCATAAATACTGACAATTACTATGTATCAATTAGAATTAAGGTATATGAAAAAAAAAAGATTTTTTTAAAAGAAGGGGTTAAGCACTCATACAGTGCCCGTCCCCTTATACCACTGTAGGGTGAGAGAAGGCTGAATGAGAAATTCAGATCTTAATCCCTACTCAACAGTAATGAACTTTGCCCCTACCCCAGGGTCAGTGGAAACCATGTTGGAAGCCCCAGTTTATATCCCCATCAGAGATAATGAGACTCCCCTCACCAGATGCTGTCAGAGGAACCAAGTTAGATGCCAGGACTTTACCACCTTTCTGTGGTAACACGCCCTATCCCTTTCTATGGAGGCCACTTAGGAAGCAGTAACATGGCCCCGCTATGCACTGGTCTCAAGGGAGAACAAAGTTTGGAGCCTGAATTCCTACTCTCACCCAATAATAATGAGCCACCTTCTTCCCCATCCTGGGACTGTCAGTAAAGGCCAAATGGAAAGCATGGACTCCTGCCCCCACCTGACAGTAATGAGGTGCCACTCCCTATCCTCCCACCAGACCCCTATCAGGAGACCTTCTAAAACACAAGACTTAAATAAGATCCAGAGAATCATAGCATAGTTCTCAACTTTTTCAATATAGTTTTAAAAATCTCTCATCATACCAAAAACCAGGAGAATCTCAACCTGAAACAAGACATTGCACTTATCTCAAGGATTTTAAAGTAACCGCCATGAAAATACCTCAACACACAATTACAAATATACTTCAACAAATGAAAATATTGTCTCAGCAAAGAAACAGAATATATAAATAATAATGGAATGCAACTCATAAAAACAAAAATTTAAGTCAGTAGATAGACTGAACTATAGAATTGAGAGAAAGAATGAAAGAATTAATGAATTTGAAAGTAGAACAATAAAAATTACTTAATTTGAGGAGCAACAGAGAAAATAGACTTAAAAGGGACTGATGGGGATATAACAAAAGTTGTGACATTCATGTTGTCAGTCTCACAGGAGAGGAGAAAGTGGACAGGACAAGAAAAGTACTTAATAATGGCCGAGACTCTCCCAAATGTGCCAAAAGATATATATATATATTTGCAAGAAGCTGAGAAGACCACAAACAGAATGAACAAAAAATTAAAAAATGAATTTAAGTCCCTAGTATATCAGTTATATACATTAAATATAAATGACCCACTTTATTTGTCAAAACTGAAAATTAGAACAACCAAAATGTGTTTTAATGAGGAATGGTTAAGCTTTAGTACAGTTGTAGCATGGAATATTATTCAACAATAAAAAGTAATGAACTGTTTGATCGATACAACCACTTGACTACATCTCATGGGCATCTTAGTAAGTGAAAAATTTCAATCTCAAAAGGTCATACTGAATGAATTCATTTATATAACGTTACAACAACAAAATTTTATACAAGGGTGGAAAATAGATTAGTGGTTGCCAGGGATGAGGGAGAGAAGGAGCCATGTGTGACTGACTAAAAAGGGATATTTTTGTGGTGATGAAATAAATAGTTCTGTATCTCTTGATTGTGGTAGTGGTTATACCAATTTACATATGTGACAAAATGACACAAAATTTTATATATATATATATATATATATATATATATATATTTTTTTTTTTTTTTTAACCAGGGTCAATTCCCCAGGTTTGATATTTTACTATATAAAATGTAACCATGGGGACAAATACTGGATGAAGTGTACTTATGACCTTTCTACTTTTATTTTTGGCATTTTCTGTTAAGCTGTAATTATTTTAAAATAAAGAATAAAAAGAGCCAGTCTCAGAAGACTGAGGCAGGAGGAACACAAGCTCAAAGCCAGCCTTAGCAATGGCAAGGTGCTAAGCAACTCAGTGAGACCCTGTCTCTAACTAAAATATAAAATAGAGATGGGGATATGGCTCTGTGGTTGAGTGCCTCTGAATTCAATCTGTGGTACAAAGAGAGAGAGAGAGAGAGAGAGAGAGAGAGAGCACAAAAACAACCCAGTTATTCCACTCCTCAGTATATCTACCCAAAGGGCTTAAAATTAGCATGCTAGTGACACAGCCACATCAAAGTTTATAGCATCTCAATTCACAGTAGCTAAGCTATGAAAACCAACCTAGGTGCCCTTTAACAGATGGATGGGTTTAAAAAAATGTGGTATATATGCATAATGGAATATTAGCCATAAAGAAGAATGAAATTATGGCATTTGCTGGTAAATGAATGGAACTGAAGACTCTGATGCTAAAATAAAATAAGCTATTATTTATTGAGTAAAATAAGCTAATCCCAAAAAAAAACAAAGGCCAAATGATATGCAGATGCTAACATAGAACAAGGAGCCATGGAGGGAACAATAGAAGTTCATTGGATTAGACAAAGGGTAATGAAGGGAAGGAAAAAGGGATAGGAATAGGAATGGCAGTAGAATGAATCAGACATAACTTTCTTGTGTTTATATATGAATCCATGACTAGCATAACTACACATCATGTAGAGCCACAAGAATGGGATCCTAATTAGAATAAGTTATATTCCATGTATTTATAATATGTCAAAATACATCTACTGTCATGTATAGCTAATAAGCCAGTCCCCAAAACAAAGACAGAATGTTCTCTCTGATATGTGGATGCTAACCCACAACAATGAGGGAAAGAGTAGAAGTAATTGGACTAGACAAAGGGGAATGAAAGGAAGGGAGAAGGGATGAGAACAGAGAAGACAGCAGAATACATCAAACGTATCTTTCCTATCCTCATTATAAATACACAACCAATGTAACTCCATATCATACAACCACAATAATGGGATCTTAATCGGTACAAGTTATACTTATTCTATGTATGTATAATATGTCAGGATACACTCTACTGTCATGTATGTCTAGAAAGAGCAAATAAATTTTTAAAAAAGAAAAAGAAAAAAAAAATAAAGAGCAGGACTGGGGATGTGGCTCAAGTGATGGCCCGCTCGCCTGGCATGCATGGGGTGCTGGGTTCGATCCTCAGCACCACGTAGAAGTGAAATAGAGATGTTGTGTCCACCAAAAACTAAAAAATAAATATTAAAAAAATTCTCTCGCTCTCTCTTTAAAAAAAAAAAGAGCAAAAAAGAAAAAAAAACTCTTAAGCTAACCCAGCTAGAACTCATATCTCCTTGCTTTATAATCCAACAGTCTTTCCACATCCCACCTTGCCCCTCCAAACTGCCTAACACTGTCTTGAGGCCTTACTAGATAGGCAGACCTGTAAGAGTCTTACCTTATTGTATACATCACCCCTTTCTCTTTTGACACTTAAAAAAACCTGATGGTTTTATCTTTAATTTGGCCCTTAATGTTACAAGAATTGTTTGGGTGAAATTAAGTGAAAATCAACATCTAGATGCATTTAACAAATATTTATTGGACACCTATGCCCAGTATTATTCTAGACACTAGGAATACAGCAGTGAACAAAACAAAGTCTTGCCTTCATGGAGCTTACATTCTGATTAGCGGAGAAAGAAAATAAAAATATGGCAGCAAGTAACTATCAAAAGAAAAACAGCTGAGTAAACAGGAAAGAGAGGGTAGATTTAGGGGAAAGGACTGTTACTTTAAATAGAGTAGCCTGGCAAAGCTTATAGATAGGTGGCTTTTGAAAAAGACCTAGAAAGGATGAGGGAATGAGTCATAAGGATACCTAGGGGAAGAGTATTCCATGTAGAGGAAATAGCAGACAAGAGCACATGACAGACTAAGTAATAAAGAGAATTAATGAGGGCAGAGATTTGGGGCTTTTAGTTTGTAGGAGATAAGAAACCAGGAATGTGTATAGCAAAGGAATGAGATGATTCAACATTTATAGCAAAGAGTTTTCAAGCATCATGACTAAGGCATACATTATAGTTCACTGACATTTTATTGGAATTTTGGCTACATAAAAAAAAACATGTAAATAAAGACTCAGAACATACATATATTAGAAAAGATAATGATATTTCTGACATGGGTTTAACATCTTCTTGAATATCGTCATAATGTTCCTAAGATTAAAAGAAAGGGGAAAATTTTTTTAACATGTTGGAAAACTGTTAACTAGTCCTATGTAATTTCCTTTTTATATTTTCAAGCCAAATAAATAGTGAAGATAAGTATCTCTCATCAGTTTTGTTTTTATGCATGAAATAACCATGGGCATAGATTTTTTTGAGATTTTTTTATAGTTGTTGCAAATTTGGGGGGGTTTGTTTTCTTTTGTTTTGGCAGTACTAGGAATTAAATTCAGGAGTTCTGTACCACTGCACTACATACCACTGAGTGGGGCGCTTTATTTTTTTGTTTTGAGATGGAGTCTCACAGTTCCTGCTGGCCTCAAACTTGTGATCCTTCTTCTGTCTCAGCCTTCCAAGTTGCTGGGATTGTAGGTGTATGCCACCATGCCCTACTGACATGGATGTTTTACAAAATATTAGTGGCAAAAAAGACTTGTGTGTCTGATAACTATAGAAAATAAAATGATACTGGCAATGCAGGAAACTGTGTCTGCTATAGGAGCACCTCCCTATTTTCAGCCTTCTTTTTCTCCACACTCTGACTTGATGGGAGGTTTTTTGGTTTGTTTTGTTTTGGCAATACTAGGGATTGGTTCACATGCTAAGCAAGTGTTCTGCCACTGGGTTATATCCCTAGCTCTTGTCAATTTTCTATTGATTCTTATCGAACTTCATTCATATTCTGGCCATTGTGAAACACTGCACAACTTGAAAATATTAAACCTAGCCTCAGAATAGTAAAAATTAATAGTACTGAATTACCACTAATTACCGATTTAATTTTCTCTCTCATTGACTGATGTTGCAGAACAATAGATTTATACTATTATTAAAAGTATCTTTCTGTATTGCAAACAAGAATGTAAAGAGTATTTGAAACCACTTTGGCAGTGGGAGGTAATGGGGGGAATATGACCTTAGTTCCTAAAAGTGATAATGACTTCTAATTTAATTTCACTAAGAACACTTTGCCTCAGGGTTTACTCCTATAAAATACTAGGTTTCTTCTTAGAGGAGGTTTAGAGAATTTGTACCAGCACATTTCCAGCCCTGATAATTTCTGTATCCTCAAGAAAGTCTCTCCTCTGGAGCTTGGTTTCTCCAAAGATAAAATGAAAGATGTAATTCTAAGATTATTTTTATACCTAAAACTACGTGAAATAGCCACAGATTTTAAGAAGGTCAAATATCTATTGAGAGGAGAAAGAAAATATGCAGTAAGAATATATGCATGAAATTATCTTGTAATTTTCTGACTTTTAAGAATAAGACAATGATCACCCCCATGTATTATAAAGAAATACACTAAAGGAGGGGCTGGGGGTTTAGCTTAGTGTTAGAGTATGTGCTTAGCCTGTGCAAACTCTTCGTTCTGTCCCTAGCACCAAAAGGAAAAAGAAAGGAAAGGAATATACTAAAGGAAAAACCTTTCATCCATTTGAAAAGAAGTGTGGTTTTAGATTTCTGCCTCAGAGATGATAGATTCAGAAGTGTCCAGAGTTACAAAGCTCTTTTTTCCCAGTCCAGGCCTGCTACACACTAGCAGGTGGTAGTTACAGGCACTACTGCATGCTGAGTAGCTAACCTTCTCCTGCCCTCCATAGACCACCCACCCCAGAAAGGAATGTGTTCCAGACACAGGTAAGCCAGGTGTTCTACAGAATAGGGGGGAGGGGAGGATGTTGCTTGCACACCTTTCCTGAAGGACTGGCTCCTCAACTTGCAGTATGCCTTTGACCTGGCAGCTGTGCTGAAAGTACATTTAAATTCAAGTTTTGGTCTATAAGCAGATATCAGAACTGTGGTAAATATGCATTTCATTTATTGAAGGTATCCCAAAAAAGTAAACCGTTCCTGCGTTACTTCACTTCTGGCAAATAGCAGTGATGTCTGTGAAATAATTTAAAACCAGCAAAAGAAAAATCTACACAAAGAGGAGATATTTTTTATGGTCTTTTGGGTAAAATGATGTCCTGTTTAGACACACACAAAAAGACTTCACCACCAAAGGTTATATGCAAAAGAATACTCTAGCCAGGTGCCAAGGCCAATGTCTCGGCTTGGCACCAGAATCACGAGGCACTCACAGCTTTGTAGGTTCAAACAGCAATTCTTTATTCCAGCTCTCACACCACCTCCACACAGGTCCAGGGGCAAACGCGTTCTGCTGTCTCCCGCACAAACCACCTACTCCACGAGGCTCTCTCCAAATCCCATTTTAATCTCACGAGAACTCAATGGGAACAAGCAGCAGGAACACCCTAATCCCAGCAATAATCTTCAACCGCCAACTTCCCTAAAACCCATATCTTAAACTGGCAACGCCTTAAACTCAAGGAGCCGGTTACTTCCTCAAACCTGATCAGCTCTAAACCCGAATCTGCCTTGGTCCTTGAGCAAGGTCACCTTATTAAAGCATGCATGCAATGTTCCATCAAATGTCCTCTAAGCAGCATGGGGTACGCTTGGCAAGGAAATTTCGATGCGTCATTCCTACTTGGTAATGGCCCTCAGCATCTCCCCCCTTCTGATTAATTAAACAACAAGCAATGCGGCTTAGGACCGTGCCTGGTAGGTTGTCCAATTCAACATATGGTTCTTACCCGTCATCGGATGAACTGACCTCTAGGCGTCAGTCCCCTGTCTTAGGTTGAATCCACTGCAATCAGATCAACCCGTCGCTGACTACCGGTCCAGCATTCAGCCATGCTTGTGGATAGGCCTAAGCACCAGTGGGGGGGTGAGGTTCTTGCCTCACCTCTGTTGGCCCCCAAATTTAACCTTGGTGCCAGTGGGGGGGTGAGGTTCTTGCCTCACCTCTGTTGGCCCCCAAATTTTAGACCATCACTAGTAGAAGGGAGGAAGATACAGAAATGCCACGACACCAAGCCAATTGACGGCTCCTTTGGAAAAATTGCATCACTGGTGACACCATCAGCAAAGATGTCAGCATTACCACAATTAACATGGGGTGCGCTGGCAAGGAAATTGCATCACTGGTGACACCATCAGCAAAAATATGCCAGCAGTACCACAATTCGCTGCACCAGACGATAGTTCACAATGCATGCAACTGATATATAGTCCAGGCAAGTTCTGCAGGCAGTTCAAATCGGAGGAGTCTATCAATATGTTGATATTACTTGTTGAGTTATATTCATTGATGCATCAGTTTATACAGTTTACTGTGGTAGCTATCATAGAAGCTGTAGTTTGGTTTTCTTAGTCTTCACCGGCACTGGGATGGAGATGGGAATTCTGGCAATGATGTTAAAGAGACATTATCCTGAACAGAATTATTAAATATGATGAAAAGGAAAAGTGAAAGTAAACAAACAGATCTGTTAATCACCTTTAAAAACAATAGTAAGCAAACAGATCTATTAACCACCTTTGAAAACAATCATTAACAGCTGTTTACCTAATTAGATTAAACCACTTAAATCACGTGAATAAAAAAAAAAATTCGGATCCATTTTTTCATGAGCGCTCCTCATATAAAAATATGGACATACACACATACTGACATGCAACACAAAACAGTGCAGACATAACATACAACACATAAGACAATAATAACGGCCTTGTAGCTTTACCTAGGTAAAATCTCCATTGCAATGTTTAAAAACTCCACAGTCAAAAAATAAAAAACAGTCAAAAAACAAAACTGATCAGAAAAACATTAACCTAGGTTTGTATGAGCTCAAAAATAAAATAGAACTTTACAATGTGGGAAAAATGCAATAATAAAATAGATATTGAAAGAAAAAAAAAGGCACCATGGTTAATCACTGTCGCAGATGTAAGAATAGCCAAGCTGGAGCTCTGGATTTCAGCTGTTATGGATTTCAGTCAAATCATCTTCTTTTTCTGTAGAAATTGTTTTGGTTAACCTCTCTGGAATCCAAATCGGCTGCTGTTCTCCCTGTGGGAACACACAAACGGAACCCCGACTCCAGACAATAACTGGGTCGGGACCTTTCCATTGTCCTGTTAGAATATCTTTCCAAAGTACCTTAGGCTTATGTACATTTTTCGGATACATATGTCTTTCTGCAGCACTAAGTCCTGATGAATCCAAATTTAGAAAGTTTAGAGTAAAAAGAGTTATTTTAAGTTTATCTTTGGGGGATATATACCCCTTTCCAATTCCCTCTTTTTGCTTTAATAGGTACGTTTTAATAGTTTGATGAGCTCTTTCAACTATGCCTTGTCCCTGTGGATTGTATGGGATTCCTGTTATATGAGTAATACCAAATGATGAGCAAAATTGTTTAAAAGATTTAGACGTATAACCAGGACCGTTATCAGTTTTTAACTGTTTAGGAACACCCACAGTGGCAAAATTTTGTAAGCAATGAGCTATAACATCTTTAGTTTTTTCTCCGGCATGAAGGGAGCCCATCAAAAATCCGGAAGAAGTATCAACTGTAACATGTAAATATTTTAATTTTCCAAATTCTGGCAAGTGTGTGACATCCATCTGCCAAATATGGTTAGGTATCAATCCTCTAGGATTGACTCCAAGATTAACTTGTGGTAAAAAGGTCACACAATTTTGACATTGTTTTATTATATGCCTGGCTTGTTCCTTAGTTATTTTAAAACGCTTCTGTAAAGTATTAGCGTTAACATGAAACCTTTTATGAAAATTTGTAGCTTCTTCTACAGTAGAAAAAATATGTATATCATGTGTAGTTTTATCTGCTAAATCATTGCCCAAACTAAGGGCTCCAGGCAATCCTGTATGTGCCCTGATATGTCCTATAAAGAATGGATCTTTTCTATCCCAGATTAGACTTTGTATAGTGGAAAACAAAGAGAAAACAGTAGAGGAAGGGGAAATCCTACCAGCATCTTCAAGGGATATTATAGCATTAACTACATACTGGCTATCAGAGAATAAATTAAATACAGAATCTTTGAACATCATAAAAGCTTGTAGAACTGCATTAAGCTCTACCTTTTGAGCTGACTGTTTGGGAACTAAAAATGTAAAAGTTTGATCAGGGGTAACTACTGCAGCTGTACCATTATTAGACCCATCAGTGAATATATTTGGAGCATTCACGATAGGTGTTTTTCTTGTCATTTTAGGAAAAACTACAGGATGCTTAGACCAAAAAGACAACAAAGGATTAGATGGTAAATGATTATCAAATGAAACATTCGATTTACACATGATTATTGCCCAAGTATTTAATTCATTAGCTAACTCATCAATTTGCTCCATAGTATATGGAGTAATAATTTTATTGGGAGAAATTCCAAACACTGTCTTTGCTGCTCTTATACCTTTGAGTATTAATTGTCCTACAGCCTCAGGATACCTAGTAAGAATAGTGTTAGGAGAATAAGATAAATGTATCCACAATAATGGACCTTCCTGCCAAAATACTCCTGTAGGAATATTTCTTGTTGGTAGTACAATAAATAATAAAGGCAAACTTATATCAATTCTATCTAAATGCATATTTTCCATATATGTCTCAATAATTTTTAATGCCTTTCTAGCTTTAGGAGTTAACATTCGGGGTGAATTTGGATCTGATGGACCTTTTAGAATATCAAATAAAGGTCCCAACTCTCCTGTTGGTATGCCTAGATAAGGCCTTATCCAATTTATATCTCCCAACAACTTTTGAAAGTCATTAAGTGATTTGAGTTGATCTACTCGTATTTGAATTTTAGGTGGACGGACCATGGTTGAGGATAATAGAACTCCTAAATAATTAATTGGAAAATTTAATTGTACTTTGTCTATTCCTATCTCTAGATTATAGTTTTTTAACAGGTTTGTAAGTGTGGCATAACATTCCAGCAATGTATTTTTATCTTTATGTGCCAATAATACATCATCCATATAGTGAAATATTTTTAGTTCAGGATTTTGATTTCTAAGTGGCTGGATTGCTTTATTAACATATATTTGACACATAGTTGGACTGTTAGCCATTCCTTGAGGGAGTACTTTCCATTCATATCTCTCATCAGGACCTTCATGATTTAATGCAGGGATAGTAAATGCAAAACGTGGACTATCCTCGGAATGAATTGGAATCGAAAAAAAGCAATCTTTAATGTCTATAGCTAAAACATGCCACGTTTTTGGTAAAGCAGACAATTGAGGAATCCCTGATTGAGCAGGTCCCATAATGACCATTTCATTATTAATTGCTCTTAAATCTTGTAATAATCTCCATTTACCCGATTTCTTTTTGATAACAAAGATGGGAGTATTATGGGGAGATACGGAAGGTTGTAAATGTCCTTCCGCTAATTGTTGTTTGACCAGATCATGGGCTACTTGTATCTTTTCTTTAGTCAGGGGCCACTGAGGAACCCACACTGGTCTTTCTGATTTCCAAGTAATTTTGATTGTCTCAGTGGCCCTTTCTGAAAATCCAACCCATGTCTGTCTGTTCCTTGATCTATTTGAATTGGCGCTGCTATACCTTGTTCTTGTTTTCCTAATCTTTTTTCTTTCCTGATACCTTGTCTAGCCCTAGTAGTGGGCACATTAGGATTGATGTTATTTGTTAACATCAAACCTAGTTGATCTAGGACATCTCGTCCCCATAAATTAATAGGAAGGTGATCCAAAACATATGGCTGTATAGTTCCTTCACATCCTTCAGGATCCTTCCAATCTAATACCATAGCACTTCTATGGGGATTAGTCGCCACTCCTAGGCCTCGAAGCGTTTGAGTGGCTTGTTGTAATGGCCAATGTTTTGGCCATTCTTGAAGAGATATGATGCTAAGGTCAGCACCTGTGTCCAGCAGTCCATTAAAGTCACGACCCTGAATATTTAGTTTTAACATTGGGCGAGAATCTAAATTTAAAGACAACATAGCCCAATCTACACCTGTGGAGCCTAATCCCTTGGAACCTCTTTCTACATTAAGACTAGAGAACTTATTATGTAGGCTGGGTAGTATTAACAACTGTGCTATTCTATCTCCAGGTGAAATTACTGATATACCTCCTGGAGAACTAGCTATAATTTTTATTTCACCTACATAATCGGGATCAATTACCCCAGGACTTATCATAAGTCCTTTTAATGTAGATGAACTACGTCCCAACAATAAGCCTACTGTTCCTTGGGGAAGAGGTCCTTTTACTCCTGTGGGAATGATTTGAACTCCCATCTCTGGAGTTAATACTGCTCTGGCAGAGGCGCAGATGTCCAACCCTGCGCTCCCTCGGGTTTGTCTGATGAGGGATTTAATGGACAATGTGTCCTGGGCACCACCCTGATGGGGTTTCTGGGTTCCTCCACTGCCCCGTATATTTGTGGTTGTGGGCCCCGGAGCATTGGGCCCCCCGGTCCGTTTTTTGGCAATGAAGCCTGGTGCCTTTCTCCACGATATCGTGGGTAAATACCTGATCCTTGTCCATTTTTTGATAAGGGAGTACCTTCTATGGTGGTTTGAGAACGGCATTCATTAGCCCAATGTCTCCCTTTACGGCATCGTGGGCAAATACCCGGTATTCTATTCCTTTGATTTCTAGTTTTGTTAAACCCTCCTCTTATGGGGCAACTCCTTTTAAAATGTCCTGTTTGTTCACAATTATAGCATGTTTCTAGCCTGGCATCTAAAGCCTGTTGTACTGCAGCTGCCAAGACTTGCCCTTGTTCATTAACATCTCTACATAATTTAATATATGTGTTTAAATCTTCATGTCTCCATGGTCTAATAACCTCTCTGCAGCAACGATTTGCTTGGTCATAAGCCAGTTGTTTTATTAATGGCATTGCTTGTTCTGTGTCACCAAAAATTTTGGCAGCCGTTTGAATAAGCCTATCTACAAAGTCAGCGTAAGGTTCATTAGGTCTCTGTATTACCTTAGATAGCTGACCTTGTAAATCTCCATGTCCTTGTAAAGTCTTCCATGCCCTAACTGCGTCTGCAGCAATCTGTACATATACAGCAGGATCATATTCCATTTGTTGCCGCTGACCCTCATAAGGTCCCCTTCCTAATAACATTTCAAGATTTCTTTGAGGGTAACCGGCTGCTGCATTTCGCCTAGCTGTCTCCATGCAAAATTCCTCATTGGCAACCTTCCATAACAAATATTGTCCTCCATTTAGCACAGATTTACACATGCTAGCCCAATCTGCTGGCGTCATGTCCAAGTTAGTAATGGACTCCACCATGCTTACCGTGAAGGGGGCTTGAGGACCATAGGTTGTTACAGCCTCCTTTAACTGCTTCACTGTGTTAAATTCTAAAATACGGTGAATTCGCCGCCCTCCTGCCTGTTCAAATACAGGGCATGCTAATCTTTGAGGTCCTGTCTCAGGATCCCATCTATCAACTACGGGGTTTGAGGGCCACTCAGCTGTCTCCATCGGTGGGGCTGTTGGTTGAATTACACCCTCTGGTAAAACGGAGTTAGTGACAGCCTCTGGTTGTGGCCTTTTTCCTAATAACCCCTTTTCCTTTAAATTTTCTCCCTTTCTCTGACTAGCTCGAGAGACCTTCTCTTTTGCTTGACCTAAAATGTCTTCCTCCATGGTCTGAATCTCTAACAATTTACTTAACACTTTTTCGGCTTCTTTTTTAATAATTTCTAATCTTCTATAAAGATAACGCAACCCAATAAGATAACACAAAACAAAACCACAACTGAATGAAACAAAAACTGAATAAAAATTCACTGTATCAATTTTCTCTTTCTCGGGGCTAACAAACTTCAAACCTTGAGCCAACCATTTTTCCCAGTTTGCCTGAGAAATTTCTAGGGATAGGCAGCTTGAAACAAAAACGAAATAAATCAAAACAAGAACACATTGTTTTTTGAAATGGTCACCCATTCTCTCGCCTTCCCTCAGGGGCGAGCTATTTTACTCACCTCCAAATTCAGACGTTCCCCGTACGGGCCACCAAAATGCCAAGGCCAATGTCTCGGCTTGGCACCAGAATCACGAGGCACTCACAGCTTTGTAGGTTCAAACAGCAATTCTTTATTCCAGCTCTCACACCACCTCCACACAGGTCCAGGGGCAAACGCGTTCTGCTGTCTCCCGCACAAACCACCTACTCCACGAGGCTCTCTCCAAATCCCATTTTAATCTCACGAGAACTCAATGGGAACAAGCAGCAGGAACACCCTAATCCCAGCAATAATCTTCAACCGCCAACTTCCCTAAAACCCATATCTTAAACTGGCAACGCCTTAAACTCAAGGAGCCGGTTACTTCCTCAAACCTGATCAGCTCTAAACCCGAATCTGCCTTGGTCCTTGAGCAAGGTCACCTTATTAAAGCATGCATGCAATGTTCCATCAAATGTCCTCTAAGCAGCATGGGGTACGCTTGGCAAGGAAATTTCGATGCGTCATTCCTACTTGGTAATGGCCCTCAGCAGCCAGGTGCAATGTCACACATTTGTAATCGTAGCACCTTGGGAGGCTGAGGCAGGAGGATCGCAAGTTCATAGCCAGCCTCAGCAACTGAGAAAGGCCGTGTCTCAAAAAAAAAAAAAAAAAAAAAAAACCTGGGGATGTGGCTCAGTGGTTAAGTGCCCTTGGGTTCAAACCTTGGTACAAAAACAAACAAAAACAAAAAACAAAAAAACACTGTTCTCAGCAGTGAAAGGGCCAATACTATGTGAGAGCACAACAAAACTGAAAAAAATTAGGTGACTGAAAAAATATTAGGCTAGGCTATTGAAATAGCTGTGAAACTCAATGAGACTGTTGGGAAAAAAGGAGATCACAGTGAGAAAGTAAAGACTGATTAGAATAATGAAGGCATATAGGCCTGCACCTGGGTACCTGGGTTCATCCAGCAGGCTTGGCCTCTTGTATCAGTGAATGCTTTGTGTAACTGCTAGATTTTATGGAAGTTTTTCAGTTTGTGTGTACTTTATGAGACACTGACAAAATGGTGTCTATGAAATTAAGTACAAAGTCCTGATGAAATTAAAAATCAGAAGTTGTCAGCTACAGAAAATATAAGAAGAGTATAAAAATATATTTGATTTATTTTACATTAAGATGCTTGAGCTGGGTGCGGTGGCACATACCTGTAATCCCAGCAGCTGAGATTTGAACTGGCAGTGGGGATCACAAGTTCAGAGCCAGCCTCAGCAAAAATGAGGTGCTAAGCAACTCTGCAAGACCCTGTCTCTAAATAAAATACAAAATAGGGCTGGGGATATGACTCAGTGGTTGAAGTTCCCCTGAGTTCAATCCCTGGTACATTTCCCACTCATCCCCCAAAAAAGACTGACAATGAATGTTAATGACAATGATACACAATTAGGAAACTCAACATACAAAAGATAAAAAGTTCTCAGTGAAGCCAAAAATTTGAATAATGTTTTAGTCTGTTTTTTCGCCACTGTGACCAAAAGAACAATTTTAGAGGAGGAGAAGTTTATTTGGTACTCACAGTTACAGAGATCTCAGTCCACAGACAGTTGACTCCGTTGCTCCAGATGAGGCAAAACATCAGGGCAGAAGGACATGGAGGAGAAAAGCAGCTCAGAACATGACAATCAGGAAGGAGGGAGAGGGCTCCCCTCATCACAGACAAAATATAGAACCCCAAAGGCATGCTCCCCAGTGACTCCCTTTCTCTGACCATACTGTACCTGCCCTAGTTACCACCCTGTTAATCCCTATCCGGCTCTCTCCCAATCATTTCACCTCTAAACTTCCTTGCATTATCTCACTCATGAGCTTTGGGGGGACACCTAATATATAAGCCATCACAGATAAAAAAGTAACTATTGACATCATTTATTAAGTAGGTTGCTCTAAATATTTACATAGTCATAATGGAAAAAAACAATATCACTATGCAGTCGGTAGTGCTGTGTGCCAAATGCTTTTATTCTCTTCCTTTTTCCAAGTACAGAATGATATTTCCTGGCTCCTTTGTGATTGGGTTTGACTCTGTGACTAGTTCTGACTAATAAGTTGCTAGTGTTTATAAAGATACTCTTTTGGAGTCAAGCGATTGATTATTCCTTTATCTTTGATAGAATTGGTAGAGAATACAACAAAGGTGACTAGTTATGACCAATAAGTTGCTTGAGTTTATAAAGATCCTCTTTTGGAGTCAAGCGATTGATTATTCCTTTATCTTTGATAGAACTGGTAGAGAATACAGCAAAGGGGCTGGGATTGTGGTTCATTGGTAGAGCACTTGGCTAGCACATGCAAGGCCCTGGGTTCGATTCTCAGCATCATATAAAAATAAATAAATAAAAATAAAGGTATTGTGTCCAACTACAACTAAAAAATCAAAAAAAAATTTTAAAAAGAATAAAGCAAAGGCCAGTTGCTGGTAAGTGTGTTGTGGTATATAATAGTTTACTAAATTTATTTCCATTCTTACTTGAACTTCATAGTAGTTCTGGGAAGTAGAGACATATAGAAGGCAAGAACTTAGATCCTATAGGTGCAGAGCCAAAATTCAAGCCTTCATTCTGGCTCCAAGTCAACTTTTAATAACTGTGTTACTTCCCGTAAACTATTATACACAGCAGAGTGTGATCCCCATGTACTAGGGAAAACTAACTTTGCCATTTGGTAATAAATGCAAATTTTACTCTAATAGATTAATTTAGTTTAGATATTTTTAAAATTCACTCCAAAAAGAAACAATATTGTCAGTCTGTTAATTGCTTTGTTTTTTGAATTAATGTAAATTTTTAATGTAGTTCACAATTTACTTTGTGCCTATGCATATACTAAGCATTTTATGTTCATTAGCTCATTTAATCCTCACAAAAATCTATAACATAGGTACTGTCAATATCCCTGTTTTACAGATGAGAAAATTGGAGTTTAGAAGTACTAACCTGCCCAAGGTCACCCAGCTAATGAATGCAAAGCTGAGATTTGAACTGGCAATCTAACTTCAAAGCCAACACTCTTGAACATTTTAGATTGTCTCCTGTAGAATTTCAAAATTATGATTCTAGAAATGTTCTTAATCATCTCTGCCCATTTTGGGTGGTTTTATTGAAACCCATGTACTGTTCTTTTTTTTTCTTCTAGGTTTATGTTCCAGATGAAAATAATGCTATTTTGGGAAGAAATACAAATAAACAAGTTTTTGAAGGCTTGACAACTGGACTTCTCAAAGTCACTGCTGTGGTTTTTGGCTGCCTGATTGCCAATCGACCAGATGGAAACAGCCGTCCAGCCACACCAAAAATATCAACACAGGAAATGAAAAACAAATCCTCACAAGTTGATGCTTTTAACAGTCGAGTTCAAGACCTTATCAGGTAAAATTCCTATATTTCTTAAAGCTTTATTCTGTTTTTTAAAAAATCATATTAAAATAACTTAAACCTTAGGGCCCACATGATGGCAGTGTATCTCACAACACTATACAGAAATATACCACTTTTTATATAGAGAAGGAAAATCCTCTTAATAGTTAGAGCTTGCTGCCATTTTTGATATTTAGATATGCGATATTAGTGTATATAGTGTCAGAGCCTTTACTGTGGTATATTTTTTTTTCGTGGTGCTGGGGATTGAACCAGGGCCTTGTGCGTGCAAGGCAAGCACTCTATCAACTGAGCTATATCCGCAGCCCTACAGTGTTCTTGATATCAACTTTTTCTGACTGAAAAAAAGTCTGAGAATTCCGCTCAGTTCATCTCTGGTTGTGAATTTGTTACCATTTTTGGAGCACCCATTACATGTAAGGTATTGTAATAGAGCCTGTGCAGCACTGTTAAATGTAGGATTTCTAATTTAGACTTTGTAAATGAGGAAATTGCTCAAAAAGGTTTAAGTGCTTTGGCCAAGGTTATGCAATAAATAAGCTAAAAAGTAGTAGGAAAACTGAGACTGGCACTCACATCTAGCTGGACTCCCAGCATCTATATGCTTTCCAATAACAAATGTGACAATTTCTGACACCTGTTTAAGGTCAGCCTTGCTTCCTTCCAAGGTCTCATTTTCTCCAGGGAAATTTACTCCTACTTTGGCATTTGAACTTTTTTCCTTAGTGAATCTTGAACCAGGTAGGACATTTAATTTCCCAGTAGAGTTCCATCTGGTGTTAATCAGTTACCTGTTCCACGAGTCATCGACTCTGCTGTGGTCTGCAATGATCTCTGGCTCCCCAAATCCCTGCAATTTGTTGCTCTCTGAAACTTATGGTAGGTTAATAGGAGAAAGAGAATGCCTTCCTCTGCATTTACTTCTTTCACAGTTCATAAATTTCCTCTGGCTTCTTGTAGTGCTTTCTTTAAACAGTTGTTTCATTCAGTATCTTCCTTACCCTTGATTACTTTGTTCACTTATCCCTTCCATCTGCCTGCCCTCTTTCCCCAAGCATATTTATTGCTGGAGAGCACCAGGCCCTTTGGGTCCACAACCATTTATCTTACAGCACTTGACTTTTACCCTCTCTGCCCTTTCTCTCAGTTGCTTGATCCCATTCAATTTCCCCATGTCCTCTTGGTCATTGTAGAATTTAGCCCACTCTGTTGATGAATACCATTCTGTCCCAGCATTCTCCCTTGGGCTACCATGTGATGCAGCAGCCCTGCATTCTTGTCATCCAGACAACTTAGCTGCATGCCTCAGCTGTGATGAGGCAGAAGGCACAAGCTAATGCATTAGTGCAATTCCAGTGGGCCCTCCAGGAGAAAATATATACATTTTCACATATCTAATAGTTAGCAAATCCTTCTTAAAGGAGGGAAGGCATTATGGAAAAAATCAGTAGTGGTATTCTGTCAGCCAAATAAATTGTGTGTCTTTTAAAGGCTGATTTTCAATCATAACCCTATGTTGGTCCTTCTCTGATTTGAACCACTTTGGATGAAAATTGTTTTCCTACAGTTAATGCATTGTTAGTTAACTTAATGATGCCTATGTGTAGAACCACAGCCATATCTCTGATTCTGCCTAGTGTAGCACAGAGAGCAGGTTTATTCAATTCCTTAATTGCTTTCTTACCTCCCCAAATATGAACTGACAAGAAACCTCAGTACACTCGCAGCTACATCCTGGACATTTTTGCCAGTTGTGAAGTTGAGTCATTAGGTTCCTGCCCCATCTTTGGAGCTGGCTATAGCATGTACCGCTGAGTAGAGCTAGAGCAGAGCTGGAGGAGACTTTGACATACATCTCTTCCTTCTCCTCATCTGGCATTTAAGGGGCAAGGATGTATATTTTTCAGTGTTTAAATATTCTATATTTTATTTTGAAATATATCAGTGTACATAAAAACAAAATAATAGATACATGTGTATCCACAATTAACTGATAACATTTTTCTTTATTTCAGACTTTGATTTTTATATTATTATTTAGAATCCAAATATAGATGCAGCTGCCTCTGCATCTCCATCCTTTTTCCCTTACTCTGTCCCAAGAGTTAAATCACTATGTTGGGGTTTATGTATATCATTTCCATGTGTGTGTGTAGGTGGGTGGGTGGGTGGGTGTGTGCACTCATGTGTATCCATAAAGAGCATATTCTACTTTCTATTTTCATGATTTTTTAAAATTTACATATATGCTTTGATACTGTTTTGTCAATTACTGATTTAATGCTGTTAAACATAACATGTTGAAATATTTTTTCTGCTTTATGTTGATTCATATAAATCTGGTTAATGCATTTTAACTGCTCTACAATTCTATTATGTTCTTTGAAAAAAATTTCTAACTTGTTTATCCATTTCCAATAGTTTCTTACTTTTCACTATATCAAGTAATGATGTAGACATCTTTATAGAAATTTACTTTGTACTTATTTGAGAGTTTCTTAAGGACAAATACCTAAAGGAGGAATTTATGGGTGACATGACAAGTGCATGTTTAACTTCACCTGGTAACACAGAATTGTTTTCCAAAGTATGAATATTAGCTCCCATCACCAAAAACTAAGAGTTCCCATCTCCCCATATCTTTGCCAGTGCTTTGCAATGGTATTTGGTTATTGTTCTCATTTAAATTGTGTTTATTACTACTAGTGAGACTGAATGTTGTTTATCAAATATTGGTCAACCAGAATTCAGTTACAGAAAACAGAAACTTTTATAGCAATATTTATTTATTTATGATACTGGGGATTAAATGCAAGGGTACCCTACTTCTCAGCTACATCCCTAGCATTTTTTTTTTTTTTTAATTTTGAGACAGTGTCTTGCTAAGTGCCCAGGCTGGCTTTTAACTTGGAATCCTTCTGCCTCATCCTCCTGAGTTGCTGGGATTATAGATGTGTATCACTGTAAGTGACTATTATGGCAATTTTAAACAGAAATGGATTTAACACAGAAAATTCAGTACTTATAAATTTATCTATGCTCATTTTCCAGGAATGACTCCCAGAACAATTGTACAAAACTAAAGTGGTATTATATCTATCAAAATCAAGAGTTACTATGTATTTTATAATCAAGAACTATGCTGAACTAGTGGAACTATTCAGTTCAATAGCTCATTGCCTTAACATAGCAAGAAGCTACCACTACCCATGCTACAATAGTGTGCCCATCTTGTCTCTCAGCCTCCAAGATATTTACATAGAAAAACAAAATGACTTTATGAACACACTTTACAAATGAAAAAATACACAAAAGTAGTCACTAGTTCATTTTTACTTTCTAAATTTAGCTTTTAAAACCAGACATGATGGCGCATACCTGTAATCCCAGTAACTTGGCAGGCTGAGTTGAGGCAGGAAGATCACAAGTTCGAGGTCAGCCTAGACAACTTAATGAGCCCTTGTCTCAAAATTTAAAAAAATAAAAAGGACTGGGGTTATAGCTTAGTGGTAGAGCATCCCTGGGTTCAATCCCTAGTACCAAAAAAATAAATAAATTTAAAGTTTAAATGAGCATAATACAGCTAATGGCTAGTACTAGAATATAGTTCTTTATTCTTTATTTTTCTAGTTCTAGCAGTTACTAAAAGAGGAGTGTTAAAATCTTCAACTATGATAAAAGATTAAATTTGTTTCATGCATCTTGAAGCTTTGTTATTAGATATGTTTTAGTACTATTAACGTCTTACAGATGGAATAGCATAGCCCTCTTATCATTTTTATCTATTTGTGTTAAATACTCCTTGTTTTGGAATCTAATTGTTTAATATTAATATGCCTCAGCCAACTTCTTATGCGTATTGTTTAGTCTGTTTTGTTACATCTTTGGTTTTTTTTTTTCTTTAAACACTTTAAGATGCCATTTTATTCTCCTCTGACTTCCATCATTTCTTATGAAAAACCAGCTTTTATTAATATCATTTTTCCCCTGTAAGTTACATGTCTTTTTTCTCTCCAACTTTCAATCATTTTTTTCTTTTTCCTTGAGTTTCAGGAGTTTGGCAGTGATTTGCTTAGATGTAGTTTCCTTTAGGCTTATTCTGATTGAGGTCGGATAAGCATCCTGAATCTATAAGTTGTTACTTTTCCACCAAAATAGAAATCTGTTTAAAAATACCTTTTCACAAAGAAAAGTTAAGGTCCAGATGCTTTACTTGTAAATTCTCTGAAACATCTAAGAGAGAAGTAATACCAGTCATACATACAGTCTTTCAGAGGAAACGAGGAAATACTTGCCACTTTATTTTTAATGCCAGTATAACTTAATCTGTCCAAAATATTCCAAAAAAGAAAATTACACATTAATATTCCTTGTGACCATAAATGTAGAAATCCTTAACAAAACTTTATAACAATTAAATCCAGCAAGATATTAGAGGATAATCCATTATGACCGAGACTTATTCTATGACTGCAAGGTTAGTCTCACCACTCAGAAATTACCATATTAATAACCAAAAACCATATCCTTCTTGAAAACTAACATTGCAAGCTACATTTTCATGGATAATAGCAAAAGACAGAAAGCTTCTGGGTCAAAGACAGAAAATAATTATTAACAAACAGCAAGCAGTTTGAGCTATTCTCACCCATAAATCTCACAGGAATAATAGAGGGTGGGCCCAGATGAATGTTGCACATACAGTGGTTTGCATCATAGCTGAGAAATCTCACAAGCTTAGGAAGTCCCAGTCTTTTATAATAGACCTGCTGAAACTTCAGAGAGGGACATTGTCTTTATTACACTGGACAACAAACAAACTTACCCTTTAAAAGCTATAAAGGAAGAATGTTTCACATCTCTGTCTTCTAAGGCTTTTCCTTTTATAGATATTTATCAGAAAAGATTATATAGCACAAAATCTGTCACTTCATCTTTTCATAAGGCACGCAGAAATCAGAAACCCATGAGGAATTATTTCCTGACACTGACCCGCCCTGCAAAAAAAAAAAAAAAGACATTATGTAATCAGTAGATGCAGCAAAAGTATTTTACAGAATACAACACATTCATGTTATTTAAAACATATGCATACATACAGAAAATTGAGAAATGACAAGAAAATCTACAGTACTTTATTGATTCACAAGAACTGTTCTTTTTCATCATTTTTATGTAGCATTGTTGCTGAAAATGCTAGCTAGTTCAGTAAGGGGAAATTTTAAAAAGGCATAAGGTTTGTAAAAAATAAAACTTGTAGTGTCATGTTACATATTGTAGAAAAACAATGTAATCTGCCAAGAAAAATAAAAATAATTGAAACTATAATGAGGTTTCAGCAAGGTTGGAGGATATAAATAAAACTCGTACAGAAGTCAGTTGTGTTGCTATGTATACCATCAAATAGTTAGAAATTAAAACTTGGACTGGGGATATAGCTTAGTGATAGAGTGCTTACCTGGCATGCATAAAGCCCTAGGTTTGATCAATACCACTGCCAAATAATAAAATAAAATTGAAAAAATAATGCCATTAATAAAAACCATCCAAAAATATCAGATACCTCCAAATAAATCTCATGATAGAGTTGCAACACCTCTATGAAGCATGACTGATAAAAATAAAGAAGACCTAATAAATGGAGAATATATATCATATCCATGGGTCAGAAGACTCAATATTATTAAAACACTATGTCTTCCCAAGTTGATTTACAGATTTAATGCAGTACTAATCAAAATCCTTAGTAGGCTCTGATAGAAATTTATAAGTCAGTTCTAGAATTTATATGGAAATGCCAAAGATCTAGAATACCCAGAACCATTGTGAGAAAGAATAAGGTCAGAGAATTTGCCAGATTTTAAGACTATAGTGTAAATATAGCCTCCAAAATAGGTTTAAAAAAAAAAAAAAAGCCCACAGACCTCACAAAGTCCAAAGTTTGTGAGGTTTTTGGTTTGGTTTGGTTCTGGTTCTAAGACTGGTATCGGAAACCCACTTAAGCCCTTTTCATCTTAAGACTAGATTGTTGTAGCTTAGTATGGTCATTATTAGTCTCAGAAATAATTTTACATCCTTATTTAAAAATTTAAACTTTAGTAAGGAACCCCCCCCCAAAAAAATATCCCACAAAAAAACATGTTTACTGGAAAGAAGACTCTTACCAGTGGTCAGTAGATCTTAGAATGTTTCAACTCTCCTGCTTGGGCTAGTGTTTTGCCCTTCTTTGAACCTCAGTTTCTTTCTCTGTCAGATGGAAATAGTAATGTAATCCTCAGATAGTGAGTTTGGTTTTCTTACACCCTGCTTTATTCAAAGTTTTAAAAATATAATGTAGCTACCCATATCAAGAAGCCTAAAAATTTGTGTACCTCTTTAATTCAATAACTCTAGTTTTGGAAAGTAATCTAAAATCTGGCAAAGATTTGTACACAAAATATTAATCACAACCTGGTTCATAATAGTGAATTTTAAAAACAACTAAAAAGTTCCAAAAAATTCCATTTCACTGTATTCAGTCATTAAAATTATGTTTGTGACCTCTGGAATCTAGATCATTTAACAGGAAAGACTTAGTTGAAAAAAACATGTTATATGATACCATAAGCATATACTCAGCAAAATTCAATTTGTGCCAGAGTGTATAGAATATACAATCAGGTTTCATCAACAAATAAATTTGAAAAGAGGGTTAAAAAGAGAAAGAGATGGAGAGGTAACCAATAGATTAAAGAGACTTAAGACATATTAATTAGTCATAATGCATAATTCTCATTCTTTTTTAATTTAAAAAATAATAACAATAACGTCGGGCTAGGGATGTGGCTCAAGCAGTAACGCGCTCTCACCTGGCATGCGCGCGGCGCTGAGTTCAATCCTCAGCAGCACATAAAAATAAAATAAAGATGTTGTGTCCACTGAAAACTGAAAATAAATATTAAAAAATTCTCTCTCAAAAAAAAATAATAATAATAACGTGAATCAAGTTATACTATTTGCTCTTGAACAAGAATTACAGAAACTAGGGGCTGGGGCTGTAGGTCAGTGGTAGATCACTTGCCTAGCACAGGTGAGGCACTGGGTTTGATCCCCAGCACCATATAAAAATAAAATACAGATATTGTGTCCACCTACAACTAAAAAATAAATGCTTAAAAAAAGATATTGTGTTCATCTAAAACTAAAAAATATATTTAAAAAAGAATTACAAAAACTATGTTTCTTAAAAAAACTATTTCTCTCACCTGTAAAAGGAAACAAAAAGTATATAACCTTAATTGTGAGAAAAAAACAAATGCAAGCTGGGAACATTCTACAAAACAACTTGCTGGTATTCTTCAAAAATATCAATATCATAAGAGAAAAAGAATGAAAAACTGTTTCAAATTAAAGATCTCATTGTAAATTCAACACATAATCCTGACAGAGTCATAGACAAGGAAAATGAAATCTGTGAAGGACATAACTGCAATAATTATTGAAATGGCAATATTAACTATATTAGATAATAGCATTTTTTTTTCATGGTATCTATACTGTGACTATGTAGGGGAAGAATTGGAGCTCGATGCCAATACTCCAAGTATGGTATTAGAGCTTTGTCTATTAACTCTACTGTGTCTACTTGGCTTCATTTTATAAGCAGATATTCTCCATGTAACAAATAAGTTGGCTACCAGCAACCCCCAGACTCATGTCTCTTGGTTTAAATAATCCCAGCAGAAGGAGATTCTTGATATGGTCATGTATTAATCCTCCTCAGGTCATGTGCCCATCCTGAAACTACTCATTAAGACACAGGTGTTAAGTAGTTTGGCTATCCTGGAGCACATGCTAGCTCCTGCTGTCAGAATACCATATTCAGCAACTCAGAATGTGCTAAGCAAACAGAAACCAAAGCTTTCATATTCTGCTCCCTCATGGAGTTCCTGGGAAAATTCACTGGAATGATAAATGTAAAATACTTTTTAAATTAAAAAGTTCTATGCAGGACTGGTGCTGTGGCTCAGTAGTAGAGTGCCTGCCTTGCACGTGTGAGGCACTGGGTTCAATCCTCAGCACCACGTAAAAATAAATAAAGATATTGTGTCCATCTACAATTAAACAAAAATTTTAAAAAAGTTTTGTGCAAAGGTAAGAGCCATTTCTAAAAGCTCATTTCATTAATTTAAACTATAATAAGATTCTCAGTGTGTGTGTGTGTGTGTGTGTGTGTGTGTGTGTGTGTATAAATCAGCTTCCTTCACTAGAATAGGACTTGTGATCATCATTTTATACTTCCCAATTTTAAAGCTTTAGAGGAAGTTCAGTAGCCCAGGTGGATATAATTGCTAATGTAAGAGGAGAAAGGGGACATTATTTTGCACCTTCTAAATAGTGAACTTGGAGGAGACCACCGACATTAATTATTCGTCAAATTCTTCATTTTACAAAAAGATGTGTTGGCAAATGAATAGTAATGGGAAGCAAAATGTATTTATAAGCAGAGATATCGATTCCTTTGCACATAATACTGAGGGTTAACATGCTGATTTTCGGAACTACTTTATTTCAGTCCTATCCTTTTCATACATGTAAATGCAGTAGCACAGAGTCTTTATAAAATCTTTAAATGAAGATTGATTTTTATACAAGGCCATTTTTAGTTTCAAAATATTCTTTTCAATGATTCCTGCTTCATAGACAAATAGAAGAGCCACTATTATCAGTCCAGTTTAATAAATAGCTTTACAAAATAGAGCTGTTTATTAAACTAAAAAAGTGAAAGTGACTTCTTTCATGTTTTGTCAAACCTCAGGACTGGTACTTTTCAGAATATAAAACAATTAGGCTCTCAATGCTTGTTATGCTTTGAATGGTGATGAGATTTTATAAAATGGAGAACCAATAGTTGGAATTAGAATTTTAAGTTGTAACAAGAGTATCTTGGTCACATCATCATAGCTTCTAAATCCCTGCATTTGCTGAATTTGGCGTTTAAAAGTACTATGGAATAAATTGCTTTACCTTTTGTTGGACTTTTTAGATCAGGAAGAATGTTTGGATAATCATTTTAATCATTTTTGTTTAAAGATAACAATTACAATAACCAAAAGAGAAAAAGATTATTGACATAGCTGACTATTTAGGATGAAATCTAAGAAAATTGATACTGGAAGTGCTTTACTCAAACCAAGACTGTGTGTGCTATTTTGAACAGTCCAAATCTGTATATGATAAGATTTATCATGGAAAGTCAAGATGTTTCTGGCTTATGCAAATTGATAACATCCATTTTCTCCTCTACATCTAGCTATGTGGTAAACATGGGTCTGATTGACAAATTGTGTGGCTGCTTCCTCTCCGTGCAAGGCCCAGTAGATGAAAATCCCAAGATGGCCACTTTTCTGCAGCATGCTGCGGGACTCTTACACGGAATATGTAAGCTGTGCTTTGCTGTCACTGGAAGGTAAGACTCAATTTTTGGACTATCTCTGGGTCATTTCATAGGTATATAGGTATCATTTGGCATCCTTTCCTTCTTGTCTTGTCTTTGTCATTTGTCTTCTTTTTTTGTTTAAGAAGTTGACATTTATTAAAATTTTGAGGAGGGCTGGGGTTGTGGTTCAGTGGTAGAACACTTGCCTAGCACATATGAGGCACTGGGTTTACCCGCTTCTCAGCACCATAGCTGGATAGATAGGTAAGTAGGTAGGTAGGTAGGTAGGTAGATAGATAGATAGATAGGTAGGTAGATAGATAGACAGACAGACAGACAACTAAAACATAAATTAAAAGACAAGGTAGGGGATGTGGCTCAGTGGTTAAGTGCCTCTGGATTCAATCCCTTTAAAGAGTCTTGATTTCATCCAGTCCTTCCACTGAGATCCAGAGGAATCAAGTGATTCTCCTTGATTCCATGAGTCAGACCCTCAACACAGCATAACACAATCTCAGTGCTTGTGTTCACCATTCACCTGCTTTTAATTATAGCCTCCTAGATTTATTTATTTTCCTTTTTGTTCCTTCTTCCAAAGTACTTCCATAAATAAAGGAAGGGAGCCATCTACAAACAGTAGCCCCCTGAAGTTATGAAGCCATAACCCTGGGCATGGTTAAAGTCATTGTGCCAGAGACTACTACTGGTCTGATTGGCTATGTATATTTAGTGTACACTAAATGCCAGTGACTCAGAGTAGGGTGTGTGTGTGCACGCGCATGTGTGCACAAATGTGTGTGCAGTGTGTGGTGCTGGGATTGAACTCAGGACCTCTTGCATGCTGGGAAAGCACCCTACCACTAAGCTACATCCTCAGCCCTGTGCAGACTATTTTATGAGGATGTCTTTTTTTTTTTTTCATAGTTGTTGACTGATCTTTATTTTATTCATTTATTTATGCAGTACTAAGAATTGAACCCAGTGCCTCACACAGGTGAGGCAAGCGCTCTACCACTGAGCCATAACCCCAGCCCCGAGGATGTCTTTTAAAATGAACATCCTCAACACTTTTTACTCCTTTATGAACAGAGTCCCTAAATCCACCTATTTATCTTTTCTCTTACCCAGTCTCTCACCAACATTCTAGAAAGATTAAAACTGTCTGAGATGTCAGGGAAGCGCAGCATGGCCTGTATTCAGTATTCCAATGGAAAAGCTGAGAACTCAGAAAGTGATTATTTGGAGTCTTCTACCTACATAGGGTTAAGTATTCCTGTGATATACAGAAGCTAGCTACAGTATTGGCTATTTATGGGGCATAGGCACTTGCCAGCATCATAAAAGCTACCATGCTGCCCAGCTAGTTCCTCCCTGATGGTGTCTTCTCACTCAAGAGACCCTTTTTGGCTTTGACTGTTTTACTGTACATACCATCAAACTTGCCAGCATCTCAAATCTGTGTCACCTGTACTTTTGAATCCGGATGAATATCACAAACATAAGCATTTCCATATGTGGTTGTTATTCATTAGTAGGCTTCAGTTTTCACATATTCAGTCACTTGAAGTCTTTGGGACTTGAGAGAAATCTAAAGGTCATCTAAGTCTCTCATTTTCATAGACAGAAACACCAAGCCAAACTACTTGAATTAAAACTCAAGACTCCTGACTTGGTGCTTCTGCCTTGTACACTTGACTTTTTTATATTATTTAGAATGCAGGAGTGTGTATTACATTTCTTTGAAGATTTTCTTCATTCCATGGATGAAAAACAGATCCTTTTCTTTGATGTGCAATCATGCCTTTCTGACAACAGTCACAGAGTATCTGTCCTATGCCAGATAAGGGACTGGTTAGTACTAAGCTAGGTACTTAGCAGTATTGCCTTCAGGGAGCCGAGACTCTGGTGTGGAATCAGATTTATAAACTATAACTGTAGCAAAAGAGCTGTGGTATAAGAGTGTGTGCACAGAAGAGGAAGGAAAACACTTCCAGAAGAGATCAAAAAAGGTTTTAGTATAAAGGCTTAATCTTAAAGGATCCAAGGCAAATGGAGGAACAGTGCAGTTGAGAATTTGTGCACTCTCTGGTGTAGCAGACATTATTTGGCCCATCTGGCAATCACCTGGCAACATCTTCCTATATTTCTCTACCTGAGGATGTTTTCTGGATAAGGAGCTATTAGCAAGAGTGCAGGGAAGTTAACACCTTCCAGAGGAACTTTCAGGCAATGAATTAGAAGATAATACTCCAGCTTCCTTAGCCATCAGTGAGACAGTTCTGAGGTGTGTTCTATACCGTATCTCAGAGAGTCCCCAGCAGTAAGCCATTCATTAACATATCCTTGATTTCCTTTCCTACTTCCTCAAAATAATCTACTTGCACCCATCTCCTTGTTTTAGGATCTGCTTTGGGGGCAACCCAAACCAACAGTTACAGATATGTAAGACTTTATGTCATGTTCAGTTTGATGCTGCTGTGACTGGAGAGTAGCAGGAGATGAGCTGTTAAATGAGCTCCTTGAATGATAGTTCTTCAGAGGCTCAAGGAAAGACAAGGGCTAGACAAGAGCTGTGAAAGGATACTGAAGTTGTTTAAGAGGGATCAAATTTCTATTATAGAAGAAGCATTCCTGAAAAGTGTAGGGATCACTGGAAATGGCCCAGAGGCAGAAGGATTAGCAAGAGACTCCTATAAAATAGAAGAAACATAGTCCCTCTAGGGTCAATGGAAAATGGGGAGGAGCAAATACATTTTGAAGAGGTGGAATAAATGTAGGAGATATAGCACAGGGTTTGATGGTGTGGGAGATGAAAAGAAGAAGAAATCTAGAATGATTTTCAAACTTCTGTTTGAAAATTTTAAGTGGTAGATGATATAGTCTCCAAATTAGGGAAAATTAACAGTTTTTCATAAGGGAAGCATGAGTTCAGTCCTAGAAATGCCTAAAGATTATCCAAGTAGACCAAAGTCCTTGTGTGCATGTGTGAGAATATATAATATAATTGTTTCTATGTAACTGAATTTTAAATAAATCAGTAATATATTCTTGGTTTTCCCCCAGTATAATTTTCCTTTTTCAACCTCAATTCCTTAGCAAATTTCTATTAGTAATACTTACTACAGGGGCTGGGTAGGTGGCTCAAGCAGTAATACGCTCTCCTGTCATGCGAGGGGCACTGGGTTCGATCCTCAGCACCACATAAAAATAAATAAAGATGTTGTGTCCACCGAAAACTAAAAAATTCTCTCTCTCTCTCTCTCTCTCTCTTTAAAAAAAAAAGACTTACTACAGTCCCACCAGCAGTATATGAGTGAACCTTTTTCCTCACATCCTTGCCAACACTTATTGTTGTTTATATGCATAATAGCTGTCATTCTGACTAGAGTGAGATGAAATCTTAGAGTGGTTTTGATTTGCATTTCTCTAATTACTAGTGATGATGAACATTTTTTCATGTGTTTGTTGATTGATTATACATCATCTTCTGAGAAGTATCTCTTTAGGTCCTTGGCCCATTTATTGGGTTGTTTTTTTTTTGGTGTCTAGTTTTTTGAGTTCTTTATATACCCTAGTGTTTAGTGCTCTATCTGATGTGTGAGGGTAGAGATTTGTTCCCAAGATGTAGGCTCTCTATTCACCTCATAGATTCTTTTGCTGGGAAGAAACTTTTTAGTTTAAGTTCATCCCATTTATTGATTCTTGATTTTAATTCTTGTGCCACAGCAGTATGGAGATTGGATGGAACCACCATTTGACCTACTATCACTCTCCTTAAAAACAGCATACTACAGGGACACAGCCACATCAATGTTTATAGCAGCACAATTCACAATAGCTAAATTGTGGAACCAACCTAGATGCCCTTCAATAGATGAGTGGATAAAAAAAATTGTGGAATATATACACAATGGAATTTTACTCAGCAAAAAAAAAAAAAAACAAAAAGAGAATAAAATCATGGCATTTGCAGGTAAATGGATGGAATTAGAGAAGATAATACTAAGTGAAGTTAACCAACCCCAAAAAACCAAATGCTGAATGTTTTCTTTGATATAAGGAGGCTGATTCATAGTGGGATAGAGAGATGGAACCGGGAGGAATAGACGAACTCTAGATAGGGCAGAGGGGTGGAAGAGGAAGGAAGGGGGCATAGAGTAATTAATGATGGTGGAATATGATGATTATTATTATCCAAAGTACAGGTATGAAGACACGATTTGATGTGAATATACTATGTATACAATCAGAGATATGAAAAATTGTGCTCTATATGTGTAATAAGAATTATAATGCATTCCGCTGTTATATATAATTTTTTTTAAATTTTATTTTAAAAAAAAGAAAGCTAAAACAATAAATAAATAAATAAAAAGGAGAGACTTTATAGACATAACTTAAACTTCATTGAAACCATGTATAAATTTTTTTAAAAACCTCAAAAAAAAGACTTACTAAAAAAGCAAATATTCTAGAAAAAAGTCCAAGTGGTTTACTGATTTAATTTACCTAGGAAATCCTAATAGTAATAGTGTAAGCTTTTACTCTGAATGACCCCTAATTGTTCTTCCTCTCATCCTTCAGCCTCCCAACATTTCCCAAACACCACCAAACCACAGGAGTTCCAGAAATTTTTCTACCTCTTCAGATATTTTTTACCTCTAATATCTGCATATTATTTTGTATTGCTTCCCATTTCTTCATGGAAATTGATTTCCAAAACTATAAACTACAGTTACCTGTTCCAGTATCTTGTTACACTCATTAGAGTTTCTGCACTAAGGCCACAGCCATTTCTAAGAAGAAAAGTTGTGTGGTTTTTGCTTTGTTGGAGTAATTCACATAATGCCTGTTTTGGCTACCAGAAACCAACCAGAGCCAGAGTCCAGGAAGGCTTGTCCTCAAAGCCCTTTTGTGACTAGCAGAAATAAAAGACAAAGGGGAGCCAGAGAAGCCTTCAAAAATTGCCTCTTGAGCTGGCAAGAGCCTGAGATAATTAAGCAGACTAATTGATAGCACTGGCTTTGAGTAAACATTCTGCTGTCTGCCGGTGGCCAGGCCTTTGTGATGGTGATTACAGCAGGTCTGCCTTTGCCCTACTCTCCTATTATGCCCTTAATCTTCTAATTTTTACCTAGGTGTTCTGACAGACAATTTGGGTGTCAGAATTTGTGCTGTTAATCTTTGCTTCAGTGTGGGGGAGAAAAGCACTAGCCATGACTTCTGTACCAGGCATGATTTTGAACAATGAACTTGCATTTATTTCAGTAAAAAGTGAAATTATTATCCTCTGGTGAGTGAGTTGATTTTATTTTAGGATTACTCCAGAATGTTAAAATGGGAATTGTTCACAAACTATGATTCTTAACCTTTTAACCCAAATTGAATAGTCTGTGTTTACTATTACAGTTTTCTATTCTTGGTCCTAGAAGAAGTAAAAAGAAAAGCACAGTTTTTTAATCTCAGGGCAGTATCTCAACTTCTTAATTGGCTGAGGCTCACTGAGTGCCCCTTAAGATGCTAACTCCTTAACAGAACTAATAGGATCAGAACAGTAATGAGTAATTATAAATTACAGCCAACACAGGCTTTTCACTTAATCAGCAGTCATTTAGTGCACTCATAACTATGTTAGGCATGATGGTTGGGAGGTAGTAGACCATGGTAAAAGAATTTATAATCCTTATAACTACACTCATGAGAGAGAGGGTGTGTGAAACTTGGTAATTCTGATTGGTTAGAGGCTATTCTGAATTCTAGAATATTTTTAACACAAAAGGAAATTTGTTGATATATATACTTGTATTCTTCATTTTCACATCCATAAACTACACTAACAGAAAGTGCTAGCCAAAGCTAGAAAACCTATGTCCTATAAAATAAGAATAGTTTAAAATTTAGTCCATTAATTATGTGGATATAAATGAGTGCTTCTCAAGTGTTTTAGGATGCTTCCAAAGCATTTGTTGAAGCAAAGGTAAACTTTAATTCTGTCTGCCTGCCTATCCATTCATTCATTGAACAAATATTTATGTAGTACTTTCTCTGTGCCAGGCCTTGTGCTAGTCTTGGGAGAAAGCAGAAATGACTCAGACATTGAAGGTGTTTTCAAGGATCTTGTAAGTTATTAGGAGAAAAGAGGTGCATATACAAATATCATGGTACAAGACAGAAAGTGATAAAGAAGACCAAATACAACACAGTAAAAGCACTTAACACTGGCAGGTTCAGTGGCTCACGCACTAGCTACTCAAGAGGCTGAGGCAGGAGGATTACAAGTTGAGGCCTGGGCAACTTAGCAAGACCTGGTTTCAGAATAAAAAGGGCTGGAACTAGACTTGTGGCTCAATGGGAGAGCACTTGCCTAGCATGTGTGAGGCCCTGAGTTCAATCCTCAGCACCCACATATGAATAAACAAAGTGAAAAATCCAGTGGCAACTAAAAAATATTTTTAAAAAATAAAAAGGGCCGAGTACTTAGCTCAGTGGTAGCATGTTTCTGGGTTCAATCCTCAGTACCAGAAATAAAAAGAAAAGGACTTAGCATATTGCCTGGGACATGTAAATGTTTAGTAAATGTTGGCTACTATTGATAGAGTTCAGAGGAAGAAGAGATCACTCTTAATGAGGGAATACCTGTTTTCCAGAGAAGCTAAAATTTAACCAAGGCCTTGAATGATGGGAAGGATCAAAAGAGAATTGATGACCAGTGTGATTCTGCAATCTGTACAATCAGAAAAATGAGAAATTATACCCCAATTGTTTCAAATGTATGCATTGCCAAGATCATTGTAATGTCATGTGTAGCTAATAAAAAAAAAAGAGAATTGAGAAAAAAGTGGACAAAGAAAATATTATAAGGAAAGACATCAAAGTAGAAAAATATACAAAGAATGAATAAAGTACTTTAACTGAATTTTGAGATGTTTAACTTGTGATTTTAATGCCTTCCAGAGGATAATGAGGTTCAAATGAGATAATAAATGTAAAAATACTTCGTAAACTACATAAAATAATTTATTAAGATGTGGGTAGTGGCAGAAGTGTCACTTTGAGGGCTGAAGGTGTAGCTCAGTCAGACTGGGGTTATAGCTCAGTGGTAATGCAGGTGAGGTGCTAGGTTCGATTATCAGCACCACATAAAAGTAAATAAGGTTATTGTGTTCATCTAAAAATATTAAAAAATTTTTAAAAAAACCTTTGAGCAGGGAAATGACCTGGTAGGAATTGTATTTTGGGAATATTAATCAGGCATCATGGAAAGAGTATTTTAGAGAGGAGGGGGAAGATAGGAGGGGCCATTGACAGTGGTCTGGGCAGGAGACAAAAGAAACAGAAAGAATGTCTGGAAACCCTTCTCAGGTCTCTCTTTTTATGTGGTGTCACTGCTATCTCAGGCCTCAGGCTTCAGACCTCATCATCTCTGTTCATTCCCCCTCTTATCCCTGATCTAATCTGCTACCACATTCTTTTGACTGAAAGGAACCTTAAATTCATCTCTCCAGTCCTCCATTCAAGGTTGAATCCTTTCAGTAACCCTTCCAGTCTCAATTTGAATATATCCAGTGACAGGGAACTCATTACTAACTAAGGGGTCTATTCTGTCACTGATGAATTTTTCATATTTAAAAATCCCTCCTTATGCCAAGCTGAAATCCTGTCTCCCTCTGGCTCCCTGATAGTACTATTCCTGCTTGCTCCTTGGTGACATACAGACTAAACTAACCCTCCTCTTCTCCCTGAAATCCCCTGGTCTCACCATGCCTCACATTTTCCTTTGCTTTTCTTCTTCTTGCTCCAGTTGGTAGACTGTGATATAGATTACTCCAAAACCTAGTGGTATGAAATTTCACAGACTATAGATCAGGAATTCTGTCAAGTTACAGAGAAGATGGGTTACTTTTGATCTATCCTGTCTGGGGCCTTGAGGTCACAATTATCTTGAGTACTTATTCCTACATGTCTGTGGTTGGTGCTGGGTGTCAGCAGGGGAGTCCCTAAACATATTAATTTGTTGACTTACAGGGATGGAAAGATGATCACTTCATTGTTGCAGTTCTTCAAAGGGTGATGACTGGGTTCTAAGAGCAAGCCTCCTGGAGTGATAGATCAGTTGGAAACCATATCATCTTTAATGACTTAGTCTTGGGAGTCACACAGCATTGCTTGCACTCCATTTTGTTCACCCAGGCAGTCATGAAGTCCCACCCAGCTTCATTGGGAGGAAAATAGACTTGGTCCCTTAATAGGGAATACGAATATCCTAGCAGAGCTTGAGAACAGAAATTATTTTGTAAATATGTTTGAAGACTACAGCCAGGGTTCCCAGACAGCCTGGGTAACTTAGCAAGATCTGTCTCAAAATAAAAAGAGGACTGCGGAGGTGGTTCAGTGGGAGAGCTCCCTTGGGTTCAATCCCTAATAATGAAAAAAAAAATGTGTGTGTGTGTACACAGTCTGTACATTCCAATCTATCCCAAAGATAAATGAGTTCCCAATATCCTGTTCTCAGCTGTCTTCTCTTCTCTCTGGAATGTCTTATTTGGTTCTGTCACCCTATCTTTTAGTATCATCTGTCTTAACTCCTAAATCATTTGTTGTCAGAAGGCTTGGACAAAAGGTTTACTGACATTGGAAGATGAGCAGTGAAGTGAATGCAATAGAACTAGGTCAGTGGAACTCAGGAAGGCAACATTTAGTGGACACCTTTAATATGCCCTGGGCTAGTGTGGGTTATCTCCCAAGAAGCATTCAGCATTCCTGCTCACACTGTCCAAGGGGCCATAACAGCCTCCAGACTAATAATAAGGAATGACTTCCCCTATCCTTCAGATCCAGAAAGTGAAAGTAATACAGAAACAAGAACTTCTGGGCTGCCTTGATACTCATGTCTAGGCAAGTGCTAGTGTAGAGACTTCTGAAAGGTCTATTCCAGCTGATATAAGCCCAAGTTGACTTCAGGGATGGAAAGATGATCACTTCATTGGTGCAGTTCAAAATGAGTGTCCACTATGTGCTAAACACTATGCCAGCCCACTTGCCAGAGCAGATAGGGAATGATGGAGACAGACCCTGGATACATGGAAATGCTCACCAGGCTGAGCGCAGCAGTCTGTATCCAGAATATGCTTGCAGTTGGATTCCCATTTGCTGGGAATCCAACTGCAAGCAAAGTACTTAAGGACTTTGAAGAGGCAGAATCTAAAAAGGAAAACCTTTGTGTATGACTAACACATTTGTCACTCTGACCTCTTGACTAAAGTGAGATAGATAATAATTGTACCCACTTTGTTCTAAAAAGATCTCAACAAAAGTCTATACATTGCGGGGAGGGTGCAAAATTGGAATAAAATAGGAAAAAGTAGGAAAAAAGTAAATCAATCCACAGCAAGTAAGGTTAAGGCACAAACCATATTCATAACAAGGCACTGGCAGACATTTCCTCTTGGAAATCCTACTGGCACTTTCTACCAGGAACTTATATTTAATGTCAGATCTTGAGCTCATTGGGTTTCACCTAAAGTAATCTATTCCTCCTGACTGCTTTATTCTGCTCATTATTCCAGTCATCTGACAAGATTTTTTTGAGGGGCCAGAGGCAGGTAATGGGGATTGAACCAAGGGGTGCTTAACCACTGGGCCAAATCCTCAACCCTTTTTTAATATTTTATTTAGAGATAGGGTCTCACCTAATTGCTTAGGGCCTTGCTTATTTGAGACTGGCTTTGAAGTTGCAATCCTCCTGCCCTAGCTTCCCAAGTCACTGGGATTACAGGCATGCACCCCTGATCCTGGCTCCAGCTAGATTTTAAGATCCAAAACCTTAGTCATCTTTGACTTTTCTTAGAATCCAGTCCAGACCTATCTGATTCAAAGAGATCCTGTCCCAGAAATATGAGATGAACATACTATTTATACCTCTCACCCGATAGTTCTGTAATTTCAAATTCATTAGTTTTCTTGCCTTGTTTATATGGTGTATATGTTTTCAATCACAATATTTCCCTAAACCAGGAGTGGTGAAACATGCCTGAAATTCCAGCAGCTGGGGAGGCCAAGGCAGGAGGATCTCAAGTTTAAGGCCAGCCTTGGCAACTTAGTGAGACTCTGTCTCAAAAAAAAAAAAAAAAAGAAAAAGGCCACGGAGGTAACTCAGTGGTAGAGTGCCCCTTTGTTCAATCCCTAGTATCAGCGGACAAAAAAAATTTCCCTAGGGGAAAAAAAAACTAAATATAAATATCCTCACCCTTAGTCACTTCACACCAGGCTAGAAATAAATAAAGTATCAGGAAACAGTTTTTCAGAGCTAGTACATACCAATGTGTACCACTGACCTATGCCAGGATCCTATTTCTTGGGTCTACTTTTAACACAGGAAGAAGGGCCATCCACTCCTCATGTAAAGTATGAAGGAGACATCCAAGGCCCTCATTCCTTTGGCATGCCTTGCTAAGATCAAGTCTACCTTACTTCCTTCTATTCTTTTAGCAAATATTTTCTCATTACTAATTTATTGAACATTTTCTATGCACTAGGCACTTGTCAAGATATTGGGGATCCATGGGCTGGAACTGTAGCTCAGTGGTACAGCATGTGTCTAGCATGTGTGAGGCACTGGGTTTGTTTCTTAGCACTGCATATAAATAAATTAAATAAAGGTGCATCAACAACTAAGAAAAAACAATAAAAAAGATACTGGGGATCCATTGGTAAATAAGATACTAGTCATGTAGAGCTTTTATAGTCTTACAGGAAGTAGGGAACAATAAACCAATAAATAAATAAGATCATTTTAGCCATTGATAAGTGACATGAAAAAATAAAACAGGGTAATATAGCTGAGTGACTTGGTCAGAGTCTTCCATAGATGTAGTAGTTAGGGAAGCCCTCTCTTGGGAAATGACATAAAAAGTTAAGAAGGGAACAACTGTGTAAAAGTTCAGTTGATAAGTCTAATTAATAATGACAAGGCCCTAAGGTGGGTGTGTTCCAGAAACAGACAGTGGATGCTAGAATGTGATGGGTAAGTGGTAGGAGATGAAGTCAGAGAACTAATGGCCAGGGGATGAGGACAGACATTAGAAATTTGGGTTTTGCTCTTAAGTATAATGGAAGCCATTTGGAGAATTTTAAACAGGAGTATGGCTTAAAAAGGAAAAAGAGCATTTGCCTACTCTGCAAAGAATGGATTAGAGGGGCAAGAATGAAAGCCAGAAGGATCAGTTAGATCCTCCTAACTGATCAGCTGAGGTTTGAATGCTCTCAGCTGCTTCATTGGATATGATCTTCCTCCTCTTCTAGGATGGGAATAAAGTGGAATATTTGACAAAACCATCAAGTTCACTTTCTAATTATTAATAATAATAAAAAAAAAACAACTGTGTGATCATCACACAGCCTCTGATAGGACAGTCCTTGCCCAGTTACCCAACAGAAGCAAGTTCCTGTTCCAGGCAAGAGACATCCTAGCCTCTGGCAGAGCCCCTGCAGCCCAACTGCCAAATCCTAAAGATAAGAAAGAGAGGCCCAAAGTATCAGTTAGACTAGTCAAAACCAGCTCATCAGCACAGTGCCCTTTGTTTTTTCCAGTTTGAGAAAACTGAAGCTAGAGAATTCAGAAGTGTCCTACCTGAGAGACAACAATCCTAGACTACAATTCCCAGATCTAGGAGAATATCCTTTTGTGAGTTACCCAGAACTGCCTGCCTTGTCACCTTGTAGGCTCCGCTCTTCTCTTTCTTACTCACCTCTAGATTACCAAGACTGTCCTAAACCGGTTGCTTCTTAACTCTGCCACTTTCTAGGTCTCCCTTCAGACTTTTGCCAGAGCCCAGGAGTCTTTTAGCAGCCTCTCCCTTTACCTTCCATTCCCATTGGTGTTCTTTTGGTCTTGCCCTTCCTGATTGTGGATCCTAAGCAACTGCTTTCACCATCTATCCTGTTCTCCTCAGGAGGGTTCCTCCTGAGTTCCTTTGAGTTCAACTGAAACTCAAAGTCAAGCGCTTTGGAAATTCTTATATGTAGCTGAGCTTCTCCCTACCTAATATTCTCACTTTTTAATTGCCCCTATATTTTTCCTCTTTAACCAAATGCCCCATCTTAGAGTGCACACTCATACATGCGCACGCGCGCGCACACACACACACCACCTTGACTTTTCTCTTGCCTTTACCTGTCTGCTTAATCATCTCCATTTCCTTCAATAGAGCCCAAATTAGATTTTCATTAAACAAACTATTTTCTACATGTACCATATTACATAAGGAAGGGCTGAGGGGGAGATAGATAGGTATTGTGCATACACGTGTGTGTGTGTGTGTGTGTGTGTGTGTGTGTGTGTGTGTGTGTGTATGAGAGAGAGAGAGAGAATGATTATAATGTTCTAAGTAGGTTCATATCTGTTTATAACATTCCAGCATTATTGTTATTTTTGTTTGTGGTGTTGGAGCTTGAGCCCAGGACCTTGCACATGCTAGGCATGTGCTCTATCACTAAACTATCCCCAGCCCAACACTCCAGAATTGAACAAAATCTTAGATATCATCCAGTCTCATGCCCACCTGAGGTTTGAATGCCCTCTGCTGCTTCATTGGACATGATCTTCCTCCTCTTCTAGGATGGGAACAAAATGCAATACTTGACAAAACTGTCCAGTTCACTTTCTAATTATTAGGAAAAAAATCTATAAGTTTATCTATTCCTTGCCTTTTGATAATTCCTCTTCTCTGGGGGTCATAAATACCTCTCCATCTCTAAGATAATCTTCATGTCCTCCAGTTCTGAGCCAAGTTCCTTCAAATCTTCGTAAGATGACACTGTTTTCAGATACTTTTACCACACAAATCACTTTCCGTGGGAACATTCTGACGTGTCATTGTCCTGAATCAGTGCAGCACCCGGAGCTGGACACAGCACCGTCAGAGTAGTCGTACAGTGCAGTGGAACAGAACTAAGCTTTCCTTGTCTTGTGTGTTGTACTCCTGTGAGCCAAAGTTGCTTGTATTTAATGGTAATCAACACTAGAGTTCCTCTTTTGAACTGATAGGCAGCTAATTTGCCAAGTGTCCCCCAACCACCCACTCCAGCTTACTGTTCACAAACTGTATTTCAATCCCCAGTCACTCTCCCTCTTCCCATCCTAAACACATACAGATAGTTTTATAAAATATAAAAGTAGGACTCAAAAATCATTTTTATATATTTCAACCTGTTTTTAGCCCTTGTTTTGGGGTAAACTTTTTTTACTGATTACTTCCCCCTTCTTGAAACTATCTTCACTTTGCTTCTAGGATACCACAATCTTCTAGTTTTCCTCCTAATCCACTAGTTACTATTTTTGGTTTCCTTTGGTGGTTCCTTCTTATCTCCTAACTTGTAAATATTGAGGTATCCTAAATACCACCTGTGTGTTGATGACTCCCAAATATCTCAGATCCAGACCACTCTGAATGCAAGTTTATATATTTAGTCAGTCATTCAACAAATGTTTATTGAATTACTTCTCTGTAACAGACATTGTTCTTAGCACTAGGGGTATATCAGTGAAATAGAAGATACAAAAGTCTCTACCCTTGGGAAGCTTATTCTACACAGTTACCAATCTATCACCTCTACTTAGATGTGTCTAGTAGATATCTAATTCAAAAAATGGTTTTCCTCTCTGGGCATGCTCTTTCCACTTCTTCCCCCATTTATGTAAATAACAACCTTATTTTTCCAGTTTGGCCAAAAATCAGTGAGCCATTTTTTACTTCTTTTTCTCTCACATTCATATACAATCTATCAGTAAATCTTGTTGGTTTCCCCTCTGAATATTTTCAGAACCTACCCACTTCTTGCCACATCCGTGGCTACCATCCTTCTTGATCCACCTTCATCTCTCCCCTGGGAGGTTGAAACAACCTCCTAATTGGTCTCCCTGCTTCTGCCTTAGCTCTTCTAAAGACTTTTCAACCCATAAGCTACAGTGATCATTTTTAATCCTAAATCAGTTTATGTCACTTTGCTGATCAAAAACTTCCAGTGGCTCCCCATCTCCCTCAGTAAGATCCTTGCAGTGTCCTTGCATGCATCCCTTCCACACTGCCCTGTTTGCTGTTTCTTGGAAGGATCATGCATACTCCTGCCTCCAAGTCTTGGGATTTCCTGCTCCCCAACATAAAATATCCTTCTTCCAGATATCCACTGGCTTCCTTCCTCCCTTTCTATAGAATTCTATTTAATGCCTTAGAAAGCTTTTCCCCAACCACCCTATATAAAGTAGCATCACACACACCACTGCTTTTACATTTCTAAGACATGTTCCCTGCTCTTTTCTAGCACTATGCTATCTAACGTACTGTACATTACATATTATACATTTACTAGTTTATTTGTAACTTCTTGCACAAAATTTAAGCTTTATAAGGAAAGGACATAGTGAATTGTGATGTCCCTAGAAACAGGTTGGCTTCTTGGATTATCCCAGGAAATAAGAGCCAAAAACTGGAATACCTCTGCAAAAAAAGTTCACCTCTCCTTGAACGGTGAAGTTCTCATCCATCGTTGGAAAAGTAAGTTAATTAATCTCACTCCAACACTATGCAGGTCTTGAGTGCTGTTTCTAGTTTTAGAGGCTAAAAATGGGGCATTCTTTTAGGATGCCTCAGGGATTCCAGAACTAAAGGCATGAACAAAACCAAAATCCAAGAAGCTAGGAGAGTAGTCTAGAAGATCCCCAACACTGACAGAGATCAGAGAAGATGCTATCAAGCCAGACCAGGAACAAAGAGGGGAGAGGGACTTTAAAACTGCCCCAGCTTCTTATTTTAGACCAACGAAGGCCTGGTATATGAGTGGTTTATAATACTAAAGATGGAGTGGATGGACTTGATTCATGACCACACAAATCCCTGCTGTTTTTGCCCAACTGTAGTCTCATTTAAGGCAAAGTAGGGATTTCAGACAGTGTGTAGACATATTAATGGCCCAATTGTGGGTTTTCCTGATTGAATATAGCTGTAATGAACAGAAGTGAATATCCCACTAAGATTTCTAGTCCTGGAGTCCAAACAAAAACACCTTAAAATTCAGTAAAATTTAGAAGATCTTTGTGTAGTATGAAAAATTTCATATCTGATTTTTTACATCTTTCATGTACTTTTAAAGAAATCTATATAACTTGTGCTTGATGTGAATAAGGCCTTTTACTTTTTTATTATAAACATTTAAGTTTAAAGTGATTATAACTGACAGTTAAGACCAACAGGAGCCAGTAGCCTGTTCGTGGACAAATTATCTGTATTTCAAGCTAAATCAAAAGTAAACATTCTCTAAAGTCCCGTCAGGTCTGCATTAGTCCTCATAGAAGCCAAAAGCAGCACATAAGCCTTCCCAGTCCCCCTATATTCTGTTTATTCACTTTAAGATGAACATATTTTTTTCCATGAAACAGTATTCTATGCTTTTTTAACCATTCCCACATCTGAGCTCTTGAATGCTTAGTTGGTTTTCCTCAATTGGCATTTTTATTTTATTAGGAGAATATTTGCAAAAGACTGAGACTGTGTTGTTTTATAATCTGTCAGATTAGTATTTTCCTAAATAACCATGCAAGAGAATAGCTGTCCTGATGACCTTTACTTTATTTATTTAGTTATTTTTGCATTTATTCTTTGGAAGAGGAAATAATGAATTTATGTCATTTAATAAATGATCAAAAAGATTAAGTATAAAAAAGATAGAGCCATATTACTGAATGTCTGCAATAGAATATACTAATAATCTATTTTAAAGCAGTACAAGCAATAAGAGGGAAGTTAGCCTTCTGAATCACAGAGCAGTAAAATTCTTGCCACCAGCAATGGTGTCACTCATTCTTGAGGTTCTGAGAGCATATTAGAAATTAGCTTCAGGGAAAAATGTCTTCTGTCTTGTCACTGGTTCTAAAAGGCAGTCAGTTTTAAACAAACACAGGCCTCTTTTTGGAACCTATATAATAAACTCAGACACATTAATCTCTACTCATGTCTCTAGTTAGGGTCTGACCCCTAACTCTTTCAGCTTTAATGGAAGGAAGTACGGGCCAACTGACATTAGCTAAGAGAAGTTTGTATAAAGAATCAGATGTGCCTATAAGCAAATAAATATTCTTTCTTAAACTTGTGTTTTTATTGAGTTCCATAAGATAAAATGTCTCCTCATGATGATACACAATTGCATTATAATGTGTGTACTTTAACAATATTCACTTAATTGCAAATGTTGATGTAAGAGACAGCAAGGAGATAACAAGAGATCACCTCTTGTTTGGACAGGATGCTTAGGTCCTTGTACAAAGCACTGCCCTTGGAGTCAAAAGTCCTGCATGGTACCCCTGCCTTTGCCACTTATAATTTGTATGCCCTAAAGCATCTCAACTGAAATGCGCATATTTTTGTTGCTTTGTGTGTAAATAGGAAGAATAATACTTTCCTACCAGCCATGAAAAACTGTAATAAGAATGAAATGGCTGGGAGGGGGGGAGTTGGGGTTGTGGCTCAGCAGTAGAGCGCTTGCCTAGAACAGGCTGGGCACTGGGTTAATCCTCAGCACCAAATAAATAAATAAATAAGCTGTGTTCGACTAAAACAAAATATTAAAAAAAAAAAAAAAGGAATGAAGTGGCTGGGTGCAGTGGTACACTCCTGTAATCCCAACAGCTCAGGAGGCTGAGGCAAGAGGATCACAAGTTCAAAGCCAGCCTCAGCAAAAGTGAGGCACTAAGCAAAAGTAAAAAGGATGAAGTGAAATGAAAGATTTGAAAGTACTTAGCAAATCCTGCCATATAAATGAGATGACAGTATTTCATAGAGAGCTTCTTTCTTGAGAACCAGGGTATATAAGGATGTCTTATTACAGGATACATTCTTAGAGTATTAGAAATTGTATATACATTCAGGGAAATAAATGTTGGAAGTGGTTATGAATAAAACTCTACTTTGATGCAACTACCAAATTAAAATGAACAAAACTATCCCTTTGGTAAAAATAAATTAGGAATTGAGAAAAGTAGAGAGGATATTAGAAATTTGCCAAGCAACACCTCCTAATTCATATTTAATTTGTGGTGTGTTTTGAGTGCTTCTGGGCAAGATGATGAGGTGAGCATAGGTCTTTCATGACTCTCTTTCATCCCAGGTTTCTGCTGAAAGGAATGATAAACTATAAAAGAAAACTTGTGTTAGTGTTCAAAACTAGGGCATAGTATCATCCCATGACAAAGACATATCATCATTTCTGCTCAGTACTGTACATACCATACCATATTAAAGGAAGACATTAAGAGGGGCCTTATAACTTCCCTTTCAGAGAGAAAGCTGAGTCTCATGAAAGAAAGTGACTGGCCCACTTAGAGCATTGAGAGACCTGAGGGTTTGTGCAGTGGTTAGAGTGTGGATCAGAGCTCCAGGTCTTGCATCTTCTCACATTCAGACCCAGTAGATGAAAGAGTGAGGACTTCTTTCTAAGCATCTTAGCAAAAGTAACCTTCTCTCTCCCACTAGCTCTGAGTAAGGCATGTGCCATCTCTGAACCATGCTGAACAGCCAGAGAAATAATGTACAGCTTAACTTTAGGCCTTGATACCCTTGAGCCAAAAAAAAAAGAAGGGGGGCCCTACCTAAAGCATATTGCCAATGAGTTAGGAAAAGGTGGTTGCTTATTAAAGAGGAATATTTCAGTTTCTAGGGGGAGAGGGGAGTGAATGAATGTTTGTCAGCCATGTTTGTTTGCTCTTGGTCCCTAGATGCTTCATGTATACCTGAATATAGGTGGATTTAGCAAATCCTTGCAGCTTTTCTATTGATTTTAAGAATTCATTTGCCAATGCACTTGCCTCTTCTCTTGCTCATCGAAAACACTGCCTGCCTCAGTTGCTAACCTTATTTCACAGTGCACTTATATAGCTCTAATCTAACATTTATTCCTGGGGCTCTGGCACCCACACAACCTGTCCTCCCAGTACTCTGATGTTAGAAAGTGCTTCCAAAAGCAGGTAAAATGTCCCAACACATTGCCAGATTTTTGAGGATTCCTGCTTTCCTGGTAGCTGCTTCCCCTGAGAAGGTTCCCTTTATGTATCCAGAAAGGAAACTCACATGTTTTGGGTCTCTGATTCCCTAGAGTTCTCACAGACTTTGTGCAGTTTTCCCAGATCTAAGCAGTGAACAAAGTGGAACTACTTCACCTTCAAAGTGTAGTGAGGGTGGTGGGAACCTCAGCACTGGTTGCAGAGTGCTCATATGCCACTATTAAAGCAGCCTGGTCTCCCAGAGGAAGAAAAGGGAAGCCACAATACACTTGGTGGCGAGGGCTGCATTTGTTCCTTGAGGTTTCTTGTTACCTCATTACACAACTCAGATGGTTTGCTTTTAAAGGTCTGCTTGTCTTGTTCCGTTTGACCTATAAAAATACTAACATCCTTTAACTAAATTTCTCTAAAAGACTTGAATGTTTCTTTGTCAGGTCATACAGCATATTTGACAATAATCGCCAGGATCCCACGGGGCTGACAGCTGCTCTTCAGGCCACAGACCTGGCTGGAGTTCTACACATGCTCTACTGTGTTCTCTTCCATGGCACCATCTCAGACCCCAGCACTGCCAGTCCCAAGGAGAGTTATACCCAGAACACCATCCAAGTGGCCATTCAGAGTTTACGTTTCTTCAACAGCTTTGCAGCTCTTGATCTTCCCGCTTTTCAGGTACCAAGCTTTGGTTTGTGTTAGTATTCCAACCAAGAGTTAATATATTATAATAAATATATATAAAATATTTATATAATATTATTGGTAACAATATTATACACACTTTTATTTTTCTTTTATTGGCCATTGTGCTAAAGGCCACCAGGAGCAGGACCAGTTGGAGTTTTATTTTATTTTAAAATAATATGCAGACCTTTTTAATCTGCTGTCTTCTGGGAACTGTTTTAGATGCTCTATGTGTGCTCTGTTATTTTAACTACCATGCAAAATATTATTATGCCAGTTTTACAGATGGAGAAACTGACAGTTACATAATTTGTCCAGAGGTACACATGACTGAGCCAGAACTAGTTACCCATGATTGTCTACCTCAAAAGTTTATCCTGTGCCACACTGCTACATGTAAGCCTTCTGTCTTAATTTCTTAAATAAACATATTATCATCCAATCAACTTTTAAACATTAAAGAAATGATATCCTATATAAACAGAACCAAAATCATTGATAAGACTTTTTATGGATGATTTAACTGATTTGCTCCCATTGTAAAGTGCATGTGTGGTTAAACGTGCAGACCCCTATAAATTTTTTATAGCTAAAGAAAGAAAAATTGCTTTATACTATAACACCAGATTGTCAGCTTAGAAACATATTTTCCCATATAGGAAATTTAATTTTCAAAAACACTGAACCTTTAGAACAGAGCAAGACCCAAGGAGTAGGCTTTCTCTTTCAGTTTATTAACTGTCAAGTGATTTCATTAAAAAAGAACAAACTTGGCAGATGATGAACTCATAATTTAGATAAATTACTTTTCTCAAAGGAAAAAAGGTTTTAGAGATATAAATATATAAAAATAGTGGTCTTCACCATTCTGAGATAGAAGAAACACTTCTGTAGTTTATGACAAATGTGCAATTCTTTAATTGATGTCTTCCTGTCATTCTGGTCAAAAAGGGAAATTAGTTGAATCTAATGTCTTTCAACTGTAGAATTAGTTTATTTGTCATAAGAACAGAAATCCCTCCTTTAGGGTTAGTGTGCTTCTATTTCCAAAGCTGTTGAACTAGACTTAGGTGTTAACTACATGATATGTAGAGTTCCAAGAGTTTATAGCCATACCTAAACTAAGAGATTTGTCAGAAAAATGTCAGTGATCCTTACCTCTGGTTTGAACATACATCCAGGTTTTATGAAGACCCAAGCTTCTTATTCTGTCTGGAAACATCTTGGAAATCAGGGGCTCTAATTTTGTCCTCAGGATATGCAGTCCAGTATCTATATTCCAGCTAGATTCTTTGCAACCAAAGATTATGAAAAAGGAAATTTCTAAAGACTGATTCTGAGCTTCTAGTTTCCTGGACCTTCTAACCAGGATTAACACTGCCGCAGAGTGCTGTATAATGGTAAACAGCATCTTGATTAAGTTGGCCATTCCATCAGTCACTCTGAGTATCAGGGAGCCCTAGGTCCCTGTTCTGTTCTTCCTGTACTGCCTCACTTACAGAAGTGTACTACTGGCGTGAGGATGTAACTCAGTGGTAGACCAGTAGCCCAGCATGCACAAGGCTCTAGGTTTAATCTCCAGCCCTGGGAAAAAAAAAAAAAAAAAAAAAGATATCTCTGAACTCCAAACTGGCCTGCTCCTGGTAACCTTTAGGCCTAATGGCCAGTAATAGAAAAATCAAAGGCTTACTTATGGAACCCTTTAGCCCAACTAAGATAAAATCCAAGATTTCTCCTCTGTAGTTCTTTGCAGTATTCAGCCCAAAATGTGTCCACTATTTGAGCCAATTTTGCCAGAAATATGAGGAAAAAACACCATGGAAACTCAAGATTGTTTGACCATTCTCAGAATCAAATGTCCTCCCTGTCATGTGGAATAGCCTTTCATGGCTGGCTCTCACAGTTCTCCAATACCCTTGTTTCTTTCTTTTCTATTTCTCATGCAACTCCATATTTTTTTAATTCTTTACTTACCATTTTTTCTTCTTCTTTGTCTCTATTCTGCCTCTCCTAACTTATTTTAGTCAATCTTGCATTCACTCTTTCTCATTCTGTTCTCAGCCATAACTCCTAGGTACCAGAGTATAGGCCAGGAAAGCCTACAGCGATTTTCCTCTTCCTTCTGTTCCTTTGATCTTACAAGGTTCTAACTGCCATCCTTTTGGTGCCCAAGATCAGCACGTTTCTCTCTTGATTCCTCGTTAGCATGTGATAGGACCCTGATGCCAAGAATTTCTAGCACCACTCCATTTAATACATTTACCAATGATTAGCATGTTATTCCCACTTTTATACATTTAAACACAAACACATAAATTTATCAACATAAGCTAACAATATTATTTATTATGATCACAAATTTCGTGAGTCCATTATTCAGACAGTGTTCCTCCCAGACAACTTGTCTCTGCTTCATGATGACAGGACTTCAACTGAGAGGATCATAAAGCTGGAGGAGGGGAAAGAAGGAAGAGCTGGGTTGCCTCACATAGTTGGGAGCTGAAATTATCTGGAGGCTCTTCACTCTTGTGTTTAATGCCTGGACTAGCTCAAAGACTAGACTCACCTAGGACTATTGGCTACAATATCTGTATACTCCTTATCTCTGTGTGACATGGGCTTCTCAAAATGTGGTATCTTTGTCCTGAGAGGAATGTCTAAAAGGAAGCTTCTGAAAAGAAGTGTTCCAAGAGAATCATATAGATAAAAGTTGCATAGTTTTTTATGACCTAGCCTCAGAAATCATATAGTTACATATCACCCATACTTTTTGGTTGAGTCAGTCATACGCCTTCCAGATTTTTGAGGGGAAATGAGAAATATGCCCCACCTTTCAGTGGGAGAACTGTCAAAGATTTGTAGCTATTTATGAAGTGTCACATTCTATTTAGCAAGCTAAAGAACCACATCTGTTCTCATAGACACCAATGATGTAGATGGAAGTGATCAAGTACATAATGCTCAAACAGATACACAGTATTTGCACTGTATAGCCATGGGTGAGTTTGGAGGGAAAAAATACTATTTTTTATCATAGACATAGTCAATGAAACTCATTCTAGTTCATTAAAACAACTTACACGTCAAAAATAAGCACGTCAAAAATAAGATTTCACGAACTATGTTTGTGAAGGATAGGAAAAGAGATTTTATATAGAAGGAAGGTATCCTTCTCAGCATTAGTCTGACCTGAGAAAAATCTGAGAAACAACCTGGGAGGCCCAAACAAACTGAAATTAGATAAAATTTGCTTTTTCATAATCTTTGGTTGCAAAGAATCTAGCTGGAATGTAGACTGCTGGACTTACCTGCTGAAGAAGAGTCAGACAAGATAAAATGAGTCATGATGATAGTTTGGGCCCCATAAATCACAAGAACTCAGAGCTATTAGGAAGGCATCCCCCACCAGACTCCTGGATTGTTTGGCCGTTCTCAGAATCAAATGTCCTCCTTGTCATGACCAAACTTTGAGCCATCATACTACCACCTCAAATTATGTGACTTTAGACAAGTAATTTGAACACTGAAGACTCAGCATCAGGGGCTGGGGTTGTGGCTGAGTGGTAGAGCACTCGCCTAGCATGTACGAGGCACTAGGTTCTATCTTCAGCACCACATAAATGTAAAATAAAGATATTGTGTCCATATAAAACTAAAAAAATAAATAAATATTTAGGGAAAAAAGACAGTATCTTCATCTATAAAGATGACTTGAAACACCTACCTTATCACAAGACTGAGAATTAGATAAGATCACAAAGATGTTATGGTTATACTAGCCAGCACACAGTAGACACTCAGGACATGTAAACTGACTCAGTTTCTGAAGATGAAGAGCTTACCTAGACCATCTAGTAGATATCAGTAAGCCTAAGAGCTGAATGCAGCATTCCCCAAAATTCTTCATTTTTCCTTGAAGTCACAAATCTATATCCTTATTTTGTGAGAGCCTATTATGTGATAATAACAAAAGGTAATCCATTAGAATATTTTCTTAGCTTCTTCCCTTTTATGGTATAAAATAAAGCTGTCAAAATATATTCCCCTTTAGCTAACAGTCTGATTTTGTTCTGAATTCATATTGGCACAGATGGCCTTAAGATCAGGGGTATTGTATATTGTATTCACTTTGACAGTTTTTACAATTGAAGGTGGTCTCAAGAAACAAATCAATGTACTGACTCGACAATTAATTCTGGCTAAAAAGGAAATATAGTTTCCTTGAAAAATTGGTTTAATTTTTATATTCAAACTTACATGCCCCTTGACCTGCTCTTATCAGCGAAGGTTAAACAGAGGGCACTGGGTCACAGCATGCTGGACGTGACTAATTAAATAAGGGCTGAACCAAGAAGGTGTCACTGCTTGATTTACAGGAAGAAAGCCCTCCTGAAGTCTCTTTGGAAAACTTTTTTTTTTTTTTTTGGTCTTGGAGCATTGAAACGGAGACAGAAGACACTCTTAAAATTTTGCAGTCATTTTGTTTAAGTAATAACACTTGAAGGGCTGTTTGACCCGCTGTTAGACAAAGTGAATTCATTGAAACTTCCACGCCACAATATAGCTGAACTGGTTCAAGCCCACCAAGACCTCAAATCAAAAGATGAGTTTAACCACTGCCTTTTCCCACAGGCAGACCATGGTGCTTCATTCCAGTGTGGGCTGCAAGTGTATTCTGTAGGCTTCGCCTCTCCCCTTTGCCCTCCTGTCGTTCTGTCTGTTTGACATGTTTATTAAATAGAAGCTCCAGGCTGCACAGGCAGACTCAGACTCTCCTCCTGAGTCTCCCACAGCCAACAGCCCTTTGCCTGTCTGGAGAAAGGATCCCAGAAGCCTCATAGCTGAGGGGCTTCCTGGTTTGGGGCAGATATTTTTGTTTTGGTTTGATTTTTTTTTTTTTATGTTCTTTTGGGAGCCTTCAGTTTATAGAGGTATTTATTTGAATTGTTTATATTTGTTTCCTGTTTGAATATAACTAATTAGGAATATGTTTATCTCTATCACAAGAAAATATTTCTTTAGAAAGTATTAGAAGTTAGGTAAGTGGTACAGTTACAGGTGAATTTTAGTATTGTAATTTTTTCTAAATTTTCTACCTTGAAAATATTTGTATAATGAGAAAAACTAAGTTTTTAAAAATGGAATAAATAACCATACTTTAGAGAGCTAACATCTTGCTCCACGTTGGGAAATCATTTGCTCTGCTATGCTTTATTTTCTGTTCCTTGTTAGGTTAAACATTGCATTTATTATTGTCATTTATTAGAGCAAAAACCCCTGAACTAAACTGTTAAACATAGTACTAGAGAAATAATGACCACTTTCCAGCCCCACGGCACAAAATGCACAGCGCCCAGTCTTTCTATGTGATTTGCAACCCTTTCTCTCCCTGGGCTGGGGATTCTAACTGCTCCTTGTCTTTGTCAGTCTATTGTAGGGGCAGAGGGCTTGTCCCTTGCATTCCGACACATGGCCAGCTCCCTGCTGGGCCACTGCAGCCAAGTCTCCTGTGAAAGCCTCCTCCATGAGGTCATCGTCTGTGTGGGCTACTTCACTGTCAACCACCCAGATAACCAGGTAAGAGGCCCTGGAAAGTTCCTTAGACTGCTTCCCTAACACGGAGAGTGTGAGGTATTGGAGTGAGAAAAGGCAGGCTAGCCTGCTGGAACCCATCCGCCCTGTAAGAACCCCGTTAGCCAGGCTCTAGGCATAAGTCTATAATTTCAACTCTTCAAAGAGTTTTGATCAGCATTAGGTTGCACCAGACCTCCTCTTAGGAATTTTAAAAACAGAATCTTTTAAATAAAATATTCTTAATTCACACAGAAGCGTCTACTCCTTACTATGACCACATAGATTGTGATACTCTAGCCACCATTTTTTTTGTTGTTGTTTTGATAAGGTAGCTTTTGCATCTTTCAGCTTGGATCATTTTATAAAACATATTAGTCTGTTGCCTTATGAAAACATTCTTGGCTCTTGGTTTCTTCCTAGATGTTTAGAAGCTTCCAAGTTGGTAGACAGCTGACTGAGAGGGCAGGATGTGGGCCTCGTTCCTTAAATTGCCAGAGTAATTCTGCTTTTAACTGATTTATTTGGTTTCTGAGCAAAATTTGACATGTAGATAGGGTTCTGCTGCTTTATGAAGCTGGAGAATCTTTTACACAGTTTGTAAAATAATAATAATAAAGTACCTTATTTAGTTTTGAAACAAGAGTTAAGGCATAATGTATCAGAGGGAAATTTCTGGCAACTTAATTTATCTAACCGCTCCCCACCCCACACACAACAAGCTTAATTGTATAGATTGTAACTAAGAGAAAGATTTCTGAATGACCCCTTAACTTTGCTCTAAGCTTAATAAAGTTTATTTTAGGCAAATCTCAAATAGTTGTTTACTAGGTTTATCAGCCTACAGTAAACTAGACCAGGGCAAGAGGAGAGGAGATGGTTGTGCTACCAGAGCCAAGTACAAGGAGAAACCGCACATTGAGAACTGACATTGCCTGCCTGACATGGAGGAAGGGTAGAAAAAACAAAACAAGCTCGAGAATTTGAAATCACAGCCTCCTAGGTACAAAGGGTCACCAAGTCCTATGTTTTATTTCACAGATGACTGTTGATGCTTCCAGTACTGACCCTGAGTAAGCACAGGGCAAATTGCATAGTCAGTGTACTCCCTTGAAGAAGGTTCAGGAATATTCAGTCCATTTTATTTTATTTTTTAATGTTGTGTTTTTGTTATGGCTTCTTGCTTTTGGTACCAAGAATTGAACTGACAGGTGCTTTACCACTGAGCTACTTTTTAGTTTCTATTTTGAGAAGTTTTGCTAAGTTGCTGAGGTTCTCACTAAATTGCTGAGACTGGTCTTAAATTTATGATCTTCCTGCCTCAAGCCTCCCAAATTGCTGGAATTACAGGTACAGATTATAGCCACTGCACCCAGCTCTTCAGTCCATTTTAGAAAGGTATTCCCATTGTTAGAATATGACAGATCTAGGCCCTTACTGGAAAAATTATCATACATAGAATGTTTCCTTTTCTCAGACCCTGTTATCAGGAGGACAGATGGAAACTCTTTTTCACCTCCCACCCTGGGAACACTCAGGCAGTGTCCTTCTTTGGGAGGTGTTTTGTCCATTCTGTGGATCAGGCCCAGCAGATTCAGTTTGTTATAAGCTGCTCTGGGAAGAATAATTGTGGGAAATTTCCCCTGTGGACTTCTCTCTGTGTGATTCCATCCATTCAATCTACTAAATTGCAGTTTTATTTTCCTTTAAAGTTTGTATTTTATTTTTCTGATTACAAAAGTGTTCCGTATTCATTGTGAAAAATACAGGACAAATGTAAAGAATACAATGGGATCATAGTTATTCTTGACCTCACTATCTGAGATAGCCACTGTTTTTAGCTAAAGTAGGTTCCCTTCCAGTTATATAAAATGAATAATTTTGCATAATTGAAGTCATACTGTACATGTACTTATGTTCTTGGTTCTGCAGTTTACATTATACCAGAATCACTCTTTGTGAACATCTTTCTTTGTGGTGCTGGGGAATCAAAACCAGGACTTCATACATACTAGGCAAACACTTCTACCACTGAGCCATATCCTCAGTCCATGAATATCAATTTTTGATTGCTTCATGGCTTTATCTTATATGGACATTTGTGGTTTGCCTAAGAATTTCCTGTTTTATACTTAAATGGTTTACTATATATTGTGACATTCTACTGCACTTATAAAGAGCTAATTAATTTGCATGTGTGATAATATTTGACTCTACAGTTCTGCAGCAAAAAAAGTTCAGTTTTTGTTTTTGTTTTGTTGTTGTTTTGTTTTTTAGTACCAAGGATTGAACCCAGGGGCATTTATCCACTGAGCCACATCCCCAGCCCTTTTTTTATTTTTTATTTTGAGATAGGGCTTTAGGAAATTGCCAAGTCTAGCTTTGAACTTGTGATCCTCCTGCACCACTGGGATTATAGGTGTGCATAACAAAAGTTCAGTTCTTTTAGTGCATTTCATGTTAGAGATAATTTAAAACTTCTTGCATGAACCAAATCTGTCATGATAAGCTGATAGAACTCAGAATTCTGTGGGATTCCGAGAGTTTTTCTGCTAATCTTGGATCATAGATTATGATCCTGCTGGATCATAGACTTATCCTCTCCTTTAGATAAAATACATACTTTGAGTTCTGGCCAGAGTGAAAAGGGACCAGGATCAGGGGAGTCATATTTGAAGATGGCACATTAGACCTGAATTGACCAGGTGAGAAAGTGATGGCTGTTCATGTTGGGAAGGGGGAAGAACATGAAATGTGCAGAGAGAGCATTAGGCAGTATGAGGACATGGAGGAGAGTGAAACCCTATTGCTTGTCCGTTGGGGAAGAGGATGCAGTGAGGTTTAGAGATCACTGTGAGAGGTGAGCTCACTTTGAAGAAGAAATTAGAAAGGTAAAAAAAAAAAAAAAAATCCAGACTTTGTATTTCAACATCTTGCCTCCCAGAAGGACTGAACACTAATCTGGACATACACTTCTGGTTTGGGAGAAAATCAGAGAAGTCAGTGCAGTTCTGGGGCAAGTGCTAAAATGCAACAACCTATAAGAAGAATGAACATGATAGAAAGTTCTCTGGAGAAGCAATAAGAAACTGATAGAGAAGATGGTAACTTCAAAAAGCTGAAACACTGCACCTTTTAGAGATGCTTTTACTAGGTGTATTATAGTCATATGATACTTCCCATATGTTGGCTCTTACACCTCATTAACACTTCAGTGAGGTTGTAAATAAAGAAATTATTTCTGTTTCAAGCAGGTGAGAAATCGAGTTTGGTTGGTTGGTAGATTGGGTTTTATTCTTTTGGTTTTTGTTTTGGTACTAGGGATTAAACTCAGGGTTGGTATATTACTCAACTACATTCCCAGCCCTTCTTATTTTTTGAATCAAGGTTTTGCTGAGTTGCTGAGGCTGACCTCAAACTTGTGATCCTCCTGCATCAGCCTCCAGGATCACTGGGATCACCCAGCTAGGAATTAAGGTTCAAAGAGGTGAATTAAGCTCCCTGTAATGTCATGGAGAATCAAAAGATCGACTGGAATCCAGGTCTTGCTAAACCCAAGTCATTGTACTTTTCATTTCATCTTACATTGCTTAAGAAACTCAGATGTGTCACCAATGATTGCTGAAGTATATCTTGGTGTCAGGAGTGTCATGTGTAGAATATGATGTAGTATATGATGCCTATTCATATACTGAGAAACTGCAATCTGCCCTCTGGATGCTGATATGGAAGTTTCTGGGGCATATGTGTATGACTTGCTCAGGAGACTCACAGATTATAGGAAAGTGTAAATAAATGAGTGATTGAGTACAGAGAGCACAGAATAGAAGGCCTGGGTTCTAGCCCCAGCTTTACCATTAGCTGTGTGATCTTAGATAAATCATTTCATCTCTTGAGACTTGAGCATTGTTGACTGTGCAGAGAAGTGGATTGGCTCTGGAAATGGACAGTGGTGAGGGTTGCACAACATTGTAAATATACTTAATTTCCCTGAATTTTAGGGCTAGAAATGTTTGAACTGGAAAATTATGTTATATATACTTTACACAGAAAAAGAAAGGAAGGAAGAAGGAGGAAAGTTATACTAGATGATCTCCCTATTGAGTCTATGACATTTGAAAGACTGAGACTGGAATCACAGACTAACATTCTGATCTCATGGGTATTCCACACCCTTTTGTGGCTTTTCAAATCCTCCTGACCCTATTCTAGATCCTGTCAGCACCAGACAGATTAATGGCAGCTTGTCATTAAAATTTGTGGCAGCTTATCATTAAAAGCTCTGTAGATCTTGGCTATCCCAATATGAATGGAAGGGAACCATTAACAGACAAGCAGAGGCTTCTTACAGGTAAGTTGACAGTTGCCATACTCTGAATCCATCTTCAACCACAGTTGGTTTCACCTGCACAGGAAGGCTGTGCTCATTAGCCCAGGACTGGACTCCAGGCCAATCAGGCTGTGTGATGAGGAAAATGTATAGGAGATTGCCTCAGCTTGTTGCAGTGGTAACTTCTCATATCCAGTAGAGTTGGGAAGTTTTCTGTTACTAAAAAGCTGGTTATTTGCTTTCATTTAAAAAAATTGTTTTCTTAAATTCGCTTTCTACTCCCCAACCAAAACCCAGTTATTCATTAAGCAAACATTTGCTGAGGGGATATGGTAAGTGTAGTTGTAAGCTCTCCCCCTACCTTCGGCCACAGATTCATGGAATCTTCATCCTGGAAGGGTTCTGGCAAAGCCCAGCCCCACCACTAAGCAGTCCAGTTTGTACCCCCTTTCCACTCCACTTACGTTCTTATGTTCATACACACACACACACACACACCTTTACTTTATTCACTTATTTATATGCAGTGCTGAGAATCAAATCCATTGCCTCACACATGCTGGGCAAGTGCTGTACCACTGAGCCATAACCCCAGCCCCTGGAAGTGAATTTATTTAGCCTGATGCCACTTTCTCTAAATCAGAGGAATTCCATTGGAGAAATTATGATGCTCAGTTCAATTAATGTTTCTGTGTCATTAGTCAGGAGTCATGTTAATTTCCAGGGTCTGTTTATTCACAGGGGAACTCTTAATTTCCTACTGGGGAAACAGCCTGTGTTTTAAAAGACAGGGGTTCCTGAAATCTTGCTGCAGCCTGTCTGTTTGATTAGGAAACTGCTTTACATAAAGGATTGGCATTTTTTATTTGCCCCACTTAGTCTATTAACTTGAAGGGCTGAGCCCCATAATATCAAGGATGACTTCAGAAGAGAAACCTAGATAATAAAAGAAATGCCATTGTTGATGGAACTAACCTTGTGTTTTCTATAGGGTTTTGCAGTTTCTAATTAAAATGTTGTTTTAATCAAAAGCTTCCCTGTATTTTATGGCACTTTCATGACTCTTTCTAAATTCCTTCCCATTTAATTATAATAATTAGTATATGCTGTCAGCCCTTCACTTTATTTACATTTTGTATTGGATAATTAAATGTGGGCTGATAATTAAATTAACTTGAATGACAAATTATTCAACTGCCTGCATATTACTGTATTGGGAATAAGCACCTTTGCATATTCATTTGGTTAGGGCCCTTAGATTCTATTGGAGCTATAGTCTTGTGGTAGTTGAAAGGAAAGGATCCTATTAGCCCACCAGCCTCATTCAGCTTGTCTTTAGTGAAGTCTGTGCTGATCATGTAATCATCTGCTCTGCACTGTGCCAAAGACTCTTAAATGCTTTAGTTTTCTGTCTGTAAAAAGAGTTAGGGTGGCCAGGCAGTGGTGTATGCATATGATCCCAGGCATCAGGGAAATTGAGACAAGAGGATCACAAGTTGAGGCTAGACTCAGCAACTTAGAAGACCCTGTCTCAAAAATTTAAAAAGAGCTGGGTATGTTGCTTGGTGGTAGGACTCCCCTGTCTACAACCCCCAATAGTTAAAAAAAAAAAAAAAGACAAGGTGCTTGGAAGGCTGTGATAGAGAATGAATTTATGATTCTAAGATGAATTGGGCAGTTATGGCTACACCAACATTCCAATAATTTAGTTATTTTCATTTCCAAGTTCAGTGATTACAAATACTCCACCCTAGCCACTTTAACCTCCTGACCGTTCTTCAAACACACCTTCCACATTTTTCGCCTCAAGCCATCATCCTTGCTGCTTTCTGCCTGGAACTTTTCCTTCAGCAATCAGCATAGAACCAGGCCAGGTGATGCATACCTGTAATCCCAGCCACCTGGGAGGCTGAGGGCAGGAGGATGCCAAGTTCGAGGCCAGCCTTGGCAACTTAGTGAGACCCTGTCTCAAAACAAAAAGGGCCAGGGATGTAGCTCAGTGGTACTACACCCTTGGGTTCAGTCCTCAGCACTGAAGAAAGAAAAAGGGGAAGGAAGGGAGGGAAGGAATAAATCAGCATGGTTTGAGGGGCTTACCTCCAAAGGTTTTTTCCTCAAATATTATGTCAGAGTACCTTACTGCAGTACCTAAAATAGTGTATGAGCCCTGTGGTCACTATTTTCCCTTTATCCTTTATTTTTCTTCACTCATTTATTACCCTATGATGTTTATTTATGTGTCTTCTACCCCACTAAATTAATTGTAAGTACCTTAAGGGCAGGTCTTTGTTGCCAATGCCTGGCAGTTCTGGGCTCTTAGAAGTTACCTAATAAATATGTGTTGAATATTAGGGGTGGAAATGACACAAGTCTCTCCTATGTATGATAATATAGAAAAGGTTAAAATGGCCCTAGATTTTGAAAGATGCCTTACTTCAGTTTTATTGACCAGATCTCCTGGAACTGACTTTTGGCTAAATGCTAACTTTAGCCATCTCTTTGGCACTATAATTTAATCTATTCTAAAATAAATACGTTGATTTAAGGTTTTTTCTGGAACCAGTAGATTTGAGATCCGAAGGAACAGTGGCCAGTCCTATGTGTGAGAAAATGGCAATGTGCAAGAGAAGCTTTGAAGGCAGAGTTGGGTGTACCTCCCAGCACCTCCTTCTACTCAGGGTATTTGGCCTTGGACAGTTTATCCAGAGTATTGCTTTCCCCAGCTGTAACAGAGACAAAAGTCCTACTCACAAGGTTGTTGAGAAGATGACATATCCTTCTTACAGGCCCCAAGTTCATTCTATTTGCACTGAGAGTAGATGCCTTTGAGGTCTTTGCTCCCCAGATTGGTAGCATTATCACAAAAAATCTACTCTTATGTTTTATGCATTGGTTTGAGAAAAAATTTTTTGGGAAGTATGTCCAACTCTAAGCAAGCACACAATTAATCTAACTTTATAACTTTAATCTACAATTAAAGTTATAAAATCACCGTATCATTCATTTTAATAATAAGTTTTCTGAGGGCTTTTCAAAATATATTCCTTAAATCTCTTCACATATAGTTCCTTTGGGAATGTGCAGTCCACCATCAGATGCACACTCCTAGCTAAAGAACTAGTGTTTTGGGGTCCTGGACAGGACTGTGCTCTTGTAGCCTGATGAGGGAAACCTAGGCTCCGGAGCCAGGCAGACCAAAGTGCTAGTCCAGCTGTACCTCTTACCAGCCCTGTGATCCTGAATAAACCACTTCCCTTCATGGTACCTATTTCCTCATCTTAAAAATAGAGATCATATTAATGACACCTCATAGGATTGGTGTACAAAGTATATTAGATCACTCACCTAGTAATTAGCATATTCCCTTACTCAGAACAAATGGTAACTCATCATTGTTGAAATTATCATTGTCTGCCTCCAGATTCCCTGCACTTAATGAGGAAAGTCTTTGAGTATCCATTCCAATCAGCTCTGGCACTGACTGCCACCTTAAGTAAACCACTCTGCTGTTAGAGCATGTTTCTCCATCTATTGAGAAAATGGAAAAAGCTCCATGCATCCCCTTCCTACAAGGTTCCTCTGAGGACCCAGAAGATGTAAAAGTACCAGGGGATCTTCCTCTTGCAGGGTCTCTGGGTTGTCACTCGACATTCTTCTCTGACAACAGCCACAAGGGGCTTGGTAGAGTCAGTCTGGCTATGGCCAGCTGCCAGCTTCCTTACCAAGGAGCACGCCTGGTTCAGCTGAACATACCTGACAGGTGATAAACATATGCTTGTCTGGAAGATAGTGAAGGAGAATCTCCACTCACCACCTTGGGCTGCAGAAGTAGGAGGGAGGGAGACCTCACACCCAAATAATTCTCTTCTGTATGGGTGATGGCTAAACTAAAACCACACCACAGAGATAACTCAAAGGTGCACTGAGATTGCATTAGGAAGAGAAACTGGAAAATGGCTCACATGAATCAATGTGAACATTTAATGGGGCTTAATTGGAACCTTATCCTACTATACTTAAAGCAGAGAGATGAAAGCAGAAGAAATCTGAGAGACCATTTATTTCACTTGAGAAAGCAGTAAACTGAAACTACAAAAAGATTTGACTACTATTATATTTTTATGATTAAATAAAATTGTCATAGACTAGTGCTGGCGAGCCCATAAATGCTCCATGGAATGCATCCATGGTCTCTGGCAGCTGTTAGGTTGTGACCAGAAAACCTTTCGGTCCATGCTCTGCATATGTTAACCCACTGTTCTCGCACCACCCAGGAGCTCCATAGTGAAGAAAGTTTGTCCCCAGTTCTCCTATAGGCGAGTCCAAAGCTCCTTGGAATGTTTGTATCTTAAAGCATTATTAAATATTGTCTATCCTCTTATATACATATCCTGCATACTCTTTCCAGTTCGGTGTGTGTGTGTGTGTGTGTGTGTGTGTGTGTGTGTGTGTGTGTGTGTGTAAGTGATCAGTTCTCTTTTCTTAAAGAAGCTGAATTAGAAAATCAGAATAGGTTTTAATTGAGAATTTTAAGTTGTCATATGTAGTGACTTTTTTCATTCTTTCATAAGAAAAAAAATGCCTTCTATGTTCTTCCTCTTTTACCTTATTTAAATAAGGTAGGAGGTATGGGCTGCACAGAATACATCTGTGTGTGAATGCTCATAGCACAGGATTATGTGATCTCTGCAAACTCACAGGCCTTCAGGGATCATCTAGCCCAACTGCTCTCATGGCCAGAAAGGATAAGGACTTGGTGCAGCTCACTGGAATTGGGCTTCCCAGTGCATTATTCAGTGTTTTTTGTGACCCCCCCTTCACCTTACCCACCCACTCCCCAGTGGCATAGATAATGCAAATACATAGAAAATCTAAAATAGAGTAATCCCTCAAATCTATGATGATACGTTAAGTCTATACAAATTCCAAGGTCAGTGCTCTACAGACAGGGCTTTTTCTCAAGTGTAAATTAAAATGGAAACAGCACTTTTGAGTAGAGTCGCTGGCAAATTGTAGAACCTGTGGTTCTTAGGTTTGGCCAAGTGTTTGAGATAATCTCGCCTAGCTTTCTTGTGCTATAGGATATGTTTGAAGGAAATTTAAAACATGGTTCTTTTAAGGGGTTACTCTTTTCCTTACAGAATAAACACATGAAAGAAGGAAAAAGGCTCCAGCCTCAAATAGAAAACTGGAAGGTGACCTGTTCTTGGGGAAATGCCAGTATTATGAGCTTGTCCTCATGAGGTGTCCTCATGAGCACCCTTTCTACTCTCATTTATGAACTTTAGCTAAATGCCCACCCTGTGTCAAACCATGTTCTGGAAGATGCAGAAATGGATACATTCCAGAGCTTGTCCTGTGGAGTCTGTAGCCCAGAAACAGTGCCATCAGTGCTGAGACTCTTTCCTTCCTTCAGCAAACATTTAATGAATGCTTGCAAATGCCAGGCACTGTTCTAAACATCCAGGATACAGTGCAAAGCAAAATAGACAAAATCCCTGCTTCTGGTTGTTTGTTTCCTGGGGCAAAGCAGGGGACAGATGATAAACACACTTGGATCTATGCAAGAGGTCCCTCTTGGAAAATGTTGCAACTGAGTTGATTCCTGAAAGTGAAATAGAGACTTACTGTGTAGCGAGTTAGGAAAGACATTGGAGGCATAGGAAAGAAACTGAGCATAGTAACTGAGATGTAAATAGCCTGACACTTACCAGGACTACAAGTTATTTTATTCTGACTGGAGCTCAGCATATAGGGGAAAAGCAAGAGCTAAGACTAAAGAGGCAGGCAGGGCCAGGGCCTGAGGGACCTGTGTGCAAAACTAGAACTTGGGGATGATCCTCTAGAAGATGAGGAGCCTCTAAATGTTACTGGGAAGAGGAGGATAGGAAGCCTGTGTCAGTGTCACCTCCACTATGTAGAGAATGGGTAGTCGAGCAGTGGGTCTCCCCACTGAAGGCCCAGTACTAGGAGCAGTATTCCTGGTTCTGAAGCATTTATTCTCCTTTGCAGGAGTAGAATGAAGGGACCTGGATAGAGCCCCTTTTCATGTCTCTCTGCTAGTAGCACCCTGACATGGCCTACTTCTCATAGGAAGCTGGCTAGAAGCCTTTACAGTTTCTCTGCAGGGGCCCAGCAGGACACAAGCAGAGCCCTGTTTCTCTCAGATCATTAGTTTCCAGAGCATGTGAGAGGCCAAGCCCCCAGCCACTGGCTTTAGACTCCAATGACTCTAGCTGCTGCCTTCCCTCCTTCCCTTCTCTGTCTCTCATCCTTCCTCCTCACTGCTCTGCTGCTACTAGACAGCAATGAATCCTGGGACCACCAGGAAGAAGGTTACTGCTCCAAGGCCTCCCTCCCACACAGTCTGCCAAGATCTGTGCATTTACTCTCAGCCTAAAAGTCATATTATGGGAGAAGCCAGTTTGGGAGGAGAAGAATTTGCTTGCAGTGCTGGACAAGAGAATATTTGTGTTTCTTTGCTCTAATTTTTATTCCATGATGAGGGGCATGCCATTTTTTTTATATAATACGTAGAGGTCCCCGACCTCAAGGATCCTTTTATAATATTGCTTCTGCTCCAGGTGTGACAAACTAAGCAATGTGGAAGAAGTGCTTGGCCAGGACACTACTGAGCCTGGCCGCCACAGCTGCTGCCTCTTGAGCATTGCAGCAGGGCTAGTTTTGTGGAGAAGAATGCAACGACGGACGACTTTGTTTCTACTTTACTAGAAAAATATTCTTTGTTCCAATGATTTACAGACTCTCTCAGCTGTCTCTTTTAATGAATTTAGATGTCTAGACACCTATTTTTGCCCCTCTGTTGAGGACATTTTGTCTCTGACAAGAAAAGGAAAAAAACAAATCAAGAATTCATCAGTTTAAAGAATTTGCCTTAGTGAGATTTAACTATTTGCATTCATTTCTGTCTGGCTCCACACCCCATTCACCCTGCCACACTGGCCCACCAAACTGGTTTAGTCTTAAGTTTGACAGACTATCTCTCAATGTGTGCTGAAAGAAACTGCTGTGGCCCCACCACCCTGCCCCCACTACCTATACCATTGTGCCAAGAGGCCAGTGGCTCAGACAGGGTGCTGCCCAAAGTACCCATCATCTGTCCTAACAAATTCAAAGATGGCACTATCTAAGGACCTTGAAAGACTTGGGATGAGCAGGCCAGGGCACTGGTGTAGCGGTTCAAGCTGCAGGAGTCAAGTTCAAGCTGCATGAGTCAAGTGTGAGAACCAACATTCATTCATTCATTCATTCATTCCCCCAAATAGTTAATGAACATCTATCATTCATCAGGAACTATGTTAGGTACTATGACACAGACTGGTGATGCAGCAGTGAATAAAAAGGACATATAGCCCCTATCCTCATACAGTATATATCCTGCAGACTATTAAAGACTGGGGATTCACATCAGTCTGTCTTTACCTAAACTATTATGTTTCTAGAGCAAGGCTGGGTATGGTTGTTTTCTGGTCAATGATAGAAACAGGGCTAGGGTCCCAGTAACATAAGTCTTAAGAAACTTGGCAAAGGGCCTTATAGAGGAAAAAATACCGAGCTTTTTAAAACCATTGATGGGAGTCCCCTTAAATAAAGAGAAAATTCAGATTTTTCTTCTGACTTTTAGATCTTAGTAAAATCGGCAGATTGAATGTAAATAGGTAAAACAGAACATGAGTGTTTTCTATTGTGTTTGTTTTGCTTGTATGTAGGGATTTTACTTATAGAACACTGTGGTTGAACTTTTATATAGGTAGGGGGTCAAGAAACTGCTACAGAGCCTTTTTCTAGTTTATTGTTTAGTGTCATGGTTTTGATATGGTTAGAGAATAAACTGTTCTCATAAGTGAATTTTGCAGGTAGTCAAAACATAAATATGTGTCTAAAACACAAATATGTGTCTAACATTAACTATTTTCCGTCTTTTTTTTATAGTTTTAGATGACAAGCATGCCTTTATTTTATTTATTTTTTGTGTGTGGTACTGAGGATCAAACCTAGTGCCTCACACATGCTAGGCAAGTCCTCTGCCACTCAGCCCCAGCCCCAGCCTTATTTCCAATCATTTTTAAGAAATATTATATACTTCCTGCCATTATAAACAAATTATACTTAATATAATATATATTTTTGGTACCTTATGAAGTGCTTTCCTATTACAATGTTAGGTACACGAGGATTATCATGTATGTGGAAACAAATTTTAAAAGTGTAGAGTACTAAATAAAGGTAATTGGTTATAATAATAAGATATTTTATTACAATATAGTTTGTTCTGAAACCAACTGAAAAGGGTAGAGATGTTTACTCTTACATCATGGTTCCAGGCAATTTTCTGAATTCTCATTTCTGCTTGAAATAATTTTCATTCCCACCCTTTCACTTATTCATGTCAGTCCATTTTCTTCCTCTTGTCAGTTTACCAGTTTGTCTCCAGCAGTCTTCTTTTTAATTTGCTGCTTCCAAGATCCTAGAGACAAGAAGACCCTCTTGTACTAGACTTGGTTCTAAAATGTGAATTGGTAGACTGAGTTAGAGTTTGCAGAACTTCGCTTTGAATAACTGGTCTGGATTTTGTGGAAAAACAGTGCAGTGTCAGGATGTTTCTGACTTGCTCAGTGTCTCTCCCCAGGTTTGGCCAGAATGGATGCTTAGTAAATACTTGATGAATAGACTGATCTTCTGCTCAGAGGTCTGCTTCCTCCTTTCCTGGCTTTTGACTTCATTCCAGGTGTTCCCAGTTGGAAAAAGGGAGTCTTCAAAGGGAACAGAAGAATTAGGCTATTTTCCATTTATGTAATATGATGGGCCATGCTAGCCACTCTCTATGGAGTAAATGGGACAGCTATCATTTTATAGATAGGAAGTCTTCAAACTCTCTCTAGGCTGCTTGCATTCTGGACCAGAATGCAAGACCTATCAGTACCCTACTTCCACTTTCCTTTTTTTTTTTTTCTGTTTTATATTTAGCTTTTTGGCAAAACTGTACCAAGACCACACTAAGTATTCATATTATTAATATATTTTATACAACAGCATTTGTTTCAAATTTTTAAGACCAGAGGCTAGACATTTAGTGGTAACTGCCTCTTACAATTGCTACACTTATGGCAAGGATTTTGCTCTTGTGGTTCATTCAGAGACCTCCAGAGTACTACAGATTGAGAGAAGGTGTGGAGTCTCTCATTTGTACATTTGGATTCATCACCAGATCAAGAATTCCAGACAAAGTATTTCAGACTTCACCTGCAGACCATGAAATATGGTGGGGATTCTCAACACCTTCATAAACTTCCTGTCATTACCAGAATAAAAACTACAAAAAGACATACATACACATTGGGAAAAAAACTAATAAAGATAGTTGTAATCAAAGAAGCACATTCCCTTCAGTGACTAAAAAACTGAAAGTAGTTAAACGTTTAATAAGAGTCAAGCCCCTGAAGTTGCCATAAGGACTTCCTACAGAGGAGAACATGAATAACACAGGCTTCAAGAGCACTAGGAAATTAACGTGCAGTGGCATGGAAAACCTATGGGTCTGGAAACAATTAAGTCCTGATGCCATAGCAGCTTTAGATTTAAAAAGCAAATTGTTCTGGCTTGGTGGCACATACTAATCCCAGCTACTCAGAAGGCTGAGGCAGGAGGATCACAAGTTTAAAGATAGCCTTTACAACATAATAAGACTATCTTAAAATAAAAATATTCTTAAAAAGGGGTTGGGGGTATAGTTCAGTGAAAGAGTACTTTCCTGGCATATATGAAGTCCTGTGTTCAATCCCCAGTACCAGGGGGGGAATTTTTATTTAAAGATGACAAGAAAGTTTTTTCATTAAAATATACCTTAAAACCCCCAAATATGTATTTAAGACCAGATTTTCAGTTACTCAGAATCTATTGAGGCCAAAGGCAGCTGACTGCACAGCCATTGCAAGACAGTGTTCATTTTACATCACGTGTTCTAACAGTTCACTCCTGAGAATCTAGCCCTATCACCAACTGTTGTTCCTCTCTTTCAAGTTCTTATATCTGATAATTTGAGACAAACCCAGCACTGCACAGCACATAGCCAAGAACTCGTTATTTGATACTGAGCCAGGAAGAGTGATGTGTCTTTGAAGAAAGGCCTTTTGTGTTAGTTTAATCTGTATGTCAGTTGGTTTAGTCTGTTTAGAGTGGCAGTGTATCATCCTCATCTTCTTCTGACCTGGCAACATCATGCAAGAAGCAGACTGACAGCCAGTCATGGAAGTGAGCATAGGCCTGGTGATAGAGAGCTCTCTGCCCTTCTTGGGCCTGGGAGGTAAGAAGATGCCTGCAGTCAGAGTTATGAGTGTTTTACAGGCCTGACTTCACCAATGACTGGCTGAGGGACCTGGGACAAATGTCTTGAATTTTCTGAGTATAAGTTTCCTCCTTATAAGAGCATAATAATCCCTTTTTACCCATCTCAGAGTTTAGCAACTCAGATGATGTAGGTAGAGGAGCCTCCTGAGTACTCTCTGTGATTTCTGCTGTGTTGTCTACTGCTGAGATTCTGGCAGTGAAATAGTCTAGAAGACTTTAAGTTCCTTCATACCACATGATATCAGTGTCACACACACCCACAAAAGAATGAAGGTCTTTTCTGGACCTCTCCTTTTAACCTACACAGGGATTTCTGAGTTGGTGCCCAGGACCCTGAGGATCCCAATCCCAAATTCCCTCTAGAGAAGGAGACAGCATCTCACAAAATCCATTCTTTATGAACTGGCTATACATACCTGAGGCAACAGAATGTAGATACCATGGAGGCCTCCAAGTCAGAAAATGACATCTGTGCCTCATGAGAAAAAAATGATATGATTCACGTTTTAACCAAGGGTTCTCTGTCACTTTACTTCATTCATTTACATATGTTTGAGGATTTGCTCTGTGCCTAGCCCTCTAGCAGAGCAGCGGAGGACAGTTTCTGCCCTCTTGGAACTGGGGATTAAACTACATTCACTTAGATACATGGTATCTGCCACCATATCTTTGAGTTGTAAATGAAAGGCTGTGCTTGGCTATGATGTCTAGGAAGACTTCTGGGCTTCAGGATTTCATTAAGTACTTCAAGGGAAATTTCATTCTGGGTGTGAATCAGGAGCCCACAACACCAGCCTATTAGCTTTGGCTCTACCTGCTGTTTTCAGATTGACAAATGTAGCACAACAGCCTCAAAACATGCACACACAGTAAGTTAAGCCTTTGTTTCTCTGTATCATTACCTGTATTTCTTGGATGGTGCTTATGTTGGGATTTTCTTTTCAGAGCTGTCAGAATGCATTTCCTACTTTGCCACCACAAAATCCTGGCTGTCATCCCCAGCACTGTTTGCATAGCTCTTTCCTGTGCAGGCAGGGCCAGGGAGAGATCTTAGCAATGACATTTCAGGTGTCATGAAGCTTGCTGATAGGTCCCAACCAAAGAGGAGGACCTGTCTCTGCCAGCCCCTCTACTCTAAAGAGGGATGGGGTAGGATGATGGAAAGTCTTCATTCATATTAGGCCTTACACTGGGAGGAGACATGTAGTCCTAATACATGAGGATCAGACTCAGAATAGCAGAACTAGTGAGCCAACCAAATATTCATAACTAACATTGGTTTGTACTTTGTGGTCACAAACATTGTCTCATTAGATCCTCACCTAAACTTTAAAGGCTGCATCTACCTGTTTTTATAGAAGGATCTTGAGGCTCAAATGTTAAATGACCATAGTGTGTCAGAACAGAGCCAGACTGAGAGCCCTCGCCAAAGGTCAGCACTCTTGAGCCTGTAGGTTCATGCTCTACCACCACTGAGAGCCAGTGACCCAGGAAAAGCCCCTGGACTCTGAAATGCATCTAGTTAGCCATGGCACCTTGCTAATAAAATCCCCTTCTGGGTGGTGATAAGAAATGAATCAGAGCTGCACTATGAACTGAATGTGTTCTCCCAAAATTCATTTATTAAAGCCCTAGAATCCAGTGTGACTGCATTTGGATAGGGCTTTTAGGATTTAGTTAAGGATAAATGAGGTCATAAGGATAGACCAGTGGTACTGAGAAAAGGTCATTTGAGCACATGGTAAAAAGGCAACCATCCATAAGCCAGGAAGTGGGCCCTCCCCAGAACCTGATCATGCTAGCATCCTCACTTCAGACTTCCAGCTCCAGAGCTGTGGGAAATTAATTTAAGCCCCCTAGTCTATGTTACTTTGTTATGGCAGGTCAAGCCAACTAACAGTCTAGTATTGAATGTTTGAGGGTTTTCCACTTAGGATTTCCAGGTGCCCAAATCTGATCCAACCTTTAATGTTCAGTGCAGCCCTCCTCATTCACCTAGGTAAGAGCAATCTCTTTGTCCCATGAGGCCCCCATGGGACTCCCTTAGCCTTCCCAGCCTCCTTTTATTATTGTCACTTGTGTACACAACTCATCTCCCTGAGAGTTAAAGCCTGATCCTTCCTATCATATCGCATCTTCATTCATGTGTTTAGGGAAGAAACTTGCTTTATTCTCTTTGTGTCTCCATAATATTAGTCTGTCACTTAGCACTAGAGACATTCAGTAAATGTCTGCTGAAGTTAGCCCTCCCTGGTTGGAGCCAGAGGCCTAGTGGGTGGCCAAGGTCAGCAGCAGATGAAAGAATCAGCATGCCCACTTGTCTACTCAGATTCCTCTCCTTTTTCTTTCTTTCTTTCTCTCTCTCTTTTTTTTTTTAAACCAGATTCCTTTTCCTTCTTGGCAGTCAGTCCTCCTGGCCCTGTCTTTCCTCCAGGTTATAGCACACATGGCCAGTATGCAGCTTTCTTTTTTCAAGTCACTGAGATTATAGGAGCATGACATGTGCCAGCTCCAGCTTTCCTTTTTCTAAAGCTACTACTTCCAGAATTATTACTAATTCTAAAAAAGAAGTATTAGTCATGGGTTTGTCTCTCCCTCCTCCACCCATTCCTACAGCCCCTCACCAGTGATACAAGAGAAAAAAACTGGTGGTCCACAGGGCATTTAGATAAAAGATGTCCTTCTTTGGAGACTGTGAAATTATGACTTGTCTCTTCTTAGAAGACCAAAAGAAGAACCTGTATTATCTATGCTTTTTTCTTCAGTAAATGAACAAGAATGGCTCCAGGGAAGCCTTGAGGAATGCTCCTATGTACTCCACACAAAATGGAGACATTCTTCCCTCATCCTCCAGCCCAATCTTTCAAAAGCCCCTCGGGCAACTCTTTCTTGGGGCTTAAAGCCTAGAGCATCAAACTCGGGATGTTTGCATTCCTAGACTTGCTTCCCTGCCCCAAAGGGAAGTGCTTAGCCTAATTCAGTTGAATGTTCATGCCCACGACATCCACCTGCCACCCCTCTGCCACAAGCCCACATGAATTAGCCCACCACATCTCAGTGCTATAGCTTAGCCCATTCCTGGACCTCCTGATTCCATCCCTCCCACAATGTCTGAAATGTGATTCAAACGACATTACCAACTAGATGTTCCACTCTGGCTCACCGCCAAGCCCAGGAAAGGTGGAGGTCTTCCCAGCCCTATAGATTCCTTACATGTAACCTGGTTCTGTCATATGGTGGTCCTATGAGTAGAACTTCTTAGCTCCAAGGTAACGAAACTGCCTACATTCATTTGTGTCTTCTACAATCCGGAGGCTTAAAAATAGTGGCCTCTGGGAGGTCATCTCACTATACTGCTGTTGATATCTTTAAATTCACTCTGTATTCTGGCAACAGGTAATTAGTCCTGCCCTCTGCTTCAGGAGGCCAAGTGAAGTAAGTTCTGGTGAATCTCTGACGGTCTCTGCTAATTTACCAAGAACCAGCAGTTGATGTCATGGAGTTATCATTGTGCCAGTGCCAGCCAGATTGGCCAGTTTAATATCTTTTCTGTTATCAAATCATCCAATGATAGCATTTTGCATTTCAAAGAAAAAAAAGCGGTTCTTAATTTTTGTCCAAAGAGGAATTAAGACTTCTAATAATGGTATCATTATAAATTCTAAAGTGGCAACCATTTGGCTGTGTTATAAAATATGTATCTAATAATTAAAATAAAACTTAAGTAAATGCATTATCAATAAACTAAATGATAGTACATACTTTTCTCAGCCACGTCAGACATGGCAGCACACAGCCATGTGTGGAATTGTCACATAATGCAAGTCTTTAAAATTCCTTTCGGATTTGAAGGTATTAACAAGTCCCTATCAACATTCTCTAAAGGTTTTTGATGTCATTTTAGCTATTGAACAAAAATATGTGAACTATTACTTTGTTGATTTTGTTCTTAAACCAAACTGCATTATCATCTAAGAGTATGTTCTTAAAGTATTGTTAAAAGTACTTTGAAAACTTGTAAATCCCTATAATTTATGTTTCTCCTGCCTCTGCTGTTTCATTCTGTCCTTCTGGTTTTAATTTGAATGCAGTCCTGTCTGGGTGTGTACCTGTAAAATTGTGTTTTTCCAAGTACAATTTACAGTCCTGACCTTACATTTTACAGTGTTCCTAACCTTCTCAGAGCTTCCTCCTGTACCATGAAGTGGGCTTTGGGTCACCCAGCTCTTTCATATTAGAACTGTCTAATCAGAGTTACTTGAAACAGATCTGATTTTGACATTTCTTAGTTTATCATGTAGGCTGAAAGAATGAATCAGGAGGGCTTCCCTGCAAGCCCATTAATTGCCTTGCCCTATTTCTTAAAATGTACACAGTTGTAAACCTAGACTGTTTCAAGACAACAGTCTCATTTATGTAAACAATTCTCCTTTTAGATTCAGTGGCACTGATGGGAACAAAGATAAGAAGTATGGGTTGGAGGATTTTTTGGAGCCTGAGCTTGCTGAAACAGTTCCTCCTGTTCCCCTTCTAGTTGATCCCCTTTTCTCTCTCTCTCTCTCTCTCTCTCTCTCTCTCTCTCTCTCTCTCTCTCTCTCTCTCTCTTTCTTTCTTTCTTTCTTTCTTTTTTGTCTCTGTCTGCATTTGGTATATCCAGTGAGCTAGACTAAGGGAAGACGGAAGTGGGGAGGGCACAGGAGAGAGTATCTTACTACTTGTGAGTGAGCTCTTTGCAGGTTTTTAAGGAATGGGGCTACTATGCTTTCTAGGGGCGAGGAGTGCTTTGTTAAAGCAGCGAGTATACTGAATGCATTTCATAGGCATCCTCTCTCCATGGAAACTGCACCCTTCATCATGGGTTACAGTAATTTTTATATAGCTACAAAGCTTTTGGAATCTTTTCCTCAGATTAGGAAATGAGATTTTAAATTTTCTGCTCTCTTCAAATATCATTTAAAATATCACTCAACTTAAGCTCTGTTAAGGAGTTAGGAGCCTTTTTCTTTACACTCTCTCAGTATGTTCTGACTGCATAGATGGAGGGGGAAGTGAGGGGTGTGTTACTGGGGCTCTTGGCAGTGGACCTGAGCTCCTCCTCTGTCGCAGGTAATCGTGCAGTCTGGCCGCCACCCCACAGTGCTGCAGAAGCTCTGCCAGTTGCCCTTCCAATATTTCAGTGACCCACGGCTGATCAAAGTGCTGTTCCCTTCGCTTATTGCTGCTTGTTACAACAACCTTCAGAACAAGATCATTCTGGAGCAAGAGATGAGCTGTATTTTACTGGCCACATTCATTCAGGTACCTCCTACATTATGCCGAACTCTCTAGCTTTGTGTGTAAATTTACTGCAACTGAAAAGCAAAAGTGAATCAACTGTTCTTTCCTCCTTACTGTCTTTGAAAAACTTCACCAGTTTCTGTACTTAAAAATTGATTTCTTAAATACCAGGATAGTTTCTAAAATCTCAGTAATAGAACTACGGTTGTTAAAAATTATTTAATTTTTTCATGGAGAACTGCAAGGAAAGGATGTTTTTGCCACTAGTGAAATGGAAACCCATATTTACAAAATGTATATAAAAGACCATAAACTTCTTCACAGCTTTGACTGTTGTATTCATCTTGCTCTAAGTCTAGATACAGGGAACAGGTAACAATTGCTAAAGGAAAAACGATTATAACTTCGGTTTATTTGTAATTTTTAAAATGTGATTCTCACAAATGTGCATTCCAAGAGGGGCAGATAAAAGCCTGTTATGTTGCATTTTTTTAATATTTATTTTTTAGCGGTAGTTGTACACAACACCTTTATTTTATTTATTTATTTTTATGTGGTGCTGAGGATCTAATCCAGGACCTCGCACATGCTAGGTGAGCACTCTACTGCTGAGCCCACACCCTCAGCCCCTGCATTTTTTTTTTGTAATCTAAAACTAAGTACAGCCTTATGGTGCTGTAGAATTAGTGCTGTAGCAAAATAATAACTGCCATATCTAAATTAACTCAAGTCAACTGACAACAGAGATATCAAGGTGACTGTTCTTTGTTTTTTTTAATCTTTTTAAAAAATATTTATTTTTTAGAAGTAGTTGGACACAATACCTTTATTTTGTTTATTTATTTTTTTTGTGGTGCTGAGGAGTGAACCCAGGGCCTCGCACGTGCTAGTTGAGCGGTCTACTGCTGAGCCACAATCCCAGCCCGTGGCTGTTCTTTTAACATTTACTAATAACTGATTTTTGTGTCATTATACATCTTTATTTTCTGAAAATATCCCATTATCTTTCAGATGTTCCATTATAAAATCATTGTTTTTGCTCCTTGATACATATATGATTAGAAGACATTGCTTTCCGTTTTACATAATAGTGAAACAGAAAGCAGAATTCTGTTGTAGTATTGTTCCTTATTCTAGCTAATATACATTGACCACTGTGGAAAGAGCATGAGAGTGCCCAGCTGCTTGGGAACCATAAAGGATGACTAATGAGTTCCCCAACCCTTCTTTACCTTAGATAATGATTAGTAGTTTACATTTTCTAAACTACCCTCTATTAGATCACAATTAATAAAAACAACTAAATTACATTTATAAATGTCTTATTTTCAGCTTATTACATTTCACTCTGGGTTCCATTTTCTGAAAATGTTTTCAAGTTAGACATTCAGATATACATGTTGGATTTTCAAACTGTCTTATGCATAAATTAAAATCTTATAGTACAGGCAGACACAGTGGTGCATGCCTACAATCCCAGAGACTCAGGAAACTGAAGTAGGAGGTTCACAAGTTCTAGATGAGCCTCAGCAACTTAGCAAAACTCTGTCTCAAAATGAAAAATAATAAGGGCTCTTGAGGTAGCTCAGTGGTAGAACGCTCCAGGCATCAATTCCCAGTAACCAAAAAAAAAAAAAAAACTTATTTAACCATCATATCAACAGAGAATTCTTCATATATTCTTAGTGCTTTAGGATTAAGTTAAATAAAGATACATTGTAGAGAATTTTTTAAATGTCATCTTTCCATTCAGATTATTCATTCTTGTATTTAGCAGGTAACTTTTGCATGTGTATTGTGGCTGGGCACTGCTTTAGGCACTGGGACTACAGCAACACCAAAAAAAAAAAAAACCAAAAAAATTAAAGCTCCTCCCTTCAAAGATATTACTTTGAATATAAATAAATAAATGAACTAACAAACAAACACATAGTATGTCAATGATGGTAAGTGCTATAGAGAACAATAAGGTGGGAACAGGGACTGCAAGAAGGTGATATGCGGCTTCTAGTGGCATGAAAACAGAAGCCTCAACCAAAAAGTGATATTGAAGAAAGACAGCTGTGCATCTGTGCCACCTATGCCACTCACACTTTAACTGCTTAAAAAACAACTTATAAAAGTACAAATGATATCAGAATCTAAAGTAAAGGTAATGTGTTTTTCCATTTTATATGATATTGATTACAAAGTACTTCTAAATATTCTTTTCTCTATTCCAAAAAATCCATATTTAACATAAAATTTTTGCAGATCTATAAAAATTTCACATATTGCTTATTTGTGTATCATATTAAACTAGTGAAGTTAAATCAAGTTTTTTTTCTATAAATATGTTCAGGAGAATGACAGTACATTGGATTGTAGTTTATAAAATGGTTCTTCAGGGGCTGGGGTTGTGGCTCAATGGTAGAGCACTTGCCTACCATGTGTGAGGCACTGGGTTCAATTCTCAGCACCACATATAAATACATAAAATAAAGGTCCATTGACAACTAAAAACAAAAAAAAATAGGAGCTGATGCTTTATTGCAGATTTCAAAAGATTTACATATTGCAATCTACATTATTCACTTTCTATCTAAAAGTAAAAATACCAGACTTTAATATTTAGCTGAAGCCATACACAGTTGCACATACCTGTAATCCAACTACTAGAAAGGCTGAGGCAGGAGGATCACATTTGAGGCCAGCCTAAGCAACTTTGTGAGGCGCTGCCTCAAAACAAAAAGTTTAAGTTGGTAAGAGATTTAGCTCAGTGATAGACTACTTACCCAGTGTGCATTGATTGGATCCTAGGTTCAATCCCCATAACTTGGAAAAAAAAAAAAAGCTGCAGAACATCTATAAGTGTTGTTATATTTGTTTTTGTTGGTTGGTTGGTTTTTGGTTTTTTGTTTGTTTTTGTTTTTTGTATTACTGGGGATTGAACCTGCAGCGCTCAACCACGGAGCTACCTTACCAGTCCTTTTTATTTTTTTATTTTGAGATGGAGATTCACTAAGTTGCTGATATTGACCTCAAACTTTCAGTCCTCCAGCCTGAGCCTCCTGAGTCTCTGAGATTACAGGTTTGCACACCCACACCCAGCTATATTTGTACTTTTTAAAGAGTCTTTAAAAATCGGTCAGTAGCTTAAAATGGTAATTTTGGCTTAAATTTTAGGTTTACTAGGTATAAAGTTGTAGTTTCCAAAGTAAGCAACAACCTGGCTCCTGGTAGTATTTAACAAGATTTAAGTCATCACTATTTGGTTAAAATTTATGAGAACCTGGACTATGTAACATCACTTTCTTTAGCCTTTATGTTTGGGTTCCAGATTATGCATGTGAAAGTGGTTGCATGAATCAGAAGTATATTTAAACCTCCCTTAGTGAAACTCTCTACTCAAGGTTTTTGTATAAAAACACTTTTCTTTTCACACAGGATTTTGCACAGGCTCCAGGTCAGACAGATAACCAGTCTTACCAGCCCAAAGGTACGGTACGTAGAAACTAAATTTCATGTGTTAGCCAAAAGAACATGTTTGCACCCTCTTTTCTGGAATTGTTAAAAAAAAATTTAATTTAGTACCTCACCTTAAATACTTGAGGTTTACATACCAAATATTTCTCTGAGTAAAGAAATCAATTTTGTCATAAAACCCAAGAGCAGTATAATGTGCAGAGAAATCTATGTAATTAAAAGAAAAGCACAAAACATCTTTGTGTTCTTACCTCAGGCAAATATACTAAATGGTGAATAATCACTAAAGAGCCACTTTGAAATACAGAAGATAATCATATCATTAACATTGGCCTATATTGCTCACATGAATGCTGGAATTACATAGGTTTGGTTCTCTACCCATGTTAAGAATAAAGTTATTAATGATAGGAGCCCATATTTCCCCCCTAAATTCAAGTACTTGGACTTCTTAATGGACAACTATTGTTTTCCCTGGAGAAAAGCCATTAAATTAGCAGTATCCAAGGGCCAAAGATTTATGCACTTTTTTACCCCTGTGTTCTCACTGAGAGTTTCCTGTGACCAGAATCAAATTTTAAACTGCATTTTTTATTTTTAAAAATTCTGTCACCCAGACTGTAATTGATAAATACAATTTGGTCTTTGGCTGTCACAGTAGCATCTCCAGTCAATAAGAACCCTAGTCAAGATTTTCACCAATTCTTCCATTAGTTTGACAAAATTTAAAGTGTTCATTCAGATGTCTGCATCCCAATAGCACTCTCTGAAGTGTCCACTCAGAATCCCTTGGAGAAACCTTGAGCTCTGCCACACGCACACACACACGAAATCTACAGTGGGCAGGTATTGTAATGTACATAGGAGAAAATATAACTAAAGCTGTTACAATATTAGGAAAAAATGCCATATGTTGTTGACTCAGGTACTCAGTAAAGTAAACAGAAAGCTATGCAGCTCTTCAGAAATGCAAGTCAACATTATAATCAGTACCATTTGCCTAAGCCAGAATTAGTGTGCAAGTTCAGTTCTGCCCTGACTCAGTCACAGCCTTTTTCTTTTTTTTTTTTAAGCTATTGGAGAAAAATCTGTATAACTTCTTACTATTTCTTACAAAACAATTTTCAAATTTTTGAATATATGAAAATACTTAGAAAAGTCCTCTAATAAAGTTATTTTTGATCGTACAGAATTTTATTTATTTATTTATTTGCCAGTAAGACATATAAATATTCTTTTCTTACTTTTTCGCCTGCCCAAAAAAGATGAATCACCATTTGTAGCATTTCTGGAAAGTGCAGTCCCCAGGAGCTGCCTCCATCTGCTTAGTGGGCTGAGACCTATGGAAGTCTCGACCTTCTTTCTTTTCCAAAGGACCATCTTCCGTGGTTATTCATGCTTTCCCCAGTTACAGCAGACTTGACTCACAGAACAGCAAATAAGCAGTTGGTCTATGCTTTCTTCTAAAAGAGTCAACACTACCTTAACGACAGCTCATATTATGCTTACTTGATTAAAAAAAATTCTTCCACCTATCTAGTTTGTATCATGGACAGAACATCTGTTCTCTTTTTGCTTACATTTTGACTTCATTGCACAGATAAAACTCTGAGTATAAAAGCAATTCCTGGGAGCTCCACATTCTCAATGCCGAGGAAGCATTTAGTTTTTATGCCCACTGCCTGGCTGTGAGATTATTTGCTTTACCTATATCGCTGGCCAGTGAGGCTCTTAACCATTCCCTCTTCTCTGTTAGGTAGGCAATTGAATTCCAAATTCGGACAATTTTAAACTTATATTAAACTAAATTCATGTGTTTTTTTTTAAAACAAATATTATCATTTGGGCTGGGGGGGTGTGAGCTCTTGCCTATCATGTATTCTAGGCAAATACAAATGGGTTCTCTTCCCAGTACCAAAAAAAAAAAAAATCAACCATTTATATGCAGATTTGCCCTTTCAAGACTAATTTAAAGATAGAATATATGAAATTTTATTTCATTCATGTACTTACTTTCCATAGTTATTTTCTTAATTCTGGAGTCCAAAACCAAATTTTTCCATAGTGTTTTACATATAGTTTAATGTCTCAATATTCTGGAAGCACAAACTGGACTGTAGTTAAAATATATTTTATACTGTAGATAGGTGGGTATAGAGATTGATCACTTTATTCACATAAAATGTATAATGGTTTTTTTGAAGTGATGTCTGTGTTGTACTCATTAAAATAGGTCTAATTTCTTAAACTGCAAAGAAATCTTTTAAATTTAATCTCTTTTAATTTTATCTTAATTTAATTTAATCTTTTTCTCTCCCTATCAGGAAAATGTCTTGGTTCACAAGACTATCTTGAGCTGGCTAACAGATTTCCTCAGCAGGCCTGGGAAGAAGCTCGACAGTTTTTCTTGAAAAAAGAGAAAAAATAAATGTTTTGTTTGGTTCTGTGTTTGAGTACCTTGTTAATATTTTAAATTGTTCAAACAAAAGTTCCTTAAAAAACTCCTTCTCATGTGTTTATACTCTCCCCCTACAGTGTAGATATGGTATATACTTTGCACTATTTATAATAACTGTAGATACTTTAATATTCTTCCTAATTTTGCAAGTTTATTTCATTTATACACTATATTTTGGAGTGTGTTTAACTTCCATCCTATGATAATACATAATTTGCATTTGTAATATGGGCAAAATTAGATACAAAATTAGCAAGTCAGTTTTGTTCTTGTAATAAAATAACTTATTCTGTTTTCAGTGTTGACTTTTTGTGTTAAGAAAATACAAATTTGAAATAAAAGTGTTAATTCCAGCTCTTAAGTTATCTTAAAGATTTAATCAAAGTTTACCAGCTCTAAATTTTCCTTTTTAAGGTTCAGAGCAAAGATGTTTACAACTTTTACATTCTACTTGCATTGTTTGGGGTGTATTTGAAGTGAATTCGGAGCGTTGTATTAATTGGTCTGCCCAAGCTTTTCTGGCAGAAAATACCGAGGATCTCGGTTAGTATTGCTTAACTGAAATTATTCTGAATAAAATTTAGTGCCCTGAAAGCATCAATCACCCTTGAGTATTTTCTCAAATAACTGTGAAGTAAAGCCACACCCAAGCAGAAGTAAAACAGAGGGTCATAATGGCACTGAATAAGTTTTAGACTACTATGCCCTGCTCACGGCTGGACCTGGGAGGTGCTGACCTTTTCCTATGCGTTCTCTTCGTTTCTCCACCTAAAGCCAATGGTCAGTGCTAAGCCTTCGTTGAGTGACGTGAGTAATAATTTCTGTCAGATAAGAATCAAACATTACCAAGAAAAAAGATCTCGTTGAAAAAAAACTGACCCCCCCCAAAAAAAACCGATTAAACGCAAGACTATTGGGGGGGGCGGGGGAGTCGGGCTTGAAAATACATAAATTTTACCTTTTTTAGATGCAAGCTTACCTACTTAATATTCAAGACACTTCTTTTTGGACCCTCACAGATCTGCCAAGTTATGAATACGCTGTTTTTACTTTATAAATCCAGAGAAAATAAAGAGGTCCAATTTTTTAAAAGCTAGGGCGGGGGAGGCAAGTCCTGCCCGTGCTCTGGGCGCTCCGCCGCCGCAGCAGCAGGACCCTCAGGATTTCAGGGCCTTGACCTAGTCTGGGCCACCAGCCCGCAAGTTTCGACTCCAGGTCGGGGGCGTCAGGGCCAAATCCCGGCCCTCGAGAGGCCCCTCCACTTGGGAGCGGGTCCCAGGACTGCAGCCGCCAGTCGGGGGTCGCTCAGAATCGCCTCTCGCCGAGCGGCAGGACCGAGCACCCGAGGCCGAGGCCAGACCCCGGCATTCTCCAGCTCTAGCGCGGCGGAGGGGGCGGAGGCAGGTGTCACCGAAGGCTTCTCCCCAGACCCACAGCCGCCGCCGGCTTCCCTACCTGGAGAGGAGTTTCCGAATCCCGCCGGCCCAGCGCTCTCGGGCCTGGGCACGGGATCCTTGTAGCTGAAATGAATCATCAAGTATTTATAAGATTTCCTGCAAGACGCTCCCCAATAGAATATACTTCTTATCTGGCGGGAAATTTGCCAAAAAGCCATAAATAATTGAGACAGCTGTGATTAACCTCCCAGAAACCATACCAGAATTCACAATTCAACATTTAATTGAATGCTCTCCTTGCCCCTCATCCCGGAGCGGGTGAGGGTTTGAGAGAGAAACCCCGGCCCCACCCCGCGGGGACCCTGCGAGGGCTCCTTGGTGCCTCCCGTCTCCGAGTTTCAGGAGGTCTCCAATTCCTTCTTTAATGTGCGCGGGGACGAGCCAGCGGGATTTAAGCTCCAACTCCCCCGGGGTTTATGACTTCTAAACTCTCCCGAGATGGAAGAGCGCGACGCCCAGGTGAATGCGGGCACATCTTGTTCCAATTTGCCGGTGCCACTACAGGATTTCTCCTGGGACAGGGACCGCCTTCGGGATTTCCCGAGGCTCGGGGGTCACAAGCGAACAACACTGGGCCAAGATGAAAGATCTCTGCTGGATCCACCCAGCCTGGAAAGTTGGTCGAACTGGGTACAACTGAGGCAAAAGCAACAATTTTGGGGGGCTTTAGAGCCCAGAATTTGAGTCAAATCGGAAAAAGCTGCCCAAGGCTCTGGGGAGCAGCAACATTTGAACGCTCAACGCAGTGGCCCAACCGTATTTCTGCCTCCGGACCGCAATTCGCTTCTCCCGGAGCTTAGCAGGGCTTGTCCTCCCCCGCCCCACTCCCCCCCCCACACACACACACAAACAGGCGCACACGTGTATACACACACACACACACACACACACACACACATCAGGATGTTAGAGCTGCCGCTTCCTGCCTGGTTCCGGAGCCCCTCCCGCCCTGCAGTTACTGGCAGTAGCGAGAGCTGTGACCTCGAATCCCGAACTGGCCCTCCCTGACCTAGGTCCTCACCTTCTCCTCCCCTAGACACCTTCTACCTTCCCCAGAGCAGCTGGGAAAACCACCTGGGTCATGCCTTCCAAGTCTCCTTGCCATGCTCTTGGGAAGTCTCAAGTCTCAATCTGGGAAAGCACTCCTCACTCTCCCTATTCTTTCCCTTCCCTTTCTGCTTCTCCTCTCTCGACACCCAGCCCTGGGGTCTCCAATCTTCAAACCGCACCTTCACTCAAATATCCTGCTTCAAGGAAACTCGCAACCTTCCAGCTCCTCTCTGTGTTCACTCCCTGACCCACTCTCCCGGTGGCCCAAAGCTGCACTCACCAAGCACTCCCGCCTTCTGGAAACTTTGATGCTGGGGCCCCAAGTGCTTTATAATTTGAGCTGCTCCCCACTCCCCACATCTGGATCTCAATAGAGTTATTTTCTTATGCCCTTTCCTGCTGCCATTACTATACTCAATCTAGCTCTATTTATCTGCATCTTCTTCTATGCACAGTCTCCATCAACAAGGTGCTACTCTATAATTGGTCAAACAATCCTCATTATTGCACTTCATCTCAGTATTTTCAACAAAGTTTACCTTTACATCAATCAGACCCACATTTAAAAGCCTCTAATCTTCCCTCCATCAGCTTAATAAACTCTGAATTTCCTGCTTTTATCACAACTCCATTGGGAATTTACTTCTCTGCAAATAATTATTCATCCATTGTTTTCTCTTTCTAGCATGGTGCTATTCAACTAATTCTCTTGATGTCTTTTGGTGAACACTCACATGGGAAAACAGGCTTACTAAATATGTGGCAGTTTAAACTCTTCCCTAGGCAGCAGAGGCAGAATCTCAAATTTTCTAATGACCAATCTTAAACAATGCCTTATTTAAACCGTCTTTGCAGTTCTGACAAAATCGAGATTTACAATATTCTATATTCAAAACTGAAAGGCTGATTTCTGTTCCACACCCATTAAATATTAAAGTTCATTGGGAATACTGCCACAGGGACTGAATTTCCCAGAATTATGCAGTCTTTCAATATGTATTAAATTGTGTGCCATAAACTTTTTCATCTCTGGGAATCCCTTTTCTGCCTCAATTTCATAGAGCTACTCAAATTATTAGATAAATCTTCTGAGAAAATCTTATTCTGAAAAATATCTAGCTAAATAACTCACTCCAATTATCCATCTATGGTGTCTCTTCTTGAATTGAGTTTTTACTACTCAAGTGGGTATCTCATGTTAAAAGTTCAGTTAGCATAAAATACAACACTTGTAATTGTTACAGGTAATTTAATTTACCGGGAAATCCCTACTGTATTACAGAGTATGTTTAAAGATGATCTGGGAACCAGTAAAACTGATATTTATTGAGGTAACTAACCAACCATAGATCTCGGACACCTCACCAGGAAACCATTGTAAGAAGGCTATAGAACGAACCCTTTTCCTGGAAACCAGCAAGGAAAACAATGCACCCTTTGGGTGGCTAGTAACAAGAGAAAAAGTTTATGATGTTTGACACAGTAATATAGAGAGATACAGGCATCTTAATATGCAGTAACCACTTTAACTGGGTAATTTCCCAATATTTGAAAAAATGCTCATATAAATATTGTAAAGAGGAATTAGGTTTATGATCTATGGATGATGAGAGAAAAGATAATTGAAATTTAATAGGTAGATATTTCAATTCACAGCATTAAAATACTGCAGCCTGTCAAAAGCAAAAATTCAGAGCTAATTAACAATGACTAATGAAATTCTTTATTCAATAACCTGTTGTTTCCTTTTTAACAAAAAAAGAAAACCCAATAAATCAAAAGTTTTCAAAAGTAAGATTTATTGGAAGTTTAGTCCCTGGTCCAATAGCCAGTCAGGAGGTTAAAGAAGAAATCTGTATTTCTGCATGGGATGGAATGGTCTAAGTTAAGGGAATGAAGCCTCAAAGAACCTAACCCTGATTATTAAAACCGTTTCTGGGCACTTGAGAGGTAAAGCTGTTCCTCATTAACCCTGCATATCTCTTCCCTTATCTCTAAGTTTGCAGCACTATTTCCTAAATCCCAAAGAAGGGGAATGTTCTTTTTAATATTTGTGCTAGCATCACCTTGGCTTTCAGGAAATAAGATATAAACGTGGCTCAATTTTCCCACCTCTTCCCATTTTCTTTCAATAATTGCCAGCAAGCCTTCCATCTCCATTTGGGCTGGGAGTGGGGAGTGGATGAGTATGTATGAAGGCATCCTGCCAAAAAGTTCTGCCTCTGGCCAGGTACACTTAAATTTAAGGTTCTCTAACACAAGGCACCTATTCCTCTCTATCCAGCGACTGCAGCTGGCCCTTAGGCACATTTTTCCTTACTAGCTTTTACCTAAGCTAGGATGGCAACTGTCCACCATTTAGTTAGGGCGTGGCCCTCTTTCACAACAACCCCTGTACAAAGAAGGAGGCACTGTGCGTCATTCAACGCTATGGACAAGGAAATGGAAATTCAACGCCAGAGATACTGGCTGGTAGGTAGTTTGGCAACTGCCTCAGTCCATCAAGTGAGGGCTGGTCTCCGGAAAGAACTGTCCTAGGCTGCCAAAGGGTTAAATATTTGTAAAGGGTAAAACCTGAGCCTACCGTTTTGTGTGTGTGTGCTTGCCCGGGGGCCTGCTGGAGATTCAGTATCTCTAGGTTATTTCCTGCGATCACGAAAGTCAGTTTTCAAGAAAACAAGTCGCAAGGGTTTGAAATGTCACACCAAGTGACCTGGGCACGGCATATCCAGGGGCCATTCCCAGCCCCCTCCCACCCGGGCCATCTCCTACCCCCTCCATTTCGGATCTGGAAAGAAAATAAACCAAGGACACGCCAGACTGGTTCTGGGTGGACTTATTTTCCCCCGGCAGCAGCCATCCTAGAGGGGGCTTGTTGTGGCTCCTTCAGTGTATCGCTTGCAGGTGATGCCAAATGCAGATAAGGAGCCGCCGCCCGGCCTTCTCCTCTGTCTAGACTGGGGAATTAATAAATGCAGCGAGATTGATCATGTCGCGCATCCACTTTGGGACAGCACGGAGGACCGGGCATCGTGACCGCCGGATCTGGCCGGGGTCGGGCCCCCTGGTCACCCCGGGCCGGCCTCGATGCTTGGCGGCAGGGCCAGAGCTGCTGGGCAATGCGTCCGGGGCTTTCAGCCTTCCCTGGGAAAATAAGTGGCAAGAGGACCCGACTGCTGCAGGCCTAGAGTGCAGCGAGAACCCGAAGCCCCAGCCTCTGAGGGCGCCCAGGCGCAGTCCGCTCTAGGGCTGGGGAGGCATGGGATTGAGATGTGGCTGAGAGGGAATGAGTCTCGCCCTCGAAAGCCTGAGCTTGCTTAGAAAGGAGTAGGTCTCGAAGCCGCCAGGGGCGTGCAGAGGGGACCAAACAAGGCGGCCTCACGTGCCCGCGAACCTCCTCCGCGAGGCCCCCAGAGGCCGCAGGCAGGGAGCGCACGCCGGCTTCCGGAAGGGCCTCGGTGCTCGCAAGCAGCTCCAGACGCACGGCCCCGCCCCCGCGTGACGTCCAATCCCCGCCAGGCCGGGCCCGCTGGGAGCCGGAGCTCCTTGGCCAGCGACGTGCGAAGCCAGGGAGTGAGCCCTGGAGCCCGGTGTGGAACGCAGAGGAACCCTAGAACCTGCATTGGTCCAGTCTCCCGCTGCGCCAACAGCACACAGGAGCGTCTAGGCATTGAATTATTTTTTATTAAGATCAAAATATTCGTCCCACTATGAACTGGATGTTCTTACAATAAATAACAATAACTTACGTTTGTTTGTTCGGCAAAGGCTCACACAACTCTGTCCTCCGTCGACTGATAATTTAAACATTTTAAAGGAAAGTCTTGTTTCTACTTTTTCCCAGCAATCATGCGCTTTGGGGATTGAGTGTCTGTTCCTTTGGGTTATCCCTGTCCTCTTCCCCGCAAAACCCCAGGCGAAGCCGCCGGGCAGCGCTTGGGCAGATTTGGGGCAGGAGCCTGCCCGGCCCGGGAAGAGCCCTGCATGTTCTCCACGCCGAGGTGGTTATGTGGGTGGTGGAGTGGAGCGCGAGAAAGGAGGGGGCAGAGCTAACCCTAGTAAATCCCAAATTCCGGTTTGGAAAAAAATAAAAGTCCTCGGAGCAGGGGTCTCCAGTCTTGGTGAAAGCAGGTTGCGTCCTGGCGCTTTTGGCTGTCCTGACCGTTTTTTCTCGGTCTTCTCTCTTTAAATAATAATAATTACAAAGGCGAGAGAATTTTCGGAGCTGGAATGGCCTGAGCATGGGTGATTCTCATGCAGGGAGCATGCGAGGTCCACGGGCTGGCAGGGAGGGGTCCCCCCTCACGTCTCCACGGGACTCGGCACCATACTGTTGGGGGTGTCCGGGAGCTGGGAGGACAGGGAGGTCACGTCGCTGCCAGAGGAGTTGCCTAGGGAACCGGACTCGGAGAAGGAGACCTGGGGTGGGGTGGAGACATCAGGATGAAGCAGGTGAACCACACCAGAGCTGGCCCTCCGAGCCTTGCTCTCAGTGTCACGGAATGCCCCTAGGGGATAGCCGCTGGCTGAGAGCAAACCCTGCGGAGGGAAAAGCAGGTCCCCTGCAGCACGCAGAGGAACCAGGACAGGGATGCGGGGTGCTGCCATCCGTCCTGTGTATGCTTAAATCCAGGAAGTCCTGGGTGAAAGCGTGTTGTGGGCTAGGTGAGACTGCAAGACCCGCTGCACTCTCCCCATTGCCAGCCCCTCGTCCCATTGGTAGCCCCCTTCCCACTACAGCTAAAAGGCTAAATTCCCACCCCAAGAGTCCGGAGGTCGGGGCGGTAGGGCAGAGCCTCACCAGCTGCTGGAAGGCTGGTTGGTCCAGGTCACTCTGGAGTGCGAACTCGCTGAGTGCTTTCCATGGAGGCTGGTAGGTCTGCACCTCAACTGCGCTGCCCTGCACCGCGCTCTCGTGGCGAATGGGGCTGCCCGCCACCAGGGGCGTCCCGGTAAGTCCCTGCAGGCTCTGCGGACAAGCAAAAGACACTGGGCGCTCAAGCTAGGACTTGCCTTTTACGTCACCTTTGGAAGCGGAGCTTCAGAATTTTAGGCCTGCACTGGTTTGGGGAGAAGCGCACACCCTACTGAAGGCGGAAGAGCCCTACTTTCCACTGAAATAACCAGAGGCCCGAAATGTGCAACCCGTCAGTGCTGGGAGCCAGCCACCTAGCAAGGGAAGAAGCCTGTGCTACCATCCCTCCCTGGGTATGCAGAGGATGTGTTCAAACGGAGCCATGCTGAAAGACACAACACGCCAGACCAAATTCCAGGCGCTGCACACACCCATGACACCAGGGTTCCTCACTGTACCTCGGACCCCAAACTCTGGGCTGCTACTGGGACAAGACTACCCCACCTTAGACAAATTAATGAGAAAGCCTTAAACCCCAAGGCAAGTCTTGCTCTGATGGTACAAACACCTGCTATTGGAGAGTCCGGTTCCCCTTTGATCTCCCCAGAGCCCGCCCATAAAAGGGCACAGATACTGTGGTGGGAACCGAGGCCCACCCGACCCGTTCCTCTGGCGGCGCAGCCCCTCACCGTCTTGTCATTGTGCTGCTGTTGTTGCAGCTGCTTCATAAGAATGGATTTCTTCTTGTCCTTGCACCGCTTGTTCTGGAACCATACGCGGATGACCCGCGGGCTCAGGCCGGTCATCTCCACAAGTTGTTCCTTCATGAGCGCATCTGGCCGCGGGTTGGCGGCGTAGCACGTCCTCAGAGTGTGCAGCTGCTTCTCGTTGAGCACAGTCCGCACTCGGGTCGTCTTCTCCGTCTGCTTGTGCACGTGTGGACGCAGCGAGGGCTGTCGGCCCGACCCAGGGTCTGCGAGGACAGGGTGGGGCGAGAGGTGAACGAAGGGCAGCCACCTACTCGCCCAAAGACTAACCTCCGGGCGGCAGAGCCCTCCAGGGCCCGATTTCGTTTCCCTTTTATTTCGTTTATTGTTCCTCTCTCAAAGGAACTTTGCGTTTTCCCCTTTTTCTTTGCTCCCAGGTGGAGTTGCCCTGCTGCGATCTCCGGGGCTGGGGACCACAGTGACTATCCAGGTTATGCCTCCTCCACTCACCCGACCCTAGGAGAGCCGCTAGGGCCCCTTAGGGACTAGCAAAGTCCTCCGAAAGAAGTCGGAGTTTCCGAGGAAGAGACCGGAGGCGCGCCCGGGACTCTGGCGGGAGAAGGGAAACTAGCGTACCCGGGGTGAGGCGCGACTTTGGGATCCAGGGATGATCTCCCACTCCTGGGGTCCTGTGAGGGCCCTTCTTCCTCGTTCAGAGCCCATTCCGTCAGGCCTACGCCACGCGTCTCAAAAACCAGGCCTGGGGCAAGGACCGGCCTCTAGGGCCCTACACAGTTCCTTCCTGCCTGCCTTGGGGCCTTTGAGCCCTAGGACCCTTCTCCCAAGGCTCCAGACTCCCCTGGCCCAGCGGGCGGAAAATGCTGGCACTCTCAATTAACCTCGGGTTCTCCCAATTCCTGGGAAATAGCCCGATTCCTGCAGCCTGTAGCAGACAGCCCGCCACAAACAAAGGGGAGCCCCTTCCAGATCCCAGACAGGGTTACACTCAATATCTGCTTCATTTTGTACCACAGTCCTATCCAAACCTGGTCTATACACTCAAGGATACACGCTGTATTGATTAATGTTCCCCTAGGCATTTCTAGGTCCAGATAAATATTTACAAATAACCCATCCAGCCCAATTTCCTCTTTCTATAGGGAGGAAATAGAGATCCAGAGAGGGGAGGAGTGTTGCAAAGCCACACAGCACCCAGAGGCTCAACCTGATCTAAATATCTGTGCTATAATGCCACTGGCTAGCTGAGGCTGGGGTCCCAAGCTTTCTCACTTTCTCGGCCTGCCTATGGTTACATTAATATCCCGTTTCTAGGCAGCTCCTGATTAGCACACAGAATATCCTAGTGAGGGCTTTCTTTGATACAGGAATACTGCTGTGCCCTTATACTCTCTCCCCAAGAAGCATTTGACTAAGTTGTGATCAAATTGGGCCTCATAATACAAATTACAGAAACCTCTTTGTTGGATGGTTGGCCTTCAGTGGGCTCCTGACTGGCTGAGTGCCTTCCCAGCTCCCAGTTGGGAGATGTATTACTTACATATACACCCCCAGGCAAACCTATCTTTCCTTTCCGACAATAACACATATTCCTGGAAGAAATTCCAAATACAAGTCCCTCCGACAGGCACCATTTAAAATCCCCTGTTGGCATTCACTTTCTGCTTCTCCTAGCAGTGTGTCCCACATATTCCCAGTCACGGAGAACACAATTCTCAATTCCCCAAATTCATACATGCAATGTCTGCCTGACACAGACGAACACACAGCCTGGCTCTCAGCACACAGTTCCGCATTCATACGGAAAAACAGACACAGCAGAGGCAACCTCACGGAACTGATCACTTCGGGTCAGGAGCATAGCACCCCAAAAACATACACACACCACTGACACCGACGCAGGCGGGAGGCGCAGCCCGAGCGCACGGCTTACCTGGCAGATGCAGGCCGCGGGCTCCGGGGAGAGGACCGGGGCTGCGCGGGCTGCCGGCCGCAGCGCGCTCAAGCAGGAGGCCGTGATCTGCGCGGCAGAGCAGTTCGTGCTCCCTCAGCGAGAACTCATCTCCAGGCAGCAGCTGGCGGCTGCACACGGAGCAGCGGAAGCACTCTATGTGGTACACGCTGTCCCGCGCCCGCATCACCAGGTCGCTGCTGCTGAAGCCCACCTGGCACTTGGCGCACTTGATGCCGAACAGCCTGGGGGCCCAAGGCACCAGCTGCTTCAGCGTGGAGCCTGCAGCCGGCCTCACCTCCCACGCCGCTATGGGGTCCGGGAGACTCTCGCCCCAGATGCTCTGTGGCTCACTGGGGGCTGCGGGGGACTTGCCCGCAGGGGTCCTGGGCCCGGAGTTGCACCGACGCACCGGGGTTGGGACAGCCGTCTCCCGGGCCTGGTGGGAGCAGGAGGGCGGGTTGCCATCCCAGGCCTGGGCCCGGCCCTAGCAGGCGGTACCGGAATCCCGAACTCCCTCCAGCCTCACCTTACGTAGTCCCGCTTGCAGTAGGTCTTCCCGTCTCTCACGAAGCACGTGCACGTCTCATCTAGGTACTGGCTGCACTCGGCGCACTTGAGGCAGGCGGCATGCCACTCGAGGTCGGGCGACACCCGAAGGATAAACTGGTCGTGGATCTGACTCCCGCAGCCCACGCACATGGCGGTCCCGGGCTTCTCTGCCGGGGAAGGGCGCAGGGCCCGCGTCAGGCCTGGCTGCCCGGACCCCGGCCGTCCTCGGCCACTCCAGCCCCAACCCAATCCGCTCGTTCTTTCACTCTTTCAAGAATTGTGAGCGCAAGGAAAAGATGAGCTTTCTAATGGTCCAGAAAATTGGAAACGAAAAAACAAAATATTCTGATTTTTGTGAAGGCTTTTCGTCTCCCTCTCCAAATACTTTCGCTATCACATTCATTGAACACGGTCGTTGAATCAGTATATCTTGTAACTAAGCTCTGGGGTGAGACGAGAGTGAATACATAGTTTAGCACCAAAGACGCGACATCAATACTGAACGGTGATGTCCTGGCATTTCCGCCAGCACATTCCCACTCACTGCGACTCCCTCCTATCCCAACAGAGACACATCAGCTTTCAGTGGAGTCCCTGCTCATTCTTCTGACATGTCTTAATTTAAATATCTCAGATCAAGCGAGATAAATCTTTCCAGCTTTGAGAGACCCAAAGACAAGGAAACAAACAAACAAAAACCCCACATCCCTAAATCAAATCGGATTGCCTTAGCGCAAAACAGAAGCAGAATTCACACCCTGAGATCAGCCTATCTGGCTCGAGAAACAGTATTTAATTATAAAGCAAAACAACAGATTTCAAAGGATGAGCAGTCCTATAGGAGAAATGCACTCGTTTTATTTTTTTCCCCTCAAGCACTCTGTCAAATAGAATCCACTTGTAGAATCCACTAAACATTCTTCTGCATTAGAAATATTGCATATTAAGCACACTCATACACACCCACACAGAGAGAAAGACTTACTCTTGGAATGATCCCCCATAGCACCCAGAAAAGGATAATGAAAAATAATATCCACCATGCAGAAAGAGATGTGCGCAAAGTGTGCGACCAGGGGCAGAAGGATGAGGGTCGTGCGCCCAGCCTCGGTTCTTTGCTAACTAACTCCTCCTGCCCCGCGGAGTTGATGGAACGACTCCGCACCGGCCCGCACGCAGCATGACGTCAGCACGCACTCGCCCCGGGCCGGAGCTGAGGGCGGGACCTGTGGCGTCACCAAGCTTCCCCAGAATCGCTAGGGATGAGGGGGAGGTGATGGGGACCAGGGGGTTGATGGGCGGGGTGGGTTAGGGTAGAAGGAGGGGGTGAAGGGAGATTGGCTGGGAAGAAGAGGCCAAACCTGATTGGCTCCTAGTGAACAATGGAGCGCAACCCCCTCCCCTCAAATCTACCGGGATCTGGTCTCCCGCCCCGGTCCGGCAATCCCAGCTGGACCCTGCGTCAGCGCCAAGCTGGCTCTGCGGTCGCTGCAGCTCTGAGCTTCCTCTCGGGCTTGCTGGGCGGTTTCCCCAATCGGCCCCAGCAAGGTGATGGATACCTGGTGATAGATGGGTCCGACTCTCCTTTAGAAGCTTCTTTCTTTTATAAATTAAAAAAGAAGAAGAAGAAAAATCCCCTGTAGAGACGAGTGACCTGGGGAAAAGGGGAACGGTTTGAAGGTGAACATCATCGTCCAATTGGTCACCTTTCTTTTCTCGTGTGCTTTTGTTCTCAGGATCCAAACTAGAGAGAGAGGTTAGGGAATGACCACTTGTGTCAACTCTTTTGAGACTTCACCACTCGAGTTGCCTGTAGAAAAACAAGTTGGAGGTGGGTAGCGCTAGAATGAAGAATCCAAAAACTCTGGGGACGGGTCCTAATTTGATCCTTGCATCATTCGTGGCTTCTCCTATTTCTTCTCGTTCTTTTTCTCCTCCTTTTCCTCCTGGCTTTCTTTCTTCTTCTTTTTTCTTGTCTTTTTGCTTTTTGTTTGTTTTCAATTTGACATCAAACCTCCCCTATTCTTTCCCCACTCAAATTGCATAGCTCCTTCTAGGAAAACTGCTGGGGTCCAATGTGTGTCCTACTTCCAGAATACAGTGATTTTTACAAACTCTGGTTTTTCATAAACCAACTGCAACATCAATAAGCAGAGGAAAAAAATATTGCTCGTGGGGTAATTTACTATCTACACAGTGGTTTGTCAGTCCTTAGAAAATCCCTGAATTCTAAGAAGAATCCAGGCATATTTTTTTCTTTTTAAAAAAAAAAAAAACCTCTGTAGGTTTTGTTTGAAAGGGTTCATAAACCGGTTCATGAATTATAAATAACATTTGTCCGACCATGGTGTCTGTTGTTTTCCCATTAAAAGGCATATCGAGAACCTGTACGTGCCTGGGTGGGGCGCGGGTGAGCCCCTACAGATAGTGTCCACCGGAATCCCAGACCCAAGCCCTGATCTCCGCGGGTGTGTCAGCCCAAAAACCGAATCAAGGGCGCGCGGCTGCCAGTCTATTAAGAACCAGAGGCTGGTGGGTTTAAGATCCCGGCTGCTCCCCGGAAATGGGTGCAGCCCAGAGCGCAGGGAGAGGCTTTGTAGAAAGCCGGGCTAGGCCCTGAGGGCTCACTAGGACCACCACTCTAGTGAAGCTCCACCTCACTGTGAACGTTCTTGGATCTCCCGGGCAGGTTTGCGACCACCGCTTCCACCTTTGGAACGTCTTAGTCCTACTGGTCTGTTTCTTTGTCACTGCCTACCAAAGGCTCTATCAACAGTTTCTTGAATCTCTGGCCACTAGATCCCCGAACAGCGTTCACGGTGAATGTATGCAGAGTGCGTCAGGGGTAGAGAGAATGCTACATTTGCATTCCACAAATAAATGGGGGAAGAGGATAAGAGAGAGTATCTCTGCACGCCGGAGCTGCCCCAGGCCACTTGTGTAACGTCAGGCATCTCCATTTAATTCTCCTGCCCTCAGTTTCCTCATCTACAATATGGATATAAGAGTAGCAATGTCTCCTGTGTAAAAATTTAACTACTGGAAAAACCTTGGAATACTACCTGGCACATAGTAAGTGCTTGAAACACGTTCACTCTAATGGTTATCATTATGGCTGTGGTGTGTGTGTGTGTGTGTGTGTGTGTGTGTGTGTGTGTGTGTTGGGATCCTCTTTCCAGTGCATGGTGCCTGTGTGGGTCTGGGCTTGTTGGAGAAGTCTTTATAAGTGAGTGGACTTATAAAGTCAGCTGAGATTCCTTTGTGTATTTGATGTGTGCTTGCTATGAGGATGGGGGATGCCGTGTGTGCTCTGAGTATGAGCTTGATTCATAGGTAATGTCTGTGTATGTGAACATAGTCTCTACAGTGTGTGTTGGGTATAGAAAAAGGAAGTACACCCCATCAGGTGGCTTCCCCCTGGGGGCCCCTGGCCCAGGTCAGGCTCCCACCACAGGTCTTGCTCACCCTGCCAGGAGCAAGTAAATCAATCAGGGGTGCCAGTGGCCAGGAGGGGGCAACTCCAAGCAAAATCCTAGACTCAACCTGTAACCCTCTCTTGCCCAGAGAAAGATCCCCTTCCTGACCAGGAAACCCAGTCCTCTGAGACTCTACCCAGAAGGAGCCTTTGGCAGAAGGTGGCCTCTTCCATGCCAGGAAGCCAAGTGAAGGACAATATTTGTTCTGCACCCACCAGTGCAAAGCCTGTGTTGTTAACTGCTTAGGCTTTCCAGCAGTGTCACCAGGTAGGTTGTGTTAAAACCATTTGTTCCAGGAGGAACTGAGGCTAGAGGGAAAGTTACAGGACAAGTCAGAGCTGGCAGTGAACTCAGGTCTGTCTGGATGCCCCTTCTCTCTCTCTCTCTCTCTCTCTCTCTCTCTCTCTCTCTCTCTCTTTCTTTTCTTTCTTTCTTTTTTTTTTTTTTTTTTTTGGATACTGGGGATTGAACCCAGGGGCACTTAACCACTGAGCCACATCCCCAGCCCCCACTTTTTAATATTTTATTTAGAGACAGAGTCTTCCTGAGTTGCTTGGGGCCTCACTAAGTTGCTGAGGCTGGCTTTGAACTCACAACCCTCCTGCCTCAGCTTCCTGAGCTGCTTGGATTACAGGTGTGTACTACTGTGCTGGCTTCCTTGGTTTTTTATCACTGGGCCACTAATGACCCACTTGAGTGTGGCTTTATCACTCACACCTTCACTTCTCTATGGCTGTAAAACCAGTTTCATGGTCCCTCCATGTGGGTCTCCTGGGTCACAACCACCCCCAGAAGTCTAGCACTAGGGTGGGAGAAAAGCATACCTGCTATGCATAGCCACAGGGCACCTTCAATCTGGCCCTGCCCTGGTTCTTTGCCTCCTAGCTTCAGAGTACCCTATCCTTATTGGAATCGCTGCACAAGCTCCAAAACTAACACCAGCTATGACCCTCCTCCTAGAAAGGTTTCAGGAGCACAGAGACGTCTCCCTGGATTCTTTCTTCCCCAACCTCCCTCACTCCACCACTACTGCCTAAAACTGTTCACAAGGGCTGGGGGTGTGGCTCAATGGTGGAGCACTTGCCTAGCATGTGTGAGACACCGGGTTTGATGTTCAGCACCACATAAAAATACATAAATAAACACAACTAAAAAGAAAAAAATGAACTGTTCACAATTCCCCCCAAAGAAGATTTAGTGTACAAAGATCCCAGCAGGTGGAGGTGGGGGGCCTGGTAGAAAGCAGGTGGTCATTCACAGGCCACTAATGGCAGCTCCTAGCCTCAAAACAAGACCCATAGGGGAAAAGAAGACAGGAAAGTTCTCAGCCAGGGAATCAGGGGCTGGAAGAAAATTTCCAAAACAGGACAGATGACCTAAAACATACCAACTTTTATTATTTTATCTGTTTGCTGAGTCAATCTTCCCATCCTTTACCCACCCTTCTCCTTCTTCTTATTTCCTTCTAGAATTCTGGAACCAGGAAACTGAGAGACACTTTGGAGATTCTTTCAGCCCTAATACAGCAATGGCAATGTTAAACCAACAAGGGGGTCTTTCTAAAGCACAGGGTCCATGTGACTGCACAGGTTACATTTCTGTGAAAGAAGTATTGAGGAAGGTTCTAAATCTTAGCAGCTCCTAAGTCAATAAACCAATAACTCATACCAATACAATTAGTAAGATGATGGAGACCCAAACCCACAGCCCACATCAGTTCACGAGATGAGTTATGAACTGGTGGTCCTTGCATCTGTCCAAATGGACATGATTTTGTCTGTTGTTTTTTTCATAGTGGGCAGACACAGGCCAAGGTTGCCCAGGTTATTCTATATTAAAACGAATAAGCCCATAAGCCACAGTGCTCTTGTCCTTGGGCAAGTCAGTGGTGAGGGGACCGATGTGAGAGGCAGATAAAAGTACCACATGGAGTCTTACAGAAAGAAGAAACAAATGAACCCTTTAAAAAAAATACACAGAGAGTCTTTGTTTCCTCCCAAATCACACTCTGAAGGTAGCTGCAGGAACTGCCTCCCCAGTCCTAGATCCTGGGAAAGGAGTGGGCTGTGGGGAGGAGGGGTGCCTGTTGGCTTTGGGGAAAGTTGCATTTCCCCCCTCTTTCCAGAAGGGGGAACACAGCCAGCTCTGCTTGCCCAGGGCTCTGGAGTTTTTTGGCTCTTTTTAGCCAGCCTGCGGCCTCTAGGCCTGCCTGCCTTTTAGTGTTCTGTTTTCTTCTAGAAGCACCTCTCCCCTTGCCAAGATCCAGGTAGTGGGTAAAATGAGAAGGAAGTGGAGGGAAGAAAGAAGGGAGAGATTGAGATCCAAAAGGAATGGATGCACTAAACCAGGATTGGACGGTGATTGTGCAGAGTGGCCAGCATCTTGCCAAATGTGCCAGGTTTAGTGTTAGGGTCCTGTTTGTCCCTTTAACAGTATCTACATCCAAATTAGAGGAACTGTACACTGTCAGAGCTCAGTCTGACTTGGTGCTAATGATGCTTATTTTTCAATTAATTTCCCCAGCAGGAAAACGGAATATTGTTCTAAGCTCCTTCATCCTGCATAAATGTATGTGGATTTAGGTTTTGCAGACTTTGGGGGCTTGTTTGAGTCTCTTTGCCCACCATGGATGCTTGCCCATATGATGCTGAAATAAATGAAGATTGATTGATCATATCATCTTCAACATGAGAGTATCTTGTAATAAAGTTATTGTCCTTTTAAAGGTTTAAAAAGATGTCTTCTATTCTTTCCAACATACATTTGTAAGAAATTAAATATGTGTGGGTTTTTTTCTCATAACAAGGACCATAGATTCTTGTCTTATTTGCTTATTCATTATCTTGTAACGAAACAGGAGATGTAAATTTCATAACATTTGGCACTAGCCGAAGCAGCAATTTTTCAAAAGAACTACGATGGATTCTCTTTCACTGAAAAACATCTTGTGGAGGTTTGATTTACCAGTAAATTCCAAAAATAGATAATAACATGAGATAATAGAATCTGGGTTGTCACCTCCTGTCCGATGGGATTATCCCAGGTCTGATCATGGGCAGATTGTGATTAATGTGATTGGGGATGGGGCATTAGTCCTCTGCAGGAGAGAATCCAGTCAGATTGTCATCTGCTCTGAATGTGTAATCGGTTTGGAGGCAGCAGAAAAGCAGCTTGTACCAGATTTTGCCACATCACTGCAATGAGGTCTATTTTGATCAGCTTGAGTTATGGACAATATAAATTATTTATGGCTGCTTTGGACATGCCTCACACTTGTAAAGACCTTCAGAACAAAGTAATAATGCTCCTCTGGTTGTTGTAGGAATCTCATTCTGCTAAATGTCGGCACCCACATCTTGCAAAGTGTAAGAAGGAGAAGAGATTGATGGCCGGGAGGTTCATCACTAAATACCCACTGAACATCACAGAGTCAAAGGGTTGCTGGAGGCTGGGTAGGCGAGAACCAAGCAGTGTGTGAAGAATGGGAAGGAGACCCAGACTCAGCACAGGCAATGAGTGGTGAGGCTCAGACAGCTGGGTGTGGGGAAGACCTCCTCACACTAAACAGGCTTCTTGATCTGTGCCTTTAAAGTTGAAAAAGCATCAGAAGTGGCTTGTAAGTGTAGAGGGAGAGGGTTGGTAGCCAAGGGCAGAATGCACAAATGTCCTGTTCAGCAGGGAGGGAAAAGGAAAGTGCTGTTATGTTTGTTCCGTGCAACCACTTCGTGCTGGGCACTGGCCGGGATTGCGTGCATCAGTCTGCACATGTCAGATGAGTGCTTTGGGGTAAAAGAAAGCCCAGCTAAAACTGGCATAAGCAGAAAATGAGCTTGCTCAAACAAGCACAGAGCTAGGAGCAGCCCTGGAGTTGGGGGGACAACCATGTGATCAATTCTTAGTTCCTCTGCTTTACCGTCCACAGTCTCAGCTTCATTCTAAGGACTGTTCTTATTTGTGCTTGCAAAATGACTACCAAAATATCTAGGTGCATATGTCTCTTTGTCTGTGAGAGAAGAAGCTGGTATCTTTGCAGAACCCTCTCCTCATCAAAAAACTCTTTTCTGTTCCCTTGGCCCAAATTAGCTTACTTCTGCCCAATCACTGGCAAGGAATTTGGGATTCCCAATTGAGTTAGACTAATGAGCGAAGGCATAAACCAGTGAATACTGATAAATATTTAAGAACTTAGCCGGACATAGTGATGCATGCCTGTAATCTCAGTGGCTCAGGGAGGCTGAGGCAGGAAGATTTCTAATTTAAAGCTAACCTTAGCAAAAGCAAGGCCCTAAGCAACTTAGTGAGACCCTGTCTCAAAATAAAATATGGAAAAGAGCTGGGGAGCTGGGGCTGTATTTCAGTGGCAGAGAACTTGCCTAGCATGTATGAGGCTCTGGGTTCCATCCTTAGCACCACATAAAAATAAATAAAATAAAGCCATTCTGTCCATCTACAACTACAAAATTTAAGACTGGCTCTCTAGGAAAAAACTTGTCATGGATGCTTTCCAAACTTGGCCCACTTATGGTTGCATAAGTGTATAAAAAGTAAATATATTTCCTATAGCTTAGCATAAACAATTATAAAAAATAAACTAGAATTAGTATATTCCAAATAAAAATATTTAAAATTCTGTTATCAATTCAACAAGAAAGGTGTAAGTCTTCATGAAGAAAACAATCTTGACTAAAGCTACATAAAGAAAAGCAAATACACAATTGTGCCACATTCTTTAGAAGGGTGGGGTTGCTTCTCCCCCAAATAACCTACAAAAGCATAAATCTATAAGTATAAATCAGTGTAGCACAAATATAATTAAATCACCAATGGAATTTTACAAAATAATTCCAAAGCCGAGGTGAAAGAAAAAAATGTGTGAAAATAGTAAGGGATGTTTATAAAAGAAGAGAAATGAAAGGTGATTTTCCCCTTGAGATATTCAAATTCATTGTGAAGTTCTAATAATGAAAATAGTTTGACAGCAAAGCAGACCTGATAGATTTAAGGTAGCAGATTGAAATGGCAAAAATAGGCTTTTGATTTCCTAGTAATTAACTGGAAAAGTGGATGATTTTTTGGTGTGTGTTTGTTTCTTTTTCCAGTCTGGGGATGGAATCCAGGGCCCCTCACATGCCAGGCAAGTGCTCTGCCCCTGATCTAGCTGCATCTCCAGCCTGGCAGATACTGTTGATACATTTGAAGAAAATTAAAGTTGGACTTCTCTGCGGGCCAACATCTGCTTCACATGAATTGAAGATTCAAAGTAATGATAAAGCCACAGAGGTACTAGGTACAAATGCACATAACTCTCCCTATAACCTCAGGATGAAAATGGGTCTTCCAAGTGGTGCTACAAAAGGCAGCTCTGGTTGGAAAGACACAGGGGCTTGACCACAGTGCAATAGCTGTTTGTTGTTGATGACAGACTAAGGGAATGAGACTCTTAAAAAAAAAACTCACTATGTTAAAAATTCAAATACCAATAAGAAAATTATGAACATTAACAATAACAACAACAACAACAACAACAAAACAGGAGCTGAGGTTGTGGCTCAGTGGTAGAGCACTTGCCTGGCATGGGTGAGGCCCTGGGTTTGATCCTCAACACCACATAAAAATAAATAAATAAATAAACAAATAAATAATAAAATAAAAATTAAATCCTTTAAAGGGGGGGGGGTGGCATGTAGCTCAGTGGTAGAGCACTTGCCTGGAATGTGCAAGGCTCCAGGTTCAATCTCCAGCACCCCTCTTAACAAAAAATGGGCTGGAAAGAAGAAAAAAAATCTGATCAATAACACATGGAAAACTGTAGTCTTGTAAGTGGTATTAGATATCTATTCTGCATTACAAATCTCTGCAAATTGTGACTTAAAACTACATGCATTCACTATCTCATAGACTCTGTAAGTCAGAATGCTGAGCCTGGCTGCTGGGTGTGCTCAGATCCAGCCTGAGGTCCAGGGCAGCCAAGTTCATTCTCATATGGAGCCTTGATGGGAAGGATTCCAAGCCCCAAGCTCCTTCAGATTGGTGACAGAATCTTTTTTTTTTTTTTCAGCTTCATTTCATGTTAGTTTGCTTCTTCAAAAGTAGGGAGAGGGAGAAGGGGAAAGGAGTGAGGAAGACAAGAAGGGAGGGAGGGTTGGGGTGGGGGAGAGAGATTCTACTGCTTGAGTGTCTGAGTTCTTTGGAAGAGCTTGCCTGATTGGGTAAGGCCCACCTAGGAAAATCTCCCTTTTGATTAATTCAATGTTAACTGATCGGGGACCTTAATTATATTTGCAAATTCCTTTCACTTCACTTTTGCCATATTCTACTCATTAGAAACAAGTCACAGGTATTCAAGGGGAGGTATTATACAAGGGCATGACTCATTGGAGGGCCACTTTATGTGTGTCTACTACATTAATAATCAATGAAAAGCCAATTAAAGCCCCATGAATTGCCATGTTTGGTTTCTCACATTAGCAAAAGTTTAGAAAAAAAAAAAAGAAAATCTGAAAATTCCCAGTGTTGGTGCAGTATAGGAAAACTGGTCCTCTGATAGCCTATTGGAGGGAGTGTCAAACTGTCTAGCATCCTGAAAGCAGTTTGACCAAATTTGCCAAAGTCTTCACATGAATCTCTTTGACCCAACAAAATTTCTGCTAAAAATTATCCCAAGGAAGTACTTATGGATAATCGATGTAAAGATTTAACCACACAGCTATACACTGAAATTTTACTTATAATATCTAAAACAAAAAGGGAAATAAAAATAAACAGAAGAGGGGTTGGGGCTGCGGCTGGGGCTCAGTGGTAGAGCGCTCGCCTAGCACGTGTGAAACACTGGGTTTGATCCTCAGCACCAGATAAAAATAAATAAATAAATGTTCACCTACAACTAAAAAAAAATTAAAAATGAACCCTAAATTGTTAAAAAAAATGTGGTACTCTCATACAATAGAAGTGCACTGACTCACACTATTTTAGAATTCAGGCTCTCCTAAAGGCTTCATCTGGGCTGAATTTGGGAACCACTGGGATAGACTCCTAAGGAGAGTCCTTGAAATCTCTTTTCTGAACACTGAGAGCGGAGCTATGAATAAGACAGATATGATTCCTGCCCTTTCTCAGGGAGGAAAAGACTCTGGGACAAGTGTCTTTCATGAAATCCATGAGAAAAGAGATGACATCTCCCCTTCACCCTCCACAGCACTAGAAGAGGAGAGCAAACTCAGCAAAGACCTACCAAACCACGAAGTCTCTAGGTGCCCTCAAAAGGCAGGCCAAGGGCATTAGCGGGAAAGCAGCCATCCAGTGGAACTTCGGCTGATATCTCTTGGGCACTTGCAAGGCTCTTCAGCATCAGAGAAAGTTCTGGTATCCATTTCTGTCCATGGGTATATTGGAAAGATATGCATGTTTTATTAAGCCCAGAATAAGACTTCAATATTTATATATAAATCTCAAACTTCCCTTCAGCATTAGGAAGGCTAGCAAGAAGCAAGGTTAATTTGATAATGTAGGCAAATCCCTTTGCCATTAATCCCATGAATCATACATGTCTCCTCTAAGAGTCTGAAATATGAATATTTTAGCACAAGTAAAGTATCAGGAAAGTAAAATCTCACTAATTGGAACAAACTGGGAAAAGTTAAAGTACATCCTAGAAGATTTAAATTCAAGGTCACCTTTTTATGTAGTACGTGCATGTTTATATGAACTTTACGTTGAAAGTAAAGTTAACAAAGTGAACAGGTCCTTTTCAGATAGAGGTCTCACCTTAGCTGTGTTCACATTGAACTTAGGAGCTCAGGAGTTTCAAAGCTTATTTGTTAGTATGCTTCTAGGTGCAGCCAGTGTCTGAAAGAACAGTTTTGGAAAAACCACCCTTGCACAACTGTGGACTACAACAGCCTACTTAGTACACCTTTTTCTCCCAGACAATTATAATGGTTGTTGTCACTTCACTGGGATCCTTAGTACACATTCTCAGCTTCTAAGCCCAAAATTTCAGAGTGCTCTAACTTTAATGATCACATCTGGGGTTGGCGGGGGTTCCTTACTTTCCCAAGCACTTGGATCATGGCTGTGCCTTTAATTACCAAGAACTCCCTTTAGGAAGATTTTTTTTTCTTTCTCTTGGGGAGAAAATTTCTCTTTCTGGAATACCTACAATGGACCTCTAGAGTGAAAGCCCTTGAGGGCAAGTACTATATCTATATTCCTGGACCTAGAAGAGGCCTTACACACAATAAGTGCCCAGCAAATGGTTGTTGAATTAATGCTATCCAGCTATCCCTGAAGTGGGCCTTAAAAATGGGTGGTAGCCAGGTTCCAAAGTGGCCCCTAGTGATCCCTGATTCCTGCCATTTCCCCCGAGGGTAGTTATCTTCTACACTGTGCCAACACTGAATAATGTGATTGATCAACAGAATATGGCAACGGTGTTGGCATCTCATTACTGAGTTTAGGTGAGAGAAGGCTGAAGCCCCCTCCTCCACTACTTCGGAGAGAAGCCCTATATAGAGGTTCTTGGTGAACAACAGCAGCCTCCTGCCCATAGCCACAAGTGAACCTGGAAGCAAATCTTACAGTCCCATTTCAGTCTCCAGAAACCACAGCCCTGGCCACTGCTTTGAATGCAGCTTCATGAGAGACCCTGAGCCCCACAACCACCCAGCTCAGCTACTCAATGATTCCTGAACCCCAGAAATGACATAAGGTCGTGAATGTTGTTTCAAGCTGCTCATTTTGCCTTCCTCATAGAATCCCACATGTTTCTTCCCCATGAGGAAGGCACTGGCTTCCCTCATCTACCAAGAAGGACTCAGGATCAGTGCAACAAAGATGCTTGTGTGAAACATCTCAGTTAAACCCCGAAATAAAAGAAAATGGATACAAACCCAGATCCCACACCTGTTGTCTCTCAGAGAACAAAATCATCACATTTCTCTTGCTCAAATAATCTTTCCCTTAAGTCTGTCACTCTGTTATCGTCTGGAATTTCAACATCTGGTAATAATAAGAGTAGCGATTATTAAAAATATACCAAGGGAAGCTGTTTGCATAACCCAGAAATGTTCGAGGTTTCATGGTCATGATTTTCAAGTAGAGAAATGACAACACATGGGAAGGAACTGATATGTTGAAAAGAGAATCTGAAAGCAGCACGGTTAGAATCATCTGTGAGTGTTTTTAGCACAAAGAAAGAAATCCTGTTGGCAGACATTGCTAAGAAGGTAGGTCCATTTTCACGTGCTGTACATAGAAAGGCAAAATGTCTTGCAAGATAATTGCTTGTTTGAGAACACAAAGGAGCATGGAAAATCTGAAGCAGGTTTCAGGAATATGGGCCTGTTTCTCCCCAGCCCACACTAAAATAGTGCAGGGGGACCACCCAGATGCAGTACTCCGGGGTCTCATCTCCACCAGCTTCCAAACATTCAGTAAAGACGCTGGCTCTGCTGTGCAGAGCTTCCAGACAAATCCCTGAGCCTCCTTCCTATTCAGAACTTCTGCAGCAGCCACAGGAAGTGGAATTGGAGCCATCCAGATGGATGGCACCAAGAACTGAAGGAGGCTGAGTGTGTCCCAGTGGCTCTTGTTCACGGAGCCCTGAAGCACTGGTGAGTGGAGATCAGCATGTGAGATGGCTACAAGATCTTTGTCAGATGACTACTTAAATTACTGGCTTTTCAAATAATTTTATTTTTTTTTAAGGATGGAAAATAAATACTTGGGGATGGAATTGCTGAGTCATATGACAACTCAGTGTTCAGCATTTTGAGGAACTGCTGGACTATTTACCAAGCCAGCTGTACCATTTATGAGGGTTCCTACCAGCAATGTGATGGGTACCAGTTTCTCTAGATCCACATCAGTACTCTGTTGGGAAGGGGATGGGGCTACGGCCACGGGGTGTGATAGCTTGAAGGTATGAGGTTTCTGTTTAGTTGATGCAAGTGCTCAAAAGCTGTGATGGATTATACAATGGATTGTACAATATATGAATAAACATTGATTTGCATATATTAAATTAGTGAATTGTAGGGTGTGTGAATTATATCTCAAGACAGCTATTGATGAAAACAATCAAACAAACAAAAACAGCAAATGCCAGAGGAATGAGGAAGAAGGAGAGATAAGTGCAGGCCAGGCAGTCAGAGAAGGCTTCTCAGGTGAAATGCCCCTCAGTTCACCCATGCATTCATTTGCTCATTCACAAGGACACATTGAGTATTTACCTGTGCCACATGGTGTTGTAGGAGACACGTCTACAACAGTGAGCAGAACAAAGTCCTTGCTTTGAAAAATAAAGCATAATAAAGAAATGGACAAAATAGGGAAGAGGTTAGATAAAGTAGTAAAGCCTCTCCTAGGAGGTAGTAGCTAAGCTGAGACCTGAAGGAAGAGTGGGAGCCAGCCACAGAGAAGACCAGTAGGAAACACATTCCAAACAGAAGGAATAGCAAATGCAAAGGCCCCAAGGCAGAACCATGCTTATGCATTGGAGGATGAATGAGAGAAGGAGATCGGTTGGAAAGCCAGGGGCCAGATCAAGCTGGGATTTGAAGCCCTGGCAGGAGCTTGGAATCCCCCCCCCCATTGGCCCCCAGTACAATGGGAGGGTTTTGAGAGGAGATGGTGTAAGGTGATTTATGTTTTAAGAGGATAATTATTTGTTTTGAAGCATATAGCCTGAAAGGTAAGGCTGAGGCTCAGTGCCCAGTTAAGAGGCTACTGTCGTTGTCCCAGTGACAGGGGATGGTGGCTTGGTCTTGGTAGAAGCAGAAAGCTAGAGCCAACAGGATTTGCCAGTGGAGTGAATGTAGGATCTGGGTCAGACTTAAAAATAAAATACTTACATTTATACTTCTCTCTACATTCTGGTTGTAAGTCATATAAGCAGAGGTTTCAAACTGGGGACCTGATATGTGTGTTCGCGTGACTGTGTTTTAGTCGGTTTTATTGAAATGAAACGTACTTACATCTAATAACATTCATTAATTTTAAACGAGCAGTCTGAGGAGTTTTGATAAAGGTACACAGCTGTTGATGTACCAAAATCATGACGTAGAACATTTTTCTCTCTCTAGAAAGTTCCCTTATGCCCATTTGCCATCAATCCCTTCCTTTCACGACAGCTTGTGGCAACCACCACTGGTCTGCTTTCTGTCCTTCCAGTTTTAAAAATGTCATAGAAATGGAGTTGTATGTCTTTGTAGTCTGGCTTGTTACCATAGTGCTTCTGAGATCCATCCATACTGTTGCATGGATCAGGAGCATGGGCTTTTTTATGTTATACAGTGTAATACAACAGACCATAGATTTATTGATCAGTTAACAGGTATTTAGATTTTTTCCAATTTTCAGGTATGATAAAGTAAGCTGCTATAAACACCTGAGTATAATTTCAATCTAGGGCTACTGCTAAGCCATCCAACCCATGTGTGTTAGGACAGTCGGAAAATTCAGCTTCTATTTCTGACCAAAATTCAGAGAACTGACAATTGTCCATGAGAGTGAATGAAGTGTCCACCATTGACCCCGTGACACAATAACACACAATAAGTTCAAAATATTTTCAGCATAGTACCTGGTGATGAACATGATGAATAACTGTAGGCTTTACATACATTATGTTTTCACAGCTTTCAAAGTTGTCCTTTTCTACTCCATACATATTATTGGCACCATCTGTTGGTAGTATATCTTAGCCAATTCCCCTCTTCAGGTTACACTGACTCAGTGTTGTCTCAGCTTATTTGAAAATATCCCATCGTTCCATTCAGACTCCTCACAAAGGCCAAGCCTACAATCACTTTAAGCTTGGCCTTAGAATCTTTGAATAAACAGTATTCAAATAATAACAGTTATATTAGACAGTAATTCTACTCAACTAATATTGAGTAGAATTGGTAATATCTGTGAACTCATCCAAAGCCAAGGAAAACTGCTTGAAATAATTTGCTTGCTTTACAATTGATGATAGATGTTGTTCCCATGTCCTCCCCTCTTCTCACATAAAACCTCCTAGTATTAAACAAGTTAATTTTCTCAGGACACATTTTTTTTTCAGCTGCTATATTCAAACAGTTTTATCAGCTCACTATTAGTAAAATGACTCTCCTTGTTGAACAGATGAGGTGCTTAGAAACCTACTTTGGTTGCATTTTCTTTTCTTTTCTTTTTTCTTTTTTCGGTACTGGGGATTGAACCCAGGGGCACCATATTACTGATCCATATCCCCAGACCTTTTTTTAAAAAATTATTTATTTTTTTAGTTGTAGATGGACACAGTATCTTTATTTATTTATTTTTATGTGGTGCTGAGTAACCCAGTGCCTCACATGTGCCAGGCAGGTATTCTACCACTAAGCTACAGCCCTAGCCCCCACCCCAGACCGTTTTATTTTTTATTTTGAGACCATGTCTTGCTAAGTTGCTTAGGGCCTTGCTAAATTGCTGAGGCTGGCCTTGAACTTGTGATGCTCCTATCTCAGCCTCCAGAGTCATTGGGATTACAGGCATGTGCCACCATGCCCAGCCATCTTCATCTTTATTCTTTACATTTATGAAGAAATTCTGATATAATGAGATAATCTATTGTAAATGTCTCATATAAGATAACATGTTCTACTTAAAATTTTCCAATTTTTCTGAAGGCTGCTCTCCTGAAAGTTGGGAATGTGTGGTAAGTGGTTAGTTTGTTAATGTACACATATATTCTTTCGGCATCACTGCACAATACTTTGTGCCACTCAATAACAGAATAATTCATGTTCCATTGGATTATTGTTCAGGCCTGTGTATGGGCCCAGCTTCTCCCTCTGCCCAGTTCTGCTTTCATCACATTTCTCACACAAGGGTGGATCCTAAGGGTATACCTTAATAATTATCTTGTATCTAAATTTGTCTCAAAGTCTGCTTCCAAAAGAAGCAAGAATACATGAGCAGTCTGGAAGGGCAAGTGATAAGATGGGTTTGGGAACTATATTACTCTTTGCCAGATGGGCACCAAGGACTTCATCACGGCTGGTATCTGGACCACAGCTTCTAGCATAAGGTGGTGGTCCAATTGTTATAACTTATTGGTTTGAGATGGAATGCTCACAAAAGGGAATATACTGGACATTTGAGAAATACGGGTGAGATAGTAACTACAAGGACAATGGCATTGGGTGGCAACTGCTAACCTCCACAAGGATGCCCTAGGAAAATAATACAAAAGACTAGGAATGATTAACAGGTAATTGAGAGCCATGTATAAAAGCTGGAGGACCTCCTTGACAGCAAACAATGAGGTGAACTTCAAGTATTTGAACTTTAAGGATCATTTCCCATTTAATTCACCAGTGTTGTTCCTGCAGAAATCAGACTGAAGCTGGAACATGATAGTAGACCTGTAAAGTACACAATCTCACACAAGTGGTAGCTGTGTGGCAGCCACCACACCAATTCTGGTATCTTTACTATCCTTACTATAGCAGGTGAACATGGTCTCAAGTACATTTTATGTGGGCAATGATTTGGCAAATAGGTTCTTTTCTATCCCTGTGAGAAAAGTGGATCCAAACTAGTGTGCATTCACATGGAACAAAAACAGTATACATTTACAGCTTTGCCCCAGGGCCATTATCAACTTTCAGCATCTGTCATAACATGGCCTAAAGAGATCTGGACCATCTGGACACAGTGCAGAACATCACAATGATCCATTACATGGCTGACATCACACTCCCCTCCGTCTGATGGACAAAAAGTGGCTTGCACATCAGAGGTCTTGGACTGTCACATGTATTTCATAGGGTGGGAGATAAATCCTATAAATGTTATGGACCTGTTATATAAATAAGATGTTTAGGGGTCCAGAGTCGGGGCATGCCAGAATATCCCATCCAAAGAAAAAGACAAATTAAATTGGGCATGGTGGTATATGACTGGAATCCCAGTGACTGGGGAGGCTGAGGCAGAAGGATCACAAATTTGAGGCAAGCCTCAGAAACTTAAGAGAAGCCCTAAGCAACTTAGTGAGACCCTGTCTCAAAATTAAAAAATAAAAAGGACTGGTGATGTGACTTAGTGGTAAAGCACCTCTGAGTTCAATCCCAGTATGCTCCCCTACAAAAGAGTACCTCTTTAGGGTGGGTATTTCCCACAATAAAGAAGAAGCATATCACAGGAGATAGCTGAAAAGACCTTAAAGAAACACAAGGAAAGGATAGGGCACAGGTACTTTTCAGAATAACAAAGTTGAAGTCAAACCCACTATGATACCTCTTGAGAGCTCATGGCTATGCAGCTTCTAGGTCCTTATGATAGGCCAGGAGCTGGCAGAGGGTATAATAGCATTGGTGAGGGGCTGGTTTTGAGACGATGAGGCAATATGCCTGTGGTGGAGGGTAGGGAGGCTATGATGACTATGGTGGCTATAATATAGGGTCTGATAGATTTGGAAGAGACATCAATTACTGCTTCTCAGGAATGTCTGATCATTTTTCCAGAGCACCACAGGGCATTGTGTACATATGAGGGGTTTGCCTTACAGAGCCACTGAGAATGATATTTACAATTTTTAATCTCACCTCTTAACCCCATGAGGGTACACATTGAAATTGGACCAGATGGCAGAGTAACTGGTGAGGCAGATGTTGAATTTGCTACTCATTAAGATGCTGTGGCAGTTATGGCAAAAGATAAAGCTAATACGCAACACAGATATGTGGAACTCTTTTTGAATTCTACTGCAGAACAAGTGGAGGGGCTTATGATCACAGCTATGTGGAAGTCTTTTTGAATTCTAGAGCAGGGGCAAGTGGTGGTGCTTATGGTAGCCAAATGATGGGAGGAATGGTCTTATCCAATCAGTCTAGTTATGGGGGTCCTGCTAGCCAGCAGGTGAATGGTGTTTATAAGGTGGCTATGGTGGTCAGAGTAGTATGAGTGGCCATGACCAAGTTCTGCAGAAAACTCCAGTGACTATCAGTCGAACCTTGCGTAGGAGAGAAAGAGCACTGAACAGCTACTACAGAAATAAAAGCTGTGCATTCATGGGAGCTGAAGAGAATGGGAGGGATGTCTAGAATATCCAGTATGATTGGTAAGTGGGAAATAAAATGATTCTGATCACTCTTGGTCAACTTTCTTTCTCCTCTTTAAAGAAAACAAACAAAGTTAAGGTTTAACAGTTTCGCATTACACACTTGTAATTCATGCTTACTGTAAAGTGGAAGTCAAGATTGTTTTAAAACTTTTAAGTTTTAATTAGTTTTGAACACTGAAACATTCATCTAGGATGTAATAGCAAAGTTCATAACTGTTAGAACAACTTCCAGCTTTCTTCAAGTTAGTGATGTTGTAGGAGTATATCTAAGCAGCAAGCATATTTAGGTTAAAGCAGTTTCACTTATGTTGAATGTTGCTCTTAGGGCGGGGTTTGTAGCTCAGTGGTAGAGTGCTTGCCTAGTATGTTTGAGGCCCTGGATTCGATTCTCAGCACCACATATAAATAAAATAAAGGTCCATTGACAACTAAAAAATATTTTTAAAAAATGTTGGCCTTATACCACAATACATTGAAAACTTTAGCTGCGTGTTGAGAAACATGGTCTTCTGTAAAACTCAAATATAGGAGCTGTGTCTGTGACTCAAAGTGAAAATATTTGACATGTTTATTAATTCTAGCTTTTGATTTAATATCCTGGAAGGCATGTGAGTGTACACTTTCATTTTATTTTAAGATCTAAGACAAGTTTGATCTATAATACCAATACTTAGGAGTTTGGTCGTGTCGTTTGTATGATATTCTGAGGCTTTGATTTAAATCTTTCCTTGTATTACAAGTTCCGTTTAGATGTATTGTACCAAGTGAAACTTGTTAAATAAATCCTCCTTTTAAAAACTGGGGGAAAAAGGAAGGAAGCATAATGCCCAGTATATGCCACCTACAAATACTGCCCTAGACCATATGCCAGGTGACATAAAAGGCCACTAGCTGTAAGTGGAGCTCAGAGCAGAAGAGGTTTACAGCAGGTCCAGACTACAGTGCAGGCAGTCCTGCTATTTGGCCATTTGTGTTTGCATAGTGTTATCAGTGGCATAAAAAGGTGTTGTGTAGAGTTTATGGCAAGCTCTGCCTGGTAAACTACAACACAGGCCCCCATGGGATTAGAGCTAGGTCATGCCATCTGCAGCAGAGATTTATGTTCTTTTGAAGAAAAAAATGTTGTGCTTGTGTGCTATTGGGTCTGCTTATGGGAAATCAAGTGACCACATGTCAGGTATTATCTGTAATAATCTGGGTTCCGTTAAACCCAGATCATAATATCAGACAGGCAGCAACAATCCAGGGTAGGATGGAACTGGTACATCTGCGACTGAGCACAACCAGGACCAGAGGGCACACACAGGTTCATGAGCTGGCATCCTAGACCCCATGACCGCTGCTATACCAGCCCCTCTCCCCAAGTTCCCACTTATGGCTATATGCAGGATACATTACAACCAGCTAACAAGAGGAGGAAAAATCCCATATGTGGCTTATGGGGGTTCTGCTCAGAATGGGATTTCAGATTGAAAATGGAGGGCAAGTGCTCTGTAGCCTCACATAAAGGCAGGGTTGAAAGAGAATGGTGAAGGAAAACATTTGAACGGGCAGGGCTTCAGGAGGGGCACTTGATCATCCACTTTGTGTGGACAGAGAGGTGCCCCAAGTTTACAATGCATATGAGCTCAGGGACAGTGATGAAAGGCCTCCTTGGCCAGCTAGGGGCCTAGAAGCAGAAAGATTTGAAGACTGAGGACAAGGAGACCTGGGATAGAAGCATGAGGTTGAATGTTAACACCCACCATAAAGCCGCCATGGAAGAGGTACCAAGAAGTCAAGAAGACAAAAGTGTCCTGGCCACTTGATCTTGGCTAGCCTTTGTTATCAGCCACCTAGTGCAGACACTAAGGGCACATACATAAAATGACCACGGTGGCAGAGACAGTCTCCCTAACAGCATGGGATGCCACTTATAGAGGCTAATCTAACTACTGCTGCTGATTGAACCCCACTCTAGACCAACTGGCCCTATGGGGGCAAGTTGAGTATACTGAACCCCTTCCACCTTGGAAGAGCCATGATTCATCCTGATGGGGATTGACATATATTCTAGGTACTGTTTAATATTCCTGCTCACAGAACCTTAGCATCACTGAGAGAGAATCAAGTACATATTTGCCAGCACTGGATCTCACATAACAATTTACTGCAATGGTGGTGCAGAAATGAGTCTAGGATTCCCTAAGCATTCTACCATTTAGATATTCCTGGCACCTAAGTAGATATTCTGAGGTAGGTATTGGAATGGCCTGCTAAGAACCCAATTGTGGCAGTGGCTTGGAGACAGTACTTTACAAGGATGAGGATGCCATGTACATTTTTTTGTGGGGGGTACTGGGGATTGAACTTGGGGGCACTCGGCCACTGAGACATATCCCCAGTCCTATTTTGTATTTTATTTAGGAACAGGGTTTCACTGAGTTGTTTAGTACCTCACTTTTGCTGAGACTGGCTTTGAAATCTCGATCCTCTTGCCTCACCCTTCCAAGCTGCTGGGATTACAGACATGAGTCATGGCACCTGGTGCCATGCACATTTTGAATCAAAGATGATGCTCTGACTTTGGGACCTGCTGGGCTAAAGGTCTTTGTATCCAAAGGAGGAATCGTCCACCAGATGACTCAGCAAGAGTCCTCTTGAGCTACAAGCTATAGATGCCACCTGGGCACTTTGTGAACCCTATGTGCAGGAACCAGAAGTCAAGAAGAGTCATCAACATCTTGGCCAAGATTGATTCACTTTTAGCACTCTCTTGCCCAATCATGACAATAGAGAGGCAAGTGAAGTGTAGCAATCCTAGTTTGAGAAGTGCCTGGTGGTCATCAAGGGACCACAAATCTCCAGAGTACAAGGCATCAGGTAAACCAGAACCTGGTGGAGATACTAGCAGAGAGAAGGGCATTCAGAATGGATGATGAGGAAGGAGACAATGAGCACCAGTGGTGGTGATCCCCAAATAACTGCAGCAGCTGGGGTTATAGTTTGTCCCAATAACCTTCCTCTTCAATTTCAAGCAAGAGTCCTAGAGGAGCTGCTCCTAAAATTGCCTGGGTGAAGCCCGTCTTCAAAGGCTGGCTGTGGCAACTCTTCCAGCTCTCTTTCTTCTTTTCTGTCTGGACAAATATTTCTACAAATGCTTGCTGAACAGCCACAAATAAGAGGCAGCTAATGGAAACTATGCATCCTGCCACCAAGACAGCACATAACTGAGTGAGAAAACACACGTAAACATCTATGGGGAAAATCCTCTAACATCAATATTTTCATACACACATTTCTCTGGTACTTGACCTGCACGCACATTCCATACCCTGGGGAGCATCTCATGTATGCCCAGAGCAAGTTTGGTCAGTTGTTACAGACTTTAGCTATTTTCTGTCTCTTCCTTTGCTCTGTCCTGCTCTGCCCGGAACCATAAAGTCCCATGGGCATTGTGCCTCTGCTGGGCAAGGCTGCTGCTGCTGATTCACTGGAGCCTGGGAAGTGCCAAAACTGCCCTGTGGGGTAGGGGTGGGGAAGCTTCTCTCCCCTTTTGTGTTTTGCTTTGTCATGGGTGGGGAGACAGAGAAGAAGGTTAATTCATATCTCAATTTTTAAAAACATAGTTTTAAATAAAATCTTTCTTTCTTTCTCCACCCCTCCCCCCAAACCAGGGCTTTCTCTTTCTTTCAACTTAAAGTATCCTTCTCTCTTTCTTCCACTTCCATAAGACTTGGATTTGAGTCCAGAAACTGGGTTGGAAGGCAAATGCAGTGATAAATGGAATGTTAAAAGGCTCTTCCCACAGCTACTTGTGGGGGGAAGGGGGGTCCACGGCCCTACTCTATTGCTCCTGTACAGATTTATGTTTAAGGTGGGTTCTCACTTTGTTCCTAGAACCAGGAGTGTGAAGAATAAAAGATTAATTCATGTAGGAGGATCAAGGATGCTCTTACACAAGAAATGTTACTTGAGCTGGGTTTTAAAGACGAAATAAAGATAAGTTTGTGAGGTTGGGAAAGGTTTAGAGGTGTAGAGGGACATCTGAGGAGACATCCCAGAAGGCGGATGGATATGGAGATTTGGTAGTCGCTGGTATTGAAGTCAAGATGTGGGAGGCACTGCCCAGCAATAGCAGAGTGGAGAAAAGAGGGCCAGGGCGGGCTTCGAGTTCAAAGCCTTTCTCTGCCTGGGCAGCTCCAGCCGCCTGACCAGCTGCTACGCCTCCTGCAGGCGTGCACAGGGTATTCCGCCTTGTCTTTGCACCATCTCCCTTCCCTGTTGTGTCTATGTGCATCTCCTAGAATCCAGCTCATATATAACCAGTTCGGTGAACCCCTCTTCCCATAATAGTAATATGCTTATGTTTTCTCCAGAATTCCTAAGGCCCCCAGGACAGGGCAATACCTTAAGAATCCTTTTATTATGTTCCCCTCGCCTGGGAAAGTGTTTGGCACAAGTGCAGCACCGATACTGTGAATAAATGAGTGGGCAAAAGAATGAGTGGCGCAAGGGTGGCCTTCATCCGGAGAGCAGGGAAGCCAGGAAGGAACTGCGAAGTTGGCCGGTTCATCCTAAAAACTTTGCCCATTTTAGGGCTGGGAGACCGTCTGAGCCTCGGTCCCAAGCACCTCCTAGGCCCCGCCTGGGCAGCTCGGCGCCGGAACTCCCCCGCACCCTCCCAGCCAACTACCTCACCTTTGCCCCACTCCGAGCCCAGCCCCTAACTTTCCTCCGCCGCCATTGGCTGCGCGACCGCCCAATGGGCAGGCGGGAGCCTCAAGCTCGATTTCCTAGCAGAGGGCGTCCGTTCTCGTTCGCGCGTCTCGCGAGTGTTAGGGTGATTGGCGGAGGCGGTGCAGCTTCGCGGGGCTTGAGGTTGCTGAGGCCGAGGTGACAGCTTGGCCCACTAGAGCAGAGACTATGTTTCGGGTGGCGGCTCCAGGGCAGCTCCGGCGGGCGGTGAGTCCGGTCGGGGAGGGCCGAGCTGATGACTGTCCGGCCTCAATCTGCCGTCCCTGTGAGGGTCTTGGCGAAGGTCACCGGCTCCTACAGCTCCGACAGGCCCAGGCCAGGCCCAGGGACTGCCCTTGACTTCTCCCGGGCCTCAGGCTTGGAGCAAAGATCGGGCGTCAGGCTGATCAAATAGTGAGCCTGCACTGCTCTGCTGCTGCTGCTGCTGTTCCTGTCCCCGGCCGCCCTCCCCTTGCTCACTTCCTCACCTTTCTGGCCCGGACTTGGCTTTCTTGGCCCACCCACGTTCTCCACACCTGCAGCTGCCTCCCCGGTGAATCTTGATCCAAGGGAGCAAGATGTCGCTCTGGGGAATGTCCTCTGGAGAAAGTTTAAAACTCGGGTTCGCCCGGAACCCGACATTTCTGGAAGCATACTCACTTGGCGCTTACTGGCTGCTCTGACCCACTCGTGGTCAAGGGCTTGGGGAGGGGCGGGGTGTGAGGATGCCACGTTGCTCTGCTTTCTGCCTAATGGGCCAGCGCTGAGTTGAGGTGATCGCGTGTGCAAAGCCCGTGGATCAGTTTGACGGCTTTGACTAATTTGAAGAAGCAGGTGTCTTTTAAACCAGGTTGTAGAAAGATAGTAGTACGTTTTTGATGTTTTCGGTAGTGACAAATCTTGAGTTTGCATCATTTCTTTTTTGTTGTTGTTGTGGATGGACACAATACTTTATTTTTATGTGGCGCGGAGGTTCGAACCCAGGGCCTCACGCATGCTAGGCAAGCGCTCTACCACTGAGCTACAACCCCAGCTGCTTAATGTCTTTTTGTTGTTGTTGTTGTGTCAGGGACTGACAGGAAATATATTTTTGCCCTAATGCTCTGGGAGAACAGTAATTGGAGACTGACAAACTACAAGTCAATTTATATTGTGGATTCTGTGGGTTTTCTAATTTACATTTAGGTTAAATGAGAAGCTAGGTTGCTAAACTCGCTAGGACTCTTGTCATCCTACCTACTTGGGAGACTGGGGCAGAAAGACCCCCAAGTTCCATGCCAGCCTAGGCAATTTAAAGAAACCTAGTCTCAAAATATAAAGGGCCTGTGTCTCCTTGGTAGAGCACTTGTCTAACATGTCCATGGCCTTGGGTTCAATCACCAGTAAAAGAGATTGCTAACCTTGGGTTAAAAAATGTCCTGATGTTGTGCGACTTTCATACACACACACACACACCTTTTTTTTTTTTTTTTTAGTGTATATGTTTTTTCCCATGCACCACTGAGATTTTTCCATAGCTGGTGGTCTTTTTGGGGTGTCTATAGACAGTTTTTTCCCTTGTACTTTCATAAAGTCCTGACCTCTTCCAAAAAGTTCAAGCAACTCACATCTTTCACCTCAGAGTCCTGTTTTTCCCTCAGGAGTCTTTTTTTTTTTAACCCCCTTAAAGATCTAGACAGAAGTAAATGTCATGTTTTGGGGAAAATTCCAAGAACCAGAGCCAGAGTTGTAAAATACCTCTCTGTAGGAGTTGGAAGGCAGTTTTGTGGGCAGATTGCGCTTGTGGTATAATTGTGAATTTAGGACTCAGTAATTTTGGAGAGCTAATAAAAAGTGGAATGATTAGTTTAAGTAATTCTTAATATCCTACACAGTTGGCCAATATACATAGACAGTATTTCCAAACCTTTTTTTGTGGCTTGCCAAGGACTTTGACCTTGACTTATTTTTAAAATTTGAAGTCAAATAGTAGAATAGTTGCTCTAAACTGATTAAGAATATTTTAGATTAGAATTTCAAGCATATAACAAATGGTGGAAACTCTTCTAATACAGACATCTAGATACACATAACACATTTAGCTTTTTAAATTTTTAAGTAATTTCAAAATTGGAGAAAACTTGCAAGAATAGTACAAAGAATTCTCAGAATTCCCTTTCTAGGTTCACTAGTGGTTAACAGTTTGGCACATTTGCTTTCTCTTTCTACATATATATACAGGAAATACATTGACAGGAATTATTAATAATTATTAAATAATATAACTTATTATTTTTCCAGAGTACTTGAAATTATAATGCAGATATACCCTTTCCTCCTAAGTGATTCAGAGGGTATATCAAAAGAACAAAGGTTTCAGTTTCATAACCATAGTATAATTAGAAAAATCAGAAAGGTAACAGTGATACAATGTTCTCATCTGCATTCATATTTTGCCAACCTTGTTTATATTGTTTAGCAATTTTTGTTTTTATGGTCTAAGGTATGGTCCAGATGTCTTGCATGTGGTTTTCTTGTCCCTTTAGTCTTTGTTAGAAAATTTCTCCAGCCTTTCTTTGACTTTGATGACATTGACATTTTTGAAGAGTACAGGTTTTCTATTTTTTAGACTGTTACCCAATTTAGTTTTTTTTTTAAAAAATATATATTTTTAGTTGTAGATGGACACAGTACCTTTATTTTGTTTATTTATTTTTATGTGGTCCTGAGGATCGAACCCAGTGCTTCACAAGTGTTAGGCAAGTGCTCTACCACTGAGCTACAACCCCAGCCCCCAACTTCATTTTGTTTGGTATTTCCCTCCTGATTAGACTCTGGCCATGTACTCTTGGCAGGGATGTCACTAAAGTAACATTCTGTCTCAGTGCATCATATTAAGAGGCAGTTGGCGTTAGTTTGTCCCATTACTGGTGATGTTAACTTTAGTCACTTAGGTAGCAAGTTGTTTGCCAAGTTTCTCCACTGTCAAGTAATAACTCCTTCTCTGTAATTTTACTAGGTGGGGAGATACATTGAAACTATGTAACTCTCATGAATATCACCTATTAGTCTTAGAATTTGTTGATGAATCTTGCCTGAGAAATTATTGCTGTGATGAAAAATGGTGATTTTTCTAATTCCACTGTTTACATTTATTAGTTAGTATTCTATTCTGAGTAACAGTTCCTTCTTGCTTATTTATGTATTTAGGGATTCAGGAATTCTTTTTTTTTAAAGAGAGAGGTGAGAGAGAGAGAGAGAGAGAGAGACAGAGAGAATTTTTAATATTTATTTTTTAGTTTTCGGCTGACACAACATCTTTGTTTGTATGTGGTGCTGAGGATCGAACCCGAGCCGCACGCATGCCAGGCGAGCGCGCTACCACTTGAGCCACATCCCCAGCCCTCAGGAATTCTTATTTAGTAAGTTATCATCTCTTTTTACCTGTATTTATTTTGATCCTCAAAGTGGGATTATTATGTTGTGAAAATAATATAAGTTCAATTTGATTTATTTTTTAAGCTCTTTTTTTTTAAGTTATAGATGGACACAATACCTTTATTTTATTCATTTATTTTTTTATGTGGTGCTGAGGATTGAACCTATTGCCTCATACATGCTAGGTGAACACTCTACCACCAAGCCACAACCTCAGCCCTGTGATTTTTAAAAAAATATTTTTAGTTGTAGATGAATACAATACCTTTATTTTATTTATTTATTTTTATCTGATGCTGAGGATTAAACATAGGGGTTAAATTTCATTCTGCCACATATGGATTTTCAGTTTTCTCAGCACTATTTGTTGAGAGGCTATCTTTTCTCCAAAGTATGTTTATGACACCTTTGTCTAGTATGAGATAACTATATGTACATGAGTTTGTCTCTGTGTCCTCTGTTTTATACCGTTGGTCTTCATATCTGTTTTGGTGCCAATATCATGCTGTTTTGTTACTGGAACTCTATAGTATAATTGTGTTATAGTATAATTGTGATGCTCCTGCTTCACTTATCTTGCTGAGGATTGCTTTGATTATTCTGGGCCTCTTATTTTTCCAAATGAATTTCATGACTGCTTTTTCTATTTTTATGAGGAACATCATTGGAATTTTAATAGAATTGCATTCAGGGCTGGGGATGTGACTCAAGCTGTAACGCACTCACCTGGCATGCTTGGGGCACTGGGTTCGATCCTTAGCACCACATAAAGATGTTGTGTCCACTGAAAAACTGAAAAATAAATATTAAAAAATTCTTTCTCTCTTTCTCTCTCTCTCTCTCGTCTCTCTTAAAAAAAGAAAAAGAAAAGAAAGGAAATTCAATCTGTATAGTGAGCGCTTTTGGTGGTATGGCCATTTTTACAATATTAATTCTGCCTATCCAAGAACATGGGAGATCTTGCCATCTTTTAAGTTCTTCTTGAATTTCTTTCTTTAGTATTCTGTAGCTTTCATTATAAAGGTGTTTCACCTCTTTTGTTAGATTTACTTCCAAGTATTATATTTTTTTGAGGGTATCGTGAATGGGAGAGTTTTCCTAACTTCTCTTTCAGCTGATTCATTATTGGTGTGTAGGAATGCAGTTGATTTATGGGTGTTAATTTTATATCCTGCTACTTTGCTGAATTCTTTTATGAGTTCTAGAAACTTGGTTTTTTAAAACTATAATTTTTCAATAAATTAAAAAAGAAAAATTATTAAACTTTTTTAGAATGTAAGTTAAATGACTTTTGTTTAGTATCTATATTCTGTTTCCAGTTTTGATTGATTTGTGCTACCAAGCAATGTCCTTCGTCTTGGGGAGGGATCCCCAAAGTCAGTTGTTAACAAAGGTGGTTATTACATCTATAATATAGAGCTGGAGAACACACTAAGGAGAAAATGGAGAGGCAGACAATTGAAATTGCAATTAGTTAACTTCTTTTTTTTGGTAGTACTAGGGATTGAATCCAGGGTCTCTGCCACTGAGCTACATTCTCAGACCTTTTTATTTTTTATGTTGAGGCAGGACCTTGCTAAGTTGTCCAGGTTGGTCTCAAACTTGTGATTCTCCTGCCTCAGCTTCCCAGGTCTCTGGGATTACAGGTGTGCACCACCATGCCCAGCTACAATTAGTCACTAATATTCTTGCGGGGTGACTAATCTAAATTTATATTTTGTTGATTTATTTTTAAGTGGATTTGATGACTAATAAAAAGATGCCAAAAAGTAAAAAATAAATATTCTGTGGAGAGGGAAGCAATACTTGCAGGGTCATTTGAGTGTCCTTAGGCAGATGGGAAGGAATATCTATCATTATTGAAAAGCTGAGAAACTTGTGAAAAGGAACATGATAGTTTTCAAGTCTACTGTTTAACATTGATGAATGAGATTTAACTCTAATTCACATGCAAATTTTAATTTCTTTTTGAAAGAAGAAAGAGAGCCAATTTTGGTGTGGCTCTAAAAGAAAATTTATTGCATAAGGTGAATTTAGTAAAATTATGCTGCCTGCCAATGTGTCTAAGTGTCTTGTCTGATTTTAAAATGAAGTAAATTGACTGTTTTTAATATTGTAATCAATGTCATATGATGTTTCTAGTTATGATTAAAGGTGCTATATTTTATTACTAAGGAGGTTAAAGTATTTAGTTTAAGTATAGAAATGCAATATACATTTTATTATTATGAAATGTTAAAATAGAGATAGGTGACTTTAATTATATGATTTATTCTTTTGAGAAGAACTTTGAAAGATTTTATAGCTTATGACTGTTTTTTTTTTTTTTTTAATTACGAAGCAAAAAAAACTTCCTCCACCTCCCCCATCCTAGTCCCTCATCCCACTTAGTTTTCAAAGATGGTTGCTGGGAAGTAAGCTAAAATTATTCTAGCTGCTTAGGTTATGAATGGGTTTGTCAGGGTGAAGTAGGGAATTGGACTCCAGCTGTTTTTTCTTCTTCCAGCATCTGTGGTAGTTAATTGCATGAGCATGCGGTTAAAGTCGCAGGAAGAACTCTAAAGAACTGAAGAAGTAAAAACTGTGTCAAGAACTATTGAGGTTAAATAAGAGAAGGGCCAAATGTATTCATTAGACTTGACTTTAGTATGGTTCTTGGTGACTTTGAAGAGGTCAGATTCAGTGTTGTGTTACAACTGAAAGCCAGGGTGCTGTTAGTAAAACAGAAGAAGGGAGGTGAGGCAATAGAATTGGTGTCTATGGGTGTTATTTTTAAGTGGTTTGTCTCTGAAAGGGTGCAGAGAGAATTATGACCTCTTTAAATCCTAACCTCAAGAAGTATGCTATCACGTAAAGGCCCATCAATTTTAAAAAGATATGCAGCTGGTAAACAGAAGAAAAATTTTCACATTTTGCTATTTGGAACCAAGTCTATTTAGTAGTCTAAATAATTCTCTAAAAGCAAATGAGGTGTCTGTTTTAGTGATTTAACAAGTTTATGTACTGCTGAGGTGCCCTTAAGTATGTGTAGATGGTTATCAATGATACAGTTAGAATAATTGCTATTTAGTTTTTGATTATTTAGGAAAACTTTTTATGTAGTCTATAAGCATTCATTGAATGCCAGCTATGGACCAGGCTCAAAGGTAGGTACTGAGATCACAGTGGAGAACAAGTCACTTGTCCCTGCCCTTGTGCTGCAAATAGATTGAAGACAGATAATAAACATATTGAGTGTGGTCAGTATTGAGTAAGAATGAATATGGCATTTGAGGAGCATAAGATAGGGAGAGGGTCAATTTTGTTAGGAAGCTGGAAAAAGTAAAGCATCTCTGTGAAAGTATTTTGTAGGCCATGGGAGGAATGGAGGAACCTTTGGATTGGGCAGAGGGAAGGAGGGGGAGGGCTTATGAGGGTAGGAAAGATGGTGGAATGAGATGGACATCATTACCCTAGGTACACATATGATTGCATGAATGGTGTGACTCTACTTCATGTACAACCAGAGAAGTGAAAAATTGTGCTCCATTTGTGTACAATGAATCAAAGAGCTTTCTGCTGTCATGTATAACTGATTAGAACTAATAAAAATAAATTTAAATAAAAGAAAGTACTTTGTATATTAAGGTCCTTCAAACTGTTTATTGTAGGATAAAGTAATAGTAAGGGTGAAGGATTTTCTTTAGATTAAAAATGTCATTTTGCTTTTTGAATTTTGTCTATGTTAAATCACTTTATCATTGTTTTGGTTCTGTTCATATCATATGTATTTTTTTTAAGTTGTAGATGGACACAATATCTTTATTTATTTTTTTATGCGGTACTGAGGATTGAGCCCAGTGCCTCACATATGCTAGGCAAGCACTGTACCACTGAGCCACAACCCCAGCTCCTCATATGTGTTCTTATTAGATATGTATTTTACTTTTTTAAATACGGTATCATTTCTACTTCTGTTGAAGTAGAAAAAAAATGAAAGCCTATTAGTTTGGTTATTCAAAATTAAAAACAAAAACTTATACCCATGTGGATTCTATCTAAAGTAATATGAAACACATTGAAGCAACGCTGGAAATTAGGAAAAAATAGTTCTAGAATAACTAGACATAATATGAAAAGGAAAATATCCGACCTCTCCTGTTTTAATTACCATCTCTGAGGGCTCATCCCAGCTTCAACAATCCCTTGGGATCAGCTGCAGTCTTTGTTTTGACAGTAGTGCAGTTCAGCTTCTCCCACTGCCCAGTGGTATTCCTTGATTGTTGTAGGTCTCAAGAATTTGCTCTAAGCACCTACCCTGCTACATACAAAAGGAAGATAACTGAAAGGTGGTGACAAACATTTATAAGCATCCACAGTATATAATGAATCAATTTCTTACTTCTGTGTATACGGTTGTACTAACAATAATCATTTTTCAAAAAATTAAGTAATTTTAGTTATTTAGTTATTGGTTCAAAGGAGTAGTGTTGAAGTATGGCTGGGTTAGAGTCTTAAAATTGCTTTTTACAACTCAATTTATAGAGTAAAATTATAAAAATAATGTTCTTAAAACAATAAAGTTTTTTTTTTTAATTTTTATACTGGGGATTGAATTCAGGGGCACTTTACCACTAAGCTACACGGAAGAACCTTAAATGCATTCTGCTTAGTGAAAAAAGCTAGTCTCAAAAGAACTTTTTATTTTTTATTTTGAGACAAAGTCTTGCTAAGTTGCTGGGGGTCTTGGTAAGTTGCAGAGGTTGACCTCTAAGTTGTGATTATCTTGCCTCAGCCTACTGAGTTTTTGAATTTCAGGCATGTGCCACCATGCTCAGCTACCACCAACGTGTTTTTAAAAGTAGATTATTTCTTAAAGAAGTTTCAGGTTGACAGCAAAATCTGATCAAAGTTCAGAGAATTCTCATATATTCTTGACCCACACACCCACTACCACCCCCACTGTCAATATATAGCATCAGAGTTGTACATTTGTCATAGCTATGAACCTACATTGACATTATTGTTATGCAAAGCCTGTAGTTTACATTAGGGTTCATTCTTGGTGTTGTACCTTCCATGGGTTTGAACAAAAGTATAATGACATGTTATCTACCTCAATAGTATCAGATAAAACAGTTTCACTGTCCTAAAAAATCCTCTGTGTTCTGCCTATTTATCCCTCTGTCCCTGTAAACCCTGGCAATCACTGATCCTATCGCTGTTACCATAGCTTTACTTTTTCCAAAATGTCATATAGTTGGAATAATGCAGCATGTAGTCTTTTGAGACTGGCTTCTTTCACTAAGCAGTATGCATTTAAGGTTCTTCCATGTCTTTTCATGACTTGATAGCACATTTCTTTTTACTTTTGAATAATATTCTGTAGTATAAATGTACCATAGTTTTTTTTTCCCCTATTAAAAACTTCTCGGTTGCTTTCTATTTTTGGTAGTTATAAATGAATGTGTGCAGATTTTTGTGTGGACATAAATTTTCAACTCATTTGGGATGAGTCCCAAGGAGTGTAATTGTTAGATTGTACGTCAAGAGTATGTTTAGTTGTATAAGAAAGTACCAAACTATCTTCCAAAGTGGCTATACCATTTTTCATTCCTATAGAAATTTATGAGAGTTGCTTCCATTCCACATACTTGACAGCATTTGGTGTTCAGTGTTTTGGATTTTTGCCATTTAAAAATTTTTTTTTCATTATAGTTGGGTACAATATCTTTATTTTTTTTAAGAGAGAGAGAGAGAGAGAATTTTTTAATATTTATTTTTCAGTTTTTGGTGGACACAACATCTCTATTTTATTTTATGTGGTGCTCAGGCTCGAACCCAGAGCCTTGCGCATGCCAGGTGAGCGCGTTACCGCTTGAGCCACATCACCAGCCCCAATACCTTTATTTTTTTAAATTTGTTTTTAGTTTTTTTTATGGTGCTGAGGATGGAACCCAGTGTCTTACATGTGCTAGGGGGAGTGCCGTACTGCTGAGCCACAAACCCAGCCCTGATTTCTGCCATTTTAATAGGTGTATAGTAGTCTCATTGTTTTAATCTGCAATCCTGTAATGACATATGATGTTGAGCATCTTTCATATGCTTACCAGCCATCTGTATATCTTTGGTGAGGTGTCTTTTCACTTCCTTTGCCCCTTTTTTTTGGCGATTGAAACCAGGGCCTTGTGCATGCAAAACAGTTGCTCTATTATGAGCTACATCTCCAGCCCTACTTTGCCCATTTTAAAATCAAGTTGTTTCTTACTGTTGAGTTTTAAGAGTTCTTTGTATATTTTAGTTAGATATGTTGAATGTCTGTTGAATGTCTTTTGCAAATATCTCCCCTCAATCACTGGCTTTTCTTCCCATTATTTTAGTGAAGAATATTTTAGAAAGATGTTCTGTTCATTCATTAGACATCTGCTCTGTACTGGATACTTAAGTAGAGGCTTGTGTTAATATTAGAAAAATCAAACATGACCCTATAGTTAATATCAGATGGGGGAAGATAAGTTCATCAAATGAATATAGTGCAATTGCGTAAGTGGTATAATGAAGGCAAATATGGGTACCATTTGGTGCTAGCACAGCTAATGAGTTGTAGGAGATCCAAAAAAAAAGCTTTATATGTAGCTAACGTTTAATAAGCATTTAATATTTCCTGGCATTATTCTAAAATCTTTACATTTACTAATTTAATCCTCACAACAATTATGTGAGATCATCATATTCCCATTTTATAGGAAACTGAGGTAAAGAGAAGCGATGGTAGAGATGAGATTGAGACCTGGGCAGGTTAACAGAGTCTGTGCTCCTTACCACTGCAGTTGTATGAAGGCTTTTAGGAGGAATTGTACTTTAAGCAGAAAACTTAAGAATAACTAATTAAAGGCTAATCAGGTAACAAGGTAAGAGGCCCTCTAGGCAGAGGGAATAATATGTTGGAAGACTTGAAGTCAGAGAGAGCAGGGTTGAGTTTAGGTAGCTGAAAATAAGGTGTAAACGAGTGAAGTATGTATGGTTAGGGAGGTAGATTAGGCCACAAAATCAATGCCTGGTAAATCAACCTGAGGAGTCTAGTTTACCATATGCTCAGGAAACAACTGAAGTGTTTTCAGCAGGGGAATAACATATTATATTTGTATTACGAATAGAGAAATGGATTGGAGGGAGGCAAAATTGGGTTGGAAAACTTTCAGAATAATAGAGGAATAGTGGCATATTGGTATTGATGATGGAAAGGACTAATGAATATGGAAGATGCTCCATTTAGCAGGAAGAATTATTATGAGTTCAGAGGCTGATCATATGTGAGGGTTGAGATCATGGTTTGGACAGCTTGGTAGAGAGTGGTGCATCCCTTGAAGAAGTTGGAAGAGAGGAATTATGGGGAGGGGCTGGAGGAACATGGGGGAAAGATGAGGTAAGGTTGGGATTTGCTGAGTTGGAAAATGTTTTGATGAGACGGGCAGAGTGAGCACTTAGATGTGCAGATGTAACCAATTATAGGTCTGTAGCACTAAGGAAAGAGATTTGAACTGGAGATATACACAGATGTGCAAAATATGGAAGTCATTCTCATATAGGTGGTAAATTAAGCTGTGGATTGCAGAAGGAAATAGTCAATAATTTAAAACATTAGTGAGAACAAGTAAGGTAAAGCTTGAAAAGTGTTGGTACTTTTGGTGAGGGGCGGGAACCAGATGCAAGTAATTGAGGCATGATGAAACATGAGGGATTAGAGAAGGTAGTGGCTAGAGTGGAATGTGGGGCAGTGGCTTTAATACAGGAGTTCTTTAAAATTGGGAGAGCCTCAAACATGTTTCAAAGTTGATGAGAAGGAAGGAGAGGTAAGGGCAAGATTGGAAACACTACAGTGATGAGTGGGAATTGCAGAAAGACATCTGAGTAGATTTGTAAGAATGGTATCTAGAGCCCAGGTGAAGGGAGTAAGGCCCAGGAGGAAGGGAGGACCCTCCTGTTTCCATTGTAATAGAGCAGGGTCAGGAATCTATGTGTTCTGTCGGGAGGAAGAGCAGGTTCTGATGCTGGCTTTAGGTTCATTGAGAAGGAGGAGGTGAGGCCCTCTTAAAGTAGGTGCATAATGGTTGGCAGCTTGAGAAACATCAGGATATTTGAAATAGTTGACATGGAGGGTGAGAATGCTGACAAAGAAGGCATAGTAATATTGCTAAGGCAAGTTTTGTGGATTCCAGTAAGGCCAGTGACCAAAAATTTATGGATGTCACTGACCTGCATTAATATATTTTAATTTAATAAGCACTGTTTTGAAGAGATTGGGATTCCTTTTCTGGGCAGTCACATTGTTAAGTATTTCAGTAGTTATCTTTGAAGTTTAAGAATTTGACTGTCTTTCCTCCTATAACCATTGTTTGTTTGTTTTGGTACTAGGAATTGAACCAGGGTGCTTTACCACTGAGCCACATCCCCAGCCCTTTTTATTTCTTATTTTGAGACAGGGTCTCACTAAGTTACCTACAGCCTTGCTAAGTTGCTGAGGCTGGCTTTGAATTTGCGATCCTCCTGTGTCAGTCTACCGTGTCACTAGGATTACAGGCATGTGCCACTGCCCCTGGCCTCCCATAACTAAGAGGGTCCTAAAGTATAGAGAGGCAGTGGGTCATAAAATAATAAAATGAAAAATAATTTTGCTTTACAGCTTTTTCAGTAATGAATTGTACTTGTTGACTCTTTATTCTGTACTACTCTCGTACTTAAAATAGGATTTTGGAGTGACAGAAGATTATTAGATAGAAATATTACCTGATATTTTCCTTTCTTCTTCTTATTGTTATTTTTACTTTATTTTTTCTTTTTGGTAGTAGAAATTGAACCCAGGGGCACTTTACCACTGAGCTACATTCACAGCCCTTTTTATTTTGAGACAGGGTCTTGCTAAATTGCGAGGCTGGCCTCGAACTTGTGATCATCCTGCCTCAGCCTCCAGAGTTGCTGGGATTACAGGCTTACGCCACCGTGCCTGGCCAGTGCTATTTTTTTTTTGCTGTTGTTAATGAAGGAACAGGGGTGGGGTTGTGACTCAGCAGTAGAGTGCTCACCTTGCACGTGTGAGACCCTGGGTTCGATCCTCAGCACCACATAAATAAAAAGCAAATAAACAAAATAAAGATATTGTGTCCGTGTATAACTAAAAAATACTTTTTAAAAAAGCAGGAACATATTTGCCAAGTGAAATCTTATAGGTCTCATATTTAAAACAGCTATAAATGGTGGTACTTTGACGTGAGCTAATAATTAAGAACCCAAATACTGGAGTCAAACTACCTGGAGTTAGAATATGCTTCCTAGATATGTAACCACACAAAAGTTCAGTTTCCTCCTCTGTAAAGTCAGGGTATAGTACTTGCATCATAAAGTTTTTATGTGTTTTAAATAAGATACTACCTGTAAAGTAAAACTACTTTGTACAGTGCTCTATAATTGTTAATTTAATACATCTGGTTAAAACAAAGCTGAGGGGTGTGTTCTAGCAGCCCTGATTGCCTGGTCCCAACTTAACCTGTGTGGTGATTCCTGAGGTGCCTTCCAGGAACTCTTCTATGAAGGGTAGTTTGAAAACTTATGATCTAGTTCATCCTCCACCATTTCATATGAGGAAATTAGGCTTCAGATTGAGTACTAACATTTTAAAGATCACTAGGCTCCATACAACAGCTAACTGCTGAATTTAGCCACATAATTAAGATCTGAGGACAGAAAGGGAAAACACTGACTTAGAAGGAAGCTTAATATTTTTTAAATTATAAAGAAGTCAACTGAGAGGTTTATTCTGAGACCTATGGAGAGCTCAGCTGAAGTTCTGGATTTCAGATTTTTGTTCTGGATTTGAGATACTGCTTCCCCTACATTTAAAAATCTCAGGACTCATGAAGAGAATGAGTTAAAAGCCAGCATCGTCAAATTAATGAGACCCTAAGAAACTCAAAGGGACCCTGTCTCTAAATAAAAATATAAAAAAAGGGGTGGGGATGGGAATCAGTGGATGAATGCCTTTGGGTTGAATTTCTGGTACCAAAAAGAAAACAACACAGACACACACACACACACACACACACACACACACTCTCTCTCTCTCTCTCTCTCTCTCTCTCTCTCTCTCTTTCTCTCTCACACACACACACACACACACACACACAAAATAAATAAATAAATAAACAAACAAACAAATAAATAAATAAATAAAAAGTCAACTGATTATATAGCATGCCCTTTTGACGTATGTAGGTTTTTTAGTAAAAATCTGATCTGCTAGATGAACTGAGGGTTGGCTTTTTGTTTTGTTTTGTTTTGTCACTGGGGATTGAACCCAGGGATGCTTTACCACCAAGCTACATCCCCAGTCCTTTTTTATTTTTTGTTTGAGACAGGGTCTTGCTAAGTTGCTGAAGCTGGCCTGAAACTTGTGATCCTCCTGACTCAGCCTCTTGAATCACTGAGATTATAGGCATATGCCACTGTACCTGATGTGAAAGGGTTCTCAACTATATTATTTTGTTGTTTACTTAGAAATTGAATTTTGAACAATCTTTTAAAAAGCATATGCAACTCTCACTGGAAGTTTAAAAAAGTCTCACACTTCCTTATGAGAACTACCCAACTTATTTTATGATAGAACTATAATTTTCAGCAAATATGGGCCCTCTGCCACCAAATCTTGGATTTATTCTTCAAATGGTGATGGAAATCTCATAATTTTTATAGTAAATGATGTGTGATACATAATAAAAAATATGATGTCTGATATATATTGGTAATAGTTACTAGCAATTCTTGTGAAATAGTCAAATCATAAATTATGTTATTGGTTCTTAATTAGAAAGTCTTTTATATTGTGCTCTTCTGATTAAAAGAGAAAAAATATATAATTAATTCTTCAGATGTAAATTTTAAAAGTAACATTATATTAGATGTTGAGCCTAGAAAAATGAACAGGTATGGTATTTGCTTTCCAAGAACTTCTTTCCATTCTAGAAATTGTGAATTCTTATGAATTGGCAAACACCCCCTAATCCCTACACTGGGTCACTTTACCATTGAGCTCCACTGTTGACATTTTAAATTAATTAATTAACTAATTTTAATTTTTTAGTTGTAGTTGGACACAATACCTTTATTTTACTTACTATTTTTATATGGTGCTGAGGACTGAACCCAAAGTCTTGCACATGCTCAGCAAGCACTCTACCGCTAAGCCATAACCCCAGTCTAGTTCTTAATTTATTTTTGAGGTAGGGTGTCACTAAGTTGCCCAGGCTGGCCTCAAACTTATGATCCTCTTGCCTCAGCCTCCTGTGTGCTGGGATTACAGGCCTGGCTAATACAGTTTTGACAAACCATTTGTATCAGTCTTTATAAAAAGCCTTGAAAGCTTGCCTATTCTTCTTAATCAGCTATTTCTGGGAATTTGTCTTAAGAAAGGAATTGTGGGGGGGCAAGGTACTAGGAATTGAACCCAGGTGCACTTTACTACTGAGCCACCGCCCCAGTCCTTTTTATTTTTTATTTTGAGACAGGGCCTTGCTAAGTTGCTGAGGCTGACCTGGAACTTGTGATCCTCCTGCCTCAGCCTCTTGAGTTGCTGGGATTACAGGTGTGTCCCACTGCACCCAGCAAGAAAGGAATCTTGAGATGTGCATAAAGATTTCTAATTTATTAAAAAAATATTTATTTTTTAGTTTTAGGTGGACACAACATCTTTATTTTATTTTTATGTGGTGCTGAGGATCGAGCCCAGTGCCCCGCGCATGCCACGCAAGCGCGCTACCGCTTGAGCCACATCCCCAGCCCCGTAGATTTTTAATTTTTAATTTGAGCTGCCTCCTTTCTTACTAGAAATTTTTTATTTGTAAAAAAAGAAAAAAGTTCTATAAACAGGAACTTGATTTGGCAGTAAGCAATTCTCATTTTCTGTCCTTTCCTTGCTACCTTTGAGTAAACAATAAGGTGAGAAAAAGATAAGAAAAGACATCTACTGGTACCACAATGTAGTGACTGCATCCTGCTATGATGTCTTCTTTCTTCTTCCATCCTCAGGGTAGTGTGACCCTGAAGCATTACTACCTCTTGTTGCATGTCCTAGGGTCTTGGGCCCTAGCCTTGATCTTGGTTCGTTGGGGGTAAAGCAAGTGTAGAAGGCTGGGGATGAAGTGGTAGGGATAAGTAGTTTAGGGAAATGAGGTATCCATCTTGCTGCAGGTTGGACAGAATCTGGCTTAGGAAATCAAAGTTTTCAGAATAAGTAAACTGGCCAAGTTCCAGTCAGAGGAAGGGCCGTTCTACACCAGAAGGAAATTTCATCTGTTGAGGTTGAGTATAAACATTTAATTAAGAGGATTGTCTTCTCTGCATTGCTTATAATAAGAAAATATTGTGAATAATCCAGATCTTACACTGGTAAGCCTATATACTATGAAAACAAAAAGGTGAAGAATATGATAACATAGCAATTGATGTTTATAATATAATAAATGAAAAAAGCATAATTTTATGAAAACTGCATATTAGTTGTGTAACAAGTATTATCCATTGTCTTATTTCTGGCTTGCCTTCAGACCCTCCTTGTAAGTTTCTAGCTTTGAGTAAATTTCATACTATGCTTTCTTTTTTAAAAAAATTTTTTAGTTGGAGATGGACACAATACCTTTATTTAGTATTTTTTATGTGGTGCTGGGGATTGAACCCATTGTCTCACCCACATGCTAGGCAAGCCCTCCACCATTGAGCCACAACCCCAGCCCTTACTATGCTTTCTTTATTCCAACTTCAGAGCTGAAAATTTTTGCTGAATTAAACCACACAACCGTGCCATTTGATTCTCAGTTCCATTTTCTCATTTCATAATGCCATTTTCCACAAGGGTAGTTCTAAAGCTTGTAGTGCTGACCTTCCTCATCTTTTCACATGACAGAAACACCTAAACTTCTTTCCTTTCCTTCCCTTGACTGTATTTCATGATCAGCAGACTTCATTTTGTTTCTCTTCATTATTTGAAAAATTCTTCTATTGTATAATGTACATGCATAAGTCTTATTTCTTGTGAAATCTTTGAGCATGAGGGTTACTATCTACAAGTATTTCTTTTTAATTCAGAGGCATATTTGAGCAGTTAAAATTCCAGTAAAATTGCTGTTTATTGTCATTTTTTTTCTTTTCTTTCTTTCTTTTTTTTTGGTATCGGGGATTGAACTCAGAGGCACATAACCACTGAACCACACCCCAACCCTTTTTTGTATTTTTAATTTAGAAACAGGGTCTCACTGAGTTGCTTAGTGCCTCACTAAGTTGCTGAGGCTGGCTTTGAATTCTCGATCCTCCTACCTTAGTTTCCTGAGCTGCTGGGATTATAGTGTGCACCACCATGCCTGGCTATTGTCATATTTTAAAAATAGACTTCCTTTATAATTTTAGTATTGAATCTTTTTTGCTAAAAGCAATAAGAATCAACTTTAGTGCAAAATGTGGTAGCACATACCTACAATCCCAGCAATTTGAGAGTCTGAGGCAGGAAGATCACAAGTTCAAAACAATTTTCAACAACTTAAAGAGGCCCTAAGCAACTTAGTGAGACCCTGTCTCTAAATAATAAATAAAAAATAAACAAACAAATAAGTAAATAAATAGATAGGGCTGGAGATGTAGCTCAGTGGCTAAGTGCCTCTGGGTTCAATCCTTGGTACAAAAAAAAAAAAAAAGAATCAACTTTAGTAGTTGTTTTCAAACACTTTATTTCTGAACTTATTATATTCTTTAGTATAGTGCTCCTTAGTGTGTAATTGGTGGTAGAATTTGACCAGTTCCTACTCTGATGATTAACATTTTCCATCTAAGGATTTTAAATTTAGGTATATATAACAGTTACACATTGAACATAGGCTAGTGGCAAAATTGTTTGAAATAATTTTTAAACATTTTCTAGCAATAGAAAACTCATCTGGGGGGCTGGAGTTATAGCTTAGTGCTGGAGTGCTTGACTTGCATGTGTGGTTTGATCCTCAGACCATACAATCAATCAATAAATAAAAAATATTGTGTTCGTCTACAACTAAAAATAAAAAAGAACTTATCTGCATTTCAGTTTTTATTAGGTGAGAATATTATTACAATGATAGACACAACCCAGTTTTTACTATTGATATAAATGTATTTCAGAAATACATTTACAGAGTATTAAGTACAGAATAGTTTTATTTAAAGCACAGAAACTTAACAATTAGAGTAAAAAAAAAAACCCTATGAATAACTTTTTTCTTTTCCCCCCTTTTTAGGCTTCATTGCTCCGATTTCAGAGTACCCTGGTAATAGCTGAGCATGCAGATGACTCGCTAGCACCTATTACCTTAAATACCATCACTGCAGCCAAACATCTTGGAGGTGAAGTGTCTTGCTTAGTTGCTGGAACCAAATGTGACAAGGTGAGAAATTTTTAAGGTCAGCCATAGCAAATATAATCTCCATCAAGAGACAGGAAAAGATGGCAACAGAGAATTATGCTGAGGACTATAACCCAAACTGGGCTCTAATCCCCATTAAATGGCCAGTGTCACAACCATTACTGTGTGTGAAAAAGGAACTAAAAGGTTTGCTCACTAAGCATTTTATCTTTTGGAATGAGGTAGAATATTTGATTTAGTTCCACTGGCATCATCATATGCCATCAGGTACCAAGTAGAATGATAATATTTGAGTCCCCTTAAAGGTTAATAGCCAATCCCTTTTTGTGTTGATGAATATACTTACTAATTGCTTCTAATTCCTGAACGTGGTAAATCTTGACAAAGTATCATGGGTGTTAATTTTTAATTGGTAGGAGAATTCAAATGTATTAGTCTTACCAAATTATAGCTGGTACTAAAAAATGTTCTTGTCATTGTTATAAATAAGATAATGAAAACTTTGAAAACCAACCCTCAGGAAAGATGCTGTAATGTGGGTTGCAGGGTCTGTGCACTGAGCTGCTGTGAAAATGAGTACTTCAGTATTCTCATGCCATTTGAGTCCTCTCATATTCTAAAGGAGTAGCCAAGTAGATGATTGAGAGTTTGAACCTCTTAGAAGAGTAAATCTGGACAGGGTATGTTTTTTCTTAGGCGATTTTATTTTATTTTTTTACTAAACTATCAATGCAGGGCATGTGATAATTCAGGTTCTGAATGCTAGTGTAATTTCTTATATGAAATTGGTATTTTCAAAGAATGTATCCTAGCAGGTTTAGGGTTAATGTGGACTCATTACCTAATAACTATTAACATTTATTGAATCTTATATAGTTGATATTAACCACAACATCTGACAATATGGCTGAACTATCTTTTTTGTTTACTCAATTTTCAGATACATACAAATTTTGGATTTGTCTTGCTATAATTTTAAATATTATTCTAATATTGTCTTAACGATATTTGAAATGATATCTACTTACAGTGTTATGTCATGTTCTGATCTCAAAAGAAAACAACAAATGACCATGAATAATGTAGGCAAATTTCAACTTTGTATTGTTTTTTTTGGGGTTTTTTTTTTTTTTTTTTTTGCTATTTATCATAAATAGAAAGTGATTCTTTTGTGAGGTGCCAGAAGATAAAAGATAGGACAGATGTGTAATCCCAATGACTTAGAAGGCTGAGGTAGGAGGATCTCAAACTTGATCTCAACTTAGCAAGACCCTGTTTCAAAATAAAAATAAAAAGGACTGGGGATGCAGTTCAGTGATAGAGAGCCCCTGGGTTCAATTCCCAGTACCTGCCCCCACCACCCAAAGAAAAAGATTTGAGCCAGGCATGGTGGTGCAGCAGCTTGGGAGGCCGAGGCAGGAGGATTGCAAGTTCAAAGCCAGCCTCAGCAATTTAGTAAGGCACTAAGCAACTCAATGTGACCCTGTCTCTAAATAAAAAAAAAATTTTAAAAAGGGCTGGAGATGTGGCTCAGTGGGAAAACATCCTGGGTGAAAGAAAGGAAGGAAGGAAGGAAGGAAGGAAGGGAGGGAGGGAGGGAGAAGGTTTGATAGGAAAACTCTGTTCCCATTTTATTTCTAGGGAGCTATAGCTACTTTGGAATTAACTTGGTTTTGTAATTAGAAATTCTCTTAAAATTAGAGAAGCTAAATACAGATGCATCCATAATAATGGGCCTCCTGTACAAGATAGTGTACTTTCAGAAGGTGGACTTTTGTGTTGCATTCTTTCTTCATTGAATATTGTTGGACCATTGAGAGTGGGAAGGGGGCATAGCCTTTTTTGCCCACTCGTCAGTGGATCCCTGAATCATCTTGGAGGTATACAAGCAGATGGTAATATGTCTGGTATGACTCTAATAAACAGAAACTGATCCTGCTGTATTAAAGATACTAAAAGGGAGAATTCTGATTGCCTTCTATATATAGAAAATCTGAGTGCCAAAAAGCTTCCTTAGAAACCTATCTTGATTCCAAAGAGGAAAAATGAAAAATTAAAAAAGATAATATGACAAATGTTTTATTATAGATAAATATATGTATGTGGGCAGAACTCAGCAGTTGACAGTAGGCTGTATTATAAGATTTTATTTGTTGCTCAGCATTATTAATTTTAATATCCAGTAAGATGCAGTGAATTTTAAAGTAAGATGTTTAAGTCTTGTTTTTCATCTTATTAATTTTAATATCCAGTAAAATGCAGTGAATTTTAAAGTAAGATGTTTAAGACTTGTTTTTCACCTTTAGGAAACCCTAATTCTAAAATGTATTGACTGCGTTATTAATATGAGAGAGAGCAATGTTGATTTTGGTTTATCAATTAGTACTTTTGTTTTTCAAGGTAGAATTTTTGTTGAAATTCTTTGTTGATAGAAGTTGAGGCTGGGATTGTGACTTAGTGTTAGAACACTTGCCTAACATGTATGAGGCACTGGGTTTGATCCTCAGCATCACATAAAAATAAATAAATAAAATAAAGGTATCATGTCCATTTACAACTAAAAATATTTAAAAAGAAAAGTCTATGTAAGGTGAATACTTAGATCAATTGGCAGAAGATTTTCTTTGTTTAAGGATTAAAAAAAAAAAACAACAACATTTGTTTTATTCCTAAGTGTCTCTTTTAATAGGAATAATTTTTGTAGTTAACTGTTAAAATTTTATGCTGTTGATGGTGCCTCTATTTGGATATTTCTGATAGATGGATGATTAGAAACTTATCTTTTAATCACAGGTGGCACAAGATCTCTGTAAAGTAGCAGGTGTAGCAAAAGTTCTGGTGGCTCAGCATGATGCTTACAAAGGCCTCCTTCCAGGTGAGGTTTTGCATTGGAAAAGTGTGAGTTATGCTTGATTATATGAATGTGAAAATATTATGAGATGCTTTTTTATCAAATGTGTTTAATTCTCAGAGGAACTAACACCACTGATTTTGGCAACTCAGAAGCAATTCAATTACACACACATCTGTGCTGGAGCATCTGCCTTTGGAAAGGTGAGAAGACTGGGAATGTGGAGTCTCATGTCACCTACTTGAAAGAGTTAGATTTCATTGTGTTAAAAATGTATAACAGGGGCTGGGGTTTTGGCTTAGTGGTATAGTGTTTGCCTAGCATGTGTGAGGCACTGGGTTCTATTCTCAGCACTGCATATAAATAAATAATTTAAAGGTCCATTGACAACTAAAAAATATTTTTAAAAAATGTACAACAGACTTTGTTTAGACAGGTGATCCAGATTTATCCACATTAATGGGTTACTTTTGCTACACTTTATTCTTTTAAAATTTTTTGTCAAATTTTCTGTTAAAATGCCATTTACATATTTTCAAATTTTGTCACAGAGATCTCTTTTGTTCTCTCAAGATTTTGTCATATGAGAATGCTACTCTACGATTTTAAATTTTGCCTTGGAGAAAACTCTATTAAGGCCATTGTTAAATTATTTTTGTTTTAAAATAGTTGAAAAACAGTTCATTTCTCTCTGTGTGTGTGTGTGTGTGTGTGTGTGTGTGTGTGTGTGTGTGTGTATGTGTGTGTTGTTTCTATTAGTGACCCATCTTTTTTTCACCATATATTTTCGTACCAGGGATTGAACTCAGGAGTGCTCAGCCATGGAACTACAGTCTCAGCCCTTTTTATTTTTTATTTTGAGACAGTGTCTCACTAAGTTGCTTAGTCTTGCTAAGTCTTCGAACTTGTAATCCTCCTTTCTCAGCCTCCAGAGTTGCTGGGATTAAAGGAATGTGCCACCATGCCAAGTTCCTTATTTAGTTTTGGTGCATTATAGTTGTACATAATGGTGGGATTTGTTATTATATATGCATACATGCACACAATATTTCCCCTTTCCTTTCCCTTCTTCCTCCTCCTGGTCCCTTTCCTCTACTTTATTGATCTTCCTTCGCTTTTCATAAGACGCCCTCACTTCTTTTCTTTTTTCCTCTCTAGCATCTACATATGAGAGAAAATAAGACACTTGACTCCTGAATTTTGCTTATTTTGCTGAACATAATGCTTTTAAGTTGTTTCCATTTTCCTACAAATGACATACTTTTATTTTTCTTTAAAGTTGAATAAAACTCCATGTGTATATGTATATATCAAATTTTCTTTATCCATTCATCTGTTAATGGGCACTAGGCAGATTCCTGTTAGTAACCTATCTTAAAAAGTGGTTTACTTGTGTGACTGATGGATATTTAGAGCAGGGCATGGTGGTGTGTGTCTGTAATCCCATCTACTTGGGAGGCCTAAGCAGAAGGATTAAACTTTCAGGCCAGTCTGGGCAACGTAGCAAGACTTTATCCTTACGAGGGGGAAAAAAAAAACACCAAAAAACAGGAGGAGGAGGAAGGGAGGGGGGAGCAGAAGAACAAGAATTTGTTCATGGATTTTTGTTGTTCTCTCTGGCCACGTATCATCTTAGCTCCCTTTTCTTTTATTCTATCTTCATTAAACTGTAGTTTATAATCTTAAAAAAATAGTAAGTTATACACAAATACATTCATAGAAAGGGTGCACATAGGATAGCAGTATGGAAAGGAAGGTATGAAGTCCCACCTTCCTTTTTTGTTTGATACCAGGATTGAACCATGCAGGGGTACTTTACCATGAGCTATATCCCCAGCCTTTTTTTGTTTTGAGACAGAGTCTCTCTAAATTGCTTAGGGCCTTGTTAAATTGTTGAGGCTGGCCTCAAACTTGTGATGTTCATGCCTTAGCCTCCTGAGTAATTGGGATTACAGTTGTGTGCTGCAGCACCAAGCTTGAGAGTCCCATCTTCTTATTCCCAATTCATCCTTCCCTCTTTAGAAGTATAACTGTTAGCAATTATGCATTGTTTTAGGTCTCTTTCTATAGATTTAAAAATTGTACATGTTCAGATATAGTTCTGCTTCTAAAATGGATAATAAAGCACCAAGTATTTTGTGACTAGTAGTTTTAACTTAAGAGTATGTCTTGAAAATATAAGCTCATAATGTGTATGGGTTTTTGTTTTTTTAAGTGGCTGTATCAATATTCCATATTTAACCAAGAATACTTAGATTTTTGGGGGTCCTTTGCATTTACAGACTTTGCTGCAAGGAAACATCTCTGTGCAATCATCTTTGAATACATGCACTGGTATTTATTTAGAATAGAGTTCTAGAAGTGAAATAGGTGGGTTAAGAACTCTGTATTTTAGTGTGTGTGTGTGTGTGTATGTGTGTGTGTGTATATATATACACATACATACACATACGCATATATACATATGTGTGTATATATATGTGTATATATGTAGTTAAGTTGCCAAAACTTGCTATTACACATTTTAACACTTCCCCTGCCCCTACCTGATGAGTGAAAAGATCTCTGTGGACCATTCTATCTCTGAGAGTATTGTTGCTATGTTGGATGATTTAAAGAACTTTATAAATCTTGAGTTTCTGTGATGACAGTTTACCTACAAAATAGACCAAGCAAGGGTGTTTTTTTGTGTCTTGGTAGCTAGTTTTTAATCCTCTGGCTTTGACTAGTGTGTTGTGACAGGTGGGAGTTTTGAGAATAAGGATCACATAATAGAAGCTGATACCACAGACTGTAAATGGGCTTGGAAGGAGAAAAGAGTCCATTAGAAGAAGCTAAATAGATCTGTTATGTTCTTTTACCAACTGATAGTTTTCTGTTGCTGTGACAAAATACTTGAGAAAATCAACTTAAAAGGAAGAATGATTTTTTTGGCTTATGGTTTCAGAGATTTCATCTCTGATTGTTGACCCAGTCCCTTTGGGCCTGTCATAGTGCTGAACATTTTGGTGGGGATCACACTGTGGGACAGAACTGCCAGCTAGGATTTAAAAAGATAAAGAAGGACAGGTAGGGGTTCCAATATGTTTTTCAAGGGCACAACCCCAACAATTTTCCTCTTAAAGGTTCTCCCACCTCACAATACTGCCACAGGCTGATGACTAAGCCTTCAGCAGATGTCTTTGTGGGACATTTAAGATCAAAATTATAACACCAACTATGGCTTTAAGGTGATACACTTTTATATTGGTATGCTAGAATTTTTAGGATCTCATTTTTTTGTTTAAGGAAAGAACACTTTTTTCTTTTTCTTCTCAGGAGCCATGTGGTCAAACCTACTCTATAAAAAGTCAGTGTACTTTTAAAAAAGAGATAGTTTTATCCATATTCCATCCACTCTCAGGTATTTAGATAGAAGACAGATCCAGAAAAACATGATTTTAAGCACCAGGATGATTTTTTTAAACAAAGAACATTTAAAATACAAAAGATATTGCATTTCAAGCAATTAAGAAAGTTCTAAAACTTTAAAAGATGTATAGTCTAGCTAGGCACAGTGGTGCATTCCTGTCATCCTAGCTGCTCAGGAGGCTGAGGCAGGAGGATCATGAGTTCAAAGCCAGCCCTAGCAACTTAGTGAGGCATGCATGGGGCACTGGGTTCGATCCTCAGCACCACATAAAAATAAAATAAAAATATTGTGTCCACATATAACTAAAAAATAAATATTAAAAAATGAAAAAAGTAGATGTCTTCTAAAACTTTTCATTTAACCAAATTAGAACTACATTTAATGGCACTTTAATTGTTTTCCCAAACTTTTTTTTTCTGTGAGATCTTAATTTTTTTCTCATTGAGGTTTTACAAATTAAGATACTTCTCAGTAGCTCTTTTTTTTTTTTACAGTTGTAAGAAATTTACTGTGTAATATAGGTAATGATAAAATGGAAATTAGAAAACCTCTCATATTGGAAAAATAGCAGGAGGGAAATTAACTTATTCTGTCAACCCTTGTTATCATCAGTTTATAGAGAACCACTTGTTAGATATGGGAGAGGAACATGAGAAATAGAAGGCACAGCCCCATAAATCTATTTGAGGATAATATAAACCATATATTAAAATTATTCTAAAATAAAATGCATGTTAGGGCCACTTAATATAGTGTAATTTTACATGCATGTGAAAGGAGGCAGAGTAAAGTAGTAATTACAGGACAGTACTGGGAGATTTGTTAGAGAACAGAGAGGAACTTGAATGATGATACTGAGATTGTGCCCACTCAGTGCAGTATTGTGCCAAGTTCAAGAATTAAGAACTAAGGTATTTGGGGGAAATCAGTGTATGGTTCAGCTTTTCTATTTGTATAATCAAATCATAGCATCTCACTTTAAAAAAATTACATACACAAAAGAACCTTGAATCCATAAAGTACTGGATTCATTCTTCATTAACTAACTTTTGTTTTAGAGCTTTAGGTCATAGAGCTTTAAAGTAGAAGTGTAGAGATTATCTTCGTTATGAGATGAAGATACTGAGGCCTGGAGAGATCATGACTTTCACAAAGATCCTGACCAGTGAGAGAAAAATTAGCACGTGTATTAATTCCAGAGATGTTAACTAATTCCAGATATATACTTGTGTTTTGTTGTTCTTTTTTATATATAATACATAGGCTACTTGGTTCAGGTTTGTTTTGATCTTTTTATGAAATCATAACTTCAAAAACAGGTGAAATGTCTGCTGAAATATTTTCTCTCATATCCATTAGTAAATAAATCCAAGAATAGTCTTTTCAAGTATTTGAAAATTTGATTCTTCTAAATTTTTCTAAATTCAGTGATCCATAACTGTCACACTTCGATATTTATTAAAGCAAATAGTCATAATTTAACATACTGAATTTAGTTGACTTACTGCTGTAAGATGCATACAACTCCAGTTAGAGTAATGGTAGGCAGTCACTTGCTTTCAAAGTCTAACCAAAAAGCTGTGCTTGACAATTTAGTATATGCAAATATGCATGTAAAATATGAAATATTTGATTTAAATTTCTACTGAATATATATTTGGAAGATGTCATGGCTCATAATTATAGCCATCCACCAGTATGTATGTGTGTAACTCACAGCTCATTTTCCTTTTAGAACCTTCTGCCCAGAATAGCAGCAAAACTTGATGTTGCCCCAATTTCTGACATCATTGCAATCAAGTCACCTGACACATTTGTGAGAACTATTTATGCAGGTGAGTTCCCAAGAAAGATAATTAATCAACATGTTAAATTTCAGTTAAAAAGTATAAACAAGTCTTGAAGATGTGTTCTAAAGCCATACTATGCTTTAAATGGATCGTCTTAGTCTAGCATTGCTGCTGGCTCATGACATGGCATTTTCTCTGAGATCCCAGTGCTTTCCTGCCTGCCCATTCAGTTTGCAGAATGAGATTTTTTCCCAGTAGTCAATAAGAATTAGATTCAATTTGTTTTATAAGTGACATCTGAGAAAGCAAAACTTTTTTTTTTTAATAGCATTCTCAATCTTCTTTGCTTTTCCTACTCCATTTCCATGTACATTAAGAAATTCATTTCAGTGCCTGTTTAGTTGATTGATCTTTTACTGAGCACACTGGTCTCTGGTGGGGTTGGAGAAGACGGAGAACTCTTTGTTCCATCTGATCAAACTTGTATGTTTCTGTGTAAATGGTCAGTTCTCAAATCAGACCTTTCATCTTTAGTAACATTTGAGAGCAAATATTTGATCATTGTTTAGGTAATTCTAAATGTGATTGTTAATCCATAAGAAATGTCTTAAATCCTTTTAAAATCTTGGTCCATCTGAACTTGTTTTTTATGTCCTAAAGTGTTATATATATATATATATATATATATATATATATATATATCCTCCTTCAGCCTGCATAGCAGCTACAATCTCATTAAGTTGTTTCAGCTCATATTTTTAAGTTACTGAATGTGTGTTTTTAAGAGAAAGAAGCTTTGTTCAATATTTCTTTTTGTTCATATTCTTTTTAAAAATTATATTTATTTTTTAGTTGTAGTTGGACACAAAGGTATTATACCTTTATTTTTAAATTTATTTTAATGTGGTGCTGAGTATCGAACTCAGGGTCTCACACGTGTTAAGCGAGCGCTCTTCTGCTGAGCCACAACCCCAGCCCCTCCTGTTTGTTTATATTCTTAGTGACTATTCCAGTGTTTCAATTTCTTGCTTCCAGGCTGTCAGCACCTGTCCTGTTTTTAAAGACAATAGGAGTTGTACTGATATCCACTGATACATTTTTTCACTCTTTTTTGAGATAAAGTATCACTAAGTAGCTGAGGGCCTCAGTAAGTTGCTGAGGCTGGTCTTGAATTTGCAATCCTTGTGCCTCAGCCTCCCAAGTCCCTGGGATTACAGGCATGTGCCACCATGCCCAGCTATTTCTTCAGTCCTTTTTTTTTTAGGTGTAGTTGGATAAAATGCCTTTATTTATTTATTTATTTTTATGTGGTGCTGAGGATCGAACCCAGAGCCTTGCTAGGAGAGCGCTCTTCTGCTGAACTACAACCCCAGCCCTCTTCAGTCTTATAGTCCTCTTTTTCCTCTACTTATTAGAGATAGAAAACAACTGGTTCATATATATTTATCGTCTTTTCTTTCTGAAGTAAATTCTGAGCCTGGAAGGAATATTTGTGTTTTACCTTTTGTGGTTGCTTTCAAAAAAATAATTTGTGTGTTTCAGGAAATGCTTTATGTACAGTGAAGTGTGATGAGAAAGTGAAGGTGTTTTCTGTCCGAGGAACATCTTTTGAAGCTGCAGCAACAAGTGGAGGTAGTGCCAGTTCAGAAAAGGGTGAGTGATTCCCCCCAACCCCAATTCAATCCAGGGCCTCATGGCCTACATTCTATCACTGAGCTACATTTCTAACCCCATAAGAAACTATTTTTTTTCCTTGTTTTTTAGTTCATAGATTCCATTAGATAAGAGATGACTTCTTGTTAAATTGCTAATGCAGAGTTCTTAAAAGTCATATCTAAATGATATTCCCAAGGTTATACAAAAATAAGAAACAATTATGTCTTTTTCACATCATGTTTGGTACTAAAATAGTGCTTTGGTAGATCAAGAGAGTGAAAGAGGAGGTCTATCAAGATTAATTTCTTACATTGATGTTAGGACTTTTTATTCTTTCTTTCTTCCTTTCTTCCTTTCTTCTAAAGATTGAACCCAGCGGTCGCACATGCTAGGCAAGTGCTCCACTGATGAGCCATAACCCCAGCCCCATGACTTTTTACTTTCTTCTCACTATTTCTAATTATAATATTTGAATGATTCAATATAATAGAATAATGTAATAATGGCAAATACATGGGGGTGCATTTTATCATAGATAGCGTCTTATTTGAACCCCATAGAGAGATTTTTCTGATTTTTATAGATTAACTCAGAGAATTAAATGATTTTTTTATAGCTAATGAGGCAAAGCCTAGAATCTTGTCCTCTTAAGACTTTTCATAATCAAATAAAATGAAATTTAAGAACACAGAAAATTCAGAGTAATTAATAAACTTAAATTTCATGGAATTATATATTTGTGTTTCTCTTAAAAATAATTATTTTAGGACTTGAAATTATTATCAGTTTTTTTATCATATGTATCAATGTATGTAGCATCAAGTACTTCGCCAGTGGGAGTGTCAGAGTGGCTTGACCAGAAATTAACGAAAAGTGATCGACCAGAGCTAACTGGTGCCAAAGTAGTGGTGTCTGGTGGTAAGTACAATATTAATCTTAGAAGATGACTAAACTTTGCAATATTTTAATTTTTTAAAGTAGTTATTTTAAAGCAGAGCAGGGTTTTTTTTCCCCCTCTAAATGTAAGAAGCTGATATTGCAAGTATTGTTCCCATTTTATCAATTAGGAAAATAAAACTATGAGCTTAATACACAATTTGGATTTTCTGTTGCACATCTATGTCATTGGCACCAGGGGGAGCATGGTACAAATCTCATCTCTAACTTTGCCACTTAATACTTTGTCTTACTGATAGACTTCCATGTTATTCTGCAGTGCATGATTGGCTTCTGAATCATAGAAAAACTGTTGGACCCTCATTGCCATTTTGCATATAATGCTGCTCCTTCATTCTGCTTTCAAAGGACTTCCAGGGTTGTTTAGGTCTTTGTTATAACACTATGAAAGGTTCTTCATGTTTAATATCAAAACTTATTATTGCACAAGACTTGCTTCTTTTTGTATATTATGCTCCTTTTTTTAAAAAAAAATTTTATAGCCTGACATTTTGAAAAAAATAAGGACTTTTAAAAAATATTTTTTAATTCGTTGATGTACCTTATTTATTTATTTATATGTGGTGTTGAGGATCGAACCCAGTGCCTCACACATGCTAGGAAAGTGCTCTACCACTGAGTCATAACCCCAGCCGTAACTACTGTGATTTTAAAATCTTTACAAATTAAACATCAAACAAAATAATTAGTCTCCCAGATACCTTTCTATTGCAAGTGACATTGAGAAGAAAAATTTAATTTTTTGAAAAAGATATATTTGACCTATTTATTCACTTACATATTCAGGAAATGTTTATGAAGTATTTGTTCTATGCCTGGCTTGTAGAAAATGCCTGGAGAAATAAAAATGTCATGGCAAAGTGTTCTTACTCTCAAAGAGTTTAAACTTTAGTGGGTGACTTCCATCCAAATAACCTCATTCATTATGGAATTGCCTGTTGAAAGGTGCGGTATTGAAAAAAAAAAAAAACAAACAAATAACCTCATTCAGTCACTCAGAATATATTTATTGAATACTACATACTGAATTTTACCAAATACTGCAAATATAGTAGTAACCTAGACAGATATGGAACCTGAAGTTGAAGAGTTTTCTTTCTAGTGGGAAGAATAGATATTGGAGATTACTCTGTTGCTTAACTAGCTAATTAGTTGTAGCAGCATTGAATACTTTGTAGGAGAAATATATCGGTGTCATAGAAGTCAGAAAAGGTTTTACAGAGGACATGGTTTGCATAATATAGCAATTATATAATTTGAAAATTTATTCAGGTATGCAAAAATATCGAAATTTTTATGGAACAGAGTTTGTGTTTACTGTATTTTTTTAATTCTTTTTTTAAATGAGGTCGGGGTTTGAAGAGTGGAGAAAATTTTAAGCTATTGTATGACTTGGCAGATCAACTTCATGCTGCAGGTAAAGTTATTTTCAGTAGAATGATATTGCCTTTTTGTTGGAAACATTTTTCTTTATTACTCATTTACGTATAAGTGACTCACAGCTCCAAGCTATTTTATTTTCTGTGGTTTTCAGGTTTTTTTTCTCTGAAATAGTTTTTCTTAGGCCTTCCAATAAATGATCTAGAATTCAGTGAGAAGAGGATGTCCTAGTACTTTTATTCTTACATTTGCCAAATCTTACTAGTTCATTTATTTGTTTTTCACTTTTAAAATACTGAAAGGTCACTTTCAGTGCCTGATACAGATTCAGGAATTTTTTGTTATATCATCTTTTGGGTAGTCTAATACACAAATAGAAGAACATTTAAAGTTGTTTCAGAATTATCATTAATTATTTACAGAAAAGAAAGACTTATTAAAAGTATATCAATGAGATGGAATTTTTTTTGAAAAATCTAAAATATTTCATTAGTTTTAAATTATACAATTACCATATGAATTTACCTTATTTTATAAAAAAATCTCTTTCTCACATTTTAAGGATTTCATGGATAATTTACAGTTTTTCTATGCTTTCCTTATGTAATATATACATACCCATCAAAATAATAATTGCTTTAATCCTGATTCTTTATAACCAGTTTGGTGTTGAGGATGTTTATTTCATTCATTGTTGCATTGAACAAATATTTATTAAATGTTTGCCATAAGGCTGGCACTATTTTAGGACCTAAGAAAATAGCAGTGAACAAAATAAATAAAAGTATCTGCCCTTGTGGAAATTAGGTCTCTATTTGGATAAGACATACCCTGTATTAGTTTCTTCTGGCTACTGTAACAAATTACTGCAAAGTTGATGGCTTAAAATAACAAAGTTGTTCTCTCATTGTTCTGGAGGCCAGGAGTATGTTGAAATCAAGGTATTGTCAAGGCCATACTCCCCCATAGAGACTCTCTTTTTTCTGGGGTAGATAATTTCTTATTTTCCAGCTTCTGGTCATTGCCCCAGTGTTCCTGGGCTACTGGCAACATCACTCCAATCTCTGCTTCTGTCTTCATATCACTTTCTCTATGCATCTGGGTCTTTATCTACATCCCTGTTATTAGTGTACATGTACATCTTGGGCCCACCTAGATAATCCAGGATAAGCTCCTTGTCCCAATCCTGAACTTTATATCTTACCTGCTGCCACCTACTTAAGATTGACAAATTCTGGGGATTAAGAAGTGAATATGTGGGCTGGGGTTGTAGCTATGAGCACCTCTGAGGGAGATAGTCTAGGTAGAGGACCAGTAACATGTAAAAAGCCTGTTAAAGGTAGGAAAAATCTGACCTGTTTGGTGAGTAGCAAGGAGTCCAGAGTTGGAATTTAAAATGCAAAAGAGAAAGTAATAGGATATAAGATTGGGAGGTGATAGTGGGGCTAGATCACTCAGGGCCATCATAGGCCATTGTAAGAGGTTGCTTTTCTCTGAATAAAATGGGGAACTATTGGAAGGTTTGAGTAGAAGAGTAACATGAGCAAATGTATTTTAAAAATTTTTTTTCTTTAAAAATTTTATCTTTATTTATTTATTTATTTTTAATGTGATGCTGAGTATCAAACCCAGTGCCTTACACGTGCGAGGCAGGCATTCTACCACTGAGCTACAGCCCCAGCCCCAGCCCCAAATACATTTTAAAAGGATCACTTCAGCTGCAATCTTGAGAATAAGGTGTAGAGGGATGAATGTAGTAACAGAGAGATCAAATTAGGAGGTAGAGATACTGATAGGCTACTGGACCAGAATAATGGCAGTAGATATGAAGAGAAATAGCTAGTTTGGATATATATACTTGAAGGTAGAGCCATCAGAGTTTCCCAACAGATCAGATTTGGATTATGAGAGAAAGTATCCTAGATGTTGATAGGCTGTAGTTAGTTGCGATTAGCTGAGATGGGGAAACCACAAGTGGAAGAGTTTCCAGAAAGAGAGATCATGAGTTCAGTTTTGGGCATATCAAATTTTGAGATGTCTAAGACAGACATATAGAGATGTCAGTTAATCATTTGGTATAGGAATGTGAAGTTCATTGGAGAAATTTGGGCTGGTGTTATAAATTTGGGAATTGGTGACATTTTGATGGTATTTAAAGCCACCAGATTGGATAAAATCAGGGAGTGGATGTCAATTAAAAAAAAAAAAAGGCATTACCAAAACTAAGCCATAGACACTGTAAGATTAAGAGCTAAGAAAGGGGGCTGGGACTGTGGCGTTTATGGTAGAGCACTTGCCTAGCACACGTGGGGTGCTGGATTAGATCCTCAGCACCACATAAAAATAAAATAAAGGTCTTGTGTCCAACTGCAACTAAAAAATAAATATTTTTTAAAAATGCATTTAAGCTGGGCCTGGTGTTGCATACATGTAACCCCTGCTAATTTGGAGGCTGAGGCAAGAAAATCTCAAATTTGAAGCCAGTCTGGGCAACTTAGCAAATGAAATTCTGTCTCAAAATAAAATTTTAAAAAAGACCTGGGGATGTAGCTCAGTAGTAGAGTGCTTGGCAGCATGCTTGCTTAAGCATATATGAGGACCTGGGTTCAATCCTTAGTACCAAAAAAAAAAAAAAAATCAAAAGGACAAACCCCCTCAACTGATAGAATTTAAGGAGAAATAGATGTTGGAGACTTCAACCTTCAGCCTGTTTTCAGAAATGGACAAAGCTAGTTGGCAAGAAAATCAGTTAAGGGTACAGTTGAATTCAATTCCATCTATCATCTGGATATAATTGTTATCTGTAGATTCATCCAACAACACACTCTTCTCAAGTTCATATAGATCATTCACCAAGGTAAACCACATTCTGAGCTGTAAATTACACCTTAACAAATTTAAGAATAGAGACCACACCATGTCTGTTCTCAAACTACAGTGAATTTTAACTAAAAATTAATAACAGAAGGCTAGTTGGGAAATCCTCAATACCTGAAGGTGGAAGAACACATTTTTAAGTAACACAGGAATAAATGAAGAAATATCCAGAGATATTTTTAAATATTTTGAACTAAGTAAAATGAAGACATCAAAATGTGACTAAGTAGTCCTGAGAAGGTCTTTTATAGTACTGAATGCAAATATTAGAAGCTATAAAAACCACTCATCAGAGCTTCTACCTTTAGAAACAAGAAAAAGAAGAGCAAATCAAATCCAAAGTAGGCAGAAACAAATAATAAATAAAAATTAGAGTATAAATGGGTGAAATTGAAAACAGGAAACCAATACAGAAAATCAGTGAAATCGAGATGGTTGCAGAGGATAATAATTACCCAGAATAGTCATTGTAAAATGAAGGGGATTGACCTATGTACGGTTGATAGACAATGACACAGTAGTAAAGGGTGGCATAATCTGATGACATGAGCTTCACAGCTGAAGGCTTTTATGGTGGAAAGAGGAAGAATTTTCTAAGTCCCACCTTCAGGCCCAGTGTTATGAAGGTGATGGCAGACAAAGCTATCTCAGCTGGAGAGGATTGCAGGGAAGTTGGTGTCCTCAGGGAATATGTATGTTTTAGTTAGAACAGAAGAAAAAAAAAGAATTTTGGCTTGCTGATATTGGGATGAGTTTCAGAAATCACAGTTCTGGGTTCCTAGAATTGAGGAGGAATAAAAGATGCCTGCAGATTAGGGAGCTTGAAAAGTGCTACAAGGAGCTGTGTAGGAATTATGAAGGTCTTGGGCTAGTCTGGGGCTTCTTGCAGGATGTCTTAAGTAAAGGGCAGGATGTGATTAGTCCTGGCTGACTTTAGAGAGAGAGTGGTGGTGAGCCTGAGAGTGATGGGGGTAGTGAGTTATATTGTCTATTGCTCCCTCTTGTCCTCTCCAGCCAGTGATGAAGAGGCCTGAGGTTCATCCTTGATTCTTACAGAGGGAAGGAGTGGTTTTACTCTAAGGATAAGTTTCCTTGTTGACTCCTATTGACTAAGGATAGAAAACCAGTTAAATTTCTATTTGCTTATTTGAGAGCAAGCATTGGTTAAACTTTTATCCTGTGTTATATAGAATTCTTCATCTGGTCATAAGAGATATTAATATTTTAGTACCTTTATTCAAAAGTTGTGAAGTTATTACTTATTAAAGTTATTACTTTTTAAAGGAGCATTATATAGTGACATCCTATAGGATTATAATATAGGTTTTATGAATGCCTTTTTGATAAAGCAAGCAAAAGAAGTCAAATTCAAAATCTGAAATTTGTGTGTATTAAGTAGAAGGTATTTTCTTGGAAAATGTACTATTAGTATTTAGAATTCTCATGACAGGGATTTTCTCAAAAATAAGTCCTTTATAATAGATGTTTCTAACTTATTAATGTCTTTGTTTGCAATTGTTGAATATATCACTAGGTAAATAATAAAGCTTGAAAAAAAATTACCCTTTTTCCCTCCTTAGTTGGTGCTTCCCGTGCTGCTGTTGATGCTGGCTTTGTTCCCAATGACATGCAAGTTGGTCAGACAGGAAAAATAGTAGCACCAGTAAGTATTGCCATAAAATATGCCATGCAGAATTCTGTGGGGATAAGCACTGTATGTATTTGTTGAACAATAATCTCAGTGATTTATACCTTACTAAATGTTTCAGAGCAGTTTGCCATGCCCAGTGTGGATGTCTCCTTCCTACAAGGTCTGCAGATTTCTTGATCTCAATAAAATGTTTAATAGTTTTTAAACCAGAATTATTTTTCAAATTTTTCAGACCAGCAGAACATTTCATTAAATGAAATCATATCATAACATTAACTATGAAACTTACAAAAGTAGCATTTTATTATTGTTATTGTTGTTACTTTTTGTGTGTATATATACAATGCTGAGAATTCAACTTAAGGCTTTGCGCATGCTACGCAAGAGCTATATTCCCATCATTATTTTATTATTTACTTGACTTTGTAAATTCATATTGTTTGCCAGAAAGCCTTTAGAGTATAAGTCAATCAATAAAAATTATAACCTCTTTTAATGAAGCCAGGGATTTTGCAGTTGGGAGCTATGAATGACAATTTTTGTCTTATATCTTATATAAGACAATTTTTGTCTTATATCTTATATCTTCTTGAACACCTAGTTTATTTCTACATTTGTAGTAAAATTCTGATTCATGTAGATAAGTGATACTAGAATGTTACTTCTTGAGTTAAATCTTCCCAAAACTTGCACAGTAGGAAATTTTGATTTCAAAATGCACAGATAATATCTAATGACTGCTCACATTTATTAGGTAATAACAGTTTTTAGTGAATCTTATTTTCAGCCAGTTTAAACCTTTATTGCATGAGAAAATGTGTTTTATGTAATTAAAAGCAAAGTGTGTGGTTTTTTTTAAACATTTTTAGACCTTTATTTTTGTTTACTTTTTTAAAAATTTTGTGCTAGGGACCAAACCCTGTACCTCACACGTGCTAGGCAAGCATTCTGCTGCTGAGCCCCAGCCCGCAAAATGTGTTTTTTATTACTTCAAAACAAGATATTAAATCATATCCATTTAAAAAATATATCTCAGTGCCCTATTCACTGAAAATTTCAAAATAGCATAGTTTTTAAAGGCTTATCTTTGAAGTTTGTTTTGAACTATCTGCTTAAGTCTTTTGCCCTTTAAAATTGGGCTGTTTCTTATTGTTTCTTTTTAAGAATTCTTTACATAAAGTGTACAAATTATTTGGCAGATATGTATCCTGAGTTTATTTTAATTTCGATAAAGTCCAGTGATGCGTCTTTCTTCTTTTGGCTTCTTTTTGTTATTCAGCTCATTTGAAGTCAGGTAAGATCTCAAAACTTAATACAGGCACTAAAACTATTCATAAATTAAGTCAAAACACCATGTGACCTGCTTGCTTGTCACACTACATTAGTCTGGCTGTGAGAGTGGATTTATTGAGCAGATGAGCTTGAGCCTTCCATGGCATTTAATTAGGTGTGGCACACATATATTTTTTGTGGAAATCTTGCTTGTCCAGTCTTACATGAGTAGACATCTTCAGGCCTGAATAAAGGATCATCAGCTCTCCTAATAAAAAATACTTCTACAAGAAATTCAGAGTTGAGGTGACAAACTTTTACTTATTTTGTCAGAAAACGAGCTTTTGTGGTTGTTTAATAACAGGGGGCAGGGAGTAACTGGTAGCATCCTTTTTTGTATGGAATTAACTCATAGAATCAGTTTTATTCAACATTGCTCTTATGAATATAGAATTATTAAATTTTTTGATAAGGAAAATATATATATTAAATACATTGAAGACTTTAATGTAAGTCATACACTCCCCAGTGTATGACTTTTTTTAAAAAATTCTAATTTTTTTAAATAATCTCAAATTTCCAGAAGACTTTCAAGAACAGAACAAACCTTTTTTTAAAAAAAATATTTGGGGCTGGGGATGTGGCTCAAGCAGTAGTGCACTTGCCTGGCATGCGTGGGGCACTGGGTTCAATCCTCAGCACCACATAAAAATAAAATAAAGATGTTGTGTCCACCAAAAACTAAGAAATAAATATAAAAAATAATACCTTTATTGAAATGTAATTCACATATTATACAGTTCACCCATATAAAGTGTTTAAATTTAGTGTTGTTTTTTTTTTTTATATTCGTGGAGTGGTATACCTCAGTTTCAGATCATTTTCATTACTTCAAAAAGAAACTCCAGGCACTGGGGTAGAGTACATGCCTAGTGGTAGAGTACGCTCAATGGTAGAGTACATGCCTAGCAAGTGTGAGGCACTGGGTTTGATCCTCAGCACCACATAAAAATAAATAAATAAAGATATTGTATCCATTTACAACAACAACAACCAAAAAAAGAAATTCCATGCATATTTTCTTTCCAACTCCCCTACTCTGGGCAATTTGCTAATCTACTTTCTGTGCATACAGATTTGCTTTTTATATATGAAGTCAGAATATTTTATTTATTTGAAGTTTTTTATTTTATTTATATGAAATCAGAATATTTGGTTTTTTTGCGTTTTCTTCCTATTTAGTATGATGTTTTGAAGATTCATCTATGTAGCATTCCTTTTTATTGACAAATAGTATTTCTTTGTATCATTTTGTTTATCCATTCATCACTTGGTGGACATCTGTGTTGTTTATACTTCTTAACTATTATAAATAATGTTACTGTGAACATTCATGTACACATTTGTGTGCACATGTTTTCATTTCTCTTATTTATATACCTAGGAATGAAATTGATGAATCATTTGGTAACTTAATGTTTAACCTTCTGAGGAATTGCCAGTTTTTCCAGAACAGTTATACCAACAATGAACCAACTTCCATGCTTGTTAATTGTTTTCCATTCTTTACCCATTTTCCATTTTATTGATTTATATTTTTTATTTCTTCCTTATAATTTGGGTTTACTATGCTTCTATTAATTTTGTATTTTTCTTGCTTTTAAATGTAAATAATAAAGCTGCCTACTTTTCTCTAAGCACCCCTTTAGCTGCATTTCCCAAATTTTGCTGTGTTGTTCATCTCAAAGTATTTTTTTAATATTTATTTTTTAGGTTTTAGTGGATACAATATCTTTATTTTACATTTATGTGGTTCTGAGGATCAAACCCAGTTGTCTCATGCATGATAGGCGAGCACTCTACCACTGAGCCACAACCCCAGCCCCTCAAAGTATTTTCTAATTTAGAAAAATTTGCTTTCTAGATATTTGTAGTTTTTTCCTAGATATCTTTCTGTTATGGATTTCAAATTTAATTTCATAGTATTCAGAGAATAGCTCTTATTATGTTTTAGTCTTAAAATTTATTTAGATTTATTTTATGTCCCAACATAGGCACTATTTTGGTGAACATAATGTGTGCTCTTAGAAAGAATGTGTATTTTGCGCTTGTCAGGTGTGAAGTTCTGTGAATATTAGTCAACAGGCAAAATCTGGACTGCTATCTGTTTTTGTACATGAAGTTTTTTGAAGTATATAGCCATAATCATTCATGTCCTTATTTTTCTGTGGCTGCCTTAGCTGTACAACAGAAAAGTTGGGTAGTTATGACAGAGATTCTAGAACTATAGAACCCAAAGTATTTACTATCTAACCCTTTCCAGAAAATGTTTCCTGATGACTACTATATATCTTATATGTCCTATTGAATTATTTTTGTCTAGTTATACCATAAATGACTGGGAGAAGATATTAAAATCTCCAACCATGATTGTAAAATTTTTGTTTCTTACTTTAATTCTACCAGTTCTTGCTTGATGTATTTTGAAACTCTTATTATTGGGCATTTGTATATTCATGATTATTGTCCTCCTGATAATATGGATCCATTTGTCATTATGTATTCCTCTCTTTATCTTTTTATCTTTGTCTTAAAGTCGACTTTATTTGAAACATCAAAATTAATATATATATTATATATATTACTATATATATTAATCTCAGACATTATAGTTTTTAATCTCTAGAAGTTTGATTTGGTCTTTTTATCTCTGCCTAACATTTTCAATCTTTACTTTCTTGAACATTCAGAATCTTGTTATAATTTTCATATACCACTTTTCCAGTTCTCTCATCTTTTTCATTTTGGGATAGATGTCAGTTGAATTTTTATTATGAATCATATTTTACTACGCCTTTTCATGTCTTGGATGCCAGACATTGTGCATTCTACTTTGGAGAATGCTGGACATTTTTGTATTTCTGTACGCATTCTTGAGCTGAGATGCAGTTGAAGTTACTTGAAGCAGTTTGATCCTTTTAAATTTTGCCTTTGAGCTTCATTATGTTCGAGCAGAGCAACTGCCTTTAATCTATGACTAACTTTTCCTTTCTGCTGAGCCAGTCCCTTAGAGTACTCTGCATAATGTCCCATTAATTATGAGGCGTTCCACTGTTTCCACTAGGAATGTGAACTACTTCTGGGTCTTCATGAGCCTTTAGGATTATTCTTTCTTTTCTGACAGTTCTTTCCCCAAACTAGTTTTTTTTTTCTTTTTACTTTTTTTAAAATAAATTTTTAGTTATAGATAGACACAATACCTTTATTTATTTTTATGTCATGCTGAGGATTGAACACAGTGCCTCATATGTGCTATGTAAATGCTCTGCCACTGAGCCATAACCCTAGCCCTTTAATTTTTTTTTTTTAGTTGTTGTTGCACCTTGTATTTATTTATATATGGTGCTAAGAATCGAACCCAGTGCCTCATGCATGCTAGTCAGGTGCTCTACCACTGAGCCATAACCCTAGCCCACTAATACTAGTTTTGTTTTTTTAAAGAGAGTGAGAGAGAGAGAGAGAGAGAGAGAGAGAGAGAGAGAGAGAGAGAGAGAGAGAGAGAGAATGAATTTCAATATTTATTTTTCAGTTTTCGGTGGACACAACATCTTTGTATGTGGTGCTGAGGATCGAACCCCGGCCGCACGCATGCCAGGCGAGCGCGCTACCGCTTGAGCCACATCCCCAGCCCAATACTAGTTTTTATATTAAGCACTCTGTGTATTTTCAAGAAATTAAGATAGGAGAAGATACTTTTTATATTTATTACCACATATTTACAATTCTGGTAGTCTTAATTCCATCTGAAAATGAGTTTTCTTCTTATATCATTTCCTTCCAGTCTGAGGAACTTCCCCATTTCTTGTAGTACAGGTATGACAGTAATAAACTCTGTTTTCATTAATCTGAATATATCTTTATTACAACTTCCTACTTCAAAGACATTTTCCTAGACATAGACTTTCAGGTGGATTTTTCCCTAGTATTTGGAACACATTGTTCCATTATCTTCTGGTGTCTTATTTGTTTCCTAATGAGAATTCATTCATCATGTTTATTATTCTTCTCTATGTATTTCTTTGTTGCTTTCAAGATTTTCTTTTATCTTTCACTTTTAGAAGTTCGATTATGATATATGTAGGGTATGTTTCTCTTTAAGTTCTAGGTTTTTTATTGGTTGTTTTTAAATTTTTTATTTCTCTGCTGATATTTCTTTTGTGCAATCATTATAAATATCTTTTCCCTTAGATGCTTGACCATAGATAGCTGCTTTAAAACCCACATATGTTAATTCTAAATCTCAGTAATTTGAGGACTGGTTTCTTTTGTGAGTATATTTCACAACTTTTCCTGTTTCATCATATGCATAGGACTCCTTATTTTTGGGTTGTGTATGGCATTTGTTGATGTGTATCATATCTATCAATATTTATTGTATTAAATTAAAACAGAAAAATTTAAATATTTTCTAACTTATTTGAAAATAATAAAAGTGTTTGTTACATAAATAACATCTTTAATGAGAATAGTACTACCATTTTATATTTTTGGCTTGATTTCTGGCTTAATTCTCATTTCTGCTTCCAGTGGTATTATATATTGGTTTGAAAAGTATGAGGAAAATCTAGCATCACACAGATAGATCTTTACAAAAAGAAGAAGTATTTTGATACCATTTTTAGATAATCATGAATATTCTTTACTTATTATATCCAAACTTGACATATATTAGTTTCCTAAAGTTTATTTGTAGTATAGAATCTGACACCACATCAGTGTACTTTTCATACTCTTACATTGAAATCCACTGGTGTGTCTTACACTTTGAATGAGTCTTTTACTATTTTGTGACTTTATACATGGTTCATTTAGAAAATGATGATTTACTGAATTATTCATACCTTCCAAATGTTAACACATTTATTATTATATAAAAAAAACAGGTCTGGGTTTGTGGCTCAGTGGTAGAGCACTTGCCTAGCATGTGTGAGGCACTGAGTTCAATTCTCAGCACGGCATATAAATAAATGAATAAAATAAAAGTCCATCAACACCTAAAAAAATATTTAAAAAACCCCCACATTAGCTGGGCACAGTGGCACCTGCCTATAGCCTTAGTGGCTCAGGAGGCTGAGGCAGAAGTATGGCGAGTTCAAAGCCAGCCTCAGCAAAAGCGAGGTTCTAAGCCAACTCAGTGAGATCCTGTCTCTAAATAAAATATAAGAAAGGGCTTGGGATGTGGCTCAGTGATTGAGTGCCCTGAGTTCAATCCCTGGTACCCCACCCCCACCCCCACCCTCCAAAGCCCCCACATTCATTAATATCACTACTCATCAGATGAGTCTTTGAGGCTCATAATCATGGATACAAGCTTTTTTTTTTTTAATTCTGATTCTCACTTAAAAGCTCAAATTTTGTTCTTGAGAAGAAATACTTTCAGTTGTTTTCTCAGAATTGACGTTTATTTTATTTTCAATAAAATGCCTGCCAAAAGCACAAATGTGTACCAGTTGTTCTTTGAAGTAAAAATGGTGTTTCATGACAAAGTGGCTAGTTTTGCTTACAACTCAAGCCATCACGAATGTTGTTCCTCAAGACTGTCATTGTGCTTTGGTATGCAGCACAAGTGCCCTCTGCATATTTCACAATTTGTCACCCAGAATATTAAAGATATGAGTAATCAGAGATCAAGACTTAGTGAAATTAATAATTCTTACTGCTTCATTTATCAAGGACATTCTTAAGTGAAATGGCTTCTTCTTCTTCTTCTTCTTCTTTTTTTTTTTTTTTTAACAACGGAATAAGTGGCCATGAAGAATATAATGAGGATGACTAGTCCATTTGGTGCCACTGCCTTTGTTCATGCTGAGGCTGCAGCAGTTTGGCCCACCATTGTTTTCACATCATCAGTACAAATATCAGTGTAGTTTTTTCCAGTATATACCATGAGAGTCAAAAAAGTTGTTTAATATGTTAAGTATTTCAGCATCACTTGTGTTTGTTACCAAGCATTCACATCCTTCACATAAAATAATTCCTCAGGACTGTGGATGTAGCACAGCAGTAGAACACTTGCCTAACATGTGTGAAGTCCTGGTTCCATTCCCAACACTGAAAAAAAATATCTATTCTTCAGCGATTAGTTGGTGGTAGTGCTGGATAAATGCACGTAGAGCAGCAAACCCAATCACGTCTGTAGATTTGTCTGTTAGGCACCAGTACAATCTATAGATGATGTTGACTTAGTATTGATGTTTATAGCTAACTCTCTTACTGAGCAAGTTACTATACATTGGAATGTGTCAGAGCCATAGTTTCTTTTGCTAATTTTTATCAAACAGATATACAGCAAAGTCCCCTTTCTTAATCTTTGTTTATATTGATAGTTACCTTTATTAATCTTCTTTGGACAATGAAAAATTGATAACTTAAGATGCTTCAGTGACTTTTTCAAGTTTGGAAAGTTAAATAAACTGCTTTTCAATGTCACATCTAAGTTTAAATAAAATCTAGTTTATTTTACTTTAAATTCTGAATGATTGTTAAAATGGCTGTTGCTTTCCTTATCTAAGATACAGTAAATTATTAACATCTATAAAGCTAAGAGAAATATAACTCATTTTTATTTCTTTATAATTTTACATAGTCATTTTTAGGGTAGATTCCTCTTTTCCATAAGTTAGAGAACTCTTTTCAGTTTCATCTTTTTCAGCATTTTTAGACATGGATATTGCAGTTGAGGGTTGAAAAAGTGAGTTGTGTTTATTTTAGTGTAAATATTATCAAAATCTAAAATAATAGTTTTAGAGGAAAATTTTAAATATTTTGAAGTTTTAAAAATTGTGTTATTTACATTTAAGACAACAAAGCATGCTGCTTCTTGCATTTCTTTGCAGGTGCAAGGAAATCATTGGGATTTTAAATACTGACATTGAATAATAATGAAATAGTAGAACTTATATAAGTTATAACTCTTAAGTGAACAAATTGCTGGATTATACTGACAACAAACTGAGTTAATCTCTAAGCACACATATATTTATACCTAAAGTGTTCTACCTTAAAATTTTTTAGGAAACATAAAAATATAGATGGATGCATTCTATTAGCCATCAGAATGGTGAATTCCTCAAAAGTCAGGTAGCCTCTGAAAAACTCCATTATATACTTGTGGGAGAATGAGAGAAAAAAAGGGCATATATGTGTTATTGTGAAACTAGTTGCAGACCCTCTGTAAGATCTTGGGCTCACAGGGCTATCTAGACCATCTTTTTAGAATTATTATCTAATATTGAAGGGTTAAATTATAGAGATATTGAATAATGTGTTGTAGAATTCATGGACTATAATTTTATTGAGGATATTAATTTTTTGTTTTAGTGGACAGTTAATGGGCCTGAACTCTAACTCCAACCTCTGTCTTCTTTGTTCAGTTCTTTTAGTCCTAACTGGTGGCTTAGAGTCCACATCATATATGCCTAATGCAGGGGGCAGCCAGAGTTTTGAGTGACATAGATATCCAAAATTTGTCCTCTCCTTTTTGGAACTTTTTCCTCATTTTCAGCTTAAATGGCTCCTACAAATACTGTCTTCTCTGTGTTTTTCTCAATTAATAAGATTATAGATTTTTATCTGAATACCTGCTTTCTGATTGGGCTTTTATCCCTTTGGAGGATCTGCAAATGCCCCAACTGAAAAGAGGAGCAATCTAGACTCATTTCAATATGTCTCCCTCTCATATAATGAGTTCTGGCTTCTCAGATGCTACCTATCTGGGTTGATCTCCAATGTATCTAAGCAGTTGCTATCTATCTAATTTTAAACAGGTTTTATATTGTTTTAGCAGAAGGGTAAGTCCAGTATGAGCTGTTCCCTCAGGTCGATAAGCAGGAGTCCTGAGTCCTAGAATTGAATGCATTACTTCCCCATGTGCTCTGACTAACACAGATTGTATTATTATCCCCTTAATAATATCTTAATTAATGCTCTTTAATGTTACATTAGGGGTTTGGCAGCCATATTCCTATTGGCAAGAATTACACTGGTGAACATCCAGAAATCTCTTCCCATTTGAATTGCCTACTAATAAACCACATCTCTCTCATCTAGTACTAATACCGTGTTTCTTTGTAGGTAAAGCTGAATACAGTGTTTTCATTTATCCATATTTAATTTGGATCTGTTTTCCCTATCACGAAGCCTTTTGAATCTCCCCTTCCCCCTGTATTTGGGATTGAACCTGGATTGTTACTACTGAGCAACATTCTCAGCTCCCTGCCTCTTTTGTTTGAGACAGCAGCTCACTAAGTTGCTTAGGATGGCCTTGAATTTGTCATTCTCCTGTATCAGCCTCCCAAGTCCCTGGTATTAGAGGTGTGCACCTCCATGCCTGGCTGCCTTTTGAATCTTGTAAAACTTGATTTCTTTTCTACTCACTTTCAACTTTATTTTGAGGATAACTTTTATTTTGTGTTTTGTTGCTGTTTTGTAATGGCTTTGGAAAAACATAAACACTGTTCTGATGGTAAGTAGTAAATAGTTCTCTACTTCAAGTAAGGGAGCACATAAAGTCAGAGTTGTTACCCTCTCAAAAATAATAATTTTACTTTCATTTTTATTTATGTGAGAAAATATGTAATATTCAAAATATATTATGATTTTAGACTTTTAAATGCTTTGTCATTCACAATAATTTACACATATGAAAGATTATTTGGCACATATATATGAAACAGTTTTTTAGTATCTTATGGATACTTCTTATGGAGTCATGCTTCCTCTAATAATTCAGATCTAGTAATTGGAATCTACTAGTTCAGATCTTATTATTATGAAAAGATTCTTCTTGTTTTTTAATTTAACTTTTTATTCAGAAGTAACTTCAAGCCAGGTATGGTGGCTCATACCTGTAATCTCAGTGGCTTGGGAGGCTGAGGTAGGAGGATCTCGAGTTCAAATCCAACCTCAGCAACTTAGCAAGGCCCTAAGCAACTTAACAAGACCCTTTCTCAAAAATGAAAAAAATAAAAAGGACTGGGGATGTGATTCAATGGCTAAGTGCCCTAGGTTCAATCCCCTGGTACGAAGGAGAAGGAGAAGGAGAAGGGAGAAGGAAGAAGGAAGAAGAAGAAGAAAGAAATATCTTCAAACAAAAAAATGAAATTACAAAATATTACAGTGTGGTGTGTGTGTGTGTGTGTGTGTTCGTATGTATGTGCACATATATGCATATACATATATTTTTCCTGAACTTTGACAATAGTAATAAAGTGGCACTTTACCCGTGAATACCTCAGTGTATATTTCCTAAGAATAAAAATATTCTCTTATACATCCACAGTAATTATATTTTATGTGCCAGTTTTGTCAGTTTATTTTCAAATTACTGTTTTCTATATTTTATATTTCAATTTTATCTATTAGCCTAATAATATTAGTTACAGTACCCCCACCCCCAATATAGATCTACTTTAGAGTCAAGTTTTGAATGTTGTCATATCCCTTTGTGGTTTAGTTCTTATGAGGGGATGATCTCAGTTCCTATTTAGCCTTACTTTTTAGCAGATCCTCTGTACCTAGACTTCAAGAGTTTCTCAGTGTTCTTGTCTTATTCCCCACATGTCTACTTATGGCAGCCAGACTCTGCCTTTATTTCTTGGTGGTGGGTGACAGTTTGAATGGTCTTGAGAAAAGATGTATTGAAACTAGGCAAGAGGTTTTTTTTTCTTGTTGTTTGTTTGTTTTTTTATACCAGGAACTGAACCCAGGGGCACTTAACCATTGAGTCATATCCCCATCCCTTTTTTAATTTTTATTTTGAGACTGGGTCTTCCTAAATTGCATATGGATGCACTAAGTTGCTGAGGCTGGTTTGAACTTGCGATCCCCCTGCCTCAGCCTCCCAAGCTGTTGGGATTACAGGCATGCACCACCATGCCTGGCTTAGAGGAAATATTTTAAATAAATTATATGTGGTCCTGTCCATTTGCTATATGTGGGCTGCAAATTTGGCATTAGGTTTTCTAGAAGCCAATTTCTATTGAGAAACAAGATCAGTGCCCTGATTAACAGTGTCCCAAAGGTAAAAACAAACTGTTACACATGGGAAGTATCATTTGGATTGGTATCAAGATCAAAGAGCTATGTATCCCTTGAGTCCTCATAAAGAGGACACTATTGATTGACATCCTCAACAATACCTTTACTATAAATAGGACAGTAGTTTTGTAAGACTGTTTTATAATGTCTCTGAATGTGGGCCAGTTGCCTAATATTAAGTGCATTTTCATGAAGGGCAGAAATTTGTGCATTTGTGTATGTGTGTCTTCTGTTTAGACTTATGCTAGGGCAAAATTACAGACTGTCAATTTAATTGTAGGGCCCTTCTTCAAATGAAATTTTATCAGGAAGAGGTGAGATTGGGTGGTATATGTATTATGCTACTGGCACAGCTCTTTCTCCCTTTCTCATTTTTCTGAGGGAGTGAGTCTCTGCAGAATGACTAGCATGTAGAACACTTGTCCAGAAAAAAAATTGGCGAATTGCATAACCTCAGGTAGTTCTGCATAAATATGTCTACTTGAACTGAATTTTGGTTTTGTTCTTTAATATACTGCATTATCTTAAATATACTACATTATACTTTAATATACTATATTATCTTAAGATGCCACCAAATTTTAAAATACTTTTTTTATCATCATTCACTTTTTGTCAGACATTGACTTTTTCTTCTACTTCACAAATAAACTTACTATACTCTCTACAAAAGCAGAAATGACACAAAACAAAAACCCATGCTATCCATATGTGTTAAAAACCACATGATCCTTTCTTTGTTTGATGCTAATCTCTCCCCCTGTCTTCTGGAGCCATCATTTTCTGCCTTCTTTGGGACAGTGTCCCATTTGTTACCCATTCCCTCTGGGTTCAGTGTCTCCCCTCCTCTACTGGCTCCTCTTTTGTAACCTCAGAAAGAGACCCCCTGTTTAGCCAGCAGTCTCTTTTCCTTTCAAAGCACCCTTGAAAAAGTAGTTTACATTTACTAAATTCCTTTTCATTAAAATTTTTACATATGAATTTATATAAATATGTAAAATCATGTAGAAATACAACAGTGAATATTATGTTTCTACCACCAAACTTAAAAGCAATATTATAATCCAGTTGAAAGTCAGATCTTCTTCCTTAAATGCTTATCCTTCCCTACCCTCAATAGTAACAAGTATCTTACACTTGATGATGATTATTCCACTACATTTAGTTTTTGCTTTTACTGTTTCTACAGACCCCTAAACAGTATGTAACTGAGCTTTCCAACTTGAATACTGGGGATGATAGAGGGCCAAATGTTGATTCTCTTGGCCTTCAGAACAGTAGACCAGCCTTATTCCTCTGCCACAGTGTACCATACAGATGCTGTTTTCTGTGTGCTATGATGAAAGAAGTTGGGGAGCCTTAAAACTTTATGTTGGTTTTAGCGTGTGTTGTTTTCTCTTATTTTAGTCAATTTTTGTATGAGATTCATCTGTTAATGCAGGTGGCATTTTTCCCTTGTATTTCATTGGCATCTGGTATTCCATCATATGAATATATCACATTTTACCCATTTTCTTATTAATGGGTATTTATTTAAGTAGTTTATAATTTCTTGCTTCCAAATAATGTTACCATGAAGACTCTTACATGTGTCTTCTTGTATGTATTTAACTAGAGAAATTCCAATGAAGGAAATTGTGCAGTTTTAGGGAATCTTCTGGAATCTTTACCAGAATCTGACACATTGTTTCTGAAGTGGTTATACCAATTTACATTTATCAACAGTTTTAAGTCACCTTTGTTTTCATCCTGTTCTGGAGGTGGATGGTGGTGATCTCCAGATAATGATCTAGAATTGTAGACTTTAAAATGATCAGAATGGTAAATTTTGTCATATTTTACCACATTTTAAAGATGTTTTGTTAGTCTGATAACCATTAAATCTCACTATGCTTTTTATGTGCTCTTTCCTAATTGCTAGTGAGATGTCTTCATATGCTAAATGTTCATTTATGGTCCTATCCCTGGGATATTTCATATGCATATCTTCTGCCATTTTTCTAGTAAATTGTTTGTACTTTTCTTATCAATTCTTGGAAGTTTGTTTTTTTTAAATTTTAATTTGTTATATATGACAACAGAATGTATTACAATTCATATTACATATATAGAGCACAATTTTTCATATCTCTGGTTGTACACAAAGTAGAGTCACATCCTTTGTGTCTTTATATATGTACTTAGGGTAATGAAGACCATTTCATTCCACTGTCTTTCCTACCCTTATTCCCCTTCCCTTCCCCTCTTTTCCCTTTTCCCCTTTGTTCTATCTAGAGTTCATTTAATCTCCGCCCCTGCAGCATATTATGAATCAGCATCCTTAAATCAGAGAAATCCATTTGTTTTTTGGGATTGGCTAATTTCACTTAGCATTATATTCTCCAGATCCATCCATTTACCTGCAAATGCCATGATTTTATTCTCTTTTATTGCTGAATAATATTCCATTGTGTATAATGTACCACATTTTCTTTATCCATTCATCTACTGAAGGGCATCTAGGTTGGTTCCACAGTTTAGCTATTGTGATTGTGCTGCTATAAACATGATGTGGTTGTGTCTCTGTAGTATGCTGTTTTTAAGGCCTTTGGGTATAGACTGAGGAGTGGGATAGCTGAGTCAAATGGTGGTTCCACTCCCAGTTTTCCAAGGATTCTCCATACTGCTTTCCATATTGGCTGCACCAATTTGCAGTCCCACCAGCAATGTATGAGTGTGCCTTTTCTCCCACATCCTAGCCAACACTTATTGTTGTTTTTGTTCTTAATAGCTGCCATTCTGACTGGAGTGAGATGAAATCTTAGAGTAGTTTTGATTTTCATTTCTCTAATTATGTCTAGCTAAAAATATTTTGTTGATTGTATGTATTGTACACATTTTCTTTTAGTTCATGTCCCTATAGGATGTAGAAGGGCTCTTGCCCCCCACTAGATGTAAGATAAGAATTAATTGAAAATTTAAGCAAACTTAGGATCAAAGTAAAACCCTTTATTTTACCTCAAAGATGAAACTAAAGTTAAAAGAAGTAAATTGACTTAATGTATCACATTAGCAATGGACACAGCTCCTAAACTCACACCTTTCATTCAATTGCTGTTAGGTAGTAGAATTAGTAATGAGCTGTGCAACGTGAACCAACAACATAGCAGGATCATAGGGTTTCTCTGAATTGTCTTTAATGAACAATGAAGTAACTTGCAGAACAACAGGTGTACAAACCCTGAGAATAAATAGGTTGAAGCCAAGGGAGCCAATTAAGAAATATGTCAAGGAGAAAAGATCAATGGAGCTTACTCCTGACAGGATCTACTGAGGTCATTGTAAAGTTAGGATATATGGTCATGTTTCTCAATGTATTTCAGAAGGAAATTTTCTTTAGTAGCACAGGTAAACTAAAGTTGGTCCAGTCACTGACCCCAATACCCATATTAACATAGGATTGGCTTGTAGATAAAGTTCCCCTGAACAGGATGGTCACCATGACAATTCTGTAGAGGACCAACTATGGTTAAAAACTCCCCAGTCCAACATGAGGGAGTAGATGAGAATCTAATTGGTGAAGATTGCATAAAATGGACCCCAACTTTCAAGGAAAATATAAAACAATAATAAATTTGGAAGCAGCACTATTTCCTTTGCTGTTTTCTGCTCAGAGATGACCCACTCATTCTCTTGAGAGTGTACTTTGCTTGAGTCTTAATTTTCTCTTATTCATAATAAAATTATCTTGTTTGGATTTTCAAAAAAAAAGGAAACATAGATATAACTTATTACCCAAATTTAGTCTATTCCAGAAATTTTGTAAACAATAAAGCTTCAAAGTATCCAAATCTATATTTTATTACCTTAAAAAGCGAGTATTAATAACTAATTCCTAGTCCAAGCAAAACCTTAAATAATTTTTCCTAAGTTTCAAAATCTTCTTAAATACCTGATATAAAAATCTCAAGATTTTCTGCATAATATAAAGCATTTAAAATATCAGATGCTTACTTATTTAACACTTACTAAATTCATTGGTTTGTGTGTTTTGGACAGATTACCATACATTATCAGATATTTCTTGTACACTGCTCCAACGTGCCACTAGAGTGTAAATAATGAGAAAATGTTAAAGAGAGATGGTAAATGCAAATAACTACTAGTTAATATCCATATATTTTGTAACAAATATTCAGATAGCAAAAAGTTAAATGAGGAACATTGGACGTAAAGGTTAATTTTGAGAGAGTTGTATCTTTGTAACATTTGGTCTTCTACCTGTGACCATAATTTACTTATAAAGCCATTTTTAAGATGAATACTGATAGAAGAATTGCCCATATGAGATTTGATGATGAGAGGTGAGACAGGGGTCTGTAATCCCATTTGTTGTTCAGTAGTTTCAAGGTATATGGGAGTAAGCTAGAAGAGGGGCTCTCATCAGATTCAAAGGAAAGATAGTTTCCTCCTCTGGGCTCGTGAAACTGCAGAAATAAATGACTGTGAAGCATTGTTAGACCAAGTGATGAGATGAAAAAAAATCTCAAAATGGATGTTTCTTTGTGTTGCTTTTGCTTGTAGTTACATTGGAGCATAAGATATGATCTTACCTGGAAAGTAGCTGAGATACAGCTGCTGAATAGACTGGATAGTCTCACTCAGATTCATAAGCAGCTTAAATATGCACTCAGGCTGATTCCTACTTTTGTTATATAGATATATAGATATGTAGGAATATAATTGATAGTTACTATCTCTTTTTGGTAGATACCCTGTATCAGATTAGAAAAATTCCCACAACAAGGCAGTGTCACATAAATGGTTAAAGATGGTTAAGAGTCCAGATTTTCTTGCCAGGTTAACTGGATTCTGCTCTTTTGTGTTACAATTTGTATACTGTTTGACCTTGGACAAATCACTTAACCTCTCTATACCAGTTTTCACAGCTGTACAATAGTGATGATAATAGTCCCCTTTTCATACAGTAAAGATTAAATTAGTACATATGTACACATATATACACACTTATATACATACATACATACATATACACACACATACATACGTATATACATACACTTAAAACTGTGCCTGGTATGTTGTATATGTTATACGTTGTCGATTTTTAGTTACTATTACAAATTCTCTTTTGTTAATAAGAGATTATTTTTTTCTTTTGAAATTGTGAACAAGCGTTGAATTATTTCTGTAATTGATGTTTGACATTTTCACTGGATTTTGTTAGCACATTAATATTTGTTGAGCTTAAGAGTTTCAGATTTATTTTATGACTAGAATTTAATTAGTATAGCTTTTTAAAGGCTCAGCATTTTTGGTGGTAGTTCCTGTTTTATATTTATTTCTGGATTGCTTTCTTTTAGCTTTGTTGACTATGCTAACATTACCTTCTAACTATCAAAACATATAAGCATATTGCAACCATTAAAGAACCTGTTATCTGATGCCAGGGAAATGCGTTCTTACACTTGGTGCAACTTCTTAGTGGGGATAGATTACTTTGCCTGTATTTTGGTGTTTTACCAACAGACCAGCTGTTCATTTACAATTCTGAGATTAAGTGAATGGAGTCAGTTTATAGTTACCAGATGAATAGTTTTGGGAGAATTTACCAAAACAATAAATTTTGTTGTTTTCTTTTGAAAGTTTTCTTTTGAAAGCTCGCTAGTGTTGAGAAGTCTTCATAGAAACAAACTTTATAGAGTTATTTGTATACAACTGGGACTGAATTTATGAGCTGTCCTCTAACTTGCTAAAAAGCTGAAGATTGACAACCTCTTTCATACTGCATTATCTAGCTTGGCTTTTAACTCCAAGAGAACTGTGTTCACAAATTGATGCTCTGTTCCTTTGGGGTTGGTATAGAAGCATTAAATTGTACTAAAATATTCATATGTGAGTGCATTTAGCTGAAAGCAATTGATGTTCTATTCCCAAGAGGACAAAGAGAAATGCTGTATGGACCTGCTGTCCAGAAAACACCCTAAGCATGCTTCTTAAAGGTAATTACATGGCCTGGATGATCAAAGCCCTTATGGTGAAGCTTAAAATGACAAAGGAGAAGTTGTAGAATTTATAAACTGTGGCTAGGATGTGTAAGTTATTTGGTTGTGCAATTTAATTGCCAAAAATTAGAAATTCTAACTATGTCTTTGGTTTGTTTTCTCAGCTAATTTTTATTAGATTGCTTTTGCTAAAAATTTATTCCAGGGGACTAATATCATTGAAGTTTTTTTTAAATCCATTACCATTTCATTATATAAAGTTAAAAGTTTTAGAAGTTTCAGAAATTCTATTCTTTTTTTTAAACATATATACTGTTAACTGCTAAAAGCATGCCACTGATATGATAAATTGACTTGTCTTATAGTCAATCTAATTTAACAACTGCCATGGAAATCGATAAGAGTAGAGAGCAAGTCTATGTTGTAGCTATCTTGGTGTGGTAACTTAAAAGGAATAAAACTATTCTAAATTTCTGTTCTGAGAAACCAACACCATGTAATTTTGGTTCTTTTATACAAAAACTAATTTATTTTCTCATGTATAGCTTCAAGGTATGATAGAAATGCCTATGAATGTCAAAGAACCTAAGATGCTGCATGTACCAAATGGAAATGTTTATTCAATGGATAATTCGTCATTTGGCATATGTGATTCAATACTTATATTCACTTCAGAGCCAAAGAGAAGAGTACTAAGATTATTAAAGAGTATATTAATAACTTAGTTTAACTCTATGTTAATGTTAACCAAACTTAGTGTGAAAGAGAATTTGGAAAATGATATTTGGGGTAGGGGAATGTATTCCATTTCCTTACAGTGAGATTGCTTTAGAGGATTTTCAGTTAGGTTGGATGCAGAGTAAATTTATTATTTTTCTACTGGCATTACCTTTTTCTATACTATCAGCTCTATTCCAATTCTTAAAACTTCAGAAAGTGCTTAAAGGAAGTTTTGTATAACTTGGGCTGCACTTCACAACTCAAGTTGCTTTAAAAAATAACTATTTTTAGAACAATTTTAGATTTATAGGCAAATTATGAAGATAGTACAGAGGATTCCCATAGATAGCATATCTGTTATAATTCCCTGTTAATATATGTGAACTTTTTATTTTTGATGATTATCAAAAAATCTCAAGATTCTAGAATTTTCTTAAAGTGGAAAATTTTGTGATGGTTTCTGTCAAAGTGATCATTTTCTAATGGCTTTTCATTGTGGGAAAGCATAATATAAAATTTGCCATTTTAACCATTTTAAATGTCTAGTTCAGTAACACTAATTATCTTCCCAGTGTTATGCAACTATCATCACTGTCTGTTTCCAAAAATTTTCATCACCCCAACAAAAACTCTCTATCCATTAACCAATAAATAATTCTTTATTACTGTCTAACTCAACCTCTTTTAATTGCTAATCTACTTTCTGTCTCTGTGAAGTTGTCTACTCTAGTTATTTCATATAAGTAGAATCATAATTTTTTAAAAAAATTATTTATTGGGGCTGGAGTTTTGGCTCAGTGGTAGAGCACTTGCCTAGTATGTGTGAGGCACTGGGTTAGATCCCTGGTACCACATAAAGGAATAAACAAATAAAATAGAGGTATAGGGGCTGGAGTTGTAGCTCAGCTGTAGAGCATTTACCTCGTATGTGTGAGGCACTGCATTCAATTCCCAGAACCACATATAAATAAGCAAATAATATAAAGGTCCATTAATAATTTAAAAATATTTTAAAAATAAAGGCATAAAAAATATTTATTTACTTTTATGTGGTACTAAGGATCAAACCCAGTGCCTCATATATGCTAGGCAAATGCTCTGCTACTGAGCTATAGCCCCAGCCCTAATATTTGTCCTTTTGTGACTGACATTTAATTTAACTTATTTTCAGATTTCAACTATGTTGTACCATGTATCAGAATTTCATATCTTTTTATGGCTGAAGAATAGTCTAATAATTCATGAACATTTTGTTTAGTCATTCATCTGATGATGGATACTTGGGTTGTTTTATTTTTACCTCTTGGCCATCATAAATAATGCTGCTATGAACACTCATACAAATGTCTAATTATTTGAGTCTCTTTTGCCAGTTTTTTCGGGGATAGACCTAGAAGTAGAATTGCTGGGTCAAATGATAATTCTGTGTATAAGCTTTTGATATTTTTCTCTGGTTTGTTTATGACTCTCATGAGCTTCTTCCCACTTACCAAGTGGTGAAGGTTGGGAAACCTGGGTTCTAATGCTAGCTGTTTCCTGTGGCCTCGATTTTTTATTGATAAAGAGATAATATGTAGATACTCACAAAGGTTCTTTACAGTTCTAAAATCCTATATAAATATGTACAATTTAACATATTTTGACTTTGATCAGTTAGGAATCTTAATGATTAAAATTTGATATCAAAGTGAACTTTGTATATAATTTGTTAAAATGCAACTTTTGTAATAGACTTGTTTATATATCAAAGTATTTTGATGTCATATACCCAAGTTTTTCAGTATGAACTATCTATCTGAATATATTTGACCAAGTATACTTTCAGATATATTTGAAGTATATTTTCATATAATTAAAAATTTGAGAATTATTGTAGAAGCTAATTAGGTAAATGCAAATCAATTAAATATTAAAATTACATTTTAATGAGAAAATATTCACTTAAGAAAAACTTGTTTCAGATTCAGAACATTCTGTGTAATTGAAATCTGCAATTAAAAAACAGTATGAAAAGATTAAGGGCTGAAATTTCAGTTTTTCTGGTTTACATTTAAGTTTTGAATTGCATTTCACAATATAGTCATTGTTTATGTTTTAAAAAATTTGAACTTTGGGGCTGGGGTTATAGCTCAGTGGTAGAGTCCTTACCACTGAGGAAGGCACTGGGTTCCATCCTCAGCACCACTTAAAATAAAGGTATTGTGTCCATCTACAACTAAAAAAAATAACTTTGTATTTGAACAAATGGGTTATTAAATTAACATTTTGAACAAAAAATAGGTACATGATAAAATACGTGGTAGTGGTGCAATAGTGGTATAAACTGCCGTCTGCTTTTGGCATATTTATAATTAGGCTAGTTGTGAAAAATATATTAACTTGATTCCCTCTACTTAGGAAAAAAGATGGGCTGGTAAAAAGAATATGGAGGAATTTATATCTACGGATGAATTTACAGTTTCAGAGAACCTTAGACCAAAAAGTCCCAGCTACATATTCTCCGAGTAATAAGCACCAGTCCATCTGCTGTGCCATGAAATGTCCACTTATGTAAAAAATCTTCAGGGGCTAGGTGAGGACTACCATTTCTTCTCCCAACTAAATCTTCTGGCTTTGCTTCCTGACATTTCTTTTTTAAAAAAATCTTTATTTTGTTTATTTATTTTTATGTGGTGCTGAGGATCGAACTCAGGGCCTCATATGCATGAGGCAAGCCCTCTGCCATGAGCCACAACCCCAGCCCCAACATTTCTTTTTAACAGTTATTTGAAACCAGTTATTGACTTCATTGAAAGCCAGATCCAAAATTTTAACCAAAAAGTATAAGCTAGTTTTCAGTACAGGCCTCATAAGTTAAAACTAACAAGCATTATCAACTATAAAATCAAGAAATAGGGGCTGGGTTATAGCTAGCAGTAGAGCACTCGCCTAGCACATGTGAAGTCCTGGGTTTGATCCTCAGCACCACATAAAAATAAATTAACAAAAAATATATATTGTGTCCAACTACAACAACAAAATATATATATATATATTTTTTAAATCAAGAAATAATTTCAGTTTTGCCCCTTCTGTGAGTCAGTCTCCTTGGTATCCTTGGAGCTGGTGCACATCTGCACTAGAGGCCTTCTCACTGACATGTGATCATTGTTAGAAAATAAAGCTAAAGGGTGTTGCTCAAGTCAATATTTCTGGTAAGGAGCCTAGAGATGATGTACAGACTAGTACTTCTAGTAGCACAGGGTTAAAGCTAAAATTAGCTAAAATTGACAGTACTGTTTTTTTAACATGCAAATGTGTAATTTTGCTATTCATCTGATCTCATCTTCTTTTAGAGTTTTTTCCATCTAATATAGATATATTTGTTGGAGTTTTAATAGACTGGTGACATCAGTGAAGGCAGTGCTGTCCACATTGTGTGGTATAGTAGAAAAAATGCTGAACATAGAATCAAAGGACTGAAGTTAACAAGTGCCTTTTAAGAGAGGAGGAGCATGGTGGGGGCTGGGGCTGTAGCTCAGTGGCAGAATGCTTGCCTAGCATAGGTGAGTCACTGGGTTCAATCCTCAGCACCACATAAAAACAAATAAATAAAGTTATAAAAAGAATATGTTTAAAAAAAGCATGATGGTTGCCAAGGGGTGAGGGAAATGGGAAATGTTGGTGAAAGTTTCAGTTGTGCAGGATGAATAAATTCTGGGGATTGAATGTACAGAATGGTGACCATAGCAAATAATGCTGGATCAAATCCTTGAAATTTGCGAAGAGAGTAAATCTTTTTGTGTGTGTGTGGTGCTGAGGATAGAACCCAGGGCCTTATGCATGCTTGACTATCCTTGAGCCTTGCCCTGGGCACTAAGAGATTAAATCTTATGTTCTTACTGCCAAAAAAGAAAAACAATAGGTAACTGTGAGGTGATGAGTATGTTAATTAGCTTTTTGTGGTAATCTTTCACAACATATACATATATTAAATTGTACATTGTATGCTTTCCATTTTTTTTTTTCAAAAATACCTTAATAAAGGCTGGAGTAAAAGCCTGCCTTTCACTAGATATATACCCTTGGAACACTTAGCAAGCCTGCCTGAGCCACTGCTGTCTTCTAGTAAATGTATATAATTTCTGCCTTATAAAGATGTTGTAGTTAAGTGAGATAATATATCTAAAATACAGTGTGGTTACTGGCAAATCATGGGCAGTGTATGCAGTTGTGGTGATTGGTAAGCTGTTTTGAATTCTGATAAAACATGAGCCCATCTCTGCAGGAACATTTTGTCTGATGGTTGGGACATAATTTCAGCTTCAAATCAAGAATGTGATTTAGCCAGAATCATGCCTGAGAGTCTCATAACATGGCAGAGGGCTGTTTTGAGAACAGAGCCATGGAGAATTGTACTCTCTTTTGGGGCCTCTTCCAAAAAGAAGAGTCTTAAACACAATTTGGCAAACAGAGGAAATAGTTTGGTCTTTTAAATGAGCAGCAGGATGAAATATAGCAAGATTAAAGCACAGGAGGCTCTCAGTAATTAGAAAATAGAATTCAGTCAATCTACTGCTCAAAGGCATTCATTATTTGCTATGATAAATTCATTTAACTTCTAACCTGGCATTTATCCTGTGTTATATGTATTATGTTTAGCTGTAACAGTTGCTATTTAAGGTTATGCCTAGAGTCTATTGAGTAAAGAAGGCTGAGAAAGTGTTTTGTTCTATCTGAAACAGTTTAAGGATATTGTTTTTAATCATATAGCAATCAACCTCCCTCCCTCGCTTCCTTCCTCCCTCCCTCCCTCCCTCCCACCTCCAGTACTGGGGATTGAACCCAGGAGTGTGCTACCATTGAGCTACATCCCCAGTTCTTTTTAACTTTTATTTTGAGATAGGTCTAGTTAAATTACTGAGGCTGGCCTTTAACTTATTATCCTCCTGCCTCAGCCTCCTGAGTTACTGAGACTACAAACATGCCACTGCACCCAGCAACATTGGACCTCTTAACTTCAGTAAGAAGTTTTTAAATTTTTTATTTAAAGAGATGCAGTTTTTCATATTTCTTGCCCAACTCTATCTAGAAAGGTAGACTGTTGGTAGAAAAGAAATTAAAAACCTTAGTTTTTAAAGAGGAAGCAATATTAACTTGGTTTTCCTGCTCCGAATGCTCCAGATTTAACCACTCTAAGCATCTCCATGTTTCATATAAACAAAAAGTTAATGTTTAATTCTCTCCATTAGTAAAGAGGATCTGAAGTTGCTGCAGGCAGAATACTGTTCCAGTTCTAGAGAAGTGAATTTATGAGTTTGTCTGTCATAAACTCATGATTTCAACTTTATTTATTTTTATTTTTTTTTACTATGTGATGTGTTTTGGTACATGAATCTGGAGTGTGTATTTCTGCATGGATATTATTAAGGGATTTATTAAGAAATTTACTCCAACATCTTATGCCAGTTCTGCCTAGGAATTTGAATAGAGGTTCCAATGTAGCCCACCAAGTTTTTGCCCTTCTGTTTTTTCGTGTGCATCTATGGTTATATAAATGTGTTTCTAAGTATCATGTGAGCTGCATCCCATAGGTTGTGACACACTCTGCCATGTTTGGTGCTTTGTTCCAACTATTTTTAAATTTCTGTTTTAATTTTTCAACTCAAATACTTTAGGTGCTTATTTTGAGAGTTGTGGGGTTTTGAGGATAAAATTTTCAAGTCCTTATAGAGTTTTAAGAAAAAAATGTACAACTTACCAGAGAGAAGAATTTGGTCCTTGGAGTGTTGCTTTTCAAAATATAAAACTTCCTGTACCCTAGTTTTCAGCCACTGTTGGTTTCCCTACAGGGGTGAGGGATTTGCATTATCTGTTGGTGACTCTGTCCCCTGACTGCTCTTTGGCTCAGGCCTCCTGTCTCTGATCCTCATCTGCAGCTCTGCCACACCATTGATTTTCCTCTCGGTCCACCCTCGCTGAGTTGAAAACAATCTATAGATGGATTTCTGAGCCAGTGCAAGCCATTCTGTCTCTAGATCTGCTGTTAGGCCATAGCACCCTAGTAGAGCTTATGTTCTATGATTATTTTAGATTAGTGCTCTCCAACTTGGTAACCACTAAGCCAAATATGGTTTGAGGGCACTTGAGATGTGGTTAAGTCTGAACTGAGATTACATTAGAATTAGTTTTATCTTAATGTGACTACTAAAATTTTAAATTAAATATGTGTCTTATAAGATACTTATGTTGAATATCTATTTGGGGCTTAACAGTAAATTGGACTAAAATTACAATGTGCAGCTAAGGGATGTCTTTCCCCCATGGTTTCAGCACTGAACTGAAGCAGGGCTCAGGTAATACCCCTTAGAATCCAGGTTTCCTGCCCAAGGTTGGGTAAAGCAGGAGTGGAGCCAAAACCTAATCATCTACCATCGTTCTCTGACAGTGTTGAATCAACCATTGTTAGATTTCTGTAAAAGTATTAAGATTTCAATCTGGTCGCCTTTTTGATTCTCAGGCATGAAGTTTTGTCATACAAGTAGGACCTTTAAAAAGCCTTTTGAAAAGCCCGAGGGAGCAGAGAGTAGATGGCAAGAGCAGGGTCCTGTTTGGCAAAGGGTACATAGTTCACCCCCTGATCTGCTTCTTGCTCTTCAAACCCTTCCCACTCCCCAGAGGCAGGTGCAAGTGAGGGGTTGCATAAGAGACCAGAGCCCTGTCACCCTTCTTTGCTATTTTCCTTTATTATGACCATGCTTGGCCTGTGTGGTTCGACTGTAAGCTTCTTGAGGACAGGGGACTGAAAATTTGTTATCCTTTATTAACTGTTAAGTACAAAAGAATGTTAATTAACAATAAAATCAGCTCACCAGCACCACTGACTATTCCCCTTTCATAGCATACTTAGAAAATTATAATATTTGTACCTCAAGGAGATTCTGGCTGCCTAGCATTTCCAGTAGTCCATTCAGTAACTCCTTTGTTTAAGTGTACAGCATACCCCATTCTCAAATCATTGTATTGCCATCTGTTGGAAAGTTATTGTAATAAAAATGCAGGTCAGTAAGTGTTTAGAATGGTGCCTCCCTCTAGAGTTGTTCAGTGTACAACCTGCTCAACTGTTCGTGGTCATCCTGGGACTACCCTAGGACCCCTCTCCACCACCCAGTGGGCTGAGGGAATTAATAATATTTGAATAAACCTTAATCCATGAGAGGCACACCAGTATTTTAGGAAACTAGATAATTCTGTGAGCACTGAAGCCTTAATAGTAACCTCGAAAGTAGGAATTATTATAATCTCAGTTTTTCAGATGGGCAAGGGGGGATGAGATGTTAAATGATTGATTATTAGTTGGCAGAGCTGGAATTTGAACTTAAGCCATGAGACTGCAGAGCCTGGTTTTTAACCACAGCAATATATTCCTCTGGCAAACTTGTTAAAAACCACATCAGACGTAGCAGTTCTAAGTCCTGTGGCTCAGTCCATTGTAAGACCTCAGCCCCGAGTTCTTTGGAAGAGTCCATGGTATTTTTCAGGTTTTGGCAAAGGAAGGGGGATCTGTGCTCTCTTTTGCCAGTGCTTGTCTGTGTTGGGTGAGTGCTGTTTCTTCTCTGCATTTCATGGTGCCCTGCGGTCCTCTTCCCGTCAGGTGGCTTGGCTTCTTCCAAGGGTCCCCATTCTGGTACTACACAGTGACCAGCCAGCACTGCTCCCAGCCATGTGGGTGGATCTGTCCTGCTCTCCTGTATTTCCTTCCTGCCTTTGCTAAAGCTTCGAGGACTATCTCCAAGACTACCCCTTCTTTTGGTGTCTGTTCTTTTTCTTTAACCCTAATTTCTTGAACCTCTAATTGCTGTTCTTCTTTGGAACATCTTTGCTCATTTTCTCTCCTGATTATTTTACTGATTTAGAAGGAAGGTGCCTCAGGGCAGGGATTGCCTTGTTATGTTGTGAAGCAGAATCTGAAGTGCTCCATAAATTAGCATCTGTAGAGAATTTCGTACATACTAATTATTATTATTGAAATACAGAAATGCTTTCTGAACCATGAGGAAGCATCTAGGATATTAGTCTAATTGCCTGTACGTGTTTTTAAAGAGGAAGAAGAAAGCCTCCCTTCCTGCCTGAGAGAGCTGTCAGGCCCAAATCCCTGCTGGCTTCTTGTTTCAGTGCTTTTGTTTTTATTCCCAGAACCATGTTTGCCAGACAGTGAAATGAAGTCCTGTTGGGCTATTTATGCTGGTCAAAAAAAAAAAAAAAAGGTAGATATGACCCCGGGCACCTGTCTTTACTTGGCTTTGGTCTGGAATCTGTTATTTCTTTAGCACACTTATAGTTAAGTCAATGGAATTCATTTTTGTGGGAGGGGGGACAGGAAGTTTAAAGCAGACATTTATCCTATGTTTGTGTTTACTGCCAGAGTGAATCAACATTTTTATTAGCATTTCATGATGGAATTGGAGCTTTTAAGACTTGCTGCATTTTAATGCCGACATATATGTCAGAAGATTCATTTATAGGGCTATTTATAGGACTATTGATCTTCTCCAGTGCTTGCTTTAAGAGCATACCTAGACGAGTGGTTAGTGAGGCCCTTTCTATCTGTCTAAATAACTTGCTTTAAAAATCATTATACTAAAATCTGTTGGCTTGATTTTCTTGGACATGAATTTTATTAAATGTATTTTGATTAACAATTTAATGAGTGTCCCTTTATGAATGAAATCCTGGTCAGAATAAATTGAAATGACCTTAAAATCATCAATTGAAGTTACCTGTACATCTGAAATAGAAAATAGTGGTGCATATTCAAAGAAACTTGTTTATCATTCATTCGACTGCCCTGAGTCTGAGGAGACAGTATAGTGACAGGGCCTTATTGCATTGTCCAGTTGCTCAGGGCATGATTGACACACTGGGTAGGTTCAAGATAGAGACAGGAAACCTATGTTAGCTTTTTACCTCTACATTTTACTTTCTGCAGAGACCTCCCCACTCTGAGACAGCCTCTTTAAACCACATTGCTTCAGGCTTTTGAGGGTAACTGTAGAACAAGTTGAATCAGAAAACAAGCTCAGCTCATTTTTTAGATGAATAATTTACTTTGAGGACTATATTAATTTTTTTCTATGTTATATAGAGGTATCCAGCTGCTCTGGAAGCATTTGGGCATTTTATGCCTTTAAAGAGAAGGCCCAGGATTATATTACCAATATACTGGACCGAGTCACAGGATTCAAGCTGCTGGAGAGCTGAGGGGTCTTCTCTCCTAGCGATCCTCAGCTTTGGATGCTCTGTAGAGTATCTTGGGGAGCTTTTGGAAGAGCACCAATGCCAGGACCATTCCTCCTCTGTTCACAGTTAGGAAAACTAAGACTCAGCATGGGGAATTGGACATACACACTCGGGTGCTATAGAAATCATGACGTTAGGAGTCTTTAGCATTATTCCCAGAGCCTAACTGAGATGCTCTCTTGTTTTGGAGTGAGAAGTTGTTAAATTAGATCACAAGGGGTGCAGAACACAAGCTGGGACCACATGACACTGTCATTGGCTTGGAATTATCTGCCCTGTAATAAAACTAAGTAGGACAGAGCCACCTCAGGACTTTCTTCATGTTGTCCATCTTGATGAAAGCCTTAATGTCAGTTGTGACAAAACTATAGTGTCAGTCTGGCTACGTGGTAGGTGCACCTCCTACCCAAGCTGGGGCTTGTTAGTTCAGTTTATGTATGGGAAGTGTTTTCAGCAAGACCTTTAGTCATACCTAGTAGGGGGAATGCAATAGCTAAGTTCTTTAATTAAGCACTTGTTAAATCAGTTTTCCGTGATGGCAGTGAGTTTAATTTTCAAACATACATACTTCAAAAGTTTTAATTAAGGGGATAGAACAGTAGTCAGTCATCTTTCTCTTCTAATTATTAGGGGAAGAAGCTCAGGGAGAGGTGTAATTATCATCAACATTTACTGAGAAACTATGATGTGGGGTCCCTTTAGTTAGGTGCTGAAAATTTTCAGCCCATGTCTTTGAGAAATGTTATTTTTTTTGTTCTGGGAAATTGTGTGTGTGTGTGTGTGTGTGTGTGTGTGTGTGTAACCTCTTGACACTGATTTGTATTTCTACTCTTCCTAAATATGAAGTTTAATAAATATTTCCTAATTACTATTTTCTTTTTTTACTTATTTATTTATAAATGGCAGCAGAATGCATTACAATTCTTATTACACATATAGAGCACAATTTTTCATATCTCTGGTTATATACAAAGCATATTCACATCAATTCGTGTCTTTATCCATGTACTTTGGATAATAATGTCCATCACATTCCACCATCATTTCTAACCCCATGCCCCCTCCCTTCCTGCCCTATCTAGAGTTCGTCTGATCCTCCCATGCTCCCCCTCCCTACCCCACTATGAATCAGCCTCCTTAAATCAAAGGAAACATTCAGCATTTGGTTTTTTGGGATAGGCTAACCTAATTACCATTTTCACAAATACTCTCAGAGAAGGCAGACAGCTAAATCAAAACCTATTTTAATACATTTGAATACAGCATGCATATGTTAATATACAATGTGTACATATTGTGGATGGGACATTCAGCACCTATGCTGCGCTGTAATATCTAAATGAGTGCCACAGGTAACAAGAAGATTTTTGTGAGATTGAGACAGTTGCTGTAAGATGCTTAGCACAGTGTTTGGTACATAGTAAATGCTTAACAATTCTTATTATTCATGAATCTATTATTATACCACCACTGCTATAGGAATTCATTGGAAAAAAAGAACTGGGTTAAGATTAGGGAAAAGGGAAAGCATAATTTAAGTAATGCATATTGTATCTATTTTACTTAACGTATCTTTTGCCTAAAAATTTCTCATGACAAACACTTTGGGAAGTATGGTATAATATAAATATGCATTAATAATATGGTCTCTTGCTTCAGGAGCTGTATATTGCTGTCGGAATATCTGGAGCTATCCAACATTTAGCTGGGATGAAAGACAGCAAGGTAATTGTACATAATAACTATGGTGCTTTGAGAAAAAATTTTCACTTTTTTTTTCCTTGTGGGTCTGGGGATTAAACCCACAGCCTACTTCCCGCCAGGCAAACGCTCTGCCACTGAGCCACATCCTCAGACCCATGTTTAGGTTTCACTGCATTTCCGTGTAGTTTCAGTGTGTATAGTTAAACCCTTCGTATTCACTTAAGCTGGGACTGAACGAAATAGAAGCCACTGTTTACCGCCTGAAGATGTTCTGCTGGCAGGACAGTCAGTGCTATGTCATGGGGGTGCCTGGCCCCAGTGGTGGCTCCACCACTAGCTTCCTACATGGCATGTCCTGTCTGGGCCTCAGAACACAAGTGTCAGGTGATGGCCACGAGCATCCTCTTCAGCTCTGACATTCTTTTTTTTTTTTTCGGTGCTGAGGATCGAACCCAGGGCCTTGTGCATGCAAGGCAAGCACTCTGCCAACTGAGCTATATCCCCAACCCTCAGCTCTGAGGTTCTGTGTGTAGAAAACATTAGGCTTCAATAGCCTGATGAGGTTCTAGCCATCTCAGTGGTTTGTGAAGTCATCATCCCTGAATCTCTCTTTGTCCCTTCAGTCTGTCCCCTAATTGTTCTACTCTCATATGTCAGGAGAGTCCCTCTTCTGGGTTATTACCAAACAATGTGACTGGCACATTTTGGGTTGGAGTATCTGGCTATTTTAATACATCAGTAATTACCAAAAGTGTGCTGTGAGACAGAACACTTGATTTTAACTCACTGCATGGACTACTTCTGAAAGTCCTGTGTAATGACTCTGTGAACATATATTTCAGAATATGACACATTAATTCATGCATAACAATGTACAGTTTGAATTATGAACTTATCTTTCATGAAGTCGGAGATGCCTCTGACACTACTGCATTTATCCATTCAGATGGAAGCTTGATATAAAAGATAATAAAACTTTTAACAGGCTTAACTTCTGACTTGAAGAAATGCATGCACTACCTCTTTGTAGCTTCTAAATGAATTGGTCCAAAACCAGTCAGATTTCACAGTTGGATGGCAGGTTTCTTTACTAAGCTCTGAAAACATCAGTGCCAATAGGGAAAAATGTGATTTATGCATTTAAAAAAAACCTTCTATACCAGCAGCTTTAAAATATATCTTCAGGTAGACCAGTTCAGACAGATCTAGAATTCAGTTTCCCTAAAATAAAAATTCTACATGCCAAGAAGATCCTGGTAAAAATTCTCTTCCCATGCCAACAGAGCTAGATTGTGAAATAAACAAACAATAGTATATGCAAAACAGAGAACAGTTGAAGTAAGGAGACCCATGTTGGGGGACAATCCATGAGAATAAAGTTCAGCTAAGACTTTGTTTCCATCCAGTCAACAAATATTTATTAACTATATTCCTTGTAATAGGTGCTAGAGATAGTTAAATGACAAAGACAGTCCCTGTTGTCACTTTCTTTTGTGGGAGACAGATGATTTCTAGTTGTTATTTTGGTTAGGTTCTAAAATGGGGTATTAGAATGGCTTAAATCTAGCAGTCGCATTGTCTAATATAAGCTGCAATTTTAATTATCATCATGGTTTACTTGAAAGAATTCGAGATTTGACTGTTACATCAAATGGGTCAATGTAATAAAAGCACTTTTTAACTATATACATAATAATATGGTTGAATATGATATGTGCATTTAAAAACTGTTAGGAAGAAGAGCTTGAATTTATAAGGAACTGTTGAAAGCTCTTAGATACAAGCAAGACTTTATCATAGTTGTTTACAGTTGATAATTCAGCAATATCATTTTAGTAATCTGAAAAATGATAAGCAACCCACATCTTTTTCCTTAAGTCACCATAGTAATTCTTTTCCACAATTAAGTGCTCTTTTAGAATAACTTTTGTTTAGTGGGATTAAAAAGCTTTCAGATGATTAAACTGGAGTTTTTTGAGTAGGTGACTTCCAGGAGAATCGTTAGCCATTACTAATTAAATAAATCTCTGCTTATAGCTGTGAAGCTGGCTATACATTCCCAGAAGAGAAACACTTAAGTGAAAATCAGTGCCTGTGATTTTAAGTATTTGTCCTTATGACTTTGAATTTGAGATTTATCTGAAACACCATTATCTCTTATTAGCCATTGCCTGGACTATCCTGTGCTTCAGTCTCAGATATTCTGGCATATTCTGCCCATCCCTTTGAGGAGCTCTGCTTAGGGAATTACATGTAGCCTGTATTTTAGGTCAGACTGTATCAAAATACTTAATATATTGATACTAGTGGTTTTCAAGATGCACTAATAGGTTAAAGCTTTACTTCTAGAAATTTGAATTATTCTGATATCTATTAAAATAATACCATATTTGAGTCAGAACTCTAATTTTAAAAACTTGCAGTGGTCTTAGAAGGATCCATGGGGAATACCAAATTACTACTACTTTTTTTGTTTGTTTGTTTTTTGTTTGTTTACAGTGCTGGGGATTAAACCCAGGGCCTTGTATATGCAAGGCAAGCTCCCTACCAACTGAGTTATATCCCCAGCTGTTGAATTACTTCCTCTTACTTCACTGTTAATAATCTCACATCACCTTTCATTTTTAAGAATACATTTATAAGAAGTGTGAGAAGTGTTTGACAAGTTTGTAAGAGATACAGCAATTTGCTTGTTTTATGACATTTTTTGCATACATAAGGACTTAATTTTTTTAAATTCTCCTTTAATAACAGGTTGACAAGATAGTTAGCTTTTTTTTCCTTAATATTTTTACATTTATGTGATGCTGAGGATCGGATCCAGTACCTCATGCATGCAAGGCAAACACTCTACCATTGAGCCACAACCCCAGCCCCAAGACTAGCTTTTTATTCTCATAACAGACCCATGATAATAATTTAAAGTAATAAATGGGACAGACTATATGGAGGACAAAATAGTTTGAACTACAATGGCTGTGAATTTGGGTATACACTTGCTACCCTTTTTTAACCCAAAACCAAACACTAGTTTTCACACAAAAAGAACTTTGTAAATAAATATTGATTTTAGGCCTGAGATTGTGGCTCAGTGGTAGAGCGCTTTCCTTGCATGTGTCAGGCACTGGGTTCAATTCTCAGCATCACATATGAATAAATGAATAAAATAAAGGTCCATCAACAACTTAAACACTTTTTTTAAAAACAGTGACTTTTAAACTCTTTATATTGAGACAAACTAGTGGTGAGTATGAGATAATCATGCAACCCAGAAACTTCTAATACATTTATAATATTGGCATAGAAGCATCAAATTCATATTATTTGATAGACATTTTAAGGATGTTAGTATGTTGTAAGAGGGAAGTGAAAAATAGAACCACCAATCTGTGTGGTATGTTTTCTTGATAAAAACCAAATGCTTTGTTTTTATTTCATAGACAATTGTGGCTATCAACAAAGACCCAGAAGCTCCAATTTTCCAAGTAGCAGATTATGGAATAGTTGCAGATTTATTTAAGGTAAGATGGACTTGAGAGAAATTACTGTTGTCCAGATTGTCATCTAAGAATCTCTTAGAGTTGGTGAGGGATGAAGCTATTAAACAAAGACTGTGTGTTTGTGTACATACTATTAATATATCACACATTTTTTCCTCTACTTAAAGTTAAGTTGCCCAAATAAATATGTGTTGCTAATATAGGGCACTGTAACTGTCCCTTTAAGGAGTCCAAATTGTCTTTAGAATATCCACATGGTTCTCGGCATCTCACTTAGCACACAACTCAAAGTGACTGGAGTCGCCATCACCTCGAATTGTATTTGGCAGCCACCCTGAAAAAAGACCATCAAGGCCACTCACTCAGGGTTGCTGAGAGTGGTGGAGCCTTTCAGGGGAAGAGCAGGTGCTTGAGGCCAGCATATCAGGAGTGCTTTGCTTGCTGTGTTTGAGGGTAAAATCTTCCACATGTAACAAGCTTAGAGAGAGTACTTCCTTCTCGCTCCTCACTCTCTTCACTTCTGAGCTTTCCTCTTACCCTGTCATCACCTCTCTATTTGCTTTCCCACAAGAAAAACATACTTTAATCATTAAGCTATTTGTTCAAGTAGCAAGAATTTAGTTCTTACTACGGTGAGAATAGAGGGGTAAATATTTCTATTATTTAAAAGTGAAATGAAATTTTCTAAACCCTGACCATGTACCATATTGACATGTTTGCAAATAGGCATCTGCTATGGTTGCCTTTTGTTTTCTACAAGAGGATATTTCAATACATTTGTAAGTGATTTTGCTTATTTAAAGGTGTTTTTCTGTCTGCCAGTGCACTATGTATTGCAGCTCTCGTGGGGGGCTTACATGATAAATAGATGAAGTGTCTAACAGTTGGAAATTATCAGTGTTCATCCAGTGGATGGATATCTGCCTTGGGGCAGGAGCGTATTTTTAGCAGTTGTTGAGGGAATGGCACTGGACCCTGCCTCCTGCATTAAAAGCAGCCCTCAGTTTTAGCAGGAGAGAGAGAAAAAGGAAAGAGAAAGTCTGTGAACTCAGATATCTCAAATGAAAGAAAGTCCTAAGACAGCAAAGTGAACAGGGACCTTGAAACTTTCCACAACTGGATTTCCAACCTCAGGTTCTCAAGCTCTTTTCAAGCTCTTTTTGGTGTCGTAAGAGACCCACATTTGACTAGAGAGAGACTGTTGGGACCAACACAGCACCTTATTTGGGTTTGGCTAGCATTGTATGAAGGCAGCAACCACCCCATGCTGCTCAGAAGTTCTTTCTATTTTTGTTTTGTGGTACTGGGGATTGAACCCAGGGCCTCATGCTAAGCAAGATCTACCACTGAGCCACATCCCTGACCCTCAGAAGTTCTGAAATGCAGTTAAGATGTTTTGGATTAATACAAAGGTAGAGAAGTTACTCAGCCCTTAAAATGGAGGTTGGAAAAAAAAAAACAAGTTAATGACTATGAACATATTAAAATACTGCTTTAAGTACAGAGTCTCATTTACTACTACACAAATAAAACCAGCCAGGCATGTGCTTCTTTTTCTTGGCGGTATTGGGAATTGAACCCAAGCATACTCTACTACTCTGCCCTTTTAAACTTTGTTTTGAACCTGTCTAAATTACTGACATTGGTGCAAAATTATGATCCTCCTGCCTCAACCTCCCAAGTCACTGGGATTACAGGCACACACAACCAAGCCCAGCCAAAGAGGATCTAGAGTTAATTTTGTGTAAAAATTTTAAATTGCAGACTATCATATGTAACAAGTATTAGACTAATAATTAATAATTAACAGTTATTAGACTAATAATTTCCAAGGTAATATTTAGCTCACCAAATGTAACCATATAAAGAATAAAAATTAGTATGCATAATATTTTATTCTTTTGTATTTACTGTTTTACTTCACCCTTCAATAATCAGGAATTAGAAAGGACAGGTTTCACACCCCTTCATAAAATATGAGAAGTATATGATACAGAGATTAAGAGCTTCAATTCAAATTCTCTGTTGGTCTCATACTAGATAAATGATCTTGGCCAGGTTAGTTAATCTCACTAAATGTCAGTTTCCTCCTTTGTAACACAGATACTACACTGCCCACCTTAAAGTGTAGTATTATATAGTACCCAATACAGTCTGTGATAAATATTAGCCTACCTGATTATATTCTCTTCCATCCAGGTACATAGTAAGTGCTCAATAAAAATAATATAAAAGGAGTTAGAGTGAGGGGGCATAGTGTACTACCTGACTTTGCTTTTAATACAACAGCTTTACTGAGATATAATTCACATGTTATAAGATTCACTTTTTAAAAATGAATGAGTGGTTTTTAGTATATTCACAGAGTCATGCAAACTACTATCTAATTTCAGTACATTTTTTTATCACACTGAAAAGAAACCCCATACCCACAATACCTATTCCCATAATCTCCCCAATTCTGAGCAACCATTAATTTACTTTCTGTCTCTGTAGATTTGCCAGTCCTAGACATTTCATGTAAATGGCATCATATACTATGTGGCCTTTTTTGGTTGACTTCTTTCACTTCACATAAGTTTTCAAGGTTCGACTGTGTGCTAGCATGTGTCAGTAATTTCTTTTTTTTGCCAAATAATATCCATCATATGGATATGCCACATTTTGTCCATTCATCATTTGGTGGATATTTCAGTTGTTTCTACTTTTGACTATTATGGATAATGCTGCTATAAACATTTGTGTATAAGATTTTGTGCATGCAATTTTTCCTTTGGGGTATATGTATAGAAGAAATAGAATTGCTGGGTCACACATGGTAACTGTATATTAACTGCCAAACTCTTTTCAGAATTGTTCTACCATTTTACATTCCAATAAAATATATATAAAGACTCCATTTTTTCCCATATACTTGCCAACACTTATTATTGTCTGTCTTTTTGATTGTAGTTGTGAATGTGTGTGTATGTGTATGTGTGTGAATGAGATAGAGAGAGGAAGAGAGAGACAGAAGTGGTATCTCACTGTAGTTTTGAGCTCCTTTTCTCTCGTGGCTAGTGATGTTGAACTTCTTTTCCTGTGCTTATAGGCTACTTGGTTTGTTTTCTTTGTAGAAATGTCTATTCAGATTCTTTGCCCATTTTTAAATTGCATTGTCCTTTTGTTCTTGAGTTGTAAGGGTTCTTTACATATGCTGGAAACAAGTTCCTTATCAGCTAAATGATTTCTAAACATAAGCATTTCTCCCATTTGTTGAGTTGTCCTCACATTCTTTATGACATAAACATTTTAAACTTTGATGAAGTCCAACTCATCTATTTTTTTTTTTGTCACTTGCACTCCAACAATTATATCTAAGAAACTTTTTCCTGATCTGATGTAGTGAAAAGTTTCTGTTCAAGTGCCTGTTTTCAGTTCCCTTGGGTGTATCTCTAGGAGTAGAATTGCTGGATCATAGGGTAATTCTATGTTTAGGGTTTTGGTGGGGTTTTTGTTTTTTTGTGGATTTTTTTTTTCCGAGAGAGAGGATCTAAGTTGCCCAGGCTGGCCTCAAACTTGCCATCCTCCTATCTCAGCCTTCCAAGTTGCTGGAATTATACGTGTGTGTCACCATGCTCCCAACTATGTTTAACTTTTTGAAGGACCTCTGATTTGCCTACCATAGAGATTGCACCATTTCACATTACTTTACTACTAGCAGTGTACAGCTGTTCCAGTTTTGCCACATCTTTACCAACACTTGTTATTTTCTGTTTTTAGATTATAGCCATCCTAGTAGGTGTGAAGTAATATCTCAAGTTGTAGTTTTGATTTACATTTCCCAAATGTCTAATGATGTTACGCTTATTGGCCATTTATATGTCTTTGAAGAAATGTCTAAGGTCCCCACCTCCCCACCCCCCCAGTACTAAGGATCAAACCCAGGGCCTTGCACTTGAGCTACATCCCCAAGTCCTTTACCCATTATTTAGTTGAGTATATCTTTTTTTTTGTTGACTTGAAGGAGCTCTTGATATTTTCTGAATACTAAATCATTACCAGATATGTGATTTTCAAATATTTTCTCTCGTTTAATAGATTTTTTCAGTTGTTGAATGTATAGTTCTCATTTTGACAGTGTTCAAGTTAGCTATTTTTTCTTTTGTTGCTTGTACTTTTACAGTACATTTAAGGATCCATTGCCAAATCAAAGGTAATGACTATTTACCCTGTACTTTCTTCAAAGAGATTTAAAGCTTTAGCTCAAATATTTAGATTATTGGTCCATTTTAACTTTTTTTTATATGATGTGAGGTTGGGGCCCAGTTTTATTCTTTTTGCTTATGGATATCCATTTGTCCTCTGTTGAAGTGTCTATTCAGTCCCCATTGAATAAACTTAAATTAAGTTGCCTCTTTGATTTTAGTGAGTAGTGACCTGCCTTTGTAATATTAAAAAATAAAAAAGGAAAAAGAATCTAGACTTTCAGATGCCCAGTGCATTAGACACTCAGTGAACCTAAGTTAAAATATTTCTTTTCCCTAAATAAGACATTGTTTGGTATCCTTGGAAAATTTGAGGTTGGTATAATTTAAAAAGTGTAATGATGGAAAGAGAAAGTCCCCTCAACCCTTTTGTGGGCAATGTGATGGTGGGACATTCTATAAGGTCTTTTTCTCTCTTTTTTTTAAATTTATTTTTTAGTTATAGGTGGACACAATACCTTTATTTTATTTTTATGTGGTGCTGAGGATTGAACCCAGTGCCTCACACATACTCTACCTGTGAGCCACAACACCAGCCCCTCTATAAGGTTTTTAAAAATTGTGTATTCTACCTGTGTTCAGTGGCACACATCTGTAATTCTATCGACTTAGGAGGCTGAGGCAGGAGGATCATGAGTTCAAAACCAGCCTCAGTAATAGCAAGGCACTAAGCAACTCAGTGAGACCCTGTCTCTAAATAAATAAAAAATAGGGCTGGGGATATGGCTCAGTGGTCAAATGCCCCTGAGTTCAATCCCCAGAACAAAAAAAAAAATGTGTATTCTAATCCAAATTAATGTTTCACCTCCTGGGGAAATAAATTGGGCTCTAGCCTATTTTTTTGCGAAAAACATTGATCCCACATGAGGCTCAGTTAGCATGTCATCTGTGTGACTGGCATGAGCTCATGGTCCCTCCACTGAGGAAAGCCAGGAGAAGCGGTGCCAGCACTTAATGCCACCCCTGAGCAAATGCCTGCTGGCTCCATGGTAAACATGGGCCTTTTAATAGGCTGGAGACAAAGTGACATTCGGAAGAAACAACATGTCGACAATTTCCTTAATAAATTTTGTACGAACACATTATTTCCACCTAATGGAAATGTAGCTCTCTTAAATAATTGAGAGGCTATATTCATCAGTGGCAAGTTCAACTGGGATCTTTGTGAGCTAGGGCAGCCGACAGCCCCTTGCAAGACTGGGTAATTGATATTTTACACAAGTGGCTGGGCTGGTGTTCAGAATGTCTGTGTGGCATTCCCCTGCAGTTCCCACGTACAGTTCACTCTGTTGTCCAAGCCATCACAAAGCAGCTCCAGACTGGGAGTGCTAGTAGTTACTGAACTGCCAAGACTAAGGATTAGTAATTAATAATTTTAAAAATAGGAATCAACTCAGTCAGTTTCCCTTTGCTGTAATTTCTATTAACCCAGGGGCATTTTACCATTGAGCCACACCCCCAGCCCATTTTTATTTTTTATCTTGAGACAGGGTCTCGCTAGGTTGCCCAGAGCCTTGCTAAGTTGCTGAGGCTGGCATTGATTTTACGATCCTCTGCCTCAGCCTCCCGAGTTGCTGGATTACAGGTGTGCATTTATTTATGTGCCACATGATAGTAATGTGCTCAGAAAGCAACTGAAATGTTTAGGAAATAAGTATGAATGAGTAAATGAACAATGAGCGAGTAAGTGCTAGAGGATATTGGCAGGAGTCCTGACTAAGACGGTGACTTTGGTGTGGACTTTGAAGGGAAGTGGTGAATGAAGTAAGGGTAGGAAGAATGCGGGGAAAAACAAGAAGGTAAAAAATACACCAGATACAGAGGTTCCCCTATAATCTCAGCTATTCAGGAGGCTGAGGCAGGAGAATTGTAAGTTTGACACCAACCTCAGCAACAAAGCAAAAAAAATAATAAGAATAATAAAAGGGCTGGAGATGTAGTTCAGTGGTAGAGTGCCCCTGGGTTCAATTCCCAGCCAAAAAAATTTTTTAAATTAGAACAGCACTGTGGTTGTGGTTGTGTCAGAAAGGCTCCTAGGCATAAGTGTGTGGGCCCTGGGCGTTGCCAGCTCAGGGGTTTGTACTCTCCCGCGGTGAGCGGGGAGTGGTACTTGATACTCAGTGTTGTACTCTTTTTAAAATTTTTTAAAATTAATTTTTTAATTTGTTCTAATTTGTTATATATGACAGCAGAATGCATTTCAGTTCATAGTACACGATGGAGCACAATTTTTCTGTCTCTGGTTGTACACAAAGTAGTCACACCATTCATGTTGGCATACATGTACCTAGGGTAATGAGCGTTGGACCTTTTCTGGTGGCCTCCACGAGCTGCCAAGAGCTGGGGATCTGTCACAGTGAAGGCTCTAATTGCTTATTACTGCTTTTTTTGTTTATTTGTTTTTGCAGGTGGTTCCTGAAATGACCGAACTATTGAAGAAAAAATGAATCATGCTCATGTGTCGAGAAGGAACGCTATGTCAGAGTATTCAACTGAAATCACAGAAATTTACAATTTGATGAAAAAATTTAACAGCAGCCAGATGCTTTTTATGGGATTATTATTATATTTCTTTTTAATTATGTGTAGTTCCAAATAATTATTTTTTGAAATTTTCTAATTCTGTAATAAAATCTGTAATAAAGCCTTAACTACAGCTTTAAAGCTACTATCAGAGACATGCGCAACTTCTTAAAGAAAGAGAAGAAAGGGAGTGAAAGTCCACTTACCATTTTTCCTTCACCTGTCTTGTTCGTGGAGTGCTTTGTTTCAGGCAGATTCTAAACATGAAAGTTCCCACCAGCCTGATCAATATAATGTAATTATGGAAGGACGTATCTCATAGGAGAAGGGAATGAGGTTGGTAAACCCAGAGTTTAAAAGCTGGCTACAAAGCAGGAGTATTACCCTAAACATACCCCAGTCTTCAGAAACCATTGCTAATGTGACAAAAGCAGACCTGACTTAAATCTGACCTTGTTGAATGTATTTAGTTGGCTTAAGATAAATTTAATTTTCCAATTCATTTTAAGATTTTTTCAGTTTTTATGACTTATGTCTGTAAAGGAGGACAAGTGGAGGAGGGGCTGCTTTGAAAGCATGACCTCTTATGCAAACAGATAGTTTGATATTATTATAAATGTTTAAAATCCTGCTCAGAGAATGCTTTGCTCTTTCCTCTATGCTCCTGATGGCCTCCTTCGTGCTCTTGAGAAAGCAGCCAGGCCCGGGAACCAGCCTGTGTGGTCACCTCTGGCACTCTCTGCTGCCCTGGGGCACAGCCCAAACCTGGTATGGCAGGGGCTACAAGCTAGTGGAGTGCAGGTATAAGGACAGGGGCAGGTGAGCCTTTGGCCAGGTCTGCAGGAAAAACGTGGACAGCTATATGAAGTCACAGAAAGACCAGGAGTTGACTGGCAAATAGAATAAAGAGAACTATCATCAGGGAGTAGGAGAGATGGGAAACATGACGGTTAAGAAGCAGCCCCAGTAGAAGGTGTGCTGGCTCAGGGAGGAGCATCCTGGGCGGTGCCTTTGGCTGGTTCCATGCCTGCAAGTTGAGCTGGTCGGTCCCTCTCCCTGTTGCTCACTGTTGTCATGGCTGCCCTAAGCTCAGCCCCAAGCAGCTGTTCAGTGAACCAGCATTTACTGCATACAGTTCATTATCATCATCAGAGCATTAAGAACAGTCGTGTCACCTAATGAAGGGGTAAGTTCTGAGAAAGGTGGTGTTGATTCATCTTTGTGTGACTCTGCTAGTGTGCACTCACACACCTAGATGCCCTAGCCTAGCACACACCTAGTGTATGTCACCACATGTGTAGCTTTTATACGGTGCAGCACAATAGATTTCTTTCCACCAGCATCACCCAAACACATGAGTAGCATGTTGTACTGTGGTATCCCATGTGATAGGGATTTTTCGACTCTGTTGTAATCTTATGATACCCCTGTCATACATGCCATCTGTCACTAACTGAAACATCACCATGCACTACAAAGCTTTGTAGTGGTTGCCATGTGCCAGGTGCTGTTCTGGCTCTTCACACATGTGCTGCTCCTTCATCCTCAGTAGCACTGTATAAGTCAGATGCTATGACTACCCTGTTTTACAGATGAGGAAGCTGGGGCTCAGAGAGATTATATAACTCACCCAAATTCAGACAACCTAAAAATGACCCAGAATGTGAACTAGGAAGTCTGGCTCCATTGTGGTGACTTTGTTAGGGTGTGATTCTCCCCCACCTCCTCTCAAGGGACAGGGAGACTTGCTGCATGGTAACCTCAGGTAAAGAGCACCAGTGCTTTCTGCCAAGTGTGCGGAGTACATTTGGGACCCTGGTAGAAAAGGAGAGACAGTGTTCTGGGATGGTCTCACCAGCAGGATTTCATGCAACTTGAAAGTTCTCTCAGTGCCCAGTTAGATTTACCTTCAAAAGTCAGTCATGGGGGGCTGGGCTTGTGGCTCAGTGGTAGAGTGCTTGCCTGGCATGTGTGAAGCCCTGAGTTCAATCCTCAGCACCACATATAAATAAGTAAATAAAATAAAAGATCAATTGACAATTAAGAAAAATTTAAAAAGTCAGTCATGGGGGACTGTGGTTGTAGCTCAGTGGTAAGTGCTTGCCTAGCATGTTCCTAGCATGTTTGAGGCACTGGGTTAGATCCTCAGCACCACATAAAAATAGATAATCAAAATAAAGTTGTTTTTTTTTTTAAAGTCAGTCAAGGGCGGGGGCGGCAAATTGTTGAAATTCATATATCCCAGAAGGTGCAATTTGAGGCACTTTTTCTCTGTTTTATTGGAAATCAAACTCCGTTCCTGCAGGTCCTCGGTGTGAACAGTACATACAGAGAGCGCTCCCTTTGTGGGTGGGCATGGCCCTTCCTCATGGATGGAAGAATGCGGGGGAGTGGGTAGAAGTGGAAACTTAACTGAGAGCTCACATGGTACTCAAGGCAGTGAAGGGCAGAAACGTGGCAATCGCGTGTTGGTTGGGAGTGATGGTTGAGACCAGTTTGTAGAGGACATTGACTGACAGGCTGAAGAGGCATTTTTCCTCATAGATCAGTGTTTCTCAGATTTTGTCCTCAAGGTACATTGCATTTCAGAAGCAGGACCAGTGATGGTAAAACGAAAGTCATACCACAGACATCTTTCCCTGATTTTTAAGAAAAGTTCATCAAAATGTACCCATCTTAAGTTTTGCATAATTTTAAACTCTGCTACCCCTTGTCTCCTTTGGAGTGTGAGCAGATCCCAAAGTGAATGGACAAAGGGCAGCTGATATTAACAAAGGTCAGCAGCCCCTGGCCCTTCACAGCTCTTGTTTTGTCTTATGGACATATGGGTGACTTTGTGGAATACTTAAAAATACCTTCTGCTAGATCCTTGTTTGCATGGCAGAGTTAAATATGTCAGTATAGTGAGTGTTCCACAAAGAGCTGCAGGCTTTCTGAGGCCCTGCCACCTGAGCAAGTCTTAAGAAGCACTCCCTGGCAATAGGGAGCCATTGACAGTTTTTGAGAAGGCCCTTAACCTCATCTGTGGGAAGCCATTCTTGCACGTGATTGGGCACCTCCCGGACTGGGTGTGAGGCGCTCTGGCCAAACTGTGTCGGAGCTTTCCCCCCCTCTCCAGGTGCTAGAGCCTGTCCGTGTGGGGGTGTGACTGACCACTGACCCTGAGGCCAATCACTGACCCTGACCTTGGAATGCTGCCCCCCTGACCTTCATTGGATGGAATTTTCCCCTGAATTTCTTGTTCCCCAATAAAAGGCCACTCCCTGGTGTGCTCTCTCCTGCTAGCCCTGAGTAAGCCTTGCTGCCCTACCGGGTGGTTCGAGGTATGAGCCAGAGAGGTGAGAGCTGTCTCGGACCTGGTCATAGAAAAAGGTAATTGAGTCTGTGTGTTTTATTTTGATCTCACTAGTTAACTTTTATGCCACAAACCTCTTTAATGAAACCAGTGTGCTGGTCGCCTGGTGGACTCATCTAGAGGAGTACCCACCCTGGTGGTATACTCAGGACAATGGTGAAGGAGGAGAAGGTGGAGGCACACCTAGGAGGCTCTCGCAGGAATCCTTTAGCTTATGTCCTGAATGCGTTTGACTAAAACCTCTTGGGCTACAGATGGACCTCTGGAACCCATGGAAGTGGGTCCAGCGTTGTGGGTGAGGTTTGCAGAGAGCAGGGCTCTCCCTCTAGAGCATGGGTGTGTCTGGGCTGGGCTGGAAGCTGGAAGCCCAGCCATAAATGCACTTTATGTTCTCCCTCTGAAAGGGATGGTCGGCTTGGCTGCTTTTCACGCTGACTCTGACTAGATGTTTTGTTGTGGTCTATGGAAAGGTGGGTTGAAGAACCTGGGGAACCTAGAGAACCCTATTGATGGTCACAGATGGATTTGGTAGCCAGAGGCTTGGCTGATAACCTTGTGAAAAGTCCACAGAGGATGATACACTGCTTCAATTTCACATGGCCCTCGGGTTCTTTAATTTTTGCAGAGAGCCTAAATGAAGAAGACTTCCAGATAATCCTTAGTGTACAAAGCACTTTTATGACTGGAATCCCAGTGGTGGGTGGAGAAGAGGAAATATTCAGATCAGGTACTGAGGCAAGGAAGCAGTTTTCTTCAGGGCACGGAGCAGGTAGTAGAATTGGAACAAACCAAAATTTTTAGCAAATGTTACTTACTAGGAATTCCCTATGTGTTGGGTATATTATGTGCCTTTATTAAAAAAAAAAAAAGATCTCCAAAGTGAGTGTCACCACTCCTACTCTGTAGATGAAGAAGTGGGCCTAAGGGGTAATGACCAGAGGTGCTGGAGGAGCTGTGGGCCCCCACTGGTCTCCAGCTCTGGGGGATTTGGCCTTTTCCCCATCCCTGGCTGTCTCTCCACACCCCAGCTTCTCCAGGGCTCCACTGTTTGGTGTGCATTGCCTCAAAGCAGCAAGCTTGTCACTAGAAGCAAGGAGCAGTAGTGGACTTAGGATTTACTGGCACGCACTTGTGTGGCATCTGCAGTGTGAGAAGGAGGTCCTTGGAGGCTGCCCGGCCCCGGCTTCACCTCCTTCACCACCCATAACAGGTCATGTGGATCAAGGCAGGTTGCTGCTCCCTTCTGAGGGCTCTCTGTGAGCTCATGATCCTTTCCCAGTGTGGGGCTTCATGGGAGCCTTGAGCTGGTCACCAGGACACTTGGGTTCTCATCCTGCCTCTTGTACTGCCTCAGAGACACCCTGGCCTCCTTCCGTCTCTTTTCAGGTTTCATTCTCTTCATGTGTGAAATGGTGACTTGAACTAGGTAATCTTTAAGCCTTAACTTGTGAATGTGCAGGCAGATCTCATACAGCCTGGGTGGATGGAGGGAATAATAATCATTTTTTAGAGCTTTTTATACCCAAGATGCTGTGCTCAGCCCTTTATATACAGGCTCTCATTTAATATCATGGCTTTAACAATGTGTAGTGTTGATTCCCACCTGGCAGACAGGAAACTAAAGCCTGTATAGCTTACAGCACCTGCTAAATCTGCTGCCAACCACATGCCACATCCTGAGTCCTCTATGGAAGCACAGAGGACTTCCTATTCCAGCTGAGCTGGGGTGGGCTGAAGTTTAGGGACCAAGGTGTAGCAGCATAGTCAGGCCAGAATGGCTGTCAAAATCAACCAGATGAAAATGCATCCCAGGCAGAAGGCCCAGCATGGCAAAGCACAGAAGTTCCTAAAAGCATGACCAACTCAAGTTCTTTCTCTGGGAAGTGCAGGTGTTGGACCCTTGTTCCTGAGTCCCCTTCTACTTTGACCCTCTCCATTCTGAGCCACTCCTTACTCAGGAAGTAGCTGTCTTTGCACTGCATTGTGGGTCCAGGCCTGATGTTGGCTCCCTCTTGGGGCGCTGAGTATGGCCCATATTGGGGATTGAACTCAGGGTCTTCTCGATGATAGACAAGTGCTCTACTACTAGCTGCACCCCCAGTATGTAACTGGGGTATATAGGGAGGGACCTGCTAAGTTGCCCAGGCTGGCCTCAGACTTGGAATCTTCCTGTCTCAGCCTCCAGAGCAGCTAGGATTACGGGTGTGGGCCACCTCACATGGCCCCCGCCCCTTCTTTAAGCAGTGAAGGTGGAAGTGAGTCCTCCTAGTTATGGGGTCTAAATTGATGTTGAGGAGGCTCCTGGAGTGCTCGGTGAAAGGTGCCCTGTAAATCTCAGGCACTGAAGAATTCTGCCACATTCATCACAGTGTTTAATGACTTGATTGATCTCCGGGGTAGTCAATTTCATTTGCTTGTTTCAGGATGAATAGGCAGCCTGGCTCCCCTGTGCTGCAGCCTGGGGCTCTGCATAAAATTATGTCAGCGCTGTCTCTTTGGTAGCTTGCCATAAATTAGCAGCAAATGTTCCATCATTTTCTTTCCATAATTAAATTAAATATTCACCAGGAGACAATACCAAACTTTTTAGCAGTACAGAAAAAACTTCAGAATAGTTATGATTTCCTACACATTGGTTAATTTGGGGGATTTGTAGGTTTGGGCCAGTACTGGAAAAGGGAGATGAAGGCAGGTAATGGGCCTCCTGTGTGGGGAACAATTGTGCTCTCTTGCCTGGCTCTGGGTGACTTCAAGGTACTGTTTACAGGGGAACAAATGGGGGTGTATGGTGGGATGAGCTCAGGGCCTGCCGTTCTGGAAGGGGTAGGGCACACATCCCTCCCACTACCGTCCTCCCCATACCAAACTATCAGTGGCAACAAATGAAATAACCGCACATCTCCTGGGCATCTGCCCCAGAAGTGCTGAATGTGCACTGGCAGGAAAGCACCCCGGGCATCTATTATTTATAAGGATGCCTTCGGTTCGTGTCTCCCTTGAAACGTTCTCAGAGGGCTTTCCCTTCCATTATGTCATTAGTCATCCCAGCCACCCTCTCAGGGGCGGGTGCACAGGAGTTATTATTCCTGTTGTGCAGAGGGAAGAAGCAGCTCCAGGACTTGCTTGGAGCCACAGAACAAGGCAGAAAGGGGGCTGGGCTAAGAAAGCAGGTGCCAGGCTGTGGCACACCCTGGGTAAGCAGTTGATTGGGTGGGAGGCAGGGGACCAGACTTCTCTCCAACCCTGAGATGTCCATTCAAAATTCGGGTTTGACTTGTTCAGCCCCCAGAATTTTGGGGTGTCTTTGTTAAGCAAACCTACACAAGTGTTGGGTGGGTACAACGTATCCAGGGTTTGGATCGCTCTCATTGGGGTTCTCAACAGTTCCGGGAACAGAGGGCCTTAACTCTTTAGAGACCAGCAAATGGCAACAGGACAGGAGCCTTGGTCTGCTGACAGTGGCTGCAGTCAGACGCTGCCCTGGGGGAGCTTGAGAAGGAGTTCCTGACGCAGGTGGGGTGGATGGAACCAGCACCCTCCAAAACAAAGAGAATTCCAGGCCACACAGGGTCTGTGAGCAGCTTCTTTCAATCCCTTGGTCTGTATGACTTGACCTGAAAAACCAAGCTTTGGGGGCTGGGGATGTGTCCGCCGAGAACTGAAAAATAAATATTAAAAAGTCAAAAAAAAAAAACAAAACAAAACAAAACAAAAAACCAAGCTTTGGGTTGGAGGCCTGGTCCACAGCCGGGAAGGGCTAAGTTGTTCCCTTTAACAAAGGCCTACAGCTCCCCATCCTGGGTGGACTTTGGGCCAAGGCTGTGTGCCTCCAGCCAGCTCCCTGGGGCTGCCACCTGAACTATTGGCTCTGAGCCTTACTGTCCTTGCTCCCAGGTTTAGCATGTCAGGGTGGCACCCTGGTCATGGGTCTAGCTCTTGAGGTGCCAGTGGCAAGGCTGAGCCTGGGGGCTGGTTCTGGAGGTGGCTGCAGGGTTACAGAGCTGGAGTCCTGATTTTTATCTCTGGCTTTCCAGATGGCACCAGGTTTGATTGACCACATCCAGCATGGCCCCTCACCCAGAGAGACCTGGGTTTAATTCCTACAATGACTAGTTAGCTGTGTGTACATGGGAAAATTGCTTAATCATTCGGTGGTGCCTCAGTTTACTTCCTTGCAAAGCAGGGAAAATATCACCCTCTGTGATGAGGAGGGGAGACCATGAAGAGCACCCGTCACCATGGGAATGAGTTAATGGGAGCCATTATTGTTACCAGCCTTCTGTTTCCTGCAGGAGACAGCAATTGGTACCCAGGCCTTCTTCCCTTCTGGGAGAGCCCCAGACAGCTCCCCGGGGTCCCCAGGCTGGGCTCTCTGAAAGGGTGGATGAGCAGAGAAGCCATTTCCAGGGCAGCAAGCCTCCCAGGGAGTGCTCGGGCCCATCTCCTCCAGCCCCCAGCTGCCACAGGCCGTAACTCTGGGCTACAGCCCTCGGGGGAGCTGTGAAAGCCTCAGCTTTTACCTCCATCTCGTGCACTCCAGGCCCTCAAGACCCACCCCAGGACCTGCACAGGGACGGGATAAGACAGGCCTGGCCCCCACCCTCCGCCAGGAAGGAGGGTAGGTAAGTTTGCAGAAAGAACTGCCCTGGAGGCTGGGGCTGGAGCTGCAGCTCAGCATTAGAGCATTGCCTAGCAAGAACGAGAGTCTGGGTCGATTCCCAGTGCCACCAAAAACAAAAAAACAAAAAACCAACACAGCAGAGGAAAGAGTGGCATGCTTTCCGTCTGAGGCACCCTCCTCTGAGCCCTCAGGGTAATCCCAACAGCCCAGTCTGAGACACTGCAGACTGGCCTTGGTGGCTTCTCCTCCCTCTGCCACTTCCCTTCCCCTCACTCCCCATCCAGAGGGTGCCATGACCAGTTCGGTCTCTCTGATGTCCCAGCTGCCCGTGGCCTTCATCCTCCTGCCCCTGTGAAGCTCCTGTGAACCCTGTGATCTCTCTAGACCCTGCCCCTGCTCTGGCCCCTCCCTGGTCACCCTGGTCACTCCTCTGCTGGCAGTCCTTTCTCTAAAGATAAAGGTCAACCCAGCCTGACCTTGAGGCCTTCGTCACTGTCCCACCCGCTGTCCCCAGGGTGTCCCTCACAGGGCTCCTTCCCGCCCTGCTCACATCTCCTCTTCCTGCACAGACTTCTCTGGAGCCCAAGCAGCCCTCCCGACACCCCGCTGCTCCCCTGCCCGCCCGCAGTGCTGTCCTGCCCCGTCCCCCTGCCATTCCCATTTGTTTTCAATGGTTTGACGCCTGACTCTAAGTCAGGGAGGCAATTCAAAATTCTCTGTTCACATTTTCTGGAAGTGGGTCAATTTTACATCTCAGTGTTTAAACTACTGCATGAAAATCACTTTCATAAATCACAAAAATAAAAAAGCTAATTCTGGTATTCTTATTCTTTTAAAATCCCCCTTTAAAAGTTTCCATCACTATGAGGTTTTCAGACATCCACAGGAAGGTGAGCAGCTTCTTCTGCCTGCACCTCTTACGCTGTGAATTGTCGATGTTGGGGAGGCAGGGGCCACCTGTCCCTGGTCTGTATATTCCTGTGGCAGCTCTAACACCGCGTGAAGGCCACAGCTGATCTCTTTCCAGGCACAGTGGCACACTCCTGTAATCCCAGTGACTTGGGAGGACAAAGGAGGAGGATCTCAATTTTGAGGCCACCCTCAGCAACTTAGTGAAGCTGTAAACAACGTAGTGAGACACTGTCTCAAAATAAAAAATAAAAAGGGCTGGGGGTGTAACTTAGTAGTTAAAGCATCCCTGGGTTCAATCCCCAGAGCACAAGTGCGCGCATACACACCACACACACACACACACACACACACACACACATGCTGATTTCTTGGGGCGGTCACAAGTTGCTGTGAGGCAAAACCCTGCCAGAGCATTCCCTGTTGACTTTACGTGGCCCTAGAGCTGCCATGGGAGTAGACGAAGACCAGGGACAGAGATGACGCTGCTTTCTCCCTTTCCTGTGGTTCTTCCCTGGAGTAGAAGTCCACAGCAGAGGTGAGTGCTGGCCAGTGGCTGGGGCTTGCCGTGCCCTTCTGGCCTGGACTCAGCTTACTGTGACATGTTGGAGTAGCTCTGGCTCAAGAGCTGAAGCAAAGGGAATTTGGCAAAGAAGATGTCACAGCTCAGCAAGCTGGGCCTGGCTAGGAGGGCGGCTGTCGGTCAATGGGCCCCTGCTCCTGTCCTGCAGATTACAAATCATGTGATGCCCTCTGGTTCATCACGTGGCAAAAGACAAGAATGACCTCTGAGCTTCTAAAAGCTCTAAGCTCTGGGAGCCCCAGTGTCTTGCACAGTGCCAGGCAGATTTGGGCTCCCATTTCAGTGCATCTTGACTACTGTTTGACCCTCAGGAAGTTTCTTTAGCCTCTCTGAGCCTCAGGTTCTTCATCTGTAAAATGGGGCTGTAATACCTGCCTCACAGGGTTGTAGACATGGGCACAGGCCTGAAGTTCCTTCCACTCTGTAACTAGCTGCTGGTGACCCAAGCTGCTCACAACAGCTACTCTTATCCTTTGCTTTGAAAGCCTCCCTGTGGCAGATCTTCTGGTGACATCATGAGAGTGGGTTGGTTGGATGCTGCCACATTAATACCTTTTTTTAGTGTGCAGTGCTGGAGATAGGGCCCACAGCCTCACACAGGCTAAGCAAGCACTGTAACACTGAGCTGCAAGCCCAGCCCTTTTGAACCAGGCACGGTGGCACATGCCTATAATCCCAGTGACTCAGGAGGCTGAGGCAGGAGGATCACAAGTTCAAAGCCAGCCTCTGCTTATTGAGGCTCTAAGCAACCCAGCAATATCCTGTCTCTAAATAAAATATAAAAAAGAAAGGGCTGGGGATATGGATCAGTGGTTTAGCACCCCTGGTACCAAATAAATAAATAAATTTATTTTGAGACAAGATCTGAGTTGCCCAGACTGGCCTCAAACTTGTTCTTCTTCAGCCTTAGCCTCCGAAGTACAGAATTACTGTGCCACCACCCTACTTTAACACTTTTTTTGACAACTGCTGATCTCCCCAAGAATCAGGAGGATGCTCTTTTCCAGCACAAGGTAATTTCCCTTGCTTTTAATTCTGCCATCTTTCTTTTTTTGGGGGGGGGGAGTACTGGTGATTGAACTCAGGGGAACTTGACTACTGAGCCACATCCCCAGCCTTATTTTGTATTTTATTAGAGACAGGATCCCACTGAGTTGCTTAGTACCTCACTTTTGCTGAGGCTGGCTTTGAACTCACAATCCTCCTGCCTCAGCCTCCTGAGCTACTGGGATTACAGGCTGCACCACCGTGCCCAGCAATTCTGCCATCTTCCTGATAGACTCTGTGTCCTTTTTCAGGGTCCTGGACTGCCAACAGGACTCAGGCCTGAGCCAGGCTCTTGAGGAACAGCCTGGGAGGGAGGCAGGGCTGACGCTGACCACGCCATGGGATTACTGTAGTGTCAGGGTGAGTCCCAGGGGCCGCAGAATCCAGGAGGACACCTGACCTCCAAAGTGCAGGGGAGAGGGAATGGATTGGAGAGGAGGCCTGGGCCAGCTCACAAACAGCTGTGAGCCACACTCGAGCTCTCTGGATGAAAAAGGAGTCCTTAAAAAATAAGTTCCCACCCGCTGCACATAAAGAAAACATGATGATCATAAACACAAAACCAATGTGGGCCTTTACGCAGGGAAGATGAGGCTGAGCCTCCTGGGAGGATGATATGGGGGAGGGTCAATGGGAAGCCTACACCACCCAGCCCCATTCGGATCTGAGCCGTAGTGAGGCTATGATGGGGCTGAGGACAGATAATTTGGAAAGTAGAATGGCCAGGAATCAAGACTGCTCGTAGGGGATGAGGAGGGAGCCAATGGACGCCATGTACATTTGTGACCAGCCAGATGACCGTACCTGGCTGGGAACCCTGTGGGTAAGTTTGGACCCGCTGAGTTTGAGGTCTCTATAGGGTCCCTGAGTCAGGGACTTGGTATGGGAGTCACGAGTGAGGAAGGCAGAATGTTGAGGTCCACTGTGGCAGGTGGAGGGGAGGGGACTAGCCTGAGGTCAGGGTGGGCTTGCACCAGACCAACCTGGCCCCGGGGCCTCTCCGCATGCTCCACCTGGGCTAACAGCCGAAGGAAAACCTCGCCAACTGGGAGTCTCAGTGCAGCTGGTTTTTATTATTAAAGCCAAGGTCAGAAAATGGCTGTGGCCCCTCCCCAGCCCCCCACCCTCCAGATCTGTCCGTCACATTGTGTGAAGGTGAAAACTAGATTTGTCTTGAAGAACTCAGAAATGCTCATGCCGGAATGAGAAATGAGGACAAATGAAATAGGCTCAGATGGTGGTCTGTGTCGGCTCCACCCAGGATTCCTGGAAAAGACGGCTTGGGGTGGGGCTGCAGCCCCTGCTCACAGTGCTGTTCCCGAGGGTCCAGGGTGGGCATCAGGAACGAAGGCAACGGAAGAGGCTGAGCTGGCCCCCGTACTCTACCCTGCTGAAACTGGGCCACAGGCTGGTTTTTGTAAAAATGGTTAAAAAAAAAAAACAAAAAACCATAAACAAAAACAAAACCCCAGCCATGAGCACCACCCTCCCCTGAGCAGGGCAAGAGGAGGCGCCAGCTCTGGGCTTTGAGGTCTGAGGCACGTGGCCTCCTGGTCTGGCATCACCTCCCTGGAGGCAGGCAGCACCCTGAGGGAGGCCAGGCAGGATCCTGGGCCCCTGTGTGGCCTTCGGTGGCCTCCTGGGTCCCGAGAGAGCTTCAAGATGGCTGTCTCCCCTCCTCCCCCAGTGAACTTGCAGGCTCTAGGCCTCAGGGACCCTGTGCAACTTTTGCTCTTTGGATTCCAAAGATCTGAACTTCTCCTCCAGCACGGCGGCGGCGGGCTGGAAGTGGATGACAGGCTTGATCTGAAAGACAGTGAAGCCCTCCTGGTTCTTCTGGTTGAACAGACTTACCCTGTGCTCCAGCTCAGGGCTGGCGTGGGCCGAGCCGGCTGGGCTAGGCCGGGCCAGGGGGGCTGGGTCCAAGGCCCTCTGGGATGGGCAGGGGTCCTCTGACAGGGAGGACAGCAGGTCCCGCACCGTGGCCTCTGCCATCTGCGGCTGGGGTGGGGGCGGCAGTGGCAGGGAAGAGGGGCCGGGCTCAGAGGATGGCTCTTCTCGGGCGGTGCTGCAGTCTGTGGAGGAGCCCAGGGTCTGGCTGCTGTCGCTCTGGGCCCAGGTGACTGAGCTGTGGGTGGCACCCTCCGAGGTGGCACTGGCGCAGGTGCCGTTGCCACCGAGCTTCAAGGGCACATCAACTGAGAAGAGGTCTGAGGAGATGTTGGGCTGGTGGATGTCGATGGCCGCCGTGGTGACCACACACACAGCTGGTTCTGGGACCCCGCTGTCTGCAAGGAAGGAGGCGATGCCGGTCACACCTCGCCTTTGGCCATGCCCCGCCCAGCCCTGGTATGAGCGGGGCTAGCAGTGGGGTTGGTGGGGTGGGCAGTGAGTGTGGGCAGCCTATGGGAGGCAGCCTGCAAGGAGGGAGGCCTCAGGGGAGCCCCCGTTCCTGGTCATTCTTCACTGCCGCTCATCTTGTTGAATTCAGGTGCAGATATGGGACATATTTTGATGTCATCTATGAGAAGTGACTTGTGGCACTTCTGAGTGAAAGTTTTATGAGCCAGTATCTTAGAATCAATGGTGGCTGCTCTGTGTGTTGGGTACTGGGCAAAATGACCTGGGAGCAGAGCCCGAGGCTACTTGCCTTGGGCCATTGGTGCTTTATTTAAGCCACCCAGGGGCAGGGGCATTTGTTACACTAACCTAACCCAGTCCATCTTAACTCAGAGGGCACCACGTGCCCAGACAAGGGGCATGGACTTCTCAGTCTTCGGAGTCACTGGATGTTTTTGAGACCAGCATGGGGAGTGGGGAGTGGCCCGATCAGCACTGGTCTGCAGAAGATTGATTGGCCTGTCAGGAAGCATGGCAGGGGCAGGGGACACTCCTCAGTTCTGCTCTGGGTGACACAAATCAGGGGCTGACTGCAGTGGGGGTAGGGAGGGAAGATGGGGAGAGGGGTCTGGACTAGAGACTGATGGTCTTTGAAACCAGCAGTTTGGATGAGGCTTGGAGAAGAGGAAAGAGGTCTTTAGGAGCCAAATGATAGAAAAGAAAAAAATTCAAATACATCATACATTGTGCAACTTAATATTCTGTCTCTACAATAGACATGCAAGGATTTAGGGGCTATGAATTCCAAACTTGGGGTTTAAGGTGTTGGCAAAAAGGAAACAAGATGCCAAAGGACAAGGCATTGTTTTAATACCTTGTCCAATCTTTCCTGTAAGTAAAACCCACTAGGCTTCCCTGAGACTTTATGGTAAGAAGGAAACAATCTGTTGCCCCTCGGCCCAGGCACATGGCCTCCACCTGGCTCACCTGAGGGGGTTTCAGGATGGGGGAGCCCATCTGGATCTCACCCCCCTTTCATTGTAAGGCTCCACTGCAGCTTTCATGGGTCAGTGATCACAAAACACCCCACTCCAGCACCCGCAGGCTCAGCCCGTGGCCACCCCAGCTCTGGCCCTGGAGTCTGCTGCCATCTCTGAAGCAGGACTGAGTTTTGCCGGTCCTCAGGTGTGGGGGTGAGGGGGTCGCAAGGACCTGGGGCTGCACAGTGGTTCATGCAGAACAGCTCCATCCCAGACTCACCGCTGCTGGGCCCGTTGTAGTACTGACTGATGTAGCTGTTCATGTCGTCCTTCACAGCAGCTTCTGTGAAGTGGGAACAGAGAAGAGCGCGTGGGGTGGCTTTCAGAGTCCAAGAGACAAGGACTGTGGCAAGTTCATGCTTCACCCCAACCTCCTGTCTGTACACCTATGGCCACGAGAAGAGGCACCTGTCTCTCAGAAGCCCTGCCTATGTGGGATGGAAGCCTCCTTGTTCTGCACAGAGCCATGTCTCAGAGTCCCAGGGTTGGGCTGTACCAGGAACCAGGGGACCCAGGTTCTGATGCATTATGTACCTTGATACCTGACCTGGACAGACCCTTTCCCTTCCTGTCCCCCAACTCTGAGATGAGTGGTATGGAAATAATTCCTCAGGACTTTTCCTGTCTAGATGCCCTCAGTGTCTAAATCTGCCTGAAGTTTTCAGGGTCACCAGAACTGCTGGTCTCAATGCAGGAGACCCAAGATGCTGTTAGCAGGAACACACAGCCAGCCACAGGACTGAGTATCCCTGACGACAGTACCCCTGGGCTCAGTCCACCTGAGGCCTCTAGTCTTCCATGCCATTAACCCTGGGGGACAGTGCTGGGGATCCCTACTCAGTTCCTACCCTGTGTATTATTGTTGAGAAGGCTATTTAGTGGTTGAAGGCTGAATGGATCAAGGGAGATGACATGAAACAGGGTCTTTAAAAAACATCAGTTCATTGTCCTGAGAGGAGTGAGGAGAGAAGGTAGGTGATTCCCAGAGTGGCCTGAGAGCAGGAGGAAACAATGGGTCATGGGAGACCCCAAGGCCATCCTGAGGAGCTTGGTCTGACCCAGTGAGGAGCCCCAGGAAGGTTTGAACATGGCCAGGTGGGATTTGGAGGGGGTCACTCCTAAGGTTGTAGGGACAGTGTCTGGAAGGGGACAGCCTTCAGGCAGGGAACAAGAGGTGCAACGCCCCAGGGGGGTGACAGGCTCTGAGGGTGGGCAGTGCCTCATGGGACAGGCAGGGATGGAGTCGAGTGATAACAAGAGAGTCCTGGCAGGGGTTAGAGTGATGGGATAGGCAACCTGTCAGGCTGGGATTGCTCACTCCACACCCCAGCTCCACGGTGAGTCTCTGAGCCTCAGTCTTGTGCCTATAAAATGGGGATGGTGACACCCAGTTTCCTGAGTTGTTATGGAGATGAAAGGAGCTAACCCTGAGTCAGATTTCTAGAGTGGGGCCAAGCCTTGCTCCTCCAGGCAGCCCAGAGCTCGAGACCACACCCGCGGGACTTCTCGGAGGAACGGAGCTCTGCAGACGTGATGCTCCTGAGGCCGCCCTCCTGGTCACACCTGAGTTAGCTGCAGAAGCCCATCTGCCCTCATACAGGGAGGCCGAGTGACAGCACAAGCAGAGGCCTGGCTCTTAAAAGCTTTTTTGGCCTCTTTTTATCTTTCAGTGCCTGCGGTCAGAGGTGTGTCTACAGTAATGCAGGAGCTGAGGGTGTGGCCGGGGCTGGCTCCAGGCCCCCTCCAGCATTAGCTGGCAATAATGTTTGCTGTAAATGCTGTCTGGCCCTGCTGGCCACCCCGGGAAGCTGGAGGTGGCAGGCATGGCTGCTGTCATTCAAGCAGTAGAGGTAAAGGACCACCAGGCCCGCGGGCCAGGCAGGAGGACCTCACTCTAGCTGTGTCCTGGTGCTGCCAGGTCACATTCCCTCTCCAGGCCTTAGTTTCTTCATCTGCACCTCGGCTGGGGAGGCGCCTACAGATTATGATGTGGCCGTGTCCGATGGCTCTGAAGCTCTAAGAGGTGACACAGCAGAGGGGGAAGGGGCTGGAGGCATCTGGGCTATCCCCTTGACCCCCAGTGCAGGATCACCTCAGAGCCCTCTGCCAGGTGTTATTGAGGCCAGGAGTCCTGCCTCCAGGGAACATAGTTGGAGCCCCCTGGGCATCCACTCCAATCTCCATTTCATCAGGAAGTGCCTACTATGTGCAAAGCTTGAAGAGCCTGCTTCTGCCTTCCCCACTGGTACCAAGGAGAAGCCTGAGGCTACTCACAGTTTAGACAAAACACCTTCCAGCTCTTACAGACCCCTCAGGCCCATCCTGAGCAGTGTCCTCTGCGGGTAGCCCCTGCCCAGCTCTGGCCCTCCCTACTTTCCAGCCTTTCCACACTGAATGCTTCACTGTGGGTTCCAGATGGGTACCGAGGCGGGAGGAGGCAGGAAGGGAGCCCCAGTCCTGATCAGTGCCACACACACTCATTTTGACCCTTAGCAGGGCCCTGCATGATGGGGACCATTGAACAGACTGGTCTGGCGCCATCATCCCCCCCAACGTCCTCTGTGTGTTGAGCAACTGCCCTCTCTACTGACTCACACGGAGCTTGGCTAGCATGGACGCCCAGGTCTCCTCTGAGGAGTGGGAGCCAGGCCAGGTCTCACCGCCCCACCGGGGCTTTGCATCCACTATCCCAGGTAAAGGTAGGCAAAGGTGGGCATGTCCATCTCAGTACTGAGGTGCAGCTTTCTGGAAGCATTCTGAGTGTGGGTTCAGCCTGCTGAGGTCTCTGACCCCTCTCCCATACATATTTGAGGATGCTCACATCTTAATCCAAGTAAAGATAACCTGAGCCTGGTGTCCTCCAGACCAGACCTTTTTCTAAAAAAAATTTTTTTTTAAAAATTGTAGATGGGCACAATACCTTTATTTATTTATTTATTTGGTGCTAAGGATCAAACCCAGTGCCTCACACGTGCTAGGCAAGCGCTCAACCACTGAGCCCCAGCCCCCAGACCTCTCTTTTGAGCTTAGACTGGTCTGCCTGTTCCCCAGGCAACTTCTCCTGAATGGCCTCCAGCTGCCTCTAACTCAACAAGTCCAAAATTGAACACAGCTTCTCCCTCCCCTCCAGCATCCTTCGCCTTGGTGACTTAGTTCCTCTGCCCACCTGCAGTGGGACCCTGGTCACTTCTCTGTGCCTCCTTTCTTTCTTTACCAATGACCCTGACTCCCACTAAGTTGCGGCCAGTCAAGGGACCCCTGAGCCCTCTGCTGCAGCCCTGTGTCCAGCCTTAAGTGAGACCTCACATTTTCCCCTTTGGGCTCTTGCCCTACGTGGGTTTGATGAATGGGATCACTCACTCATTACAGGTGTCTGACAAAGAGCCTGGGCCCCAGGTGGCCACAAAAACTCTGACCAGTATGCACTTTCTCTGCCGCCCTCACTCCCTCTGATCCAGACCTGAGTCACAGTCTGGGAGGGGGCCTGTCCAGACATCCCTGGGAGTGCTGACGCGGGCCTCATCTGCCCTCTGCTTCACACTGGCCCCCAGGTTCTCACCTCCCAGAACTGACTCCTTGGGCTGGGGTTCTGTCTGCGCCCCCACAGGGGTCTCAGGAGTCACACTTTACTCAGATTCCCTGTCACTCAGTCTGGGGTTTGGCATATGACAGCTGCTGATGGTGGCCTGGACAGAAGGCTGTGGCTGAGTCAGAGGCCTGTCTCCCTGGCACCACTCCAAGATGCCACAGGGCCACTGTGGGATGCTGTCTGCACTGGTCAGCCTGCAGCCTCACCCTTCCCACACTTTCTACTGAGAGACCCACAGGTGCTGGGTGTCTGGCAGCTAGGGAGACAGAACGGGAGGGGAGGCAGGTGCAGCCAGCCTCACAGAGCTGCCCTCTTCCACCTAAGCCCCTGCCGCAGGGTTTGTTTGGATTCAAGGAAACAGCCTGGGCACCAGCTCCAGCTCTGCAGGCACTTGCTCTGAGGCCTTAGGCAAATCCCTAGGACCAGCTTCCTCACTCATAAAATGGGAATAGCAAATACTTAGCTGCAGGTGTCCTGTAAAGATCCCAAGATGACAGTGGATCCAGAAGCTGAGGCAGGAGGATCACCAGTTCAAAGCCAGCCTCAGCAACTCATTGAGACCTTAAGCAACTTAGCAAGACCCTGTCTCAAAATAAAATACTGAAAAAGGGGCTGGGGATATGGCTCAGTGGTTAAGCGCCCTGAGTTCAAAAAACCCAAAACAAAAACCCGAGATGATGCGTGTCTAGCGGCCACAGTGCTTACCGTTGGCCCAAAGTCTCTGGTGGCTTCTGTGGCCGCTGCTCTCTGCCGCCTGGCGCCTTTCTTCTGGGGTGTGAGCACTTTCAACCCCACCTGACTAATCCTCCGAAAGCCCTTGGAGTGTGAGGTGCCAACACTCATTACGTGGGTTTTACTCCTTCAGCAGCCCCAACCTACTATTGAGGCAGAGAGGGCTGGTGAGTCAGCTGGACCAGGTTTCTGGAGGCGACAGAACCAGCCGTGCCTCACGTGCTCTGTGTGACAGAGTGGCAGGAGGTACCTGAGCTCACATCCTCTGAAGATCCATGCCCCCAAGACCCGGGGGAAGCCCTGATTCCTGGTTTGGGGTTCTGAGTTTGCTGGCTCAGCAGCCCTCACTGAAGGGGACAGTACACACTGAACACCTACTGTATACCAAGCCTGAAAGCTAAGCACAGGATGGAATGCCCAACCCTCCTCAGCGAAAAGACACTGCTGCTGTCCTCATTCTAGGAAGGTTGGGGCTCAGAGGCAGGACCAGCCACATAATTTATAGGCCTCTCATTCAAAAAGTATTAAGAATTTCAAGAGGGCGAGAGTAGAGCATCAAACCAACCTCAGGTCCCTGTGGGATCATGCAGATCACGACCATGAAGCCGACCCAGCTCAGAGGTCAAAGAACTTGTTCAAGGCCAAGTTGAGACTCAGCCTGGACCTGAGTCCTGAACCATGTCCATAATTGCTTCAAATGCTACTCTGTGAGGCTCTCTCAGCTCCAGTGCTACAGATCTGGGGCTCCCTGGGATCCCAGTGCCCCCATCAGGCATACACACTTGGGGGCCAGTAGAGGCACCCAGGAGTACACAGGTCCTGTCCTCTCCACAGGTAAACCCTGGAGTCAGCTCAGCTCCCTGCCCACTGCTCTTGTGGGGGGGAGGTGCAGCCAGGGCTGGCCCAAGGCAACTCTGTGGCCGTTTCCCTGGACGCTGGCGCAGTGTGGGGGGAGACGCCAAGGTCCGCTCACTGTGATATACGGTGAAATCTGTGGCACTCCTACCAGGGGCTGTAATTCATAAGTTATGGGCGAACTTCAAGACTAATAAATTTGGGAGAGAAGTATTAATGACTACACAGGGGCACTGTGAACTTGGCAGGCCCCAAAGCCTGGAACTTTGCAGCCCAGGTTTTAAAAATGATTTGTGCTACAGCAAGTCTAAACAGAAGCCCGTCCGCGTTGTCTGACTGACCTGCTGGCAATTGTTGAGACTGCAGAAGCCACTTCCTCCTCTCCAGACTGAAGCTGCTGCTGGGGCCGGCACCCCCACCTTCCCGGGGAGCAACAGCCTCACAGGGGAGGCGCTGGCCCCCTCCCAAGGTTCCTGTGACTCATCGCTCATGTCTGCAGGTTAATGTCCAGATCCTGTGTCCTATTGTGAATGCAGCAGGTCTCAGAGCCCTACTGGCCTGAAGGTCATGGAAGGCAACAGACGCTGCCCTTTCTTCATCTCCAGAGTGGCCCAGAATGCCCCCAGTTTGTCCAACCATAATTTCTAATGACCTGAAAATCCCTCCCTGAACACAGCTCCTGGTCAGAGAGAGCTCAGCTAGGGGATGCCCTGGGCCACTCAAGGCTGTGAATCCTTCATGCCTCCCATCCACCCCCACGCTCTGTCCTCAGCCTTAGAGGCACTGGCTGTGCTATTGAGGGCTCTGGGAATTGGCTGTGAAGTGGTAGATGGGGAATGCGTTACGTGGCTGCATAGATGGGCATGTGCAGGGCAGGTGAGCACCTGTGGAGCAGGAGGTGTCCAGGTGATGTTGCATAGGAGGTACCAGGCAGCCGAGGTGGGGTTCCAGGGCTGGGGAGGAGGGACATTTGCAATTGTTCCCAGGGGTGCAGGTTGGGTCCCTGTACAGGAAGCCTGAGCCTGCCTTATTTGGAATTCTCCCTCAGTGCTTTAGGAGGGTGAGAGGTGAGTGCAGACCCCATGACACCTGGCTAATGACATGCACCCCAAAAAGTTGACCCTTGAACCTGCCTCTGCCTCCCTCTTCCTCCTGGAAGTTGCCACTATGTGGGCTGCTGACAGGAGGAGCAGGATGGACAGTGACTCAGAGCTTTGTTGCACTGCTAGAATGTGTGGTGGGATTTGAAAGACTTGGTGTGTTTGGACTCAACTGTGGCTTCCAGTGTCCAGCATCTGCAGGCCACTGGCTAAGGGACAACAATCCCACTCTCATCTTCAGAGCCAAGAGCTCTGATGAGAGAGATGATAAGAGGCACTGGGGAGGGCAGTAGTGTTCAGACCTGCCTCAGGGAACTGGGCAGGCCCAAGCCCCATGAGCCTCAACGGTGAGGCTTCAGCAGGGACAGCAGCACAGCAGCCTCTCACTCACTTTGCTCCACCAGGGAGGAAAATCCAGGATGGGTCTCATGACTGCAGATCAGCCCCTCCTTTTCTGTGGAAGCCAGACCAAGGGGTCAAAAGTTGTTGCTCTTTTCCAGAAGAACTTTCAGAAAGTTCTTCCCTTTCTTAGGAAGAGAGCAGGGGGATGTGGCACATGGCTGAGGAAGGGGATGGCAAGTTTGAGGCTACCCTCTGCAGCTTAGCAAGGCCCTAAGCAACTTAGTGAGATACTGGCTCAAAAAATCAAAAGGACTGGGGACGTAACTCAGTGGTAGAGTGCTCCTGGGTTCAATGCCCAGTACTGAAAAGAAAAAGATAGTGGTTTCCACAAGCCTCAGGTTGGGGAGTCAAGAGTTAGGAGTTTGGGGTCTCTGGGTGTGGACTGTGTGGCAGCCACTGAGCACCAAGAAAGCTGAGCTGCAGGGACCCAGAGGGGATGAAGCCAGAGCCCTGCTTGGTTCAGTTATAGACTGGTAGACTCCATTCAGTCTATTTGAAGAGCTGCTGAGGCTCAGGCCTGGAGGAGCCCTGGAGACACAGGAGCCAGACAGATAGACAAACAGGGCAGTCCTGCATGGGGCCTAGTAGGAGTTGATGTGAGATCCCGAGGGCTGGGTGTGGTGATCCAGGAGCACACAGAGTTGGGTTCCAAGGATGAGAAGTTTGGCACGGTCCAGGCCATCCACTGAACAGTGTGTGGAAAGGCTCAGAACACTAACAGAGGCTCCTGGGTGAAAGCCAAGATGGGGCGAAGGAGGTGAGGTTGGGGATCAGCAGGGATCTCCTGCCACCTATTAGGGGATGAACTACTGTGTTCTTCCCAAATTCATGATGTTGAAGTCTTCAACTCTAGTGCTGGAAGGTGATCTTATTTGAAATCAAGGTGGCTGCATGTGTAATTAGTTAATAGGAGATCATACTGGAGTAGGTAGCCCCGATCCAACATGAATGGGGCCTTTATAAAAAGAGGAAATTTGGACACAGACACAAGGGAGAACGCCATGTGCAGACAGAGATTGGGTGATGCTCCTACAAGCCAAGAAGGGCCAAGGAGTGCCAGCCACCACCAGAAGCTCAGGAATCACCTAGGAACCAGCTCTCTGTTGCAGCACTGAGAGGAACCAACCCTGCCAACCCCTGTTCTCAGACTTCTAGTTTCCAGGACTATGAAAAAACTTGCTGCTATTAAGACACCTAGTTGATGGCATTTTGTTATAGGGGTTCCAGAAAACCAATATACCACCCTAAAGGACTTGGGTGTTTTCCTGAGGGACCCAGGGAACCAGTCAAGGGTGTCAAGGCATGAAGTATTTTGGGAAGATGGCTGTACAGTGAGGAGAAGGGACTGCAGAAGGCACCTAGGGTACAAAGCTGAGATCAGGAAGCCTTGCAAGGTCCAGAAATGGTGAGGACTGAGATGTGAAGATGAAGAAGGGAACATTTCAAGGTATATGTAGGAAGTAAATCCAGCAGGTACTGGTGATGGGCTGTGAATCCCATCTCCCGGGCCCTGGAGTGAAGGCAGGACTTGACAAGCTATGGCGGAACACAGATGAGTGTCCAGTTCAGCATGGGAATATGAACAGCCAGTTGCTCGCAGGTGGGCTACAGGGACGGGGGGCTCCGCAGAGCTATGTGTGGAGAGCGTGAAGCCTGGGTCTGCTGGGAGCTCAGGCCAGGGAGTCAGCACAAGGCTCAGGAGCCTTTGGACTTCATCTGGGAATCTGGGGTCCAGAACAAAAAAGCAGGAATGGCCCCTCATTACTGTCCAGGCCTTGGAGCTCCCAACAATTGCCTCAGTTCTGGATGTTACTCTGGAGAGCCCAGGGCAGGGAGAGTGAGCAAGAACCTGGAGAGTCTGTGCCCTGAGGACTGCCTGTGAGGATGCAGGTGACCATCCCCGGAGGGGAAAATAGTCTGTGAAAGGATGTCGCACCTGGGAGGGCACCTCTCTGTGCATAAAAACCACATCCACGAGGGGAAGGCAGGTGGGGGGCAGGCCTCAACCCTGTCTCAGGAAGCAGGTCTTAGAGCCATTTAAAGGAGGGTGGGCTGCTCAGGGAGGTGCTAAGTACCTCTTAGAGAAGGGTGAGCTGGGGTCTCATGGCCTCTTGGGGGAGTTAGAGATGGGCTTCTCTAACTAGTTTCAGCAGTCCCTTCTGGCCCCCAAATTCTGTGGTTCTAAGATCTGAAAATTTATCAGAACATCACATAGCAAGCTCATTGCCCACACCCGTTCTCAGCAGCATCAGGCCGCAGAGCTTCCTCCCAGCCACCAGTTCCTCATACTTTCTGTGAGGCAGACAGAGCTGGAGCTGAGTCCACTTCATGGAAGGAGCACTGAAGCCTCAAGTCATGGGACTGGGGAGTGGCAGAGCCCATCCACAACCTGCTCATTGCTCCAGCAAGGGGACATGGCATGCCAAGGTGAAGTCACCACCAGACACTGCATCAAACTGGGGTTTTGGGTTCTGCAATCCAAGTTCCAAACCCAGTTCTACCATTTCCTGGATACAAGGCCCTGAGTACATCTTTCAACCACCCCATGAGGAAGGCTCACTTTGTTCCCATTCGACAGCTGGCCAAACCAAGGTGCATAAAGGTTAAATCCCTGCCCAACGCCATAGCTGGCTGACAGAAAACCTGGGATTTGGATCTAGAAACATCTCATTTCTCTACAATGCCCTGCCCTGGATTGTGGCCCTGGTTCCCATTTCCACCCACATTGTGGCCATAAATTTGCTACTATCTGCAAAGCTTAGGTGCTGGGCTGTTCTGGCCCCAGGACTGGGCTTCTTAGCTGGGCCTTGGTAGGTGGCAGTACAATAGGAAAGTCCCAGGCATCCTGACTCCACCTTCTTCGTGAGGTGTCTTTGGATGGCTTTCTTGTGTCTCCATTTCTTCCTCCATAAAACAGGGAAGTCATGCCTCCCCTGTCACTTGCTATGTGAGCCCTAAAAAGCCTCAAAGAGCGGCCTGCACTGCTGGAGCACGCATCCAGTACAAGTCTCTAAGATCATGTTCTAGTTTGGATCAGGGTCACTTGACTAAATGCTCTGTCCTAGACTTGGAAAGGTACTCTTGAGGGCACTGACCTGGCGGTGCCTCCCAACCATAGGCAGAGGAGGGGGCGGAGTCCTGCAAGGAGCTCCACTGAGCCCCAGCATCTGTGCGCAGAATGGGGGGCGCGGGTGGGAGCGAGGCAGGAAATGCCCTGAGACTCTGGGGACCCGGAACTCACCTTGCGAGGGCCGCAGCTCCTCCACGACGCTCTCCGCAGCTGTCTCCTCGTCCCACGTGCCGGCCTCCACCACCTTGTAACGACTCCGGGGCTGGCTGAGCACGTGCGGAGCCTGCAGCGCAGCCTCCCGCTCCGCCGCCAGATCCAGGTCCTGCTGCGCCAGGTGTGCCCGCAGTTGCCGAATCTCAAACTGCAAGAGGCAGAAGGGCTGGGCTGGGTGTGCCTGCAGAGGCAGGGGAGGAACAGGGACCTGTACCCTGACACTTTACTCCTGAATGGGGGACATAGGCGGGAGGAGAGGGCTGAGCATCCAAAGGCCGAATGCTGTGTGCTCCGAAGAAATATCCCAACAACGAGAGTTTCTTATGTTTATGGAGCCTTTTCCAAGTAGTAAGGTGTGATCCTGTGGCTCAGATACAGCATCGCGGGACCCCACTGTGAGGCCATGAGAAGAAACACAACCGTGGTTTGTGGGAAGACCCCTCGATGGGGAGTCAGGAAACTTGGGTTTCAATCTGGTGCTAGCTGCTTGCCCAGATGTACCACTCCCATGGGTGCTTGACAAAATGAGAACCTTGGCCAGGTGCCTTGTACCGACAGGAGACCCAGGGAGACCCAGGGCTCATGCAACCAGCCCATCTTGGTATCACACGCCTGCTTGTCCATCCACTGGCTTCCCTTCCAGAAACATCATTTCCCTCTCCCATGAGGTGTTGGGGAGGATCCTCAGGCAGACGGGATTGGGCAGTGGTCCCTAGCCCTGTGGATGTGGCCTTAGTAATTTCCTTCACCTTCCCCAGTCTTGGTTTCCTTGTGTGTAAATGGAGTCTTCACCTGAGGACTTTAGCTGCTTCCTAAGGGTTTTGTAAAAAAAACAAAACAAAACAAAACAAAACAAAAAACTATACACTTTAATTTTGATTTCTTTCTTTATTTTTTGCTGGGGAGAGCTTCTTAGAAAGGCTTCCAGATGCCTCTTGGGTTTGTGGCTGGGATGGCTGTTTACACTCCCAGCCTTCCCAGGACTTCTGGGTGGAGGTGGGCTGACACTGAAGAGCCTTCACTGCCACCTAGTGTCTTGGGCTCCCATTGCGTTGTCTCCGTGCAGTGAGAATGAGCAGGAGGGAGGGGACTAGCAGAGTCCAGGGTGAGGTTCCTTCCCTAGAAGGTTCTCTAATTGCCACTCATGCCCAAAAGCATATCTCAAGCTCTGAACCACCCCCCCCCCAACCCCACCGGACTCTGGAATATCAGACTCACACCTTCAGCTACCTAGTGGCAGCACCATGTAGCAGTTCACAGGAGTTGCAAACTCAACCTGGCCAAAATAGGACTCCACTTTCCCCCCAAACCTGCTCCTCGGGTGTTTTAATCTCATGTTAGTTAGAGTCAGTGTCTGGTCTGCTCCCCAAACCCAGCTCCACCTCCAAATGCTATGCCAAGCTGCCCACTTCCCACCTCTCCTGCCAGCTGTCACCTGGCCAGCTACAGCTTCTGCATCCCTCAACTGCCATCTGCAACAGGAGCCACAGGGATTCTGGCCGACCTAAACCACCTCATGACACCTGTCCATAGGTGTCGATGGTTTACCACCTCACTCAGGAGAAAATCCAATCTCCTCACCCTTGGTTCACAAATCGGGTGCATTATCTGGCTCTCCCCACCTGACCAACTGCATCTCACCTGATCTTCCCTTTCTCCGCCCCCACCACACAACCTTCTCATTGTTCCATGTGGACACCAAGCACAGGTGGTCTCAGGCCTCTTCCCCAGCTGCTCCCCTAACCCAGATCACCTGGCCAACTCAGAAAGTCCTCAGAGGACTTTCCCTGACTCTCATACCACATCCACCCAGGCACTCAGTCACATCAACCTATGTGATTCTCTACATTTCATTTACCACATTCTGATGATTTTGTGTGTTTAATTATTTATTTTAATATCTTTATTCCATTCATTCATTTTTTTGTGGTGCTGAGGATCAAACCCAGGGCCCCACACGTGCTAGGTGAGTGCTCTATGGCTTGAGCCACAACCCCAGCTTAATTACTTTTATTTTTATGAAAGTAGAATATACACATAACTAAGCATTTACTAACCCTATGGTGGCCAGGCAACAAACCAGCATTGGACAACTTCCCAGTGTCAGTGTCTGTGTGTTTCGGTCTTTGGGACCACTCAGGCTTTCCAGAATTCTCCAGCCTCCTGCCTGGGGATATTCTTCTGTTTGCCTCTGGGCTGGGAGCAGGGCAGGGAAGCAGGCAGAAGGTCACTATTCTAGAGGAAGGAGGCTCAGCCCCGCACCTCTCCCCAGACCCCCACCTTACCCACTGCCTGTGTGTAGAGCCTCCTGGTTCCGTTTCTCCAGAGGGCAAACCTCCTGACTCTTGCAGGGTGGGGCATAGTCTCCTGGTCCTTTAGGATGTGGAAGGGGTTCATAGGGATTTTTAAAACTGTGTGTGAAGAGTTTTAGCCAACCCCCTTCCTGGTGTCGATTCACACCACATTGCCTTCCTCCTAGAGCCTCAGGGTTTTACGGGGAGAATTATTCCTTTCCTCTCACCACCCTTCTTTGTAGGCACGTTACTTATAAATTCTCCATTTTGCTAGATCAGTTACACTTTCTCATCTATTCTCCACCTTCCTAAATCCCCTGAAATCTCTCTCCTTTTTCTCCTGGTGGACAAAACTTAAAGAGACAGTTTACTTCTTATGCCTTTTCCACTTTCACTATCATTTTAGTGAAATGATAGTGCAAAAAGAAAAACAGAAAGGAAAAAAACACAGATAATTATGTGTGGCTCCTCCACATTTTCTGTAAGATCTGTTTACCTCTCTTTCACTTTCAGTGGTGTGCTGATAAGAAAAAGAAGAAGAAAGCCTGATTCACTGTGTATGATAATTTTATAATGTAAATACTCTTGCCATGACAAATTTCAAGTCACTGATATGATGTCATAGGGAATATGGAAGAAATGTACACAAGCAAGGGACAACTCCCCCACCAATGACACCCTTCACCCCCCCACCCATGGAGTATAATCTCCAAAACAGCAGGGACCTTGCCTGTGTTGTTGCTTGGTACACAGGAAGCACTGGGTAGATTGGTAAATGAAAGAAAGAATGAATGAATAAAACTAATTAGTTCGGTTCTGTGATTTCAGACTGAGCCTAACCCCAGTCACAGCCTGAACACCAATGCTAGCCCAAAGCAGAGACAAAGACTGTGCCCTGACCCTGGCCATGCACTGAGCCCTGATCGTAGTCCCATTCTGAGCCTTCACTTGGATCAGAAACGGAGGCAAATCCTGGTCATAGATTTAGCCCTAACTTTGGTCTCAGACTGGGCTCAGACTCTAGACCTCAACACTCAGCATGCAAATGGAGCTGAAAGTCTCAGAGAGAGTTGGTCTTGGAGTGGTCTTTTGTGCAGGGGCAAGGGTGTGAGCCACCTCTCTGGCAGCAAGATCTTTTAGAGGTCATGGAAGGTCCATGAGGTAACCCTGCTGAGCTCTGCTGGGGCCAGGAGCCCCTCCTTCTTAGACAGATCTGAACTTCCCATGGGCACACCCAGCCTGCTTTCTCCAAGGCCACACAACTGGGCCTACAGGCCCTGCTAATGGCTTCCTAGGCCACTCTGAAGGGATGCATTATTGATGGCTTGTAATTGATATGGAGCTGCCCTAGAGAGTCCCCCTGGAATTCAGGCCAGACAGCTGGAGGCCAGGGCTTGCCCAGCCCCAAGCCCACATGTACACACACTGGCACACACACAAAAACAAGTTTTAAACAAAAGATGTGAACTCCAAGTGTGCAGTAGTTCTCCCATTCATTCATTCACTAAGAGGTCAGGGGAAACCTTGTGCACACCATGTTAGAATTGTTATATATTTTGCAATGAAAATTCCTGTCCCAGCCCTTGAAGATGGATGGCTCCAGCAAGATGGAGTGCATGTGAAATCTGCTATACAACAGGGAACAAGTTCCCTATGAGAGTCACAAGAGCTGACCCTGGGGTGGTACTTATGACAGAGGAAACATGATACATACAAGAGACAGATGATCAGCTGGTGGCGGTGGGAGTGGGGGTTGGCAGGTGCCACTGGGCAGAGTGTGTAGCCATGGAAAGATGATTTAAGGATTTCCATCTTTATTTAAAGAGCAAGAAACCACTGGAATCTTTCACAAAGAAGGGTGGAGCAGGGGCAGTGTTGGTGCAGTGACTCAAAGGAGCAGTTTGAAAGGAATACACAGAGGGGGATGGGTCGGATGAGACCTGGGGGATATGGGGAAAACCATTGGGGTTACTGCAGTGCCCAGGTCAGAGAGGACCAGATTTGGACTAGGTGGAAACAGTGGAGATGGAGAGAGGAGGAAGACAAGAGAACTATTTAGGAGGTGAGAAAGTCGGCACAGGGCATGAACTGGGGTGGGGATGAGGGAGAGGGTACCTACTTATGGTGCAGATTTTTATAAGCTTCATATCCAGAGGGTGTGGGGTGAGAGCTGGATGCTCTCACCCTGAGAAAGAATGATTGACTCTTGAGAGGGAAACTGCAGATGACCAAATGGCTCTCAGCTCTGAGATAGGCCAGCGGTCTCAGGATGTTCTAGGGAGACCCTCAGAACCTGACTCCTCCCATACTTAATGTGGTAGCAGGTGCTTCCCCAGCCAACCAAAGGGCTATCCAAAGGTCCTAGGATGTCAGAGCCTCTTCAGTCAGATGGGTAAATTGAGATCTGAAAGTGGGAAGGAGTCCCACGTGCTGGGGGAAAGGATGAGGGAAAGGCTAGGACTACCTGGCGCCTCAGCAGCAAGCAGCAAGCAAAGCCTGGGCCTCTGGCTTCCAGGCCCTATGTCCTTGGGTCACAGGTCTTGTAGCCTCATCAGTGAGATGGAAGGGAATCAGCCAGGGTATAGGGCAGCTTGATGGAATCAGGCTCCAGGAAAGAGCAAGGACAAAAGCCAGGGCTGGAGGCAAGAGCCTGAGCTCTTGGCCCATTAGCCCTCCCTCATTCTGACTTTGACAAAGTCCCTTTTCCTCTCTGGGCCTCAATTCACTGTGTGTCCAATAAGAGGAAAGACTCGTGGAGTTCTGAGTCTCCAGGGAGCTCTCTCTTAGCTCTGGGACCTGAGCTAGGAGGGATGAAGTGCAGGTGTTAGTTAATCCTGGCTGTGCCTTTAGGGCCACCCCGTTCCCTGCTGAGATGTCCCACTCCTAGAGGACCTCCTCTTTAGAGAAAGATACATAATCCAGAACCTTTAAAATGCATCATCCACAATGCAGAGCATACAGTAAAAATTGCTGATCAGGCAAATCATCAGGGAAAAATGATCAACTACCAAGACAAAGAGACCCATGTAAATACTTGAGTTAACAGTTAAAGACTTCAAAGTAACTATGCTTAATATGTTAAAGAAAATAGCAGAATAGAGGGACAAAGTGAATCCAGCATTCCAGCAGAGAATTATAATCTAAAAAGCAATAGAGTAAAACTTTGAGAACATTAATATATAGTAACTCGGGGCTGGGGTTGTGGCTCAGTGGTAGAGTGCTTTTCTAGCATGCACGAGGCACTGGGTTCAATCCTCAGCACCACTTAAATGTAAAATAAAGATATTGTGTTCACTTAAAACTAAAAAAAAAAAAATTAAAAAAAATATAGTAACTGAAATTAAGCACCTAGTTGGATGGGGTGACAGCAGTCTGGACATAGGAGAAGACAGGGTTTTTGAATTTGAAAGTAGGCTTATAAGAATGCCAAAACTTACAACCCAGAAGGAGAGGGGCAGGGGAGGGAATGAATGCAGGATGGATGGAGAAAGATGTGAGATGTGCTCAATTGACCTAACTTACAAAATTAGAGTCCCAGAAGGAGAAGAAGGAAACAATGGGAGGCACAAAATTAAAAAAATCACTGGGGCTAGGAGTGTAGCTCAGTGGTAGAACATGTGCTTAGCATATGTGAGACCCTGGGTTGAATCCCCAGCACCAACAAAATCAAAACAAAAAAGAAATCATGGCCAAAAAGTTTAATGAAAAACAACAACCACAAATACCCTAAGCAGGATAAAAACCCTCACACCCAGACGCCTTGCAGTCAACATGCTGAAAACAAAAAGGGAGAAACGCCACAGCACTCCAGCTCCCCAGGGCTCAAATGGGCCTGGCCTCTGGGAGAAAAGGTGCACAGTGGCTTTGATGACGGAATGAAGCCAATCTTCCATTGGTAAACTGGACTGGCAGGAAAAAAAGACTATCCCCAGTCTTGGACAGAATTAAAGTGCAGTCACAGCCCCACTTAATGCACATCATTAGCAAAGCATTTCTAATCAGATAACCTGACCAGATCAGCTGAGATGCACAGGGAAGCCCGAAGCGTGCATTACTGGAGTGGATGGGCCCCTTCCGTGGGCTGGGTTTTTAATGCATGCCCTGGCAGGGCCAGACCCACTGGGGCCCAGGGTGGCCACACCCAGCTCTTCTCTGCCTTTAATGCTGTGGTTGTGGAGTCCAATTGACACGGGCCTTGGCCTGATCAATGCACACTTTGGCCAGAAGCTCGACAGTATCTAATGCAATGTAATAATTTTGCTCCATCCTATTAGTGCTGTCTGCACAGGCTGTCCTGCCTTCAAACCCATCTGCTATTGGGATGGCATCCAATGTTTATTTCCATTAGTTTTGCCATTGTTGGTAACAATAAAAATCAGGAGACAGTTGCAAACTAATGATTTAGGAGCAGGGTGAAGCTGAAATTGACCTTGGCCCCTTTCCATCCACTGTGAAGATGACGGGTAGTTGGCCATAAATTTAAATTATGGCAAAAGGATAACATAAGTTATTCCTCTGATGGCTAATTTTATCAGCTAAATAGGCTTGTCATTAAAGCTATCGGCTGGGGGCTGGGGATGTGGCTCAAGCGGTAGCGCGCTCGCCTAGCATGCGTGCGGCCCGGGTTCGATCCTCAGCAGCACCACATTACCAACAAAGATGTTGTGTCCGCCAAGAACTAAGAAAAAGATAAATAAATGTTAAAATTCTCTCTCTCTCTCTCTCTCTCTCTCTCTCTCTCTCTCTCTGTCCCCCTCTGTCTCTCACTCTCTCTTTAAAAAAAAAAAAAAAAAAAAAAAAAAAAAAAAAAAGCTATCGGCTGTTTTACAAATCACTTCCCATGTTAAAAAAAAAATTCACTTTCCACAGTAGAGATCTTGAATAATCCAGGTAACAAAGGCTATTGTATTAAGCTGGGGGATTTTGGCCTTTGCAGGAAAAGAGGAACTCTCGGGAACAAACTATTCTCAAGCCCCCTCCTCACAGTCAGGGTAGAACCCCTTGCCTGTTGTTTTCCCGCTATTTCTGTCCTGCAAAGCTCCTTCTCCCAATTATGGAACCATCTTCAAAGGTGAGCGGTTTGTGCAGATCTGTGGACATTCTCTCAGAGATGATGAGCACCAGGGTCCAGGGCAAGGCCAGAAAGGGAGGTGGGCCCCAGTTTCCATTCTAACCCCCCTGCACCTACCACGTCTGCCCTGAATGTGAGTATGGAAGGGAGTGGCCTGATATCACCTCCTTTCCCCGGCCTACCTCTAGCAGAAAGAGTCAAGATTACCACCATGGGTGCAGCTTAGTGATAGAGCATTGCCTGGGTTCAATACTCGGTGCTGAAAAAACATTGTCTTTTGTTTCTTCAAGAAACAGGCCAGGGAACTGAACTGTCCACCAGGCGCCTGCTGTATGGGAATGAGGAAAGGGGAGGGAGTCCTTGAGCCTGTTTCTTTGGTTTATGGGTTAGGTGACTTCTGTAGGTGACTGTTTTCTCTTCTTGGGCACACAGACCATTTCTGTCAGCATCTGGTACTTTAGGTGGGGGACCATGTAACTGAGTCTTGCCAATGAAATAGGGGCAGAAGCAACATCACCACTTCCAGGCCTGGCCAATAAAAGCCTGTGGTGCCCAATTCTCCAGTCTCCTTGCTCACGCACTGGCTGGCTTTAGAAGACCCAGTGGCCTTAGGGGAGCAAGGAGCCACAAGATGGAAGGAGCCTGGGGGCCAGAGTGACTGTAGAACAGAGGATCCTCCATGTCCCACACATTGCAACCAGCCCATGCCATGCTGTTAGTGACAAATGCACTCTTGTATTAGGCTGCTGAAATTTCTGGATTTGTTTAATGTGGCAGCTAGTGGCACTCACCCTGACTAAAATGCCCCACATGGATGCGCTACTTCCACTTAGGGAGATGAGGCTTCAAGGTCTGTTCCCAGCCCTTCCTTGACAAAGTGTACCTGGGCAACCTCTGAGCCTCAGTCTTTCCTCCTGTACAGGGGTTTAGTAGGACCTGGCTTCCCAACCTCAACCATCAACATCAACGTGAACTCAAGTATATGACAGCACATTTGTAAATGATCATCATTATGCAAATCAAATCAGTATTACCTGTACTCTTTCACACTTACCAAGAGCCTCTCTATCTAGTACTAGATTTAGTGTAACACTCACAGCATCCACATGATACAGCCTTGTTGCCTACATTTATCCAATGAAAAGCCTGAGTCTTGGGGACAGAGGGTTGAACTGAGCCCACCAGCTCCCTGTGTTAAGTGAATTTTCTCCACCCTCCAGCTACCTACAGGCAACTCCTCTTTTAGGAACTGAGGTTTATATAAGTTATAGACCTGTCCTAAGGGGCTTGCAGGTTCCATTGGTCTCCTTGGAGGCTGGGTTCTAAGTCACCCTACATTGAAACCTCTGTTCCTCCCTCAGTATTTTGCTAACAGTCTCAGGCTGCCCAGGAAGGAAAAAGCAGAGAAGAGGGACTAACTCCCATAGTGAATCAGATTGGATCACATGATGTTGGACCAAAGGCTGTTGCAAGACCTAAAGGGCAGCCAGGCATGGTGGCACATCCCTGTAATCCCAGCAGCTTGGGAGGCTGAGGCAGGAGGATCATGAGTTCAAAGCCAGCCTCAGCAAAAGCGAGGTACTAAGCAACTCAGTGAGACCCTGTCTCTAAATAAAATACAAAACAGGACTGGGGATGTAATTCAGTGGCTGAGTGCCCCTGAGTTCAATCTTTGGCACCAAAAACAAAACAAAACAAAACAAAACAAACCCTTAAAGGGCAAAGGGCAGGTAGAAGAGGGGTTACTGAATGTGCTTCAGTATTAGAGCAAGATCCTGGGCATGGATGTACATGATATTTCAGAAGTGGGTTTGTAAGACAAGCCAGAAGAATTTAATGTTGCATTGATTTAACTGCTGCATCTAAGTTAGCTTTGATTTCTGAAGCAGCCAGGACAAAGACAAAAAGTTCACACTGTCTCCCTGAGGGACAGCCACGAGAATCCCTCTATGTACCAGTGACACTAGAAACTTCTGGCTTCAATTGAGACAGAGAGCCAAGTAGAAGTGAGTACAAGAGCTTTCAGCTGAGCGGGTGTTGGATTTGGGGGTCTAAGGTGATTTGCCTCTGTCTTAGCAATGGACAGTCTGGATGCAGACTGTGAGGGTTGGCTAGAGCTCAAGAAGTGCCTTCCTCCCCTCCCTGGGTAGGTATCTTTTAGAGATGAAGTGCACACAGTGGGAATCATGGGAATGAGGGAAGCAGTGAATCCCTGTGACAACTGGAGGGACCCTGTGGTCCAGCATGGATGATACTGGAAAGAGCCACAGAGACCTCTGTTTCCATCCCACTCCCCCAAACTGTGGTGCAACGTTGAATAGACCTTTCTCTTCTCTGGGCCTCGGGTTCCCCATCTGCAAATCTTGGTTTGGCCTCTTGTCTTTAATACAAGGTGTTCTGGGGGCACTTTGGGCAGGGCCTGTGGCAAGAAACGAGCTGCTGTGTGGTACAGATGAAATGTAGACGGTCTCATGCAAACTGGAAAGCCATGTCACCTGAGAGTCTCCACAGGGTCACAGTAAGAAACAATTTAATTTTTCTAAAAAGCTAAGATTTTTTTTAAAAAAGTAATTTTACAGTGGAGCAGTGGAGAAACATGACCGACTCTGCCTTGGCCAAGTGATCAAGGTCAACATTGACAGTGACAAATCACATTGACAGATATGTCCTTGATGTGATGTGATGAGAATGGCATTTTAACCTCTATGGTCTTCCTTCCCCAAACCCAAAACCTACGTTATCATGAGAAAAAATCTCACACGAACCCCAGTGAGATGTTCTGCAAGAATACTCTTGAGTGCACCTCAAAACCATTAAGATCTTCAAAAACAAAGAAAAAACTGAGAAACCGGCAAGAGGAGCCCAAGGAAGTGTGACAACTAAATGCAGTATGGGATTTAGAGAGGTTGGGAACTGTTCTGTTACAGAAGCTCTGGGAACTCTGGCAGGGAGAGAGAGAACAAGTTTGTGACAAAGGTGACTAACATGTCAGGGGATGGGAACAGGCTGAGTGGGCAGCAGGCAGGAGACCGGAAACACCACTGAGACAACCCAGCAGGCGGGCTGGGAGGGAGAGCTGCTCTGGGCTGCTGATCGAGCTGCCCGGTCTGATCTGGGCAGTGTTTTCACGGAGCACTGAGAGGTGACTTGGGTAAATTGCCCCTCAGCAAGGTGGGCTGCGGGGGACAGTGTTCAGGACACTCGGATCTTTCCTGGCTGTCAGAGCCCTGGATGAGCTCAGTGCTCCTGGGCAAGTCATCACTCTTCGGATTTTTAATTTCTAAAACAGTGAGTGGGACAGCCAGGGCTTGGGTGGGTGTGGCGGGCCATTTGTGTTACTGTCACTATTTAAAATATCACAATCATCCTTCAAGGATTTTATCACTATCCCCATTTATCACATTAGCAAAACCAAGGTCTGAAGCCGTTTCCAGAATCACAAGATCAGTAAGTGGCAGGGCTGGTTTTGAACTTGGGTCTGTCCCTAAAGTCCATTTTTTAAAAAATAATTTTTTTATAGTTGTAGACGGACAGAATGCCTTTATTTTATTTATTTTATTTTTATGTGGTACTGAGGATTGAACCCAGTGCCTCACCCATGCTATGCAAGCGCTCTGCCACTGAGCTACAGCCCTGACCCCTGAAGTCCATTTTTAACTATTCCATGGGCTGCTCTCCAAGAGCAGATCCCCACGTTCCACGGGCAATTTGTTCATCTCTTTAAGGGTACTTGTTGCCCCGTCAAGTCCCAAATCTGGTCTCAAAATACTGCTGAAAAGTCAGGGTCTCCCCATCCTTCCCCCTGGGGAGTGGGCACTGGAGCTTTGGAGAGTGGCCATCCTGGTTTCTCTGCAGAAGCGGGACAGCCCTGCTCACCCAGGCCTCCCCATGTCCCCCCTGGGATTCCAACCCGTCTGGCCCCTTTAGCTGTCTTAACTGAGATGACAGCCTTCGGGTGTTTTTTAAATTAAAATGGCTTATTTCTGTTCATCTCTTTTCCAGATGTCACTACCTAGAGGGAATCTGTCTTTATTTATTGGCTCTTTCCTGTGCAGAAGCCAAGGGAGCCTCCCTCTGGCTAAGACCCCCCGGGAAGGAGGCCACATGTGGGGAGCGATTTGAACTACAGAAACCTGGGGTCCCCAGGGGGCTCAGGACGGGGGTCACGGTGGAAACTGTGGGAGGTGAGTTTGCCATTAGGATTTTCCTCTGGGCACGTGGCACATGGCACATGTGCTGTGGATGTGAGGCGTATGGCAGGTTGGCGTGTTCTCTGCTGAGTGCTATAAATTTACCAGCGGCGGATGCAGCCCTGGGCCGGGGTCTTTCCCCTTGCCGTCTGCAGCAGTGGATAGCACTCATCTGCCTATTACACAGTGGACTGAGAGCTACCTGATCACTTTCTAGTTGGTTTCATGTTGACACCCAGAATCGTCCTTTACCCCCATGGCCTATACTTCCCTTTGCCCAAACCCAGTCCTTCTCTCACTTGGCTGGTTGCAATGGCCTCTCAACCTTGTCTTCCTGTCCCCCTTCTATCCTTTCCTGCCCATCCCCAGCTGCAGCCAGAAAATTCCACCAAAAACTCAAATTGGAGAAGACAGCTCTCACCCCTGCTTCCATCCCTCTGGGATTCCTCTTCCCTGAGATGAAGCCCAAATGCCCTGGTCAGCCCAGAGCCCTTCCCAGGCCCACCCCAAGCCCTCTGGCTGCCCCTGCTTGCTCACACTGAGAACAGCCTCGTGCTCCCACCACAACACCCACGTCTGGGCTCGCACAGGCCCTTCCACTTGGCTCCCTTCCCAGGTGACCCTGCTCAAGGTCAGCTCTTCTGCAAACCCTTCCCCATCCTGGCCTACAGAGCCCCAGACACTTCCCCAAAGAAGCATGAAGGGCACCGTACTGCTGCTGTTGGTACATGGGCTGCCAAACTCCCTGAGTCACCGAGTCCCATGAGGTCAGGGACCATGACCTGGCCGGCAGGAGGCACTGCTGAGAGAATGAATGAAGCCACTGTGTGGGGGCTGCGATGTTCCTTCTCAGTCTAGGACCCCCTAGAGATTTCCCTGCTCCCAGGGTCCCTTGGACAATGTGCTCCTGTGGGTGGAGTCCCGGATGGCCCCTCTTGTCACTCAGAGGCACCTTATACTAAAATGAAAGGTTTTGTGTCCCCAAAGTAGATAAAAAGATTTGGTTTGTGACAGACATTCCAGGGGGATGATTTTGAAGATGCTACATGTGTGTGCCTGTGGGGACTTTTCCCGGGGTCACATTCCACAGACTTCCCACCCCCATCCGCTATGAGAGGTTGGGGAGGAGGACCAAGAGAATCACTGAATCTGCATTTAACCAGCCCCATCTCAAACAGAGCCGGGCTGGGCTGGGCTGGGGCACACATGTGAGCTAGCCAGGCCTACCCTGAGGGGCACCCAGTGCAGGGGACACGCTGCCCCTGTGTGCATGCCCACTCATGGTGGCGAGCACCCACCATATGAGAGCCACACTGGGAGCTGCCGGGCTAAGTGAGGACCCACTCTGCAGCCTTACTGCAGATCCCAGCTGGTACCCACCCCCTGAGCACCCCAATCCCCCTCCTCTGAATTCCTGTAGAAGGGGCTGTCTTCCCCTCACATGAAAGATACCCCTTCACTTTACAGATGAGGGCAGAGGTGGCATCATGTGGCTAAGTCCCCGTGAGAGGGAGCTGTGGAGCTGCACCTTGTGCAGGTACTAGATTCTGGGGCAGTGCCCCACCTGGCCCGGGTGCCTGTTCCCCTTGGCTCCACTGGGCACGTCCTTGGTACACAGTGGTACCCAGCCACCCTTCACACACAGATTAGTGTCCGCCTGAGGGACTGTTCCTCTGAGAATACTCTATGAATTGAGTTGGTAACTTGGCAGATCAGGTTGGGGAGCTGAAGGGTCACCATGGTGTAATGACAAGGACCCTGGCATGGGAGTCAGAGCTGAGTCCAGGCCTGGTTGGGCTGAACACCAGTGACCATGGGGATGTGTTTTCCTTCCTGGGCCTTAGGTTCCCCATGAGCCCAGCCATGGGCCCCTGAGTTCCGACATGGGCTTAGGCACAGCAGTGTCCCCAGCAAGGCCTAGACATAAAAACAGAACTGAGAGTGGCAGTGCATTACCCCTTGCTCCTGACAGATCTGCGTCAGTCTCTCCAGCTGCTCGTCTTGGGTGACCTTGGCCTTCTCATACTGCTGGATGACCATCTCCATCTCCACCTTCACTGGCAGGACGTATGCTGGAAGAAAGAGACAGCCCGTGAAGAACTGGGTAGGGGCAGGGCTCAAGCTGGGGAGGAGTCGGCCCTCCATTTGGCCAGCATCAGCTCTGAGGCCCTGGCTCAGTTCCCTGAAGATGGGAGGGGGGGACATCTAGGTACCCCAGAAAGTACAACCTGAACTTCTGGTGTCCAAGAGATCCGTGTTCCTCCTTTCCCATGGTGATAAAACCCTTCATTTTTGGAGGTGTGCACAGCTGCTGGAATAATGAGTAATCCCCAGCCTGTGCAGCTACCAGTGGCCAAGACACATTCTGGACAATGGGGTGTCACTGGAGGAGGCATGCTGTGGCATCCAGAAGCCTTCCTTAAAAGGCAGCTGGGGTTGGTGGGGTGCAGTGGTGTTGGAACCCTCGTACATTGCTGTGGGTGTGACCACTTTGGAAAACAGTTTGGCAGTTCTCCAAAATATTAAGCAGAGAGTGGCCATCAGACCCAGCAATTCTATGCCTACATACCTAAGAGAAGTGGAAACATACAGCCACACAAACACTTGGACATGAGCCTTCCTGACAGCATCATTCATAATAGCCCTAAAGTGGCAACAATCCAAATGTTCATCAAGGGATGAAGGGATAGACACAATGTGTCCTGTCTCTACAAGGAGACACTCTGGGAGGAATGATGTACTGTTAAATGTGACAACACAGATGAGCCTTGAAAACAGTATGGTAAGCAAAAGCCACCAGACATAAAAGACTACATATCATATATCTGAAATGCCCAGAGTAGGCAACTTCACAGAGATGGACAGATGCATGTCCAGGGCTGAAGGGGCATGGAGGCGACTGCTCAAGAGTATCAGGCTTCTTTGTGGAGAAAGGAAAATGCTCTAACCTTAGGTTTTGGTGTTAGTTGCAAAACTATTAGTATACTAAAAATCGTTCAGCTGCTTACTTTAAATGGGTAGATTTTATGGTATGAGAATTACATCTCAATTTAGTTGTTTAAAAAGAAAAGATAGCTCTTGTACCCTGGCTCAAGATGGCAGACAAGGACACGTGTCCTGTGATGTTGTGTCTGGGATCCCAGAGCGGAAGAGTACCTGGACCCCAAAATTGTGAGTTATGGGTGTAGTGACTGAAGGAGAAATAGCAGTCCCTTCTCCACTATGTAGAGGACAACAAGAATGGACTATGATTGGTTCTGACTGGAGTCCAACAAGGAAGGGGACCTTGTGGTTTGGAAATTGCTGGTACACCCATGACTCTTCAAATAGAAGTGTGACATCGAGTATGGGATTCCTATCACACATTCCACTACTGCTCTAGAAATTGTACTCCCTGCTGGATGGAAAGACAGTAAAGGTGTACAGGGGTGGAGAAATACACCTCAACAATCACTTCAGAGCTTCACGGGCTGGGAAGGCATCCAAGTTTGGACTGCCACATCTCGTGGCTGGCAGTAGAAACCCCTGGTCTGATTCAGAAAGGCATGATCTCACACGGGGCACTGCAGCCAGTGAAAGATCACAGTGCTGAGGGCTACAAATGGGCTACCTTCCTGTTTCTCCACCATATCACTCTTTATATGCATCTAACTCTCCCCACCCCTCCCCTCTTCTTTTTCTGTGTGTGACACTGAGCATTGAATTCAAGGGTGCTCTATTCCTGAGCTATACCCCCAGCCCTTTTTATTTTTTATTTTGAGACAGAGTCGGGCTAAGTTTCCAGGGCTGGTCTTGACCTTGTAATCCTCCTGCCTCCGCCTCCTGAGTTGCTGGGATTTCAAGTCTGCGTCATCCACGTTAGTTCTTACTAATAGCTGCAGCAAGCATTGCTGGGGGGAAATAGTACCGGGTTGCTATGCTAGGCTGCACAGGAAGGGGAATGGCCCGGGCCTTGGAAAACCAACTGGCAATTTAAATCACCTTCCCAGGTGGAGCAAGGTGAGGTCCTGGAGGCGGGTAATGTGGGTAATGAGGACATAGTGTTTTTGGTTTCTGGAGACAACCCATCAACCAAAGCTGCTTTCTCAGATAGATAAACACATAGCAGTCGGCCTTCCTTTTACTTATCTTCTTTCTCCTTTCTCCTGCCTACTGGCTATAATGAGGATGTGATGTCCAACATTGGAACAGTCATCTTAGACCATGAGGTGACTTTGAAAAGTAGGCCATGTGCAGCAGAGTGACAAAATAGGAGCCTGGGGTCTTGACTGCAGAGAAAGAGTGCCATGTCAATACCTGTCGGTAGTGATGGCAGACTTCCATGTGAGAGAAATAAGCTTCTGCTTTGTTTATGTCATTGTTATTCTGGGCCCTTTATAGATAATCCTACTCATAACTCATACACACAGAAGACCCGGAGGAGAAAGCTAGATTCTGAGCATGAGGCCCCATGCTAGAAGCAGCCCCTGCATCCCTCCTTGGAAGTTCTCTGAGTTTAGCAGCCGTGGGCTCCTTGGAAGTCTCAGGATTAACTTAACCTGACCTCTGCCTGACCTTTACACCCTTCTCACCCTTCTCAGAACCCAGCCCTTCCTGATTCTTCGGAAACTTTGCTCAGATGTGTTTGGTCTTGCCACTGCATTCTAGAACTCTGCAGGTCCACACTTTGCAAGACCCCATTCTACCCACGGCGTCCCCAACTCCAGATGTTCTCTGGATATTTGAGGCATCATGCAAAGAAGAAAATCAGGACTTTTCTGATTGCTTCTAGACTTAAGAATACCACGTGTCCCTGAGACCTTTCTCCAGGTCCAGAAGCTGCCCTGAACGATCACCTCCCAGCTCCTGATGAAGCCAGTTTACTCCAGGGTGAGAGTCGCAAATTAACACCCATTGCATTCACCAGTGAGTCTCCATTGTGAGGCTCCCAGTGCCTGAGGTGTCAGGGAAAAAGGGGAACAGCTGGGAAGGGTGTTCACAGTGGGGCTGTCAAAATCCATTAGTATGAGGGTGTGCAGCTGTTCACAGCTTGCAGAAGGAGCCAGAAGGCGCCGTTCCTGCACTGAAGGGAGCGGATGTTCTCATGGATGGAGCCAAGAGCACAGCCCTGAGCAGATGGGGTGAAGTGAACCACCAGAAGAGCACCGGAGGGTGTCACAGGTCCTGGGCTCCACTTGTAGCTCTGAGCCTGATTCACCGTGTGACCCCATTCCCTCTGGCCTCCATTTCCCCATCTGTCAAATGAGGGGAAGGGACCAGATGATCTCCAGAGCCTTCCCTGCCTTCCGAAGCTGGACCACGGCTCATTGGAGTTTGATGAAGATTCTGTGTTGGAGATGAGCTGACAGTGAGGAAACCAGGATCGATGTGTGTTCACAGGGTGGGATGGAGGGTGGGGAAAGGGAGAGGCTGCCCTCCTGGGGAGGGGAAACCCTGAAGGCTATCCCTGCTTGCCTTCAAGTGCTGGGCAAATGCTGTTGGCCAATCTCATAGCCACAGTTCCTATCATTAGCAGTCAAAATTCAGGGCTGGAAAACACCTTGACATCTATCCCAGTGGTTCTAAACTGTGCCCCAACTGCTCCTTAGAGGTGCCTTGGGGACAAGGAGAGGGCATGGAGGTGGGCTCTGGGCTGTCTTCTCTGATTCAACCAAAGCAGCTCCACTTTACACACCAGTGACTTTGGCACTGAAAAAGATAAAATTTGGGAATCACTGTGACAGGATTTCCATGTCACTCCAGGAGGGGACCTTGCTGGGAGAGTCAGACAGCACCTCTGTGGTTGGCTCTGTACCTAATGTGGTTGACAGAAGGTGGACCTCCTTGTCATGACGTCTGCAACCAAGGAGCACCCTCTGAAATCCAGAGACCTGGGTCTTCCCTCCTCCCTGAGATGATGTCAGCCCCCCTTCCTGTGTCTTTGTCCTCTGTGTCCCCATCCCAACACCCCACACCATTTTTCGGGGTTGAGGTTTCTAGTCCCCTCCCCACCAAGGCTTCTCTCCTCTGGGTTGTCACCAATTCTAGAATATTAGAGCTGCCCAGATTTGGGCACAGCTCTCTAGGGACGAGTGGCTGAGTGGGAAGGGCAGCCTCTGCCTTGACAGGAGCAAAGGCAGCGCCAAAACCGGAGCAGATCAGACTCTTTCTGGGAATGAAAACCCAGAGATAGGAAGATGCTGAAATGAGTGAAGCACCGGCCCTAACCCAGCCTGAGCCAGCCGTTCCCATGGGGATGTTTTCTGCTTGTTGGCAGGTGGACAGGCTCTCGGGGCACCCACCTTGTCACTGAGAGACACAGACCCGGCAGGGGCAAGCCTCGACTTAATGACCTGGACAGACTCACCACTGACTCTGTGGGCCATGGGGTGTGGGGGCAGCAGCAGCTGTGCGTCAAAACACCTGGGTTATAAAAAGTTGCTCTTCCCAGCATGGCAGGCCCTGCTGGAAGCTCTTATGAGAGGGGCTGGCCATGCGGGCACACATACATGGTTGGGTCAGAATGAACGAGTGCCCTCTCAAGGGGTGTTTGGAAACTCAGGTGTGCACATGCGACACCTGAGCAGTGTGTGAGTGGATCCCAAATACACAATGCTGCATGGCAGGGGCAGGCTTGGCTCTCTCCCTGCTGACATGCCCCCCAACAAGGATGGGGACACCCCTGCCCCCCAGGGCTCTCTCCTCTTTCAGTTGATTGATCTGGTTTCTGTCAGTCTCACTGGCCCCTCTCAGGCCACTCACCGTCAATGACCCTCTTCACACGCCAGATCCGGAGCATGATGATGAGGCTGATGGCATCCCAGGGGCTCCTGGGCCCATTGGCCACGGTAGACGCCACCATCGGGGCCAAGGACAGGATGATCACAGCCCCGTCAAACACCTGCAAAAGGAAGCATATTTCAGTGCTTTGGGCCATGCCACGTGTCCAGGACCAGAGAGCAGCCTGGCAGGCAGTTGGTGCTGGTCATCTTCTCCAGGGGGCCTGAGCCTGTCAGAAGGTCAACGGTCTCCAGCTGCCTCTCCTGACCCTTCTCAGTCCTAAGGAACCTCCTCACTGAGCTGCTCCCGGGCATTTGGTCCTCCAAGTGACTGCAGCCCATCTCCAGCTCTTGGTTCAGGTGGCCTTGGTCAGTCTTTTTCCCTTCTCAGGATGGGGCCTGCATTCTGTGCTCTGGACCCTGGGCAGAAGCTGAACTGAATCCCTGGCAAGGTGGGGGCTGATGTAGGTGTGGGGGGCTCTTCTTTCTGCATGGGTAGCTGGAGTCCAGGGCCCACATGTCATCTCTAACAGGTTCAGAGTTCCTAACCCCATGGAGAATGGGGGCAGGGCTAAGAAAGGAGGGGGCCCAGCTGGCACCACTGGGCCCTGACCCTCCCTTGCCTGCCCCAGCCTGGCCCTGGCCAGAGCTGTTTACAGGCTGGCTCTTCAAGTCAGCTTCCTGCACTGGGCCTGAGGCGAGGAAGGAGAGGGCAGCAGACCCTGGATACCCTGCATTGGCCTGAGTGCACAAAACTGCCTGCGACAGCCAGGGTTCTCTGCACCTCATCTCTACCCTGCCCCCCACCTAGCCCCTTTTACCTGAAGCAGAGCAGAAACCTAGGTGAGAGGGACTTTTAGTTTCCCTGTGCAGCTCCTGACCACTGTGTCATTTTGGAATGGAATTATTTGTTTTAAAACGCATTTCAAAAAATTTTCAAGTTGATTCAAAAATAATTTTGTTGTTGTTATTGTGCTAGGGATGGATCCCACCCCCTCAAGCATCCTGAGAAGATGCTCTACCACCAAGCTACACCCCCAGCCCAAGAATAAATTTTAAATGCTTGTAGAACTTCAAGGAGAATGTTTTAGAATGTTCTTTTGCTTGAAACCATCTCGGCTCACTCCTTCCCAGCCTCCACCTCCTCCTCACCCCATCCCATGTGCACAGCTGAGGAGACTCTTGTAGTCAAGGGCAGAGAGGAGGTGAGCCTTTTGATGGTTCCCACACTACAATGAGTGGGACAGTGACACTTTCCAGCAGCCAGGATGTCTGGATTGGGGGTTGGGGAAGCCACTGATCTTTACCTCTATTTTGTTTTCGATGTAATCCCAGATCCCCAGGACCACGATCCGTAGAACAGTCTGAGGAGACGAAGTGAGAAAAATGGTTATTGTTCTGCAATGCCTCCCTGCAGCAGAGAAGATTCCAGAGCTCAGAACCCAGAGCAGCGTTTCTGCATTCAGCGATATGCCTTCCCCACTCCCATGCCCTCCCCATCCCCAATGCAAGTGGAGTGCCCACCTCCAGTTCTCATGGTGGCCCCTCTGCTCACAGGCTTGGCCCCTCCCACACATATTCGTGCCACTCCTGGCCACCATTCATGTCAGCCCTCACTCAAAACCCTTCAGAGCTCACAGTATACAGAACATACTCCGATTCCCTCAGAATGAATCACAGGACCATGTCTCGCTCCCTCTCCAACGTCATCTCCTGCCACTCCCATTATAACACAAAATTCCTTACAAATCTTTGATCATGGAAACTCTCTTTCTTATTGCCTTGTTTTTGCATGTGGTAGAGGCTGAGGGTTGACTCCCCCCATATCTTGCCCATCTTAGGATGATTGCAGGTGAGGCTCAGCTGCCCAGCTAACAACTACATTTCCCAGCTGTCCTTGCATCAGGAGTGGGCATGTGATTAGATTCTGACCAATAGCCATTGAGCAGAAGCACTGTGCATAGCTTCTGGATTGTGCCCTTCAATAGACCAGGCTCTGCTTTTCTTCCTCTTTCCTTCTTCCCAAAGACTAGAATATGAGCATCTGGGTGTGGTGGGGAGCCATCTTCAACCAGGCCCCCAGCCACCACCAGCCTTAATTGCCTACCCCGAAAATTGGCCTTCCATGAAAGATATGAACCTTGCCTTGTTGAAGCCCATGCTTTTGGTTTTCTTGTTAGAGCATCTTGGTCTGTGTCCTCTCCCCCCTTGTCCTTCTAGCCTCAAGTCACTTCTGTGAAGCTCTTTCCCATCCTCCTGGCTCCCTGGGTATCTCTTTCCTGTGGCTTTGTACACCATGCTCCCATAGCTCTGTGTCATGTCTTGTCATCACCCACCCCATCCCTTAGTGAAGGCTTGAGAGACCATGTGACCTCTCCCTCCCGTTCCTCCTCCCTGGCACGGTGCAGCCCTGCGTGGTGTGCATTGTGAGTGAACCAGTGCACGCCTGAGTGGATTCTTCCTAATATCACTGCCTTTGGGAGTGGTTTTTCCACCACAGGGCACCTTCCCCCAGAGAAGGTTCTTAAAAGCTATCTTAGTGCATTTGTTGCAGGCTCTCCCTTGAGTCATGATGACTTTAATTCACACTGGATGGTGTCCTCCTTCCATGTGCCTTGGCACCAGGCCAGCCATCTGAACCCAGGGAAGCTGTGTGAGTCCACGGGTCACCAGCTTCCTATGCTGAAAAAAGACTTGGCTGGTAAAATCTGCTTTTCCCCTTAAGGGACTATCTTGGTTTCCATGAAGGGATGAGAAGGGGGACCCTGGTGGCAGCCAGTTATGTCACCTTCTTTGAATGTAGAAGGGAACATGTGGCAGCCTGATAGCCATTCCTCTATACTTGCCAGTATCTGAGTTTGTTCAGCCAGGCTTAGCTTCAAGACAGCTCCTAAGGGCTGAAGAGATCTGGGTGGGGACCCAAGATATCTTGAGGTTACAGTTCAGGAATGGGAATTGAATCCCCTCTCTGGGCCTCAGTTTCCCCTTCTGATGGAGAGGTGGTTAGGTGATACAATTCTTTCAGTTATTGATGAGAATAACACCTGCCATGTGTATATGCCAATAAGAGCCAGACCCCTGGGCCAGCCCTCCTTGCATGTGATTCTCAGTTTACAGAGAGTTTAAGGAAGCCGCCCAAGGTCACATAGGCAGTTAGTAAAGAGGTCAGCATTTGGGACCAGAGGCTTTCCACTCTGCATGGTGGACTCCAGCTGGGTAAGATCACCACATATTGTCTTGGTTATTTTGTTGTAATCTAATCCCTCTAGTTGGCTGAACTTGAAACATGGTGCTTGTTTCCTCTGAAATGCTACATTGACCACATCCACCCCAAAGTCCTAATTCTGGGGTTCTCAAAGCAAAAAGACCAGGCTAATAGAAACCAAAACATGTCCATCCAAATATGATTGCTGCTGTTGTTTCTCCTCTTCCTTCTTTTTTTAGAATTGGGGTAAAACACACCACAGGGAGCTTATCCATTTTCTCCACTCTTAGTGCACAGTTCTGCCATATCCTGCTCACGTGGTTGTGCAATCATCCCCACCACCCATCTCCAGAACTTCCTCATCATTCCAAACTGAAATTCTGTACCCATTCTCCCCTCCCCAGCTCCCAGCAGTCTCCACTCTACTTTCATCTCTAGGAGGCTTATGTTGGAAACAGCAGTAAAAGGCAGCTGTAGAGAGGACTGGGGACACACCTCAGAAGTGTGGCCTGGAGTCAGCTGCTCCGGTCAGGCTCAGAGCCAGAGTGGGAGCCCAACTCTGCAACAGCCACCCACTGGCTTATTCCCTGTAGCAACCGTCCTATCCCCAAACATGGTTTCTGAGAAGTCCCCTCTCCACAGAGACAGGGACTTGCTCCACCCTCTCTACCTGCCTGAGAATATAGGCTGACTTAGCCAATGTGCAGGTGAGGACTCCTGCATCAGCAACACCAGGAGCTTTTGTTTTAAATTCCGGGTTTTTCTCTTGGAGACCCCAGATATCAGAATCTCTGAATTCAAGGCTTGGGATCTGATTTTAAAACAAAGCCCCATGGGACACCCAACAGAACCACTGGCCTGTGTAAGGTGACACTGGTCCGAGTTGTAACAGGAGAGACCACATGCCCAGCTACAACTAGAAAGAGCATGAGATGTGGTCAAAAGTCTGGTCCTCTTTCTGGCTCTCACTGTCCCCACTAACCACATGACATTGGCCAAACCCCCTCAGCCCAACTGGACTGGGAGTAGAACTACTGCCCCTGGTGCTGCCTGCCTCACTGGGGCTGCTGCAGAGCTCTGGTGGGAAGCTTCCGTGCAGGGCAGAGCAGGGATGGCTTTATCACCCACCCTACTTCAGTCTTATGTCCTGCCCACCCCTGAGAGTTGCAAGGGCCTTTAAGGGAGGACCTGAAGGAACTGGGCTCCTCAGCTCTAGTTGACCTTTTCCCACCTGGGGCCAGAGGTTTTTGGCTTCCTTCATTCCAATCCTGCCTCAGGAGGCTGCTCTGATAAGCGAGACAGGTCAGACCCAGCAAAACCTCAGGGATGCACCATTTTTTGAATTCTTACTCTGAGCCAAAATTTTCTGTCATTGATAGATGCAGAAATGGAGGCTTTGGTGGCAGGTAAATCTTTTGTCTCCTCGGTACCTCTCTCCTTCCACCTTGCTCTTCCAGGGAGAGACTCCCTTCATCTCTTCCAAGGAAGGAAAAGGTGACTTTCTCAAGGGAAAGGGTTCAGTCTTTGGGCAGCAGGAGAGGAGGGTGGGAATTTTTGGCCCTTGTGTCTGGTCCAGGTCCTGCCTAAGTCAAGTGGCAGTGAGGACCTCCTGCCCTCCACCTATAGCCCTAATCCTTCCCCTCAATCAGCCTCTTTCGCTGGGAGGGGCCTGATGAGGCTCCTATAGTTTGGGAAACTTGGGGGATGCAGGCAGAAGCACCTGATAGTCTAGAAGTTGGTTTTGTTCAAATTTAAAAAGAAAGCCTTGTCTTGGCAGAAGGAGATCCTTTGGCTCACTGCTTCATGAGCAGAATGGGGACTGGACACCTTTGTGCCCTGCAAAGCCACCCCAAAGTGGGGTCCCCAGCTGGGGAGAAGGGACCCCTGCAGGGCTAACCCCTGAGCCTGTGACAGCATCCCTGGGGTCAGGGGACTGGTGGTGCATGAATCAGGGAGGTGGGGTTGACTCCTGGTGCTTCCTCTAGAAGCAGTCAGCTCTTGGGAAGGTTAAACTAAAATTGCAAGAGGAAGACATGGATCCCAGGATCGAGTTACAAAACAACAGTAAGAAATGTGGGCAACCAGTCTTGAACTGGTAAGTACTTGAGTTTTGCCAGGTGACTAGTCCTGTGGTTTGACAGAATTGCAGGGCAGCCCAGGAGCACCCCCTGGGGATAGGAGTGGATAAAACAGGGGCTCGCAGAAGGGACCAAATTCTCCAAACCCCTGAGAATTCAGGCTGGTGACCCAGGACTGCCTCTTCCCAGGGTGCCGCTTTCTCTAGGATTATGAAGGTGAACCCTCTGAGCAGACACAGTGGCTGATCCCTCCCAGGGGCCAGATTACTGTTTGTCTCTCCTTGTGCTGGGGTGGCAAATGACCAAATGTCTGTCAATTAAGGGACTGAGGTCAACTGAGGGCTCCTAGTGCGTGGAGCACTGCCCTTGGCCTTGAGTGAGGAGGAGAAAGACTGAAATACACAGGGTGTGTGAGCTTTAATTCCACAATTTCCTTGCAGAATAGGGTCATTCTCAAGTCTCCTGAATGCACCCACCACTCCCACTGACCCCAAGGCTCTCTCCCTTAAGACGCTGTCCTTCCTTTCTCACTCTCTCTCTCCTCCCCAGGCAGAGTCTTGAACAAAGCCTCTCCACATAACTGTTGTAACCTGACGTTAGCCCCTGCTGCTCAGGTAACCCGCTCACCCCTGGGCTACTGCACCCCTCATTGCCTCACCAGTCAGAGTGAGAACCTCCTTCTGTTCATCTCACTTACGTTCAAAGCACGTGGCTCTGCTGACTGCCTGGCTGGGAAAGTACACCTCCTTTTTTTCCCCAGAACATTCCCTACTCTGGTTTTTCCTCCTGTCTCCCTGGCTACACCTTCCTAGTCACCGCTATAGGTTTCTTGTCCTCTGCCCACAGCAAAATTGTTCCCCAGGGATCACTGTCTTCTCTCCTCAGTTTCCCTCTTCTATGGACAATTTTGATTTCAACTATCACCCAATGGCCTGAAGCTCCCAAATCCATGTCTCTAGCCTGCTGCTCAGGAGAGAAGGGGGCATCATGGTACCCTTGTTGACTAAGCCAGACCCCTGGGAATCGAGCTGTCCTGCTCCTTGTCCCTCACACACTCCCCACCCCTCTTGGATCAATCCTCCAACCCTGCCTGGTTTAGCTCCTTACTCTCTCTTCATCTCCACTGCCAGTTTTCTGGTTCAAACCTCTAAACTCTCAGCTGAACTGGACCTCCTCTGTCTCTAAATCACAGTCCACTCCCACCTCTAAGCCCTGCTCTACCCTGGCTGCCAGGGTGGTTACTCAGAAATGCCAACTTCATCATGCCCCACTCCTGCCTTGACCTCCCCTGTCCCTGGTCGCCAGGGACCCCACTTGCTATGAGGCTTGTCATCGGCTCCAGCCTCAGCAGTCTTTCTCCGCAGTTATGCAAAGTTACCATCCTAAACACCCTGCCTGGGACCTGTCCATTTGTCTGCTGTCAGTGCAGCCTGGTGTGTCCCCTGTGTGGATCTGCGCTCTGTGGTTGGAATAAGAGCACACCAACAGCAGGAAAATAATCTGTCTCCCGACAGCCTGACAAATACCCATTAAATCATAATAGTTTAAGATAAACAAGTTTCATAGTGAGTTCATAAAATATTCCTCGACTCTGTTGCTACTCTCTACTTTAACGCTCACGGTCTTGTTTTCCTTACTAGTCAGTCCTAAAATTCATTAACAGAATGTTTCGATTTATTAAAAACAGCGTCAAATCCAGCTGTTCTATAAGCCAGCAGGACAAGAAGAGAGCACGGCTTTGGACCTCAGTGGGTTCCCTCTGACAGAGTGACTTCACTGTTCACTTGTGGACAAAAAAACATGGCACCTCACTGAACAAAACGAACACACCAAACTGTGCTTCACCTTTTGGAATAAAAATTGGTAGTATTTCTCAAAGAATAAAAAGGTTTTAAAATGTCCACAGAATAGGCTAAGTGTAGAGTGTAAAAACAGCACGTGCTCGGCATTCGCAAAGCCGTATCTATTTGCGTTTTGTTCTATAGAATAATCGATACTCCGAGAATCAAATTTTGAAAATTTCTTTTAACAAATCAACTAGCAAGGCAATGAAATGAAAACTACCTCTTTCTCTTCTTGAAAATTGCTCCAAAGCACTAAAAAAAAAAAATGTAAATTCTCTGCATAAAGCCACCAGGCATCTTTGCCTAAACCTCAAAATGTGAGGACAGAAAGTAGACGTAGAAATAGTGAATGATATGAACTGAACTGGTCCCTTGGGTGAGAAGTCATGACAATGGGTGACATCGGAAATGGTGCCAGCTGAGGGCAGGGGCTGAGAGAAATTTGGTACAGAGGAGCAGGCAAGGATGGAGTCACCCACACCTCACCTGAGGAGGTGCTAGGACGGAAGGATCACTGTGAGTCATTGTAAGTTTGGCTGAGAATCTAATTTCCTTTTTGCTTCTAAGAAGCTACTTTTAAATCAATGTTGGAGGTTGTCGAGATTGGGGTGAGCTTTCGGAGCTGGTGCTGTTTATGATAGCAGAAATATGGAGACATCCAAAAGTTGAGGTGAGAGTCAAAAAGGGACATGCTCATGATGGAGTTGTTAGAGATGGGGGAGCAGACAGGGGAGATGTTAGGGCTTGACAGGGTGGGTGATGGGAACACAGGCGTGCATTAAATGACTCGCTGATTTTTGGTTTGCTCAAAATACTTCCTAATACTGGGTAGAATGCTCCTAAATATGTTGTTGAAAATAAATGTAAAACAACATGGAAGGACATTTACAAAATACAACTGGACAAAAGGGAAAGTGAGGGAAACGTGTAGATACACAGGAGTGGGGAAAGGCCTGGTGTTCTAAGATGAAATCAGTGGTGGTTATCTGCAGATGATGAGACTATGAGGGGTTTTGGTTTTCTTATTTTGGCTTTGTGCATGTTTAATTTTATACAGTGGGAAGAATTATTATTATTATTATATAACATCAAGACTTGTTTTTTTCCTACATCACAATAATCAGATAGAGTCTTGAGTCTCCCCTTGATGAGACGTCATCAAGATTGTGGCTTGGTGGGCTCCCAGCCCCTTCTGAATGTAACCCTGAGGGCTGAGGATCAGGCTCAGTCTGCTTCTGAGGCTGAGGGTTGGCAAGCATGTGCTTTTTCAAGAGAATGTTGTGGTAGGTAGAACATTCTGGATCTGGGTCTATTTCTAGAATCTCAGAGCTAGAAGGAGGATCTTAAGTATCATGTTGCATGGCCCAATCCCCTTCTAATGTTTTAAATCCTGTTCTAGCGGCTCAGCGAGTCGCCATCTAGCCTGAACTTGTAGAGTTCGGCTAACAATGAGCGTGGTACTGTCTAAAGCAGTGCATTCCAATTTGCTTAGAAAAGTCATCTTTAGGAGCTAGGATTGTGGCTCAGCGGTAGAGCATTCGCCTCGTACGGGCGGGACCTGGGTTTGATCCCCAGCACCACATAAAAATAAAGGCATTGTGTTGTGTCCATCTACACCTAAAAAATAAATATTAAAAAAAGAGAAGTCATCTTTATATTTGACCTGAAAGCCCGCCAAGATCATTGTCAAGGTGAAGGCAAAGAAAAAAGTGGGAGTGACATCCTAAAGAATTTCTCACAAACATACTGAATTTATGTGCTTCTTTGGTGGTGTGAGCCCTATTCCCAGCCCTGTGCCAGGTGATAAAGGAAGACAGAAGACTATAATAAGGCCCAGTGGAGCTGGGGACAAAAACCTCTGCCCAAGGAGGAAACAACAATGGGTTACACCAACAAGCTGAGAGCAGCGCTGGTCCATGTGTGGGGGGCGGGCAGGACAGGCTGCCTGGAAGAGGGATGCAGGAGCAGAGCTGAGCCTGAGAGGAGGGAAGGACTCAGAGATAGCACCAGTGGGAAGGTCCCTCCAGACAGAGAGCATAAGCCTGGGCACTTCCAAAACAAGAACATGGAGTCTGACAAGGCTGGTGCCAGCTCTTGTCTATTTACTGGAAAACTGTTAAAATATACTGACTTTTGAAAACTATGCATTTGACTGCCAGCTTCCAGGAAACTGTCATAATAAATAAACAAAGCTACAGCATGATCTGAACCACCTTTGCCATCTACGTGACCTTACACAGTGGGGCTGTTTTAAACTCTCCAACCAAGCTGGGCACGGTGACACACACCTGTAATCCCAGTGGCTCAGGAGGCTAAGGCAGGAGGATCATGAGTTCAAAGCCAGCCGCATCAATGGCGAGATGCTAAGCAACTCAATGAGACCCTGTCTCTAAATAAAATACAAAATAGGGCTGGGGATGTGGCTCAGTGGTTGAGTGTCCCTGAGTTTAATCCCCAGTACCAAAAAAAAAAAAAAAAAAAAAAAATCTCCAACCAAGCATCGCACAGGCCCTGTGCAGGAATTCTGAAGGTTTGCTCCAGTGCCTTCCCACTCAGGGCAGGCAGAGTCTGGGGTCTGGGGAGGAAGAGTGAATCTTTTAGAATGAGGTCTGACTCTAAGAGAACAAACATCGGCTGCTTGAGGTCCCCACCCACGTCCTCCTCTGGCAGAGCCATGTCAGGCATTATCAATCCTGCTGGGCTTGTCCTAACAGGTGGCAGCTACTGTTTATTCTGTGGATGGCCAAGTGAGGCTAGAAGTCCTTTCCAATGTTTTAACCTCTGGTCCAGTACCCCACAGACAGGGCTGGAGGGTCTGTGCAGGGGCTCTCACAGCTAGAGGGCAGCAGGCTTGGAACCCTGACTTCCCTGCACCATTCTCAACATTGGAGAGGGTGAGACAGAAAAGAAAACCTCTTCCCTGAAGCCTGACCACTGGCCCCGCCTTCCAGAGGGTCAAGAAGACATGAGATTGGGTTTTCTCACTTCGATGCCGGGGAAGCAAGGAACAGGCCAGGACAGTGACTTATTCAAGGTCACAGGGTGACTGGCTCCTTCAGTTGGATACTGAAGGGAATGAATTCATCCTTCATCTCTCAGAGCTTAGAGCACAGCATCCCCCTCTCCCCTCTCAGCCAGGGATGGAAGCTCACCAGAGCCCTTCTAGAGAATGCATAGGCAGGAGAAAGACCCCTAGTATCCAGAATCTTGGAATGGCTGCTGATGCCGAAAGATAAGGACCTTGCTGTTTGGTTTGGCAATGGATGTCTCTTGGCAAATGGTACAGGTAGCCCAAAGGCCAAGCTCCTGTGTGACCCCAGTGCAGCCCTGGGACAACCCTAAGAGGCTGCTGTCTGGAGAAGGAGGTGGCTCAAATAGCTGATGTGAAGAGAAGATTTGATGGGTTGATGACCAGATAAACAAATGTGGTCCATCCATACAGTGGAATATCATTCGGACATTACCGAAGTACTAACGCCTGCTAGGGTGGGAACAAACCACGTTATGTTAAAGTGACTGAAGCCAGACACAAAAGGCCACATAGTATATGGTTCCAGAATAGTTAAGTTTCCAGAGACAGAAAGCAGATGAGTGGTTGACAGCGGCTGGGGTAGAGAGGGCACAGGGAGTGGCTGCCTAGTGACTAAGAATCTCCTTTGGTGGTGGTGAAGATGCTTTGGAACTAGACAGAGATGATGGTTGCAGGACAGCTGTGTGCACTGAATGTAGAAAGAGTTATGCTGTGGGAATCCCACCTGCGAAGGAGGCAGAGGCGGGAGCAGGGGGAGGGAAGCAGGTATGGGAAGGGGAAGAGAAGTAGCAGCAGCAGCAGCCACCCCACTGCCACTGCTACCACCACTGCCACCACCTTGAGGCTCCTATCTAGAAGGTCAGCCATGGGTCAGCTTTGTCCTCTCCAGGGGAAAAAGCTGGGGCTGCTCAGGCCTTTCCATACCCTAAGATGGGGCCAACACCCCATGGCCTGCACTGCCGTGGGGTGGCCTGGCCTTGGTCAGGAGGTCCTAAGAATGTGTGCAATCTCAGGAAGAGTGAGGCCTCCTGGTTCCAAGTGGCCAGCTGGGCCAGGTCTTGGCCAAGGGCGGGGCTGTGCTTTGGAAAAATCTTTTGCACAATTCTCCATTGGATTTCAAAGGCTCTGCTTGTTCTTGGTGCTGCAGGGACACATGGAAGGGCAGTGACCCCATCTGACCTAGCTGAGCAGGGCCCAGAAAGCCTGTGGGTACCCCCTCTCACTGTGGGCCCCTACTAAGACTACCCCCACCCCTGGCCTTCCTGATTGAGCACCATTTCACTCCCTTGAGAAGTACCTGTCTTACTGTTCAACAGTGTGGACTGTTTGAACAGGTGTCCTCCAACTGAGCCCAAACCAGCCTCTCACCTCCATTCTGGGGCTAGCTCTGTCCTCTGGCAGGGCAGTGGACAGCTTGCCCAACACAGGTCTGCATCTGGCTCTCCACGGCATTCCTGCATGCCCTTGGCAGGTTTGCACTCCTCTCCAGCCCTCAGCTTCCTAATCTGTAACATGCTCTGCCCTTCTTTACAGGGCTGTCCGAGGCTCGGCTGAGGCAAGAGGACAGGCAAAAGGCTCCATGGAACAGGAGTCTTAGAGTGCAGACTTCTGGGAATTTGCATGTGCAGTACAGCCCACTCACTAGGCCCAGAAGGCCTGGAGTGACCCTTCACCCTTGGCTCTCAGCTGTACCCCTGGGTCCTGCCAGAGAAAGAAGGGGCCAGATCTGAAGGGTGACATTCATTTCTCCCAGAGGAAGAAGGAGGGCTGGTTGTTCTTGGGTTTTGGTCAGAGGTCTTGCTAGGTCAGACTTTTTCTTTCTTAATTCCTGGTCCTGGACTTTACCCCAGATTCCTAGTCCCCTCCCAACCTGCTGGCACCAAGGCCCACAGAGGAAGTCAGTGGTGTGAGACCAGGTGAAGTACCAGAGTCTTGGGTCCAGTTTTGGCTATAACTGGCCATGAAACTCAAGGCTGCTTTTCTGATGTGTGTGGGGTTTTTGACAGGCAAACATGCAGGTCTGATGGGCTGCTGAGGGACATTGGGCTCCCCCAGCCCTTCCTATTCCAGGACCCCAGTCATTGTGAGCACAAACAGCCTCATGCATTTCCAAACCTGGGGCAGGGACCCCTCTGACCATACCAGCACCAAAGTTCTGAAACTTGGTTGCCCGCAGTGCTCTGTGAGGCTATATTGGTTAGATAGGCTGTTCCCATGTGAGGCCACCTTGCACCAGCCTCTTCATCCACACTGGGCAGGGTGCTCTGGGGGAGGCAGGCAGCCCTGCTGCTGTGTTGCTGGCTTCAGTCCACCTTTACCAACTTCGACAAAGACCAAGGCAGGGACCAGCCTCTGTTGGCCTGGCTCCCCCTGCAGAGCCTGTGGGAAGCCCCAGCCCTGTCCACACTCTGGGAGGTGCTTGCTGGGGGGCTCTGAGGCTGCGATTCCTGCATACAGGCCCCTGTCTGTTTCAGGTGGCTCGTCTCCGACAGTGACAGGAAGGGAATGCCAAATTAACGCTGGGTAATAAATTCTGCAAAAGCCAATAAAACCAAAGCAGAGGGATAGAGGGGAAGAACCACAGCAACTGATTAAACATTTTTGTTGGCAGTCACAGACACATGGTACATTTTCCAAGGTTTGCATCAAGGAACCATCTGGCCCTGGCCCAGGTGTTTGTGGGAGGGAATCCCAGAGAGAAGAGACGAGGGCCAGGGAGGCCAGAACCCCCATAGGGGCACTAAGCCGGGGAGCAGCACCCCCAGGGCTGTGGTCTCAGGGAGCTCGTTGGGAAACTTCCCAGGAGGACAGGGTTGGGATCTGCTCCCGCAGTCTGAGCCTCAGGCCCAGGCTCACCGGCCAAGTCCACGAGCCGCAGGAGCTGAAGCCTGGGGAAGAGAATGTTCTGCTGTGCAGCCAGCACAACCCACACCCAGACTCGGGATTTTGTACTCAAGACCCAAGGCCCAGCTCTCCCCTCTTTTCTAGGGAGAGAGTTATCAGGGCCACTGGACCTTCAGAGCTGGCCCATAGGAGGCCCTTGGACTCCTGACTCCCTGGGTTCCCTGATCGTACCACAGAATGCTCTCTTCCTCTGTCCCCCAGCCCATGCTCTCCTACAGCATCCCTGTACCCTCCTCCCTCTGAGGCTGCATTGTACTGTGAGGTCCAGGGCCCTGTGCCTTCAAGGTAGAAGAGCTGAATGTGTTTGTGTGTGTGTGTGTGTGTATGTGAGAGAGAGAGAGAGAGAGAGAGAGAGAGAAGGCTCTGAGCCTTACTTGTGTCTGCTTTTCTCTAAAAGGCCCCCCTGGGGCTCTGTGGGCTGATGTGTACCAGTGGTGAGAGGTGGGGACACATGAGTGGAGTGGGACAGTGGCCAGCTGACGTGCCCAGCCCTCGACTCTATTAGAAGGAACTATTTTTCCACAGGATGCTCTCCTGACCCTCAAGGACCGCCCCCCCCTTTCAAACTTTCAGCCCCTCCAGGAGGTCCTGCCTGTAGCAGCTCCAAGCCAGTGTCCCCCAAATGCAAGCCAGAGTACCACTGTGATGGCCTGACAACTGCTCAAAAGAGAAGTCACTCAGCCCACGTAAAAATAGAAGAATGTGCTAGAATCCCAGTTTCTTAAGCGTTTCAGTCCCCACACGGGGGCTACTCCTGGACCCAGAGGCCCAGGAACCTCCAGTAGCTTTTCAGACATGGTTTTTATCCACTAACTCCAGAAACCCCAAGGAGACCTGATTCACCACTTCAGAAACATAACCCTTGGCTTAGTCACACCCTATGCCCCTGGCAGGGCCTGCTCCAGTCCACTGTCCAGCCTGGTGACCGCATCCTCTGTCCTCTGCATGCCTCAGCCTTAGGGTCAGCCTGACTGTGGCCTTCCTAGCTGCTTCCCATCTCTAGCTTCAGTCGCGACCTGCCTGCTCCTTACCAGCCACACCAACCAATGCTATTCTTCAGCTCTGCCTACTCAGCCTCACCTTCACAAGGCCCACCCCTCACCTGGACAACCCCTGCTCATGCTCTGAGATTCCACTCAGGGGTCACCTGCTCAGGCCAAAGCTCCCTGGCTGGGTTGGCGGACGCTCCTGTGCGTCTCTGGCTCCTCCCTGAGCCATCACCTACTATAGAACTCAGGTGCTTGGATTGTGTCCCTCTTTGAAGCCTCAAGCGCTAACAGAGGGCCTGACATATAAGAAATATGTGGAAAAGCAAAGCTTGGTTTCCCAGAAAGGAGTTGCTCTAAGGAAGGGGCATCAGGGCCCAAGTTTTTACCTACCTCTGAGAAGAACACAGACAGAATGACCAGACTGATCCAGTGGATGACGCTGGCAAACTGGAATGCACTGGAAACTGCAAGGAACATAGTAAGAGCCAATTTTAGGAGCAAGGAATTAGGTGCATTGGTAGGGGGGCTTCACAGCATCAAGGGGGACCTCTGGGACTCTAGGGCCCACTCTGGTTGAAACTGGGTCAGAGAAGAAGGGCAGCTTTAGAAGTGCCTGTGGTGGAGGTCTGGGAGCCTGGTGGCCAATGGTGCTGTGGGCTGCTCTCCCTCCAGTCCCCGGGGCTCTTTGCTCCCCACAGGCCACCTCTCTGAGATCCTGCTCAATCCTTGTGGGTTTCTTGCCATAGCCTGACTTCAGGAAAGGAGCCTCCAGAGGGGGTTCTCAAAGACACCTGTGGCTAGCGGACCTGTGCGGGCAGCTCAGTCAAGCCTGGATGAGCTTCAGAAGCTCACAGCACAGTGCACCCCCAAAGCACTGTGCACTGTCAGCGGGACTCAAGGCAGCTTTCCTGGACCATCACCCTGAAACTTTGAGTGGCAGAGATGGTCGCATCAGCAGCATGTTTTGGAGAGGTGGCTGGAGGGAGGCCGGAAAGAGGGGCTAGACATGGGACGAAACTAGCAGAGCCTGTGGGCTGGGAGCTGCCAGAGTGCCATTCACCTTCCAGGCTCTGGAGTGAGAGCAGGGAGCTGTTGGCCACTGACGGCTTCAACTCCACCGTCTGCTAACAGTCCTAGAAGTGAAGGTGCCGTCTCTGGGGGAGTCTTCTAAAGTCCAGGAAGCCAGGACCAGCCTCCGAGCCCTAGCAGGGTCTAGTTTACCAGTTAGTGAGTCCACAAGTGGGTGCTGTGGCAAGGGTCAGGTGAGTTTTGATGGAGAAAGGGTGGGAGAGATTCCTCCCAGAGGCAGGCCTCAAAGAGATATGTAGACATCTTAGGGCAGCGGACAGAGCAGAGAGAGGGCAGGGATGCACTGCCAACAGGCCTGCACTGCCTCCCTAGCAGGCCTGCTTGGTGTGCTGTTCAGAATCCCCTAGAGCTGACCGTAGAGGCCCAGTACCTTCAGTGGAGAGGGCTGGCTTCAAAGAGGAACCTTTGGCCTTTCCTTATGTTCTGCGACTCCTGGGGTGTGTAAAAACCAGGTCATGGAGTGAATCTAAGGGGGAGAAGGCTGCAGGTTCCAGGTGGGAGACCCTGGGGTCCCCTGGCTTTGGGCCTAGGTGACCCTCAGAAGCTGAGCCCTGGAGATGCTGTGGATTCCTTCCCCTCCCCAGCCACAGGAATACCAGTGGGAACCAAGAGGCTGAGGCCTGTGTGACTCTGAAAAGACCTCCAGATGATTCTGAAAACATAAAATCTCTCCCCATTATTTCTCAAATGAATTCCTGTGCCTTTTTTTACGGTTTGCTTTAGAAGAGCAATAAATCTCTGATTGTGCATTTTATGGAATTTAAGATGCCTTTTATGAGCTGCTATTGGATCTCCCACCAAAATCAATCTCCTGGATACTTAATTTTAAGCAAAATTCCAGTGTCGGCTGAGTTCTCAGTTCTATTCAATGCCTCGCAGCCGAGGGCCCCAACGACAATCCACCACAGGGAAAGAAAGACCCCGTTATGGTCAGACCTCATAAAAAGCAGACAGTATGGATGAGTGGGAGGGAAAGTCTACAACATGGTTTAATTGAAGACAGGTTGAGTGTAAACCCAGTGCTGGTCACTTTACGCTGGAAGATCCTTTAATTGGAACCAAGGGGCCACCAGCTGCATAAAACCCAACTAGGCTTATCAGACAAAAGCAATTCTGTGCTCGCCGTCATCCTCACTTAGAGAGCAGAGGAGGCTAATGTGACTTGGAGGGAAGATTTGACAGACCCTGACGATGGATGATCCAGTAGAGGAATTGAGGGCACTGGAGAAAACAGAGCCCATAACAACCAAATGGGTTTTGGGGTGACTGAATCTGCAGTCCTGGATTTTGTCAATGACGGGGAAGGAAATTTCTCGGGGGCCAATAATTTCACCTCTTTTTTATTTTCACTTCAATGACTCACTTTCTGAATCAGGAAAACAGGGAACCGGGATCCCAACCAGAAACCACTTACTCATTCAAGGCCAAGGGAGTCAAGACCCTTGGTCCCTGGCCCTCTGGTGTACCAAATGGCAGAGAGCAAGGGTCTGGGCAGGAAGTGGGCCTTCCACCCTGATAGCCAGGAGCCACAGCCAGGACAAGAGGAAGCGGCCAAGCCTCCTGCTGCCCTGTACATCAGGCTCCAGCAAATGTGAAGCGAGGACAAATCCCGAGAGGACCTACGCGGGAGGACGGGCCAAGCAGTAAAGTGATCCGGTGACTGGAAGACCCATTTCTGCTACCTCTGACCTAGGGCAAGTCTCTTAACTCATCCAAATCTTAATGTACTCTGCCATAAAACAGAATCATGTCAGTCTTGCCCATCTCACAGGGGGGTCCTAGGATCAAATGTGTGGAAAAGTTCTTTCAAAACTATCACACTACATATAAGTAACACTGCCAACTTACAACTGCATACAAACCCCGGGAATCTTAGCCTCATTGTAGCTGCTGTCATTATTAGTTACCACACGGTGATATGCCTCCACAGATGAGGACTCTCTTTACACTACAAAAAAAAACCCTCCAACCTGGAAAATTCTAAATGGGAACGATAAAAAAATAAAATGCACACAGGGGTCCCCAACATTTTTATCTCATCAGTTTCTGATCATGGAATGCTGGGGAAGGGGGCTGAAGAGGACACATTGGGCAGAGAGGAGCAAATGCTGCTGACCAAGAGAGAAGCTGCCAGACACATTTCCTCCCCAGCGGCAATCCCCATGAGCCCCCTGGGCCAGCGCCTTGGCAGTGGCATGCTGGTTGGGGACCCCTGATGGATGCAGATGCACAGTGAATATTGACATCATACGTATTTGCATATGTATCTCTCTGGCTACTCACACTGGAGAAGCTTTATATCTATTAGAAGTTCCAGAGTCAGGAGAATCACCACCAATATTACACAGGCTACCAGGAAACTGTTGAGACTTGCACTGAGCAAAAATACCTGCCATACGGCTGCTCTCTTCCCACAGCATGGCTTCAGCCAGTTAGACCTGTGGGGACAAAAGCAGGGAGAGGAGGGGCTGAGAATGGAAGGGGACAAGGGTAGATCCCGGCCACAGCCCTGCCTCAAACCCCAAACCATACCCCTCCTGGACTCTGCGTGGCTTCACCATGAACATGATCTTACTTCAGAGGCCACTGGGTAGGGTCATAAAGAGATGGAGCTGGATTTGCATGCTAACTGTGGCAGCTCACAGCACCATCCTGTGCTTCAGTCTCCTCATCTTTAAAATGGGTAGGAAACCCACACCCCATGGGTTAAATGTACAGTGCCTATGTGGCAACCGCTACACAAAAACGAGTTGTTATTCTTTTTCTGTGTATCTTAGAACGTAGCTCGTCACTTAGGAGAAACTCAGTTTGCATTTAGTGAATGCTCAAGGAATTAGTGAATTGGTTTTCCGGTTTTTCAGCTATGTAAAGAAAGACTTGAACTAGCATCCTGTTTTTCAAAGCAGGTTGTCTTCAGAACACTAGTTCCATAGAACGTTACAAGTTGTTACTTGATTTGAAAAAAAGAATTCCACGGTTGGGAAAGTTTGGGAGAATTTGGGTCAAATAAAGTTCCATGGATATTTTTCTAGGTGGGACATTTCGGTGCTTGTTGGGCCAGGGTATCCTTTTGTCACAGAGTGCCTGGTGGGACTCATGTTCTGTGGACCATCTTTTGGGGCACCCTTGACTAGGTGATGGGGAACAGTCCCAGGAAAGATGAAGCCACAGACTATTTTCAAAGTAGGTTTGAAGTAGGGAGGGACCCACAGGAAAAAAAAAAAAGCTGCCTGGGTCCCTTCGGGTATTTGATCCTCTTTCCTCAGGAACACAAGAGGGGCACCTCTAAGGTGGGCAAGGAGCACCAGGCTGACTGTGCCGAGGTCAACTGTCATAGTTTGATTACAGGCTGGACCTGACTGCCCTTCCTTGCTAAGGAAGAACCAGGCATCCTGTAGAGGCACAGTGCCAGCCGGGGAGTCCTTACTTCTGGCTCTACCTTTGGCCACTTGGGGGCCATATGTGAAGGTACTGGGCCACTCTAAGACTCTGCTTTTGGTTTGCAAAATAGGAATAATACTCCTTAACTCATAGGGTTATTGAAAGCTAAATGAGAGAATGTATCTGACCTGTTAAACGCAATGTAGCTGAAATGGCGTGGTGGTGGTGGTGGTGGTGGTGGTGGTGGTGGTGGTGGTGATGATGATGATGATGGTGGTAAAGTATCTGATGGCCCGTCACCCCCTGTCCTTCCCATCCAGAGAGAGCAAATCTGCTGCAGCCTGCCGCAAGGGGGCCAATGCCCACTTCCTGAAGATCCCGAGGGTATCACTGGGCTGGGAAGGCAGCTTGCTTTGAGGTTCTCCCTTCTCTTTGAAGGAACGTTGCGAATGCTTCCAGGTGGAGAGTTCTTCCTCACAATCCATCCAGGAAAAGCTTGAAGGACAGGGCCCAGCGCTCTTCAAGAAACTGGGCTCACTCAAGCCTTCCTAGATATTTTCTAACACTTTGGTAATGGCAGGCTGGTCCTCGGCTCTGTGTGGGATACAGAGTCTGGGGTTTGGTCCCCAGTCTTGGGAAGCTAATCCCAGAAAGAGAGAGAGGAGGATTTTGACAGGTGATGGAGGAAGGCAAGGAGGTTGTTTTGGACAGGGGGGTGGTTGATGTGGACCTCCATATGGCCCAAGAGCATGGGACAAGGGATGAGGAGACTAGCCAGGTCAGAAGAGACGGCTTCTCTTGAGGAATAAGTGGAAAATGGGGAGAAAGTTCAGTGGGGGGCAGATGGTGAAGACCATGGATGCCGCAAGTGCCCCTTCATGGATTTCAGAGCACCACAGAGGCACCTTTCCATTTTTTTGTAGGCACCCAGGGCCAACCCACAAGCTAGAGGCTACCAGGCAGGCCCCACACCATGAAACCTCAGGGAGCTCAGCAGGGTTGCCAGATCCAACACAGGCCATCCAGTGAAATTCAAATTTCAGATAAATAATGAGCAATATCCTAGTGTGTCCCAAACATTACAGAGGATCCATTATACTAAAAAAATTATCTGCTGTCTATCTCAAATTCAAAATTTAACTAGGCATCCTGTATCCTTACTTGGGAGATCTTGCAGGTCTAAACTCGGAGCCAAGCATCTCAAGGGGGCCCGGTGAGGATGGCTGTGATGTAGTCAGAGAAATGCAGGAGCAGCCTCGGACACAAGAAGGAGCCAGGTGAGAAGGCCGCCTGACCCAGATGGGCAGGAGGGCGGGACTCAGACAGGGAAACCTCCACTATGCATTCAGAGGGACATCCCCGCGCCCGCCGGCTGGAGGCCCCCAGAAGCCGAAGGCTGCTGCCCACAGGAGCAATGGCCACACAAAGATCCCTTGAACGTTAAGGTCTCTGGGACTCTCATCAATGCCCTCCTCACCTCCGGATCCATCCCACCTGTCTCACTCCCCTGCTTCTTTTCCCACCATGTGACATTCCTGCCACCCCCCTCGTCTCTATTTTCATCTTTCACACCTCTCACCTGCCCAGCCTCCCAGCTGCCTCAGCACCCCACCTCAGCACCCCTGCAACTTTCCTTCCTCCCAGCCCCAGTCTATGAATCCTCTCCATGGCCGCTGGCGCTGTCTTTTCCAGGGCCCGAAGAGACCTAGCTCCAACCCCACATCCTCCCTGAGACCCACCACAATGTTGGTGGCCCCTAAGACTGATGCCATCTCATTGTTATTTGGAACTGGAGCCAATCTGTAAATAGAAAGGGCAGCTGTGAAGGCTGTGTGCCCAGGAGTGTCTCCTCTGGGCAGGGAGCCTCGTCCTCACGGTCAACAGGTGCAGTCAAATGTCTGCCCACCCTGTACCGTGTGCATCCAATGAGTGTGGGGTACTCCCCGGAGAGACAGCCCCTTCTACCCTGAGAGGGGAGGCCCACAGGGAGAAGGGAATGAAGGGAACCCCAGCAACGTGACTTGAATCTTCACTCACTGCTGTGGGAGGGAAAGGCTACTTTGTGCTGCTGTTTAAAATGTGTAAAGATTGATTCTCTTCTTTTTAGGGGGTTTGAACTCAGGGGCACTTGACCATTGAGCCACATCCCCAGCCCTATTTTATATTTTATTTAGAGATAGGGTCTTAATGAATTGCTAAGCACCTTGCTTTTGAAGAGGCTGGCTTTGAACTCACCGTCCTCCTGCCTCAGCCTCCCAAGCCGCTGAGAAATACAGGTATGCGCCACTGTGCCTGGCAACTTCCCTCTTCTTTTGACAGATCTTTCTTTTTCTGAGCTGGGGTCTCTCTCTGTTGCCCAGGCTGATGATCTCCAATTCCTGGGTTTAAACTACTCTCCTGCCTCAGCCTTCCTTGTAGCTGGGACTGCAAGAGGCCCAACCCCCGTCTTGAGATGCAGACAGGTATCTATGGTCACCTGTGGCCTAAAGTTAGCCAGTGGCTGGCCTGGCTCTGAAATCTAAGCCAGGTAGAAGACCAGGCAGATAGCATGATTTACAGGCATGCTGGACACCCACCTGGTGCTAGGTGGCACTGTGAGCAAAACAGGGACCCCCCCCCCCACTCCCCGACTTTGGGCAGTTTGCACACTAGTGGAAGAGAGTCCAACAGTAAATGGAACAAGTTACTGTTGAATGAAGGGAATGAAGGGAACCCCAGCAACGTGACTTGAATGCTACAAGGAGCATGAATGCTACAGCATGCTACAAGGAGATAGACACTGTAGGGAAAAGGCCAGAGATGGATTAGGAGGGATTAGGATGGTGAAGGGTGAGCTGACATTTTAAATAAGGTGGTCAGGGTAGGCCTCATTGAGAAAGTGACATTTGAGGAAGTTGAAGGGAGTGAGGCCTGCAAACAACCGGGGGGCAATCCAGGCATGGTCGGATTGTACATTTAATAAAAACTGTAATTGGTCAAATTCTACTCAGCCCCCTAAATACCTTCAGCACTAGAAGGACAGGAGACAGGAGTTGGGATGTGGGAAAGGACAGCAGTGGGTGTAGCTTACCAACCATTTACCCCTCAGGGCAGATGTGCTGGTGTTGCCAATGCTCTTGCCACAACCAACGCAGCACCCCAGGAATCGCAAGGCAGCTGCAAAATTGAGACTTACTGCTCTGGTCCTGCTCTTTCACTCCTATGCCATCTCAATTGGGCACCCACCATGAGCTTGGCCTTCAGCTACCAGTCGCTACTGAGCCAGTGTGACGGTCAGTTTACAGAGGCCCCTTTGCTACTCAACTTCTAGGGGATGCCATTTACATCACTTCTGTGTGGCCCTCCTTCTTCCCAGTGACAGCAGTGGACTCCACTGAAGCAGATGACAGAGGTCTGCCTGGCAAGGAAGCCATAGTTATGGTATCAAGGGATCAGTATCTGGTGAGGATGGCTGCCTTGGGCAGGGAGGCAGGGAGGTATAGGGGTGGGTGGGAGCATGGATCTGCATCCAGGTCAGTGATTCTCAGCCTGGGATGCAATTAGAACCACCAAGAGAGCTATAAAAATCCCAGTGCCCAGGCTGCACACCACACCCCTTCAACCACCACCTCCAGGCTAGGCCCCAGGCTTCGGTGGTGTGTCACCTCCTCAGGTGATTCCAATGTGCAGTTGAGATGGAGAACCACTGTCCTGGGTCGTGACACTCTTGGGACCCATGGACCAGAGCCATCAGCATCACCTGGGATCTCATTGGAACTCCAGAAACTCAGCCCTCCCCTATGCCCACTGAATTAGGGAGTGCATTTTAGTGAGATCCCCGGTGGTATAGGTGAGAAACACTGCTTTATGGGGCAAGAGGTGATAGGTATCTTAGAAGGTGAACAATGTATGGCAAAGGGGGTTTAGGAGCAGGAGAGATGAAATGGCAGGGATCCAGTGAGCTCAGGGGTTGGGAAGCATCGACCTTGCACTGGGGGCCAGGCGAAGCAGGCAGGCTATGTGGATAGCTGTGAAGGGGTTGGGATGGGGACAAAATAGGCTCAGGGCTTTGAGCTTCTTTTTGAATAGCAGAGATGGGGGAAGAGCTACACTACTGCTGTAGGGACATGGACCCCAAGGCCCTAGGACAGAGCCCCTAGTATAGATGGAGTCTTGCTTGAGTGGTGGGGCTGAAGCTGTGCATTTTCTGGCTGACCCCATATTTGGAAATCCCAAGCTGCTAATAAAATTTCCTCTAAAACTCAAATGACTCAGACATTCCTAGGAGACTGTGTTTTAGTAGCAAAACAAAATGTGTCCAGTTCCCAAAGATCCCTGAGTGGCTTACTAATGACTCAAGGGCCTTAATGGGCCACAGGGGTAATCAGCATCGACTGTTTAATTAGAGAAGGTGCTTTCCTCCATCTGAGGCATGTAGCACATGCAGGGCTGGCTCTCAGGGTGGTGTCATTCCTTAAATCACCACCAGAGGGCGGGTGTCTCCCTCTTTTCCATCTTGGTGCTGCAACAGCGAGGGGACTGCTTTGGGGACCGCTGGGGCTGCCAAACTCTGCAAATACCAACAACCAGATGGCTTTGCCTGGCAGGTGGACACATATTCTACCTTGAGGTTCTGCCAGTAACTCCTGAGGCCTCAGGGGAATCCTGGGGCGGAAGGGGAGGTAAGCATCTTTGCTGTTCCTGCTTTAAATTCTTAGGCATTTGGATAAAAGTTTAAGAGAACAAACTCTAGAATATGAAAATGGACTTTGGCAAATTTCTGATGGTGTTTTTAGGGGCTAAAAAGCCACAGGAGCAGCCTGAGAGGAGGTGGCTCAGGTCACTGCTACATTGGGCAGTGTTCCCAAGCCTGGCACTAAAAAAGGCCCATCCTGAAAGGTGAAGGAGAACCATGTGCATGGGATGGCAAGGGCTTGGCTTGCTCCTGCAGTGCCCAGTCTCCCCCACCCCACTGTCCACTGTGCGCTCAGGCTGCGATGGCTATCAGGCTGGCTGGGGATAGAAGAATGCACGATGGGGCAGGGGTGGCTGCACTAATTCTCCTCGCCTGGAACTTGGGGAGGGGCTGGAGTATACTGTGTATAATTATAACAGGTGCATAGACTCCTTGAATCTCACAGATAGGTCATCTAAGGAGACCTGGGCTCCTGATTAAAATCCCATGGTTGGGTGGTCTGAGGCTCCTCCTGCTCTACGTGCTCCAATTCTATGATGCTCAGCACCTGTGTGCTGGGTGCCTTGCCAGACTTGGTGTTGGTTTTGATCATCAACAGCACATCCTGCCCCCCCCTTTACTTTACTGTGTATACTCCAGCTGAGTAAAATAATGTCAGAAAATCTAACTTTTTTCATTGACATGGGCTTCATTTTTATTGATTTAATTGGCACTTACATGGTACATCCTATGCACCAGGAGCTGTTCTGCACACTTACAAATGTTATTTCAGTTGTTCAAGAGGCAAGTCCTTCAACTTTCTTCTCTGGTGGGGAAGAGCTAGGCTTTTTCTAGCTTGGTTTCTGGGGGCAACTATCGTCTACAAATCACAGCCTCACATTGACTGAACGCTGAGTGCAGTCTTTTTTTTTTAAGAAAAAAAAAACTAATGTATTAGTTGTTGATGGACCTTTATTTTATTCATTTATTTATATGCAGTGCTGAGAATCAAACCCAGTGCCTCACATATGCCAGGCAAGTGCTCTACCACTGAGCCGCAACTTCATCCCCTGAGTGTGATCTTTGAGTCTTAGTTTCCTAATCTCCAAGGTGGAGATCTCTGCCTTTTCAGGGGTGTAGTGAAAGTTTAAAATATTAAAAAGAGCATATGTAAAGCATACACATTACTTACCATGCACATCTATAACAATGATGGTTCAAATACAGGTACATTAAAAACGAATCTAATTATCTAACCCTGGGTAGTTTCAACAACCATTCTATTCCACATCTAGTTATTACGTGCCCACTGAATGCTAGGCACTGCACTGGGCACATGAGGCAGAGAGGGCCTTTGTTTCCATGGAGGCTACAGCCTTGTAAGTGAACTCAGCCTGTGCAAGGAGCTCCTAGCCTTAGACCATGTGAGAAAGCAAAAACAAAAACAAAAACAACAAGCAAAAACATCCATAAAACCACCAAGGGAGAAAAAATCAGGTGAAGGATGACCTATTACAACTACCTACCTAATACTTACAGGGACACCCTTTTACTGAATATGTGAGATGATTACTGGAACTTCTTCCTCCCTTTCTCAGGGAGACTAAAAAGGAAAGCACCACTGAGCTTTTCCTTTGTCCCTGTACCCATTTCTAAGATATCTAGAATTAGATTAGCTACCCAGAGTTAGATAATCAGTCCCCTTTCCTGTATCTGACTCATCATTGTTGGAGATATGTGTGGTAAACAACATGTTATGCGTTAATACATGCAAGCCACAGCAGTACACATAGACCCAGGAACATGAGCACACAGCATTCTTCACCAAAGTACTCTCGGGGTGGAGGTGAGAGGTGACTCTCCCTGCCCTCTGGGGAACTAAATAAATTGCAATTCTCAGGCAGACAGCTTCTGTTCCACAGTCGGAGCTAAAGGTTAGCCCCAATGCCATGGGGAGGAGGGAAAGGGATGGTGTGCAGCTGGGGTCCCCAGAGCCTGGCATTTGCTTGTCCCAGAATCTCACATGTTTTGCATCCTCAGAAATGTCAATTCTGGGAAAGACAGCAGGGTATGGTGGCAAGAGCTCAGGGTTAGGAGGCAGGAACTATCACTCTACTTGGCAAGCTACTAACCTTCCAGCCCTCCTGGGAGGGAGTACAATGGCCAACACACACCATGAACTGGCTGTTCCTACCCAAGGGACCACAGGCGTCATCCACACATTTCTGAAGGGCTGCCATCTAGGTAGGATGTGGTCAAGAAATGGTTTCCCAGTTACTTGGCAAGGGGTTCAAGCTTGACTCAGGGGAGTGAGAGGGGTACTGCTGGACCAAGGGCCCATGAGGCCTCCTTTAACCCCTGGAATCCTCAATTCTGGGAACTGACCACAAGAATCTCCTTTGGGCTGTGCTTTGCCAGCAGGGCTGCCTGGTGAGGCTGCTTCGTAACTTAGTAGAGGTGACTTAGAAGTTGGCTGGAGTTTTCCAGCACACCCCTCTTCTCCACTGTGGAGCTCTCTGGGTTGGCTGTGGTTCTGCAAATCCTGGGTTGGCCATGTTCTCCCTCCTTCTCTTTGAAATCTGGATCCCAAGCACCTTCCGGGATGATTGGGGGGTGGGTGTCATTTTATCTCAGGTGCCATTAACTCCAGTGCCATTAACTCTGCTCATTTTCCTTGGGGAACCTGGCCTTACAATAAACTTTAAACTTTTCTCCCCTCCCTGTGGGCACCATGCACCACCCCCAGATATCTGAGGCGCTCTGCCGCCATCTAGTGGTCTCCGATGGCTGTCATGCATATGCGTAGGTGGCCATGGGTGGATGTTTTGCTGAGAAATCAGGTATCTGAACTTATCGCCCTTTTCATGGGTCTTTAGGGTTCCTGGACTACAGGAAAATGAAATAGCATGCATTCACCAGGAAAATATTCTGATCTGAATTAAGCCTGTATTCACTGGTTGGGGTTTTGAGAGCTCTGGCGAAAGCCTGAGTCTTCTAAAATTATAAAGAGGGTCATGGATTTGCAAGGTCAGCTTGGGGACAGGGGCAGCTGGTACACTAGAAGGGTGGTGTTTTCTTATAGACAAGTCTCACTGCATTAATAAAGTGGATTAATGAAGCTCTAACAGTCTTCACAAACCACATGATGCAGAACTTCTGGACTTCCCATTCCCATGATCGTGGCTGGGTGAACTGTTAACCCTGAACCCCCAAAGGATTTTCCTTCTTCTAACAGGATGCTATTCTTACTAAGTGAAGCTGGCATGTTCTGTGGCAAATACTATTTCTTTTAGATTTAGTGGGGGGGAGGTGTGGAGTTAGCAAGGATGCTCAGAGTGAGTGCGCCATCATGTCCTTCTTGACATCTGGGCATGAGAAGCCTGGTCCCTCCCATGTGGCTCTTCCTCCTATCAGCAGTCACCTCTCTCTGAGGGCACCTGACTCCCCCTTCTGTCTTCTGATCCTTATCTTTACCCAGCCCCACCCACTCACTCACTCATTCATAACAGGCTCAGTGTTCCAGCCCCTGGCCCAGTACTGGAGACAGACTTGGAAAGAGAGGAGGGGCTCAGGGTTGTTTCTGGGCATGGTGAAAATGAAGGCAAAGGACTGTGGGAGCACTGAGGTGAGGGCGAGGCTGCGGGGGTGGGGGATGGGAGACTTTCTGGGAGGACCTGGTCCTTAAGCAAGACATTCTGGGAAGAGAGGGAGATATTTTGGGCCATGGCTTCACAGGCTGCTCCCCCTCCCTTTTCTTTGCCCCCAGCCTTTGCTTGCTGGCATATCTAAAATTACTTCAGTCCTTATTTAGAGATGTTTGCTATATTGGATCGTCTTATTTTTCTAACCTGACATCTCAAAAATATTCCTGTGCCCCCGTTATGTTGTCTTCCTCTTACTGTGAAATTTTGGCAGACATGTGCTGTTGGCATCATCTCTAAGTAACAGCACCCCTTTTGGCCTACCCAAGACCTGTACTTCCTCTAGCCTTCTGCTGTCTGGGAGTCCAGCCCTTACCTCTTTTAGGACCCAGTTCTGAACACTAAGAGAGAAATAATCACTTCACTAAATGTGGAAGAGCCATCATTTCTTACTTTAATTTTGGACAAAGATTACTCCACAAACTCTTCCTTCACCCCCTCTGTTCCCCGTCTCCCCCTCTGCTGAGTGTCTGTTTACCCCTGTGGACATGCATGGAGGTTTTGTTATCACTATTGAGGGAGGGAGGCACTTGGTTGGGGGGACACAAATAGGAAGGGAAAGGAAGATGGCGGAGCCGGCCTGATGTGCCAGCACAGTGGATTGAACTGGACTGAATTAGAGTCCTGGATCTAGAGAGGTAATGGCCAGAAGCATAAAGGACCAGAGCCAAGGCCATAAGCAGCACATCGACAGCACTGTGTAGAGCTGGGCTGGGGAAGAACTTTTCTGGCTCACCCCGCATGCAGCCCATATTGCACTGGCTTTTGGTTCCCAAAGCTGCTGGACTTGGCACTAGCATTTTTATAATGGATGCCATCGGCAGTTATAGCTTCATGGGCACTAGAATGAGAGTGGAAGGAGCCAGAGCAGAGGAGGAAAACAAAATCCAGGGCTGGCTGTAAGTGGCAGGCTTCACACAGCTCTGGTGTGTCTTGGAGGACGCTGGTTCCTGTCAAGGCAAGAAGGAGGGTTTGGGTCTTTGTAAGTGACCATTGTATTTGCACGTGTGGCTCGTTTTGGTGATAATGGGTCGGTGAGGCCAGGCAATATCTAGGTTCCACTGGCTGGAGCCGTACATTCTGGGGATAAAACAGTCCCATTTGGGGCACACTGGGTTTGAGATGGCCAGTTGTGGCTCCTTGGGCTGGATTTGAGGGCTGCCACAGAAAAGGCTATTTTTAGCAATGACTTAGGTGGAGACAAGAACAGTTCTCCTCTCACACATGCAGGCAACTTGGAGGCACCAGGGCAGATAATCGTGTAGAAGCTTGTCAGGATTCTGAGGTGTTGTTGGGATCCCCATGAAGATGTCCAGGAGCCTAGGTGGATGGATATATGTCAGGCGTTTGAGCGAGAGATTCAGGCTAGAGGTACGGCTTTGAACATCACCAGCAGAAGGATTTAATTTAAGTTATGGGAATGGATGAAATTACCCAGTGTGCAGAGTAAGTAGAGTGGAAATGGCCAAAGGCAGAAAATGGAGAACCCCAACATTTACAGAACATGCAGAGGAAAAACAATTTTAAAAAGGTCTAAAAGGAACAGTCAGGGGAGGAGGAAGAAAGTCCGGAGGGTTTATATGTGATGGCAGATAGGGAAGACTGCTTCAAGAGGGAGGCAGGGGCTGCCAGTTTCAAACGCTAGACAGAGGACAGTATCAGGATCCTAGCAGCAAAGAGGCAGTTGCTGTCCTTGAGGGGGACAGTTTCCAGGGCATGGATAAGGCTGAAGCTGGACTGCAGCAGACTGATAGATGGGAGGGGAGAGAGGGTTCTTGGCAGGTGCCAATAAGGCTTCTAAGAAGTTTGACTGCAAAGACAAGGAGGGGTGGTGGTGGACAATGGGGACGTGGGGTCAAGGGAGGACATGAGGGCCTTGAATGTGTGGTGAGACAGGGAGGGGCTATAGCTGATGGAACAAGGTTCCCCAGAAGGCGGAGGGGTGAAATCAGAGCTCAGCAGCTGAGACTGGGCCTGGAAGGGAGAGCGGTGCAGCCCACGTGAGAGAGGAAGGAGGAGAGGGGGTCATCTGCTGGAGAAAAGAGAGGATTGAGGAAAATGGAAGAAACGAGGAACAGCTGCTGGGGACTGTCCAGGACCAGGGAGGAGAACTGTCAGGCACCACTGAAAATCAAGCAGAGGCTGGAGACCCTGAGTCTGGGGAGGAGCCAATTGGTACCATTGTCTGACTCTCCTCCCTGGGCCCGGAGCGGCCTGACAGTACAGGTGACCAGGTGGACGGCAGATAGTGCTGCAGTGTAGTGCTGCTAGGTGGATATGTCAGAAAGACAGAGGGCTCCTGGGCAGGTCAAGGAGCTGGACCCAGGCGGCTCTCCACCTGTGCCTCGGGGCTTAGCCTGAGTCAGGAGGACTGTTCCTTCCACTCACCTCCCAGGCTCTCAGGGAAATGCTCTTACAAGCACACCAAAGCAAATCAAATGCATTAGGGTGGCTGCTACCATCCCCCCAAAACAGAGAATAACAGGTGTTAGTGAAGCTATAGGAAAATGGAATGCTTGTGCACAGTTGGTGCAAAGGTAGAATGGTACAGTCACATGGTGGACAGCCTGGCGGACTCTCAGACATTAAAAACACAATCACCACATGATCCAGCAATCCACTTCTGGGTATGTATCCCAAAGAATCAAAAGCAAGGTTGTAAAGATGCTTGCTCATTTGTTCATAGCAGCATTGTTCACAATAGCCAAAATCTAAATGCAACCCACATGTCCACTGGCAGATGAACTGATAAGCAGAATGTGATATAGACAGACAATAGAATATTATTTGGCCCTAAAAAGGAAAGACATTCTGATATGTGCCTATAACTCAGATGAATTCTGAGAGCTTTATTCTCAGTGACATAAGCCAGTCACAAATAGGTGTTTATTATATGATTTCACTTATGTGAGGTACCTGGAGTAGTCAAAATCAAAGACAGAAGGGAGAATGGTGGGGGGAAGGGAATTGTTTAACAGGTACAGAGTTCTGGAGACAGATGGCAGTGATCATCATGTGGCACTGTGAAGGCACTGAATCATACACGGAAGATGGTTAAGATCATAAATGGTATGTTATGTGTATTTAACCACAGTTTGAAAAAAAATGCTTTTTGGGAAAAAAACAACAACAACAAACACACTAAGAAGTTCAAGGTATTCATTCAACCGAGCAGCCTGGCAGTGGTATCTCATGGTCAGTGGAGGGTGCCCACAGCCATAGGAGTGACAGGTAAAGGGACAAGTGATAAATGGAAAAGCCCAGTGTGTTGGCCTAGATCAGGAGCCAGGAGATGGGGCTATCCCTGTCTCTGTGTGATCTTGAGCAGGCTCCTTGCACTCTGGCCCAGTATCCTGTTAGGATGCTTAGAACATTCACCTTGTGAAGGTCTCCCCCAGCTCTAACTGTCTAGAACTTCAAAGCACTGACTGTCACTGAGCCCGAGAGAAGTGAGTGCAGGGCAGCTGAGTCCCTGGGCACCTTCTCTGTGGTGTCCCCGAGAGCTTTTCATTTAAAATAGAAAAGATACATTCCTATCTAGAGCACTCCCCTTAGCAGGAAGAAGGGTTACGGAGGAGGAAGAGGCTTAACCGAGCTCAGCACTGTCCATACAGACCCTTCGTTTTGGTTTACATTGCTTTGGAAAGGGCCAAGCTGGAAATTTGGGAAAACCCCAGGAAACGTGGCACGAGCCAAGATTGTGAGGAGAGGCACTGTCCCTGCACAGTGTGCTCTTGTGCCTCTGTCCTGTGCCTGCTCTTCCTTCCTCCAGGAGGCCCTGTGGCTGCCAGTTGAGCCCCTCCACAGGCTGCTTCCTATTGACCCAACGGGAGCAGCTTCCTGGGCACACCTGGAGACCCAAATCAAACCAGGGCCTCTCTGCCTGCAGGCACTTCATCTGTATTCTCCCGCTGATTGGAAGAAAGACTTGCAGGCCCCATTCAAAAGCAAACTTAATGATAGAGCAAGGCCTTTCTGACAGCCTTTTCTTTGAGTTCAGGTGGGGGAGTGGCACACCTCAGTGTGGCATACCTGGGAGGGAGGGGTACACCTACATGCAGTGACACACACGAGGGGAAGATGTGAACATTGCTCTGAAATAGAATCATTGGCAGTATTCCTGCCTCTCTCCACGCCCTTTCACTGTTGACTTGGAAAGAGTCTAAGGTACCCTCAAGCCAGGGCCGGGAATGAGTTTTAAGAACATCCATGCCATTCCAGGTGGCTGCACTACCCTGTTTGACCACCAGGGTGCAGTCACACAGAGACTTGCTGGGGGCTCAGAGAAAGACTCAGTGAATTTCAAAAGGAGAGACAGGCCTGACTGTTGACAAGGGCTGAGCCTACTTCACAAAAGACAGCGCTGCCACCACCTAGCATCCCTCAGCTATCTCCTGCCTGCTTGCCTGTCTTTTTATTCCAAGGTCCTGCTGACTGTATGCACAATACTTGGAAAAATTATATTTTCAGTGAATGCCACTGGGGTATCGTTTCTGCAAAAGAAAGTGTAGGGTTTCACGATTGTTAGGCAGTTTATCTTGGAACCAGGAGAGCCCCTTCAGGAACGAAGCACAGGGAATCCAAGCTCTTCAAATCTAGCTATAGCTAAGACTTCTTGTTTGCTTCTAAAATACCCACAAACCTTAATTTTGTAATCAAAGCAGCCAGCATGTTCTAAGTTATTTACAGGTATCTGGGAGAGTCGCCCAGAATTGGCTCCTGAGGTCCTCACTGGTGTTTACAATTCTATGTCTAAGAGCTGCAGGGTTGGGCTGGGGAAAGCAATGTTGTGAGCTGCTGTGTGGACCCTAGGACTTGTTCCTGCCCTTCTTGGGCCTTCAATTCTTCAACCTGCTACTGCTACCAAACAGGGCATCAAACATCCAGCTGGAACACTCTATCATTGCCCTGCAGAGAGTACATTGGTGAAGACAGATCAGGCTAATGAGAAGTTAATTGGGAAACAACTGATTGACAAGTTAGTATAGGATGATAAGGGGCAAACTGTTCTGAATTAGGGACTAACATTTCCTGTTGTTCCTTTCTGGAAAGGGGGGCAGATACTGTCTGCAAGGTCCTAGTTATATTCTGTTAAATTTCCTTACATGATGAGCATGTTCCTTCATGCAGAGGGCTTTGCTTGATAAAGAGAAGTGCAGTCCAAGTTCATCCTTATGGGCTCTGTGACTTGGGCAAATCCCTCATCCCTGTGGTTCTCCTGTTTCCCAAGTGTACAGAGGGGGAGTTGGATGGGCCATTTAAGGTCCTTCCAGACCTAAGATAGATTTTATTCTCTGAGTTCCAAGCAAAAGACACATAAGACATAAGAGGCTTTCTAGCAACAACAGGTATTTTCTGTGTCCAAAATCTTTTCCTGAGTAAATAATGTCTGAGGACAAAAAGGGCCAGAGAGGCCTGGTGTGACCCTCTGCTCTCTCACTGTTCAGTATCTCTAATCTCTGTCCCTGGCTCTTGGGAGGGAGCCAAGGACACTCAGGGAGTCACACAGGAGACTCCTCAGCAGGCTCAGCGGCAGCACCTACCCTTCTCTTTGGTATTCTTCATCCAGATTTGACAGGAGCTGCGAGCCGGCCGTGGAGAGGTCGACGGCAGCCAGGGGCAAGTCCCGATAGGCAAATGTCACCAGCTGTGTGGGGGCCATGCTCTTGGTTTCTTCATCTACTTGTTGGGAGATGACCTCAACTTCAGAAATCCCTCCTTCGACAGCAGGCCTGAGTTGGAGAAGAGGAATGACAGGAAAGGTTAGCTCCTAGGACCAGACTACTTTGTCCATTCCAAGAGAGGAGAGCAGGGGTTCCAGAATCTACGCAGTGCTGTTGGAAGGCTGGGGAAGTGCAAGGTTGCCATTCTTCCCACGGGCCACCCAAAGACAGGATCAAAGCCCTGACTAGTCCATTTTCTTCACCAGCTGGGAAGAAAGGGAGATGAGAAGAGGAATTGTTCACGTCTGGACACAGGCAGGTCTTCTATCATGGGGTGGTAAAGACCTAGATGATAACTCTGCCAACCAGCAAAACCACGGCTCAGACTTCAGGACTCTGAGTCATTACCCTTTATATGGGAATAGTATGTTCTTTTAAACTATCTTATGGGTTTTTGTGAAGGTCCTTTGAAATGTTTCTATCATCTGTGCCACAACTGGACATACTGCTGGTGGTTGGGACTCTCCTGGAGACGTGGAGGGCCCTTGTAGGCTTTGGGGTGGTGAGGGTGGGAGGGTGTCGGATGACTGGGGGTGCCTGCTGCCTTCCTACCTGAATTGGTCCTACCTTTTAAAGGTTGGGAGTAGGAAGGAGAAGTCAGCTGATCAAATGTCTGAGAAACTCTGGGGCTCTGTGGGTACCTCAAAGAACCCACAACTCTGGCATTGCAGGATGCCCCAGCCAGGGGCAGCACCACCTCCCAACCCACCAGCAGGTGTCTGGCAATTTGTGAGGCATTTTTTGGCAGTCACTGTTGACATCTGAACAGGGCAGGGATGTTATTAATTCTGCAGTATATTTAACAACTCTGCACCACCCTGACAAACTCTGTTGAGAGATGCTGGACAATTTTGCTTTTACTGCCTGGGTTGCCATTTTGGTTTCCTCCAACACATTCTTGACCCACTTTCATCCTGTAGAATCTGAGGCATTGGGTCTTGTGCCTCTGGTCAAACAAGAAAGGTTAAAAAGTTAAAAAGCACAGATGAAGAAGTATAAAGATTAAATGTTTGAGCCAAGTGCAGTGGTGCACGCCTGTAATCCCAGCAGCTCAGAAGGCTGAGGCAGGAGGATTGTGAATTCAAAGCCACCCTCAGCAACTTAACGAAACCCTGTTGTCTCTAACAAAAAAAAAAAAAACAAAAAAAAAAAAAAGAAAAGAAAAAGATTAACTATCTGAAGGAACACTAAGGGTCAGTGTCCAGGGAAAGGAGGCCAGTTTCAACACTGAGGTGACAACCCAGGCCGCCCTGCAATATTTCTGGGCTCTGGGGCCAGCCCAACTACCTCCTTCAGTGAGGCTCTTCCTGGGCCTCAGTTTCTCCAACTGAAACATAAGGAGTTGAAATAGAGGCTTCCTAAGAGCCATTCCTCCTTAGTCTGGGATCTGATATGGATAAGAGGAACACACAGCAGGCTGGAGAGCTCTGGAGTGACAAGCCCTGTCGCTTGGATGGGGAACTCTAAATTCCAAACTTTTCTAGCAACTGTTGAAACCTAACCAGTGACACCCAGAGGCAGTGATCCAGGAAGTTCAGAGATGAATCTGCCTACTTCTCCTTTTCTTGGATCACCCAGATTAATGGAGGGAAAAATAGGTTTTTTTTTTTTTATTTGAGTGCCACAGGTAGACTGCCTACACTACCTGAATTCACCAAGTAATTCCCAGAGCCCCAATTCTCTTTTGTAAGCCTTATTTAAACCTTTGCTTTTTGCTACCTGTCAAGTGTAGATAATAGTATTCATCACTGTGTGACATTTACAGAATGACTCGAGATCTTTAGGTGGAACAGTCATAGGATGTGCTGCTTCTATGTTTCTCAACAACTGATCTAAAAGCGTGGGTGTTTTATGGGGGGAATCCCACCTCCTCCAGATATTTCCAAAAATGTAGCTGCTGAATTGAATCTGTTCTCTTTTCTTTGAGACTATTGAAGGAAACTATGGATTTTTCAACTGTACAAATAGAACTTTCTGACCAATGAGGTGTTCAAGGAGGGCTAGAGAATTTCTAAGACCAGCAAATTATGGCTCCAAGAAGCATGGAACAAAATTACTTCTGCCTTCTTAACTCTCCCACTCTCTGTTCCCAATCTGCCAATGGTCATAGTGGACCAGCACCATCTCTAGCCCAATGGTCATCTAAGCAGAGAGTATTGAAGGTCCCACAGTTCATGGCCTGAGTATTAAAACTAAACCCTGGCCTTGGGTATGAAGTATAGTATGGTGAACAAAATGTGTTAATTCTTTATCCCTCCTTGATTACAGCCCTTTGCCGCATGACTTTACAGTCTCTCTCATCAAAAGGAAGAATAAATTTCCCCAATCTCTTATTCAGTCTTCTATTATGTGACTTGTTTTGACCAATAGTATATTAGCAGACATGATGCCAGTGAGGCATGATAAGGCGTTTGTGAATTTCTGCCTGTGCTCTCGCCCCTCCAACATCACCATCAGAGGGTGACCAGCCCAGGCTACTGAAAGATGAGTCACCTTGAAGAGTCCAGTCTCACCTAGATCAGATGACAGCCAGGCCAGCCCCATATCCAAGGGTGAGTCCAAGCAAGATCAGAGCAATTACCCCAGACATGTGCACAATAAGCACCTATTGTTGATTCTACTGAGGTTGGCTGTCCTTCAGATAACAGGTGCATGCTGTAGATGACTGTGTAGCCAGGCCCATAGCTAGAGAGGCCAGGAGAGCGTGGTGTAATAGAAGGAGTGTTATTCTCATCTTAGCATTTTTACCAGTGAGTTGCAAAACAAAATAAATCACCACCTGGTCACTTACCAAGCTGGTGCTTGGCAAGATAAAGTGGTTGGTCCACATGGTGCCTTAAGTCTGGGGAACTGAAAGCAATTCTCCCTGAAGAGTTCTGAGGCTGGTTTTAAAAACCCTTTCATGATTTCTAAATTTCCTTGAATTCCCATATTGTTAATTCCTTCAATTGCTTCCGAACCTTGTGTTGAGCTGGCTTTTGAAAGGTTTCCCCCATATTTTGTGGCCTCCCGTTAAAGCAAATGTATACAGTGGTTGCCTGAGTAGAAGATCCTGGTCTTATGGAGATTTATAGCAACATTTTGGATGCAGAGAGCGGTTCCCAACAGTACTTACTGTGGATCTGTCATGTTGAAAGATGCAGCCAGAGCCATGGGTTTTCTTGGTGTCTAGTGGGGCTCAGCTGTCCCGAAGCCTGCTGTCAGCATTTCCAAGTGTGGGTTCTACAAGACACATACAAATATAGTGCCCTGAAAACAAAAATAGGAACTTATTACCTTCAGATGCCAAATCAAAGTCCTCCTAAGCTCATCTAAAAATGGGAATCCTTAGCACTTTCTCCCATGTAGCACTTTTCTTCATAGTAATGTTGAATAGATTTTTCCAATAACCCTATAGAGGGATAACAACAGCATAATTTTTATTTTTTTTAAGAGATGAGGAAATAGGACCAGACTGACAAAGTGACTTTTCTGTGTTACCCAGAGATACAGGAAGAGCCAGGTTAGACCCAGGTTTTCTGGATTCTCATTCTTAGCGCTTTCACTAAGCTGCTATGCTCTCTGCCCCCCAAACCCAGCCTGAGCTGTAGTTCTCTCTATTCTTCTAGATTTTTCTTTTAGCTTCTTAGTTGGAACTGCAATGACAAAAGATGCAGAGCAAAGTAGCTAAGAGGACAGACCCTGGAGGCAGACTGCCTAGGGCCAGACCTCACTCCCACTTACCCCTCTGTCCTCAGCTTCCCCAGCTACAAAATGAGGATAATAATAGAACTAACTAAATGAGGCGATGTAAGTAAGATACTTAGAACAGTGCCTGGCACATAGTAAGTGCTATATAAGTGCTAGCTTTTAATTATCATAATTCTAACTTTTTATAAATTAAAATTGCAGTCTGTTGAACCTGAGCACATTCCAAAGCATTTGGAGGGCTGAATATAAGATTTCCTCCTAAAAATTTGGCCTAGGTAAACAGAATATTACTTTTCTATCAATGTGACAATGTGACAGTGCTACCCAAAAGTCTTCTGGGAGACAGTACAATTCAGCAGAAAGTACACAGACACAGACGCACCCTGCTCCTGGGTGATCTTGAACAAGTTATTGGGGGAGGGGGCCAACTCCAATGGGGTCATTCTTTTATAAGTTGCACTCATCTGCAAAGTGATGCTTCTACAAGAAATCAAGGCAGGATATAACCCACTCTCCCAATCCTGAAGCTCAGTGGGGCGGGGGAGGGAGGGTTCAACTAGGGAGCCCAACGGGGAGGATGGGTGTGTCACGTGGGAGGGAAACTGCTCCCACCTTGAGACTTACTGGGGGATGGTGGTTCATGAGCAAAGAGAGGAAGCTCTCTTAAGTTCTGTGTAACTAGGAGAATATGGAGTTCAAGCTAAAAATGCTTCAAAAAATCCTGGAGAAGTTTGACTATAGAGTAACTGGAAATAGAAGATGGGGAGCTTTTCTATTTGGGAAGAGTACCACCCAGTCCTGGAAACCATCAAATATTGGAGGGAGAAAGCTGGGACAAAGGGTCCAGGACAACACTAGGGAGCATCTGAGCAGATGTTTTGTAGTCACACCTTACAAGGATTTCACTTTGCCTTAGTTACCTTGGTAAGGAGGGTCTAAACAGGAAACAGAATTTCCTCTACAGTGTTTAGAATTGTATATTAATTTATAAGTAATTATATAAAGTTCTCCATTTAATAATGAAGATTTAATTAGTCTCAACTTTTTTCCTGTTCTTTTCATAAGTTCTCAAGTTAACAGTCTTGAGCTAGGCATGTTGGCACCTCCCTGTAATCCCAGTGATCACAACCTCCAGGGGTAATCTTATAACCTCCAGTGTAATCTGGAGGTTGCAGCAGGAGGATTACAAGTTCGAGGCCAGCCTTAGCAATTTAGCAAGACCCTAAGCAACTTCATGAGGCCCTGTCTCCAAGTTAAAAATAAAAAGGTTTGAGGATGTAGCTTGGTGGTTAATCACCTAAACAACAACAAAAAAAACCTCCAAATCTTCCTGGTCTAGAGTGATCATGTGATCTGTGTAAACTCTCCTGACAATAAAGTCAGGATGGAGATACTGCAACTGGAAGGTCAGGTGGGCAGTACCTGCTTCCAGAATGGTGTCTTAATAACTTTCACTAGTTTGAAAATTAGTGTTGAGATGCTAAAATAAAGTATTAGTGCTGTGAAGGATACAGTAGGAGGGTCCTTATGTTCATGGATCATCCAGTATGGCTGGGTAGGCAAGTTTTAAAATACACAAAAATCTAAACTTTTTGCATATACTAACTAGTGAAGACAGGTAAAAATTGATAAATCTATGCATGCAAATAATAAGCATGAGCTACTGCACTAACACATTATGGCCAATATAAAATGCATACATAAAGTAGAAATTAAAATGATGCAAACCATTTTAATTTTAAGAAGGAAAATGTCAAACATACTATTGTAGAGAGCTGTATAAAGGGCCTTCATTTCCCTCCCTTCTGACTTCAGTTACCAGCTTATGATTGTCTTATTTTCTCTACATCCCCGCCTACTCCCTACCACTATTGATTATTTTGAAAGAAATCCTAGATATCATATCATTCATCTGTGTCTGACTATGTAGCTCTAAGGAGAGGGACAAGGGCTATTTTTGAAAGACATACCACAAAATTATCATTGCCCCCAAGTCAACAATATTTTCTCAGTATCATTAAATATCCTTGTTTACATTTCCCTATTTTAAAAAAATGTTTTTAGTTGTAGATAGACACAATACCTTTGTTTTTTTGTTTGTTTGTTTGTTTTTTGTTTTTTTAATGTGGTGCCGAGGATCAAACCCAGTGCCTCTCACATGCTAGGCAAGCACTCTACCACTGAGCCAAACCCCAGCCCATATTTCCCTGGTTTTGCCTATTAGTTTTTAGAAGTATGTTAAATCGTTCAGACAGAGTCCACACATTTTGATTGACTAATGTGATGTAAATCTTATTTAATCTGCAGTTTTCCCCTTCTTTCTCATTTCCCCCATGCAGTCTATTGGAAAAATGGATCATTTGTGTCACAAAGTTCCCACAGTCTGGATTGGGGTGATGGTATCCCTTCAGTGGTGTTTGGCATATCCCTCTGTCCACTATCTATATTTCCTGGAAATGTTGATCAGTCTGTTGACTTTTTAAAAAATATTTATTTTTTAGTTGTAGCTGGACACAATACCTTTATTTTATTTATTTTTATGTGGTGCTGAGGATCGAACCCAGGGCCTCGAATGTGTTAGGTGAGCACTCTACCACTGAGCCACAACCCCAGCCTAATCTGTAGAATTTAACTAGATTCAAGTTTAAATTTTCTCATAAGTGTCATAACTTTCAGTAGGTGACATGCCATATCTTCTTGTCTCTATGATATGAACAGGCATTGATGATCTTTTCCTAGATAATTCATTCAAGTTTGCAGAATTATGCTTTTAAAAATATATTCCCTTTTTCCTTTTTCTTCTCTCTCTCTACCCCATGCAAAATGGTGATATTCTAATTAGATCCCTCTTCATTAATTAGCTTCTATGAAGACAAACTTTGCCTGCTCAACAATTATATTAGCCTTAGGTACAGTACATATAGGGAAAGGATAAATGTTTAACTTTCCTCTTTCATAATTTGATGCTATCTTATTTAATATTTATTTATTTAGTACCAGGGATTGAACCTGGGGTGCTTAATCACTGAGCTGCATCCCCAGCCTTTTTTATGTTTTATTGTGAAACAGGGTCTCACTAAGTTGCTTAGGGCCTCGATGAGTTGCTGAAATTGGCTTTGAACTTGCGTCCTCCTGCCTCAACCTCCTGAGCAGCTAGGAGTATAGCCAGGCTGGCTATACTTTCCTCTTTTTATCTTTTGATTTTAGAAACAATGACTTGGTATCTCGTCATCTTTTGAAGTGATCAGTGAGGTGCTGGTTGTTGTCTGGCAGCACCTGGACCCCCTCCCCCACTCTATAGCAGCTGTGGTGGGGGACAGAGGCCCTGAAGGGGAAGCAGTTTCCTGGAAGGGAGAGAGGGGTGTGGGGAAGAGACCCCACACCTCCTTCTTCCCCTTGTTTCCAGGAGAAGGGAAAAGATACGGAGGAGAGAGGGCAAAATCACATTACCAGAGAGTAACTGCTTCAGCTGGGAGCTTCGATCCTTCACAAGCAGTGCATTTCTAGAAGGCAGAATGCCTGAAGATGGTGGGAATACTTAGCCTGTATGTTATTTTAAAATAATATTTTCCAAACAAAACCACCCCCAAAGCACAAGCCCAGCACAAAGCAGGTGTCGTCTAGCACTCTATAAATGAACATCTGAAGTGCAAACCTGCTGCCTCATAAACCTGGTAAAGGAAGAAGACAAAACCTGCTTTGGATCGACTGCTCTGGCTCTGACGGGTGATGAGGTTGCTTTATCGACTTTAGTAAAGTGACAGCCTCTTCCTCCTGTTGCTCACACGTCTGAGAAGTTTGTTAGTCTTAACCTTCACTAGCACCGTGTTTGCTTGTTGCAGCCAGGTCTGCAAAGTCTCCCCTTCCTGAGCTGGCGTCTCTGGAATTTTAGGGCTAAACAGGGCTGCTGAGACGAAATACTCAATTTCCTCATCTACAGGTGAAAAAAACCTTATGGCAGCTCCTCTGCCTCTGCAGACCCCCATGTCTATTTCTTATCCCTTACTTGAGTGACAGCCCCTTGGTGCATGTGACCTGTTTTCATACTCATTTTGTTGGTTCCCATGTCCAGTTTTACTTAGACCTTTCGGGAAATATAAATTTATAGGCCACATTGCAGAAATGCTGCAGGTAGAGTCTGAGAAGTCGGTGAGATGCTCCATGTGTTTCTGATGTGCAGCCACACTCCACCTTGACCCTCCAGATCAGTGGTTCACTGGGGTCCTATCAAAACCTGCTTTGCTCAGTCCACCCATGAAATATCTAATTTAGCATGGCTGGAGTGGGAACCTGGAAGTTTACGTTTCCAACAGATTTCTAGAGGACACTCAGCTGCTGATGCACACACCACACTGATCTCCTGAATCAGTTTGCTCGAGATCGAGTAGGCATTTTTATCTCTCCTTTGCAGATGAACATAACTGATTGCAAAGCTACTCTGGTGAAGTGACCAGCAGAACCTACTCTAGCCAGATGGTAGAACCAGGGAGGCACTGTATCAGCCAGAAAGGCTTTTGTTTATAAGTCAGGGAATACCTCCTGTGGCCGAGGCAGTGAAGGCTGTCCTCATTTCTAACAGGGGGGCTGGAGGAAGGTGATTTCAGGACCAGAGCAGTGGATCAACAATACCATGGACCACACTCTTCCCCTCCCCACAACCTTATTGAGGTATGACTGACAAAGAAAAATTGTATAAATTAGGGTGTAAAACATGCAGTTCTGGCAGTGGGGCCAGCCTATAGTCTCAACTACTCAGGAGCTGAGGTGGGAGGATCCCCTGAGCCCAGAAGCTCAAGCTCAGATTGAGTAGCACCCCATCTCAAGAAGACAACAAACCCCCCATATTTTGACATATGTATATATTGTGAAATGAGTATCACTCTCTAGCTAGCTATCATCTCTATTACCTCAAAAATTTACTTTTTTTTTTTAATGGTGATGAGGACACTTGAGATCTACTCCAATCAAATTTCAAGTACATGACACATTATCATTCGTCATTATTGGTCACCATGATATATACTTCAGGTCTCCAGGACCTATTCATCTTATAACTGAAAATTTGTACCCTTTTATCAACATCTTTTCTTTGGCCTCATCACCAGTCCCTGGTAACCTACATGCACATCTTTGTTAACCAAATTCAACATTATTTTTAGATTTCACATGCAAGGGAGATCATGTAGTATTTGGCTTCCTATGCCAGGCATATTTCACTCAGCGTGATGTCTTCAAGTTTCACCCGTCTTGTTGTAAATGGAAAGATTTCCTTCCTTTATAAGCCTGAATAATATTCCATTTGTGTGTAAGTGTATGCATCACATTTTCTTATCCATTCATCTGTTGGTGAAGGCTGGATATATATTTGGTTTGGATCTTAAGTGTCCCCCTAAGGCTCATGTGTTGAAGGCTTGATCCTCAGGGTGGTGCTACTGTGAGACTGTGGAGCTTTTAAGAGGTGGGGGCCTGGTGGGAGGGCCCTCAAACGGGACAGAATGATCCTGGCCTCTTCCTTTTCCTTTTCCTGCCTGGCCATGAGGAAAGCCATTTTGCTCCATGATGTGCTCTCGCCACTGCCATTCAGCACCCTATCCAAATCCCTAAAAGCAATGGGTCTGCTTGATCCTGGATTGCAACCTATAAAACAATGAGCCAAAGTAAACCTTTTCTCTTTATAAGTTGATTGCCTCAGGTATTTGTTTTAGTATGGAAAACTAACTCACACAGAGCCTCTCGTTATTTCCATGCCTTGGCTATTGTGAATAATGTTGCAATGAATGTGGGAGTGCAGGTATTGCTTCAAGATCATGATTTTATTTCCTGTGTGTGTGTGTGTGTGTGTGTGTATACAAAAGTGGAATTGCTGGACAGATGGCAGTTTTATTTTTAATTTCCCTTGTTGGTTTTTTCATTCTAGTTGTACTAATATACATATCTATCAACAGTGGACAAAGGTTCCCTTTTTTCTGTATCCTTGCCAACACATATTAATGTTTAAGCTTTTAATTCATTTTGAATAGATTTTTATGTACAGGATAAGGGTTCAGCTTCATTTTAAAAATTTTTGCATGTGAGTATCCAGTATTCTGAGCACCAGTTATTGAGACTCTATTGTTTGCTTGGCACCCTTTATTGAAAATCAGTTGACTATGTATGCACAGATTCATTGCTGCTGGCTATTGTGTCCCACTGATCTCTGTGTTTATTTTTGTACTAGTATCATACTATTTTGATTACAGTAGCTTTGTAATATAATTTGAAATCAGAAAGTATGATGCCTCCAACTTTTTTTTCCCCACAAAATTGCTATGGCTATTTGGAGTTTTTTGTGATTCCATGTGTATTTTAGTTTTGTTTTTTTTTTCTGTTTGTGAAAAAAGCCCCTGGAATTTTGATACGGATTAGGTTGAATGTGTAGATATGACTTTGGGTACTACAGACATCTTGTGTTCATTTTAATCCATGAACACAAGATACCTTTCCATTTATTTGTGAGTTCTATAATTTCTTTCCATTGATATTTTATAGGTTTCAGTGTACGGAGAACCCAAACTCTTTTTATCCTTCTCTTCTTCTATCTTATATGTGATGCATTTCTCATGCTTGGTACCCTGTGTTTGCAGAATGGCTACTGTAGCCCCAGCTTGCACATTCTCATACCAGCTTCCCAAACACAATGATAATAGGCATTCTCTTTCTAAACTCTCCAGCCAACATCTCCTGATATTTTCCTGGGCAGAGCTGTGTCACATGGTCACAAGGCTGCAAAGGAGACTAGGACACAGGTAGTTGGCCAAAGGGCTTAGTAATTCTATGAGAGCCTAAACCAGTCATGACTCATTTTGGGGGGGGGATGGATATGTTGTTTCCATAAGCATAGTCTCAGTTCCCTTAGCAAGGAAAAAGTAGGAAGGAGTTGTTACATAGGTAATTAGTGTCCATCAGACCCCATTCAGACACTTCCAATATGTTCTGAGACTCAGCTGAATAAGCTTCATATGAGATTGGACAAATGTTGGTGAGTGGCTGGTAGAAAATTTGAAGGATGTGCTCTAAAAAAAAACAACAACAACAACAAAAAAATCCTGGGCCATTTTATTTGGAGATTACATTGCTTGTATGTGAGGTTTAATCTGATACTCAGTTTGATGTTCATGCCCCTGGGAGAAGAAGGCTGGGTTTTTGCGCTAGATGAGAAGGTGTCTGTACAACAGCACAAGGTCATCCTTGTTGTTGCCTTGACCCATTAATACCTTGCTCAATGAACAAGAAGCTAAAATGAAGAAAATCAATCATGCACCAAAGTGTCCTCCTGCTCCAATCTCCAGTCTATTGCAAAATTCTTAAATGCAGACCTGCTAAACAAGTGACCAGAGAGCCCACAGTGGCTCTTTTTAGGTGCAGCAGGGTCTCCTGTGGACCCCTCTAACTTTCTAGTGTTAGCTCTTTTTCACTCACACAGTCTGTCTGTTACTACCAGTCTCACAAAGCAGGGGAAGCACAAAACAAGACCACACAAAACTGCTGGACTTGGTGCACGCCTATAATCCCAGCAGCTCTGGTGGCTGAGTCAGGAGGATTGTGAGTTTAAAGCCAGCCTCAGCAACTTAGTGAGGCCCATAAGTAAATCAGTGAGACCCTATCTCTAAATAAACTACAAAAAAAGGGGGGGGCTGGGGATGTGTCTCAGTTGTTGAGTGCCCCTGAGTTCAATCCCCGGTACCAAAAAATAAAATAAGAATAATAATAATAAAAAATCACATAAAACTAGATCAAACCATCCAAAGGTGCTCAGGTATTCTGAGGTGAAAAGTATAAGAACCATTATCATAATTCTTTTCTTCCCTTTAGTTCCTTTTTTCCAAGGTTGAGCTTCTCAACAAGCATTTCGTAAGCTGAACATACCATGTGACCCTGCTGGGACAAAAGATTCATTGGCTCCTTGCCCCTGGCTGGCTTACGCATAAGATAATGCCATCCAGCAAGCAGGCATTTCTCAATTCCAACCTGATGTCCTTTTCCTTCCAGAAACCTGCGGGGCTTCTGTGGAGCTCAAATAGCTATGACTTTGGGAACCACCATCAGTGAGTGGGGCTGCAGTGGCTAACTCTAACCCCTTTTTACCCCTGATGAAGCAAACCTTAAGTGTAAATGCCATATTTAAAGTACTCTCCAATTCTTCAAGGCAATGTTCTGCTGTATATGATGTTCAATAAAATATGTTAGAAACCCAGATAAAATTAACTTTTCCCTTGAATTCGACCTAGCACTATGCAAGTGACTATTTTTTGGTAAAAGTTCTCTTTCTTCTTCTTTTTTTTTTTGGTACCAGGGATTGAACGGGGACCCAGGGGCGCTTAACCACTGAGCCACATCCCCAGCCGATTTTCTATTTTATTTAAAGACAGGGTCTGAGTTGCTTAGGGCCTCGATAAATTGCTGAGGTTGGTTTTGAACTCATGATCCTCCTGCCTCAGCCTCTGAAGCCACTGGAATTACAGGAGTGGGCCACCGTGCCTCTTCAATATTTCTAATACAAAAGCATGGTAAGATTGTCAAAATGACTCCATTTCTTACCTGCATGTTTCAATGCCTTCTATCATGATACACTTTTCATTGCCCTTTTACCCTATCCCTGGCACGAGGATCACAAGTTCAAGGCCAGCCTCAGCAACTTAGTGGGACTGCCTCAAAATAAAAATTAAAAAAAATTAAAAATGTCTGGGTATGTAGCTCAAGGGTAAAAGCACCATTGGTTCAGTCACCAGTACCAAAAAGTAAAATAATAAAGGAAAAAGATTTTTTTTGAGCCCACTGTGTTTTTCATGGAGTTTGTTAAGGACATGTATTTTTAACTGAACCTCTTCCCACCCTCCATTGGAACCCTCTCCCTTCTGCGCTCCAACTCTTTAGGACCCTGTGTCAATCTCATGTATAGAAATCCTTGCTTGGGATTATGCCAGCATGTGCTATTATAAACAGGCTAGTTTTTGTGAGTTTGTGTTTTACAAAATAAAATTAGCTCTATACTTTGCTTTCATCACTTATCAACAAAAAGCTGAGCATCATTTCCCATCAATATACAATAATTCACATTTTTTTCTAATTTCTTAATTCATACACACACACACACACACACACACACACACACACATGAACATCTATAACTTTGTGATAAAGTGGTGATAAACTCATGTTTTTAGTGGGGTCTTTTCCCTTTTGTGTTTGTTCCCCATCATGGCCCCACTGCTGGTCTCCTCCAACATGCATGTGAACTTGTACATACCAATGTTAACAACCTGTGTGTATATTTCTTTTTCTTTGTGCTCACAAAACTGCGTATTAAATATTTCATTGTTGGGGCTGGGGCTGGGGCTGGGACTCAGCAGTAGAGCGCTTGCCTAGCATGTGTGAGGCACTGGGTTCGATCCTCAGCACACATAAAAAATAAATAAATAAAATAAAGGTATAAAAAAATCTCATTAATCTTTTAAAAAAAGTATTTCATTGTTTATTGTATATTTAAAATGTATGTTGTTCATTCTTACCTGCTTTTGATTTTCCCATTCAACAATATCTTGTAGAAATCTACCCTCCTAAGTTAAGTAGGAACATTCTAATTCATTCTTTTATTAATAACTGCATTATAACCCATGGTATGAATGCCGCATAATTTAGTTAATAATTCCCCTGCTCATACCCAGTTTATTCTTAGTTTTTTTTCTTTTATTTTTTCTTGCCACTGTGAAAAATGCTTGTATACATTTTGTTACATTCTGGTATTTTTACTTATATGAGATAAATTCCCAGTAGTGGCATTACTGGGCTAAAGAGTATGTACTTTAAATTTTAATAGTTAAAACAAAATTGCTTTCCAAGTTTTCACAGTCCATAGCACAGTGTGAAAGTTCCTCTTTGAGGGAGACTCTCTTAATCCATCCATCACAAGCTGTTATGGAGCAGACAAGCCTGGCTACTTTCTTAGTTGTCTCCTCTTATCATGGAGCACTGGAGTTAAAACCAGAAAAATGGAGGGTAGTGGTAACACCAAACCTAGTAACAGATATCCTTACACCAAAAGAGAACCAAAAGGAATTACTCTCATCACAAAATTTCCATAACTTGTTTCAACAACAGCCAATTCCCTGAAGAATCTGTTTTCTTCCTTGTGCCATAAACCCTAACCCCCCAAACTAAACCAATCCCATAACCAGTTCTTGCCCTTGCTCTCCGCACACCCCAGGATGTACATGTTGGTAATGAGAGTACGTGCGATATAGCAGGCTTAAGTGTGATAGAGTGCTGGTCAACCAGATCAAAATCATCACCAAAGGAGGGGCACCTTAGGGAGAGTCATTCTCTTTCAACAACTAGCCTATCAGTATGGAGGGCAGTGCCTATTACTAGAAACTCTAAAGTGACACCAGAATTTCCTGGATTTGCCCCCTCCACTGTAGGGCATGCCTCTCCTCATTCCCAGGAAGTCAATCTATTATAGATCGCAGGTCCTTGTGTGAGCACAAGGGTCAGGCAGTGGACACTGTTGTATTTGAACACTAGTGACGCAATGCCCCTTGGCATCAGGCAGAGCCTGGTTTAACTGAGGACCTGGGGAAGTGCCACTCACCAGCACCTCTCTTTAAAGAACAAGGTCTTTCTGGGAGCCCCCAAATCACAGCTGTCCTCTGCATGATGCTCTGATGTGATAATTCTCTATACAAATCTCAGGGGATGCTGGAAGGATCTCAGTCCCTTGTAAACAATGTCATTCCCCAAAGAGTAGTGACTGGACAGCAAGCAGCCAAGGTCTCTCACTGCGGATGGCCACAGTATTGGTAACTAGCATCTGCAGAGCTGGTAGGAAGGGGAACCACAATGCAGTGATAGTGGGGTGTAAGGCCATTGTAGCAATCCCTGCCCTCGAGTCGCACACTCACAGTGGAGGGCCCAAGGCAGTACGGTGTGAACGGTGGTGGAAGAGGGCTTGCGCTGCATGCCACCTGGATGGTACAGAGGAAGGTGTGTCAGGATGGAGGCAGGATGAGTCAGTGTGGGCCACACAACTACAAAGACTGTGTTCTTCCTAAAGGTGTGGTGAGTGGGCCTTACCCTGGACCGGTTACCCAGTGTATGGCAGGGGGACTAAGAGAACTTCGTTTGGCCTTCTGGCCTTGAGACCACTGGTGTCCTCAGTAGCTCTAGCAGCAGCAGGACTGAGAACCACTCACAGAGTGTGAATTCCTGGGCCACCCTAGTGATTCTGACTGAGGAGGCATAGAACAGAATTTCCTTAGTAGCCAGGTGACTGACCACCTGAAGAACACTGGCCTACCTGTCCCATCCCATATCACTGTCACTGTCATGTCCTTCTCTCAAGAACCATAATCAGTGTCTCCTTAATTTCAGAAACACCATGAGGATTGAGTCCACTCCACTGCCCTCTCCTCCTCCCTACCCTCCTGTGGATCAATCGTCATTCTCAGCCTGTCTCCTTAGAAACACTTCTTCATTTCCAGAGGTTCCTGGCCCTGAGTCCATCTGTGACCCTTTCTTATCTGCCTTGAATCCCAAACTGCAGATGTATTCTCAACAGGGTTTGCATTCAGATCCCCAAAACACAATAAAACTACTCTAAGATGCAAACTGGTCAAAACACCCACCTGGCCTCTCTTAATTAGCAACACAGACTACATGGGAGGTGGGTGTGAAAATGGGCTAGACAAAGCAGATGTGAAGCTGGCAAACTCCTGAGTCAGAACTCAGTTTTGTTACAAGTGAATGAAGATGTCTGACTGATCGACCTCAGGCACTCTGTCATATTTCACTTGATCCTGGTTCATGACAGAATAGTACAACATGTGAGGAATTTTTACTCTTACCACCACACTCCCTGTCTCTAAGAAGCCATCAATGTAAGGCACACAGTAAATTTAATAACAGCTTGTCAATGAAAAAGATTTATACACTGTCATATCAAATTTGTGCATCAAGACTCTGATCAGGGATCCTGCGCAGTGGCTCATGCCCGTAATCCCAGCGACTCAGGAGGCTGAGGTAGGAGGTTTTTGAGTTCAAAACCAGTCTCAGCAACTTAGTGAAGCCCTGAGCAACTTAGTAAGACTCTGTCTCTAAATAAAATATAAAAAGAACTGGGGATGTGGCTCAGTGTTTAAATGCCTCTGGGTTCAATCCCCAGTACTGCTCCACTGCCCCCCAAAAAGACCCTGATCAATTCAACAAGGGGGAAATATGGAAAAGGGCTCTTGAATTAAACTTTCTCTAACTCAGGTCATTGCTTCCTTCTGGGGACAGTGGGAGGAGCCATCTTTCCTTTCTCTTCTGCCCACTTCAATTGTCCCTCTCTCAAGGGTATGAATCACTTTTCTGCCTTACACTCATGTACTATCCACTCTAGGTTACACATCCCTTCAGGTCAGGGTTCACAATCAGCAAATTAAAAAAGCATTCTCTCAGGCATATTTCTATCTGCTAGATTTTTAGTTCAATGGCTTTCTAAAGGCTGGAAAATAATGCAAGGCCCTTGGATAGCCTTATGCATGTGCTTTGTGAATTTAAAAAGTATTCCACAATAATACATCAAACTTGAAGGTCGGTTCTCAACAAGGTGATGCAATGCTGGGGACAGCTGGGTTGGAGAAGCCGTCAGCAGCAAATGTACAAGGCCATCTTTGCTCCAAAGAGAAATATAGTGGAGCATCCTCCCTTGGAAGTCAGTCACATGTTTAAAAAAATTAGTGAAAAAAATTTTATAGAAGCTTTAGGTTTGCAAAAAAAAATTGATTAGAAAGTACAGAGCATTCTTACATGCTGCACTCTTGGCCTTCTATATTTTCCCCAATTATTAATATGTTGCATTAGTGTACTAAAGTTTATAGTTTATATTAGGGTTCACTCACTGTATTCAGCTAAATGGGTTTTGACAAGCCCATAATGTCATGTATTCACCATCACAGTTATCATTCAGAAGAGTAAAACTATTAGCCCTAAAAATCCCCCCTTTTTCACGTCTCTCTCCCTCTGTCCTCCCAAAATGTTTGGCAACCCCTGATCTTTTTTATGGTCTTGATACCTTTTCCAGAACATCATATAAGTGGAATTATATAATATGTAGCCTTCTCAGATTGTCTTCTTTCACTTAATAATATGGTGGCTCGATAACTGGCTGTCTCATTACTGCTGAATAATATTGCATCAAATTCATCAATTGAAGGACATTTTGGTCACTTCCAGTTTTGGGCAATTATAACTATAAACATCCATGTGCAGGTTTTTGTGTGGACATAGTTTTCAACTCATTTGAGTAAATACCAAGGAATGCAGTTGCTGGATCATACAGTAAGACTATGTTTAGCTTTGCAACAAAATGCCAAACTGTCTTCCGAAGTGGCTGTACCATTTTGAATTCCCGCCAGCAACGAAATGAGAGTTCCTGTTGTTCCACATCCTTGCCAGCATCTGATGTTAGCAGCGTTCCAGATTTTAACTATTTTAATAAGTGTATAGTAGTATCTCGTTTTAATTTACATTTCCCCGATGACAAATGATATTGAGCATCTTTTTTCCGTGCTTCTTTAACATCTGCATATCAATTTAGTGGTGTCTTTCAGATCTTTTTAATTAGACTGATTTTTTTGTAGCCACAAGTTCTTTATCAGATCTGTTTTGCAAGTATTTTCTCCCAAGTTATGGCTTGTCTTTTCATCATATTTTTTTTCATCATATTTGGGAAAATAACTACCACTGCAGATAGGCAGACTTGGGATATGTCTGACCTCCAGCATTTATGGGCAATCCTCTTTGGTGGTCTGTCTGTGGGTTTGTGCCTGACTATATATGTGCCTTGAACAGAACTCAATTCACTAGCATCAAAAGAGAAACTAATTTTTAACTCAAAGATCTGCCATTACCACTTTTGGAGCATGCCAAGTGTGTAATCATTGCTGAGCATGTGGAGTCTTTTAATATGTTTGGTTATTACTGCTGTGTCTTTTTTGACCTTTGCGCGTTTATTCAACAAATGTTAGGGCCCTTGGAGACACTCAGAGCTGGGCCTGGCTCCTTGCTTGAAAAGCAATCACACTGCCCTTGTCACATGCCCTGGGCATAAGGTGATGAGGTGAGCCAGCATCTTTCTCCCTCAGGCCATGGACTGAGTTCAGAATGACTCAATACACCCCTCTGAGGCCCTCGCTAATTCTTGCACCATGGGTATTTCACTTCTATCCTCACCTTGCTATTCAGGTCTGGTACCCACTGAGCCTTTCTGGTCCCAAACTGGGGTTCAGCCCACTATGCTTCTGATCCCAGCAGCACCTGCCACAAAGACAGCCCCAATTGTCCTAACCCGAGCTGAACTTGCTTTACACAGCTCATGTGGCTTCCTGCATGGGAACAAGAGAGATCCACAGGAGAAAAAGATACATCCTTGCTTCCCACAATTTGGGTGGAAGACCAAGGTGTTGATGCAAGTGGTCTCTGATAAATGCCAGAGAATTCTACAGGTGGTAGATAAAGTTAGTACTATAGGGCATTGTACTGTGAGTTTAATTACGCCCCCCCCCAACACACACACCCCTCAGTCTTCTCACCTACAACAAAAGGCTGACAGGGATGGATTAGTCCCTTGCTTTCCAAGATGTGGTCCCTGCATCAGTAGGCGCATTGGCATCACCTGGGAGCTTGTTAGAAATGCAGATTTTCAGACCCCATCCCACACTAGGTGAACCAGAAATCTATTTTATCGAGATCCCCAGGAGATTTGTAGGACATTATAGTTTGGAAAGTGCCGGGATGCATGATCTTTAAATTCTCTTTCAATTCTAAGCTTTGATAATCTGTGACATTTCTTATGACCCTGTCAGGAGGAGGCTGACTGGCTGGGCCCTGAGCAAGCCTGAGGGTGCCTCAGCAACCAGGCTCTGGTGCCAGGCATCCAGGCGTGGCAGGCAGCCACTGGATGCTGGTCAACGTGACCCTCCTAGAGAGTCATGCTGCCCTCCTGCCAGGGAAACAGCTCGAGTTGTCACGATGGAACACGACCCTGAGATGGAAGCTGGGGGTGGTGCACTTTGCTCATCTGTGTGTGCTTCACTTGGAGACCTGGGCTCCTCATCGCACAGTCAGGCTCAGCTGCTCTGCTCGTCCTTTAGGTTGCTGGGCAGCCAGAGTAAGGAGAGGGGAAGGGAATTAACAAGGAAGACTTATGGCATGTCCTGAGGACATGGACACAGGGGACAGGGTACCTGTGAAACAGTCTCCTCTTGATACAAAGAAAGCTTCAGGTGTCAAAACTCCTGTGGTTTCTTGGGGCTCATCAATTGTTGGACAAAAGGGCAAGCAATAACAACAGCACACTGGGAACCAGCAAGGAGGGTTCTAGGCCCAGACTTTGCTCTCTTGAGTGATCTAGACCATTTTCCTTCCCTTTCTGGATCTGAATGTGCGCATCTATAAAATGAGACTTGATCTATCCATTCAATTATTTGAGCCCCTCGGACATGTGTGATATGTGAGTAGGTGCTGGGAAAAGGTGATGTCTATGGAGCTGAAGTTTGGGTAATTTTCTAAAGAACCTTTCAGCTCAAATATTATATTTTAAGGATAGGCTTTGAACTCAGACGTGGGTTACATATTTGAGCTTTGTGACTTACCAGTTGGGCACAAGCAACTCATTACTCAGTTTTCTCATACAGAAAATTGGAACAACAGTTCCTTTTTAATAAGGATGCTGAGGATCAGAGGTAAATGGAAAGCACCCACAAGATTGCTCAGTGCAATCACTTATTGGACATTTACCTTGTGCCCTGCATGAGCTATATATTCCAGTATGGAAGCCATAAGCCATGTGTCTACTGAGCACTTGAAATGTAGCTTTTCCAGTTGAAATGTGCTATTCGTGTAAGAAACACACTTGATATAGAAGACCTAGCACAAGTAAAAGCAAAATATCTCCTTGATAATTTTATGTTGATAACATATTGAAATAATATTCTGAATATACTGATGAAATAAATGCATTAAGATTAATTTTTTCTGTTTTTAGTTTTTAAAATGCTGTTAAACATTTTAAAATTGTACACATGGCTTATGTTTTATCTGTATTGGATACCACTGGCCTGGATGAAGTGAAAGCAGAGTATGCTTCTTGTCCAGAGACATAACAGAGTATTCTGTTAGTGTATGATATGTTGGGAAGAAAATGTGCACACCCGAATTCTTATCCAAGAGAATCCGCTGGAGGACAGGACTGGGGAGAAGGAGAAACGAGGACAAATTGGTGACTATAGGTAATATTAACTGAAAATTGCTAAGAAAGTAGATTTTACATGGTCTCACCCCAAAAGAATAAACATGTGAAATAATGTTTATGTTAATTAGTGTGACTTAGCCAATGCAGGATGTATGCATGTTTTAAAACATCATGTTGTATACCATAAATATGTATGATTTTTGTGTCAATTAAAAAATAAACCATGCTGGGAAGGTAGCTCAGTACTTGCCTAGTATTTGTGAGGCCCTGGGTTCCATCTCCAGCACAACAAACAAACAAAGAAACAAAAACAAAGAAGTAGGAAGAAAGGGTGAAATCAGATGGATTGGGAATCACTGAAAGGCTTAAGGAGGAGGTCATAAGTAGGCAAAGGGCACTCCCGGTGGGATGGACCAGACGGAGCTCCTTAAGGACGGCCATCTATGATTCTGTATCTTTCCTAACTTTTTTAGGGATAGTTGTCCTCTTAATATTCCCAGTACTCTGCCGAAAACCTTTTTTTTTCTTTTTTTTCTCTTCAGTACTGGGGATTAAAACCAGGGGCAATCTACCACTGAGCTGCATCCCTACCCCTTTTTATTTTTTATTTTGAGGCAGGGTCTTGCTAAATTGCCCAGGCTGGCCTTGAACTTATGATCCTCCTGCCTCAGCCTTTGGGATCACAGGATGACAGGCAGGCCCCACTGTACCAGGCTTCACTGTGGCCATACTGCATTGTTGCCATGTGTTTTCATCTTCCTCTATGATACTCTGTCAACTCCTGGTGAGCCAGCTCTATGCTTTACTTATTGGCAACCTTAGCACCTGACACAGGTGTCACCACTAGAAGACACACCAATGGATGCAGAAGGAAAAACAGGGGATGGAACCTGGGGGAATGATTATGTTCAGGGAGCAGGAAGAGGAACCCTGGTGGGGTGGTGTGAGTGTAACGTCTATGGAAGAAAATTTCAGGGATCTGGTCAAATACTGCAGGGAGGTTGCAGGAGATGAGGCTGTCACTAACTAGGAAAGGCCTAATAGGTCACTAATTTGGACAGGTCTCTGGCCACCTGTTGGACAAACATTCTAGTAGCATGAGAAGGGGTCATTGGAGGGGGTTGGGAGAAGGAGTGGGAGGAAGCAGCTCTTTCTGATCTGACCTCAACAACACCTGAATCACTTTCCCCTTTTTTGGCTTCTATGACACGACATTTTAACATCTCCTCAGATTCCTTCAAGGGCTTCTTGTTCCCTCCTGCCCTTTAAATGTCAAGGTTTCCAGGATTCTGTTTTTAGCTCCTATTTCTGCTTCATCCATACACTTCCATTGATGATGATTTTAACGAGCCTCTTTCCTCATGACCCCATGTCCTTATTCCCAGCCCAGGACCCTCCTGGAGCCTCAGATCCATTGTTAGTTCTGCTCCTGACATGTAGCTGTCCCAAAAGAAAAACAACCTCAGCCTTTCTGAAATTCATTTCCAATTGCCAAAAATCTCCCCCCCCACACACATAAATATCAAATATACCCACACCACCAAAGTTTTTTTGATGCTTCCCTCTAATCGCTTTTTATGTCTTGTCAATTCTATCATCTCAATAATCCAGAAATTCATCCTCTGCTTTTCTAACCTCACTTGCTATTGCTTAAGTTCTGGACCTAAAATGTCTCAGTTGCATTTCTACAGTCTTCCTGAGTCTACTCTCAATCTCCTCTACCATTCTTCATGTCACTTCCAAAGAAGTCTTTTTAATCTAGAACTTTTTAAAAATCGGATGTATAATTTGCATACAGTGACACACATATTATAAGCCTACAGCTTGATAGGTGTGAACACAGCCAGCAATGCAATCAAGATTTAAAGCATTTCCATCACCCAGAAAATTTCCTGTGACTCTTTGCAGTCAGCTTCCACACCCAGAGGCAACAGCTGTCCTGATTTCTATCACCATAGATTAGTTTTGCCTGTTCTTGAACAGTATATAAATAGGATCATATGGTATGGGTTATTTTGTATCTGGATTCTTTAGCTCAACACAGTGTTGGTGAGATTCAGGTAGGTTATTGCATTTATCAGCAGTATGCTCCTATATATCACTGAGTAGTAGCCAAATGTATGGGTGTACAGGCTACACTTTATTTCTCCATTTACCTACTGATGGAAAATTCAATTATTTCCAGTTTTGACTCTTCTAAAAAAGTCATGAGTGTTTTTGCATAAATATTTGTATAGTAGAGATATTTTCATTTCTTTTAGGTAAATGTCTGGGTAGATTTGCCAGTTTGTTAGATAAGTTTAACTTTATAGGAAAATTACAAACATTATAGGAAAATCAGAAACAGCTTTCCAGAGTGGTTACACCATTTTAGTACTGGAGATCAAATCCAGGACCTCCCACACACTAGCCAAGTCAAGTGCTTTACCACTGAGTTATTATCCCCAACCCTAAAGAAATCTTTTTAAAAATAAAATCTTACTGTGCTATTTCTTTACTTAAAAATCATCCCTTTCCAAATAGGCTTTAGTTCCACAGGAGATAGGCCAATTCTCCGTTATCTGGTCCTAATTCTCTGAACTCAGCTTTTCTGTGTCTCCATAAGCTCCATTTACTCCCAATCATAACCACCTTGCTCAGCTCACATCTTAGTTTAAGGCCCTTCCCTTTGCCATTCTCTTCCTTATCTGCATAGCTGGTGCCTATTCATCATTTCAGAGGTGTTTGTGATTACTTTACACAGGCACCTCCATCCCTACCCTTATGAGTTTATTGCCACTATTCCATGTTCCCAAAACATACAGGGACTCCACCATAATGCTCTGCTCAAAGCATTGCAATATATTAGTTTCTCCTCTCTCCCTGACCTGCTCTTGTAAGACACCTTCTTTCCTTCCCTTTCTTCTGTCCCTGTTTGATGACAGCCCACAACCAGTCAGACATCATGCTAGGAAACATACATAGGGATGTTTATTTACATACATAGGGATTTTACTTTACCAGTTATGTAAAGTAAAACAGTTATGATCCCTGCTCCCACAGAGCTTAGGGTAGACTGGAAAAGACAGTCAAATGATTGCACTCCTAAGTGGAGAGTTAGAAACTAAATTAAGTATTCTGAACCAAGTGGGAAATGAGCCCACCAGTCTGCAAAAGAATCCTACCTAAATGGGGTGGTAGTGTGGGGGTGGCAGGTTCTCCTGAGAAGAGAGTGCTTGAACTGGGAATTAGAGACAGAGGAGTTAAGTGGGTGATGTGTGCTCCCTCCCCATCGTGGGAATGAACATGAGACTTTTCGTGATATTGACTTTTCATGATATTGAAATTTCAAGACATTGAAATTCAGCTGAGATGGCTGGAGGAGAGAGACTGAGGGATCTTGAGCAAGAAAGGAGAGCTGGGCCAGGGCCAGATCAGAAGTTGCTAAAGATTTGTTCTTTATCTTGCACAAGAACAAAGAGCAGTTGGTATTATCCTCTGTCTACAACCTTGAGGGCTCCCTAGGCCTGTCACTGTACCTGTTAGTGGTCACATGTAATACATTTTTGTTAAATTCAAAAAGTCTGAAGTGATCAAGAAGTTTGACAGCTGAAGGAGTGAAAGGTACATGTAGCAAATTGAGTGGGCTGCAGGTTGAGGGAAGATTGATCTTCTCCCTTTATCGGTGGGGCACCTGTTCCAGGGACAGCACTAAATCCTATATCTACTACATTTTTCCTATCTATACTTACCTATAATTAACTCACACTGAATTGTGCTTTGGGACCATTGTTCTGTAAAGTAGGGGTTACCTGAACACAACACTGTGGCACTTGGACAGTTAATCTGATAACCCAGATAGATACTAAGTGACTAATGATGTATACAGCATGGGTACAATGGATAGAGGGATGACTCACACCCAGGATGGGACGGGGTAGGACCCACTTCTGGTGATCTTTTGAGCTCAAAGCACAAATGTCAAGATGGTAACCAGAGCAATCACAGGTGGGGCTGCCCTTAAAAGAGAAATCTATCCCAACAGGAGAAAAGAGAAGCCTTTGGAATAATTTTCAGAATGTCCATGTAAAGCTACAAAGCTCTGAAGGCCCTGGGCCAGGAGACAGGTGGCCACACCAGCAAAGAACAGCAGGTGATGTGGGAACTGGCTCCACCCGTAGAGAGCAATACTGCTTCAGTAATCTCAGCTAGAGGAGGGCAGGGGAGCCCCGTGGGTAGGCAGTTGTTCCCAGTGTGGAATGAGGCTTTTAGGGACCTTAAGAGAAGGCTTTGTGTCTCACTGCTGACACTAAATAGAGTGGCTTCTAATTCCTTCCATGCTTCCTTATGTTGTCTTATAGTTCTTGCACTTATACATTAAGAACTATTTAGTCTGTGCAGCACACTATTTATTTTGCCTGATCCAAGATGCACTCTGGCAGTGTTATCTTTTCCAATCGTCAGACCTGCAGTGGGTTGCATTTCCTGCCACCCCACCCCCCATGATATATGTCCATCCAGAACCAATGAATATGATCTTATTTAGAAATAGTGTCTTTGCATAGTTAGTTGAAATGAGGTCCTCCTGGATCAGGATGGGTCCTAAACCCAATGACAAATGCCCTTATAAGAAACAGAAGAGAAGCCATGGAGAAGCCATGTGAAGACTGAGGCAGACATTGGATGTATGTGTCCAAAAATCAAGGAATGCCTGGCTTTACTGAAAAAGACAAGGAAGGATTCTCCCCCAGAGGATTTGGCAGACAAGAAGCTCAGCCCTGCGGACACCTGGATTTTGTACTTGTATTTCTCAGAACTGTGAGAGAACAAGATTCTGTTGTTTTAAGCAACTAGGTTTTTACTACCCAGTTTGTGACACAGTGTACTTTGTCACACCATCCATAGGAAACTCATGGAGGAGCTAAAGGGGCACATTAAGGAGCTCTCTCCAGCCCTTAGCAGTTCCTCTGTTTTCCACATGTGAGCACTAAGAAAAAAATTCCTCAATACATATCCCAGATACTGATTTGAGGGAGAAGGGTGATATTCCCTTAGGTTGCAGAAGGATCAACAGTGACATGTGATAGTATCCGGAAGACCCAAAGGCTGCACATCAAAATCCCTGTGTGTCTTGAGCCTGGCAACTTTACTGCGTGTCAGGGTGGGACCTTTAATTTTGTCCATCTCAAGGTCACGTCAACCTTGATATTACTAGCTAAGGCATGCTAATCAAATTCACAAGCAAGAAAAATCAGGCTGAAAACTTTATCATCTCTATGTATGTGAGAAAGAGAGCAAACTTCTGGCATACAAAACCCTCGTGTTCTCTACCAAGGGCCCAGGGTCAGGCACCTGCAAGCTCATTGGCTAGTTATGTGGAATCAAAAGCAAAGAGGCAGGACCTTGAGGGGACTCCAGGCTATAGAAAAGCCCAGTGGACATCTTTCCTCCCCACTACCACAGCAAAGAATTTGTCTCCAACCACGACCAAGTTCAGGCCTGATAGTCTGAGACATTCACAGGAATGTGTAATTTTCTAGCTTTTCTTCTTTATATCCTGGGGCCACATGCCCTGCTTCCACCCACATAGCTTTCTCTAAACAGAGTGTTAAATAACTATTACTGGGTTACAATTATGTTTTGAACTTGCCTCCCTAATAGCACAAGGCAGGTCACCTTGAGTAAGGTATTGAGTTCTTCCAGTTCCACATTTACAATGTTTATTCCCAGAAGAACTAATACCACTCATATCAGTTTCCTGTGGCTGCTATAAAAATTACCAAGAATTCAATGGCTTAAAACAACAGAAATTTATTCTCTCAGAGTTCTGGGGGCCAGAAGTCCAAAATCAAGGTATCAGTACAGTTGGGCTCCCTCTGAAGGCTCTGGGAAGAATCTGTTCCTTCTTCCATCTTCTGGTGTCTCTGGATATTCCTTGGCTTGTGGCTGCATCACTCTACTCTCTGTCTCCATTGTCATATTGGCATATCTTCTTCTGTGTGGATCAAATCATTCTCTACCTCTTTCCTATAAGGACACTTGTCATGATATTTATGGCCCATCTGATAATCTAGGATTATTTCCTCAATATCCTTAGTTTAACAAATGGCCAAAACGTATATGAAAAAATATTCACTATCTCTAGCAATCAGGGAAATGCAAATCAAAACTACACTAAGGCTGGGTGCAGTGGTGCACGCCTGTAATCCCAGCGGCTTGGCAGGCTGAGGCAGGACAATTGGAAGTTCAAAGCTAGCCTCCGCAACTCAGTGAGGCCTTAAACAACTCAGCAAGATCCTGTCTCTAAATAAAATATAAAAAGGGCTGGGAATATGGCAATGATCAGTCAGAATGGCAATGATCAAGAATACAACAACAGCAGCTGAGTGCAGTGGCACACTCCTGAAATCCCAGTGGCTTGGGAGGCTGAGGCAGGAGGATTGCCGAGTTCAAACCCAGCCTCAGCAAAAGCGAGGAGCTAAGCAACTCAGTGATACCCTGTCTCTAAATAAAGTATAAAATAGGGCTGGGGATGTGCCTCAGTGGTTGAGGGCCCATGAATTCAATCCTCTGTCCCTCCTCAAAAAACAAACAAACAACAATAAATGCTGGTGAGGATGCAGGGAAAAGGGTACACTCATACATTGTTGTTGGGACTGCAGAGTAATAGAACCACTTTGGAAAGCAGTGTGGAGATTCCTCAAAAATTTAGGATTGGAAATACCATAGAACCCAGCAATCCCACTTCTTGGTATTTATTCAAAAAAACTAAAATCAGCTACCTCAATATTTATAGCAGCTCAATGCACAATAGCCAACATATGGAATCAACCCAGATGCCTGTCGACAGATGCATGGGTCAAGAAAATGTGGTATATATACACAATGGAGTTTTACTCATCCATAAAGAAGAATGAAATAATGGCATTTTCCTGTAAATGGATGGACATGGAGAACACCATGCTAAGTGAAATCAGGGGTTAAAAGTTTTCTCTTGTATGTGGAAGCTAAAGAAAAATGAGGGAAAGAAGGCAGTGGGAGAGAGGACTGGATATATAAAGATATAGGGAAGGTCAGTGGAGTAGAAGAAGAGTGAGAGGGAGGGAGGGGAGGAGGAAGAGAAAGGGAAAGAAATACAGAGTGAATTTAACAGAATCATGTTATATACATAGATAAATGTACCAAAGGATATATCTGTTTTATGTATATGTAGAGAGTACCAGTCAAAAATAAATAAAGGGGTGAAAGGAAGATCAGTAGAGGGAAGAGGGAGGAAAAGGCAGCATGAATGGGGATTGAAACCAAATTCTTTGTATGCATAATTATGTCAAAAGGAACCCAATACTATGTATAATTATAATGCTCTAATAAAAAATTCCTTACTTTAATCACATGGACAAAGACTCTTTTTCCAAATAAGGTAACATTCATAGAGTCCAGGTACTTGACCTGGATAACTTTTGGATGGGGCGAGGTCCATCTTTTGGCTGACCATATCACTGTTTGTGGAAATTGAAGACAGGAGCCTTATCTGTTTTGATATACATCCTCAGTGTCTCACACATGAGTGAGAATAAATAGATAAATTAAGGAAATATTTCCCCCAAATTCTAAGGTATCTTACCATCGCTGTGCACTACTAACTTTCCTCTAAAAGACAATCTAGAACTTTTATACCATAGATCCCTCAAGTACATGGATGGTTTCCTGGGTGTACAGGTTCAGTGTGAACTACCTCTGACGATGACTCTCTTCTGGCCAACCTGTCATATCAACTGTACTCTCACTGAGCATCACCTTAAAATTTGGTATCCAATAACCTCACATGGTGATCTTTTGCCACACCTGTTCAAATGCTAGCCCGACTAGTGCTCCACCTTCCCAGGAATCCTTTATGACATTTTTTTGACCCCTTCTCATGATCTTGCTTCATCTGAGGTCTTCTTGCACTGCCTGTGTGTATCATGGCTACTTGAGACCTGGCAAACTCTTCCTGAATGGAATTTTCTTTCTTAAATTATACTCAATGTATACACTGAGTATACATTGTATACTCAATGTATACTCAATTTTGGTAAAAAAAAAATCATTGCCTGATACACGAAAGGGAAACTAGTGACTGATAAAGCAGCCCAGAGTCTATACCCAAACAAGACCATCTGTTATTCTGAGACAGCACAAAATCACCCATTTTCTTGAAGGGCCCAAGGGAAGAGAGCATTTTGGACCAACTAACTTAGAAAATTCAATCATCTCCTGGAGGGTCATCCACCTCCTAGAGGTGTCTAGCATTCAGTGAGAAGAGGAAATTCTCTTATGTACCTGGTAACTGGTGAGACAGGAAATGAGAGATGTGGGTTTTTTTTAATGTTTTTAGTTGTAGATGAACACAATATTTTAATTTTAATTAATTAATTAATTAGTTAATTTATGTGGTGCTGAGGATCAAACTCAGTACCTCACATGTTCTAAGTAAGCACTCTACCACTGAGCCAAAACCCCAGTCTGAGATGTGGTTTTCTTTCTTTTTTTTTAAAAAAAATATTTATTTAGTTGTAGATGAATACCCAGTATCTATTTATTTTTATGTGGTGCTGAGGATTGAGCCCATATGTGAGGCAAGCACTTTACCACTGAGCCCCAGCCCCAGCCCCAAGATGTGGTTTTCTATTGAGAAGTAAGACATTGATTTTCTAATAAATGGGGTTGTATAAAACTAAAAATCTTCTTTGTAGCAAAGGAAACAATCAAGAACATGAAGAGAGAGCCTACACTTGCACCTCAGATAGAGCACTAATTTTCAGTATATATAAAGAACTCAAAAAACTTACACACACACACACACACACAAAATAAATGGCACAAGAACTGACACTTCACAGTAGAAAAAATACAAAGGTCAACAAATATAAGAAAAAGTGTTCAACATTTCTAGCAATTAGAGAAATGCAAATTAAAACTGCACTGAGATTCCATAAACTCCAGTCAGAATGGCAATTATCAAGAACACAAGTAACATTAAATGTTGGCAAGGACGTGGGGAAAAAGGCACACTCATATATGGTTGGTGGGACTGCAAATTGGTGCAACCACTCTGGAAAGCAAAATGGAGACCCCTCAGAAAACTTGGAATGGAACCACCATTTGACCCAGTTAACCCACTCCTTGGCACATGCCCAAAGGACTTAAAGTCAGCACAATTCACAATAGCCAAGCTATAGAACCAATCCAGGTGCCTTTCAACAGATGAATGGATAAAGAAAATGTGGTAATATACATAATGGAATATTACTCAGCCATAAAGAGGAATTAAATTATAGCATTTGCCAGTAAATGGATGGAACTGGAGGCTATCATGCTAAGTGAAAATAGCCAGTCCCCTCAAACCAAAGGCCAAATGTTCTCTGACATGAGGATGCTAACTCACAATAAGCAGGAGTAGGTAAAACAGAAGTTCACTAGAGGGCTGGGGTTGTGGCTCAGAGGTAGAGTGCTTGCCTAGCATGTGTGAGACACTGGGTTCAATCCTCAGCACCACATAAAATAAAAAAATTAAATATTGTGTCCACCTATAACTCAAAAATAAGCATTAAAAAAAAAACGTTCACTGGATTAGACAAAGGGGAATGAAGGGAAGGCAGGGGGGATGGGAATAGGAAAGACAGTAGAATGAATCAGACATAACTTTCCTAAGTTCATATATGACTACATGACCAGTATAATTCCACATCACATACAACCTCAAAATGGGAAGTTATACTCCACATATGTTTCATATGTCAAAATACATTCTATTGTCATGTATAACTAAAAAGAACAAATAAAACTTTTTTAAAAAGATATTGATTTTCAGGAAGGAAATTGGCTCAAAGAGCTATCTTCTCCTCACTGACAGGTCTTGGAAAGGAATCTACATAGGCAGAATATAGTCCCAGTTTCAACGTGCATGTGAATAGAAGAATAGAACCCTAGAAAATGAAAAGACTTGGATCAGGCTCCCTATACAGCTCAGCCTTAGACTCCTAACCCACTATGAGGCCATGGGCTGTGGTGTGATTCATTTTAGTCACTCTCAATTCTTAGAAGAGTGGAAGGCACATAGGAAATCTTTGATAGGTGTCAGACCCATAACTGGAGCAATAAAGTGTAGGGGGATTGCTTGATTCAAGAGCCTCCAGTTAGTCCTTCCACTTGGTTGTCACAGACTCTGATGTCTGAAGTCTCATCTCAAGCCTAAGCCATGACCTTCATTTCAATCTCTCAGACATACCATGCCACTTCAGACTCACTCACTCGTCTCCCTTGAAATACTTTATTTGCTTGGCTTTCAGGAGACAACACGGTCTGGGTTTTCTCTCTTCTCACTGGATGCTCCGTCCCAGTTTGCTTCACTGGGTCTTCCTCTCCCTTTTGGGCTCTCAATGTTGACATCCTTCATGCCTCATCCCTCTGACCTCTCTTCTTCATCTACCCCTTCTCCAGGGTTGAGGGGAGCTCATGAAGTCTCATGGCTTGAAATGTCACCCATATTGGCTATCTCTGCAACTTCTATCTCGAGCCCCCATCTTCTCCCTTGAACTCTGGGCATCTCCTGCTGCCTACTTGACATCTGCAATTAGATCTCTGATAGGCTGTAAAATGGGACATAATGGAAACAGAATTCTTCATTTCTCCCACTTAAAATGTTCTCCCCCTCCATCTCCACCTCAGCAACTGGAAATTCCATCCTTCCAGTTGTTCAGACCAAAGACCCTGAAGTCAATCTTGACTCCTCTCTTTCTTTTCCACTCCACATACAATCCATCAGCAAATTCCACTGGTTCCACCTTCAAAATAGATCCAGAAACCAACCACTTGCCCCCTCTTCCGCTGATAGCACATATTCCAAGCCACTTTTTACCTGGGTTACTGAATCTCCTCTCTCCTATTTCCTCCTGATCCTCTGCAGTCTGTGTGTACATAGCAGCCATGTGACCTTCATGCCAAACGCAATCATGCCACTCCACTGCCCCACACTACAGATGTGTCCCAGTACACTGTAGGAAATCCAAATCCTTGCTATGGTCTATGGAGTTCGATAAGCTCCCTCTCCAGTTTTATTTCCTATCCCTTTAATTTTGGCATTCTCATTACATAGGCCTTCTGGCTATCCTCAGCAAGTTATTAAGTTGAATATATATTATAAAATACAATATAAAGAGGTAATCAGAGATATCAAAACATAAAGAGTGGGGGGTATAAAGCTTGTGTTTAATGGATACGGAATTTCAGTTTTGAAAGATGAAAAAAGAGTTCTGGGCATGGCAATGGTTGCAAGACCGTGTTGATGTACTTAATACCACTTCAAAGAACTAAAAGGGCAAATTTTAGGTTGTGTGCATTTTACCACAATTGAAAATAATTTAAGGGGCTGGGGATGTGGCTCAAGTGGTAGCGCGCTCGCCTGGCATGTGTGCGGCCCGGGTTCGATCCTCAGCACTACATACAAACAAAGATGTTGTGTCTGCCAAGAACTAAAAAATAAATATTAAAAAAATTAATAATTTAAGAACCATTCATTTAGGTATATATGTAAAATAAATTTGAAAGGACAGGCACAAAAATGGATCATAATTATCTATAGGCGGTAGGATTATAAGCAATCTTGTCTTATTACCAAAAAGGGTTTCTAATTTATCTACTCCTTATGTGTAATTTTTATACATTATATAATAAAAATACATAATAAGCCATGCATAAAACTGATACCTAGTGTGGCAATAGTGTTTGACTACAAACAAAATCTAGCAGCAAACCATATGTGTCACCAGCTATGGGCCTGAACCTTCCCATGGAGTGTGGTCACTTTCAATGGCCTCATCTCTAGAGCAAGTGGAGAGGCCTTGAATCTAAATACAGGAGGGTTCAGGTTTTCAATGCAGACTTGGTCAAAAATCTGGAAGCACTGTGTTAGACACAGACCAATCATGCCACAGATGAACAAGCTGTTGCAAAATTTTGACTCTCTCTCCGATGTGTCATTTGATAATGTGGCATCTTTTGACACAGACCAAGTTACAAAGCAGCCTACGGTGTATAATTAAGGGTTTCAGATAGACTAAGGTTTTCTCCTGCCAAATGCCATTCATCTATGCTTGACTCTTCCAACAAATATAACTGAAGTACAATTTGTAAAGCCAGCTCACTGTGTGAATTATTTTTTTCCTGCTGTTTTAAGGCATGGCATGGTTTAGAAGAGTAGAGAAATTATTCTGGGATACCTAAACCTCAAAGCCCAATCCCATCAGTGGGCAGGAGAAGATGCCAGGGCCCGGAAAAGTTAAGCCACTTGTCTGAAGTTACACTCCTAGTTTGTGGAAGAGATAAGACTAGACTCCAGAAATTCTGATGCCTTAGTCTGGTGCTCCTTTTCAAAATTTGGAATAAGGCAGACCCTAGAGACATTGCAGATTCAGTTCCAGACCAACAAAGGGAGTAGCACAATAAAGACAGGCACATGAATTTTTTGGTTTCCTAAAAACTTATGTAAAAGTTATGTTTACACTGTAGTATTATTCTGTAGTCTATTACAAGTGTAATAGTTTTACTTTTTTTTAAAAAATAAAACAATGTGTAAACCTTAATTTAAAATATTTTATAGCTAAAAAATGCTAATAATCACCTGAGCTATAAGAAAATGGTGCCAGTAGACAAAAAGCCCTACATTATCTGTGAGGCTCAATAAAGTAAAGTGCAATAAAACATTTTTGGGAAAGATGCAACCAGTAATAGTCAGAATATGATTGCAAGTTGACATGGCTTTATTTTTTCTCAACCTTCGTCTAGGAACTGGCTCCACTGGTTCTCTCTTCTATCCCCTGATAACAACTTTGACAGCCTCCATAGCTTTCGGGTTACTCACAATTTCAAGAACCACCTCATTTAAGGCTAATTTTCATATGTTAAAAAAAAATCTCACCAGGCATAGTGGCACACGACTGTAATCCTAGCGGCTCTGGAGGCTGAGGCAGGAGGATCAAGAGTTCAAAGCCAGCCTCAGCAACTCAGAGAGGCCCTAAGTAAATCAGTGAGACCCTGTCTCTAAATAAAATACAAAAAAGGGCAGGAGATGTGGCTCAGTGGTTGAGCATCCCTGGATTCACACCCCAGTACCAAAAAAATTTTAAAATCTCATCTAGTTTAAATCAAATCATCTTCAATCTCACATCCAAACTCCTCCTGCATCCTGGGACTGAGCCACAGCCTGAGGCTTGAAGGGGACCAAGTCTGCTCACTCTGTCCTTTTCCCCTTCCTCCACTGTTTCTGGCTTTCCAGGGTCAGCAGTGAGCCTGGGTAGGGATGGGGACTGAGTAAAGGAGAGTCTTCACTTTGCTTGTTTGTAGATCTCCCCAGCTAAGAACATCCTCCGGATTGCAGATGTCCAAATGCTGAAAGGTCCAGAGGATACAGCTATGGGTTCTCAAGAGGCCTGTGGGCATCTCTGGAGGGTCTGAGTCAGGAACACCACAAATGAGGGTGTCCCTCATGAAACCTTCTCCCATGGTCAGGAGGAAAGAGCCTTCTCCCTGTACCTATTGGGAGAAGTAGAGACAGATCTTGGAAGTCTCCTCCACGTTCTCCCAGGAAATCGACTCTCCCTGAATGTCTAGACTTTCATTCACATAAGGCTACTGGTGGACAGTGGGGGCAATGAGCTCAACCCTCGTTTTACAAGTCTGGAGGGATTCTGCCCAGCTGTTCCTCTATAGAAGGTGGGGATACTCGTCTCTTAACATCTTCACAAGATACTCCCTTCAAGATGCTGCCACAGGAACACTGAACCCTGGCTTTGGGGGAGTCGTACCTCTTTAGGGGAAGCCCTAAAACAATACCAGGAGGAAGCAACTACAGGGAAGACCCTAGGGGAGGATGGAATCTTTCCAGGGGCTGCTGGGGAAAGGAAGGATGCTTTGAAAGACAAACCCCTCACCCTATGGAAGGTCAAGGAGCCCAAGGAAAAGACTGAAGGCCTCTACTTCCAGGGACCAACCAGATTCCAAGGGTCTGCATGAGAAAAAATTCTGGCTCTGCCCCTCACCTACTGTGTGGCACTGACTGAGCCCTTTCTTCTCTAGGGGCCTCAATTTCCCCAGCTGAAAAATACTCCTATGATGCCTTTTTGTCACTTTTGGATGTCTAGCAATGGAAAGCCCCTTCTATTTGGAGGGATCCTAAAATAAAGTGATAGACAAACTCCCCTTTGCCCCACTGTGGAAGCCTCATGGGGAAGGGACATGTAGTCTTCCCCCTGGCTCTGCCATGTAGCTGCATTGGGTCACCAGGTCAGCATGTGCCCTGAGCTCACCCAAGGAAGGCCTGTGAATCCTTAACAAGAATGCAGAAGTCTAGCTGTGGTGGAATGAGAACTGGAGGGACCTGGGAGCAAGTGGTGCCTGGAAGCAGTCATCCCAGACTGGTGAGTAGTGCCCCATGCCCAGGGCTCACTAGCTGTGCCTGGCCACCCTGCTTATTTTCTGACTGGCTCTCCAACATCTTATGATTCTGCAGAAATGCCACGTTCTTCTATTATAAATATGCTGGTGTGGCTCACAACCCCTACTTCAGTCCATTTCTTCCTTGACTCCCTCTAATCTAGTGGCCAAAAAGCAAAATACTTGAATTACGAAACTCATTAGCATGAAGAAGTGATCATGTGATAATGTTCTGTCTAATGAATCAAGGAATAAGTTTCTAAATATGAAGGAAAGGCCTGGAGAGGAAACGACTTTAACACTTCATTTTCATCCTTCCTCTTTCTTCCTAACTGGTATACTGATGAAAAGCCTGGAGGTGAAGCAGCCATCCATGACTATGAGGAATAACAAAAAAGCTAAAGAATATCAGCCTCTGATGACATCCTTAAGCAGCAGAACCAGCCAAGGACTGCTGTCTCCAGAATTATTACACAATGAAACAAGTTCCCTATTAAAGCCACAACTTCTCAGATTTTTTTCTATTTATTTCTATTGCTCTCAGATAACATATTCCTTCCTGACATACTTTCCAATAAACTTGATAAAAGTTGAGAATGGTATATAACATTTGTAAAATACTTTGTAGTTTATTTACTGTTGTACACTGCTTAAACCCATCAGGGTTTCTGTTGTTTACCACCAGAGACTGACTGGTACCACAAGCTTTCCAGGTCTCCTCCAGCTCTGATATTCTGTCCTTATAAGAGGGACATATGTTCCTCTGACTATGCAAACTCACATCACTCACAGTTTTTATAACACAACAAAAAAGAAGAGCAATCATCTTCATCTTGCTCTCAGTGTCACCTGAGATGGTCCATCACTGATCCTGGTCCCCTACCTCCTCCTGCCTCTGTTCTCATTCATTCCCTAAGGCTAAGGGCCAACCCCTAACCTAGTACTCTTACAGACCTACCTACTTGACAACATGACTGACTTACAATTTTCAGAGGCAGATTCCTGCTAACCATGCACAATCTGAGTTAAGTGTGGTATCGAGGATTGAACCCAGGGGAGATCAACCACTGAGCCACATCCCAGCCCTTTTTAAAAATATTTTATTTAGAGACAGGGTATTGCTGGATTGCTTAGGGCCTTGATAAGTGAGTATGACACATTTAAAAAGCATTTTGTAGTTTGGAAACTTAAACCTTTTTTGTACTTTGTCACTGACCCTCACAGCAATCCTAGATAAAGAGGGCAAGTATAAGATCCCTGATGCTCACAGAAACGATGCGCCATGGGTTGTAAAGACAATAAGAGCTCTGTGGGACCTCAGAAACGGTGCAGAGGGAAATGTGTGTTGCACTGGGAATCAGAAAGCACAGGTTCTAAGTTCTGGTCCCATCACTACTAGTATCTTGACCTCAGGCAAATCGGGTACCTCTCTAGGTCTCATTCCCTCATCTGTACGATGAAGATGCTAGATAGATTAGTTAGCTTGGGCTGCCATATCAAAACATCATAAACTGGGTGGAATAAACAATAGAAATTTATTTTCTCACACTTCTGGAAGCTGGAAGCCCAAGTAACAGCAAGGTTGAGTTCTGGTGAGGGCTATCTTCCTGGCTTGCAGATGGCCACCTTCTCCATGTCTTCACTTAGAGGAGGTAGAAACACAAGAATCATTCTTCCTCTTCTTATAAGGCCACAGTACTATATGATTAGGTCCCCACCCTATGAGCTCATTTGACCTTACTTACCTCCTAAAGAGCCTGTGCCCAGGAATAGTCATATTTGGGGATAGGGCTTGAACACATGTATTGTAGAAGGACCCATTTCAGGCCACAGCACTGGACATGATCTTTGGAGTTCTTTCCACCTGTTAGCTCAAGTCTAGAACATTGAAGGTGTTCCCAATCATTTGTGAAATGAGTAATGAATGCTTCCTTGCCTCTTTGATTCAAGAAACTACCCAAGGGGCTACTGGGGTTGTGATTCAGTGGTAGAGCTCTTGCCTAGTATGTGTAAGGCACTGGGTTCGATCCTCAGTACCACATAAAAATAAATAAATAAAATAAAAGTATTCTGTCTTTCTACAACTAAAACTCTAAAGAAAAGAAAAAAAGAAATTACCCAAGACTATTTCTAGACTCTTGGATAGGGAACATTTTGAAGGGCTTCTATGTATATTTTTCCTTCCCAAAGGCAATGAACAGTTCAGAGGTTCTTTGGTCAAAACAGGTCTCTCCCAAGGTTGGAGCTTTAAAGTTTTTCAGGAAGCATGTATTTATCTGTCACCCTCAGTCTTTGGGTGTGGCATGCAATTTCTGCAAGCACATTTCGAAAGAACATAATGGTGGCTGTCAATTGGAGTTAGGTTTTAAATCACAAGGCTATAGCTAAATTTTGTAACAGCCATGAAGATTACTGAGCAATTGTGGCTTTTCACCAAAGCACAAAATACCTTGTCACTCTGACTTCACCCTTGAAGCAGCTGAAGGTGCTGTCTTAGAGTGTGGCTATGTGGCCAGGAGCAAACTCCATGGGGAGAGCTGGCACACCTCAGGTGAAACATAATTCTTCCAATCGTAACCAACTATGATCTCTCTAGAAATGTTATTTTTGGTTTAAATACACTTATTGTCAAAATACCTAAAAGTATTTTGAGCATTTAAATACATGCCAAAAATACCCAAGAATGATTCTAATAGTCTCTGCATGTGCAGTTGCATCCAACCCCTGACCCGCTGAGACCTTTAGGAGCAAGATAGTCTGAACTTGTATAACTACTTTGTTTACATCTTGTTATTTGTGCCATAATCTGTAACTGCTTCGAAACATGAAACTTTCCTTTTTTTTTTTTTTTTTTTTGAGAGAGAGAGAGAGAGAGAGGGGGGGGGGAGGGAGAGGGAGAGGGAGGGAGGGAGGAGAGAGAAAGAGTGTTTCAATATTTATTTTTCAGTTTTTGGCGGACACAACATCTTTGTTGGTATGTGGTGCTGAGGATCGAACCCGGGCCGCATGCATGCCAGGTGAGCGTGCTACCGCTTGAGCCACATCCACAGCCCAAACTTTCCTTATTAGTAATTTCAAACTCAAATTTACCTTTAATTTTATTATAATATTCATCTTCATTTGACCCAAACTGTTCGAATTCTATATTTTACAAACTGGGAAGATGTTGAGTTTTCTGTACTGATCCTTTTGGGCAGTGGTTCTCAACTGGGGGACAAATTTTGCACCCAAGGGACATTAGGCAAATTCTGGAGACATTTTTGGTTGTCACAGTGGGGAGGGGATTAGTGATAGTACTACTGGCATCTAGTGGAGAAGGGCCAGGGATGCTGTTAAGTACCCTACAGTGCTCAGAACAGCTCACAACAGTTATCTCAAGATGCAAAGACCATGGTCCATAATGGCTTCCAGGGTGATAGAGAGAAAATTGTTTCATTAGCTGTTTAAGAAATTGTGACACTTCATGACCTCAGGGACATGGCAGATACTGATGTAAATGTAGGTTTTGCAAGGTTTTTCTTTGTTTTTTCCTTTCTTCCTCCTTCTCTCTGCCCACCCCCTTTCCTTCCAAGGTGGCCTGTTCTTTAATTTCCACCGAACTTCAGGGCTTTCTTCCCCTGGTACTGGGTAAAAAGAAAGCAGGACCAGAATGCAGAGGCTCAGCAGCAGGCCTGTGATATGGTCTGAAGGGTTTATATATTTACAGCTCTACCTCTGAGGGTAGAGGATGAGGATGGGGAAAACGAAAACAACAACAACACACAAACACACACAACTCCAAATCTTAAGTAAATCAATAAATAAAAATTCTAACTGCTTTCACTTGGTGGGAGTTCAAGCTACTTTAAAAAAGCATTCAGGGCTGGAGTTGTGGGTCAGGGCTAGAGCACTTGCCCAGCACGTGTGAGGCCCAGGGTTCAATCCTCAGCACCACATATAAATAAATAAAATAAAGGTATTGTACCTACCCACAACTAGAAAAAAATGTTAAAAAAAGCACATTCAATTAATTCCCTATATTCCCATTATTTTAATTATTTCTAGATATTCTTTCTCATTCCAAAAGGGTTCACTGTTCCAATGATGTTGACTCAATTTTTCTCATAGAAAACTTAAATGGGCTCTGGAATGCAACTGACCAAGTCAGGTTTCAATTTAGGAGGAAAAAAAAGAATGGGGGAGGACCAAAGAAACTATTATACTTTGGCAGATAAAAGATGCGGATGCGAGGTAAATTCCTACTATGTGTAAACTAGAGCGCTAAATGCCAAGGAAGGGTATTTTTTGTTGTCCTTGTTTTGTTTTTTGTTTTTTTAAGGCATTCATCACAACTGCTGTCCTTCCGTGATCTGCAATATGCGGGGGGGGGGGGGGGGGGGGAGGGGCAGGATACCGGGCACTCTGTGCTCCCTTCCTCCCCATAGGCGCATCCCTTAGACCCTCCCTCCTCTGGCTGTGAAGCAGGGGCAGAGAAGTAGGCGGTGAAGACCCTGCAGTGGGGACAGCACTGACTCAGAAGTCTCAGAAGTGGCAGAGCCTGGGAGAGGACAGGGATTAAACTAGAAGGGAGCTAGGTCCAGGGAGTTAGTGTTTTATTCCAAGATACAAGGGCATCTAAAGTTATCTAAATAGAAAGTCAGGTTGATCAGGGGTGATGTTTTGTGAGCACTTACTCTTTATTTGGAACACTTCATTTAATCGTTCTCCTGAGAATGCCATGATGTGGCTCCTCTTCTCCCTTTTTTTACCGATAAGCATAAAGGAGCCAGCCGTGGGGGCAGGGATGGGAGGTGTTAAATGTCTTATTTAAAGTAACGGAGTTAGTAAGTGCTAGGGCCAGGATTCAGATCATGGGCAGAACCTATGCTTTTAACATGTCACCAGATGGCCTCTCTCTCTGGATAGAACAGGCAGGATGAGAGAGCAAAGGGGAGACCAGAGAGACAGAGGCACGGCCAGGAAGGAGCTGCCAACAGAGAGCATTTCAAGGAGTAGAAGAAGTCGATGGGGTCAGATGCTGCTGAGCCATCAGGAACGAAATCTGAGAAACGGCCATTGGATTTGTGATTAGGCAATCACCGGTGACCTTTACGAGTTGTGTTTCAGTAGAGGGGCAGGGACAGGGGTTCCTTGTAGGGCATCAAGCAAGGAGTAATAGCAGACAGAGCTCTGGGTAAAAACTGGCAGTGTAAAGGCTGGGAGAGACAGAGAGAAATTGCCAAGACTTTCTTTTGAGATTCTGTCCTTAAACACTGGAACCTTTTCATTATTTGAGGTATTGCAATATGTTTCACCCTCTTTTGTTTTGATGGACAAACAGAACAAATTTTAGCAATTGTGGTAAAGGAGAATTAGGAAGTATCATAGAAGTTTTGTTGTTGTGTGGTGGTGTTTTTTTAATGCTGCATCATTCAAGTAAAATGCAAAGATTTAACTATTTTGAGGGAAACTGTTGCAGGGAAGGTTAATAGACCTTACACATTGCATGGGCTGGACAGAGCAGCAGTTTTATCGCTAAGGCAGGGTGGTGTGAGGGGATCCAGGATGTGATAACTTGCTTTGGACTTGTTTTGTGCCAAGCATCTCAGGCAATATGGTTTGATACTGAATCTGGGAAATTAGTTGCCTGAACCCAGTTTGGACTTCTAAAACCTGGGCTGCAAAACATAAAAATTCTCATAAAAAGTATTTGTTTTAATGAGAGTTGGGAACTGGGGTTATCAGCCTCTGCCTAGCTACTGGGCAGTTCCTATTACAAATCAAAAGCAGTTTTAGGGAAGCTGTGTTTTGAAGGGGAATTCTACTTATGAAAGATAATTCAGACCACAGACAGCAGCAATTAGAGCCACCAGGAGGAAGAGGTGGTGGCAGCAGTAGCTACTCAGAGGCCGAAATATAGTTTCACCAGGACTTCTTCCCAGGATCATTAACTCTCTTCAGCATCCAAGTCTGGTCCATTCTAAAGTGTTTCAAAGTTGAATTAGTTCTTAAAATTTTGCTCAGCCCAAATGAACTCCTGAGAACTATAGATGTATGAAGGATATATGGATAAGAGTCTGGGACTTCTTGGGCTGAAAGACCCTCAGATTACAATGCTCTTGGGATATGCTTCCTGCCAAAACATCTCAGACATACCAAGTAAGTACTTTGGTAGTGAACTTCCACACCCTGGCTTAAACAGGCATTTATAATGCTTAAAAAACGGCAGCAGGCTACTGTAGATAGTGCAGTGATCAACCTGCCTGGGTGCAAAGCTGGTGTGTGTGACCAGAGATTCCTTCTTTTTATTTCTAGTGACTCAGGCCACTGGAAAAGTTGGTGGTTGGCAAAGAAGTCCAGTTGTCTTCTTTGGAAGTCTTCAAAAACCTTATGCACCTCCAGCAGAGGGAAACCCATACAGGTCTCTTCTCTATCATAGGCCTTCTCCCCACAAGCTTCTGCTACCTCGTCACACCTCCAATTTTCAGGTGACTTTCTTTCTGTCTTCACAGGACCTGACTCTACCTGGGAGGTTCCTCTCTCCCCAACACTGGCCCTAAGGAAGACAAATCTTCCCTGATTCTTTTCCACTTTCCCCAAACAACACATAAAGTCTTTGCATCTTAGAGGTTTCATTGCTCACTAGAGGGTACAGTAAGGCTAAAACAACAAAAAAAAAAAAAAAAAAAAAAAAAAAAAACCAAGAAGCATGAGAAACTGCAAAGATTCAAGGATGCAAAAGTGGCTTGTCAGTTCTTTTACAACAGAACCAAAGTCAGGGAGTGAACAAAACAGAAAAACAAAAAACAAAAAAAAAAACTGTCTTCCAGAGTATTCACTCTATGGGGGAGATGGGCCATAAGCCTAAGAATGATTTAAAGCAGTATGCTAGGAGGTGCTATGAATACAAGACAGCGAGAAGGGCTAGGAATGCCTGTGGGGAGGTAGATTTAAAGGAGTGGTTAGACTTAAAGCCATGCCTAGAAGAAGTGAGATATCTTTCATGCAAATATCTTCAGGAAGAGAATTCCAGAGGAGGGGTACACTAATACTAAAACCCTGAGGTGGGGGACCAGCAAGAAGGCAAGTGTGGCTGGGGCAGAACAGGATGGAGGCCAGAGAACTATGAGGCAGAGAACAGTTCCTTCTTGCAATCAGAGCAGTAAAAGGGAAAGAACCTGGAGTCTGAGCTATGCTGACCTGGCCTTGAACCCCAGTTCTGTTCCTGTATCATCTATCCTGTACTCCACATCTCCTACTCTATAAACAGTTGAACACAAAACGTCACTGCAAAGGGATATGGAATGTGAAACTGCTTATCACAAGACACAGCCATGCAAGGTTCCCACTCATCAGTCACCAGTTCCCTCCTTCTTTCCTGGTTACAGGACTCTCCAACCCCACTTAGCTCCAACTCTGGCTGAATGGATGTCGTCTAGAAGAAGGCCATTCAAGGTCCTCCAAGAGGTCCCAGCTGTGTTACCAAGTACAAGAAAACAAACCACCAAACAACATTCATCTATGTATGTAGTATAGTATTGTTGGCAAACATTTTAATTTCCACATTCAAAAACCTGAAGGAATTTAGACTACACTATTAATAGTTGTCATTGTTGAAGGTGAAGATTACCAAAGATTTGGGACACTGACCTTCAACCATTTCTGAAGTTTGAACATTCTACAAGCACGTGTTGCACTGGCAAAAAGAAATCACAACACGAGTGTTGACGCAAGGGAACATGTCTCTTGGACCTGCCTAGTATCAGCACTATGTAGTCCCTATCCCATCCCACACCCAAGGGAGCCTGGTATGGTCTGACTTCAGGAACTCTTAGAGCTTCTTTATGGAGAGACTGAACACAGAAGGAACCAAAGGGAGCTCTAGGGTTCTCAGGTGAGACCTGGACCACAAAAGATCTTGGGATGTATGAAACTGAGATGGACCTTGGCTGGTGTCTATGAATTCCAACTGGTTCCATTTGAATAGGGGTGGAAAGTGAAGCACTTTCTAAATTAAATCAAACACCCTTGTTACAGCTGCCACCAAGGAGAGAAATAGAGACTGATGAAAATCCAAGTATTTCAAAGTACAAAGCCGATTATGAACATCTTTTGTGACTCAAGATTGCTGATGTTGAAAAAAAATTCACTTTAAAGAATACTAAATTAAGGGATACTAAGAGAAAAACTATATTTCACAACTAAGTGAAGCCTGCAAGGTCATCCAAGGAAAGACAAATATCCCTGTTGCCAGTGTCTTACTCAATAGTGTATTACAATGTGCATTATAACCAGTCACAGCAAGACATGTGAGTTACATCACTTGGAAAACTTTTAGTCCTCTCCCCCTCTCCAAAATATACATTCCTGGTGAGGGGAATAAAAAACAATGTCTAAGCATCTTTAATTGCCCATATGGCTTTTCCCAGTTTAAATATATGTTGCAAAAGAAAATGTAGTTCAGAAACATTTTTACATTCCCTGAATTGGCCTTTGCACCAAAAAAAAAAAAAAAGTGCTCAACTCTGCATTAAATGAAATTCTGCTTGAATGGAAGATGATTGACTAGTATACCTCTCGTTTTGCAATTATAAGATTCCCGATTGGAGAAGACAGTGACACTTCCCATAGGAAAGTCAATTCCCCCTCCCTCCCCAAAATTAAGCAATACCTCTCTTCTCTGCTTCTTCCCAGGTACCATCAGGACTCATCTTGAGTTTATCTTATCACAGACTGGAAATTCCCAGGGCAGAAAAATTCCAGTTCAGCATTTCCATAAGCACTCTTCCCAAACTGAGTGTTTTCCGTGAAACAAGATCACTATACAAATTGCTTTACTGACAACAGAACACAGAGCTGTATGATGAAAAAGGTAAAATATTGGTGCTCTAAAACCAGTCATATTGCCCAAGGAAGAAAATGAACTTATACAATTTACAAGAGGCAACCTTATATTTCCTGTTTAATATTATTCATCATTGGTCATTAAAAGTTGTAATGTCCATAGAATATACTTTTTAGATAATTCCTTATATTCACCTATACCTTGCTAACTACTCTCTCAATTTATATGACCTGATTACAAAAGCTAGTAGCTCCATTGAGAGAAAGTTCCACTGATGCAACTATAGTATTTTTTAAATAAATTTTTTTTTGTAGTTGTAGATACACAGAATGCCTTTGTTTTTTTATTTTTATTTTTTATGTGATGCTGAGGATCAAACCCAGTGCCTCATGCATGCTAGGCAAGCACTCTGCCACTGAGTTACAGCCCCAGCCTAACTACAGTAATTTTTAAGTCCATGAGAACTGCTAGGAATGTGTAACAAAATCCAGTACCTGCATTATAATAATGCACTTGCAAAAAAAGATTAAATAATCGTCCATGAGTAAATATACAAATTCCAAGAACTTTAAATGAATAATTGCTATAGTCACAGACTATATGATCTGTGATTATGGTCCATGGTACATGGCTAGTATGGATTCTTTCCCATTAAGGCACTCATACCAAAGTGTGATAGGCAGTGTTGTGAAGACCAGCAGTTAGATGAGAAGAGAGTGTGTGTGGGGGGGGCAGTGAGAAGGGTAAGAGTGGGATGAGATAATGAAAAATGATTCATTCTACTGGATTCATATACACTTAATAGGTTAATATTGGGAGTGGAACAACTTTTTGAACATAGCTGCTTGTGTGGGAAAGTTCAACAGAAGCATGTCTTAGACCCCAATTCTTAAAATAGGCTCAGGGCCACTGCAAAAAGTTTCACACAGACCCTTTCTGAAACAATGGTTTCTCTTTTTGGAAAACCACAAAGTGTGTGAAATCTATGAAGTGGAAAGTCAGATCTGGGCTAATGGTCTTGTGAATAAGTTTGATCTTAATGAAAAGGTAGAGGAACAGCAGCATTGGGGTTAAAGCTACCCTCTCTTCATTAATCAGATATTGTTGAGTTTGCATCCTTACCCTGTGCTGGACTGTATGACCTTGGACAAGTCTGTTAACCTTTCTAAGTCTTAGCTTCAACTTCAACATGGAAATAACAGGTTTGGGAAGGGGCCGCCAGGAGATCATGCACAAATGGATTTCAGCTCAGTATCTGGTGCATATGAGCATCCTTTTCATGATCAGATGTGGCACTACAGTCCAGCTGTCATATCCCAATATCTTGTGATAACCATTTTCATCTTATGCCACTAGCTCTTACTGTTCTTTTCACCACATTATTTGTGGGGGAGGAAAAGGGGTAAGCAGTTACATTCATCCCACTTGTCCCACTATTGCTCAAAACAAGATGAAAAGCCAGGGAAATAGGTAATGTACACTGAAAAGAAATTTAGTCCTTAGGACATGATGCTGTAGGAATATGGAAAATAGACAAATCATATAATTTCAATCTATAACATAAGGCATCAAATCATTGGTAGGTTTTATTCTAAAAGAAACAAAAGCCAAGCATCATGAAAGAGGATAGAAGGCACACATATGGGCCTATGACTATCTCAATATTGGTGACTATGAAACAGGGATTGGGGGGATATAGTATGGGGGGACTCTTATGGGGTCTGACTTCCAACAGGTGGCTAGTTTTAGTCATCTTCAGATGCAAAGCCTTAATGAGTTTGAGTATTCAAGTCGTGGGGATTCTGTTCAAGGCCTCCTCTTAGCTATCAAGCAAGATAATTTCCTGGGTTAAAACCTCATTGGCAAGTTAGTAAGCAGGGAACTGTCTGCTGTAGCTTACACCTGTCCCCTGAAAGGAATTCTGGCCTGATGGTGAAAACCCACCATTCTTTCCAAACAACCATCCGGCCGCTGGGGCGCCTCGCGACAAACGGGGGAAGCCCACTAGGAAGTGGTCACGATCAACCAAGCCACAAATCCCTAGGGTGTGGGATTTCCACCTCTATACCACGTCTAAAATCTGAAAATAGACACCCGCTTGCCATACTGCAATGGGATTCCCCCAGCAGCAACTCCCCCCCCCCCAGTTACATGTTTTATTAATAAATGCAAGATGGCACACGGAGGCAAAGAATGGGAGGTAAGGCATCTGCAGCTGGACCCGAACCAGGGCAGTTTGCAAAAATAAATAAGAAGCATGTGACAAGAAGCAGGTCCCCAAGCTGGAACTGAAGACCTGGGCTGCCCCACGCACCTTCGCCTGGCTTTCCCCACCAGGGGGATGAAGGTCAGCGGCAAGATCCCAGTCCTCCCGGGCACGCACCCTGCAAACCTTGACCGGTCCCTACCCCTTCCCCAGCCCCAGGACCCAGGCAGTGAGGCAGGGGAAGCCCCGGCCTCAGCCGGCTGCGAGGACACATACCTGCTGCCCGGGCTCGGGATTCGCTCGGCTCTGCAGCGGCCCGGGCCCCGGCTCTCGCTCCCTGGGCTCCCCTCTCAGCCCCCCCCGCCCCCTCGCGGCCCCGAGGCTCCCTCCGCCCCTCCGCCCACCGCGCTCAGGGGCGCGCGCGCGGCCTCGCGCCGGTGGCTCTCCCGGACCCGCGCCTGCGCCCTCGCCGCTCGCCGGTCGCGCGCGCGCCCCGGAGGCTGCGGAGCGGCGGCGCGGCTGTCTAGGAAACCGTGGCCTCGGCGGGCCCGGGCTGGCTGCGGGATCCCCGCAGGGGGCGGGGGCCGGGTCTCAGCCACCACGGGGGCCGAACACAGCGCGCGGGCTTCGTGGCCTGGGTGAGGCGGTCGCGGGGCAGGGCCGGGCGCCCGCGTGTGTGCGTGTGGACAGAGGAGAGGGTCACGAAGGGGAGGTCTGAAGGTGGAGGCGCGCGGGGCGGAGAAGCAACAAGTGCCGAGGCCGAGGGGGCGCTCGGGGAAGCTGGGGGCCCAGCCGGGGCTTTCGTACAGCCGAGACTAGAGACTGGGAACCTCCTGTCGCTTTGGTGCAGCGCTTTGCGGCTTCCACAGCTCATTCCCAGTTGTGCGGTTTTATCCGCGCCCTGTGAAGAAGCGAACGGTATGCAGTGTCCTCTGAGTTTGAAGGCCACAGAGAGGACAGCACCTCTTTGTGGTTGTGGTCGTAGCAGAATGAGAGGGAGACCCCTGACTCTCAGTCTACTGTCTGGGAGAAAAACAACTGTCAGTATTCTCATATGATGGTCTCAACTCAGGACCTCTGTAAGGCAACATTTCTCGCTCCATCTTCATTATCCTTAAGGCTTTGAAGACATTTCCCCCTCTCATTCCCACCCCCCGCGGTGAAATTCAACTATCACAGATGCAATGTGCACCTCTGCATATACTGTATGTATATCAGTGCTTTATATACACTGAGCAGGTATCCTGCCCGGATTGAGAATGCTCGTTCTAGAGCCATGATCACTAGTTAACTGGTTGGGTAAGTGGAGTCACTGAGCAATCTGGATGCAAGACAAATAGTCTCTGTAGATTAAAAAAAGAAAAGTCCTCACGCATAAATGTACAACTCTTTCTAATGTCTGCAGGTGCTGCTGTGAGCACAGTTATTTAAGCAGCTTCTGGGTTTATTGTAGCTTTTATTATTTGTAGTCTTTGTCAATTCAATAGCCATTTTTCTTATGGAGACCTGGCCTTTTACGTTAAAATACTTGAACAGATTGGAAACACTCATTTCTAGGACATAAAGTTCTAGATGGCCTTTGTTCTCATAGCTCTTATAAAGATTTTATTTAGTTAGGCCCATTTGGCCTCCCAGGAATGCCCTTTATCTTTCTTGCTTCCTTTTCCCATCTCAGCTGTTCTAGTGAGATGATGGAAACTAGAAGACTTCCAAAACCCACGTCAGATTTGCCCCAGGAGCTTGCATCAAAATTTTCTTAGTTATAGGAATATCTAGATAGGGAGTGAGTATCTAATTTTGGCAAACTTGGAGTATCAAATTCCTCTTCAGTTCTCCTTCACCTGTCAGCATTTCTTACCCAACTGGAGTAAATTGTGGAATTTCAGGGGCAGGGGAACTTTGAAGGAGATACCAGTAGAAGCTGCCTCATTTGGTAAGGATTTTCCTTCACATGTTGAGAGGGAAGAAATATGGATTGGAAAGGGAAAAATGGGAGTGGGTTAAGAATACTTAATGGAGGATTCAATGGATGGGAGATATAGTTTTCTGGCAGGTGGTGGCAACATTTCAACTGCACTTGATCTTGAAAGAGCTTTGGCATAGCTCACCCAAGTTATTACCCACTCCATGTTTTCCCCACTTAGTAGAATTCTACTTAAGATTTGAATGCCTTTGATTTGAAAAGCATTCAGTTACAATGCTAATTAATTAAAGTAGAACAAGTATTTTGAAACCTGTAGAGAGAAATTGGAAGACCACTTCAGCTTAACTGGAATCTTTGTATTCTAATACAATTTAAAAAAATTCAAATGAACATTTTTTTCCCTACAATGACTATCTATAAAGACCTAGAGAGATCTGCATAAAAATTACATGCTAACGTATTTTACCCATGTCTTTTAAGTATGCTGTTTCTATCTCTGTTTCTCTCTGGTAATCTAAGTTCATGGAAATTGTAGGTGCAACCATTTTATGTTGTAGTGTGAAGTCAAAAATCCCCAAACATTTATAATTTGTCAGCTCTATGTTTCCCCCTGGTGGTGTGCTACTTCCATAGCACCTATCCAAAGTAAAATCTTCCTCTATTTTGATAAATTCTTCAGGATGTTGAAAACCTAAATCAGAAGTGTAGAAGAGATGCCATTTGCTTTTCTCCATACTTGGCCTTCTTTGTTTTCAAATATCCTAGGATCTAACATCTGGAGAAGGATTAGCCCTTGAGGTTGATCCGTCTAGAGGAACTATGAAGATCTACAGCTGGTTCCCCTTTTGCTTAGGGCACTATTTTTAAACTCACCTAGTTTTTAAGAATCAATGGGGAACACTTGTTTACAAATGATTCTGGAACATCACCTCAAACCTAAAGCTATAAATAGTATAGGTGCTGCTTCAGTAGACTTCAGGTGACTAATGAAAGGAATTTTGTTGGTTGAGCTAACCAACCAGGGTTTAGGAGCTATAGAGCAGGAATGGAAGAAATGGTTTAAGCTTTGTATGTCACTTTCTTGCCAGATAGACCTGTTCCTAAGGTGGCTGTAATTGGCATGATCTCCTATACCAAGATAAGGTAAGCTAGATTTTCCTTTTGTCAAAAATACTGACTTTTCAGAAATGCCAAGATCACATAAGTATAAAATTTATGTGTGTGTGCAGCTGCAGGGTTATGGGAGGGCAGATTGGAGATTATGTTGATCCTGTGAATGTCTGAAAAAGATTGATGTCAGAATTAAATTTTTTATTCTCTTGAAGTGGCTACTTGAAAAAATAGAACAAATGAATCTGATGCCACATGAGTTTTTAAAGTTTGAATAATACCCAAAGTCAAATTGTTAATGTTTATGCAAATGTTAATATTTTGAAAGCTCTTCTAAATGTTGTTTTAGAAAGCTTCAATTATTCAGAATGCTGAGGGAGAAAGCCAATTTGAGTCAATGGAAAGCTTGCCGTGCAGAATATATGTAACTGTTATTTATTTTGAAATTTAAGTATGCACAGTTAACCAGAAGGGTTTTTAATTAAAATCCTTAATTAAAGTTTTTTAAGATAACTTAAATAAATGAAATTGACCTGTAATTAGCAACATCCTTGTATAAACAGTATATGTGGATACAACACAATTCAGTGCACTCAGTAGGCATTCAATAAACATTGTGAAGAGGTTTTCTTACAACTAGGTTAAATATGCTAACACAGCATTCTCATCTTTTTTTAAAATCTTTATTTTGTTTGTTTGTTTATTTATTTATTTATTTATTTATTTTTTATGTGGTGCTGAGGATTGAACCCAGTACCTCACACATGTGAGGCAAGTGCTCTACTACTGAGCCACAACCCCAGCCCCATCAGCATGCTCATCTTAAAAACAATACCATATGGATAGATTTCACCTTGATAACTGGTATACCAACCTTGGGACACTTAAAAGCAGTCACCTTGGACAAAGGTGGTAATTCTTATTACGTGTAGATTAAAACTATAATAAGACCACTATCTGCATTTTATTGCCAGTAATTTTTATATATCAATAATTCTCTATGATGTTGGTGACAAAATACATCTCCTTGAAAAATCTCATGTGGGGTCTAGGTTCTAAACAATTTAGACGATTCTGTTAAATTTTAATAATATATATAAGTTTCAAATTATCACATTTTGCTTGTGTAAGGCCCATTTTGCTTGTCCCCAGCCCCTTGCAAATAATTTATCAGATTGTAATGATTTATCCTTTAATAAACATTATATTTCATAAGGAAATTAATGTAGAGAACTACCTCTGATACAGTTGACTTTCACTAAACATAGATTCAAATACTGAATATGTTTCCAAGTAAATTCGTAAAAGTGTAAGGTAATTCAGTACTTCAGGCATAGTTCATGTAACAATCCCTTTGGTCCTACATAGCCTACATAGCCGTGATAGTAAGAGTAAAGGAACAATTTGGTTATTTCAGTGTTGTCATCCTGTGTGACCACTTAAGTTTTTATTTCTATGTCAAATACAAGAGTTAGAAAAATGCAAACTGAGGTGTAATATTTTTGGTTATCAAGTGCAAATTTTATTTCATATGTGAAATTATTTTTTAAATTACCAAACCAAAGTATCTTTAACTTTGAAATTTATTCTTTTTTAATTGTTCATATTTGCTTTAAAACTGACTAAAAAAAAATAAAATAAAATAAAACTGACTGAGTCTCAAGAAAATAGGAGATGTAATATTTCTTACTACTGGAAAAGACCAATATGTAGGCATAAGTTTTTTTCCTTTTTTCAAAAACAATAAATTATACATTTGGAACTACAGTGTTTTATCTCAGATTGTCATGTAAGTGGAGCTAAATAAAAGAATTTTCAAGGGACTAGGGCTGTGGCTTAGAGGTAGCTCACTTGCCTGGCATGTGTGAGGCACTGGGTTTGATTCTCAGCACCACATATAAATACATAAATAAAATAAAGGTCTATGAACAACTTTTTCCCCTGGCTACTGTTATTTCATGATCATTAAAGGAAATAGTCTCATCATATCAAAGAGGGGATATTAAAAAAAGATATTAAAAAGGATCTGGATGTCAAATATTCTGAGTATACCACACTAGGCCCAAAGCATCACCAAATGAATGCTATTTAATTTTTAAGGGCGTTTTATTATGTGTTTAACATAGTGTTTTATTATGTGTTTGGAATTTACATGTACTTCATGATGAAATTGTTCCTTTGACTGCATAATTCATGGGCCAAAATGAAATATCAACAAATATATATTTGGGAGCACAAAAAATGATCTAATGTTCCAATTAATGTAATTAGGTTACATTAAAACCTGGCAAATAACATGTCCATGTGTTTGTTATAGAATCTTAATAATTGTAGTCATTTATTGAATACTTACAATATGTTTGATATTATTTTATGTGTTCTAAATCTATATTTCATAATGATCCTTTTGGGAAGGTATATTTATTATCAGTTTCATTTTATCAAATGAGAAAACTAAGGCACAGATAGATGAATTTAGTAACTTGCTCAATATCACACAGATAAGCAAATGAAGGAACCAAGATTCCAACGTGGGCAGTCTGATTCAGAGACCTGAAGTTCAACCCAGGGTGTCTCACTGCCTCATATGTATATATAGAGTTATACCTACATAAGTTTAAGGAATCATTATGTAGTGGGGAAGCCATTCTGGATTTAACTCATTTTGTAACCTATAGTAAGGCAATCAAGTGAATGTCTCTGATTTAGAGAAGTTCTAACTTAACTCCATATAGAAATTCTTTTTGTTTTTTCTTCCCCAGAGTTATAGGCATGAATTTTATTGAAGGGAAAGGAAAAGGGGACACTCTCAAGGGAGACAGTAGGTCTCTCAGAAAAGAGAGGGACCCATATTTTTCTAGCTTTAAATTTTTATGATTATATGATTATTTTATGTAAAGAGTAAAATTTGACTTTTCACTTACTAACAGACTAAAAGTGAACCAGACAAAACCCAGCATGATTGAATTTGAAAGCAGATCAACTCTGATGTTTTGTGGTTGAAAAATACACTATTATTAAACCCATTATGTTCATTATATTACTGCATTCCAACAATTGGCTTGATATAAACATTTTTAATACTCATATACACCATTTTATATAATGAAGGTATTTGGAGCCACTGCCTTGATCTTCTTAGTGTCATATAGAATAAATGTTTTTTGGGAAAATGAGCTTTTTAAATTTTTATTTATTATTTTATTGTTTTATTTATTATTATTTTTTTGCAGTATTAGAGATCAAACCCAAAGCCTTACATGTGCTAGGCAAATGCTCTATACTGATCTATATCCCCTACCTTTTCTAAAATTTTAATTTTTTTTGAGATGGCGTCTTGCTAAATTGCTGAGGCTGGCTTCAAACTCTCATCCTCTTGCTAGTCTCTCTAGTAGCTGGGCTTACAAGCATGTACCACTGTGCTGAACTGGAAAATGAACTTTTAAGTGGAGGACAGATTATAATATATACCAAGTTCCCCTCTTTTTTCTCATGAATTCTACTACTTTATTGAAATAATAATCCATATTAAGCCTTTATGAAAATGCATGTAAAATTATTTCTCAGGGTACACAACACAAAGACTAGCATTCATAGTAAAAATATATATAATTCCTTGCCCTTTCCAAAAATCCCTACTTGTATGTTTGAAAGGACCTCCCTCCCCTCCAATAATCTTTTTAATAAAATTCTATTTCCTTTTTAACCCAACTTCTAGCCTTGTGTTTGGAAATAATAACAATAAATAGTTTTCTTGGGACCTTAAAAGATAGTAAAGAGGGCTGGTGTTGTGGCTCAGAGGTAGAGCACTCGCCTAGCATGAGTGAGGAACTGGGTTCAATCCTCGGCACTACATAAAGACATTGTGTCCACCTATAACTAAAATAAATAAATAAATAAATAAATAAATATTTTTTTAAAAAGATAGTAAAGAAGCAGGTAAAATTAAAATATTAACAAAGTGAAGCTTCTACTTATAAAGTCCTTTTAGGTATCACTAAAAATTCATATGAAATTTATAAACATAGCCTAATGTCTTGTTTTTAAGCATTATTAAAATTGTTATATTTTGTATTAATTTTTCCTTTATGGTGTCTACATTTCTTATTTAAGCAGAAGAAGTAGAGGTGAACCATAAAGAGAAAGTCAGTTTCCTTTTACTTTGCAATTTAGAAAAAATCTTTCATCCAAGAACAGAACAGGTAAGTAATTATTTATTCTTTCTTTTTAACACCTTAGGGCTGTATATGTCACCATAATTTGTTAATTATACTCCTAGATCATTGGTTTTCATTTAACTAAGAGACAATAAAGGTAGTCTCTACAGAGTAAAAAATCTTGCAATTTGTAGTTTTACAAGCCTCAATTCTAATATTTGAGAACTCTATACGTATAGAACTATGTTCAATTATATGTTAACTATTTATTTTTAAAAAAACAGGAACAACAAAATGCTGTAAGCTTGTTAAGTCTAGCCCAGTCTTTGTGATTTAAAAATAATATGAATAGAATTGGATAAAGTTTCAGAGAGTAAGAGTCTGGAGAAAGCCCAAGTTGTCTGCTTAGAAAATTGAAGGCTCAGGGTGACTATAGTGCTTTTCAAGTAGATAAGATGCTATTATTCTGAGAATGGTGCTGCCCTTTTTCAATATCCATAGCAGAAAAGTAGTAGGACAAACTTAGGTTAGAAAAGTCAGATTTTGAAATTAAGAATGCTCTAAGATTGGAATTATTTATCTTGGGAAGTTGAAGAATTCCCTTTCTAGAAGATCTTCTAAGTAGTGATTGTCTGCCAAGAATAGCTTATATATCTGCTTAAGTACCCACCATCAGACCTCCTAACCTTGTAATGCTATGGTTATTTTGAAAATCAGAGGGTGATTCAGGGCAACAGAACCTGACTTTAAGAATGTTATGGGGTAGGCACAGTGATGCACGCCTATAATCCCAGCTGCGTTGGAGGTGAAACAGGAGGATTGCAAGTTCAAAGTCAGCCTCAGCAATTTAGCAAGTCTCTAAACAACTCAGTGGGACCCTGTCTCTAATTAAAATATAAAATAGGGCTAGGGATGTGGTTTAGTGGCTGAGTGCCCTGTATTCAATCCCCCAAAAAAGAATGTTATGAAAAAGTACAAAGTTATTTTGTGAGTAGAGATACAGTCATGTATTTTATTGCATTATTGACCTTATGACTATCATTAACACATTCCATTTTTCTGGTTTGTGTCATGTTCAAGTACATATATGTTAACATTGATAGAAATTGAAATGTGGACGCTTAATGAATCACCTCTACCAAGAGTAGAGAGGAAGGTAGGATAAATTTCAAGAAGAGTATGTAGGATTGTTGAGGCCTGTTCTCAAAAATGTGGGATAAGGTGGATATTTCAGACAGTGAGAAGTAGATCAGAATGTGTTAATCTGAGAATAGCATTTGGGAGCAAGGAAAAAGCTGTTCCTCATGTTTTTCCATTGGGTCAGAGGAAAAGGACAAAACAAGGAGAAAATAGTTATATTGGAAAAGGCTCCTTGTGATATAAGGGAGAACAGATTGTCACTAGAGTGAAGTATCAAGAAATTAAAAATAAATTTATGACCGAGTTTGTCCTCAAAGAATTGACTTTCTAGTAGATATGGTTGAAGGGTAGGGTTGAGGGCGGAGGAGGAGGACCAAGAAGTTGAATTGTGTGTAGAGAAAGTGTGGCTGGGAGTGTTTAAATATGAAGATGTGAAGGTCAAAGGCAAAAGAGGCATGTGCTCAGAAGTCAAATAAAACAGAAACAAAAGAAAAAGAAGTCTTTGTGTAGGTAAGGAAGTAGAAAATTGTTAGAGGAACAGTAGGACCATTATGATCTTTCTCATAAACAAGGAAATATGTGGATGATCATTTATGTATCTAAGGACAAAGTGGAGTGGGGTGGAGAAATGGTAATTCAGGCCTGAGAAGGGCACACGCATGTGAAAAGTCTCAAGGTGATTAGCTCCCTTATTTCATAGGGCAGTATTCAGATACATCCTTTTGGGCTTTTTATTGATTGTAGTCAGAGTTTCTAGGCTTTGAGGACATAGGAAACCTCTAGGAAGATCAGGGTAAGGGACAACACTGTAAGGGGATAATGGGGCTGGGAAAAAATATAATATCCCCCTTTTTGCCATTGTTGTACAGAGCTGCAGCATTTTGTAGGAAACATGCATAATTCAAGACTATTCCTGGCAGTAAAGAGTGGAAAGTTTCCTATTGTCAAGTGATAGTAGTTTAAATGAGTTTATGAATCACTTACCAAATAACTTTGGTACTGTGACTTTTGATGAATTATTAATTTTGGGAAATTTTTATTTCATAGTTTTCATAAAAAGTTAATCTTTATTATCAAGTCATTTTTATATTACATAAAATATAGCCATTCACAATTTAGGTTTTCTAATTAGGAGTAATGATGATGGTTGACACTCATTGAGCCCTTCTTAAGTTCCAGGCATTTGCATACACAAATTCTTTTTATACTCATATATCCTTTTGAAATAGGTATAGGTTGAGCATCCCTTATCAGGAAAGCTTTTCAGATTTTGGAGTTTTTCAGACTTTGGAATATTTATCTAGATTTACTGGTTGAGCATCCATAATTTGAAAATTCAAAACCTGAAATGCTCCAAGATCCAATATCCAAAATTTGAGTGCTGATATGACACCCAAGAAGTTTCAACTTTTGAGAATTATGGATTTTCAAATAGGAATGCTTACAGTATTACGCATTCCTGTACTATTAATTTTACTATTACTCTGTTCCTCTTTCTGCCTTCATATGTAGATGAGGAAACTAGGCCCAGAGTCACACCTGTTATGGAGTGGGATTTGCACTATTATCAATCCTTCTGTCTTTAGATCCCAGATGTTGGATCCTGTATACTACATACCTTAAAAAAATATATATATATATATATATATATATATATTTATTTATTTTAGTTGTTTTTAGTTGTTGATGGAACTTAATTTATTTATTTATATATAGTGCTGAGAATCAAATCCAGTGCCTTATACATGCTAGGCAAGTGCTCTACCACTGAGCCACAATGCTAACCCCATACCTTTTTTAACAGGTAAAAAGATGAGTTGAGGATAGGGTTGCTTGCCAAGAATTATACTTTGAATGCTTGGTAACTTGAGCATATTTATGTTGGGACAATTTACACAAAAGTGGCTTTCGTGAGTTGCTACATAGAATGAGATTTATTGCTTCTATAAACATTCTACAAAAATTCAGTGATACTCAGTGATATGAAGGGCTGTTGTCTAGGATAGGCCAGCTGCTATTATTCAAAAGAGCACATCAAGTGGTACAACCATAGTAAACTTACAAAGATCTTATCCTCAGTCTTGTGGTCCTGAAAACTCAAACTGGTCAGTAGGGTCCCAGAAAGGATAAAATTACTCCTACAACATGATGCACCTAATGCATAATGCCAGAGTACAAATTAATTAATTTACAATGAGATAAAACAGTTACATAAACCATGTACCAGGATGATCAGTATATTTTCTTTTTTTTTTCTAAGAGATATTTTTTTTTATTGTTGGTCGTTCAAAACATTACACAGTTCTTAATACATCATCTTTCACAGTTTGATTCAAGTGGGTTATGAACTCCCAACTTTACCCCGTATACAGATTGCTGTATCACATCAGTTACCCTTCCATTGATTGACATATTGCTTTTCTAGTGTCTGATGTATTCTGCTGTCATCCTATTCTCTACTATCCCCCCTCCCCTCCCCTCCCCTCCCCTTTTCTCTCTCTACCCCTTCTACTGTAAATCATTTCTTCCATTTGTATTATCTTGTCTTACCCCTCCTTTCCTCTTATATATTATTCTCACTCCCTTTCCCTCCCACCTCTCATCCCTGTTTAATGTAAATCTTCTTCTCAAGCTCTTCGTCCCTACCCTGTCCTTGTTTACTCCCCTTATATCAAAGGGGTCATTTGGTATTTGTTTTTTAACAATTGACTAGCTTCACTTAGCATAATCTGCTCTAATGCCATCCATTTCCCTCCAAATTCTATGATTTTGTCGTTTCTTAATGCAGAGTAATACTCCATTGTGTATAAATGCCACATTTTTTTTATCCATTCATCTATTGAAGGGCATCTAGGTTGGTTCCACAATCTTGCTATCGTGAATTGTGCTGCTATGAACATCGATGCAGCAGTGTCCCTGTAGCATGCTCTTTTTAAGTCTTTAGGGAATAGACCGAGAAGGGGAATAGCTGGGTCAAATGGTGGTTCCATTCCCAGCTTTCCAAGAAATCTCCATACTGCTTTCCAAATTGGCTGCACCAATTTACAGTCCCACCAGCAATGAACAAGAGTGCCCTTTTCCCTGCATCCTCTCCAGCACTTATTGTTGTTTGACTTCCTAATGGCTGCCAATCTTACTGGAGTGAGATGGTATCTTAGGGTAGTTTTGATTTGCATTTCTCTGACTGCTAGAGATGGTGAGCATTTCTTCATGTACTTATTGATTGATTGTATGTCCTCCTCTGAGAAGTGTCTATTCAGGTCCTTGGCCCATTTATTGATTGGGTTATTTGTTATCTTATTGTCTAATTTTTTGAGTTCTTTGTATATTCTGGTTATTAGGGCTCTATCTGAAGTGTGTGGATTAAAGATTTGTTCCCAGGATGTAGGCTCCCTATTTATCTCTCTTATTGTTTCTTTTGCTGAGAAAAACTTTTTAGTTTGAGTAAGTCCCATTTGTTGATTCTAGTTGTTAACTCTTGCGCTATGGGTGTCCTATTGAGGAATTTGGGGCCCGATCCCACAGTATGTAGATCGTAGCCAACTTTTTCTTCTATCAGATGCCGTGTCTCTGATTTAATATCAAGCTCCTTGATCCATTTTGAGTTAACTTTTGTGCATGGCGAGAGATAGGGATTCAGATTCATTTTGATGCAAATGGATTTCCAGTTTTCCCAGCACCATTTGTTGAAGATGCTATCCTTCCTCCATTGCATGCTTTTAGCCCCTTTATCAAATATAAGGTAGTTGTAGTTTTGTGGATTGGTTACTGTGTCCTCTATTCTGTACCATTGGTCCACCCGCCTGTTTTGGTACCAGTACCATGCTGTTTTTGTTACTATTGCTCTGTAGTATAGTTTGAAGTCTGATATCGCTATACCGCCTGATTCACACTTCCTGCTTAGCATTGTTTTTGCTATTCTGGGTCTTTTATTATTCCATATGAATTTCATGATTCTTTTATCTATTTCTACAAGAAATGCTGTTGGGATTTTGATTGGTATTGCATTGAACTTATAGAGAACTTTTGGTAATATCGCCATTTTGATGATGTTAGTTCTGCCTATCCATGAGTGGGGTATATTTCTCCATCTTCTAAGGTCTTCTTCTATGTCTTTCTTTAGGGTTCTGTAATTTTCATTATATAAATCTTTCACCTCTCTTGTTAGGTTGATTCCCAAGTATTTTATTTTTTGGGGGGATATTGTGAATGGAGTAGTTGTCCTCATTTCCGTTTCAGAGGATTTGTCGCTGATATACAGGAATGCCTTTGATTTATGCGTGTTGATCTTATATCCTGCCACTTTGCTGAATTCATTTATTAGCTCTAATAGCTTCTTTGTAGACCCTTTTGGGTCTGCTAGGTATAGGATCATATCATCTGCAAATAGTGATAATTTAAGTTCTTCTTTTCCTATTTTTATGCCTTTAATTTCTTTCGTCTGTCTAATTGCTCTGGCCAGTGTTTCAAGGACTATGTTGAACAGGAGTGGTGAGAGAGGGCATCCCTGTCTTGTACCAGATCTTAGAGGGAATGCCTTCAATTTTTCTCCATTCAGAATGATGCTGGCCTGTGGCTTATCATAGATTGCTTTTACAATGTTGAGGTATGTTCCGGTTATCCCTAATTTTTCTAGAGTTTGATCAGTATATTTTCTTCTGGGTGACCTAGATGAGAAACCAAATCAAAATCAAGGTGTTTCTTAGTAAACAACAGGCACTTTGAATATGTTTTGTTTTTCTACAATCTTTATCTATTTGAGAAATTCTTCAAGGATTTCATCAATAATAGCTGCTATTGGCATGAGCTGTCAGTCTTTAACTTATAAAAATAGCCTCCACCTCTGGGCCCCACCACTAGGGACTCTGCTGCCATAGAAACAGTTGTTAGTAAACATGGGTATTTTAGAGAATATGTGGGTTCAGAATTGAAGGAAGGGAAGAATCTGTGCAAAGCAGAAGTCCCAAAGGGCACTCATTTCAGCAATAGATTCTAAATAGGATTAGTTTACTTAATTGGGGATCTCTTTACCTAAAATGTATTTCTGTAATATCACTTGAGTCCTTTCCCCTCCACTTTTGTTATAGTGTCTAAAATTTCACCAAATAGCCATTATTTGCTTAAAACTATAAATATCTATGTGTGCCAGATAATCTTGGTAGTTTCTCTAATACCCATTCTCCATTGCTTACCTTTATTTTCATAGGGCAGCAGTGTCCCAGAAAAAAAGCCCATACTAGTTGAAATCAGTCACGAGAATCCCATCCCCCTTTGCCAGTGATTGTGAAGGGAGAGTCTGCAGAGTTCTGGGAGGTCTTTGGCTTTCCTGACAAAAGGGGCCTTTAGTGGCTAGTATTATCCAATTTTACCTTTCTTCATGTCTTAAATGCAAATGTGAACCCTGGAACTGTAGCAGCCATCATGCAACCATGAAATGACAAGCATGAGGCTGCAAATGTGATTCCCACAAGGTGAGGGCTTTGAAGGAGAAAAATTGAAAGAGTCAGGGACATTGTTGAACTTCTGGACTTATAGGAAAAGGTAAGAAGAAGAAAGCTGTAGCCCTTGTTATTTGATAGCAAAACATTTGGTTAACCTGTGCCTGCTATTCCATGGATGGCTGACTTTGTGCAAATTGAGACTAATAGCATTAGGAGAAATGAGAGGAAAAATTTGGAATATTGTCAGGTTTTGGTTATCTCTTGTGACTTTGGTAGAATCCTGCAGGAGGGTGTAACTCAAATGAGTGCTCAGCATGAAAGAGAGGGTGTGGGTAAACATAGTTTTGCTTTAGAGGCACTCTGATTTTAACTCCTACTCTAAATTGACAATGAGCCCCATAATTTGGAATTTTGGCTATTGTTGGAATTGCCTCAAGTATATTATAAAAGTTCAGAGTCAACAGCTAAGAGATAGCGTCTAGGCCCAAAGATTATTTGGAATATTTGAGTAGGGGGCGGGTTGCGGTATTCATACAAGGAATTGATCTGAAGCAAATAAAACAGAAGTTGGATATGTTTTTGAGAGAACTGTGAAACAAAGCTAGCAATTAGTTTGATCTTTTCCTTCCTTCCTTCCTTTCTTCCTTCCTTCCTTCCTTTTTTCCATGGTGCTGGAGATCAAACCCAGGACCTCACACATGCTAGACTAACACTCTACAACTGAACTACACCCCCAGCCCTTACGAGGTTTTATTTTAACCTTCAAGCAATTCTCATCCTTACCTCCTTAATGAAACCAATGTAAGTAGCCTATAGAAGCTGTGGAGCTGTAGGAAGGGTATCCATTTTAAAATCTATCTTAGATAAGGTTGCAGAGCTTAATGACAAGATTCTCAGATTCAGATTAGAAACTACTATATTGTGTAATCAAAGAATTTGCTTTATTGCCTTCCAGGAAGTCTGTGATTTCTGTCTAGTGAGATATGATATGGATTGTGGACCATTGACCATTGTGTGCTTCCCATTATCCCCTTTTTCTGAATGGGAATTTTTATTGAGGTATCCCTGTTTTTTCTTTTTCATCATTATTTATATGGGAAAGGAGAAATTAAGAAACAGATGACTTTTAGCTGTATAGATAGGCAGATAAATGATGTCATATTTGGGCTTGATAGACAAGACAGAAAATCACCAAAGCTAGATATAGTAACTGGATGACATAGAGTTGTCTTTCTTCAAGAGACAATGGATATATTCTGTTTCATGCACAATATTTGCTGAGATTCCAGTAAACTCAAAGTTCTGTGGAAGCTTGGCAAACGCTTTCAAATGAACATACAGGAAGAAGTATGTGTGTATATAGGTTTGAGGACTATAGCAGATAATTTTTGTTGGCCAATCTAATGCCTGTTTCTTACCTCTACCATAAAAATTTAGAAAAGTATTTGATTTTCTAACATTTCTTACTCCTACAATGGCCATATTATGCAATTCTAGCCCATAAGTCTTCTGGAGGACCTCACAGAAGGCTTTCCTTTCTTTATGGAGAAAAGGGTCAGATAGGGCTGAGGTAACCCCTTTTGCTTGCTTTGACTTTAGATGTTGTGTTAGTTTTGCTTTACTGTGACCAAAATACCTGATGAGAACAATATAGAGAAGGGAAAGTTTATTTTGGATGATGGTTCCAGAGATTTAGTCCATGGTCGATCAAGTTCCTTGCTCTGGTGAGGCACTACATCGTGGTGGAAGGGCTTGCCAGAGGGAAACTCTTTAGTTCATGGCAGCCAGGAAGCATAGCAGGGAGGAAGGGGCTGCAGGGAAGATGAACCCTTCCAGGGCATGCCCTCAGCAGCCTGCCTCCTTCAGTCACACCTGCCTGCCTACAGTTACCATCTCAATAGTCCATTCAAACTAGGATGAACTGATTAGGTTATAGCTCTCACAAACCAATCATTTTGCCTCCAAATATTCCTGCATTAACACAGGAGCTTTTGGGGGTATAACTCACATACAAACCATAACATTCCATCCCTGGACCCCCCAAATTCATGTCCATCTTACAATGCAAAATGCATTTAGTTTATCTCCAAGAGTTCCATAGTCTATTCAGTTCCAACATTGCTCCAAAGTCCAAGTTCAGAGTCTCTGAGACTCAAGGCAAACTCCTGGCTATGAACCCCTATAAAATTGAAATCAAGTTACACACACACACACACACACACACACACACACACACACACGTATGCATAAAATATCTCTCTCTCTCTCTCTCTCTCTCTCTCTCTCTCTCTCTCTCTCTCTCCAATATACAGTGGCACAGAGTAAACATTCCCATTCCTAAAGGGAGGAATAGGGGCATAGAAAGAGGGATGGGACCAAAACAAGATTGAAATCAAGTCAGCAAATAAACAAGTCTTATATAATGTCAAATAAAAGTATTATAATGTCTAGGACACATGGTAGTGAGACATTCTCTCCAGAGCCTTGAGCAGCTCCAACCCTTTGGCTTTGCTGGTTGCAGCATGTATGGGCTCTCTCCCTAGCTGGCAGCTTTGCTTGGCAGACAGTCCACATTACTGGCATCTCTTAATTCCTGAGGTCTCCATTCCAGCTTTGGCTTCATCATTACAGCTTCATGCATCATCCTCTTGGGCAGCACAGGAATTACCACCCTGATACACTTTGCTTAGCCTCCCAGACCTTTGAAATATAGAAGCCTCCCTGACCCCTTAACTCCAGCATCCTGCATTCCTGCAAAACCAGCATCACATAGATAATGCCAAGGTCTGAAGACTACTCATATAATATCTGGTCCCCTTGGAAGTTGCAGCAGCTTCTGAGTGCCTGTGTAACTGAACATTGTAAAACAACTTCCTAGGTCACCTGTGTGAGCAGGGTGACCCCATGATCTTTTCTCAAAGGAATTTTCCCTTCTACATCCTTGAACCTGCAATGGGTATGGTCTTTCAAATTCCTGAGATGCCCCAAAGTCATCTTTCCTATTGTCTCCATACAAAGAATTTACCATCTCTTTAGCAGCTATAATTTCTTTAACCACCACAACTTCCTTGGCTCCAGTTTTACTTGCAGTTTTCTGGTCAAACTGCAAGTATTTAATATCCTCTGGCTTTGTTACCACCTCCCCCCTACCCTGATTCTTAAGTAAACCTAGCTAAAAATCTGTCAGCAAAATTCATGCCACTAACTGCTGTGCTGTCTTGAAATTTCCTCCACCAGATTAAAGTCAGCCTCACACAGTCATGGGCAAAATGTAGGCAACTTCTTTGCTAGAATGTAACATGGTAGCCTCTATTCCAATTCCCAACTGAACACCCATTTTCTTCTGAAACTTTATGAACACAGTCTGCATTCCTATTGTCATTCTGGTCTTCTGAATTCCTACCAAAATAGCTGATTAACTCCACTTACAATATTCGAAGACTTCTCCAGCCTGCATCCCCAGACTTTTTCAGATTTCTCCCCCAAACTAGTTCCAAAGACTTCTGAACCACATGGTCAGGTTTCTCACAGCAACAACCCCACTCTTGGTACCAATTTTTTGTGTTACTTTACTTTGCATCCCGTGACCAAAACACCGGATAAGAACAAATTAGAGGAAGGAAAGTTTATTTTGGCTCACGATTTAGTCTGTGGCCAACCAAGTTCCTTGCTCTGGGCCAAAGGTGAGTCAGCACATCATGGTGGAAGGGCTTGACAGAGGGAAACTCTTATGTTCATGATAGTAGCCAGGAAGCGGAGGAGGGGGTAAGGAACTGTAGGGAAGATGAACTTTTCCAGGGCGTGCCCCAATGGCCCACCTCCTTCAGTCACTCCACCTGCCTAGTTACCACATCTGTTATTCCATTCAAACTAGAATGGATTGATTTAGCTGCAGCTCTCACAATCCAATCATTTTACCTCCAAATATTTCTGCATTAACACAGGAGCTTTGGGGGGACCTCTCATATCCAAACCATAACAGACATGGTGCTTGAAGCTTCTGTGACTATTTTGGAACCATTAAGCAATAATCATGAGTGCAAAAAGTTAATAGGAGGATGGAGAAAAAATATTGGCAATATTGTTGACCTCAATGGTTAGTAATGTTATGCTCGAATTCGGGACCCCCAAAAGACCACCAGAGACCAAGATTGATGTAAGCAGCAAAGAAGTGTTTATTTCGAGCTAGCTCAGTCCTCCACGCACACACAGCAACTGGCAACGCTGAGAGCCCCGAGCCCAGGGTTTGCAGCAGTTTTATACACTCTTTGGGGAAGGCAGGGACTTCACATAGCATCTCTTAGTAAATCATCACACACTGCGGGAAAATCATAAAACAACTCTAAAACATGATTAGCACATTCACTGGTGGGAACAAGTTGGGTAGGGGTGACTAGTTACTACAAGAAGGGGATTCCTTTGAACTGATTGGTTTAAGCCAAGAGGGGTATACATTATCAACCACCATAAACTACTGGGAGGGGGGCTGGGTATGTGGCTCAAGTGGTAGAGCGCTCCCCTGGCATGTGTGCGGCCCAGGTTTGATCCTTAGCACCACATACAAACAAAGATGTTGTGTCTGCCAATAACTAGAAAATAAATATTAAAAAATTCTATTTCTTTTTCTCTCTCTCTCTTTAATAAGTAAATAAATAAACAAACAAACAAACAAACAAACAAACTACTGGGAGGATCATCTGGCATCCCAGGTATTTCCCTGTCTCATGCTGATTGATGGCTGCTGGGGGTTGCTATGGATCCCCACCTAGCCTGACTAAGTCAGGGACACCTGGTGCAGGGGATATCTCCTGTTATTTGTAGATAAACAACTTAGCTGTATGGGAATGTGCCCAGGAGTGCTTTGTGGGTCTTTCCAAGGACAAGGGAAAGGCTTTGATCTGAGGTACAGGCTGGTTTCTCAGTAAACCAACCTTAGCAATTGCTCAAGTTTTCTTGCCTTATGAGAGAAACTAGTTCATATTTGCTTAAGGTATTGTGAACTGTGTACCTAATAGCTGATGGCATCCTAAGGGCCAAAGATGTGTGGGACAAAAATCATGTTTTAAAACAGGAAGCCAGAGGTTCATTCAGGGGCTGGGTTTGCTCTTGTAACAACATACTCTTAGGACAGCTTAGAGTTCCCATTAGAGCTACTTTAATTCCTTCTGAGGACAGCTCCCACCATGACCTAAGGACCTTGCACTCAGCTTCACCTTTTTTTTTTTTAATGAAGATTAACACACAAAGCAAATATTAAAACTCAGTATAAATACCTGGACTGATATAATGTCCATTTTTGGATGATTTTTTCTTCTATTTAAATGTTTTTTTTTAATCTCTAAAGAAATCTTAAAGTGCTAACTTTATATAAAACAGACAAATTGTTCAAGTAATTAAGCCAATTTTTATATAACTAAACAAGGAACTAAAAGTAAACGTTAAGTGAAACAGAAGATATACCTGGAGGAAAAAACTGACAAGTTGTATCTGGACAGAGCAATAGAATGCTATTATATCATTGATACTTAACTGGTCATTCCCCAGTGTTAAAGATTAAACACTCAAGAAATGCCAAGGCAAGCATAGAAAGCAAGTTTTATTTAAGAGAGGGACAGAGATGCAGACTTTCCCAGAGAGAAGTGGGGCCCAAAGCTGAGTGCTTATGGGAGGGGGTGGTCTTGTCTCTTATAGATCCAAGAATTCCCCTCTCACCTTCTCTTCTCCATGTACTTGCCTAAGGGCAAGAAGGATCAGCACTGGGGATAATGGCTTGCATTGGAAGTATGAACCCTGGAGATTGAACAGGGAAGTGAGATGGATTTGGAGGTTAGCTGTTAGTTACCCATTGTCTTTTCTTTGATAACCAGCCCTCATCTTCTCAACCCTCATCATTCATTCATTACCTACAGGGCCAGGCCTTCTGTCACTGCCTCAGTTTGTTGAGGAATGTGACATTTCCTGTTCCCTCAGGCCAGACAGGGCTGTGGGCACATTGCTTTTTGGCTAAGAAAGCATGTGGGGAGTCAGAACTGGGGGCTCATTTTATAGAATGATTCTCTTAACTTCACATTCTCATCTATTTGTCCCCTTACAACATTGTGGCCTTCTCATTTTGATTGAACACATAAGCTACAGTTAGGTATCTGCTAGTTTTAGTACACAAATTCCCTTGGATTTGCTAAAATGTGTACTACAATCAATAGGTACACATGAAATCCTAAGGAAAAGCATGTCTCTTAAAAAAATCAACATTGCACACTAATTAAAGCAATCTTAAAAGATTGTTCTACTACTATAAACGAATCTAAAAAGTAATAGATCTTAACAAACTAAGAACTGCACTCTTGTCCAAAAGTTAATTACTCCTGCCCTCACTGCTTTTTCAAGGAAGTACATAGTAACAAATGGCAATTGAGGTATTTGCTACAATGTTTTTCCTTGCTAAAAGAAGGATCCCAGAAGATACAAACAAAATCTTCCTCAGTCACTTTGACTGCCAAGTCTTCCTTTGCATCTTTTGTACCAGCTTCTTGTGGAACTGGATGAGCCCCATGCTGAAACATTGTCATGTAGGTCTCTTCCATCATGACTGTGGATGCCTTTATCTTTATCAGTTTCCTGAGATTCTTTTACTGCCACAGTAACAGGAGGTAGGCTTTACCTTTTAAAGGTTTCACACCATTTCCCTACACTGCCACCCAGGACCAGGCTTCCCATACATGGATAAGAAACCATAATCGAACCATAGCAACAGGCATCTTCTTAATATGTGGCCCAGTCCACATTTTTACTTTTTGGAATAGATTGTTGGCATAGCTCAGCCTTGCACTTTTAATATAATTGGGGAACACCATCTGAAATTTGGTTTCCCATATTGAATTGTATGAAATGCTGAAAATGTTTACAGCCACATAAAAATCTTCAGAAAGAAATTGCCAAGTCTAATAGAATAGGTTTAATATAAAGTCATGGTTTTTGTATAGAGTAATCTTTTAGTTCTGCATTATCAACTGCTGGTAAATTTTTATTACTTCCAAAGTGATATTTTACTCTATATGTTTTATATCAGAATATGTACTTTTCCTTCCAGTTGGTCCTTTAAAATGTTTTCATCGTTTCAGAAAATAATTTTTTCCAGTTGTTTACTTAACTCTATGGGGGTTCAAGATTTTGCTTTTCTATTTTTGCCCTTCTAAAAATTATTTAGTGGTAATAGTCATGTGGCCTGTGTTTTATACCTTAAAAAGATGCTTGAACACCAACCAGAGGGAAATCTGAGGTTAAGGAAAACAGACATCTTTCTTTGGATGCAATTTATAGAAAAATCATATTTGACCTTCAAGGAAAGGTAGGTTTTTTGTTGTTGTTGTTGTTGCTGCTGCTGCTTATTCACACATAGACAAGTTGTGATCTAAATTTTCCTAGAAAAATATTTTACTCCAAAGATTTTGTTCATTTAGATTGAAGCCTAAAATTGAAAGCTTTAAAAAATAATCTGAAGGGGCATGGTACTGCAAATTATTACTAGATCTAAATGCATAAGAAATATTTGAGTGTTGAAATGTGTGGTCTTTACTGTGATTTTCTTGCTGCCTTCATACATAATAGTTTTGTTTTCCTTTCCTGACACACCTGAGTAAAGGTGGCAAAAACTACTAATGTTTTAATATTATCAATGTTAACATCTGAGTGAGAGATTGAATGGATGTTATAACTCCCCCATCCTCTGCCCTTGGGGTACAAACTGTCAAATCTCAACCACTGTGTAAAGGACTTAGAGTGAACTTTAACTTATTGCATTGCTCTACTAAAAATAATAGCTTGTTATTTTAAAATCCAAATATTAGTGTTTTTTAATCATTCCTTTTTGAAAGCAATTCAAAGAAAAAAAGAGGCATTCTTAAAATTATAAAGCAAAATCCAATCAAATGTATTAAGCTGCAGTGTACACAAGGCAAAAAATTCTAGAGTGCATTAAAATTTAATTCTTCTCTTCTGTGTGACTATGTATTGTACCACAGTAGTTTCATAAAATAATATAAGAAAAGTAGGTATGGTAATGAGCTTTGAAGGAGAAAATTTAAGACCCATTACCTCTTTTTAGATATTTTGTAAGATCTCTTCCTCTGACTCAACAAGAAAATTTTAAGACCTTGATGAAATGACTTATTAATGTTTTATCTTTATGGAAATAGTATGTGACCCTTCTGCTGCTCCTCATTCCATTTTTTCTTTTCTATAATAATATAGTTAAAATCCTTGAAGTATAAAAATCTGAGAACCTTATAACTTAGATCATATAAAATATTTAGTTGCTAGATCCTGTGGACATGGAATTAACAATAAACCATACCATCTTCTGCTCTGATAAGATTAGTTTATGTATATAACTTGGAAATCTTTTCTGTATTTTATATCATAGATGAGTCTTGTTTTTAGAAAACTTTTAGGAAGTGAAAAATAGAAAGGTCCACATGATATGATAAGCAACCATTGAATAAAAAGCTTTTGTATCTGGCTTCCCTTTTGTTGAAGAGAGGCTAGAGCGGCTCATTCCCATTCACTAGGTCCCTTTTAGTTACAGAGATGGGATAGAGTCATGAGGGGTTCTGATGATACTTTGGGCTCTGTTGCTACTGTAGGGGGAGGTCATACCTAGTTGCTTCTTTATAATATATTGTATTTTAAACTCATCAATTGGAAATTTCTTGATGAATCTGCTCCTTTCTTAATGTTAACAGTATTTTGGTTAAAGAATAATTTATATACTACAAAGTACACAGATCTTAAGAGTAGAGCTCAATCAATTTTGACATGTGTAGTGAAAGAATAAAATGTATTCTGTACACCCACAATGTATCTAAGACTTAGAGACTGCTTTTGCTAAGAGTACTGGCTCTTCACCTGGACCCACAGATGCCCAGTGAATAACTAAAAGCAAGATAGTAGCTTAGCATCACTGCCTCCATTTTGCATCTGTCTCCTTTGCTCTGAGTCCTTCTTCTCTGAAGTAAATTGGATTAAAAAAATGTCTGATGGATAATGAAAGCACAAATAACCAAGATGGGAGCAGACCTCAACAGATCCAGTGATTCCTTTTATTAAGCTGCGAAGTCAATCAGTCAAGCATTGGAGGGGCTCATTTTCAGGGTAGAAAATGGCCCCTTACAAGAGGGGTCTGTATTTTATAGTAAATTACAATGAGGGTTATTCACTCATTGGAGACTTCAGCAGAACATGCCAGTCAGGAAATTATAAAAGTCTGAAACCCATTTTTTCTGGGAAAGGATCAAGTCTCAAGCCCAGAATTCACTACTTATCTTCTTCCTCCAGGGTCCATTGTCACTGAAAAAGGATTAATGTTTCCCTTCTTCCCAGGGATTTTCCATATCCTTCATATAAATATCATATGACAAGATTATGTACCAGATCCCATCTGACTAATTTGACCACAGTTTGACCAAGACTGCTTGATTATGCATGCTTTTTGCCCCATTCCTGCCCTGTTTTGTTCTGTGCACTATTTAAACTTGTAACTCATGTTAGTCCCTAGACAGGCTGAGGATGGTTGGTCCCCCTTCTCTTCCTCCCATAACTATATTGAATAAATTCACTTTCTGCCTTTCATCATTACTGTTTCCATTTGGTTTCTGGGGCAATTGGCTGGATCTGATTTGTTCGGAGTCCCTAAATTCAGGTCTAGGCCTTCTGGCCTAGGGCTCCATTTGCATTAATACTTCTGACATTAAATATGTGTGTTTTCTACACCAAACAGTTTTCCAGTTTCCTACAGATACCATCTGAGTGGACTACAATTCAATTCTCTGACACTAATTACCCAGAGTTAGCACAGATCCCATGGATTAAGGTTTTGGCACCACAGTACTGTCCCTTAGGTGCCAATTGAAAGTCAGACATCTACTGCACTTAATGATTGCTTGACTATAAATTGGGAGTTGCTATGACCTTCCCTTTGGGTTTGATAATTTGTTAGAATAGCTCATAGAACTTACGAAAATAGTTTACTTATGATTACTGGTTTATTATAAAAATGTGTAATTCAGGAATAGCCAAATGGAAGATATGCATGGCATAAGATACCACGGAAGGAGCACAGAGCTTCCATGAATTTCCTAGGCATGCCGTTCTCTCCTAGCACTTATAGGTGTTCACCAACTTGGAAATTCTCCAAACTCTGTTGTTTAGATTTTTTTTTAGGTTCCATTACATAGACATTATTAAAATTAATTCATGAGTATTTGTGATTTGAACTAAATCTCTAGTTCTTTTCCCCTCCCTGAAAGTCTGGGAGTAGAGATTAAAGTACCAACTCCCTAATCACATGGTTGGACCAGCCTCATCCTGAAACTATCTAGAGGCCTCCAACCACTAGTTATATCATTAGCATACAAAAAGACACTTGTAACTCCAGAGAAATTGCAAATGTGGTTGTACCACTTAACATCCCCACCAGTAATAAATAAGAGCTCCATTTGTTCTGCATTCTCACTAATATTTGATGTTGTCAATCTTTTTGATTTTGGCCATTCTGGGGATGTGCCAGTGGTATCTTATTGTGGTTTTCATTTGCATTTCTCTGACATTGAGTATCTTTTCTTATGTTTATTGGCTTTTTGTGATACTTCTTTTGTGAAGTGTCAAAATCTTTCTATAAGAAGTCTATATATTTTCTTTATTTACCCATAATGTTTATTTATGTACACATATAAATGTATATATATTATAAGTTATTAAAGCTATATACAGGTATTATATATAGGAAAGTTTTAAAATACAGGTAAACAACTTGGCATTTTTACAAAATGTTTTATGTAATGCCTACAATTTTATAAATTAAATGTATCACTTAACATTTTGACACATTTATGAAATGACTTTTTTATTAAAAAAAAACCCAGCCTCACTTTTATTTTTTTTCTTCCTTTTTTTCTTTTTTATTGATTTTTTATTATATATGACAGTGAAATGCATTACAATTCATATTACACATATAGAGCACAATTTTTCATATTTCTGGTTGTATATAATATAAAATATATTCACACCAATTCGTATCTTCATACATGTACATTGGATAATGATGTTCATCACAATCCACCATCATTTAGAAATGATTTTGATGATGTCCCCCTGCCCCCTCTCTTCCCCTCCTGCCCCTCTACCCTATCTAGAGTTCATCTATTCCTCGGCTCCCCTTCCCTACCCCACTATGGATCAATCTCCTTATATCAGAGAAAACATTCGACATTTTTTTTTTTTGGGGATTGGCTAAAGGAGTCTTTATATATTTTCTACGTTAGTTCTTTGTTGGATATATGTGCTATGAATATTTTTGTTCATATTTGTGGCTAGCCTTTACTTTTTAAATCACATCTTTGAGGAGAAATTTAATTTCTTTTTTTTTTTTTTGTAATGCTAGAGATTGAACACAGGGCCTTGTGCATGTAAGGCAAGCACTCTACCAACTGAGCTATATTCCCAGCCCAAATTTAAAATTTTGATGATGTCTTGATATAATTTTTCTTTAATGGTTAATGCTGTTTGGGTCCTAAGAAATCTTTATCCAAAATTGTGAAGATATTTCCTAAAGTTTTCTTCCAGAAGCTTTATAAATTTAACTTTCACATTTAGGTCTGTGCTGCATCATAAATTAATTTTTGTATAAGATGTGAGGTAGGAGGTTACGGCAAAGTAAAGGTCTCCAGCTGGCATAGGTTTAACTTCTACTGTATTTGTTGGTCAGAAATTTCAAAAGGCTCCTCAGTTACAAGGAAGGGAGAGAAATTCCACATGTTGATGGAGTAAGACTGAAGGAATTGATGTTGGCCATCTTTGGGACAGGCTATTGTGTTCCTACCTAGAATGCAATTGATTTTTGATTATTGACCATATATCCTGTGGTCTTACTCAATCCACTCATTAGTTTGAGTAATTTGTTTGTAGGTTCTTTTGGATATTCCATACATAATTCTTCTATCTGAGACTATAATTTTACTTTCTTTCCAATTTTTAATGTTTTATTTTATGCTCCTAATGTGCTGGTTAAGACCTCTAGTATGTTGGTGACTAGAACTAGTGAAATTGAACATCTTTGCCTTGTTTATAATATTAGGGAAAATACTGTCAACATTTCAACATTAAATGTGTTAACTGGAGATTTTCAGTAAATATTGAAGTAATTTCTTTTCTTTTTTTCTTTTTTCAGTGTGGATCTATTAGTCAAAAATTTTCTCAGGTTTTGTTTTAAAGTATCATTATTTTTACCTTCATTTCCTAAAGAATGTTTTTTTTATAGCATTCTAAGAGGAGGAATTTTTATTCTATGGACACTTGGAAGATATAATCTTGTTATTCTGAATTGAATGTTCAGTTATTTGTAAGACTTTAACCTATCCCTGTACATACTTCTAAGTCTGTAAATATCCCTCTAAATGCTGCGTTTTTAAATCATAAGTTTTTTAAACATATTTTCACAATTAAAGTGTTCTAATATCTATTTTTAAATTTCTTTATCGACCCTTTATTTCTAGTTTAATGTCATTGTGGTCAGAGAAATAATTCTGAATAATTTCATTCCTTTGAAATTGTTCAATATTTATTTCCTTTGATGTACACCTGGGAGTGGTATAGCTGGATCATGTGGTAGTTCTATTTTATTGTTTGGGGGAATTCTTATACTGTTTTCCATAATGACTAAAGTAATTTAAAGTCCTACCAACAGTGTATAAGGGTTCACTTTCCCCCACATCCTTGCCAGGATTTATTTTTCTTTGTTTTCTATAATAGTCATTCTGATTAGGGTGAGATGGAATCTCATTGTAGTTTTAGTCTGCATTTCCCTGCTAACTAAACATTTTTTCACATGCTTATTGGTCATTTGTACTTTTTTTTTTTTACACCAGGGATTGAAACCTGGGCGCTTATCCACTGAACCTCATTTCCAGTCCTTTTTACTTTTTAGATTTTTTCCTACTTTCTTTTTACTGGTACATTATAGTTGTAAATATGATGGCATTTGTTGTTAGGTATTCATACATGCATACAATATAAAATATAACAAAGCAATTTGACCAAAATAACTCCTACCACTTCCCTCCTCATTCCCCATCTTCCACTCCTTGGACCTCATTTCCAGTCCTTTTACTTTTTAGATTTTTTTCCCACATTTTTTTTTTACTGTTACATTACAGTTTTACAAATGATGGCATTTATTATTAGATACTCATACATACATACAATATAACAAAGCAATTTGACCAAGATAACTCCCCAGCACTTCCCTCCTCATTCCCCATCTCCCATTCCTTGGACCCTTTCTTCCACTAATCTGCCTTTGATTTTCATGAGATTTGCTCTTATCTCTCTTTTCCTTTTCTTCTGTAGCTTCTGCATAGTAGAGAGAACATTCAACCCTTAACCTTCTGAGTTTGACTTATTTCTCTTAACATAGTATTTCCTAGTTCCATTCATTTTCTTGCAAATGACATAATTTAATTTTTCTTTATGGATGAATAGAACTCCCTTGTAAATATACCACATTTTCTTCATTCATTCATCTGTTGATGGACACCTAGGCTGGTTCCATAGTTTGACTATTGGGAATTGTGCTCCTATAAACATGGATATACAGGTACCACTGTAGTGTGGTTTATTGTTTGGGGGAATTCTCATACTGTTTTCCATAATGAACTAAAGTAATTTAAAGTCCTACCAACAGTGTATAAGGGTTCACTTTCCCCCCACATCCTTGCCAGGATTTATTTTTTTTTAAGATAAATATCAAGGAGTTCTATAGCTGGCTCATATGGTAGTTCCATACCTAGCTTTCTGAGGAACCTCCATACTGATTTCCATTATGGTTGTACTAATGTATAATCTCATCAACAGTGTAAAAGTGTTCCTTTTTCTCCATATCCTCTCCAGCATTTATTATTATTTGTATTCTTGATGACTGCCACTCTGACTGGTATGACATGAAATCTTTGTATAGTTTTGATTTGCATTTCCCTAATTGCTAATGATGTTTAATATTTTTTCATACATGTGTTGGCATTTGTATTCATTCTTTTGAGAAGTGTCTGTTTAGTTCATTTGCCCATTTCTTAAAAAAAATTTTTTTAATATCTTTATTTATTTATATGTGGTGCTGAGGATCAAACGTGTTAGGGGAGTGCTAGGCGAGTGCTAGGCGAGTGCTAGGCGAGTGCTCTCCCACTGAGCCACAACCCCAGCCCGATCAGTTGCCCATTTCTTACTTGATCCTTTTTGATACAGAATTTTTTTGAGTTCTTTATATATTCTGGATATTAATCCTCTGTCAGGAGTAGCTAGCAAAGATTTTTTTCCCCTTCTGTATGTTCTCTCTTCACATTCCTAATCATTTTCTGTGCTCTGCAGAAGCTTTTTAATTTGATGCTATCCCATTTATGAACTCTTGGCATTATTTTCTGAGCTTTAGGGGTCCTATTGAGAAAGTTGTTGCCTTGCATATATGCTAGACTATTGACCCTACATTTTCTTTTAGGAGTTGCATAGTTTTTGGTTTAATTCCTAGGTCTTAGATGCATTTTGAGTTAATTTTTGTGCAGGTAAGAGATAAATATCTACTCCTATTCTTCTACATATGGAGAACCAATTTTCCCAGAACCATTTGTTAATAAGGCTATCTTTTCTCTGGTGTATGTTTTAGGCATCTTTGTTAAGGATCAGATGACTCTGTGTGAGTTTATCTTTGTGTCTTCTATTCTGTGTTATTGCTCTGTGTATCTGTTTTTATTCTAGTACCATGCTGTTTTTGTTACTATAGCTCTGAAGTATAATTTGAAATCAGGTATTGTGATGTCTCCAGCATTGCTTCTTTGGCTTAGAATTGCTTTGGCTATTCTGGTCTTTGCTCTTCCAAATGAATTTTGGAATTATTTTTTCTAGTTCTGTGAAGAACATCATTAGTATTTTAATGGGGATTGTATTGAATCTGCTGTTGGTACTATGGCCATGTTAATAATATTAGTTCTGCCTTTATAGTTTTCAATGTAAAGATAGTTCACCTCCTTGGTTAGGTTTATTCCTAGTGTGGCTTTTTTTTTTTTTTTTTGAGGCTATGGTAAATGGAATTCCTGATTCCTTTTTCAACAGATTTGTTGTTGGTATATAGGAAAGCTAGAGATTTTTGTATGTTGATTTGTACCCTGCTGCTTTGCCAAATTTGTTTATTAACTCTAGCAGTCTTTTGGTGGAGTTCTTTGCATCTTGTAGGTATAGGATCATATCACCTGTAAACAGTGTTAAATTCTTCCTTTCCTATTTTTATCTGTCTTCTTTATTCTCTCGCCTAACTGATCTGGCTAAGATTTCTAGCACTCTATTAAACAGGATTGGTGAGAATGGACATCCTTATCTTGTCCCAGATTTTGAAAAAAAATGCTTTCAATTTGTTCCCATTTACTAGGATGTTGGCTTTGGGTTTTTCATATATAGCCTTTATGATCTTGATTTAGGTTTCTTCTAATCCTAGTTTCTTCAGTGTTTGTTTGTTTGTTTTATCATGAACGGGTGCTGCATTTTGTCAAAGGCCTTCTCTACATCTGTTGAGATGACTAAGTGATTTTGGTCCTTCTGTTTATGTGATGAATTACATTTATTGACTATCCTTGCATCTCTAGAATAAAACCAACTTGGTCATGGTATCCAATCTTCTTAATATGTTTTGAACATGATTTGCTAATATTTTATTAGGTATTTTTGCATCTAAGTTCATCAGGGATATTGGTCTATAGTTTTCTTTCCTTCATGTGTCCTTATCTGGTTTTGGTATGAATGTGATGCTGGCTTCATAGAATGAATTTGGAAGTATTCCATCCCTTTCTATTTTATGGAAAAATTTGAGGTGTATTGGCATTAGTTCTTCTTTAAAGGTTTGGTAAAATTCAGCTGAGAATTCATCTGGTGTTGGCCTCTTCTTTGTTGGAAGGGTTTTTATTACTACTTCTGTTTCAATGCTAGTTATTGGTCTGTTTAGGTTTTCTATGTCCTCCTGATTCAATTTTGGCAGATGTATTTGTCTAGAAATGTATCCATTTCTTCTAGGTTTTCCAATTTATTGGAGTATAAATTTTCAAAATAGTCCCTAATGATACATTGGATTTCTGTGAAGTCTTTGGTGATTTTCCCTTTTTCATCTCTAATTTTATTAATTTGGGTCTTCTTTTTATTTTGGTTAATTTAGCTAAGGGCTTATCAATTTTGTTTATCTTTTCAAAAACCAACTCTATTTCGGGGCTGGGTTTATGGCTCAGCAGTAGAATGCTCGCCTAGCATGTGCAAGGCCCTGGGTTCGATCCTCAGCACCACATAAAAATAAATAAATAAATAAATAAAAGCATCAAAAAACCTGTATCTCATTGATCCTCTATATTTTTTATTCTCAATTTGATTGATTTTGGCTCTGATCTTATTTCCTTCCTTCTATTGGTTTTGGAATTGGTTTGTTCTTTTTCAAGGGCCTTGAGTTGCATCGTTAGGTTGTTTACTTGGGATCTTTTTTTTATTTTTTTCTTTGTAGGCAGTCAAAGTTATAAACTCTTCCTCTTTGAAATGCCTTTATAGTGTCCCAAAGGTTCTGATATATTATATCACTATTCTCATTTGATTCTAAGAATTTAAAAAATGTTCACTTGATATCTTTTGTCACCAGTTCATGATTTTAAAGTATATTCTTTAGGCTAGGGATATTTTTTGATAGAGTGCTTGACTAGCATGCACAAGGCTCTGGGTTCAATCTCCAGTACCACACAAAAAAGTATATTCTTTAATCTCCATGTGTTTATATAGTTTCTTTAAGGTTTACTGTGTTGATATCTAATTTCATATCATTATAACTTAATAAGAAGCAAGGAGTTTTATTAATTTTTCTAAATTTGCTAGGAGTTACTTTGTGATCTAAAATAGTGTCTATTTTGGAGAAGGTTCCATGAGCTGCTGAGAAGAAAGTATATTCAGCTTTCATGGATGAAATATTCTATAGACATCTTTTAAGTCCATTTGATTTATAATATTATTCAGGTCCAAAAAGCCTTTGCCCAGTTTGTTTGTTTTTATTTAAGTCCTTAGCTAAATTAACCAAAACAAAAAGAAAACTCATTTAGTAGTGAGAGAAGTGTGTTGAAATCACCCAGTAGTATTGTACCAGGGTTTATCTGAGGCTTCAACTTGAGCAGTGTCTCTTTTATATAATTAGTTGCACCCACATTTGGGGCAAAAATATTTATTATTTTGTTGGATTGTTCCCTTTACCAGTATGAAGTGATCTTTTTTTTTTTTTTGTCTCTTCTGATTAATCTTGGTTAAAGTCTGCTTTGTCAGATATGAAAGTAGCTACTCCTGCTTGTTTTGGTATTCCATTTACATTGTATATCAGTTTGCATCCTTTTATGTTCACCCTATGGCTATCTTTCCTGTAAGGCACATCTCTTGCAAACAACATATAGTTGGACCTTATTTTTAAATCTATTCTGCCAGCCTATGTCTTATAATCGGAGAAGTGAAACCATTTGCATTCAATGTTATTATAGTGAGATGTTTACTAATTCTTGCTACTTTGATTTATTTATAATGTTTAATTTAGTTCTGTCTCTCATTTGCTTAGTTACTCTTCAAAAGAGATCTGTTCATTGTGACTTCTGGGGTTTGTTTTTTATTTCTTCTGTGTGGAGTATTTCATTAAGTAAGGTCTAGAGTGCCCATTTAGTTATCACAGTTTCTTTTAGTTTCTGATTATCTTGGAAGGTTTTTATTTCATTTTCAATTTTGAAGGCTAGCTTTGCTGGATATTGCAATCTTGGTTGACAGTTATTTTCTTTCAGGACTTGGAACACATCATTCCAAGCCCCCTGGATTTTGGAGTTTGTGCTAAGAAATTAAAAGTGATTCTGATGCTTTTAACATTCTATTCTTGTCCTGCATGTTACATATTGTAATTATAATTTGTTGTGGAGAGGTTGATTTTTGATCTTGTCTATTTGGGGTTCTGAATGCTTCCCATACCTGAATGTCCATCTCATTCTCAAGGTTTGGAAATTTTTCTATGATTATTTCCCTGAAGAGGTTATCAATTCCCTTAGATTACATATCACAAACTTCTTGAATTTGAATGATTCTTAAATTTTGTCTCCATGTTGTCCCAGAATTCTTGTATATTCTGATCATGGTTACTTATTTTCCTTAATGTTGTCTGAATGCTCAAAGCTGGCATTTTGTCTTCTAGCTCTGAGTTTCTATATTTAGCATGGGTTCCTTTGTTAAAGAGACTTTTAACATTTTATTTGATTTATTATGTCTTTCATTTCCAAGATTTCTATTTGTTTTTTTCAATATTTCTGTCTCTTTATTATTGAATTTCTCATTCATGCCCTGTACTAATTTTTCTCTTAGAATTCATAGGTCATTTTTATAATGATTCTTTTGAATTAATTATTTGATATCTCATCCACTTCAATATCTTTGGGATTAGTTGCTGGTGAATTACAACCATAGGAGGTGTCATGTTACCTTGTTTTTTCATATTTCTTGTATTTATATGTTGGTTTTATGCTTCTATTGAGATGGATTTCTTTTCTGCTCTTATTTGTGGGCCTTTTTAGGGCACAGTCTTCACTTATCAAAGTGTGATTTGGATTGAGACCCCCTCATAGGGGGGTCTGCAGACTTTGTGTTAATTCTCTTGTTTTGCTGTACTTGTGAATGTCCATAGGTGGGACTTGGGTGTGGGGGGTGGTCCACCCCTATCTGTTTCTGCTTGGGGCCTGGTTCTTAGTTTGGTTTTTATCTCTTCTATATTTTGTATTAAAGTATAGCTGATGATTGAGTGTCATTAATTTGTGTGTAGAGCAAGGCATGCTGTCTTTGGTTGAGTTTAGTTCAACAACAGATTCTCAACTTCGTGAGTATGTAGTGTTGTAGTGTCCCTGTAGGTTCTCAGTACCTCACAGAATAGGGCAATCAAACAATAGCAACAACTGATTAAAACAATATGTAGCATTAAAATAAATACCCAATTCCTACTGTGACATCTACAACATTAATTACCACACACACACACACACACACACACACACACACACACACACACTCACAAAATTTTTTAAATAATAAAACAACAAAAACGAAAACAGGAATGGTGGATTCAGCAATTGTCAACAGTAAAAATAATAACCACGAACTAGATCTGGCTTTAAAGCAAACAGCAGGTGTCAACTGTGTTATCAACAGCACTAAACATTACATCAGCATTCATTGTGGGAGCAGGAATTATATAATCCAGTTCTAAAAGATGGTAAAAAATACAGCTAAGAGAAAATAAAATGTTCTAGGAAGGCAGAAAAGAGTTTATAATTTCAAAAGCTGAACAGAGAGAATGCAGAAGATATGTAGAAGTATATGAGGTAGGATGGAGTAGGATATATAGTTAGTTGACGTTTGTCTACACAGACAAGATCAGTGCAGCCCCAGGGTGAAGCTGCTGTAGAGTTCTATGAACAGAGTTCTAGTAGGTTGGACTAAGATCTATTGAGGCCTCAGGAGCTTCATTGGGGGCTGTCTGCTCTGGAGAGATTAGATTAACACACCGCTAGGGCCTGGTAGTTGACAATCTTTGTTGGGAGTTTAGATCTCAGAAGCATCTTAAGAATTCTATTAGTGGGGCTAAAGAGCCAGTCTTCCACATGCTCTGCTGCATAGGAATACAATCTTCCAACACTTAGTCTCTGAGTGTATTCATACTTGCCTGTTTAGATTCCCCACCCAATTCATTTGGTCACATAAGTTTCCAGACTCAAAGAAGAAGCCAGTTGGCCTCCCCTTTGCTTTTCTGCTTTGAATCTGCCTAGGTACAATCTTCTTTGTGCCTATTTCACTACCTTCTTCTAGGTAAATCCTAGGCCACATGGCAGACACTTGCCAGGACAATGTGACTGTGATCTCCTAGCTCCCACAGTAGCTGCTGCAGTGTGACTACCTTGTGATGGCTCTGCCTTAGCTCTCTGTAGCCAGCTGGGAAATGCAGAGTACTTTTCAAGCACCAGTACACAGTGCAACTAAATTGGATCAGTTAAGTTATGGCCTCTTTTCTGATTTCTGTTTTTTCTGTGCCAAATCTGTGTTTCTCCTTATGTTTTCCCTCCCTCTATGGTGAACCAGTGCTGCCTCAGCTACTGCAGCTATAACCAGTTTGACTCTAAACTACTCTTTCTCCTTTGTTTAATATACCCAAATTTGCAAGTCTCTCAGACACTCTGACTAGACAATATTGAATTTTAGTGAAATCCCTCTATCACCCACCTTAACGAGGATCAATATTTCCGCCACTTGAATTTTTTAAAAAAATTATTTATTTATCCTAATTTGTTATACATGACAGCAGAATGCATTTCAAATCATAGTATACAATATATAGCACAATTTTTTGTGTCTCTGGTTTTATACAAAGTAGTGTCACACCATTCGTGTCTTCATACATATACTTAGGATATTGATATCTTTTTCATTCCACCATCTTTCCTACCCCCATGCCCGCTCCCTACCCCTTCCTCCCCTTTGCCTTGTGTAAAGTTCCTCCCTTACTCCCATGCTCCCCTCTACATCCCCATTATGGATCAGCATTCACATATCAGAGAAAACATTCGCACACTTGAAAAAAATGTTTTTTGGGGATTGGCATACTTCACTTAGCATGATAGTCTCCAACTCCATTTATTTACCTGAAAATGCCATGATTTTATTCTCTTTTAATGCTGAGTAATATTCCATTGTGTATATATATACACCACATTTTTTTATCCACTTGTCTACTGAAGTGCATCTAGGTTGGTTCCACAGTTTAGCTATTGTGAATTGTGCTGCTATAAACATTGATGTGGCTGTGACTCTGTAGTATGCTGTTTTTAAGTCCTTTGGGTATAGACCAAGGAGAGGGATAGCTGGGTCAAATGGTGGTTCCAAGTTTTCCAAGGAATCTCCATACTGCTTTCCATATTGGCTGTACCAATTTGCAGTCCCACCAGCAACGTATGAGTGTGCCTTTCCCCCATATTCTTGCCAACACTTATTGTTGTTTGTGTTCTTAATAGTTGCCATTCTGACTGGAGTGAGATGAAATCTTAGTTTTGATTTGCATTTCTCTAATTGCTAGAGATGTTGAACATTTTTCATATATTTATTGATTGATTATGTATCATCTTCTGAGAGGTATCTGTTCCGTTCTATAGCCCATTTATTGATTGGGTTATTTTTTTTTTGGTGTTAAGATATTTGAGTTCTTGGGCTGGGGAATGTGGCTCAAGCGGTAGCGTGCTCGCCTGGCAAGTGTGGGGCACTGGGTTCAATCCTCAGCACCACATAAAGATGTTGTGTCCTAACTAAAAAATAAATATTAAAAAGTTTCTCTCTCTCTCTCTCTCTCTCTCTCTCTCTCTCTCTCTCTCTCTCTCTTTCTCTCTCTAAAAAAAAGATAAAAATTTGAGTTCTTTATATATCCTAGAGACTAGAGATTAGTGCTCTATCTGATATGTGTGTGGTAAAAATTTGCTCCCATTCTATAGGCTCTATATTCACCTCACTGATTGTTTCTTTTGTTAAGAAGAAGCTTTTTAGTTTGAATTTATTCATTCTTGATTTTATTTCTTGCGCTATAGGAGTCTTATTAAGGAAGTTAGTGCCTAATCCAACATGATGAAGATTTGGGCCTCCATTTTCTTCTATTAGGAGCAAGGTCTCCGGTTTAATTCTTAGGTCCTTGATCCACTTTGAGTTAAGTTTTGTGCATAGTAAGAGATAGGCAATTAATTTCATTTTGCTGCATCTGGATTTCCAGTTTTCCCAGCATTGTTTGTGGAAGAGGCTATCTTTTCTCTAAGATATGTTTTTGGCACCTTTGTCTAATATGAGATAACTTATTTATGTGATTTTGTCTTTGTGTCCTCTATTCTGTACCATTGGTTTAACCAGTCTGTTTTGTTGCCATTAACATGCTGTTTTTTCTTAGTATTGCTCTGTAGTATAGTTTAAGATCTGGTAGAGTGATGCCACCTGCTTCACTCTTCTTGCTAAGGATTGCTTTAACTATTCTGGGTCTCTTATTTTTCCAGATGAATTTTATGGCTGCTTTTTCTATTTCTATGAGGAATGTCATTGGATTTTGATTGGAATTGCATTAAATCTGTATAGTGCTTTTGGTAGTATAATCATTTTGACAATATTAATTCTACCTATTCAAGAACAAGGGAAATTTTTCCACCTTCTTAGGTCTTCTTTAATTTTTTTCTTTCATGTTCTGTAGTTTTCATTGTAGAGGTCTTGCATTTCTTTCATTAAGTTGATTCCCAGGTATTTTATTTATTTTTTTGAGTATATTGTAAATGAAGTAGTTTTCCTAGTTTCTTTTTCACAGGATTTGTCACTGATGTACAGAAATGCCTTTAATTTATGGGTGTTGATTTTTATATCTTGCTACTTTGCTGAATTCACTTATTAGTTCTAGAAGTGTTCTGGTGGAATTTTTTGGATCCTCTAGGTGTAGAATCATGTCATTGGCAAATAGTGATAGTTTGAGTTCTTCTTTTCCTATTCTCATCCCTTTAATTTCTTTCATCTCTCTAATTGCTCTGGATAGAGTTTCAAGAACTATGTTAAATAGAAATGGTAAAAGAGGGCATCCCTGTCTTGTTCCAATCTTTAGAGGGAATACTTTGAATTTTTCTCCATTTAGAATGATGTTAGCCTGGGGCTTAGATAGTTTTTACAGTGTTAAGACATGTTCCTGCTATCCCTAGTTTTTCTAGTGTTTTGAACATGAAGCGGAGCTGTATTTTGTCAAACACTTTTTCTGCATCTATTGAGATAATTATCTGATTCTTTTCTTTAAGTCTATTGATGTGATGAATTACATTTATTGATTTCTGAGTGTTGAACCAACTTTGCATCCCTGGGATGAACACCACTTGATTGTGGTGCACTATCTTTTTAATATTTTTTTTTTGTTTTTGATTTGCCAGAATTTTTGCACATTAGAAATATTGGTCTAATGTTTTCTTTCCTTGTTGTATCTTTGTCTGGTTTTGGAATCAAGATGATATTGACCTCATATAATGAGTTTGGAAGTGTTCCCTCTTTTTATATTTCATGTAATAATTGAGGAGTATTAGTAATTAGTTCTTCTTTGAAGGTCTTATAGAACTCAGCTGTGTATCCATCTGGTCCTGTGCTTTTCTTGGTTGGTAGGCTTCTAATTTGTTGATGCTTTCGATATTTTCTATTTTATTGGAGTACAAATTTTCAAAATAATTTCTGGTTATCTTCTGTATTTCTGTAGCATCTGTTATGATATTGATATTTCCTTTTTTATCATGGATGTTAGTAATTTGAGTTTTCTCTCTCCTTCTGTTTGTTAGCATGGCTAAGGGTCTGTCAATTTTATTTATTTTTTTAAAGAACTAACTTTTTGTTCTGTCATTTTTTTCCTATTGTTTCTATTTCATTGAATTCAGCTTTGATTTTAATTATTTCCTGTCTTCTACTGATTTTGGTGTTGGTTTGTTCTTCTTTTTCTAGGGCTTTGAAACATAGTGTTAGGTCATTTTTTGTTGACTTTTTTTTTTTTAAGGAATGAACTCTATGCAATGAACTTCCTTTTACTACTGCCTTCATAGTGTCCCAGAGATTTTTATATGTTGTATCAGTGTTCTCATTTATCTCTAAGAATTTTTAAATCTTATCTTTGATGTCTTTTGCAACCCATTGTTTATTCAGTAGCATATTATTTAGTCTCCAGGTGTTGGAATAGCTTCTATTTTTTATTTTATCATTGATTTTTAATTTTATTCCATTATGATCTGATAAAATGCAGGGTAGTATCTCTACTTTTTTGTATTACTAAGAGTTGCTTTATGGCTTTGTGTATTTTAGAGAAGGTTCCATGTGCTGCTGAGAAGAAAGTGTATTCATTTGTTGATGGATGAAATATCCTTTATATGTCTGTTAAGACTAAGCTAGTGATTGTATTATTGAGTTCTATAGTTTTTTTGTTTAGCTCTTGTTTGGACGATCTATCCAGTGGTGAAAGAGATGGGTTAAAGTCACCCAGAATTATTATTTTGTGGTTTATTTGACTTTTGAACTTGAGAAGAGTTTGTTTGATAAATGTAGATGCTCCATGGTTTGGGGCATATATATTTATAATTGTTACATCTTGTTGATATGTGGTTCCCTTAAGCAGTATGAAATGTCCTTTTTTATCCCTTTTGATTAACTTCTACTTGAAGTCTACTTTATTTGATATGAGGATGGAAACCCTGCTTATTTATACAGTCCATGTCAGTCTTTGCATGTCTTTTCCTATGAGATAAGTCTCTTGAAGGCAGTTTATTGTTGGGTCTTTTTTGAAATCCAATCTGACAGTCTATGTCTTTTGATTGGTGAGTTTAGGCCATTAATATTCAGGTTATTATTGAGACATGGTTTGTACATCTGGTCATTTTTGTTTATTTTTGGTATTTAACTTGACTTGGTTTCTCCTTTGATTGGTTTTTCCTTTAGTGTAATACCTCCCTTTGCTGATTTTCATTATTGTTTTTCATTTTCTCCTCATGGACTATTTTGTTGCGAATGTTCTTTAGTGCAGGCTTTCTAGTTGTAAATTCTTTTAACTTTTGTTTATCATGGAAGGTTTTTATTTAATCATCAAATCTAAAGCTTAATTTTGCTGGATATAAGATTCTTGGTTGGCATCCATTTTTTTTCAGAGCTCAGTATATGTTGTTCCAGGATCTTCTCGCTTTCAGGGTCTGGGTTAAAAAATCTGCAGATATTCTAATTGGTTTCCTCCTATATGTAATGTGATTCCTTTCTCTTATGGCTTTTAAAATTCTCTCCTTATTTTGTATGCACACTACAATAAAAATTTGCATTATAATGTGCCTTGGTGTGGTTCTGTCATGACTTTGTACATTTTATGTCTTGTAAGCTTCTTATATTTGATTTTCCAATTCATTCTTCATGTTTGCAAAATTTTGGTATTATTTCATTGAATAGATTGTTCATTCCTTTGGTTTGGAACTCTATGCTTTCCTCTATCCCAATAATTCTTAAATTTTGTCTTTTTTATGTTATTCCATAATTCTTGAATATTCTGCTCATGGTTTCTTACCGTCTTCACTGTGTGGTCAACATTCTTTTCAAGATTATATATTTTGTCTTCATTGTCTGAGGTCCTGTCTTCCAAGTGATCTAATTTGTTGGTAGTGCTTTCCATTGAGTTTTTAATTTGGTTTATTATTTCTTTCATTTCAAGGATTTCTGTTTTTTTCCCCCAGAACCTTTATTTTCTTATTGAAGTAATCTTTTGCTTCCTGTATTTGCTCATGTAGCTCTTTTTTGAAATGATCTTTTGTTGCCTGTATTTGCTCTCTTATATCATCCTTTAATTCACAGAACACTTTAATTATGTACATCCTAAATTCCTTTTCTGTCACTTCTTCTGTTGTACGGGCTGTGGATTCTAATAATGTGGTATCTTGGTTTGTTTGGGGGCCCTTTCTTCCCTTACTTTTTCATGTATCTTCCCTTCTAGCAGTGTGGATCCAAAGCATTACAGTTTTTACCCTAAAGGCTTATAGTGTCCCTGCAGGGTTCCAATACCTCTCCTTTAAGGGGGAGAACAATGTTAACAGATCCTAATACAAATAATATACAGCCTTAAACCAAGTAGCTGCTTTTAAGAAGTTTACAGTTTTGTCACAATATACAGAAATGGTGAGTTCAATTATTATCTACACTATAAACAGCAGGTCTGCAAAAGGGTCTGCAGTTTCTGATGATGGACAAAGAGCCAGGGGTGAGGTATAGGATGAGATGTTAAGGATGTAGGAGTTGTTAAGGATGAGTTGTTAAGGATGTGTAGATGTTAAGGATGTAAGATATAGTTATTGGATCTTAGAAAGCTTGAAAGAGGAATCTAAAGAAGTTGGTTAGTAGGAGGAGAAGACAGAGAAAGTTATTTTGGGGAGATAAGTAAGTGGAAAAACAATAGAGTACAAAAAACAAACATAAATATTAAGAAAAATAGGAAATAAAAGAATATACAACACAACTATAATATATTATTCAGACATCCTAGTCCTCAGTAGCCTAATTCATGAAAAGTACTTGGTTTCACAAATGTTAGGAATGTGAGGGCACGAGAAGACAGAGAGAGAGAAAAGAGGAAAAAAAATCTCGAAGGAAGATACAAGGATTGTGTTTGTTGGAGATCAGTCTTTCCTGCTTTCCTTCTCATCCATCAGGTGGGGTTATCTATTGTTTGCTGGTATCTCCACCCTCAGGATGGTGAAGGTTATTAGGGAGGGTTGGTCTTGGGGGCGGAGCTCCTGCAGGTGGGGTATAGCGTGTGCTCCCTGATGGAGGAATGCACCCCAAGGATTTCCGTTGGGCCCTGCTTGTGTGATGTGGGTGCCTGGACTTATTTTTCTCCTTATATCACCTGTAGACCTCACAATTCCTAGTCTCTAGTTTCTAAACTGTATCTCACTCACCCCTCCCTTTCTACTTCCCAGTCAAGAAGGTTTGAGAGCTGCCCACCTGTGGCAGAGAGCTGGTTTTGTATTGGGCAGTTCAGGACCCGCATTTGTGAGGTACAGACTAGCTGCATAGAAGCAAGCACTGTGCCGGGTTAGTGGCTGCCAGGGAGAAGAAGGAGTTGGGGACTATAGGTACCTTGATTTTGCTTCTAAGCCCCAGCCAATGTCCCCAGCTGAGAGTTGCCCCAACTAAAGATGGCAACAAAGGTATCCCAAGAGGGAGGTGGCTGCTTTCAGTAGTGGGGTGTTGGGTAGGTGGGGCCAGGTGGTGGCATTGGGTGATGTGATCAGAGATGCAGCTCTTTGGTGTGCAGTGTTGTGGCTGGCGACTATCTCCAGACCCTGTGCATTGTCCCCATGGCAGGCTACCACGTGTAGGGGACTATGGCAATGGTTACAGTGTCCCAAGATAGAGGCCACCAGGGAAGCCCCATGTTGGTAGATGGGGGTTCACTTGGGAGTGGCAGAAGAGATCATGATCGTGGGCAGCGACTGGGTGTCCTGTGGGAGTGCTGATGCTGGGGGTGCTGATGCTGGTGGTCCTGCTCGGGCACCCAGAGGTCCTGTGTGGGTGAATGGCCCGGAGTTTGCCCTGACGCTGAGGCCTGAAGACCTGCACAAGCACAGAAGCTGTGATTCCTGTGCAGAAGCAGCTGTTGGGGGTCTTCTAATAACTCACAGAGAAATAGTATTCACACTACTTGAATCCCAGCTATTCTCCCCATCCCACCCTCCATCCCACTTGAATTTTGAGCCATGGAGCAACTAGCAATGCAGTCTTCCTCTTAACTGCCATCTTGAATCCTTTTTTTTTTCCTTGAGTCAGGATCTTGCTAAATTGCTGAGCCTTAATTTGAACTTGGAATCCTCCTGCCGTAGCCTCCTGAGCTGCTAGGATTACAGGCATGTGTCACCATGCCAGGCACATTTTTACATCTTCTTTTGAGAAGTGTCTGTTCAGCTCATTTGCCATCTGTTGATTAGATTACCTGTCCTTTTGGTGTACCATTTTTTGGGTTCTTTATATATTCTGCATTTTAATCCTCTGTCAGATGAGTAGCTGGCAAAGATTTTCTCCCATTCAGGAGGCCATCTCTTCACTCTTGATTTTTTTTCTTTTGCTCTGTACAAAGTTATTAATTTGATGTAATCCCATTTGCTGGTTTTTGCTTTTGTTTCCTGAGCTACTTGAGGCCTGTTCAGGAAATCATTGCCTATACTTATATCTCAAAGTGTTTCCCCTATATTTTCCTCTAGTGGTTTCAAGGTTTCAGATATTACGTTAAGGTCTTTGATTTATTTTTACTTGACTTTTGTATAGGGTGAGAGATAGTGATCTAATTCCAGTCTTCTACAGGTAGAAGTCCTATTTTTCCAACACCATTTGCTGAAGAGGCTATCATTTCTCCAATTTTTGTTTTTGTCTCTTTTATCAAAAATCATATGGCTATAGAATGCATAGGTTTATTCCTGGGTTCTCTATTCTATTCCATTGGTCTACATGTCTGTTTTTTATGCCAATACCATACTGGTTTTGTTACTATTATTCTATAGTATATTTTGAAATCAGATATTGTGATATCTCCAGAATTGTTCTGTTTGCTAGAATTGCTTTGGTAATTCAGTGTCTTTCATGTTTCCAAGTGAATTTCAGAGTTTTTTTTTCTAGCTAATTCTATTAAGGATGTCATTGGAAATAAAAAAAAAAGGATGTCATTGGCATTTTGATGGGAATTGCAATGAAAATGTATATCACTTTTGGTAGTATGGCCATTTTAACAATATTAATTCTCCCAATCCATGAATATGAGATATCTTTCCATCATCTAGTGTTTTCTTCAACTTCTTTTTACTGTGTTTATAATTTTCATTGTGGATGTCTTTCACTTTTTTAGTTGTTTATTCATAGATGTGTGTGTGTGCACGCTCATGTGAATGTGTGTGTGCACACATATGCTCACACACACACATATGAATCTATTATGAATGGGATTGTTTTCCTTCTTATTTTTAATCTTTTTTGGTGTGTGTGTGTGTGTGTGTGTGTGTGTGTGTGTGTGTGTGTGTTGCTGGGGATTGAGCCCAGGGCCTTATTCCTTATACATACCAGGCAAGTGCTCTACTACTGAGCTATACCTCCAGCCCTGTTTTCCTGATTTCTTTCTCAGCAAAATAATTGTTGGTATATAGGAAAGCTACCTATATGTTTTCATATGTTGATTTTTGTATCATGCTACTTCGCTGAATTTATTAATTCTAAGAGATTATTGTGGACTCTATGGGTTTTCTGAGTGTAGAATAATATCATCTGCAAACAGGGATGCTGTATCTTCCTCGTCTCCTGTTTGTATTACTTTTATTTCTTTCTTTTGCTTGATTGCTGTGGCCAAAGCTTCCAACACTATATAGGAATAGACAAATGGTAAGAATGGACACCCTTGTCTTATTCCTGATTTTAGAGGAAATACTTTACTTCCTCCCACCCCTCACCCCCCCCCCGCATTCAGTATGATGTTGGCAATGGATTTGTTGTGGGTAGCCTTATTATGTTGAGGTATCATCCTAGTTTATTCAGGATTTTTATCATGAAGGGATGTGGAATTATTGAAGGTTCTTCCAGCATCTATTGAGATGATGCAGTTTATGTGGTATATTACATTATTGATTTTTGCTTCTTGAATTAACTTTACATTCGTGGAATGAAGCCATTTTCATCATGGTATATGATCTTTTTCATTGATGTTAAATTCAATTTATAAATAACTTATTGAGGATTTTTGCATCTGTGCTCATCAAAATTATTGGTCTATGTTATTGTATTTTGGGATTACAGGTGTGCACTATTGTGTCTGGCAGTCTGTGTCTTTTAATTGAGGAATGCAGACCATTTACACTCTTGGTTGTTGTCGTTATTATTATTTAAACATCAGGCCCAGTTCTTATTTTTTTAAATATTTTTTTAGTTGTCAATAGACTTTTATTTTATTTGCTTTTATGTGGTGCTGAGAATTGAACCCAGTGCCTCACACATATAGGCAAGCGCTCTACCACTGAGTTACAACCCCAGTCCTGGTTATTATTGAAATGTTCCAGTTCCTTACATTTTGTTGTTTTTCTTTTGGTTGTTTTGAGAATTTTATATTTTTTTCCCTTTCCCTCATTCATCTTAGGGGTTTGATGATTTACTGAAATAATCAGTAAAGAGAAGAGGCTGTTAAGTCTTAGAGATTTAAAAATGTAGGGTCCCTTCCTATTTTTGATTTGCATAAGTACTCTTCTAGTGCAATTTATTCTTTCCTATGCTTTTGTGGTCGTATTTATCTTGCTTCCTCCTCTAGACATAGGATTTCTTTGAATATCTTCTGTAATGCTGATTTAGGGGTCATGAATTCTTTTAGTTTATGCCTATCTTGGAAGGTCTTTATTTCTTTTTTCAATTCTGAAAGATAAATTTGCTGGACATTGTCATCTAGGTTGGCACTTACAGCTTTTAGGCCTTGAAATGTATCATTCCATTCCTTCTGGCCTTTAGAAGTTCTCAGAAATGTGCTGCTGTTCTTGTGGGTTCGTCTTCATAAGTGAATTGATGCTTCTCTCTTGTAGATTTTATTACTCTGTACTTTTGGTATTTTAACTATGATATGTTATGGAGAGGTTCTTTTCTTGTCATGTCTCTTTGAAGTTCTAAGTATGTCAAGGTTTAGATATGAGGTTTAGATATGAACTCATGTGTGAGACAATGCAAGAAGATTCAGAGGTGAAGTGATTAGATGATGATAGTTATAATCCAGTCAGTGGATTAATCTTCTTATATGGATTAACTGAGTAATAACTAAAGGTAGATAGGCTGTGGCTGGAAGAGATGAGTTATAATATGGGTATAAGCTTTTGGGGCTTATGCTTTGTCCCCAGTGAGTGGAGCTCTATTATTGCTTTCTGATTTCCATGTCCTGAGGTGTTTTCCTGCTCTACACTCTTCCACCATGATGTTCTGCCTCACCTCAGACCCATAGCAATGGAGTTGGCCATCTGTGAACTGACCTCTGAAACCATGAGTGCCAAATGAATTTTTCCTCTTCTAAATTGTTCTTGTCAGGTTTTGGTCACAGTGGTGAAAAAGCTGAATAAAACAAAAATGGTTCTACTATCTGGATTTCCATATCATTCTCATGATTTGGAACATTTTCTGTCATTATTTCACTGACAAGGGAGAACAAAACAACACAGAACCAAAAAAAGACAAACACAAGAACAAGAAAAGTCAAATGTTCCTCCTTGATATGATATTTGAAATTGAGATGCTTCTTTCCCAGACCTCTACTTTTGGAATCTGCCAGTGGGGTGGGTCATGGGTCTCAACTGCAATCCAGTGTGTTTCTTCTTACTTCCGAACAAACCAGTTATAGCAGTATTTAGGCTAAGTCTCCACTGCATATTTACCCACTGGCTCAAGCTAAACCAAAGTTGTCTATAGCTGGGACAACTTTAAGAGGACAACTTTAAGAGAGATCCTACAGAATGGGAAAAAAAATCTTTGTCACTTGCACCTCAGATAGAGCACTAATCTCCAGGATATATAAAGAACTCAAAAAACTTAACACCAAAAACAAAACAAATAATCCCATCAATAAATGGGCAAAGGAACTGATCAGACACTTTATAGAAGAAGAAATACAAATGGTCAACAAATATATGAAAAAATGTTCAACATCACTAGCAATTAGAGAAATGCAAATTAAGGCTACACTGAAATTTCATTTCATTCCAATCAGAAAGGCAATTATCAAGAATACAAGTTACAATAAGGGTTGGTGAGGAAATGGGGGAAAGGGCACACTCATCCATTACTGGTGGGACTGCAAATTGGTGAAACCACTCTGAAAAGCAGATTGGAGATTCCTCAGAAAACTTGGAATGGAACCAAAATTTATCCGACTTCTCAGCACATACCTAGAGGACTTAAAATCAACATAGTGACATGGCCACATCAATGTTCATAGCAACTCCATTCACAATAGCCAAGCTTTGGAACCAACCTGGGTGCCTTTCAACAGATGAATGGATAAAGAAAATGTGGTATATAAACACAATTGAATATTACTCAGCCATAAAATGGAATGAAATTATGGCATTTGACAGGAAATGGATGGAACTGGAGGATATCATGCTAAGTGAAATTTTCCAGTCCCACCAAACCAAAGGCCAAATGTTCTCTCTGATATGTGGATACTGACTCTCAATAGGTGGTGGTATAGGGGGTAGACAAGGAGAGAAGAGTGGAGGTTCACTGGATTGAACCGGGACAATATGGGGAAGAAATGGGGGATGAGAATGGGAAAGGCAATAGAATGAACTGGACACAACTCTCCTATGTTCATGTATGAATACATGACTAGTGTAACTCCACATTATGTACAACCACATGAATGGGAAGTTATACTCCATGTGTGTATATGATATGTCAAAATACATTCTTCTTTCCTGTATAATGAAAGGAAAAAGAAAAAATAAGTAACCCTTTTCCCCATATTTTTATATTTTTTCCTTCTGTGACTTCCATAATGCAATCATTTGTTCACTTGATGTTGTCTCATGAGTCTCTTGATGGCTGTCTTGATTCCTTTTAATTTATTTTCTTTTTCCTCTGACTGAGTGATCTCAAAAAGACCTATCTTCAAGTTCACAGATTCTTTTATTTTGTTTGCCCTATTCTTCTATTAAAGCTTTTGATTGTATTTTTAATTTTGTTTTTTTTTTCAGCTCCAGGATTTCTGTTTGCTTCTTCTTTTATGGCATTTATCTCCATTGAATTCCTCATTCAGGTAATGAATTTTTTCCCTAACATCACTGAATTGTCTATTTGTATATAGCTAAGTTTTCTTAAGATATTAATTTTGAATAATTTTACAGGTGATTAATACATTTCCACTTCTTGGGGGTTAGTTTCTTTTTTGGGGAAATTATTATGTTCCAATAATGTGCTGTTATGTTTCCTTGCTTTTTCATGTTCTTGTGGCCCTGCATTGATCTTAATGAATTTTTTGTTACTGTCACCTCTTCAAACTTAAGACTGGTTTTCAAGATTTTTACCTGGGATGGGCCTGAGGATACTGTTTGGGCAGTGTACAGTGGTTCTGGTTCCATGTGGGTACAGTGGTATGACCTCCATGCCGCTTCTTCAGTTGTCATCAATTTAGCTGTGACTGGTTGCCTCAGCAGTGTGGGTGCTAGATGTTTGTGGCACTGATAGTGGCTGCAAAGTTGTTTAGGGAAAGAGCTTTAGGAATCTTCCTGTTCTTGTCTTCTTCATAGTGGAGAGTCTTTGATGAGGTGATCTCTCATAGTTTAGGGTCTGACATATCTCACAGGCACCCACAAACAGCACTAGGATTCAGGGCACAGGTGCATATGGTGACTGTGGAGCCAGATTCCTAGGATCATGGCCTTGCAAAACTACCATATCACCTGAATCGTAGGGTCATTCTCCAAGACATGAGTGAATGCAGTTCTACTATGCCAGGATTTGTTGTTTTGAAGCATAGTCTGGCAGCTCAGGCTCAGGGGGCTGGGATATAGTTATGGTTCGGATTCTGGGTGGTAAGAGGACGAACTGGCATGGCTCCAAAGAAGTGTTTTGGAGGCCCAGGCCTTAGGGACCAGGGCACAGCTATAATTTGAACCAGTAGACCACAGTGGCAGCTCCCACTTCAGGATGAGGTACTCTGCAGTTGAGACTCTGGATCCTGGGATAGTGAGATACAGCAGTAGCCCAGCTCTGTGAGGCTTGGTGCAGCAGTAGCAAGGACCAAGGAATGTCAATATGTCTGGGGGTGCAGGAAAATAGCACAGCAATGACTTTACTTCCCACAGAGGGAAGTATCTCAGCAGCTTGGTCTGTTAGGGACTAGTCTAGTTCTGACTAGTATGGAAGAACATCATACTAGTTTAGCCAAGATTCTGATTCCCTGGCATGTGAGGCACCATATCTCCTTGGCCTCAGAAAGTGTGACTACATGAGTCTATGGAGCCTCTGGATACTTGCGGTTGAGACCCTGCATTAGCTATTATGCTGAAAGATGCAGCTGCTTCTGTGCCAGAGGCTTGGAGTTCATAGGGGATGGCTACTGCCTCACTTTTGACACAAGGGAGTATGTTTGCTCCACATGCAGGTGGCTTGAGATTCCTGGCTAGTGGGGTGCTGCCTCAGCTTTGGCACTAGGGGTATAACTACTCTAGTAGTCTGAGACTCTGGCTCTTTAGGGATGGGTACCACTTCAGCTCAGCCATAGGGGCACAGTGCATCGGTGAACTGGGAGAGGAGGATGGAGCAATTCTGGTGTAGCTTGCCCTAGGGGCAATAGCTCTGTTTAGGGATCCTGTGCTAACTGGTGGGAGTGGTTTGGTGGAACCTCAGGTTGAAGAGGTGCAATGGCTATTTTCACTTGGAGCAGGACACAGTCTAGGAGTATCTCTGTTTCCCAGATGGTGAAGCTCAGAAGCAGCACAGGAAGTTGAACATAGTATCAGTGCCTTCTCTGGAAGCAGCTCAGAATGTGGCCTCAGGGGAACTCCCACAGTAGTGAAGACACTTGATTTTGTGGTGATGATGGGGCTGTTGGGGTCCTTTGCCTTGCCTTTTCTGCTGCAGGTTGAAATCCCACCTAGTTTGTGGCTGACTCTGACTGGGGGAATGGGTTGGTAGAGGCAAAGTGTGTTTCTTCCCTTCTATATATGGCTATCTTGGGTTTCTGTGCTCTGCAAGATTTCTGCTACATCCTTGTTATTCTCCACTGCTCTCCTTTAGTTATTTTGGTTGAAATGTAGTTTATTGATTGCTTTGGGGTTTTTGTTGGAGGCAAGAATTGTAGGATTGTCTGGTCCCCCATCTTGCTGATGTGCGCCCCAATGTGAATTCTTCACTTACCAAAGTTTAATGTTAATCAGTACTTTTCCTCTCCTCCCAGAAAACAAAAGGACCTTTGGACTCATTTCATCTATCCCTTCCAGCTTTTGTATTTTTGTTTTCAGATATTTAATGCTATGAGTATGTTAATTAAACCCAAAGGATAGTATCATTTTTATATAGTGCTCAGTTAAATATACCACGACATTTACTGTTGGTTTTTGTTTTTGTTTTGTTTTGTTTTGTTTTTTTACCTTCACTTCTTTTTACATCTTAAACTTTTTAGCTAGGATCATTTTCCTTTATTCTAGTTATCATTTAGAGTTTACTTTAATGAAGCAATTTTAGCTCAACCTCTTTTTTTTCAGTTTCAGTTTATCCCCAAAGTTAAAATTTTGAAAAGTAAATCTGCTATGAACATTTTTGTGTTAATCTTTGAACACATATTTTCATTTCTTCTAGGTAATTTGCTAGGAGGAGAATTGCTGCATTGTATGACAAATATATGTTTAAATTTTTAAGAAACTGCCACACTTTTCCAAAGTGGCTGTATCAGCTTACATTTCTGTTAGTAGTAGCAAGCTCTCAGTTTCTGTATATCCTTGCCAACATTGTATTATCAGTATTTTTTATTATATCTGTTCTAATAGGTATGTAGTGGTGTGTTATTAACATTTTAATTTCAGTTCCCCTAATAATGAATGATTTTGAACATCTTTTCATGGGTTTATTAGTCATTTATTTATCTTCTTTGGTGGAAGAGATTACAGGTGTGCACCACTATGCCCAGCCAGATATAAACCTAGTGCTTTTAAGTGTAAACTAAACGTTGGCTCTAGGAGCTCTTCATCATCTCTAGGTGCTTCATCCATGAGTTTTTATTGATATAATTAGGGTCCCCAAGAAAGAATATAGAAATTGCCCTTTAAAGTTGCAAATATCTCTAGCCATCTTATAAGTTGAGGATTAGTCATGCCTTGAAGAAAGAGGGGAAAAAAAGAGAATGTCTTAAAAAGGATAACTCTCTTCTTCAAATTCGCCTGCTTTTCAATTTTTTTCCTTTTTTTCAAAAATATGCTTTATTTTTTTAAGAGAGAGAGAATGTTTTAATATTTATTTTTTAGTTTTCAGTGGACACAACATCTTTAGTTTATTTTTATGTGGTGTGGAGGATCGAACCCAGTGCCCTGTGTATGCCAGGCGAGTGCACTACCGCTTGAGCCACATCCCCAGCCCCCAAAAATATGCTTTATTTTTAAGAGCAGTTTTAGGTTCACAGCAAAATTGGCTGGAAAGTACAGAGTTTCTATAAATCTCCTGCCTCTGCATATTCACTTTCCTCCCCACAGCTACCAACATCCCATTGACACATGATTATCCAAGTCCATAATTTACATTAGTGTTCACCTTTGGCATTGTATATTCTATGGATTTTTTCAAATGTATAATGACATTTGCCTCCCATTATAGTATCATAAAAAGACTTTTACTCTCCTAAATATCCTTTGTTCCACTTATTCATCCCTTTTCCCTTTAACCTATGGCAACCATTGATTATTTACTGTCTTTTTTTCCCACCAATTTGTCTTTTCTGATTGTAATCATACAGCCTATAGACTTTTCAGATTTCTTTTTTCATTTAGTAAAATGTATTTAAGGGTCTTCCCTGTCTTTTCATGGTTTAATAGTTTATTTCTTTTTACTGCTGAATAATATTCCATTGTCTGATGTTCCACATTACTTACTGAAGGACATCTTGATTGCTTCCATGTTTTGACAATTATAAATAAAGGTGCTATAAATATTTGGGTGCAGATTTTTCTGTGGGAATAATTTTCCAACTCCTTTGGGTAAATACCAAGGAGTGGCAATTACTGGGTTGTATGGTGAGTATGTTTAGTTTTGTAAGAAACTGCCAGACTTGCATTCCCACTCTCAAGTGGAAATTCCTTTGGTCCTCCATCTTCCCCAGAGTTGGCTGTTGCCAGGGTTTGGGATTTTGTCTATTCTAATAGGTCTATAGTGCAATCTCATTGTTTAAATTTTCCCTGATGACATATGCTGTGGAGCATCTTTTCAGGCACTTATTTTTCATTTGTCTATCTTTTTTGATGATGTGTCTATTTGAATAAAGTCTTTTACTCATTTAAAAAAATTGGGTTGTTTCCTTATTATTGAGTTTAAGAATTCTTTACATATTTTAGATAAATAGTTCTTTATCAGATGTGTCTGTGGCAACTATTTTCTCCTGGTCTTGCCCTTTAAATATTTTGTCTTTTCATTCTCTTGACAGTGTCTTTCTTAGAGCATAAATTTTAATGAAGTCCTGCTTATCATTATTATTCATGGGTTATGCTTTTGGTGTTACATCTAAAAATTCATCACCAAACTCAAGGTCATCTTGATTTTATCTTATGCTGTACTATAAAATTATTATTGTTTTGCATTTTACATTATGTCTGTGATGAATTTTTAGTGAATTTTTATGAAGAATGTAAGGTCTGTGTCTAGGTTTTATTTTTCTTTTCTTTTTGCATACGGAGGTCTAGTCATTCCTGCACTAGTTGTTGAAAGGACTGTCCTTGTCTTGTCTTTATTACTTTCTTGTAAGTTTTGAAGTTAGGAAGTTTCAATTCAATGATTTTATTTTTCTCTTTCACTATTGAGTTGTCTATTCTGGGTCTTTGGCCTTCATATAAAATTTAGAATCAGTTTGGTGATATCTGAAAAATAACTGGCTGGGAATTTTGATTGAGCTTGTATTGAATCTTTAGATCAAGCTTGGAGGAACTGAGATCTTGATAATATTGAATCTTCCTTTGCATGTACATGGAATATCTCTGCATTTGTTCTTCCTTGATTTCTTTCATCATTTTTTTAACTTTTCATTCCACACACACACACACACACACTTTTTATATTTTTACTTACATATTTTGTTAGATTAATACCTGAGTATTTCATATTCTGGGGTGCTAATGTAAATGGTACTTTGTTTTTAGTTTTAAATTCCATTTTTTCATTTTCTAGCAAATAGGAAATTGACTTTTGTATATTAAATTTGTATTCTGCAAACTTGCTGTAGTTGCTTATTAGTTAAAAGGAGTTTTTTTGTTTATTCCTTTGGAATATTTACATAGATAATCTTGCCATCTGTCAACAAAGGTAATTTTATTTCTTCCTTCTCAATTTCTTATTATTTGCCTCCACTTCCAGTATGATGTTGAAAAGGAGTGGTGATAGGGGATACCTTACCTGATTCCTGATCTTAGTGGGAAAGCTTCTAATTTCTCACCATTGAATATTATGGTAGCTATGGAGGGTTTTGTAGATGTTCTTTATAAGGTTGAGAAACTTTCCCTTTATTCTTAGTTTGCTGAATCTTTTTTGTGAATCTATGTTGGATATTTATCAAATGCTTTTTCTGTATATATTGATATTATGGTGTGATTTTTTTTTTACATTAGCCTGTTGATATCATGGATTACATTAGCTGATTTTAGAATGTTGAACCAGCCTTGTGTAGGAGGGATAAATGCCATGGGTTGTGATGTATAATTCACTATGTACATTATTTGTTTTGATTTGATAATATTTTATGGAGGGTTTTTGCATCTGTGCTCATGAGAGATATTGGTCTATTCCTCTTCTTGTCCGGTTTTTATATTATGGTAATCCTGTCTTCAAAGAATGAATTAGAAACTACTCCCTCTGCTTCTGTGTCCTGGAAGAGGTTATAGAGAATTGGTATTAATTCTTCCTTAAATGTTTGGTAGAAATCACCAGTGAATGCATCTGGGCCTGGTGTTTTCTGTTTGGGAAGAATATTAATTATTGGTACAATTTTTTAAATATATTGCCCTATTCAGATTGTTTCTTATGTGAGTATGATAAATTATGTCTTTCAAGAAATTGGTCCATTTTACCTTGGTTGTGAAATTTGTGGGCATGGAGTTTTGAAAATACTCTTTTATAATTCCTTTATTCTATTAAATGTATAATGATGTTCCCTCTTTCATTCTTAATATTGGTTAGTTTGTGTTTTTTGTTTTGTTTTTCACCTGATGAGAGACATAAATTATATTAATCTAAAAACCCACTTTTTTCAAAGAATTAGCTTTTGTTGATTTTCTCTATTGATTTCCTATTTCAGATTTCATGGGGGAAAAAAATATATATATAATTATATGGCTTACTTTGGATGTAGTTTTTTTTTCCAGTTTTCTAAGGTGGAATACTAGAAGATATTTCTTCTTTTCCTAATATGTTCACTTAATGCTGTAAATTTCCCACTAAGCACTGATTTTACTGTATCCCACAAATTTTGCATTTTTTAAATTTAGCCTCCAATTTTTATAAATTTCACTTTAAATTTCTTCTTTAACTCATGTTTTATGTAGAAGTATATTGTTTAAAAGAAAACTTTCATAAACTATATAAACACAAGGATATCGAATAATACACTTTTGAATGATGAATGAGTGATAGAAGACTCAGGGAAGAAATTTAAAAATTCCTGGAATCGAACAAGATCGTGATACAACATACCAGAACCTCTGTGATACCATGAAGGCAATTCTAAGAGGAAAGTATAACTACGAATGCCTACATAAGAAAATCAGAAAGATCCCAAATAAATAGCCATGAGGCATCTGAATGTCCTTGAAAAACAAGAACAAACCAATTCTAAAACTGGAAAGAAGGAAATAATTAAGATCAGAGTTGAAATCAATGAAATTGAGAATTTTTAAAAACCCCATAAAGGATCAATGAAACAAAGAGTTGGTTCTTTGAAAAAATAAACAAGACTGATAAACCCTTAGCCAAACTAACCAAAAGAATAAGAGAGATGACCCAAATGAGTAAATCTCTAATTTAGATTAGAGAAACAGACATCATGAAAATTTAAAAGATCATTAAGAAGTACTTTGAAAACTGATACTCCAATAAATTGGAAAACCTAGAAGAAACGGATATATTTCTAGACACATATGATCTGCCAAAATCAAATCAAGAGGCCATAACCTAAACAAACCAGTAACTAGCAGTGAGAAGCAGTAAAGAAAAGCCTTCCTACAAATAAAAGACCAGAGCCAAATGGATTCTCAGCTAAATTCTCAGTCTTTCAAAGAAAAACTAATGTCACTGCTCCTCAGATTATTACATGAAACAGAAAGGGATGGAGCACTCCAAATTCATTCTATGAAGCCAGTATCACTCTTGTACCAAGCCAGATAAGGTTACATCAAGGAAAGAAAACCAGACCAATATTTCTGATGAACTTACATGCAAAAATCCTTTAATAAAATGTTAGCAATCCATATCCAACAACATATTGAGAAGATTGTATATCATGACCAAGTTGATTTTATCCCAGGGAGGCAAGAATGGTTTAATAATATACACAAATCAATAAATGTAACTCACTGCATAAATTGAATTAAGGGTAAAAATCACAGTCATCTTAATTAATACAGAGAAAACCTTTGACAAAATTCAGCACCCTTCATAATTAAAAAAAAATAAAAACACTGAAGAAACTAGGGATAGGAACCTACCTCAATATCATAAAGCTAAATATGACAAAACCAAAGCCAGCATCATAGTTAATGGAGAAAAACTAAAGCATTTTCTTTAAAATCTGGAACAAGACAAGGATGTCCACTTTCATCTCTCCTATTCAGTATAGTTTTTGAAACTCTACCTGAGCAATTAGGCAAGAGAAGTGATGAAAGTAAAAGGGATAAAAATAGGAAAGGAAGAAGTCAAATTTTCATTGTTTGCAAATGATAGCAACTAAGAAGATTCAAAGAACTTCAATAGAAGACTTCTAGAGCTAATAAATTTAGCAAAATAGCAGCTTAAAAAATTAACATACAAAAATCATACCAGTAATGAATCTGCTGAGAAATAAATCAGGAAAACAATCTCATTCATGGTAGACTCAAAATAGAATATTTAGGAATAAATCTAATCATGGAAGTGAGAGACCTTTACAATGAAAATTATAGACCATTAAAGAAACTGAAGATACAAGAAAAAGGAAAGACCACCCATATCTGTGGATAGGCAGAATTAATATTAAGATGACCAGACTACTAAAAGCAGTATACAGATTCACTGCAATCCCCATATAAAAATAAATAAATAAATAACATTCTTCAGAAAACTAGAAAAAAGTAGTCCAAAATTTCATTTGGAAAAATAAAATACCCAAAATAGCCAACGCAATTCTAAGTTTAAAAAAATAAAAACAGTGCTGGAGACATTATAATACCTGACTTCAAATTATACTGCAGAGCTATTATAACAAAAACTAAATGATATTGGAATAAAAGCAGACACATAGACCATTAGTACAAAATAGAAGACACAAAGATGAATCTACATGTTTACAGTCCTCTGATCCTTGACAAAGATGCCCAAACCATACACTGGAGAAAAGACTGCCTTTTAAGCAAATGATGCTAGGAAAATTGGTCATCAATATGTTATGGTTTCAATGTGAGGTATCCCCTGAAAGTTAATGTGTGAGACAATGCAAGAAGGTTTAGAGGTTAAATGATTGTATTTTGAGATCCTTAACCCAATCACTGAATTAATCCCCAAATGGGGATTGGCTGAGTGGTAACTGTAGGAAGGTAAAGTGTGGCTGGATGAGGTGGATCCCTGGGGGCATGACTTTGGGATTTATATATTGTCCCTGTTGAGCAGAGTGCTATCTCTGCTTCCTGACACCACATTTCCAGCTGCTTCCCTCTGCCACACCCTTCTGCCATGATTTTCTGTCTCACTTCAAGCCCCTGAGGAATGGAGCCAGCCATCTATAGACTGAGACCTTTGAAACCATGAGCCCCAAAGTAAATCTTTCCTCCTCTAGAATTATTCTTGTCAGGTTTTTTGATCACAGCAGCAAAAAAGCTAAATAATACACCATAAGTAGAAAAATAAGATTAGATCCTCCTTTCTCACCCTGTACATTTTAAGTAAACTTAAAATGATTAAAGACCTAGGAATTAGGCCAGAAACTATGCAACTCCTAGAAGAAAACATATAGTCAACACTCCTCATAGTCACAAGCAATGACTTTCTCAATAGGACCCCTAAAGCTCAGGAAATAATGCCAAGAATTAAAAAAGGGGATAGTATCAAATTAAAAAGCTTCTGCAGAGCAAAAGAAACAATTAGGAATGTGAAGAGAGAACCTGCAGAATGGGAGAAAATCTTTGCTAGCTGCTCTTCTGATAGAGGATTAACACCCAGAATATTTAAAGAACTCAAAAAACTTTACATAAAAAACTTAATAACCCAATTAACAAATGGGCAGATGAACTAACCACACTTCTCAAAAGAAGAAATACAAATAGCCAACAAATATATAAAAAAATGTTCAACATCTCTAGCAATTAGAGAAATTAAAATCAAAACTACTCTAAGATTTCATCTCACTCCAGTCAGAATTGCAGCTATTAAGAACAAAAACAACAATAAGTGTTGGCAAAGATGTGGGGGGAAAGGCACACTCATACATTGCTGGTGGGACTGCAAATTGGTGCAGCCAATATGGAAAGCAGTATGGAGATTCCTTGGAAAGCTGGGAATGGAACCACCATTTGACCCAGCTATTCCACTCCTTGGTCTATACCCAAAGGACTTAAAAACAGCATACTACAGGGACACAGCCACATCAATGTTTATAGCAGCACAAATCACAATAGTTAATCTATAGAACCAACCTAGATGCCCTTCAGTAGATGAATGGATAAAGAAAATGTGGTATATATACACAATGGTATATTATTCAGCAATAAAAGAGAATGAAATCATGGCATTTGCAGGCAAGTGGATGGAGTTGGAGAATATAATGCTAAGTGAAGTTAGCCAATCCCCAAAAAAAACAAATGGCAAATGTTTTTCTCTGATATAAGGGAGGCTGATTCATAGTGGGCTTGGGAGGGGGAACATGGGAGTATTAGAAGAATTCTAAATAGGGCATAGGGTTGGGAGGGAAAAGGAGGGCACAAGAGGGTAAAAAGATGGCGGAATGAGATAGATATCATTACCCTAAGTACATGTATCAAGACACGAATGGTGTGAATATACTTTATATACAACCAGAGATATGAAAAATTGGGCTCTATCTGTGTAATATGAATTGTAATGCATTCTGCTGTCATATCACATATAGAATAAAAAGTATAAAAACAATAATAAATGCTGAAGATGATGGGGAAAAGGAACACTTTTATACTGTTGGTAGGATTGTAAATTAGTACAACAACTATGGAATCAGTATGGAGGTTCCTCAAAAGGTAAGCAGGGAACCACCAGATGATACAACTACACTACTCCTTGGAATTTATCCTGAAGAATTAAGATCAGTATACTACAGTGATACATGCATACTCATATTTATAGCAGCATAATTTATAATAGCTAAACCACAGACCCAACCTAGGTGTCTGTCAATGGAATAATGGATTAAGAAAATGTGTTATAGATACACAATGGAGTTTTTTTTTCATCTCTAAAGAAGAATGAAATGGTCATTCTCGAACGTTATGTTAAGTGAGATAAGCCAGACTCAGAAATTCAAGGATTGTATATTTTCTCTGGTAAGTGGAAGCTAGAGAGGAAAAAGGGAAAGAAGGTTGGCTGGATGTGTGTAGGGGTGTCTCATGAAAATGGAAGGGATAAAAGTAGAGTGAGGAAAGGGACCTTGTACTAAGGGAGGAGAGAAAGGGAAAATACTGGGGACTGATATTGACCAAATTATATTGCGTCCTGTATGAATATGTAACAATGAATCTTACCATTATGTACCATTATCATGTACCAATAAAAATATGGAAAAAATGAAAAACAACACATAATAAAGATTTATCTGTCTCCATTAAAGTTAATTGTTTAATTTTTCAAGTATTTGGGGACATTTTCCAAGTATCTTTCTGTTAGTGATTTTTAAATTTAATTTCACTGTGATCTGAGAACAGACATTGTACTATTTCTAGTCTTTAAATTTGCTAGTATATGTTTTGTGTCCTAAAATGTGGTCTACCTGGGTGAATGTTCCATGTGAGCTTGAAAAGCTGATATTCAGTTATATCCAGTTAACTCATAGTGCTGTTGAGATCAACTATGTCTTTAATGGCTTTCTGACTGCTGAGTCTATTACTAAGATAATGGTGTTGAAGTCTTTTTTTTTTTAGAGAGAGAGAGAGAGAGAGAGAGAATTTTTTAATATTTATTTTTTAGTTTTCGGCGGACACAACATCTTTGTTTGTATGTGGTGCTGAGGATCGAACCCAGCCCCACGCATGCCAGGCGAATGCACTACCGCTTGAGCCACATCCCCAGCCCGAAGTCTTTCTTTTCTATTTCCTAGTTTCGTTGAAGTAAAATTGACGAAATTGACAAAAACAGTATACATTTGAATTGTATAACATATCTTGATATACATTGTAAAATTATTACCAAATGAAGCTAATTAACACATCCATTCCTCACACAATTACTTGCTGTGCATGTGGTGAGAACAATTAAGTTCTAATTATTTTTAGCAAATTTTAAGTATATTATATAACATTATTAACAACGGTCACTATGTTGCACATTAGATCTAGAACTTCTTCATTTTATAACTGAAAGTTTGTACCCTTTGACCTATATCCCCCATTGCCCCTTCCTAGCTCCTAGCAACCACCATTTTACTCTCTGCTTCTGTGAGTTTGACTCTTACAGGTTTTTCATATAGGTGATCATACAATATTTTTCTTTCTGTGTCTGGGTTATTTCATGTAGCATAATGCCCTCTGGGTTCATTCACATTGTCAGAAATGACAGGGTTTCCTTCTTTGTTATGGCCAAAAAGCACATACACCTACATCGATCACATACACACATCCACACCCATACTCACACACACACACCACGTATTTTTATCCATTCATCTGTTGATGGTTGGTTAGGTTGTTTTCATGTGTTGGCTGTTGTGAAGTCCTTCAATAGCTTTTCACACTTTATCCTCACCAGTTGAGCAACTTGCAAGGGGTTAATTCATACAAATTTAATTGAAGAAAGTACTGAATACACATGCAATTTAATTTTAATTTTACTTGCAATGAGAGTAGATGAAAATATCACATGAGGAAATAAGAAATCAGCATAAATAAAAATCCAGAAATAAGTTGATTCTCTTAATTATCTCAGTTTAAATTCTCAAAATTATAGATTTAGGTTTTCACACTGTACTTAGGATACAATACAAATAGCCATCCAATAGATCAATTTGAATTGTGTACATTATGAAGCCTTTAGCCATGTCTCCCCCACCCACCGTTTTTAATCTTGCTCAACTTCAGCCCAGGGAACTCTGAAGGCATTCATGTTGAGATGACTTGAGAGATCACGTCTATTGAATGGTGCTGTGATCATCTGACAAAACCAGTTTTCTATACTCCAGCTATCTTGCATCTCTGTAAACTGACCATCTAGATATGTTTATTCTAAGTATAGCATAACCTAGTTGAAACTAATAAGAGATTATATTCACAGCTAATATTTAGTAATTACTCATGACAAGCCAGGAACATCCTAAGGGCTTCACAAAATTAGATTTTCCTTTTGAAGATTAATAGAGATAAGGAGTCAGTTGTATTACCATCTATTTTACAGATGTAAAAAACTGAGGCTTAGAAGGTTAAGTTTTTGCCCAAGGTAGTTTAAGTGGCAGAGCCAGTTTCCCACTTTCACTCCAAAGTCCACTCTCTTGATTATGTTACCATGCCTCTCAATCATCAGGACTTTCTAAGTTAGTTTTAAAAATCAATTGAAAGTAATAGAACATCATGAAACTAGTGCTCTTTTGACAACAAAACAGGGTTTTTTTTGTTGTTATTTTTTCTAGTTTTGTAATTCTTAGCCACAGAGATTATTCTCAGAAATACAGCTTTAGCACTCTTTACTTCCAACTAGTGATAAATTATAATTTATATCAAATTGAGAACATAAGATATAGCCAAAGCACTTAGATGGCATTCCTTTGAAGCTATTGCTTTCAAGGGAGAAAGACAATATATTGATGAATGTTTAAGTGATTGTATTATTGTCAGTCAAAATTCTTCTTTCATTTTTTTTTCATTGATTGTGGCACCTTGAGGAAATGACCTTAGCATTTGATATTTTAGTGTCTAATTTTGTAAAATGTGCCATTTTATATGTTCCCTTAAGTGAGATTTAGGGTGAAATTAATTTTATGTTAATGGTGCTAAATGATTTCATCTGTCACTTTAACTTATGTGTTTAATAAAACCTCTCTTGTAAAGCTTCAACAAAAATATAGTTACACGTTTTCTTTCATAGACAGTGGCTTTGTATAAAAATTACTTCTTTTGTTTTCTATTTATTAAAAATATGATGCAAGTCATCTCTATTCTTCTCCACCAACAAACAGAATATTTTTATATGGTGGTTGGTATTTATTTTTCTAAAAAGTACTGATTTTGTGTTTTTATATCAATTTGTAGTGAAAGCTTTGGTATTTAACATTCTACCAATCTATAAAAATGTTAGTCTTTTTCCCATATAAAGTTAAGAGTGGCCTCATCATTCTATAAAAATGCAAAAGCTTCCTTTTATGGAATTAACAGTTTTTAATGAACAGTACCATGTCTTGCTTACATTTATGTTTCTTGAGGATTTTCGAGATGGCTAACTGAAATACTTGAAGACCAAATGTGGAATTATAGCTTGAATTGTCTGCCTTCCACAAAATTGGCCAGACAGTGTGAAGTGTCAAAATGGAAGAAAAACTGGTTTTAATGTAGTCTCTAGTTATAAAACTGAAATGATCTATTAGCTGGAAGTTTTTATAGTTTCTGAAGTGTGTTTGAAAAAGTATGTTCTGTTTGAGTACAAAGATCTATGGTATTTGTCAGATCAAGCTTGTTAATTGTATTACTATTTTTCCTTACTCTATCACTTCTGTTTGCTTCCAAACAAAGCATGTTAACATCCTCCGGTGTGTCTATGGATCTATCCATTTTTTCTTGTATTTCTATCTATTTTTATTTTATATATCCATCTCAAAATAGTGTAGCTAGATACATAACAACATTATTTTCTCTTGATGAATTGTATATTTTAAAAGCATAAGGTATTCCTGTTTGTTCCATTTCATCGTTTTTGCCTTAAAAATATTGTTATTATTAAGTATGTTATTATTAAGTATGCCAGGTTAGCATTTGGCTGTGGTATCTTTTTTCTGTTCTCTTTTTTAACTTTGTCAGTTTGTTTAGATATGTCTCTTGAAAATAAAGCTGGATGTTAAATGTGTCTTATTGTACTCAATTTAAAATCTTGTCTTTTAATCTGAGAATTTTGATTACTGATTTTATGGAATGGTTACTGTCAACTTATGTTATGCTCTTTAAATTTTCTATTTTCTTTTTTGCCTTTTATTCCCTTAAGTTGGTCAGATTTTCACCACCACCATCCCCCACATCTTCCCGTCTCCCTCCCTCATTTTCATCTAATGGTTTGAGAATTTTCATGTTTTTATTTCTCATTAACTTATGTTTGCAGGCAGAAATATCTTAACTAATGGAGACTTGATCAAATTGTGACATTTTTGATAAAATCATGTTTCATAACATTATTTTGCTGGGCAAGCAGGTGTACTTTCTGTTTTTAGAGTTAGAGGCAGGGATTTAGAGTTAGATGGTCATGTTCATGTCTTAATACTATATTCTTCAGACTTAAGCTATGTACACACGAGAAAGTTACCTAATTTCTCTGAGCTGGGGTGGGCAATTTTTTTTCCTGTAAAGTACCAGACAGTAAATATGCAGGTTTTGTGGGCCAATATCTAATGCAGTTACTTAATTCTGTGTTGTAGTGAAAAAACAGCCATAAATGCTGTGTAAATAAATATGTGATCATATTCCAGTAAAACTTTATTTATAAACAGTTATATTTTAATTCTATATAATTTTTATATATCACAAAATATCCTTTCTCCCCACCTATTTAAAACTGTAAACAGCTATTTTTGGCTCAACGGCCATGAAAAAATAGGTGGAGGGCTGGGTTTGATCCATAGGGCATAGTTTGCTGACATTTGCTCTAAACTATAAATTTCTCACAAAAATCTGATTTTGAAGTAGCAGATTTTTTGATCATTCACAGTTTGACAGTTCTTCATCTAGGAAGCAATGGATTTGATGAATTGGATTTTTAGGGCATAATACTTCATGGTGTTGATTGTTTTATTCCAAAAGCAATTTTTTGTAAAAAAAAAAAAAATTGAAGGAAATGGAAGCATAAATGTCCTTCTGAATTATTAAAGCTTGATCTCTGAAGATATTAAATCAACTTGTTACTTTGTATTATTTCTTTTAAAGAATAGGGCTTGGGCTGGGATTGCAGCTCATTGGTAGAATTCCTTCTCTAACATTTATGGGGCCCTGGGTTTGATTCTCAGCACCATATATAAAATAAAGGTCCATTGACAACTAAAAAGAAAAAAAAACATTTTAAAGAAGAATAGGGCTTATGGGCTGGGGATGTGGCTCAAGCGGGTATCGAGCTCGCCTGGCATGCGTTCAGCCTGGGTTCGATCCTCAGCACCACATACAAACAAAGATGTTGTGTCCGCCAGAAAAAAAACTAAAAAATAAATATTAAAATTCTCTCTCTCTCTCTCTCTCTCTTTCTCTTTTTTAAAAAAAGAATAGGGCTTGTATCTCAAATGAGAAAAGTTGTGATTGCAGATTATAACTAAAACTCTGTTGTTAGAATAGGAGTTCATGTCATTTGTCCATTTAGGAAACAGTTTTCAGGTCATACCTACAGAGTTTAACTGTGGATGAACATTTTCCCCCCATCTCTTCTAATACTGACTGACCAAGAGTGGGGAGTTTAACTGCCCAGGCATTGCAAAGAGAATCTTACTAGTCAAATGTTTACAAACCATAAAAGCAATATCTGAAAATAGCATAATATTAACCTGCATAGATATAAAGGAATCTGTAGTGAAATGAATTTTGTCTGATTTCTGTCCCTTAGATTTTTGAATTTTTAATCTTGATTTTTTGTTTGTGAAATAGAGCTATTAAATAAGGCCTGGAAAAAGATAGTGAATTTCTTTTTGATCTTGGTCAAGGATTCCTTAGAATACTAACTTGGAATTCTTGTAGAGTAAAGGAAATAAAAAGTAGTTAGCTTTATGAGAACTCAAAAGTTAGCTATCATTTTATTTATTTTTTTATTATCTTCTGTATCCTTATTTTATGACAACTAGAAATGTTGATAAATCATCATTAGTTTAGTATTTTTGTTCATTTCTCTTCATATCTAAGTTTTGGTTTAAAGATTTTAATTTATCTGATATGTAATTTTATTAAATTATTTAATTCACTTAATTTTTATTAAATTCTAATTTTAATGTTATGTAGTACAAGATGGTTTTATGATATTTTCATTAAAATTATACCTTCTCATTATTTATTTACTTTTGCCTTAAACTAATTGGTCTGACATATCACAACCTAGGTTCTGTTGTCCATCTTCTGTAATCCTTGTTGTTGTTGTTGTTGTTGTTTGAGATGAAGTCTCACCATGTTGCCCAGAATTCAAATATCACTGAATTCTATTCATAGAATTCAAATGTCATTGTCTATCATGGTCTCAAACTCCTGGGATCAAGTGATCCTCCCAGCTCAGCCTTTCAAGAGCTGGGCCTACAGACAGATAACACCCCATCTGGCTCATGCTCTGAATTTCTTGATATTTAATTTTGGGTGTTTTTCTTGGAGCAACACATAGTTGATTTTTCCTTTTATCTCAAATTATTGACAATAAATGTAAATCAATAAATGATGTATCTTTTATATTCCTTAGTCATCTTCATGTAATTTTTAAATTCTTTCTTATTAATAATTAATAGCATTTACTACATATTTTATTTCTTTAAATCTTTACTAGTATTTTGAAATTTGCATATTCTGTTTTTAATTTTAACAGTAGTTTCTTTTACCAGTTTATAAACACCCCTTTCTAATCTGTAGCTATTTGTCAGAGGTGGGAGTGGAATAGTGAGAACTGATTTTCTGGATCAAGTTGATAGACTGCACATATTAGTTATGCTCTTGTCTCAACCTAACCTCCATTAAAATAGGTTAGGGACATATGAAAATGACAAGAAAAGGGAAAGGGGAGTTAAAGATTACCAACAGACATGTGATTTCTTTAATTTTTTGGAAGATGTAAATTAATATTGGAAGGCTGAAACCACAGCCCAAAATGTGCTATAAAGAGGCCATAGTGACTTGGAGAGTTTCCTTCATGGTAGAACCCCACAGAGGCTTAATCTTAGACTTACTATGCAATACTAAGAGCAAAAGTAATAAGACTGAATGCACTTGGTGGGGCAGTAATGAAGGTCGATATACAGAACAGCCTTGATAATAGACCCCACCCACATATCCTCCCTTTCAGAATAGACTGGGAGGAGGGCACTCTGGTATATCTGCCCTGGGGTGGCGGGAATCTCTTTCCTAAAGAAATTTAATGAAATCGGGACTTCAACATAATTGTTGGCTCTGGAACAGGGACTAGAACTCTTTATGTAAAGTATCAGATGGTAAATATCTGAAGACTTGCAGGCCATATAAGACTATGATTTGTCTTCATGCTGTTATAAAAAGTACCATCAATTAGATAATTTATATATAACAGAAATTTATAATCATTCTCCACATAGTGACATTTCAGTGAACATAGTACCACAGATATAGCAGTGGCTATGCTGTGTAGTCAAGGTGTGTAGTAGGCTCTATCTTTTAGGTTTGTGTAAGTACACTCTATGATATTTTCTCAAGGACAAATTTCCTAACACATTTCTCAGAATGAATTCCCCATTGATAAGCAATGCATGGCTCTATTTTCTCACAGTTCTAGAGAGACAGGGAAGTCTATGATCAAGGGGCCAGTAGGTTCAGTGTCTGATGAGAGCTGCTCATCTTCCAAGATGACCCCTTGTTGCTGCGTCCTCTGGAGGGAGGAGCACAGTGTCCTCTCATGACAATAAGAGTAGAAGGGCAAAAACTCTGAATGCTGTATGTATCCTCTTTTTTAAAGGCCGTAGTCCCTGTGATCTTCTAAAGGTCCCAGTTTAATATAGTTGATAAATTTCAAGATTTTTGGAAGAAGTACAAACATTCAAGTCATAGCTGTTTTTGTGCTATATCCCCATGTGGTTTTTTTTTTTTAAATTTTGGGTGTTTTTTTTAGTTGTCAATAGACCTTTATTTTATTTAGATGTGGGCTAAGAATCAAACCCAATGCCTCACACATGCTAGGCAAGGGCTCCACCACTGAGCCACAACCCCAGCACCCCCATGTATTTTTTAATGTTTGTTTGGCTTTTATGGCTCTTTAAAATGTATTTAAAAAATTCTCAGCTCAAAGGTCATACAAAAACAATCTGGCTTGTGGTCTGTACTTTGCTGTAGAAGAAGCTCCTTCTCATTCTGTCATCTGATAGTTCTGCAGTCTGCTAGCTGGCTCCTTATAGCTTTTCCTGAAAATAAACCTGCCAATCAAATGTTCTACCAGGTACACAGAGTACCTAAGCCTACATCCCACTCAGAATTTGAGGTGTACTGGGAAACAGATGTACTTACATAACATCAGAGGAATGCACACCTCTTGCTGGAAATGAATAGTCAATCAAGAATAAACAACCAAGACATCTGAGCACACAACCAAGGCTTAACAGATATTTGAAGAAAATCAACTTATTGAAGAAGACCAAGATAACAATTACTGATCCTGGAAGTAATGTAATACAGGGAGCTAAAGAGATCCTGGAGTATATTGTGAGAGATATAACCAGTATGTTGTGAAAGATTTGAGATGCTGTTGCCTTCCTTAAACAAGAAAAGCTGTAGAAAATGAATAAGATATCAAAGAACTCTTTATAGATGAAAAATATTACTAACATCTTAAAAGGTCAATAAAAGGGATACAAAGTACAGTTGAAAAACCCTTCTGGAGGCTAGGGCTCTAGCTCAGTGGTAGAGCATTTGTCTGGCCACTGAGTTCTATCCTTAACACCACATAAAAATAAATAAATAAAATAAAGGTATGCTGTCTATTTACAGCTACCAAAAAAGTAAAGATAAATAAATAAATTAAAAAGAAACCCCTCTGGAACATTGTTTAAAAAAATAGAAAGAAATTATGATAAAATACAGAAGTGAAGGTGATAAACCTAGAAATTATAGAAGTTTTATAATGGAAGGAAATAAACTGTTAAAACAAACAATAGATGAATTTTCCAAGATGTAAGGAACATAAGCCTTCAAATAGGAAAGGCCCAAATTGCTGTCTAGCACTATTTGAGAAAAAAATTTTGAGGATAAGGCTAGGTAACATTTTCATAAAATTTTAGAACCCTGAGCAAAAAATAGATCTTAAATACTTCAGGGGAGGGGACAAACTGGTAACTTAAAAAGTTTTAATGATTAGATTGGCATCAGACAGACTTCTCTGGATACTGAAAAAAGATAGTGTGCATATCTAAATTATTTTCAGTGTAAATCAACATGACTAGCCCAATACTCTCATTTAGCTGTGAAGACAAAGGAAAAATGTCTATAGTCATGCAGGAAATTAATGTTTTTGCTGCGCTCTGTTTTAGGGAGTTGGTTGATGACCGACTCTAGCAAAAAAAAAAAAACAGAAAACAGAGGATGTAGGAAACTAGAATCAATCCAGAAAATCACTGAAGAGAAATTTTTGGAAAGATAGTTGCATTCAGATACAGTTTTAGAGAATATTCAATTCAAATTTAAGCTTTGGAAGGGATGTTTCAGAAAATAAGAGGACTACATGAAATAAATAGCATGATTAAGAAACTAATATTTGTTATACTATGATAAAGCACATTATTCTTTAGCCTCCCCTTCAAAAAGAAAGACAATATAAGAAAAAGTTGTATAAGAAAAACATAGTACAAATATATGCGAATTAAAATGTGGTATGATTTTAATCATCTTACCAAGTTTGAGAAAAGAGAATCTATTTTATTTTGCTGCTTGGAATATTATAAGTGGTATCATGATATGAAATAAAATGATACATTATTCTTATGTACTTCTTGGATCTGTCATGAATGATAATTATATAATAATAATAATATAACTACTTCTATTGCTTTTCAACTTTTAGAGTAAATTTAGAGACAAGGTACGAAAGACTTTATTAGGGTTATGGACCAAAATGTAAATGTTAAATTTATATTTAATGTTGATATTCATGATATAAGAGTCAAGATATAGCTAACGAAGAAGGGAGTGGGAGGAGAAAGATAGAAGGAAGGCTAATGGCACAATTGATTGTTTCACATGATAAAGAATCAGTCTGTGAACTGATCTGGCCTGTATTAAGACATGGTACATTGGTGGACTTAACCAACTGGGGATCTAAAATAGTTTAAAACATTGTTGCATCTATACTGAACCTGGACATGTCTTTTTCTTGTTATTGTTTCCTAAACAATGTAGTATTATAACTATTATATAGCATTTACATTGTATTAGGGAATGTCTACCACTAAGCCACATCTCCAGCCCTTTTATTTTTTATTTTGAGACAGGGTCTCACTAGGCTTCAAACTTGTGATCCTCCTGCTTTAGACTCCAGAGTTGCTGGATTACAGGTAGGCACCACTTTTCCCATATAGAAATGATTTAAAATATATCAAATATATGATTATTTGCATTTACTTTAAATTTCCAGCCCAAGTCAACCATCAATCTACCCTCTAGCCATATAGATTTGATTTTCCTAGACATTTCATATAAATAGAAATGGCTTCTTTCACTTAGCTTTTTTAAATATTAATTCATGTTTTAACATGCACTAATACAAAATTCCTTATTATTGCTAAGTAGTATTCCATTGACTGGCCATGGAACATTTTAGTTATTCATTCATCAGTTACAGACATTTAGATGATTTCCAGTTTAGGACCTTTATGAATACAGCTGTTCTAAACATCTATATACAGGTCTTTGTGGGATATACATTTGCATTTCTCTTGGAAGCATTTATATGATAAACTTATGTTTAACTTTTTAAGGAATTCTCAAACTATTTTCCTAAATAGTAGTCCCACCAGCAATGTATGAGTGCACTGGTTCCTCCATGTTCTTGTCAGAACGTGTTATTGTCTATCATTTTTGTTTAATCATTCTTGTGGGTATGAAATTGTATCTTATGGTTTTTAATATTAATTTTTCTAGGGGCTGGGTTGTGGCTCAGCGGTAGAACGCTCACCTAGCACATGCGAGGCCCTGGGTTCGATCCTCAGCACCACATAAAAATAAATAAATAAAGATATTGTGTCTGACTAAAAAATAAATATTTAAAATTTTTTATAATAGCTATTCCTTTACTTGTTTAATTTCAACAATACTTGAAAATCATCTTTGAGTTTTCTTTATTTCTTACCATACTCATCTATTTTGTGGTTGTACACCTTAGTATTTTTTAAATTACCCTTCTCCGTTATCTTAATTCCTATTGCTTTGTTTGTTCACTATTCTTGATGATTAAAATAGCTTCTAAACTGCTTTCTCTGATACCATTTCCTCTACAGGTTCCAATCTGTTTTCCATACTTCCATCAAAATGAATTTCATAAAATGTAGATACAACCATGTCACTCCTTTGCTAAGAACCTTTCAAAGGCTTCTCAATGCCTGCAGATATGGACTCTGTTTGCCTCATACATACTACTTATTCTTGCCACTTTTATCCCCACTATCCCACTTTCTTATAAACCTGTGTACTCTCCATATACACATACCTTATACATATCTTGGCCCATGATCTATCTATAATTATCTGACTACCTTGGAACTTTTTTCTTCTTTTATCTAACTACCTTGGAACTGTTTCCTCTATCTGGAATGCTTATCCATCTCTGTTTACAAATTCTCACTCGTTTCTTTAAGGTTAAACACAAATAATTGTACATCTTGGAATCTTTTACTGATTTTCCTTAACAGTTAAACTGTGTGTGTGTGTGTGTGTGTGTGTGTGTGTGTGTGTGTGTGTGTTAATGTCATGGTAAACATATGTTTGTGATAAGATTACATTGAATCATATAAAATTTTCCTTATTCTAAGTAAAAATAAGGTATATATGAATTTCTGTGTGAGTTAGCTTTCTGTGTTGGTGAAAAATACCTGAGAAAATCAAATTAAAAGAGGAAAGGCTTATTGTGGCTCATGGTTTCAGTCCATGGTTGGTGGCTCCATTACTTTTGGGCCTGTGGAAAGGCAGAACATAATGGCAGGGAGCACATAGTGGAGCAAAACTGCCATTTCGTGGTAGCTGGAGAGCAAAGAGAAAGAGAATGGGATGGAGTCCCACCCACATCCCCTTCAAAGGCATTCATTCATGACCTAACTTCCTTCAATAGGCCCTACATCGCAAAGGTTCTACCACCTCTCAATGGCACCATCAGCTGTAGACCATGCCTTCAGCACATGAGCCTTGGGCAAACAGTTAAGATCCAAACCTTAACAAGGAGTCAGTCTAAAACATTTTTGCAGTTACTTTTTTTGTATCTGTTATTCTCCAATCTAGCAAGAGACTGTCATTTGTTTAAGGGCAATGGGCCACCTAGTGCTGTTTGTTGACAGGTTAACAGAGAAATTATTTTTAAATACATTGCATTTAGAGTTAAATGTTGCTCTTTAAAGTCATTATATTTTCTACTTTGGAGTCACTTGGCTCCAAAGGCTGTTTATATGCATTGTGTCAAAAATAACTCAGTATAAAACTGTCATGCTATATCTCTTAATAAGTACATCTTCAAATGTCATGGATAAAGTCACAGATTCACAGATTATTTCTCAAGTGCAATTTAATAGTCATTTCTGTGTTAGTAGACAACATAATAGTTTCATGGTTCAAGTAAAATAACAAAGGATACTGATTTTTCATAAACAAAACAAAACAGCATTTTGCTGGACATGGTGGTGTATGCCTGTAATCCCCGTGACTTGGAAGTCTAAGGCAGGAAGATGGCAAATTCAAGGCCAGCCTGAGCAACTAAGCAAGGCCCTGAGCAACTTAGTGAGACCCTTTTTAAAAAAAAAAAAAATAAGGCTGGGGATGTGCCTCAGTAATTAGGCCCCTGAGTTCAATCTAATATTAGAAAAAAACCAAAACAAAATAAAAATATCATTTTGGAATTCTTACACCATAAGCTAAAATGACTTAAGTATGTGTGTATATATACATATATAATGATTATAGCTATATAAAATTTGCCATTGAATGTGGGAGATAATATATGGCAATGAAAAGAAATGTTTTCAGAGTATGTAATTATGAGTTTATTTTAATACTTTTTAAAAGAACAAATATATTAGTTTTTGTGTTTTACATCAGTCAAGTAGTGATATTGTCTGAATTGTGGCTTTAGAAAAGATAACCATCTAAATACTTGACATAATTTAGATAGCTATATCTAAGAACCCTGTACTTCATTTAAACAAAATTATAGTTTTAGTCAATATTTTAAAATATTTTTAAAATTTAACTTTCCTTAAGGGATATATAATAGCTTTGCTATAGTTTTAAAGTCATTATATTGTTATCAGTAGTAGGTAAGTTCAATAATTATATTTTAAATCAGACATGGGGTTATAAGTTCTATTAGAGCTATTATCATCTTTCAGTTCTATAAATTCTTCAAGTCATCATAAATAAATTTTATGTGGTATATAAAGAAACTATTTTTTTTTAAAAAAAGCCTTGTGGAACAATTGTCCATTAGCTCCACATAAAAATTCCTTTTCTTCACAAACTTAGATAGTACTCTTGAATTATCCAGACATGCAAAGGTAAGTAAGGAATCTAAATAATGTGATTTAATTCATAACTTTAAAACACGAACAGTGACTTGGAAGTACAGCTTAGTACAACTCCTTTTCTAAGTAAAATTCTGCCCCATTTGTGACTCTGAGCATGTAGACTGAAGGGTAGCTTTCTTAGTGGTGCCTGACCTCTGGGTACACCTTGGTCTATCTGCCTCGCTCTGGTTCACACTGCAGCCATATAAATCATTTTTTTGACATGTTATAAAATGTAAGTCACAGCTGCTATAGTCTACAGTATTCAAAAACTTTTGCAAAACTGCATGTCTAAATTTATTTTTTAATGAATATAAGTTTTTATTGAGGTAAGCCCTGTTTCTTTGGAAAAAAGAAACTCCAAATGAGAATTTCAAATTAAATAGTTTTAATGTGTATATACACTCTTTCTCTCTCCCTCTTTCTACCCCCTACCCCCTCTCTTTCTCGCTGCTTGTGTAAAAAAGAAAGAAAGGGAGTGATTGGGTTTGGGAGAAGACCTTGGAGTTACACCTGTGTAAAAGGAAGTTGTAGATTAAGATTTCTGTTACAAAATCTTTATGCTTAAGTCAGAAGTAAATAGATTTTATAAAAAAGAATTAAGAAATTGTAATCATTATGTAAGTATAAATGCTTCATCTCTTCAAATTTATCTTAATTCCTTGTTTCTGTTATAGCAGAAAACTTCAAACATAAGCATGCCTCTTTAGCTGCTTGGCTTTACCAGATGCCCAACATTTTTTAAAGAAAGGCATGTGTAGATTGATAAATGTAATGTGCAAGGTATGGTAAACTCAAAAGTGCTTTTAATGGTTCTAAAGAAATTTTAAAATTTTTAATGCTGTTGGAGATTTTTATATTCCCTGTTTGACCATTTTCAATAAATTGAAAAATTGGAAGCTACTGATTCTACTTAAAAGTTAGATTATTAACAAATAGGCTTTATGAAAAAGCAAGAAGTTCAGGTCATTCAGTTTCATTACTACCATATATGTTTCATATTCTCATATAGTACATTACTACATTAAAATGTTTATTAAAAACCAGCAATAGAACAAAAAGTTTTAAGATTAAATTATATTATTTTAGGAAATTATTTGTATTTAGTGCACTTATACTTTATAATGTTGATCCTTTGGTTTTATCTGCACAGATTTTTTAATTGATATATTCAAAACATAGATATCTAACTAATTTTGTCACTCACAAATAAATGTCTTACTTTCAACATTTAAAGAGTATCACTATTAGAATATTTGATGTAACTCCCTCAAAAGAATATTTTTTCTTAAAGTATTAATTTTAAACTATTTTAGGTGCTGTTTTTCAACCCTAATCTTCTGACCAAGGATGAAACTATTTAAAAATTAAGATGCCAACAGGTAATTTCTTCTGTTTATACTTTTGTCAATGTGTGTTATTTTGAAATAGAACAACAGATGTACATTAACACAAGATTATATTGTTCCTTATCTAAAATCCTCCCAAAAATATGAAATATTTTAGTTTTGAAGTACTTTCCTATATAACATAAAACTTTTATTTTGGGTTTATGTGTTTTATTGTTCTTTACAAACTGACCAATTCTAGCTTTCTCTATATCTAATATCAACTTCCCAAATAATAAGTAAATTTGAAACCAGAGCAAAGAATGAAAATAGATTCAGAGATAGTGATTCAGGTTAGATGAGGTTTTTTTTATTGATATAATATGTGATATTATTTCAGTAAATATATGTCTGGATATAATTAGTTAAAAAGGACATTACTTTCAGCTGTGATAAAGTTAATAGAAAATCATATGGGATGATTTCCATGATTCTGATGTAATGTAGTTTTAACTGGGATTTTTGTCAACCAAATTATTCCTGAAAAATTGTATAGATTATTAAAAGTTGTTTAATTTTAAAGATGCATGCATTGTGTAAAAAAGAAAAAACCTTAAAGTATTAGTTTTAGCTGGCTTACTTTCTTTTTCTTCAGTTCTTTGTAGTTCTATTTATGTCTTTATATTTTTGTACTTTTATGGTTATAATATGCTGAAATAGGTTTTTCTCAATTCTGAAGTAAAAAGAAAGTTTCAAACTTTCAAATTCTGATTGTGAAGACATCTGGATCATAGTAGTTATCATTCATATGTGTGTGTGTGTGTGTGTGTGTGTGTGTGTGTGTGTGTATGGTGTAGATGGACACCATACCTTTATTTTATTTATTTATCTTTATGAGGTGCTGAGGATTGAACTCAGTGCCTCATACATGCTAGATAGGTGCTCTATCACTGAGCTACAGTCCCAGCCCCAACAATTATATCTTAACAGGTATCAATATCTTAGTGGCAACCATGTTAGAGAAAGTTTGTTTTTAACTAGTAAACTATCTTTAAATGCCAAACTAAATGCTAAATGAGAGAATTGTCATTGTCTGCTTCACATTAGATGATTCTAAGTAATTTTTAGACAATCAGGAACTACCAAGGTAAAATTTTAAAATCAGTATCATTCTCCTTTTAAAGCCAAAAGATAAATTTTTCAGCAATTTCCTAATCACAAATAGTAGTATAATGACCCAATAAATTTGACTATGGTTACTTCTGATTTTTTCTATACTGGCTGTGGTTAAAAAAAAAACTTTTTGTAAAGAGATGGTGGGGGTGGGGGTGGGTATGAGGCTGAGTCTAGAAGGAAAGAGAAATACCAACAAGAGAGGGAAGGCAGAGAGAGGAAGAAAGATAAAGGAAAGATCAAAGATAAAGAGTGAGGAAAAGAAAAAGGAAAGAAAGAAGGAAGTGACATGGAGAAAGAGAAGGGAGAGAAAGGAAGCAAGAGGAGTGGAGGGTTATTTTCTTATTATTCTGAAAGTTTTGGCTATATGTTAAGCACAAACTTAGATTTTTAGTTTTACTTTAAGATTTTAGTCTTGTCAGTTATTAGCTTTTACCTAAAGTTCCCTTGCAAATAAAAACCTTATGAGATTATATTTTATTTTTCATGTTTGACTTTGGTTGTCATAGAAGAGGAATATTTTAAAATAAATTTGGAAGCAAATTTATTTCAATTATCTAAATTTTTTTTCCTATCACAACTTCAGATTTTAAATATTTGAAACATCAAAAGAAAAAGAAGAATTTAAATGCAAACTTAGGACAGGAAAGCTCTAAGTAATACTGTAAAATCTTGGTGCTAAATGAGAAGGACCTATTTATTCTATGATCCTAATCACTGCCTTTTAATCTAACTAATGCAGAGATTTATTATTTCTGTTATGTAGCTTCTAAATTCATTATAATTAACAACCATATCTGTAAGATGGATTCATTTTTCTTTCAAAGTGATAGATTTTTCTTTCAAAGTGACTATGAAATAAGAAATAAGATTCTTTCATTTTGAGGAAAAATTCCTCATTCTAATTTTTAGTATTGCTGCTTCATTCTAAGACTGGTTATTCCTGTTTCTAATTTCATCAGAAGTATTTTAATATGCTTTTCTCTGTTCCATATGCATGTGTGTTTTAGATCACGAGGAGCCCTGTGGTCCCAGTTACAGGTCATTTTGCCTGAATGGGGGGATTTGTTATGTGATACCTACTATTCCCAGCCCATTTTGTAGGTGAGTGAAATGGACTGGGGGAGAGGGTAATATTATTTCCTACAAACTTATTTGAGAAGTGAGAAAAAGTAAACAAAAAGTGTAAGAAATATATATATATATATATATACACATATATATATACACACATTTACATATATATATGTAAATGTAAGAAAATATGAGAAATATTCTTTGTGTTTTTATTATTTTTAAAATAGGCATTGGTAGTTTCTAGCCATATAGAGTATTGAAAATAATCCATTTTAATGAACTCTGAGTTTTAGCAATTTAGGGAAGGCAGTTTATGTTTAATATTAATAACAAAACAACTAGAGAATTTATTAATTAAAATACCCAATATAAGACACATTGTTTTGAATTTAGACTGACTGAGTTGGCACTAAAACTTATATTTGGTATATTAAAAAGAAAGTGAAAAGTTAAGTTTTTCTAATGTTGGTACCAAATCTTAACCACTATTGTTTTAAAATAATATATTATTTTGGGAGTACAGACATAGCAGAAAATCAGTAAAATGATTCAAAATAGAATTTGTGTAGTACTTCCTGTGAGTTTAATTGACTAGTATTTTTTTTGAGAGAGAGAGAAGAAAGAGAGAATTTTTTAATATTTATTTTTCAGTTTTTCAGTGGACACAACATCTTTATTTTATTTTTATGTGGTGCTGAGGATCGAACCCAGCGCCCCGTGCATGCCAGGGGAGTGCGTTACTGCTTGAGCCACATCCCCAGCCCCTTAATTGACTAGTGTTTAAGGGTATTAAAAAAAAAAAAAAAACTTTTTTAGTGCATGAGCTAGGAACAAAGAACTATCACTGAGGCCCATAGATTTTGTGGAGTAACTCCCTACAACCTCAAGATATTTTATAACCTGTGTGAATTACTTGTTTGCTCTTTAACTGAAATAAGAAGTATAGAATATAAATTTAAGATTTAAGTTCTTATTGAATATAAGGATAGAAAAGTCAAATTTATGGGAAAAGTTAAAGATATTGGGATCTGGTTTAGAGGAAAGGAGAGAGGTAAGTAACGTCATTCTTATCTGGAAGTTTTTAGTGAACTCTGACTTTTAGCAATTTAGGGAAGGCAATTTATGTTTAATATTAATAACAAGACAAAAAGTTTTTAGGGTTTTTTCATATTGGGAACAGTATTCATATTGGGAATAATGCCTAGAGTTTTTTTTCCTCAAATGACCATATAAAGGGAATGGGGAGGAGGAACAGACCAACAATTACTCAACATCCACCATGTGTCTCAACAGTATGTTTTTTAAAAATCTATCTTACCAAGATATAATGTATGTATGATAAACTACACTTGTTTAAACCACACATTGAATTTTAGCAAATGTCAAACCCATGAAACTGCCACAACCTCCACGTCAAGATATAGAACATCTCCAATGCCCCCCCACCCAAAATTTTTTTGTTGACCCTGTTCTTTATTTATATTTTAACACTTTATTCTCAGCAACCTTAGAGGAAGGAGGCAGGGGAAACTTAAGAAATAGAAAAGTATGTAGAAAATGAGAATTAAAGTGATTTGCTAAAGGTCATACTTCTTTTGACCCCAAAGGCTGAATCCTTTTTCCTTCTCAGAATAGTGGAACTAATAATAAGACCAGGCACCAATTGAGTAGCAAAGAAGACTTTTATTCTTGACCAAAAATATGAGAAGTGCAAGATACACTTGCAAATCAACTTTTCTCAGCGGTCAGAAGGTTGTAGATACAGGGCACAAGACATGAGGGAGAAGGGTAAGGTAATGCTGGCGAGGAATGTTCAGGTATTCTATTATAATGAAGTGAAGTTCCAACCTACTTTATCTAGCCCAGCAGAGGAGGAACTTCTAGTCTTTGGGTGTCTTGTCATCAAAGATGTTTAGGAAGGATAAAAACTAGGCCACCTAGGCAGTCATCACCAGAGCAGGGAAGTAATACAGCTAGAAAGAAGAAAGGAATGACCTTTAGATTCAACTTTCAAGATGTGTTTAATCTTTTAATACATTTATGCTGCATCCTTTCTAAGGGGACATGGCACATGGCATTTATACAATGAAATTATAATGCTTATCAGAAGATATATATTTAATAATTAAAATGTACTATAGTTTTTTTTGTCTTGATCTTGGTGGTGACAACATGGGTGAAAAGACTGTTCTTCTTTATTGAATTGCCTTTGTACTTTTGTCAAAACTCAATTAACCAAATATGTGTGGGTCTATTTATGGATTATTCTGTTCTGTTGATTTTTTTCTGTCTTTTCACCAACACCGAATAATTTTGATAATTATAACTTTATGATGAGTGAATTGTGTTCTGTGATTCTAAACCCTATTTTGGGGGTTAGGGAAAGGGATGTTCATTGGTCTTTGGCCTTCTTTTCTAATAGATAGTGTGTATTGCTTAAAAAAATTCAAAATAGTTTAGTGTCATCTTTAAAGAGACTATAGTTGTTGAGTTTTAAGTTTAAAATTTTTGTTATGGGGGCTGGGGATGTGGCTCAAGCGGTAGTGCGCTCCCCTAGCGTGCGTGCGGCCCGGGTTCGATCCTCAGCACCACATACAAACGAAGATGTTGTGTCAGCCGAGAACTAAGAAAAAATAAATAAATATTAAAATTCTCTCTCTCTCTGTCCCCCCCCTCTCGCTCTCTCTTTAAAAAAAATTTTTTTTGTTATGATTTTTTTTATTAGCCAATGGGTTTTTTTTTTTTTTTAAGTTTATTTAGCTCACAGTTTTTGAGGTTGAAAGTCCAGGATCCTGTGGCCCCATTGGTTTGGCCTCTGGGTTCCTTCATTTACATCACAACATGGTGGAGGAGCAGAAAGGGAACCCAGAACATGCAGAAGGGGACCAAGCATGTGGCCTGACTTTATAACAACCCACTCTCATGAGAACTCACTCTATGAGGCTAGCCTTAATCCCCTCAGAGGGTTTGCTTCCATGATGTGATCACCTTCCGCGAGGTCCTATGGGGGATTCTGATTATCCTTTATAGTTATATCTAATTTAATTGCATTGTGATCAGAGTACTTGATACATCAAGCTGTCTGCACTGAATAAATTGAAAGAATTAGAAGCACTGGGATTTGGAAATTCATTAAATTGGGAAGTTTGTCACCCTGCCTTTGTACCTTGGATAGATGCATTCCTAGTGTACTTTTAAAAAGGTCTATGAAAGACAATGGGCAACTTGACTGGTAACCCACACCAAATTTAAAAGTCTAATTCTTTCCTAATTTTGTATTTTAAGAGGAGTACTTAGGGAGTGGTTGAAAGCATGCCCATGGGTTTTGATGGATAGAGTTTGAAGCCAGGTTTCCATGTGGCACAGCCTCAGGAGGTGAGTGAATTGGCATCCTCTGTGTGATCATTAGTGCATCCAAAGAACTGTGTGGCACCCTGGGAGGAAGTGAGGGGCTGGGATTGGGGAACATGAGGAGGACAAAAAGAACACTGAGAGAAGGAAGGAATTCAGGGGTTGAGGGTTCAGGAAAGTTGAAAGGCAGGTTTATTTTAAGTCACATTTTATAAAATGTAATTGCAGCCAGGTGCGGCAGCGCACACCTGTAATCCCAGCTGCCCAGAATTACAAATTTGAGGTCAGCCTCAGCAATTTAGTGAGAAAAGTTTCCCCGTAAAAAGAAAAGTAATTGCTTTCCAGTGATCTTAGGACCATATTTTTAATATGGCTCTATAGACTGTTATAATAATATCTAAGAGTAATAAACTCATTTTCTATGCCAACTCATACATTCATGCACAGGGATGTTTCTATCAGTGACATCCCAGCCATCTTGTCACTGAGAAATGCAGATTCACCTTTGACTGTATTATTGGCTCCTCATCTGGTTGTCAAATTATAGTTCTTTGTCTTTGATCTCTCCAGTCCATTCTCTTCTGATTATCATTATACTAACTCAAACCTTCTTAACACCTTGCTGTTGTCCATATAAATAGTCCCCAGATGAGTTTCTCTTGAGCTTAATTCTCATCACTACTCCCACTAAAAAAACAGTAAAACTTCAGTGACAGTGTTCACACCTACGCATCTACCACCTATGAAATAATATCTCACCTTTTAGTTTAGCTTTTAGAGCCTTTAACAGTTGGGCTCCAGACTGCCTTTTGGCCTTCTCTTCTTTGGTCTGTGTTCTATTCAAAATCATTTACTATTTTTGTTAGATATGTTTTGCATTATGTTGCTTGCCTTGAATTTGTTCTCCTGCCCTTTCTCTATAACTATGCATTTTCAAATCCTTATTTTTCAAGCCACCCTCCTCCCTAATTCATTACTCTATCATAATTCAGAATTAATCTGTCCCTCCTCTGAACTGCCACAGAAATATGAGAAATTTATTAATTTTTATTTTGTATCATTTATATACATGGGCAAATCATTCTTATTAGAATATTAACTTTCCTCACTGCATCCCACCACCTAGAATAGTGCCCTTCCCACAGTCAACAACCATATAAGTACTGTTGACTGAATAGATGGAGAATTTTTAGAAATAATTTCTTTTCTTCTTTTTTTGGTACCAGGAATTGAACTCAGGAGCACTTGAACTCAGGAGCACTCGACCTCTGAGTCACATCCCCAGCCCTATTTTGTATTTTATTTAGAGACAGGGTCTCACTGAGTTGGTTAGGGCCTTGCTTTTGCTGAGGCTGGTTTTGAACTTGCAATCCACCTGCCTCAGTCTTCCAAGCTGCTGGGATAATAGGCATGTGCCACCACACGTAGCTAGAAATAATTTCATCTCTGAGTCAGTGGGTAGTGTATTTTCTTGAGGGAAATGGGTAAGTAAATTTATAAAATTAGAAATGCTAAAATGGAAATGTACAAGTGTGCTTTACAAATTTGATTAATCTCAACATATATAGAAAGTAATCTTTCCTCTTTATTTTTTTATTTATTGTACTTTCTTTGAACATATTCTGGTTTTCTTATCTAATTTCATTTATTTTATTAATTAATTTTAAGATAATATTTTAAAATTACTTGATATTAATTCTTTAGTGTCTGTTGAGATTTTTTTTGAAGACTGGTTATTGACAGTGTTTTAAATGGTCTATGTGTACTAGAGAAGAATCTAGATTCTTTAGTGATAAGTCCAAAGTTGTATATTTGTGTATTAGGTCAAGCTTGTTATAATGTGCTATTTGAATTTTTCATATCCTTACTGCTTATTTATCTGTTAGGTTTGTCAGTTACTAAAGAGGTATGTCAAAGTTTCTTGCTGTGACTTTGCCTTCTCAACACAATTTCTGTTAATTTTTGCTTAACATGTTTTGAAGCAGTGTTATTAAGCCCAGGTGAATTCAAATGATTGTATCTTCTGATAAAAATTTCCTTTATATTTTATTTTCTGGCAAAATTTCCTGCTATATAATGACCTTTTTTTCCTAATAGTACTTTTTTATTAATTATTTTTATTAGGTTTATATGACAGCAGAATGCATTTTGATTCTTTGTACACAATTGCAGTACAACTTTTCATTTCTCTGGTCAAACCCGAAGTAGTGTCACACCATATGTGCAGTCAAACATGTACCTAGGGTAATGATGTCTATCTTATTATACCATCTTTCCTGCCCCCATGCACCCTTCCTACCCCTAATACTGCGTTTTGTCTTCAAGTCTATTTTAGTGACATTAATGTAGCCAAACCACTTTTTTGTTGTTGTTACCAGGATTGAACCAAGAGGTGCTTAAGCACTGAACCACATCCCTAGCCCTTTTATTTTTTATTTTGAGACAGGGTCTCACTAAGTTGCTTAAGGCCTTGCTAAGTTGCTGAGGCTGGTTTTGAATTTATGATCCTCCTGCCTCAGCCTTCTGAGCCACTGGGATTATAGGCGTGCATCACCACACCTGACCAAACAACTTTCATTTGTTTAATGTTTAACTAGTCTAGTTTTTTTTTTCCCTTTCAACTTTTTATTGTGTCTACAAAATGGATTTTCAAAAATTCAGTCTAAAATTTTTCTTTTAAACAGAGTTAATTTATGTTTTTTGTAGTTATTACTGAATTTTAAAATCAAATTTTACCATCTTGTTTTATGATTTCTATTTATCATTCTTTTTAAATTTCCTTCCTTTTTGTCTTCTGTTCATTAATTTTTCTTTATTTTTCTATCCCACATTCCATTATTTTTGTTTACATGTCTTGAAATCAATAGTATTTATTTTTTAATAAAAGAAAAATATTAAATAGTGCATAGTAAGTATAAGTAAGCGATAGGGAGGGGTCCAAACTGTTACAGTTTGAATCTGGAATATCCCTCCTCCTTGTATTGAAGGCTTGGTCCTTAGTGAAGCAATGTTCAGAGGTAGGGGAGTGCTTGAGCCATGAGGGCTCTAATCTCATCAGTAGAATAATCCACTGAGGGATTCATAACTGAATGGACTATTGGGAGGTAGGGAAAACTGTAGGAGGTGGGACCTAGTTGAAGGGAGTGGGACCTTGGGGCGTACCCTTAGGAACTGTGTCTTTTCCCCAGTCTCTTCCTCTCTCCCTGCTTCTTGGCTGCCATGAAGTGAGCTGTTCTTCTTCTCCATACTTCTCTACCAAGATGTTTCTGCCTCACAACAGGCCCAGAAACATTGGAGCTAGCCAACCACAGACTGAAACCTCTGAAACCATGAACTAAAATAAACCTTTCTTCCTTTAAGTTGTTATTCTCAGGTTTTTCTTACAGCTATAGAAAACTGACTAATACAGTCACATTTCATTATTCACTAAGTCTTGCCTAGATTATCTCTGGAATTCCTTCTTCTATTCTCTTTGACCCTTCCTTAGTGTCATTGCCCTACTAAAGTAGTTTTAGTACCCTTCTTTCTTCTATCTTAATCTCATTTGCAACATTGCTTATAGTGATCTTCTAAAGTGTAGATCTGACTTCCTTCTGTATTTACAGACTCTTTCAAGGGGTTCCTATGTCCACAGTATAACTACAAATTTCTTAGTCTAGCACTCAAGGTTCTTCATTGTATCTGTGTATTCTATTTGGCATCCTCTCCAGTAACTGCTTCATACATATCTTGAGTCCTAACATTATGAACTGTGTGCAGTTTGGCACACATGTTAGCCTGACAGTAAGCTTTGTCTGATGCTAGTCCCGTGCCTGAAATGCCTGTCGTCCTTTGTCCATGAAGTAAGGTAACTAATCCCATCTTTTGTGAAGCCTGATTTGTCCTAACTAAGCAAATTTAGGAATTCATTCCTTTGTGCTCCTTTCAAAGGAATGCGATATTGGCATAGGGGGCTGACATAGGCTGGTTGTATACAAAAAGTATTAATTTTTATAAAATTCAGTTTGTCTGTTTTTTCTTCTTTGTCATATCTTTAAGAAATCATTGCCAAATCCAATGTCATAAAGCTTTTCTGTTGTGTTTTCTTCTCTGAGTTTTATTTCTTATATTTAGATTTTTACTCTATTTTGATTTTTTTTTTCTTTTGTGATATAAGGTTTTTTGAATGTGACTTTCCAATTTTCCCAGTACCATTTATTGAAAAACTGTCCTTTCCTCATTGAATGGTCTTGGCCACTTGACCATGAATGTGAGGGTGTGTTTCTAGATTGAATTCTACTCCACTGTTCTACATGTTTGTCCTCATGACAGTATCACAGTGTTTTAATACTGTATCTTTATAATTTATGAATGCAAGACAAGTAAGTCCTCCAATTTTCATTTTTAAGAATGTTTTAGCTATTTGGCATACCTTGAAATTCAGTATGAATTTTAGAATGGGTGCAACTGAATATAAAGAAATGCAACTAATTTTTTTCTTTGTTGACTTTATGTCCTACTACTTTGCTAAATTCATTTATTAGCTCTAACAATCTTTTTATGGAATATTTAGGGTTTTCTACATATAAGATCATATAATTCATAAACAAAGACAGTTTTACTTCTTTCTCTCCAAGTTGGATGCCTTTTATGTTTATTACCTAATTGCTCAGGACACAATAAAGGAATTTAAATATTTAGCTATAAAAAATAGACCTTCTACTACTATGTTGAGTTCTATTTCTTATTGAATTACTACTTCTACTAGTAAAAGTGAGCACACTTGTCCTGTTTCTGATCATGAAGGAAAGTTTTTCATCTTTCACCATTGTGTATGATATTCACTGTGGAGTTGTATGTATGGTTTTTATTTTGTTACAGTAGTGTCTTTCTAGTTGAGAGTCCCTCATTTTCTGCACTTGTGACATCTTTTGCATTTTTATAGCTAAATATTTAAATTCCTTTATTGTGTCCTGTTGTATGTATTATGTAGGTTTTTTTTTTTTTGTGTGTGTGTGTGTGTGTGGTTACCATGAGGATTACAGTTAGCTTCTTAAAGTTATAACACTCTTATGCCAGCTTCAATTGAATTTATTCCAGCATAATTTCAATATCACACAATAACTCTGCTCCTTTATAACTCCATCCCCACTCCTTTCAGTTACTGATGTCACAAAATGTTTTTATATATTGTGTACCCCTAAACATAAACTAATAATTCTTCTAAATACATTAGTATCTTAAATTATATAGAAAACAATGTAGAACTATAAACCATTGTTATAATCATATTAGGTTTTTGTTTTGTACTACTGGGGTTTAAAACCAGGGGCCCTAGACTACTGACAACATCTTCAGCCCCCTTTCATTTTTTATTTGATACAGATCTTATTAAGTTGCCCAGTCTGGCCTCAAACTTGTGATCCTCTTACCTCAGCCTCCTGAGTAGCTGGAATTATAGGCATGTGCCATTATACCTAGTCACACTAGCTTTTTAAATTACCTGTGTATTTACCTTTATGGAGGTATTTGTTTCTGCATGTGGATTTTAATTACTGTCTAGTATCCTTTTATTTTATTTCATCCTGCAGGACCGTAGGACTTCCTTGAATATTTCTTGAAGGATGGGTGTAATGGTCATGTACTCCTTCAGCTTTTATTTATCTAAAATTGCCTTAATTTCTGTAAAAAGTGTGTGGGGGGGTTGCTGGGCGATCAAACCCAGGGCTTTACACATGTTAGGAAATCACTGTAAGCACTGAGCTACAATCTCAGCCTCCTAAATTTTCTGTTTTGAAGGGTAGTTTGTTAAATACAGGATTCTTGGTTTGCAGCTTTTTTCCTTGAGCCCTTTGTGTATATTGGCCTTTTGATCACCATGTTTTTTTAATGAGAAATCTGCTGGTGAACTCTTTTTAGAGTTCCCTCTTGGAAGGAGTCACTTCTCTCCTGCTGCTTTCAGAATTTTCTTTTTGTCTTCTGAGAGTTTGATTATAATGTGTGATTGTCTTTGAGTTCATATTACTTGGAGTTCATTGAGCTGCTTCTTGGATTTTAAGAGATGATGGGATCTTTAAGAGGTGGGGCTCATTGTTAGTTTTTATAGGTCACTGTGGTGTTTCCTCAGAAAGGATTCAAGTAGTTCTTCTCAGACCACAGTGTGTTCTGACTTCCTATTTCACTAGGTAAATGCTCACCCCTACATGTTCCTTGTTATTATAAAGTAGGATAGGAGAGGCTGAACACCTGAGGAATTTTTAGGAAGCAGATTTATTGACTGCAGGTTTCAGAGGTGGCTCTTGCTTAAGAATTCTTCCTTGGAACAAAGATTCTGGAAATTTTTTAAACTTTATTTCTAGTTGTGGGGGTTGGCTTGGAGGTTTATATGACAAGTGTTCTTTTTTATCCCCTAGACCAGACATAGGTTTTATAAGTTTTTGTTTTGTTTTGTTTTACCAAGAAAATATATAATATCCTTTTGTACAACAAACTTGCAGACTAACTCTGTCACACCTTTTGTGTGCAAACCTGGCATTTACAAGGAAAAGGAAGCCACTAACTAGGCAATCCTACTGATCTGACAGGAGGAGAAGCTTAATTATGGCCAGAGTCTTTTGGCTGGGGGAGCTGATCTGCTTAATTTATGCCATTTATTATAATATCGTGCACTCAGGGAGGCCCTCACAAGAGTCAGTGCCATATGTTTGGACATTCAGCTTCCAAAACAATGAGCTAAACAAACCTCTTTTCTTTATAAAGTACCCTAACTCAAAGATTTCACTATAATAATAGGAAATATATTAATGTCATAACTCAGACTCAGTGATTTCCATTTCTTTAAGTTGACTGATTCTTCTACATGCTCAATTTCTTTGAATTCTTTTAGGCAATTTTTCATTCAGTTATTATAGTGTAGAGCTCCAAAATTTCTTTTTGTTTTCTTTTCAAGTTTTCTGACTTTATTAATACTTATTTCCATTTTGTTCATTTTTTCCTTGACTTTTTCCATATCTTCCTTTATTCTTTTTTAAGATATTTATTTTTTAGTTGTACATAATATTTTTATTTTGTTTATTTATTTTTGTGTGGTACTGAGGATCGAACCCAGAGCCTCACACGTGCTAGGCGAGCACTCTACTGCTGAGCCCCAGCCCCAGCCCTTCCTTTATTCTTGAGCACATTTAGGACAGCTGTTTTGAAATTTTTTTTTTTTTTAAAGAGAGTAAGAGAGGAGAGAGAGAGAGAGGAGAGAGAGAATTTTTAATGTTTTTTATTTTTTAGTTCTCGGAGGACACAACATCTTTGTTGGTATGTGGTGCTGAGGATCGAACCCGGGCCGCACGCATGCCAGGCGAGTGCGCTACCGCTTGAGCCACATCCCCAGCCCTGTTTTGAAATTTTTGTCTAGCACATCTTCCAATGGGTCTTTTTCAGGGATACTTCTGTTGACTTGTTCTGTATGTCATACCCTCTCCTTTCTTTATATGCCTTGTGATTGTGTGTTTGTGTGTAAGAAAACTGGGCATTTAAGTCTAATAATATGGTAACTCTTAAAATGAGATTCTCTTCCTTCTCAAGGGTTTACTGTTTTTTGTTATTGTTTGTATATTATTGTTTGTATTTCTTTTTAATGTCATAGGCTCTCTTTGTAATGAGGATCAGCCCAAAATGTAATCCTAAGGTCTTCACAGGTCTTTTCTGATCTTCTTAATAAATATACAAAGGGGCTGGGGATGTGGCTCAAGCGGTAGCACGCTCGCCTGGCATGCGTGCGGCCCGGGTTCGATCCTCAGCACCACATACAAACAAAGATGTTGTGTCCACCAAAAACTAAATAATAAATATTAAAATAAATAAATAAATATACACAGTCACACTCTAATTTTCCCCATGTGTGCAAATTTTAAAAAATGTTTTGGTTTTTAATAACTGGCTCCTAGGAGAGGGAAAAAAGAAAAATGAAAAGGGTGTGGCCTGGCTCTTTCATTTCCCTGAACATCACATCAACCTGAGGGGAAAGTACCTACAACTGTGAAGGAAGTGGTACTTCTGTCTGCCCGTCCTTTTATGACCTGAAGCAGCACCTAGTGACCAGGATACACATGCCTGATATTTGGTGGGCAAGGTCCTTTTTGTCTATCCGACTCCTGCAAACTGTGTGTGAGCTGCTCCAAAAATATGACAACTAAAAAAAAATATTTAAAAAAAATATGTGCATAGCCATTTGCCATAGGGATCAGGGTGAGGGTAAATAGCTGTTACTATGCTCAGAACTGAAATTGACCAAAATTAACCAGGATTTACTGTCTGTGGCTTTTCCTTGAAATTGTAAGCCTCCTGTAGACTCGCAGAGTTCCAATAGCATTACATCAGGCAGATTCTGCTAGTACATTTTTCTAGGTGAGATTTCTGGGGCTGCTTATTCTATCATGCTCCTAGAATTCTCATAATCAACTTTTTGCGTGGAATATAAGGTGTGGTCAACTTTTTTGTTTAGCATTACCTCATAGATGCTTTTTTACATTATATCATATTCTTCACATTTCTAATTTTAATTCCTGCAGTTATATCTTATAGGTTGCTTAACTGTATTTCCTGGCACATAATGAGCAATGACCAGATATTTGTAGAATAAGTAAACTTCTCTATACATATGGAGTTCAGTATATTTGTTTTTATGATGGAGTAATATTCCATCATGTATATTTACCACATTTTCTTTATCCATTCATCTGTTTAAGGTCATCTAGGTTGGTTCCATAGCTTTGCTATTGTGAATTGTGTTGCTGTAAACATCGATGTGGCTGTGTCACTGCAGTATACTGATTTTAACTCCTTTGAATATATGCAAGGAGTGATATAACCAGGTCAAATGATAGTTCCATTCCTAGTTTTTTGAGGAATCTCCATACTGCTTTCTAGAGTGATTGCACTAATTTGCAGTCCCACCAACAATAGATGACTACTTTCTTCCCCACATCCTCACCAACATTATTGTTACTTGTATTTTTGATAGTTGCCATTCTGACTAGAGTGAGATGAAATCTCAGTGTAGTTTAAATTTCCATTTCTCTAATCATTAGAGATGTTGAACATTTTTTCATATATTTGTTGACCGTTTATATTTCTTCTGTGAAGTGCTTGTTCAGTTCCATTTCCCATTTATTGATGGGTTATTTGAGGTTTTTTGGTGTTAAGTTGTTTTAGTTCTTTATATACCTCTTGGTATAGCCTATAAGCCTTCTTTTGACTGGTATTTTACATGGCTTATCTCTTCCTATCCTCTTTCAATCCATCTATATCTTTATATTTGAAGTGTAGCATCTCCTGTAAACAAAATATAGATTGGTGTTTTTAATTAAACCTGATAGTCTGTGTTTCAATTGGAGAATTCAGTCTATCTGCCTTTAATACAGTTACTAACACAGCTAAGTCTGAACCTACCATATTGCTGTTGTTTTCTCATTGTCCAATCTGTTTTCTTCCCTAGCATTTCTTTTTTTCTTTTCTTTTATTGGTTAATCGAGTATTTTTTATTTCATTTCATTTTGTTAGCTTTTTAGTTATATCTCTCTATGTTATTCTTTGATCATCCTAGATATTGAAGTATACACCTTAATTTGATACAGTTTATACTCAATTAGTATATTTATTCTTTCTGAACAAGGCTAGGCTCTTATAACAGTTTGAATTCATGTAACATTTTCCCCCTTTGTACTATTATTGTGCTGTCAATTATATTTGTATTTGTATTTCATGCAGTTTTTGAAATAGCTGGGTTAACATTACCCTTTTCCTGTTTTCTGTTTGTCCTGTGTGTTCTTTATTCCTGTTTTTCTTTGGGAGATTTCACTTAGCCTTTTTGGATTGACCCAATTTTTGGTTGTGTGGCTTTCTAGTCTGTGTACTCTAAAAGTTAGTCCCTTTAGAGTTTTGAATTTAACTTTATAGCTCTTTTTTTATTTTGGGGGTACTGGAGATTGAACCCAGGGGTGCTTAAGCACTAAGCCACATCCACAGCCCTTTTTATATTTAAAGACAGGGTCTCATTAAGTTGCTTTGGGCCTTGCTAAGTTGCTGAGGCTGGCTTTGAAGTGGTCCTCCTGCCTCAGCCCCATGAGCTTCTGGGATTACAAGCATGCACACTTTATAGCTTCTTTTTTCATACAAGTGCTAGATATGGCTGCAGTGTAGCTGGAAAAAGGAAACCTGTCATGTGTTTATTGTAGCCCCCTCCCTCTAGCATAAGATTGTCTCCCAAATGTCATGAAACAAAAAGAAATCGATTCTTCCTTTATGGGTTGATCCCTGTCCTCCTGTGCCACTCCACAATTCTATATGTTTCAGAGGGAGAGTTGACTGTGTGTTTGGGAATTTTATAAGCCCACTTGGCAGTCTGTCATCAAGAATTCTGCTGGCCCCTCTTTCTCCTACTAAAGTCCCCTTGCCAGTGGCAAACCAAGTCCTCAACCTATGCTTAGACTCTGTAAATGCTCGCAGGGGAGAAAATGGTAATCAATCTGAATTCACCAATGAAAAACATTTTTCTGTCTCGGATTTTAGTTCATCTAGTCTTCTTTGTTTCTACATACTTCTGATATTTTTTAAAATATGAATTTTCTGATTTATTTTTTATTGTGTAGTTATTGTAGTGGAAGTAATGGCTTATTGTAATCTATCTTGCCTTGTCCTTACAAAAAAAAAAAAAAGAAAGAAAATTGAATTAAAGTTTAAAATAGGTAATATGTTCACATCTTCCAAAGATCCAAAGTGAAATCAAAAAGTATATTGAGACATATTTTCACTTCTCTCTTTATTGATGTTTTTCCTCCCTGTGTGCTATAAAAGCAATAAGCTTTTACCTAGGCTTCTAGGTAACTTACTATCCTATCAGCCTTAATTAGACCCTCTCAAACTATTTCTTAAAAACTAAAACTCCTTATTTCTTCTATTTCCATTCTTTGTTCCTCCAAATTTCTCCCCATCTACTAACATACTACAAAATCTATAATAAATAAATAAAAATCTACTTATTTATTTATTGTTTCTAAAGTAGAATATAAACTATGGGTAAAGATATTTTTGTCTTTTTTGTTCTTTGATGTTTTTACATGCATCTAGACAGGTGTAGAATAGGCATAAAATGATTATCTGTTTAATCAATGAATACCCCCACTACTTTGAATTCTTTTATTGTTTGAAAAATATTGTTTGAAATAATATTGTTAATTATCTTGGATTTCTTGTCATGTAGAGTGGAAATTGGTAAAGTACAGTGCTCTGAAACTCACCAAAGCTTTCTATTCTCTATGAAGCTTTTCAAAGTAGAATTAACCATTCTCCATTTTATGCCCTGTGGCAGAGACTTCTAGTGTCATATGAACCCCATGTGGTCCTCTTCACTTCCCAGACTCACTTATAGTTAGATGGGGTCCATTTGATGGAGTTCTGGACAATGGGATATCAGCATAAGGTGTGCAAGCCACCTTCAAGTCTGGTCCTGATAAAGCATCTCCTGAAAAATTCTAGCCCATGTGTTTTCCTGCCCAGGTGACCTTTAGGCCATGTTTTCCTGGAAGCAGAGCTAAGAGGTGGAGAAGGCTACCTTTGGGCATTGAACTGTACGGTGAGCAGGAAATAAATTTATTGTATTAATCCACCAGTATATGAGACTTTTCCTTTAGTGGCAGGTAGCATTAATTTTGTTGATTATTATATGCCCAAGTTGTAACCAGACATATTTCTATCTTTCATGTCTTTACTGCACTTATAGGCTGCTCCCTAATAAAGTCTAAGTTCCTTGGGCAGAATTATTCTCTTATTTGTCTTTGAATTTTTTCTGTCTAGCATAAAGCATGGACTTTAATATGTATTTATAAAGATTATTGAGTAAATTATTGAGAAAAATAGGATAGACAAGAATTTTGTAACTCTTACCATTAAAAACAATAGAGAAGGCCTAGTAATGTAGCTCAATGGAAGAGCACATGCTTTGTATGCTGGAGATCCTCAGTTCAATCCTCAGCACCAGAAAATAAAAGAAAGAATAAAAAGGAGTATTTAAGAAAACAAGACTGAGAGAATATAATAAAGAAGAAATTCTGTAAAGATTATCTTTTAATATAGTAGATTTTAAAAACAGTTGTTGAATTAGTACAAAAAATTAAAAATTTCTTATTAGGAGAAGTCAGGGAATGAATTCCCTCATGAAATGTTATTTATAATTTTTACAAGGATGTTAATGAATGTTTTTCTTTACTCTTCTTATTTAGCTTATTTTTCCTTCTCTCATATCAAGTTGTTATCAAGTTGATAACAAGTCAGCTCTCCTAAAAATCTCAAAAATGTTTTAGCCTGATAGAGACTTAAGTGAAAACAGACTCAAATGAGGGGAAGGTCGTGAAAAGTCCTTAAAAATACCATTGAAATTATTTTCTCTGTTTTGCACCTATCTCATCCTTTTTACAAAATATCTCAACCAATATGTGTTAACTGAAAATCCCAAATATAGAGATGATCCTGACCATCAGATAGCAATGTGTAATACAGATATTTATGGATCCTTATTTTGCAATTCCCATAATACATTTCACAAGAAATTTCTGAGGTTTGATTTTCACACTCTGATACAACCATTTCATTTTATCCTCACCAAAAGTACAAGCAGATATAGTAATGATAAATATAATATTGAGATAAACGCTCTAAGCAAGTTAATAGCCAATGTAAAAATAAGTGATTAGAAAGGAATTTGGCACTTTTTCTGATTTTGTGAACAAATTTCTTTGCTACATCTAAGGGAGTTTTTAGAGAAGGACTTTTTATTGGTGCCTTTTAGTTATACATAACATTAGGATTCATTTGACATTATTATAAAAGGATGGAATATAATTTGCTCTAGTTCAGCCCCCAATACTGCTCTTCCCTTCCCCTCCTTTCTCTCGCTCTTCCCTTTCCTCTACTGATATTTCTGCTGTTTACTTATAGTTTTTATTTTGTTTTGATTTTTAATTAGTGTCTTGTGGACATACATGATGATGAGATTCACTGTGGTTTATTCATATATGTACCATAGAAAAGTTAGGTCAGATTCATTTGCTTTTCTTCCCTTACCACATCCTTTCCCTCTTCCCTCCCCTCCCCCTCAATCCCTTTTGTCCATGCCACTGATTATTATTCTCTTTTGATGGAATCCCTTCTCTTTTTCCCTTTTATCTGCCCCCTCCCCATTTTGGACTAGATTCTGCATATCAGAGAAAACATTCAATCTTTGACTTTGGGGGTCTAGATTATTTTACTTAGCATGATAGTCCATCCATTTTCCTGGCAAATGCCATAATTTGATTCTTCTTTATGACTATGTGTTATGTATATGTACCACATTTTCTTTATCCATTCATCAGTTGAAGGGCACTAAGTTGGTTTTATAACTTGGTTATTGTGAATTGTGCTGCTATAAGCATTAATGTGGCTGCATCCTTATAGTATGCTGATTTTAGATTCTTTGGATATATATTGAGGTGTGGGATAGCTGAGTCATATGGTGGTTCTATTCCTAGTTTTTTGAGGAATTTCCATACTGCCTTCCAGAGTGGTTGCACTAATTTTCAGTCTTGCCAACAATGTATGAGTGCGCCTTTCTCCCCATATCCTTGCCAACCCTTATAATTATTTGTATTTTTGATAATTGCCATTCTGACAGGAGTGAGATGAAATCTCAGTGTAGTTTTGATTTGCATTTCCCTAATTGCTAGAGATGCTGAACATTTTTCACATATTTGTTGACCATTTGCATTTCTTCTTTTGGGAAAGTTCTGTTTATTTATTATCATTTATTAATTGAGTTGTTTTGTTGTTTTGGGAGTTAAGATTTTTGAGTTCTTTATATATTCTGGATACTAATGGCCTATCTAAGAAGCCAGTGGCAAAGGTCTTCTCCCATTCTGTAGGCTCTTTCTTCATGATCTTGTTTTCCTTGCTGTGTAGAAGCTTTAATTTGATGCCATCCCGTTTATAGGTTTTTAAATTTTATTTTTGTGCTTTAGGAGCCTTGTTAAGGAAGTCAGTTCCTCTGCTGATGTGTTGGAGTGTTGGGCCTACATTTTCTTCTAATAGTTGCAGAGTTTCTAATCTAATTCCTAAGTCTTTGGTCCACTTTGAGTTGACTTTTGTGCAGGGGGAGAGATAGGGTTTCAATTTTATTCTGTCTTTTCTCCAATGTATGTTTTTGGCACCTTTATCTAGTATGAGATAACTCTATTAATGTAGGTTTGTCTCTGTGTCTTCTCTTCTGTGGGTCTTAAGTTCTGTTCTATGTCTGTTTTGTTGCCAATACCAGGCTGTTTTTTTTTTAACTATAACTCTGTATTAAAATTTGAGGTCCAGGATTGTGGACCTCAAATCCCTCAAGTGCCTCCAGCACTTCTCTTTTGGCTCAGTCTTGCTTTGGCTATTCTATTATTTTTCCAAACAAATTTTAGAACTGCTTTTTCTTGTTCTGTGAAGAATGTTGTTGTTATTTTCATGGGGATTACATTGAATCTGTGTAACACTTTGGGTAGTGTGACCATTTTGACAATATTAATTCTTACTGCCCAATAACATGAGAGATCTTTCCATTTTCTAAGATCTTCAATTTCTTTCTTGAGTCTTCTGTAGTTTTGTTGTAGAGTTCCATTACCTCCTTCACTAGATTAATCCCCAAATTGTTTTTTTTAAGATTATTGTGAATGGTATGGTTTTCTAATTTGTTTTTCAGGAGATTTATTATTGGAATATAGGAAAGCAATTGATTTGTATATGTTGGTCTTGTGTCCTGCTATTCTTTAAATTTGTTTATCAGCTCTAGAAATCCTCCAGTGGAGTTTTTTGGAGTCTTCTAAAGATAGGATCTTATTGTCAGCAAAGATAATTTGAATCTTTCTTTTCCCATTTGTATACCTTTAATTTCCTTCTCTTGCATGATTGCTCTGGCTAGACTTTCAAGTACTATATTGAATAGGAGTAATGAGAGTAGGAATCTTTGTCTTGTCCCTTGTGTCTTTATTCTACTTAGTCTTATGTAGTTAAGCATACATAAAATTTTTTTTGAAAAACCAATTTGTTTAATAATCTGAAGAATTGGACTTCAAGCTCTTGTAGTTAAAGCAAAAAATTGCAATACTCAATGAAGTTAGCATATCTAGAGAATAAATGGCTTTGCCAAATATTGTGTGATCATGGTATTATCACAATCTGAAATCTCCTGTGAGCTTGTGTGGTTCAGAATCTAATTAAGTACATTGTGAAGGGCTCTTATCTCTCATAAACAGATACATATGGACTAGGCTTATAAAGATTAATATCTAAGCATTACAATTTATTAATTTATAATGAGGTATAACTGACCCAGAAAGGAAGCCAGATTTGTAGTCAGAACATTGTTTAGTGGATATGGAAAAACCAAGAAAAACTATAAATTTGAACGTATATCTCTAACTAGCCTGATGCATTGATTTCCATGACAGGTATAATTTTGCATAGAATTATAGTAATGGGAAGTTTTATGGCTACATCTGCCTCTCTACTTGATAATGCTTAAATAGATGGGCATTGCTGGCATCTGTCTCTGTGCCCTTTAAATCCCTGGATTTCCCTTACTGACCAACAACTTCTCAGATTAATGGGCTCTTTCTTTACATCTATTAATTCATATTCAGCCTCTCTCTCTGTTATTTAAAGTTACTTTGCTGTGTTTCGCTCTAATTCACTAACTTTATAATTCAATTTGAATTTGATAATTCTTTCTTTTAGTTCAGGTATTGGAGATTACATCCATTTCCCACTTACACTTAAATATACAATCTAAACATAGTTGGGGTGTATTAAAAGTATATTCTTATGTTGCTTATTTTTCTTTTAGTGTCTAGGTTCTGACTTCAGGAATATTATTCTTATTACCGATACATCATTATTCTTTAATCTGAGAGAAAGTACATATATTTAAAATCCTGTGGGTCCTTTTCTGATTGAACAATCATCAGTATAAGTTCTGATTAAAACCATTTGCTTTATGTAAAACTGGAGAAGCTCATATCAGACATAACTCCTCACCTTTTTGAATGAAAATGATAAACTCTGTACAATTAGAAACTATACTATCTGAAAGCATCAGAGAGTAACTAAAAGTAGGAAGAAACAGAAAAGGAGTTGTCTTTGGAAAAAAAGGAATATCACTAGAAGCTGAGTGCTGTGGCATATATTTGTGATCCTAGCTACTTTATGGGCTGAGGTAGGAGGATTGCAAATTCTAGGCCAGCCTGAGAAACTTTGAAAGATCATGTCTCAAAATAAAATATAAAAGGGCTCAGATACTTTCTACTGATTCCGAATGAAAAATATAATTAAATCAGTGACTTATCAAAGCAATGTTAAAAGATCAATATACTTGTAATAGGAAACTCAGTAGAAAAGAGAATACAACAGCAAAAACAATAAATTGAACCCAGAGACACATTACTATTTACTAACTCAGTGAAAGACAAATTTTCAGGCTCAGTGGTAGAGTGCTCACCTGGCACGCATGAGGCACTGGGTTCAATTTTCAGCACCACATAAAAATAAAAAGTATTGTGTCTGCCCACAACTAAAAAAAATACATAAAAAAGAAAATACAGTTTCTATAAAGTGCATATTTCTTTCATACCATCATGAAGTTGAAAATGTGTAAGTCAAACCATTGTAAATTGGGGACATTCTGCTCAGATAGGAAAAAAAAAACAAGAACAGAGCTCTCAGGGACCCATAAAATGATATCAGGAGGTCTGACATATATGTGATAAGGTAAAGAAAGTATATTTGAAGAAGTAATGGTCAAAAGTCAATAGATGGGCCAGCAGCAGTGGCGCATGCCTGTAATCCCAACGGCTCAGGAGACTGAGACAGGAGCATAGCTAGTTCAAGTCAGCCTCAGCAAAAGTGAGGTGCTAAAAACAACTCAGTGAGACCCTGTCTTTTATTTATATATATAATAGGGCTGGAGATATGGCTCAGTGGTCAAGTGCCCTTGAGTAGTTCAATCCCTGGTACCCAAACAAACAAAAAAAAGTTGATGGGATATTTTACATCCTCTGACTTTTACAGACAAGCAGTGGCTGAGAGCATTCATCACTATGCTATAAGAAATGATAAAGGAAGTTCATTAGTAAAGGTAAACTGAGATCAGGTGAAAATTTACATCTCCACAAAGGAATGAATGTTCAAAATTTTGAGAGCATCACAAATGGTGCTCTTCTACCTTAAGAAATTAGTGCAATTCTGTTTGGTACCTTCTGGGATAAATTTTTGTCTTCAGTCTCTTCCCTCAAGGAATCTGTGCTCTCATCTGTAATCTGATTCCTGATATATCTTTCTACCTGACTACTTCTGTTAAAAGGATACAGATTTGTTGATTCACATGAGAGCTAATATCACTAGTTGTCTCCTTGACATCTTATATATTGTACCATTTACGATCAATGTTTAGTGTGTGATACAGAACATAAGCAGTTCTCCATTCAACTAAGACCTACTTTTGTTGTCAAGAGATCAGGATATTTCGCATCCTGAGGAACTTTTGTTACCTCTGAACTCTGTGAAATGTTTCAACATAAAAGTGAGAAAGTTAGGAGTTGTAAGAGTCACCTTTGAGGCTGGCACCATCTTTGACACATGCTGTATTTGTAGAACTTCTTTCATCTAGCTGTTGAATCTTCACAAACTGTGAAAAAGTTTGATCACATCTTGAACTGCCTTCAGTATTCAGGTAATGTCAAGATAAATGTTCTATGTCTGAAACTGCTCAGTAGTGGAAACACTCTTTGGGAACTTCAGAACACTTGTCTATATGACTGTAGCCATTCAGGCCTACTTTCTCTATGGAAGTCACAGTTATATCAAATTCACATGCCTTCCTGCTTTGATTGTTGAAGATCCTCGACGTTTGAATGTCATAGATGTCAGTGCCTTGACAGCATTACCAGGATTATTGGGAGCCTGAATAATATGCACCTCAAGGCTCCTTGCTGGAAACAGATCTTAGAGCTCTTTCTCTAAACAATTGGCAAGAGTTGCTCTTTGCATCGGATTCTGCAGTGTGGTATTCAGCTGGCATGATTATCTGTATTCTGGAACAGCCATTTTCAGTGGGTTCTATTGCTTCATGGAAGTAAAAATGGATTTTGGAAAATCCATCTATAGACCATCTATAGACCATCTAAAAATATGTATCCAGACCCTCTTTTGACTTGAACTTCCATCCAATTTGAAGTCCAGAATTTGTGGGTAATTGATAGTTTTATCGAGCAGGTTCACATTTGGGTCCTCATGGCACAACAACCAATGTGCTATCATACTAATTATATTAGCCACCACCACTATCCTTTGTGTCTTATTCTGTATTAGCTGAAGTATGAGAACACTATAGACTGGGTGATTTAAACATCGAAAATTTATTTCTAACAGTTCTGAAGCCTGGGAATTCCATGGTCAAGGTACTAGCTGATTTGGTTCCTGGGAAAGTTTGCAGATGAACTGTTACCTGCTGTATACTTATATAGCAGAGAGAAAGACAGAGTGCACTCTAGAGTCTCTTGTGAGACACTAATCCCATTCTGAGGGATCTACTCTGGTGATCTAATGACCTCCCAAAGATCAAACTTTCTAATACCATAATAGTGAAGGTAAGGATGTCAGCATATGAATTTTGAAGGGTCACAAACAGTTGATCCATAACACTCCCAGTATACAGTAGTAGTACAGGAATTGGATAATAAAGTCAGGGAAAATAATAAACATAAAATAATCACTGGTCTATAACAGTGATCATATTACCTTTAACAATAATTGTGAAACCTCCTTGCTCCAAAGCAAAGAAAATTCCTTGGTTAGCCACTCTGGCAGCTTTTCTGGGAGGAGCTTTCAGTCCACTGACCTTCATAGCCCCTGGCTCTGTCCTCTTATGGTCTTCCTTAGTTATTTTCTTCCAAAGCCAAAGCTAAGGTAGTCATTGAAAAGTACAACCTCCTTGGGGACTCAGAGCATTTGTAGTTCACTTCCTGCTGTTGTTTTTGGATTTGAGCAGACTTTGCAGGCCAGAGTTATGGTTTCTTTGGCTGTGCAATTTGCTCAAAAACCAGTAGACTAGATATCTCCCTATTTCCACTCAGTTTCATATGCAAGCAGCCACAGCTAAAGTTCTAATATAAAAAGTTTTTAAACTTAAAAGACTTAGCTCTTTCACCTTAATGTCTCTAGTCTCATCCATCCCTTCCCTTCCAACTTCATGGCAGTTAAGTTAAGGCCATCTGAAACTATGGGTTTTGTTTAGAAAGGCCATGTCCTTAATCTGATTTTTGCCTCTAAGCTAGCCACCATTGTCTGGCAAAGATATGACTAGAACAAGGCTTGGGACAGTTTTTTATGTCACGTTATGATTATCCCTTAGCAACTATCTCTTACCACTGCTTCAGTGTTGGTTACAGAAGCTGCTGATATTTTAAAAGTTGATAATAGATTCAGGTGGTTTGAAACTTAAGCAATAGTGAAAGGATACAATGAAAATGATTTCTACCCTTCACTGAGAGTGTCTGTTTCTACTCAACTCCCACTATTCAGTTTTTGAAGTGTAGTTCTTATCTTCTAACATGTTTATGTGTATTAGTCATGTACTAATAATGGGAGTATGTTCTAAGAAATGTGTTGTTCTATGATTTCATCATTGTGCCAACATCATGGGGTACAATTACACAAACCTATAATGGTACAGGTCAGTCCCTATAACACAAACCAGTAACACAAACCTGGAAGGTACAGGTCAGTCCCTCAATGTGGCCTCTTTGTGTAGTCAAGAGATGTTGTAAACAAGTGTACAAGCCTGCCACTGGCATACCACAGCATATTGTTTCACAGAAAACTTACATTTTTTACAAATAGGATTACACTAAAATAATGATGAAAAGTATTGTATGATAATTACATAAATAAGTAACAGAGTTTATCATTGTAAGTATTAGGTACTATACATATTTGTATGTGTCATACTTTTTGGCAATGCAGTAAGGTTTGATTACATCCACATGACCACAAGCATGAGTAATGTTTGTGTTACAACATTATGATAGCCTCATGTGGCACATAAACATATAAGCTGATAACAGCCTGAAATCTTATCTTCTATCCATTTTTACACTGTTTTCTACCTTGCCTTTTTCACTTTGTAATGTTTTAGAGATCTTTCAATGTCAATACATAGAGTATTTTGTTATATCTGCATAGTATTAGATTTTATGCAGATACTATGATGTATTTGTAAAATTTTTTTTCTTTTTAGTTGTACATGACAATAGAATGTATTTTTATACATCATACGTACATGGAGTATAACTTCCCATTCATGTGGTTGTACATGATGTGGAATTACTCATATATGAACATAGGATAGTAATGTCCTACTGTCTTTCCCTTTCCCATCCACCTGCTTTGCCCTGTTCCCTTCTGTCCAATTTGGTAAACCTACACTCCTCCCTTCCCACTCAACCTATTGTGTGTTAGCATCCAAATATCAGAGAGAATATTCAATCTGTGATTTGGGGGGATTGGTTTATTTCACTTAGCATAATTGCCTCCAGTTCCATTGATTTATAGGAAAGTGCCATAATTTCATTTCTCTTTATGGCTGAGTAATAGTCCACTGTATATATGTACCACATTTTCTTTTTTCATTCATCTGTTGAAGGGCACCTAGGTTGGTTCTATAGCTTGGCTATTGTGAATTGAGCTGGTGTGAACTTTGATGTGGCTGTGTCACTATAGCATGCTGACTTTAAGTCCCTTGGGTGTATGTCAAGGAGTGGGATAACTGGATCATTCTAAGTTTTCTGAGGAATCTCTATACTGTTTTCCATAATGGTTGCACCAATTTGCAGTACCACTAGCAATGATTGAGCGAACCTTATTCCACACATCCTCACCAACATTTATTGTTAATTATGATAATTGCCATTATGACTGGAGTGAAATGAAACTCGGTGTAGTTTTAATTTGCATTTTTCTAACTGAACATTCTTTTCATATATTTGTTAGGTTCTTTTTGGGGGGGGGTGTTAAGGTTTTTGAGTTTTTTATATACCCTAGATATTACTGTTCTATCTGAGATGCAGGTGGCAAAGATTTTCTCCCATTCTGTAGCTCTTTCTTCATGTTCTTGATTGTTTCCTTTCCTGTGAAGAGCTTTTAGTTTGATATGAACCCATTTGTTGAGTCTTGATTTCACTTCTCTGCTTTCAAAGTCTTGTTGAAGAATTTGGTTCCTAAGTTGACATGATGAAGATTTGGGCCAATTTTTTCTTCTAATAGGTACAGAGTCTTTGGTCTAATGCCTAAGTCCTTGATCCACTTAGAGTTGAATCTTGTGCAGGGTGAAAGATAGGAGTCTAATTTCATTTTATTACATATCGATTTCCAGTTTTCCCAGCACCATTTGTTGAAGAGGCTACAATTTCTTCAATGTATGTTTATGGTGCCTTTGTCTAGTATGAGATAACTATATTTATGTAGGTTTTACTCTGTGTTTCAACTCTGTACTATTGGTCTTCATGTCTGTTTGGGTGCCAATACCATGCCATTTTTGTTACTCTAGTAATGTAACATAATTTAATATTTGGTATTATGATGCCTCCTGCTTTACTCTTCTTGCTAAGGATTGCTTTGGCTATTCTGGGTCTCTTTTTTTTTCAAATGAATGTCATGATTGCTTTTTCTATTTCAGTGAATAATGTCATCAGGACCTTAATAGGAATAAGTTAATAGGAATTGCATTAAATCTGTATATCACTTTTCATAGTATGGACATTTTGACAATATTAATTCTGCCTATCCAAGAACATGGGGGATCATTCCATCTTCTAAAGTTTTCAATTTTTTTCTTTTGTGTTCTGTAGTTTTTATTGTAGAGGTCTTTTACCTCTATTGTTAGATTGATTCCCAAATGTTTTATTTTCTTTGAGGCTATTATGAAAGGGATAGTTTTCCTAATTTCTCTTTCATTTGATTCATCACTGATGTATAGGAATACAGTTGATTTATGGATGTTAATTTTATATCCTGCTACTTTGCTGAATTCTTTTATGAGTTCTTAAAGTTTTCTGGTGGAGTTTTTTGGGGTCTTCTAAATATAGAATCATGTTGTCAGCAAATAGGGATAGTTTTCTTCTTTTCATATTTGTATCTCTTTAATTTCTTTCTTCTGTCTAATTGCTCTGGCTAGAGTTTCCAGGACTATATTGAATAGAAATAGTGAAAGAGGGGGCTGGGGATATGGCTCAGTAGGTATAGTGCTTGCCTCACATGCACAAGGCCCTGAGTTCAATCCCCAGCACCACATACACACACACACACACACACAAAAAAAAAAAAGAAGTAGTGAAAGAGGGTATCCCTGTGTTGTTCCAATTTTTAGAAGGAATGCTTCCAATTTTTTTTTCCATTTATAATGATGCTGGCCTTGGGTTTAGCACATATAGCTTTTACAATGTTAAGATATGTTTCTAACTAGTTTATCCCTAGTTTTTCTAGTGTTTTGAACATGAAGGTGTGCTGTGTTTTGTCAAATGCCTTTTCTGCATCTATTGAGATTATCCTATAATTCTTGTTTTTATGTATATTAATATGATGTTTATTGATTTCCATATCTTGAACCAACCCTGCATCCCTAGGATGAACCCCACTTGATTGTGGTGCACTACCTTCTTAATATGTTTTTGTATGCAATTTGCCAATGTTTTATTAAGAATTTTTGCATCTGTGTTCATCAGGGACATTGGTCTAAAATATTCTTTCCTTGTGCATCTTTGTCTGGTTTTGGTTTATGGTTATACTAGCTTCATAGATGGAAGTATTCCCTCCTTTTCTATTTCATAGAATAATTGGTGTTAGTTCTTCTTTGATGGTCTGGTAGAACTCAGCTGCGAATCTGTCTGGTCCTGGGCTTTTCTTTGTTGGTAGGCTTTTTTTTATGGTTTTTTTTAATTGATTGTTCACAACATTACAAAGCTCTTGACATATCATGTTTTATACATTAGATTCAAGTAAGTTATGAACTCCCATTTTTACCCCAAAAACAGATTGCAGAATCACATCTGTTACACATCCACATTTTTACATAATGCCCTATTAGTAACTGTTGTATTCTGCTGCCTTTCCTATCCTCTACTATCCCCCCTCCCCTCACCTCCCATCTTCTCTCTCTACCCCATCTACTGTATTTCATTTCTCCTCTTGTTTATTTACCCATTCCCCTCACAACCTCTTATGTGTGATTTTGTATAACAATGAGGGTCTCCCTCCATTACCATGCAATTTCCCTTTTCTCTCCCTTTCCCTCCCACCTAGTGTATCTGTTTAATGTTGATCTTTTCTTCCTGCTCTTCCTCCCTGCTCTGTTCTTGGTTGTTCTCATTATATCAAAGAAGATATTTGGTATTTGTTTTTTAGGGATTGGCTAGCTTCACTAAGCATAATCTGCTCTAGTGCCATCCATTTCCCTGCAAAATCCATGATTTTGTCATTTTTTAGTGCTGCGTAATATTCCATGGTGTATAAATGCCACATTTTTTTTATCCATTCATCTATTGAAGGGCATCTGGGTTGGTTCCACAGTCTAGCAATTGTGAATTGTGCCGCTATGAACATCGATGTGGCAGTATCCCTGTAGTACGCTCTTTTAAGGTCTTCAGGGAATAGTCCAAGAAGGGCAATAGCTGGGTCAAATGGTGGTTCCATTCCCAGCTTTCCCAGGAATCTCCATACTACTTTCCAAATTGGCCGCACTAGTTTGCAGTCTCACCAGCAATGTACAAGAGTACCCTTTTCCCCACATCCTGGGAATCAACCTAACAAAAGAGGTGAAAGATCTATACAATGAAAACTACAAAACCCTAAAAAGAGAAGTAGAAGAAGATCTTAGAAGATGGAAAAATATAAACTGTTCATGGATAGGCAGAACTAACATTATCAAAATGGCGATATTACCAAAAGTTCTCTATAGATTTAATGCAATCCCAATCAAAATCCCAACGGCATTTCTTGTAGAAATAGATAAAGCAATCATGAAATTCATATGGAAAAATAAAAGACCCAGAATATCAAAAGCAATTCTAAGCAGGAAGCGTGAATCAGGCGGTATAGCGATACCAGATTTCAAACTATATTACAGAGCAATAGTAACAAAGACAGCATGGTACTGGTACCAAAACAGGCAGGTGGACCAATGGTACAGAATAGAGGACACAGAGACTAATCCACAAAGCTACAACTATCTTATATTTGATAAAGGAGCTAAAAGCATGCAATGGAGGAAGGATAGCATCTTCAACAAATGGTGCTGGGAAAACTGGAAATCCATTTGCAACAAAATGAATCTGAATCCCCTCCTCTCGCCATGCACAAAAGTTAACTCAAAGTGGATCAAGGAGCTAGATATCAAATCAGAGACTCTGCATCTGATAGAAGAAAAAGTTGGCTCCGATCTACATATTGTGGGGTCGGGTTCCAAATTCCTTAACAGGACACCCATAGCACAAGAGTTAATAACAAGAATCAATAAATGGGACTTACTTAAACTGAAAAGTTTTTTCTCAGCAAGAGAAACAATAAGAGAGGTAAATAGGGACCCTACATCATGGGAACAAATTTTTACTCCTCACACTTCAGATAGAGCCCTAATATCCATAGTATATAAAGAACTCAAAAAATTAAACAATAAGAAAACAAATAACCCAATCAACAAATGGGCCAAAGACCTGAACAGACACTTCTCAGAGGAGGACATACAATCAATCAACAAGTACATGAAAAAATGCTCACCATCTCTAGCAGTCAGAGAAATGCAAATCAAAACCACCCTAAGATACCATCTCACTCCAGTAAGATTGGCAGCCACTATGAAGTCAAACAACAACAAGTGCTGGAGAGGATGTGTTGGTAGGCTTTTAATGGCACCTTCAATTTCCTTTCTTTAAATTGATCTGTTTAAATTTTCTACATCCACTTGATTTAATTTGGTAGATCATATATCTCTAGAAATTTGTCGATGTCTTCAAGATTTTCTATTTTGTTGGAGTATAAATTTGCAAAATAGTTTCTGATTATCATCTGTATTTCAGTATTGTCCATTGTGGTATTTCCTTTTTCATCACAAATTTTACTAATTTGAGTTTTCTCTTTGTTAGGTTGGCTAAGTGTTTATTATTTCTAGTGATTTTTTTCAAAGAACCAATTTTTGTTTTGTTGAATATTTATTTCTTTTGTTTTGATTTCATTGACTTTAGCTTTGATTTTAATTATCTCCCGTCTTCTACTGCTTTTGGTGTTGATTTGTTCATCTCTTTCTATGGTTTTGAGATGTAATGTTAGGTTATTTATTTGTTGACTTTCTATTCTTTTAATGAATGAGCTCCATGTAGTGAACCTTTATAGTGTCCCAGAGATTTTGATATGTTGTATCACTATTCTCACTTACATTTAAGTATTTTTTTTATTTCACCTCTGATTTCTTCTGCTACTTATTCATCATTCAATAGCATATTAATTAGTCTCCAGATGTTAGAGTAGCTTCTATTTTTTATTCTGTCATTGATTTTTAATTTCATTTCATTATGCTCTGATAGGATACAAGGTATTATCTCTATTTTCTGTATTTGCTAAGAGTTGCTTTGTGGCCTAAGATATGGTTTATTTTAGAGAAGGATTCATGTGCTGAGAAGAAAGTATATTCAGTCATTAATGGATGAAAAATTCTATATGTGTCTGTTAAGTCTAAATTATTAATTATATTTTTTAATTCTATCACTCTTTATTTGGTTTTTGTTTGAGGATCTATCCAGTGGTAAGAGAGGTATGTTAAAGTCACCCAGTATTGTTGTGTTATGGTCTGTTGCTTCAACTATCAACACTTATTGATAAGGGTTTGTTTGATGTACATAGGTTGCTCCATCTTTGGGGGCACAAGTATTTGTAATTGTTATGTCTTGTTGATGTATAATTCCCTTAAGCACTATGAAATGTTCTTCTTTGTCCCTTCTGATTAACTTTGGCTTGAAGTCAACTTTATCTGACATGAGAATAGAAACCCCTACTTGTTTGGTTTTTTTTTAATCGATTTTTTAAATAATTAAATGACAGCGGAATGCATTATAATTCTTATTACACATATACAGCACAACTTTTCATATCTCTGTATATAAAGTATGCTGACACCAATTCATGTCTTCATACATGTACTTTGGATAATGGTGTCCATCACATTCCACCATCCTTGCTAATCCTCTGCCCCCTCCCTTACCCTCCCACCCCTCCGCCCTATCTAGAATTCATCTATTCCTCCCATTCTCCACCTCCCTACTCCACTATGAGTCAGCCTCCTTACATCAGAAAAAACATTCGGCATTTGTTTTTTTGGGATTGGCTAACTTCACTTAGCATTATCTTCTCCAACGCCATCCATTTACCTGCAAATGCCATGATTTTATTCTATTTTATTGCTGAGTAAAATTCCATTGTGTATATATGTCACTTTTTTTATCCATTCATCCACTGAAGGGCGTCTAGGTTGGCTTCACAGTTTAGCTATTGTGAATTGTGCTGCTATAAACATTGATGTGGCTGTGTCCCTGTAGTATGCTGTTTTTTTAAGTCTTTTGGGTATAGACGGAGGAGAGGGATAGCTGGGTCAAATGGTGGTTCCATTCCCAGATTTCCAAGGAATCTCCATACTGCTTTCCATATTGGCTGCACCAATTTGCAGTCCTGCTAGCAAAGTATGAGTGTACCTTTTCCCCCTCATCCTCGCCAACACTTATTGTTGTTTGTCTTCATAATAGCTGCCATTCTGACTGAAGTGAGATGATATCTTAGTTTGATTTGCATTTCTTTAATTACAAGAGATAATGAATATTTTTCCATATATTTGTTGATTGATTGTATATCCTCTTCTAAGAAGTGTCTGTTTAGGTCCTTGGCCTATTTGTTGACTGGGTTATTTGTTTTGTTTATTTTTTGTTTGTTTGTTTGTTTTTTGGTGTTTAGCTTTTGAAGTTCTTTATATACCCTAAAGATTAGTGCTTTAGGGAGCATGGGAGGAATAGACAAACTCTAGATAGGGCAAAGGGGTGGGAGGGGAAAGGAGGGGGCAGGGGGTAGCAATGATGGTTGAATGTGATGGACATCATTATCCAAAGTACATGTATGAAGACATGAATTGGTGTGAATATACTTTATATACAAACAGAGATATGAAAAATATGTGTAATAAGAATTGTGATGCATTCCGCTGTCATGTATTTAAAAAATAAAAGTGTTCTATCTGATGTATGAGGGGTAAAAATTTGCTCCCAGGATGTAGGCTCTCTGTTCACCTCACAGATTGTTTCTTTTGCTGAGAAGAAACTTTTGTGTGTGTGTGTGTGTTTGAGATTTTATTGGCTGTATTGAGAAACAGTACACAGACATTTCACTTTGTACACAATTCTTAACACACGTACCGGAAATCTAAAAAACCTTATACTGTGATTCTTTTTCAGTTATTCCAGTGACTTTCCAGCTTTTAATTTGAAGTCAATTTTTTCTTAATAGAATATCAAGTACCAGTGACTTTGAGTGTTGTTGTTACTCAGGTTCCACTAATTCAAAACTTTGTCACACACAACATACTCAAATTTTTCATCTTTCACAGCACATTAAAAATATTAGGAAAACTAGATTTCCACAATCAAAGTTGTTACAGAGTACATACGATTCTGGCAGCAATGATCCAGTAGTGGTCTTATTTAGGAAACAATTCTTCTAAAAAACACAAAAATAGAAGTAATTTAAAATATTCAAGACATTAAATGCAATATTGTGACTCCAAACTGCCATTTAATATGCTTTGTATTGTAGGATATAAAACTAACACCCCCCCCCACCTATGGAATGTTAAGCTGACACCAAAGATAGTCCAAGCCTCCCATAATTCAATATCCCACTATTTTCTGGTTGTACCCAAAAATAAACAACCAGCAAATGATTTCACTTCTAAAAAAAAAATCATTTACACTTAAAAAATGGGATGAGGTGGGATTCCCTCCTTTTTAAAAATGTTTTTAGAGCTACTAAAAAAACTTGCATTTACAAAATAGTTGATAAAAATATTCCTCTGGACTGTACAGGAAGGGAGACGGGACCACTGAAAAGACATAGTGTATGATTAATCAGACTTGGCTTCTTTCTCTTCTGCTTCATCAGAGGCTGGACTCTCCTGCAGGTAAATCTTCTGCAGGTAAATCTTCTTTAGTTTCTTGGGTAGCCACTTCAGCCTGTTTTCCCTGTGCTCCCCTTTTCCCTTTTTGAACTTTTTTGTCTGATCATTTATCCTTGCCGGCCGCCTTCCTGGGCTTGGGCTCCTCCTTTACCTCGCCTTTAGCGGAGCTGACCTTCCTCTTGGGCATCCTGGAGGCGCACAGGGCATGTGCAAGTGCTGCGAGCTGAGGCGTGCCTAAGCCTTCCGAAGCTCTGAGAAGAAACTTTAATTTGATTTCACCCCATTTATTGATTCTTGATTTTAGTTCTTGCTCTATAGGAATCTTATTAAGGAAGTTGGGGCCTAATGCCATATGATGAAGATTAGGTTCTACATTTTCTTCTATTAGATGCAAAGTCTCTGGTTTAATTCTTAGGTCCTTGATCCACTTTGAGTTTTGTGCATGGTAAAATATAGGAGTTTAATTTCCTTTTTTTGCATATGGATTTCTCATTTTCCAGCACCATTTGTTGAAGATGCAATCTTTTCTCCAATGCATATTTTTGGCACCTTTGACTAATATAAGATAATTGTAATTTTATGGGTTAGTCTCTTTGTCTTCTATTCTGTACTATTAGTCTATTAGTCTGTTTTGGTGCCAATACCATGCTGTTTTTGTTACTATTGCTCTGTAGTATAGTTTAAGGTCTGGTATAGTGATGCCACCTGCTTCCCTCTTTCTGCTAAGGATTTCTTTAGCTATTCTAGGTGTCTTATTTTTCCAGATGAATTTCATAATTGCTTTTTCTATTTCTATGAGGAATGTCATCGGATTGTGATTGGACTTGCATTAAATCTGTATAGTGCTTTTGGTAGTATGTTCATTTTGATAATATTAATTCTGCCTATCCAAGAGCAAGGTAGATCTTTCCATCTTCTAAGGTCTTCTTTGATTTCTTTCTTTAGGGTTCTGTAGTTTTCATTGTATAGTTCTTTCACCTCTTTCATTAAGTTGATTCCCAAGTATCTTTTTTTTTTTTTTGGGGGGTTATTGAAAATGGGGTAGTTTTCTTATTTCCTTTTCAGAAGATTTGTCACTGATATACAGAAATGCCTTTGATTTTTGGGTGTTGATTTTATATCCTGCTACTTTGCTGAATTCATTTACTAGTTCTAGAAGCTTTCTGGTAGAGCTTTTTGGGTCTTCTAGGTATAGAATCATATTGTCCGTCAGCAAATAGTACTAATTTAAGTTCTTCTTTTTCTATACTTATTCCTTTAATTTCTTTCGTCTGTCTAATTACTCTGGCCAGTGTTTCAAGAACTATGTGGAATAGAAGTGGTGAAAGAGAGCATCCCTGTCTTGTTCCAGTTTTTAGAGGGAATGCCTTTAATTTTTCTCCATTTAAAATGATGTTGACCTAAGGCTTGGCGTAGATAGCCTTTACGATGTTGAGATATATTCCTGTTATCCCTAGTTTTTCTAGTGTTTTGAACATGAAGTGGTGCTGTATTTCGTCAAATGCTTTTTCTGCATCTATTGAGATGATCATATGATTCTTACCTTTGTGTCTATTGATGTGATGAATTACAATTATTGATTTCCGAATGTTGAACCAACCTTGCATCCCTGGGATGAATCCCACTTGATCATGGTGCACAATCTTTTTGATATGTTTTTGTATTCTATTTGCCAGAATTTTATTGAGAATTTTTTCATCTATTTTTCATTAGAGATATTGGTCTGAAGTTTTCTTTCTTTGATGTGGCTTTGCTTGGTTTTGGGATCAGGGTGATATTGGCCTCATAGAATGAGTTTGGAAGTGCTGCCTCTTTTTCTATTTTCTGAAATAAGTTGTAATAAGAGTATTGGCATTAGTTCTTCTTTAAAGGTCTTGTATAACTCGGCTGTGTATCCATCTGGTCCTGGGATTTTCTTGGTTGGTAAGCTTCTGATGGCGTCTTCTATTTCATCACTTGATATTGGTCTGTTTAAATTGTGTGTATCTTCCTGATTCAATCTGGGCAAATCATATGACTTAAGAAATTTGTTGATGCCTTCAACATCTTCTATTTTATTGGAGTATAAGATTTCAAAATAATTTCTAATTATCCTCTGTATTTCTGTAGTGTCTTTTTTCATCACATATGATGGTAATTTGAGTTTTCTCTCTCCTCTTCATTAGCATAATTAAGGGTCTGAAATTTTATTTATTTTTTCAAAGAACTAACTTTTAGTTTTGTCAATTTTTTCAATTGTTTCTTTTGTTTCAATTTCAATGATTTCAGCTCTAATTTAAATTATTTCTTGCCTTCTACTGCTTTTGCTGCTGATTTTTTCTTCTTTTTCTAGGGCTTTGAGATGTAGTATAAGATCATTTATTTGTTGACTTTTTCTTCTTTTAAGGAATGAACTCTGTGCAATGAATTTCCCTCTTAGTACTGCTTTCATAGTGTCCCAGAGATTTTGATATGTTCTCATTTACCTCTAGGAATTTTTTAATCTCCTCCTGATGTCTTCTGTAAGCCATTGTTCATTCAGTAGCATATTGTTTAGTCTCCAGGTAATGGAGAAATTTTTATTTTTTATTTTGTCGTTGATTTCCAATGTCATTCCATTATGATCTGATAAAATGAGTGGTAGTATCTCTATTTTTTTGTATTTGCTAAGAGTTGCTTTGTGGCATATTATACGGTCTGTTTTAGAGAAGGATCCATGTGCTGCTGAGAAGAAAGTGTATCCACTTGATGCAGGTTGAAATCTTCTACATATGTCAGTTAAGTCTGTTATTGATTGTATTATTGAGTTCTATAGTTTCTTTATTCAACTTTTGTTTGGAAGATCTATCCAGTGGTGAGAGAGGTGTGTTAAAGTCACCTCAGATTATTGTGTTGTGTTCAATTTGACTCTTGAACTTGAGAAGAATTTGTTTGATGAACATAGCTGCACCATTGTTTGGTGCATATATGACTGTTATGTCTTATTGGTGTATGGTTTCCTTGAGCAGTATGTAATATCAATCTTTAACCCTTTTGATTAACTTTGGCTTGAAAGTCTACTTTATTTGATATGAGGATGGAAACCCCTGCTTGCTTCCACAGTCCATGTGAGTGGTATGATTTTTCCTAACTTTTCACCTTCAATCTGTGTATATCTTTTCCTATCAGATGAGTCTCCAGTAGGCAGCAGATTCTTGGGTCTTTTTTTTTAATCCAGTCTGCTAGCCTATTTTTTTTTTTGATTGGTGAGTTGAAGCCATTAACATTCAGGGTTATTATTGAGACATGGTTTGGATTTCCAGCCATATTTGTTTATTTTTATTATTTAACTTGACTTGATTTTCTTCTTTGATTAGTTTTTTCTTTAGGGTACTACCTCCCTCTGCTGATTTTCATTGTTGTTTTTCGTTTCCTCTTCATGGAATATTTTGCCAAGGATGTTTTGTAGTGCAGGTTTTCTAGCTATAAATTCTTTTAACTTTTGTTATTGTGAATGGTTTTTATTTCATCTTCAAATCTAAAGCTTAATTATGCTGGATACAAGATTCTTGGTTGGCACTCATTTTCTTTCAGAGCTTGGTATATGTTGTTCCAGGAACGTCCAGCTTTCAGGGTATGGGTTGAAAAATCTGCTGTTATCCTAATTGGTTTTCCCCTATATGTAATCTGATTCCTTTCTCTCATGGCTTTTGAAATTCTCTCCTTATTCTGTTTGTTGGGCATTTTTATTATAATATGTCTTGGTGTTGGTGTGGAAGTGTTGTGATTTTGTACATTTGGCATCCTGTAGGCTTCTTGAATTTGGATTTCCAATTCATTCTTCATGTTTGGAAAATTTTCTCATTTATTTCGTTGAATAGATTGTTCACTCCTTTGGTTTGGACTTCTATGCCTTCCTCTATCCCAATAACTCTTAAATTTGGTCTTTTTATGCTGTCCCATATTTCTTGAATGTTCTGTTCATAGTTTCTTACTATTATTGCTGTGTGGTTTATGTTCTTTTCAAGATTATATATTTTTATCTTCATTGTCTGATGTCCTGTCTTCCAAATGGTCTACTCTGTTTGTGATGCTTTCATTTGAGCTTTTAATTTGGTTTATTGTTTCTTTCATTTCAAGGATTTCTGTTTGGTTTTTTTAGAACCTCTATGCCCTGTTGAGGTGATCTTTTGCTTCTTGAATTTTTTTATGTAGCTCCTTGTTGAAGTGATCTTCACTGCTTGTATTTGCTCTCTTATATCTTCCTTGAGTTCACAGAACATTTTAACCATGTATATCCTGAATTATTTCTCTGTCATTTTTTCTGCTGTAGCTGCCAATGATTCTAATGATGTGGTGTCTTGATTTGTTTGTAGTACTTTCTTCCCTTGTTTTTTCATGTTGCTCCTGTGTCTTCCTTTCCAGCTCTGTGGGTCTGGGGTGTTATTGTTTTTATCCTATAGGTTTGTAGTGCTCTTGTAAGGTTCCAAGATCCCTCTTTTGTGGGGAAAGACAATGTTAACAGATCCCAGTATCCACAATATTTCACCTATGAACAATTTGTTGTTATTAAGACATTTACAGTTTAGTCTCAATGTACAGAAATGTTGGATTCAATTATTATATAAAATATAATCAGTAGTTTCATAAAAAGGTTTACGGTAGACATTGATCTGGGGGTGGGGGCGTAGGATGATATGCTGAGGGGGAATGATGTGAGGGTATGGGGTTAATATATCTTAGGAAATGTGAAAGAGAAATCTAATGAAGAGAGTTGGTAGCGAGAAAATAGACAGGAAGTAATTTAGGGTAGACAAGTACGTGGGAAGACAGCAGAGTATATGAAACAAACACATATATGTATTTAGAAAAATACAGGATGTTAAAATTTGGAGGGGGGAAGAAAAATCAAAGAAGAAAAAAGAGAAAAGGGGCATATACAACACCTCTATATTATATTATTCAGATGACTCAGTCCTCAAAATTCTATTTCATGCAAAGTTCTTGGTTTCACATATGTTGGGGATATGAGGGCTGGAGTATAGAGGGGTAGAAGAGAAAGAGAGAAAAAAATACTTGAACAAAGAAACCAGGATTGTTGCTAGTTTTAGAGATCAGTATCTTTTCTGTTTCTCTTCTCGTCCAATAGGTAGAGTTTCTATTTTAAGCTGGTGTCTCTGCCCTCAAGATGGTGTAGGTAACCAGGGTGGGAAGACTGGTCCTGTTGTAGGGTGTCTGGAAGTAAGGAGTGCCACCCGCCAGTCCCTGCAAGGAGACTGCACCTCAAGGGTCTCTTTTTGGGACTGCTTGTCTGACTTGAGTGCCCGGTATTGTCTCTCTCTCTTGCCTGGATATTTTCCAGCTCCTGGTGTCTCTGTTAGGCTCCAAACTTTAGTCCCATCCCCTTTCACTTAGCAGTTCCCCCTGCAGGACCTCTCACACCAAGGCTCATACCAGGTGGGTGGCACCCTCGTCGTACTGCACACCTGCCCAACTGGGAGCTGTTTTAGTGTTGAGTGGTCCCTGTGCCTAGTTATCGCCGCTGGGGATGGTGGGTGAGTTGGATACCTGGTACCTGGCCAGATGGGGATCTGATCTGAGGGCTGCCCCCACCAGATATAGTGAGAAAGGATATCCAAGATGGAGGCAGACTGCTTCCAGTGCCAGGGTATCTTGTGAGGTGGGGGGAGCCATGTGGTGGTGTTGTGCTGTGGGTAGGTAGTAACCAGGGGACCTGTGTGGGATCGGAGCGCAGTCTGGAGTTCTGCAGAGGTGTTGATAGGTGATTCTGCTAAGGTGCTTGAGAGCTGTGCATGGGCTAGAACTGCAGGCTTTAGGTTTTGGGAGCCAGGTGTCCGGAGTCCTGCTCGAAAGCTGAGGCTCTGTTCCCTGCATGGGAGTCACAACGCTGGTGATTTCTGTGGAAATCAGCTGTATAGGAGTCCTCTTACACTCTCTGAGATGCAATATTCCGACTAGGTAAGATCTGGGTCACTGAGCATAATATAAAGGCAGATAGTAGGTTAATGATCTACATGACTTAACATTTCAAGATAGGAAATAAATTTATATCCCAACATCAGAATGTATGAAGTGCCACTGAGGTTTTAGAGAGGGTTGTTATCTGGTCAGAGAAAGCCAGGTATGGGTGAGTTCAAGGCATGGGCAGGAATTCCAAGCAAGTTTAGAAATCTCGGTAATTTATAGTAAAACAGAAATTAACTTTTCATGACTTTGTGATGAGATGGCTCCCAATCTTAAAATGGAATTAGGCTGTGTTCATCAGTCTAACATTTAGTATTTTTTTTTTACTATTTTTTGGCATTGATGTAGAAGGACTACCCTCTTTAGGACAGAGTGTTGAATATATCAGTCAGATCTTCTTAATAATGTTTTTTGGTTCCATATTCTTGTATATTTTTCTATTTTGTTTATTATGGACTATGAGAAGTGAAGTTTTCTATTACTACTGTGTTTCTCTTTTCCTTTACCTATTCTAACTTCTACTTCATGGTTAGTTCTGCTATATTATTTGCTGTAAAAATATTAATAACTGTTACATCTTCATTGTGAGTCAGCTTTTTGCTTTATAAAATAATGCTTTGTCTACTTTAATACTTTTTATCTTGAATTTTATCTTTTCTAATATTAAGAGCATGATTTCTGATCTTCATTTTCCCACAATCTTTCATTTTCTATCTTTCTGATAGAAAGTCACTTCATTTTAAACGTGTGTCACAATAAAATTGAACTTTACTTTGTGGCCATCTTCTTCTTTGAAACCCCTTTAATACTTGTTGTTATGGTGTATGTTTGGTGTTAGGCAATGCTGTGGTATTTTTTTGTTTGTAACCTTTCTCAAAAGTTCTCCCCCATTTCTTTAGATAACCTCCATTGGTTCCAAGGAACAGTAATGGGAAAAAAACAAAAACATGTATCTTCTTTTCCCCTTCTCTCTTTCACCCTTCAGTTTTAGGTAAAATTTTTTTCCAAAGTGTTAAAAAAATAACTTTAATATGATTATCCTTCTACTATCTAATCTTTTGTTGCTAAATTATATTATGACTACCAGCCAATATACGCTTTAACTATGTCTTCACTCCACCCTCCATTTTATTTTCCCCTTCTCTTCACAGTTTTTTTATAAGTTGTATAGTTTCTATTTTGTTGATATGTAATCATCCTGTTTTATCAGTTCATTCTCTCAGTTTTTTTAGTCTAACCGTAGTTAAACATATTCTTTCTGCCTACCTTCCAATGCTCTTCAGTTGTGTAATGATGAGCTAAAGTTCATCTTCCAACTGCCATCCACAGTAAGCCTTTCAGGTCAACATTTCCTCCGTGTTTCAGCATACTCAAACATTTATGCTATTTTCTTTCTCTGATCTTCTATTCTTTGGTTGCATCACAGGCCATTGTAAATAAGAAACCTAGTTCCTGTGAGTCAAAATGAGTCCTTCACTTTCTCAAAGCATTTTTAATGGTGCACACTGACATCTACCACCGGGCTCCTTCGATAATCCCTACAGCTGTTACTTTGTGGCTTCTGCCCAATCTCAGATTCTTCTGATTTTACCATTCATATTTTAGTAATCTTTGGTTTACACCTTTTTAAAAAGTGTGAAGGAGGAAAAGAAGACGCTTTTCTTTAAGACCTTTTCTGAAGTTGGAAGTTACACCATCACCTTCTGATACCCTTTTGGTTAAACTTTGTTACATGACTATACCTCCCACAGAGGGACTGAGAAGTGCAGTTTTTATTCCACACAGCCCTATGCCTACCTAGGGATTCTAAAATTGGAAAAAGTGATAATATAATGGTCTAGACAGGACATCTAACATTCTTGGCCATATTCCCACTGTTTTATCAAACATACAGAGCATTATTGTCTAAAATACACATTTAAATGATGAAAAATAGCATGTATAGCATTGATAAGGATCAAAGAATAAATATGAACTTTCAATCCAGAATATGAAATATTTCTTCTAACAATGTGACTTGATTATTATCTATAAATTGTGACGTTCTATGTTACATGCAGATGATCCTGAGGGATTAATGCTTTAGTTATGAATAAGTATTACTTGATAGGTATCAATTTATTAGAACCAAATAAAACCTCTGAGGGATATAGGAAGCACAGAGTAATTTGGAACATGGAAGCTTCCCTAATTTTGCTGCATTAGGATGTCCTAAGTACCTTTGATCCATGTAGCAACAGAAAACTGTGAAAAGTGAGGTGAAAGGATGCCCAAGAAAAGAGAAGACCTTAAAACACTTTACCTTTTGCTTGGAAATACCCTAGATTATGCCTGACATTCATACTGAGTGTGCCTGTCCTTATACTTTCTGTTGGTTTGTTATATTTGATTATACCAAATAGCATCAGTTTAAAAAAATCCCCAAAGGAAAAAAATTATCCATTTTGAATTTTTTGTTCAGTGTTTTTCAATCCATTCCCACTATTTCTGCTTTTACTAGTCTCCTTTTTCCTTTTACTATCCCCTGGAGACTACTACAGTTTGGAAAAGCTAGCAGGTTTTTGTGTGCTTTGTAAAAGTTGCTTGAGATGTATTCTTTTCAGTTTGTTTTTCTTCTGAAACTACTTGTTTTATTATCAAACATTTGGTTCTTGTCCAGTTCTAGACTGTAGACCCTTGTGAAGCAAAATTTTTTCTCATACATGTATTTTGAACATATTCTAAGATTATCAGATGAGAAATAATAAAAGAGTCAATAAAAGATAATGTTTTAGGTACTTTACATATGTACACAAATGTTTTTCAGGAAAAAATCATAAATGTCCTGGTTTTGCTGCACTTAATAAAATAATTCTAAGTCTTTCACATGATAGCTATAAGATTTATAAACTAAAACTAAGAAAAAAGCCCAAAACACTTGCAGTGTAATCTCAACTCAACTCTTTATTGTTTCTCTTATTTTGTTTTAAGAGGAATTCATTTAAATTATTGAGAATGGGCATATGAAGGAGACATGAAGATTAATAAGTTAATTATATTAATAATTAATAATAGATTAATTAAGTTAATTTGACATGCAAAAAATTAAATACTAAAACACCAATATATTCCATTTTATAACCTCTTACATAAGTTGTTCTAAACATGATACTCAGAAAATGGAATATATCAGAGTTGGGTGCACAGTGAATAATCATTATTGTTGACATTGGGACTTAGTATATTTTTGTGTTTTTTTGGTCAGCACTTTACTGATCTAAAATAGTCAGAATTGGAGGAAATGTAACATTTTAATAAAATGTAAACTTTTAAACCAAATTTTAATTTCAGCTATTTTGATCTTTATAGATAATATTTCAAAGTGACAACAAAATTGTGTTTCCCTTCTATACCCACATGTTCAAATAAGTGTCATTTAAAACAGCTCAACTGAAAAAAAGGGGGGTACAAAATCCACTCTATTGGGAGATAAGGAAAGAACAGTATGAAAGAGTTTTGCTGACATAAACACAGGCTAATGCTATTACTGCCTAACTATGGTTATGCTGAGCCGTTCTGCTATATTCAGGTGTCAGCATTTCTATTATGTACTTACATTGTACTCGTAAGAATTTACTGTAATTTATAGTCTGGAATAAAGTACACTATTGTTTCTGAAATTCCAGCTGAGTGCATTAACACAATAGGAAGAAAATATAGCACAAGTTAGCTGTCCAGTCAAATTAATTAGCTTTATACTCACTTTACAAAATTATATGCAACTATCAAAAACTTTTTGAAGAAATTTTAGAAAACTGATTATCCTGTCTTCATTGACTTATGTAGATAGTATTAGTTTATAATCAAATACTCTATACATATAAAATTTATTTTTTTTAATAAATAAATTCCAGAAGTTTACAATCAAACCTTTTGTGTGTGTCATATTCACACCATTGGGCTGAGGGTATGGCTCAGTGGCAGCAGTATCCCTTTCTCCACTTATATACATTTCCTTCTCAGACTTTTCCTACTTATCACCATTCATAAATAAGAAAGCAGCAAGCAATCAGTTGCTCCCAACTATGATATATTCCATTTTCTGAATATCATGTTTAAAACAACCTACGTAAGAGGTTATAAAATGGAATATATTGGCATTTTAGTATTTACTTTTTTGCATGTCAAATGCAGCTCATTTTCAAGAGCTTAGAGGATAATTTATTTGCTCATAAACATTATTGAGCACCTCCATATGTCAAATATTTTGAAATACATTATTTCATTGAATCATCCCAAGATCCTTATCAGGTAGGAATGAGATTCCAGATAAAAAGTAACTTATTTCAGGTTATTGGCCCTTTCTGCTACCACACAGCTGCTTGATTTTGTGTCCCCAAGGCTTAACTTGGAAACAGAATCTAATGACTGCCCAAGAAAAAGGTGGTTGTTATCAGGGACCAACTGTGAAGTAGCAGGAATTTTTTTTTTTGTTGCTTTTTAATTCATGATTATTTTCCTTATACTATGCATTCTTTCTGAAAATCTGCATTCACAGTGAGGAATCAATGTCAATGTAGCTTAGTGTCTTATTTTCCAGAGATATTGATATTTTAACTTTCTGTAGGAAGAGAGAAGAAGCAAAATCTTATGCCTCCAATTTGTCAAGACTTTTACTTATTTTTCATCAAAGCTGTCGTTAAATTTGTTGGACCTAGCCAGGTGTGGTGGTCACACTTGTAATTCTAGCTACTGAGGAGCCTGAGGCAGGAGGATTACAAGTTTGAAGGCAACCTCAGCAAGACTTTGTCTCAAAAATAAAAAGGGCTGGGGATGTAGCTTAGTTTGAGAGCCCTTACCAATGGTTCATTTCAAATTCTTTTGTAACTCTCTGTCAGTCTTTCTCATTATGAATATAAAAATCTCAAAGATTATTTTTTATCATAAGAAGTGCTGGTGCTGCCTTAGGTGGGAGCATGAAGAATGTTAAATATATAGGTCTTGAGTGCTTTTGCAAATTTCATTCATTCAATGTTGAATATCCATGAAGGTTACAAAATTAACTTCTGCTTTTATCTACTATCCCAAGGCCAAGAAGCCAAGCCTAAGAAACTCACCAGATTTCACCTGTAGTACCTAAATTTATGTGAGTTCCTTTTGTCTTGAAGGCCCCCAAATTTACTAAGGTTCCTAGACTGACAAAAAGTGACTTCCTTACCATCTGGAGCCTATAACTTAGGTATGAGGCCAGTCTTACTAGGTGGACTTTGTAGTTATTGGATCTGTAAGCACAAAATGATGGTGCAGACCTCAACAGATTCAGGGAAGCTGTTTATTGTTCTTTGTGGACTTGGGCACCTAGGGTACAATTAGGGTGGTTTCGTCATTGGAAATTGTGGATTTGCCGTTCATATAGTCAGGGGCTGGTTATGTAGATTAAAACTTTTAACTCAGGAGGGCAGCTATAAGAGATTGAAACTCATTATTACTTGGAGTGATAGGAGTTCAGATTGTGAGGGATGGATATTTCTTTTTCTGGAGTTTATTGTTTCCCAGAATTTCAATATTTGCCTCCTTTCTTCAGGGCTCATTGTTCAGTATATACTGTGTGTTCTTTTAGGAATAATTTGCAATGGAGGGAGGTTAAAGTCCAGAGCCTAACATTCAGTACTCCCCTCCTTCCTTTGGGGCCCATTGTTATCAGGGAAGGATTTACTGGAAGGTTAATATTTGGCTAGTTTCCTCTCCTTGCTCCCAAGCTTGCAGTACTTTGCATGGTCCTTTTCTTTGCAACTCTGGAACATTTTCTCTGCTTTTCTTTTGGGGTTGTTTTGTAGGATTATTATTTTCCATAACTCTCCAGGAGCCACAATTAATTCAGCATAGTTCTGTAAAAGTGGCTCACCTTACCTAATGGAGAATCATTCTCAAATATGACAGTTCACCTTAGGCTTTGATAGTCCTATGATTTTTCTAGTTTTATCTTAATACAAAGGAAAACAGATTCTTGATGAATATATGCAAATAACTACATTGCCATGAAAAGTGAAGAGTCAGAGCTTCAGAACTTGGGGGTCAACAGAAATCAGATCATTCAAAAATATTTTGTTTTAGTTTATAAAAACAGTGTATACTAAATTTTTGTGGGATATTGATAGCTTTAAATTAAAGAGAAAGGATTTTTAATATCAAAAGTTTAGAGCACTAAAATGTCAACAGAAATATGAACAATTTCCAATAACAAATGCTCCTCATTAGTTCATTAAGTCCTGTGCTGTTTTTATTTTGGGTTACTAGTCTGCTTTCCTAAACTGTCTGCTTCTGAATCATAAAGAATCCTTGAAATTTTGACTCAGCTTGTTGGTTTTGTTTAAAAGTAGTGTAAACCATAGCCAAAAGCCTGAGAAGCAATAATAATATCATATCAGAACCTGTACCCAAGACTATATTCTGTAAAGAAAAGATTGCAGTACTTTGCATAGTCCTTTTTCTTGCAGCTCTGGAACTGATCTTTTTGGTTGAAAATAGAAACTCTGGCCAGTATCCTAGAGCAGAGCCTCTGCCAAATGTCAGATTAAATTAAAAAAATATGTGGATGACAAATAATGCCTGTGGTTAATTTATATTTGCAACCCATAATATTATAATGGAGAGGGGTAATATTCTCTATTGGAATTCATTGTATACTGTTCCATGAGTTTTTAATCTGTATTTGCTCTGATATTGAAATCATGGGAGCTGGGCAAAGTGATACGGGTCTATTGTCCCAGCCAATGGAGAGGCCCAGGGTCAGAAGGAATCACTTGAACCCAGGAAGTAGGGATCAGCCTGGGCAACATAGTGAGAACTGTCTCAGAAAAGAAAAAACAAAATATACTGTGAAAGTAAGGACATGGAGAACTCTCCAGGAACTTCTCAGGATTGTTTATTGTTGTTGTTGTTACTATTGGGTTACTATTCTATCATCTTTTAATTTTTTAAGGTAAAAAAAAATTGGGCTGGGGCTATAGCTCAGTGGAAGAGCACTTGCCTAGCATGTGTGAGGCACTGGGTTCCATCCTTAGCACCGCATGAAAAACTGAACAAATAAAGGCATGCTGTAATTTGTAATTTTTTTCCAGCAATCTTCTTTAGGTATATAGTATCTGGAAAATGTAAGGTCAGGCAGTGGGGACCAAAAGGAGGCAGATTGAAAAGGCTGCTGAAGGAGGCTTTATTGAGATTTGCTAGGAGTGAGACCCTCCAGACCAACAGAGTGGGTCTGGGGAGAAGGGGGGCTCAACTGACTAGAAGTTTTATTGGGCTTAGGGCAGAAAGGGAGGGCTTGGGACAGGAAAGGAGGTTTTTAGAGTCCCTTGTCCTACTGGGGTTGGTCGGGGGAGCTTGCTGAGATCCAGGATTGGTCAGGAGACCGCACTAATTGACAGGTAGTTCTATCAGTGCCTGATTGGTGGTTCTTCAGCAGGTGCTAGTTGCTTGGTGCTTTGTTCCTCAGCCAACCTCAAATCGACCAAACAGAAAATTATATTTTATTTTCCCTATATTCAAGATACAATTGAGGGAAAGCCAAATCAAAAAATGACCAGAGATTTGGACACTTGGTTAAGATACTATCATAGGCGCCTGAGGAATAATACTTTTTTACTTCTTTACTCAGAGGGACAACAAACATTTAAAATAACATAAAAAGTAACATGTTTATAAGGAATCTTGGTTTCCTTCCTCTTCCTCCCCAATTTTCTTTACTTGCTTTTTTTCATAAATAATGAAAGAATTTAAAAGTCAATATTGAGTGCAGAAAAAAAATTCTGATAAGACACCAAATCACTGCTTTATGAGCAGATCACACAGAAGATAAGTCTTTGATATTGTACCTTAAAGCATTAACCAGTAAACCAAGAAAGCAAGTCCATTATAACTGAGAAAACATTACTAAAATTTTAACATATCACTTAGCTTCTTTTCAGATTCATAAGACAAAATGAAATATACATAACAAGTTCTGTTTTTTATTATGCCTTTTCATTTTCTGAAGCAAACTAACCCTTTAGTTATCCTTCTTCTTTCCTAGGGGTTCTACTAGGTCAAAATCATTTTCATAACAATTCTAAGATGTTATTTTTCATATGCTATGTACTTATTATTCTTATTTCAAATGAATCAGTAAATATTTTTTAACAATTGTTTCAATTTCCAGTTTGGCATAAATACTAATACTTCTAACTTACATAAACCAAAATATTCTGGAATCCTCAGTAAGTCCTAGGGTCCTTTGGTTTCAAGGCTAAAAAGCTTGAAAACTACTACTTTTGAAGAAAACTACCAGTTTTCCTTGAAAAACAAGAGTAGTGTACACTCAGGTGTATCTCTCTGTCATGATTTCTCTCTCATTACTATCAATTACAACTTTCAGCCAAGGAACTAATTTCTGTTTCTCACAGAGAAAACTAGGTGGGGCGGGATGGATAATTTAGAGCTGTTGAGCATACAAAAGCAACTTACTAGAAATGCATTCTAATTATACATGATAATGGAATTCATTGTTACATATTCATACATGTACACAATATAACAACACACTTTGGTCAATCAATTCATTCTCCAGTACTTCCCCTTTTTCTTTTTCCCTCCCCCCCAGGGTCCTTTTCCTTTACTGTACTGGTTTGTCTTCTATTTTCATGAGATTTCCCCTCCCCACTCACACACCCCTTTCTATTCCTTTTTCCTCTCTAGCTTCCATATATGAGAGAAAACATATAACCCTTGACTTGACCCCTGACATCTCACTTAACATAAACTTCTCAAGTTCCATTCATTTTCCTGCAGATCACACAAATTTCATTCTTCCTTATGGTGGAGTAAAACTCCAATGCGTGTGTGTGTGTGTGTGTGTGTGTGTGTGTGTGTATATATATATATATATATATATATTACATTTTCTTTATTCATTTATTCGCTGACAGACACCTTGGCTATTGTGACTGTCAACATGGGTATACTGTACACATGGGTATGCATGTAATGTTGTAGTATGCTGGTTTTAATTCTTTCAAATAAATACTGAAGAGTGGTATAGCTGGGTTATATGATGTTCCATTCCTAGTCTTTGGAGGACCCTCCATACTGATTTTCATAGTAGTTGTACTGACGTACAGTCACACTAACAATGTAAAAGTTCCTTTTCCCCACATTCTCCCTAGCATTTATTGTATTCTTGATGGCTGCCCATTCTAACTGGAATGAGATAAAAATCTCAGTGTAGTTTCAATTTGCATTTCCCTAATTGCTAGAGATGTTGAATATTTTTTTCAGATATTTGCTAGCCATTTGTATTTCTTCTTTTGAGAAATATCTGCTTAGTTCATTTTCCCATTTATTGTATGGTTTTTTTTTGTTTGTTTGTTTGTTTTTGTTTTTGTTTGGTGGTACGTTTTTTGAGTTCTCCATATACTCTGGGTATTAATTCTCTGTCAGAAAAGTAGCTAGGAAGATTCCCTCCCATTCTGTAGGCTCTCTCTTCATACTCTTAATAGCTTCCTTTCCTGTGCACAGCTTTTTAATTTGATGCCATCCCACTTATTAATTCTTGGTATTAATGGTGCTTGGGATTGAACCCAGGGCCTCCTGTATGCTAAGCACATGCTATACCACTGAGTCACACCCCCAGCCAAACATATATCCTTTATACAACCTTTTAAAGTGTCAAAAATGAATATCTTCATTAACGTGACACAAGCCATAACCTTTACATTGTAAACAAAGAAAGAAACATAAAATTAACTTGACTATTAATGTTTAAATATTGGTACTTAAAAGGTAGCTATCTAATGATATCCATTAATTAATTCAATTCAGTATCAGTCCAAAGATTTACCCTGGAAATTATCTACTATAAAATATAATTATGGCTTAAACAAAATATCAGAACTAATGATTTAGTTGAACACAGTTTTACATTTTTCTTAATTTTTAATAATATATGTAAAGTAATATTAATTTATTGATCAATAAACCTGTATAAGTTTAGGAAAAACAGACCTCAATAGAATAAAATGTATGTTTGTGTTATACTTTTTTCCCATGCATGTACATAATGGTGGGATTTATCATTACATATTCATATGTGCACATAATAGAACAATATAATTTGATCATTAGCACTCTCCAGTATTTCCCCGGGTCCCTTTCCTCACTTTACTTTTATCCCTTTGATTTTCATGAGACCCTGTCACCAACCTTCTTTTCCTTTTTCCTCTCTAGTTTCCACTTTGAGAGAAAACAAAAAGCTTGACTTTCCAAATTTAGCTTATTTTGCTGAACAGTGCCCTCGAGTTCCATCCATTCTCCTGCAACTCACATAATGCCATTCTTCTTTATGGCTGAATACAACTTCATTGTGTATATGTGTATATACACATATTTTCTTTATCCATTTATCCATTGACAGACACATAATTTGGTTCAATAGTTTAGCTATTATGAATTGTACTGCTATAAACATGGGTATGCATGTATTCCTATACTATGCTGACTTTTAATACTGAGGAGTGGTATAGCTGGGGCATATATTGGAGCCATTCCTAGCCTTTGGAGGAATCTCCATATTCATTTCCATAGTGGTTGTTCTAATTTATAGTCCCACCAACAGTATAAAAGTATTCCTTTCTCCCACATCCTTTTTAGTATTTATTGTTATTTATTTATTTTTTAAAGGTTTTTTTAATTGTAGATGGACACAATACCTTTATTTTATTTATTTTATTTTTATGTGGTGCTGAGGATCAAATCTAGTGCCTCACATGTGCTAGGCAAGTGTTCTACCACCGAGCTACAACCTCAGCCTGGTTATTTGTATTCTTGATAACTGCCTTTCTAAATGGAATAAGATAAAATCTCAGTGTAGTTTCAATTTGCATTTCCCTAATTGCTAAAGATGTTGAATAATTTTTTCATACATTTGTTGGCCATTTGTATTTATTCTTTTGAGAAGTGTCTGTTTAGTTCATTTGCCCATTTCTTACTTGATCTTTTTTTTTATTTTTTAGTTGTAGTTGGACACAACACATTTATTTCACTTGTTTATTTTTGTATGTGGTGCTGAGGATCGAACCCAGGGTCTTGCACGTGTAAGGCAAGCGCTCTACTGCTGAGCCACAACCCCAGCCCCTTTACTTGATCTTTTTTGATGTAGAGATTTTTTTAGTTCTTTATATATTCTGGATATTAATCCTCTGTCAGAGTGTAGCTAGCAAAGATATTCTCCTATTCTTAAGCTCTCTCTTCACATTCCTAATAACTTCCAGTGCTCTGCAGAAGCTTTTTAATTTGATGCTGTCTCATTTATGAGCTCTTGGCATTATTTCCTAAGTTTGGGGGTACTATTGAGAAAGTTGTTGCCTGTGCATGTATACTGGACTGTTGACCCTACATTTTCTTTTAGGAGTTGCATAGTTTCTGGTTTAATTCCCAGGCCTTAGACCTATTTTGAGTTAATTTTTCTGCAGGTAAGAGATAAATATCTAGTCCCATTCTCAATATATATATATATATATATATATATATATATATATATATATATATATATGGAAAACCAATTTTCCCAGAACTATTTGTTAAAAAGACTGTCTTTTCTCCATTGTATGTTTTGGGCACCTTTGACAAGGATCAGATAACTCTGTCTGTGTGAGTTTGTCTGTGTGTCTTCTATTCTGTACCATTGTTCTGTGTATCTGTTTTTATGCTAGTACCATGCTGTTTTTGTTACTATAGCTCTGTAGTATCATTTGAAATCGGGTATTGTGATGCCTCCAGCATTGCTTCTTTGGGTTAGAATTGCTTTGGCTATTCTGAGTCTTTCATTCTTCCAAATGAATTTTAGAACTATTTCTTTTAGTCCTATAAAGAATGTCATTGGTATTTCAATGGGGATTGTACTGAATCTGTCTATTGCTTTGGTAGTGTAACCATTTTAACAATATTATTTCTGCCTTTCCATGAACACAGGAGTCTTTCCATCTTCTTGTGTCTTCTTCAGTTTCTTTCATCAGTGGTCTAAAGTTTTTATTACAGAGGTTATTCACCCCCTTGGTTAGATTTATTCTTGGGATTTTTGTTTGTCATTTTGGTGTTGAGGCTACTCTGAATGGGTATGTTTTCCTGATTTCTTTCTTGGCAGATTAATCATTGGTGTATAGGAAAGCTATTTATTTTTGAATGTTAATTCTGAAACCTGCTATTGGCCAAATTTATTTATCAGCTACATAAATCTTCTAGTGAAGTTCTTTTGGGTCTCCTAGATATAGGATTATGTCATCACAAAGATAATTGACTTCAGCTTTTCCTATCTGTATCCCTTAAATTTTCTTCTTTTGCCTGATTGCTCAGGCTAGAGTTTCAAGAACAGTATTGAATAGGCACTCTTCGAATGACCATTCTGACAGTGGACATCCTTGTCTTGTTACAGATTTTAAAGAAAATGATTTCAGTTTTTTTCTCCACTCACCAAAGTGTTGACATTGGATTTGTCATATATAGTCATTATGATGTGGGATAAGTCCTTTCTCTCCCTAGTTTCTTCATTTTTTTATCATGAATGGGTGTTAAATTTTGTCAAAGACTTTCTCTGTATCTATTGAGATGACTGTGATTTTTGTCCTTAATTCTATTTATGTGGTAAATTGCATTTATTTATTTGTATGTGTTAAACTACTCTTGCAACCCTGGGATAAAACCAACCTGGTCATGATGTATAATCTTCTTAATATGTTGTTAAATATGGTTTGCTAATATTAAGGATTTTTGCATCTAAGTTCATCAGGGATAATGGTCTGTTGTTTTCATTCCTTGCTTTGTCCTTATCTGGTTTTAGCCCCAGGGAAATACTAGTTTTATAGAATGAATTTGGAAATATTCCATCTCTTTCTGTTTCACAGACTAATTTGCATTGGCATTAGTTTTTCCTTAACGGTTGTTTGGAACCTTTCTGATTTTCTTATACAGGCATTTATAGTTATAAACTTTCCTCTTAGAACTACCTTCATGGTCTCCCAGAGGGTCTCATATTTTGTATCACTATTCTTGCTGGAGGCTAAGAATTTTAAAATTTCATTCCTTGTTTCTTCAGTCACCCATTCATCATTCAAAAGTTTATTGTTCAATCTCCATGTGTTTAGTTTCTGTAGGTTCTTTTGGTGTTGATTTTTAACTTCATACCATTATGATAAGATATAAGGAATTTTTTGTATTTGCTAAGAGTTTCTTTGTGACCTAAAATATAATATATTTTGGTGAAAATTCCAGGAGCAACTGAGAAGGCAGTATATTTGGCTATTGTTGGATGAAATAATTTATAGGCATCTGTTAAGTCCATTTGATTTGTAATATTTTTAGGTCTAAAGAGTCTTCACTGAGTTTATGTCTTGATGACCTATTTATTAGTGAGAGAGGTATATTGAAATCACACAATTATGTTTTGTTCTGAGGTCTATCTGAGTCTTTAAGTGGTATCTATTTTATGTATTTAAGTACATAAGCTTTTAAGGCATAAATTTACTATCATTATTTTTTTGTGATTGCTGCTTTACTAGTATGAAGTGACTCTCTTTATCTCTTGATCAATTTTGGCTTGAGGTCTGCTTTGTCAGATGTGAGATAGCTACTTCTGCTTTTTGGGGGGGCTCCATTTGCTTGGTGTATCAATTTCCATTCTTTCACTTTCAGCCTATGGTTCTCTTTTCCTGAAAAGTGAGTCTCTTGCAAACAATATATAGTTGTATCCTGTTTTTAAATCCATTCTTCCAGCATATATCTTCTAATTGGAGAGTTGAGACCATTTACATTCAATGTGTTTATAGAAAGATGTTTATTAATTTCTACCATTTTGATTTAATTCTAATATTTAATTTGGTCCTATTTCTCATTTGTTTAGCTACTCTTCAAGTGAGATTTGTCCATTTGTGAGCTCAAGGCTTGTTTTTTTTTTTAAATTTCTTCAGTGTTTAGTATTATCCTAAGTATTTTCTGTAGGGCCAGCTTAGTAGTCATGAATTCTTTTAAGTTTCTGCTTGTCTTGGTAGGTTTCATTTCCTGTTCCATCATGAAGGATAACTTTGTTGGATATAGATAGCAATCTTATTTGACAGTCATTTTCTTTCAGGACTTAAAATCCCCTCCTGCATTTTAGAGTTTGTGCTAAGAAAATAGAAAAAAAAATGGCTTACTTCTAAATGTGACCTGATGTTTTCTCTTGAGGCTTATAAAATTCTATCCTTGTTCTGTATGTTAGACATTTTAGTGTGTCATGAAGAGGTTCTTTTTGATTTTGTCTATTTGAGTTCTGAATACATCCTGTATCTGGATGTCCATTTCATTCTCAAGGTTTGGAAATTTTTCTCTTATTATTTTCCTAAAGAGGTTACCCATTTATTAGCCCACATCTTACAACCCTCTTCAATTTCATAGTTTCTTAAATTTGGTCACTTAAGTGTCAAAGCTGTTATATATTCTGATCATTGTTACTTCTTTTCTTTAATATTTTCTGAATGTTTGGGACTTGCCACTTTGTCTTCCAGCTCTGAGATTCTCTCTTCAGCATAGTCTACTCTATTTTGGAGACATTCATCTGAACATTTTATTTGATTTTTTGTGTCTTTCATTTCCACATTCTTTTGTTCTTTTTCAGTATCTCTATCTCCTTATTGTTTTTTCTCATACATATCCTGTACTGACTTCTTTAATTTATTCAGTGGTTTTGGTGTGTTCTCTTGGAATCCATTGGTAATTTTTATATTAACTCCTTTGAATTCTTTATCTGGTATTTCATCTACTTCAATATTTTCGGAGTCAGTTGCTGATGAATTATGAACTTCAAGAGGTGTCATAATACCTTGTGTTTTCATACTTCTTAGGTTCCTATGTTGGGTTTTATGCATATGTTGGGATGGATTTCTCTTCCAATCTTAAGTGTGGGCCTTTTTAGGGCACAAAGTGTTCTAGAGTGGTTAGATTGAGATCCCCTTGTAGATACACGTGTTGTCTATCACCTTTGTGTTCATTCTGTTTTTGCTGTAGGAGTAGATGTCTATCAGTGGGACCTGAGCCCCCTCCCCTAATAGCTATTTCTCCTTGGGGCCTGGTTATCTCTTCTTTGTATTCAAATATCACTGAAATTTGAGTTTGGTCAATTTGTGTATGGACCAAGACATAGTATCTGTTGGCTGGGTTTAGTTGATCAGCAGAGTCTCTACCCTCTGTTGATCAGTAGTGTCCTCATAGATTCCAAGCATCTCATAGAAAAGGAAGAAACAAACAATAGCAATAACAGAAGCAAACAACGTATAGCATTAAAGTAAATACCTGTTGCCTACTATGACATCTTCAGCACTAATTACCCCCCAGACACTAATGGTGGAGTCATCCATTGTTGAAAGCAAAAACAATAAATAGCCGTGAACTAGATCTGGCGTTAAACAATATGTGTCAACAATGCCATCCATAGTATTAATCACTGCAGCAACATGAATGGTGGTATGGGTAGGAGTTATATAAACTAAATAGTTCTAAAAGATGGTAAAAATACAGTTCATTAAGAGAAAAGAAAATGTGATGTGAAGGTAAGTCTGAATGAAAGAAGTCTAGAATGTTCAAAATGTGAAAAGAGAGAAAGCAGAAGAGATGTAGCAAGTAATAGCTATAAAGGAGGAGAAAAATAATTTTAAAAAACAAAGTAATGAAAGAGAAAGAATGATAGAATTTTGGTTGTTAGAGGGAGAGGAAAAGAAAGAAAGAGAAACAAACAAAAACAAAACAAAAATTAACAAAAAATCCTAACCTGCAAAAGACAAGGAAAAATAGCAATCATTTAAAATGCCAAAATGAGAAAGAAACAACTATGTATGTGTGTGTGTGTGTGTGTGTGTGTGTGTGTGTATATATATATATATATATATCCAAATATGTACAGGTATATATGCACATATATATATTCATAAACCAATCAGCACAGCAAGAACACCAAAGGGGGGATGATTCTTAATGAAAAATGAAAGAATTGTCTCTACTAAGTTGGTCAAAACTGTCGATGAGGTTGGATGGTCACTACCTACATCTGATTGTCCTCCTTTCCATTTCTTCTTGGGAGAGAGAGAGAGCGCGCACGCACACACATATATGCATGAGAGAGAACAAATAAGTGAGGACTAGGGGTTTTTTTTTAAGTTGTAGTTGGACACAATATCTTTATTTATTTATTTTTATGTGGTGCTGAGGATCGAACCCAGGCATCGCACATGCCAGCTGAGTGCTCTACTGCTGAGCCTCAACCCCAGCCTTTGGGTTTTTTTTAACACCTTCCTCTTTTGTGTTGCTCACCAAGCTGCTAGCTGGAATGGTCTAAAGCTGAAACTGCTTAAAATAACTTACATCTTCCCTTCTGACCAGCAAAAGGTAGGATGGAATGGGAAGTACTGTAGACAGATCAGATCACTAGACTCCCAGGGTGGGGCGGCTACAGAGTTCTTCTAATGAGGAGTTCTAATGGCAAGGGCTTAGTTCTGACCAGGCCTTAAGGACATTTTTAGTTGGTATCTTCTCTGGAGAGATTTGCTAGCCTACCTCTAAGGCCAGACAGATACCAGTCTCTGCTGGGAATCTCAATTTCAGAAACCTCCTGATAATTCTACTTGTGGGCCAGGGAAGCCAACCCTTCAGAGGTCTTACACATTACAGTACCCATGAACACAGCTTTCCCAGGCTTAATCCCTGAGGTTAATCACATCTGCCTTTTCAGTTTCCTGACCCTCCTCAGCTAGTTGTGTGGGTCACCAGACTCAAAGGGAAAGCACACCCCTCCATATCTCTGAATTCAATTCCCCTGGGTACAATCTTCTTTGTGCCTGTTTCACTCATGTTCTACTACATACACCTTAGGCCACATGGTAGGAACTTGCCAGGGCAGTATGGCAATATTTGCTATAATTTCTCGGACTCCTGTAGAAGCAAGTTGTGTCATTACCTCCTCGAGATAGCTCCCCGCTTCAGCCCTCTGCTTGCCAGTTGAGAAATACACAGTTCTTTTCAAATAAGTTTGCTATACAGCCTCTTGATCAGCTAAACTCAGGCTGCTTTTCTGATCTTCAGTATTTTTCTGTGCCAAGTTTGTCTATTGTCTTTCTCTCTGTTTGTTTATCCCTTCCTCTGTGGTGACCCAGTACCACTGCTCCTACTGTAACCAGGTTGGCTCAAGTGTACTCTTTCTTGTTATTTTTTTCTTTTTAACGTTCTTGTTCTTTGTTCAATGCACCCACATGTCTGGTCTCTAAGAGACTCTGACTGCCTAATATTGAATTTCAGTGAAGACTCTTTCACCCACTTTGCTTGTCTCCCAAGCCATGGAACACCTGGAAATACAGCCTTCTCTAATCTGCCATTTTGAATCTGTAATACATAAATGTACTGTTGTTAACCCAGGAAAAAGATATAGCTGTTTTTATTAAACCAAAACTATTAAGTTAGTCTTGTTTGTGAAAGATTTGCTCTTATTAATATGAACTGGATTCTCAAAATATGTCTTAGTGAGAAGGATTTTATTTAAGCTCAGCATATTTCAAGCATTAGAATTTCAGTTTCCTTATTCTGGGAATTTTTGGAATATTCAGTTATATAAGAGCTTCTTTATCCCTATGTCAGTCAGAATAGTACTCCTTTAATTTGAGAGGCTCCATACTGTCATTTATTAATATTCCCTGTAGATACTTCATCCTCACATAATGAGATGTAAGAGCCTTTCTGAAATTTAGTCATACAGAGACAGAGCCTATCATTTCAGCTGTACATATTTGGCACAAGTCAAGAGTAAGCACAGAGACACAAAACTCACTGGTCCACATGTCAAAGAGATGTTCTCCTTTCCAGTGAGCATAACATTTTTAATCAATTTGAACTAAAAAAAAAAAGAAAGAAAGAAAAGAAAAAAAGACAAATAGAGAAATAATTATTTTCCAAGCCTGACAAATCAGATTCTCTTATCCAACATATATATATCATCATCTACCTACTATAATCTTTAGATAATCATACTATGAAACCAAAGCCCTTATCATTGCTCTTACTAATGGGAAATAATCTATGTGCCATAAATGAACAACAACAACAAAAAGACATAAAATTAGTAGAGAGGGAAAAAAATCTAATGAAACAGAGAACCAACTAATTTAAAGTTCTGCTTTGGATTTACCTCTGAGAACCACAAAAAGACAGGCTAGAGTATAAACTGCTCAGGAGGAAGACTTCTCTTGGAATTCCATTCATCTGGCTCTGCCAGGTGAATCCATGGGCATCCCAATGGATTTAAAACTGATTTTTTAAAAAAATATATTTTAAAAAATCATGATTTTCATACACATTGTAATGAGTGGGCTATTCCATTTACATAGATAAACAAGTTTGCATCTTTCCACAATGCCAGGATTTATTGAACATCAATAAATTCACAAGCTACATCAGTTTCATCAGCTTTAGTTCACTAAGTACTCCTGATTTTACTTGGTAGTCATGACTGAGGCAATTCAAGTTATTTATTCCATTCCAATCTTAATTACTAATATCTATAACATGCAAATCACTCATCACAATTCATGTAGTGGTAAAAAGGTTACAAAGAGGCTGAAAAAGAGTTAAGGTGGCCACAGAATACGAAGAGGTAATACAAAGAACAAATACAAATACAAAGAACAAATACAAAGAGCCACTGCAGATGATCAGAAAAGGAGTTAGTGAAGACAGCCATGAAGCTAGCTGTCAAGGTGAAAGGGTCTTGATAAGTCCTTAAATCCATGTGCCCCTGATTTAATTTGATAAGGTAGTAATTTTTTATAAGCATGAATAAATTATCAGTATGTGCCTTATAATTGTTCTTTAGAGCTGGTGGTGGTTCTTTTGTGTGTCCAACATGTGATGGTTTTCTACTTGCACAAACAAGATGCTGGTTCATTTTGCCTTAGCACTTGTACTGCAAATGGAATAACTTGGGACAGGGCACAGCCTGCTCTCTTCAGATATAAAAGGAAGATGTATCAAAATGTATTCAACTGATTAATAAGGAATAAATTATTTAATGAGGAAACCAATAGATGTCAAAATTGACCCAGAAGAGAATTTACTAACACAAACATATGTAAGTTATCAGACATGTTGAAATGAATTTATAAACAGGTATGAAACTGATCAATACTCACAGGGCAGTTTTTTGTCTTACACTAAACAAAATGTATTTGTATTACTATAAGTTGTCTACAATTTACTGAGTTGTAAGATAAAGACAATGAAAAGTGCAGCCATATAGTATCAGATAACCCCAAAAGACACATTTGACAAAAAACCTGGTAGTCTTTTTGCTGTTGTTGTTGTCTACTTCAAACAGAACAACCCAGGTAGCAGCCCTTTCAGTCCTTGGCTTTTTGGCAAAGTTAGACACAAATCAAACAGCCTTCCGTCTACAACTTAGTAGTCTCTTAGAGTAAAAGTGGGGGGAGGGTTTGTGTTCACCTATGCCTGCACTACTAGCTGGTGAGGCCTTGACTTGTGGCCTCACTTTCCTCCGGGCATCTTATGACCTATCCTGGGATCACCTAGAAATAAGCATTGCAGGGTAGAGGTCGGACTTTGTGATGAGTTTAAATCAGCAAAGCATGATCTGTGGAAGAGTTACCCAGAATGACTATTAGTAAGCTCTGGTTTCACCAGAACCCTCCCAAGTGGTATTTGCTCACATGGCCAGAAGTTCAGATCAGAGAGGGGCTTTGCTGCCTTGGCAGAGATTAAAGTCTGTGCTATCTACAACAGTAGCAGTCTCATTGTTGACAAGTCTCATCACTTGTCAGGTGGTAAAATGAAGACAGATCTATTTAAGAGATGCAATATAGAAGTAAAAACATATCATCTCTGAAAAGCTAGTTACAGGAAGCTAAAATGATTACAGCTAAGAATCAATTATAATTGGAAAATACAAGAAATCCATTGTGCTTAAAAACTACTGCATTTGATATGTTGCCTCATTGAATTATATGTTGTATTTTTGGCTATCAGCAGTGTCTATCGCTATATGTTTTATTAAACTTGGTTTCCAAAAGGAATATTAGTATTTTGAATCATTTTATTAACCATAAAAAATTTTATATTTTTCTTAAGGTTAGTTGGTTAAGATAGGCTGGTTCTTGGCATTTTTTTTTCAAAGATAAGACTTTAGCTTTTGCATCTCTAAATTTAGTAGAAGGTTATAGTTCAAAGAAAAAGTTCAAAATGCCCCTGTGATTAATTGGAGCAAAATCCTTTTTACTTTGACTTTTGGCATTGTGCCATGTGCTTTATCAAACATCAGGAATTATCTTGATCTTTAGAACACCTTTATGGAACGGAAATAACAGCCTCAAAGCTGATAATAGAAGAACAGATGCAAATGCATAAAACAGCTGTTCTATTTAGCTATGCATTATAATGCTTTTCATTTTAGTAACCCTCTGATTAAAGTTCTCAGTAGAAACAACTGATATCGTTCTTGACCTCACCATATTTAGAACAAAACTTAATAGGATGAATCTCCTTGACACCTCATATTTTGCAACATCATTGTACTTCTCATACAGGGCAGGATATGGTTATACAACAATGGAAACGTATCTGCTCTCTCAGGACGACTTCTCTTCTACTTGAGTTTTTCTCACTGATTTGTGTCACTTGTTCAAGAGTTAAAAATTACCCTTCAGAACCAACTTGGCTTATCTCATGCTGTTGAAGCTGAGGGCCAATGAAAAGCAAGGTATATCTTGCTTTAAATTTCTTCATTTTCTTCTTATTGTTGCATAATGAAGTTATATCAAATTATGTGTTTTTTCCTGAGGTTTTTATGTTTTGTTCACTCTCTATCATACACTATCTCATTTGGAAGACAGCTAAAAATATTCCTTTATCTTATCAATAAGATTTCATTTGCTACACAGGAATACCATGCAGAGTGACAACTGTGACTTCTGCCCAGCTCTAATACTTAACTTCTTTTGTCAGGAAGTGAACTGATGCTGGCTTCTCTTTGTCTTATTCCAAGTTGGGGCATGACATTTCCCCTGCATTAGAAGGTTGTTGAGTCCTGAAGCCTGGGAAGGTAAGATGCCAGCACGAATACATTTAGAACTGTGGTTTAATTGTGTAAGATTTTCCAGATGTTCCTGGTTTACAGTCTTGAGCCCTCAAGTTTTACCAAACATGAATGGGGAAAATCTCTACAGTTGGAAGGCCCACTTACATATTATTCATAATATTTAAGTATGACTTTATATTTATTGAAAATACTACTTAAAGGGAAAACTAGTATATACCAATTTTATGTATAAATACTTTGTATATGTATAAATACTTTGTAAATGTATATTTTTACCAAGAATCATAATAGGTTATTTCAAAACATATATATGTGATTTGATAGTTTTAATTTTTTCTTCTTATCATTTTTTATTTTTTTAAATTTTTTTTAAAGAGAGAAAGAGAGAGAGAGAGAGAGAGAGAGAGAGAGAGAATTTTAATATTTATTTTTTAGTTATCAGCGGACACAACATCTTTGTTTGTATGTGGTGATGAGGATCGAACCCGGGCCGCACGCATGCCAGGCGAGCACGCTACTGCTTGAGCCACATCCCCAGCCCCCTTATCATTTTTTAAATAAAATTTTTTAAAGAATAGTTTTAGATTTTTCTCCCTGATCATTTTTTTGAGGTAGACAAAATAGGAAGAACAGAGACTTGATCAATTGTTTTGTTAATATGGAGAAACAAGACCACATTAAGAAACTAACAAATCACAAAATTTTATCTCATTGCTCTGGTTAACCCAGCCAGTAGTATTCCAGGGTGTTTCTCTAAGAAAGTATTCATTGGAGAAGACTGGCCAATGCAAACTCCATAATGAAAATCATATTTTTATCCTGCTGTAGTTGACTCTCATCATTTTCTTGACATGCTTCCTTTACTTCCTGTTCTTTAGCTAGTTTCAGTAAATAAAATACTTCACATTTTCACAGTAATTTACTTAATCTAAAAACTTACAGTCCTTCACATTAAAACTATAAATAATACCCTGACTAATGACAAACATGGATTATTCTCTATGCAGTCTATTTCATCATTTATATTCAGACATAATCTATATTGTATTTCAGCATATGAATTAGCTGGGTAATAGTCAATCTTGAAGAAGTCTAGGATTTTGCTTTTTAATCAGGCTTATATTAGACTCATAATTATCTAGAGATACAACAAAATTTTTGCAAGATTGAATATTAGTCAAGTTATCTATAGACATTATTAAGAATATAATAAATGCTTAATAAGGTTACATTTAGGGAACTAGTTAATAAAAGAGGCAAAGGTTGTGATCCAGTCTTCCCTGAGTTTTTGGCATGTCAAATCTGGTAGGAGTTTCATAGGATTTTGGCTATATATGTTATCATATGGCCTTGAATGAACTATTAAAGGGATCCAAGCCCATGTTGCCAGTTTATTTTCTTAAACACTTCTGGTAGTTTTCTTTTTCTTTTTGTTTTGGTTTTTCATTTTTCACATGTTACAGATTGAACTTTGATTGCCACACAGAGTATTCGTTAACTAGAAGTCACCTTTTGCATATGCCAGTATTTGAATTTTTCTTTCTAGGATAGCTGGAAGTGAGGTGGCACTGACATTGAATCTTTCTTTGGCTTGTGAATTCTTTGATTATTATTTTATAATTCTGTTTCTTGTTTCTGAGAAATACTTAATACAACTAACAGAACATTTATTGATCACCATGCTCTTACCCTTTTCTAGCTGTAATTTTTCTTAGGCATTTTATTCCCTACAGATCAATATTAAGTAAACACGGCCTTTGCAAAATGACTACTTTCATTTCAATTTCACTTGTATGATTCAGTATTCACAACAATGTTTGACATTGTCTTATTTCATTCTGACAATAGCCCTATGAAATAGTTAAGGCAGGTGTTGCTCCTTTGATTTTGACTTTTGAGTAGCCCAAGATCATATATCCAACAAGCACCATAGTGGGGTCAGGAAACTAGTTTCCAGCTTACAGTCCAGTGTTTGTTCTTGAAACCAAATGGCACTCTGTTCACATGATTCAAAACCTGGTTCTTTTTACTCATGCTAAATGTCTCTAATGTGTTAACAACATACCTTGAACACAGCAGAATCTGAAATACTTTGCAGTATACTCAACATAGCTACAATATTTAGGGTCAGATTGTTGGTGGTATAAGCTGAATTCTGAGTTTTGGAGCTGCTCATCCTACTGAGCATTTGTATACATTCCAGCATTAATCTTAGGATTCCAGGAAATGGGCATGATCCCTTAGTCCTTGGTATTTACCTCATTAGGTAGCACAACTCTTTACTACTTGGAAATCTATGCAGTAATGAGGCATATAAGTAATTTAACAAGAGAGTTATTCACATAAAGACAAAAGCTACTTAGTTTCGCGTAAATGTGGGTACAAAACTCAACCTTTCTGTGTTTTTCTCGGCTGGTACAAAAAGTTCTCTGTCTGTACTTCATTAAACCTGTTTACCTATAAAAGAGTTGTTTGAAATTCTACATTTGTATTGTAACTGGGTCATAACATTTTCATAAAAGAGCTAGAAGTTTAAAAGTGGACTCCTTGTGCACAATCATTGGTAGGCAATATTTGCTTTTTTATATAATAAATACCTAAAATTGTAAAATTCATTTTTAGGTTAGCCAATTCTACTTCTTAGATAAGAGTATAATATTTAAATGTGACTTTGCCTTTCTCTAAATTCTGATGACTCATTAAACTATAACAAAACTTTTTTCTTGAATTTAAGTTAACCATCAGGATTTCCTTTCCTGCAAGTGCATGTGTTTGCTTTGCCCCTGCAGTGAGACAGAGAAACCCCTCTTGTTGACTGGTTTCCCTCCTATGCCTTTTCCTATTTGCTTACACCCTGATCTGACCCCTGGGCTTATGTGTACACCATTCTCCTGACTCCTTCCAACTTAGAGCATGGTCCAGATGAAAGATTTATGTTAGTTACATCAGCTAGTTTGTCTTTTTTTTTCCCCCTTAAAGTCTAATCTTATCTGAATTTGAACAGCCTTAAGACATCCAAGTAATAAGTTTATAGTTTTTTTTAAATAAATATTTCTTATCAAAAGAAATTATACTGCTTCATTTCAGGATTTATTTATTTAAGGCTTAAGTTAATTTTTCTAGAATATAAATTGAATGCCATTTAAAACATTATTTCAAAAATTGAGAACTTTTTTTTTAGTTATGACAGGATTTTCTTTCAGTGGTTAAAACTTAAAAGAAAAAAAAGTTAGAAGGCATGAATAATTGGTACTTGCTCAATTCTTTGTTTTGTTCTTGTGGTACTAGGAGTTGAGCCCAGAGCACGCTACCACTGATATACATCCCCATACCTTTTTATTTCTTATTTTGAGACAGGGTCTCACTGTTGCTGAGGCTGGTCTCAAACTTGAAATTCTCCCTCCTCAGCCTCCTGAGTCACTGGGATTATACTACCATGCCCAGACTACTGAATTCTGTTTAAAAACAAAAATAATTAAATTGTGGAAGAGTTTTCATTTTATGTTTTGGTTACCTGGGAGATACTTTCCTCTGCTTATCTGTGACAGGGTGTGTGCTGACTGTGATTGTGTGTGTGTGTGTTTGTGTGTGTGTGTTCCCCTTTTGGGAAATGGGAGGTGGAGAGAGGAGAAAGAAATTTTTTCGCTTTATCTTTTTTCTCCTAGTGCTTGTTTAACTGACCTTACTTGTGGAAAAATTAGCATATTTAGACTTTAAGTATTTGTGATTTTACCCCAGAATATTTCCACTTAAAAGCATTTCAGTCTGCCCCCCAGGTCTCATCCTTACTTTTCCTTGTTTACCTCCTCAACCTGATCTTCATAGTAGTTTGAAAGAATATGGATGCTGCTTTACCTAACCCAACTCTGGCAGTGGGAGCTCCCACAGTAACACTGCTGCCTCACACAGCCCGGCCGGAGGCTCATGTGGAACCTTTCCTCTGCTCAGCTGGCTAAAGTTGATCCTGTGTGCTATACCTCAACATCCTTTCCTTTTATTTATATGTAGACTACTTTATTAGTCTATCACATTAGTTGTCAAAGCTACTGATTAGTTTGTGTGTAACTTTTAAGACCTGTGTCTTTATTAGTCTAGAGAAATGACAGTAAATTTCTAAATATCTACCTAAGCTAGAAAGAGGTAAGGAGGAGAATTAACTTAATACTTTCTGTTTTTGATAAAACAGCTTAAAATATAACACCCTTTTTTTTTTAAACACAGAATTAGTGCTAAATTTAGTTTACTGTGGATTTACTCCATGACTTCTTGGGTTGCTTTATAAATAAAAATTAGTTATATTAAGATACTATATCTTAAATGCAACTGCAAAATAGTAAAATTAATCTAATGTTATGTCATTCTTGTTAATTTATATCAATCTTTGCGTTTTATAATCCTTTGAACACATTGACAGGGAGAAAGGAACTTGTTAATACCAAAGATTATCATTCTTTGTCATATAGTATTATTTCTTTTGTTTTTGTGATGCTGGAGATCAAACCCAGGGCCTTGCACATGCCAAGCAAGTGCTCCACTACTGAGCTACACCTCCAGTCTTGTCATAGGCCTAGAGAGCTAAGGGTAATTTGCTTTAAAATATTATAGTTGGCTCATGAGAATATTAAAAAGTATTCTAACAAAGACAACTAGTAATGTAGGGAGTAGAGCTACACTATAAAGTCACAATATTGAAGCAATGTGGTAGAAGTCAAGATTAGATGTACAGATAATTGAAGAATAGAAATACTATTATTTACACAAATTTGACGTGTTCAAGTAGGCATTGTTAAACAGTGGGTAAGGTATTGAATACTTAATAATGAGGTTGAAATAACAAGTTAGTAATTTTGAGGAAAAAATTCATTTAGCGCTAAACCTGTACCCAAATGCAACAAAATTAATTTTAGATATGAGTTAATTTGAGTTATGTTCAAACAATCACATCATTGAAAATCTAGAGGATAAGTCAGGTGTCATGTTGCTGGCATCACAACTCGAGGCTGAGACAGGAGAATCACGTGAGCCTGGAAGTTTGAGACCAGCCTGGGTAACTTAGCGAGACCCTATCTCAAAAGAAAATCTAGGGGCTGGAATTATGGCTCAATGGTAGAGCACTTGCCTAGCATGTGTGAGGCACAGGATTTGGTTCTCAGCACCATATATAAATAAATAAAAGTTAATCGACAAAAAAAAATTAAATAGAAGTCTGAATATAATTTCTTTATAGTTTCTTAGCCATTAGAAAAATGGAAAAAGAAGACAGCAAACATTGGTCTAGAAGCCCTTCCACTTCTTACCATCCTTAAGTGGGATGCACCCTTATAGAATCTGCCCCTATCTTGTAAGAAATCTATTTGTTTCATTGTAACTGTATCCCTTGAGCATCATAGGGCATGTCTCTTCCACAGTTATAATCTGAAGATTAGTCTCTCCTTCCTTCATACAAGCTACCTTTTGCTGTCCAGATTAGCTAATGGAGCAGAGATGCATTCTTTATCTGATATTTTATCCCTATAGGTGCGTTGAAAATTACACAGGAGCTCGTTGTGAAGAAGTTTTTCTTCCAAGTTCAAGCATTCAAAGCAAAAGCAACCTGTTTGCAGCTTTCCTGGCATTGACCGTTCTTCTAGTAACACTTACCATTGCAGCCCTCTACTTCCTTTGCAGGTAACCAAAATAGAAACATGCTCTTGAAAATAAATGTAGCACATAAAGTAGTAATTCCACTAAATAATTAATATGCTTTCACTCTGGGAGGTTTTATGTTTAGAATTATTCCTCTAATGCAGCTTTTGTAATTAATTTAAAAGTAAATTTTAAAGCATCTTATTACTAAGTAGTCTCAATTTGTCCTTTTTTACTACCATCATAATTTGGACTTTTTGGACTTTCTTAAACAACTAAGGTTTAAACTTACTAAGGTAAGACGTCACCTAAATATTTACGTGTTTGCGGCATGATGACTATAGTGAGGGTGGGTCTACCTTCTCCTAAATATTTAAGTGAGGTCTGTTTTAAGTTAAGTCTTGAATATGAAAGAAAAAAACAACTTATGCAATACTGGAAATAAAAGTTTAAGACATGTGGTTAATATGTAGAATTTAGAGCCTACTGTACTGTAGGCACTGTGCTTCACATAATTAATCCCATACTGAATAAGGAAGACTTGTTCCCTAACTTCATAGGAGATTTAAATCTATGTAGAGAGAGACAAATAAGCAGGCAATTAATTTGGGAACACTGGTAACTCATAAGAGACAAAAGGAAAAATTACTTTCATGGAGAATGCTGTACACTGAAGATTACTTTCATTCATCAGTTTTAATCTTCAGTGTTTTTTGAAATTGTGTGAAAATGTGAAATTTATTAAATTTAGGAGTTATCCAATATCATAACTCATCATTAACATTTACTAAATGCATACTGTATGCTATTCATACTTGTGAAAAAGAGCTAAGAATAATCATAAAAGAGGTACAAGTTGGCTTAAGAAGTTTATATTCTAAAAAAATATGTAGGTAAAATAGTATTTCATAAAATATTGATTTCTCTCTCAATTGTTTTATGTCAAGGAGTAATTAAGATTTGGAAGGAGTTCTTTTTTAAATATGTGGTATCATGTATTTTATTTCAAAATACATCATGAAGGCAATCCAGTAGGTTTTGTCTCTCATAATTTTAACATCTGACTACTTAAGATACAAAAAGTTACATACAAGCCCATTGGATCAGGTTGTGTTTCCCAAATATAGCCGTACAATAGCTTTCATTTCCACATACTCTTCTGCAATGTGATCTTGCCACTCTCCCATCAAGAGGTAGTTTATTTCTCTAAATCTTTGAATATGGGCAGGCACTATTATTCCTTGGGCCATAGAATTCTGTTCATTTCAGTTTTGAAGTGGCCTAAAAGCTTCCACTTCTTGCCACCCATACACAGGATGCTCCCATATAGAATCCATCCTTATCTTGTAAGAAATCTAAACAGCACAAAGAACCAGCCCCACAGCCAGTGACAACTGTCAGCCATTTAAATGAGCCATCTCAGACGTCCAGTTCATTTGAACCTTTGATTGACTCCTGACTTAGCTGCTGATTGCCTATAATCACAGAGACTCCAAGCTAAAAATGCTCAGCTATCAATCCACAGAACCATGAGCAATAATTTTTTTTATTCCACTAAATTTAGGGTGGGCTAGGTGCAGTGTAATGCCTGTAATCCCAAGTGACTTGGGAGGCTGAGGCAGGAGGATCGCGAGTTCAAAGCCAACCTCAGCAATTTAGCGAGGCACTTAGCAACTCAGTGAGACCCTGTCTCTAAATAAAATATGAAAAAGTGCTGGAGATGTGGCTCATTGGTTAAACACCCCTGGGTTCAATTCTCAGTACAAAAAAAAAAATAGGGTGGTATGTTATACAGTATTAGATAATGAGAACAGACATTGGGATTTGATTTACCCTTGACTTTAAATGTGTAAATGTCTGGAATAGTGAATGATCTATTCTTATTCTAGTCTTCTAAACATTTGTCAGTCAGTATGCTAAGGGGAAAACTAGCTGATTAACTACTCTAGTGCTGGCTTCGGATAGAGTTTTAAACTTTTAATTGGACAATGAATTACTCTTTGTACCACCAGTTATGATCGTCTAGGTTTGGCTATAGTAACTATCAGCGTACTATGATTTGAATTTAGTGAGCTCCAAATTTTATGCATTGGAAACTTAATTCCCCAAGTAATGAGGGTTCTACCAGCATGAATGAATGAGTAATCACTAGAGTGGCTTTGTTATAAAATAAGTGCTCTCTGGCTTGCTGGCTCTGTCTCCTCAAGTGATGCCCTCTGCCATGACAAGACCCAGATCAAAGGCCCTCATCAGTTACTGAGCAAAATACCAGTGCTTGTAAATTTCCCAGGCTGTGGTATTCAGTTTTAGCAACAGAAAAAAAGAAAGACTAAGACACAACCTTAATAGTTAGTGACTCAAAATGTTAAAAGACTATTCCTCATATTTAATATGTAATTATTATGAGCTAGTACACATGGTTTTGCTAATCATATTCACTTAAGGACTCAAATTATGGAGTAATCACTAATTTCACTGCTGTCAGTTGTCAAGCCAGAGGAAAAAAAGAGCTGGAGGGTCTCATACTTGAAATGATCTGCCTAAGTGACACACATCACTGCCTACTTAATTAACTGGCCAGAACAAGTTTCATGATCCTACTCAATTACAAAGAGTGTCAGAAAATGCAGTTCAATCATTTGCTTATAAGTTAGAGAACCAGAAGTACATGTCTAACAGTTACCAAAAGTCTTAATAAGGAAATTCGATATTCTAGTGGGATTTGTTGCCAGTGGATTTGTATGGTTTTTAAATCCATAGAATTTAATATTCCTATAATTATCCAAAAATTATTTTGTCAATCCATAGAGTTTGTGAAGAGCATGATATGTTGTACCCCACAGTGCTCAATGCCACTGAGCATCAAAGTCTCAGATATGATACCTTTCTATTCATAGTTGCTCCCCAGACTGCCAGAATTTAGAAATATTTTTAATATGAAGAGCACTAAAGTAGACAAAATAATGTCTTTGGGGTAGAAAGCATAGTCATAATAGAAGAAATAGATTATATAAGAACAATTAGTTCTAAATAAAAGAAGGGGGAAAAATTCTTTAATTACAAATGCTATGTGGATTTGCATTCTTCCTGAATTTAGACACTCTGAAGTGGGAGGTGGGTGGTAAGAATATAAACTAGTCCAGGCTGGAAATGTTTCCAGGCTGTTGACAGAAACAAATACAAATCAATGCTGGAAGAACCTACTTTCATTCTTTACCTTAAAAAGCATCTTAACATCATAAAAAGAATACCAAACAGAAGAGAAAAGGTACCATTAGTTAGAACTACCAGAAATAACTGATAGTAGACTCAGATATTCAAAATTTTTACTTTTCCAAAAGAATCAGATGTGATATAAATTACTTATGTTTTATATCTATCAAAAAATAAATGAGAGACTTAAAAATAAGCAGATTTTACAAAGACCAAAACAGAACTCCAACAAATAATTATAATTTTTAAAAACTCAGTATATGTCTTAGTTCAAAAGAATTTATTTAAAGATTAGCTAAGGGCTGCCAGCTATGGGTCAACTCATTAGCATATGAAAAGAAACCAATCATTTCAGAGATTCCAAGGATTATATGAATTGTGTGCCAGGAAACAGGGACTAAGACTCCATTCTCATGACCTGATTATCTCCCAGAAAATCCTATCTCCAGATACCATCACATTGGGGAAGACTTCAACATATGAATTTCTTTTAGCCTTCAGGGACACAAGGCAGTATATAAAATTAGCAAAGTCTCAAAATACAAATCAAAATTTGAAATATAAAGGAAAATTAAACAAAACTACTATAATAGTTAAATTGTAATGTATGACTCAGAAATTTATAGGTAGATAAAAATCAGTAACATAAGATTTTAACAATATAATTAACAAGGTTAATCTACTACTTATAGTAGCCAATAGCTACAAAATTCTTTACAAGCTCATACAGAATATTTTTTAAATTCTTCTGTCAATAAAGAAGTTTTTATCACAAGAGGCAAGAGGATCATAAGTTTGAGGCCAGCTTTAACTACTTAGCAATATCCTGTCTCAAAATAAAAATAAGAAGGTCTGGGGCTATAATTCAGTATACATGAGGGCCTGGGTTCCAGGCCCAAACAAACAACAACAACAACAACAAAAAAAAAAACCAGGCCCAGTTTTACTAGTGAGTTTCTTAAAACAAACCACATGCTATCATTGAAGATAGATAAACAGAAATATTCACTTTTTTTTTTTTTTTAGACTAGCATCATTTTGATACATCTACAAAGTGTACTAGTCTGCTAAGGCTGCCAAGACAATATGCCACAGACTAGGTACCTTAAATAACAGAAGTTTATTTTCTCCCAGTTACAAAGATTAAAAGCCCAAAATCAAGATGCCACTGTAGTTGATTTTTGGTAAGGCCCCTCTTCCTGGCTTGTAGATGGCCGTTTCTCTGGGTGTGCATGAAGAGGAAAAAAACCTCTCTGGTGTCTCTTCCTATTATAAGGACACCCATCATTTCGGGTTAGGGCCCTACCCTTAGCCTAAAATTACCTTCCCTAAATACCACCTTCAAATACAGTCACGTTGGGAGTTTAGGGCTTCAACATATGAATTTTGTGGGGACACGATTTAGTTCATAACAGATAACATTATGTATTAGAACTCTCAGATGAAAGAGAACCAGTAGGATGTAAATGTGTGTGTGATACACACACACACTTTTTAAGAAACTGACTCAAGCAATTATGGAGGCTGCCAAGTCCAAAATCTGCAGGGGCCAGCAGGCTACAGATCCAGGGAAAGACTGCTATTGCATTTCAAGTTCATAGGCAATCAGGTTGGGAATCTAGAGAAGAGTCAGTATTCATTTCAATTCTATAGGACACAGAATTCCTTATAACTCCAGGGAGATCATTCTTTAGTTATTAAAACCTTCAGCTGATCAGATAAGGCCCATCCACATCAGGAAAGCCACTCTGTTTTACTCAAAATCCAGATTTAAGCATTCATCTCATCCAAAAAACATCTATCTGATGATCTTGGATTTATTCTAGGAAATGCAAAGTTAATGGAACATTAAAAATTAAGCTAGCTAATATTAAAAATTACAGGTGGAATGCACCTGTAATGCCATCAACTCAGGGGGCTGAAACAAGATTGCAAGATCAAGACCAGCCTGAGCAACTTAGTAAAACCCTGTTGTTGTTGTTGTTTTGTTTTGTTTTGTTTAATAGAGTTGGGGATGCAGTTCGGTAATAGAGCACTTGCCTAGAATGCAGAAGGCCCTGGCTGGATTCAATCCCCAATACTGAAAAAATAAATATTTCATTTTACTTATAGATTGAAGGAGAAAAATCTTTTAGCCTTCTCAATAAAAACTTATACCAAACTAAGAAGAAAAAAAGTATGACTATAAAAAGCCTAGAGCTTTTCCATTTTCCATTTGTGCAACATATGTAGATATTTGACATACAAAAGGGATGGTATTGCAGAGCAGTGGAGAAATAATGGGCTTTCAATAAAAGTTTTTGGCATTATTGCTTATCCATACAGAAGAAAGTAAAATTGAGGTTTTGCCTTACAGCATACGTCAAAATCAGCTCAGAGAGATTAAAGGCTTATATTTGAAAAGCTAAATGAAAACTATTAGAAGAACATTTAAAGAATATCTTTGTATCTTTAGAGGATAGGGACAGATTTTGGAAATAAGAATCATAAAGCAAAAGATGACAAAAGAAATGGCTAATAAATTTGCTTTTATCAAAATTGAAAACTCCTAGTTTCCAAGATACCACTAAAAAAAGACCAACCAAGCTACAAACTAGAAGAAGATATATGCAACACAAGAAATATAGTCATGGATATTTATTTCTTGAATATATCAGATCACTAAGAAAAAGGTAAACATGTAGACAAATGGGAAAAAATAATTGAATTTATAAAAGATGAAAGATCCAGAAAATAAACATGCAAGCCTTGCAACCTTTTTATAGAAATGCAAGTCATACCCACAATGAAAAACCATTATTTCACCTGTGAGCCTGGCAAAATAAGTTTTTTAAATCATAGCCAGACAATATAAAATGGTTTTATATTAAAATTTGAAAAGTTTTAACACTTTTGAATCAGTTTGAAAATACCTTGTAAAGCTGAACAAGTGTGTGCCCATTCTTCTTCTGGCTACAGGTATCTGATAAATTCTTGCAGATGTTTACCAGGAGTTTATAGTAGAATGGGTTATAATAATAAAAATATTGAAAAGTACCCAAGTTCTCATGAACATGAAATGGACGAAAAGTTACATCATTCAAAAGAACAATATGTAAGAGAAGAAATGAACTACAGTTACATATATCAACCTGGATAAATCTTACAAACATAATTTTGGGTGAAGAAGCAAGTTACAAAAGAAAACATGACAATAAAATTCCATTCATATAAAGTTTAAAATGAAGCAAACCCAAATATATATATGTATATACTCACGCACACACACATATTCATATACACACACATGTGTATATGATACATGCATACACACACATACACATACACACACACGGTGGGTATAAAGAAAGGAGAGATACTGGTTACCACAAAATACAGGCAGGTGGTAACTACTGGTGTGGACAGGAAGGATTCAGTTAGAGAAAGTACACATAGGGCTTTGAGATATGTTCATAGTGTATTTCTCATCTCATGCTGGGTATATATATATTTATTGTTCATTGTCTAACTTTATGCATTTTATTCACCCTTTTTATTTGAATGCTTTATTTCAGAAAAAAGCAACAATTTGCTCATAAAAGTTAAACACATTCATTTTAGAACATTTGGAAAATGGGCATAACTTTAATCAATGAGAAAAAATAGCATTCTTACAAAAATGACTAATTTTCAGGGTTGTAATGTTCTTGAAATCATGTACTTTCCATTTTCAAATGACAACATAAGCAGAAGTAATTTTTTTGTAATTATGTGAGTAAAGATGTGCCAAGAGCAGAATTAATTTGAAAAATAACATGAGTAGCTATTGCTCATGAAATCTAGAGATTAGATTTGGATCTGTTGTATACCGACCATGTGAAATGTATTTGTCTTTTGGAAATGTGGTTTTAAGAATGAAACCAAGGGCTGGGGTTATGGCTCAGTGATATAGCGCTTGCCTAGCATGTGTGATGCACTGGGTTCAATTCTCAGTAGCACATATAAATGAATAAAATAAAAGTTCATCAACATCTAAAAAAATATTTTAAAAATGAATGAAACCAATCATTGTTTACTATAACAGTTTTTGGGTCCTTTAGTGGTTTAGTAACTACTTAGGGTCATCTTTGAATGAGGTCCAAATGATACCTCACCAATGCTAACCTCTGGGCTAGAATCAGTAGCTTTCAGAAGTAGGCGCCATTCTACATTGAGAAAATATATGCCATTTTGCTAAGGTAAGATGATTTTGAATTCATTTTCATTAATGTAAGTAAATATTCTGAGTATTGACATATTGAAAAAATTAAAGCAACTTTACATTCCAAATTTTTATTTAATATTTCAAGTAGTTTTTTATAAAAATCTGTCATGATCACATAAATTCTAACCTATATTCGTTGGTCAGATGACCAAAAAAAAAAAAACCCCTGATAAGCTATAACCTTAAAGAAGGTCCAAAATGGGGGCTGGAGCTGGGGCTCAGTGGCAGAGCACTTGCCTTGCATGTGTGAGGCACTGGGTCTAATTCTCAGCACCGCATATAAATAAATAAAATAAAGACCCATTGACAACTAAAAAAAAAAAATGTTAAAAAAACAAGGTCCAAAATGAATTTTTTAAATGCCATTAATAGAATAGTTCACTAAAGCCACCCTATGTCAGATGAGGGTCTAACTAATAATGGAAACTAACCTCTTGAAAAGGCACAAAAATATTCCTGTTACCCTAAAATGTAGTAGCTATGCTGCCATAAAGGAAGAAGGCTAAATGGCATCACCACCCCTGACTGCCCTTCAGATGACCTTCCACGCTGGTGCATTTGTTAAATATGGCAGCACTATTTTAGGGCAGTACTGATGGTTTCAGGTAGTTGTGGAGTTAAAATAATCCTCCAAATATTCAAGTTTAAACTTCCTTTCTAGTTCTTCTGACATGCTTTTCATTTACCCATTTTTCATTTGTGTTTCTCTCCTCTCTGCTGTAAGGAAGGGCCACCTTCAAAGAACCAGTTCAGCCCAGTGTGATATCAACCTGGTAGAGAGGAGCAGTACCAGAGCACACCACAGTGAGTAAATTCATGCTTAAAGTCCTGGATGAGACTTCTGTTGTTACATGTAAAGATTTGAATCCATTAAAAAAAAAGAAGAAGAAAAAAGTTGACCTTAAGAATTTTCAATGGATTTTGTGTTAGGCACCACTTTTCATGTGAAGATAAGTTTCCTATTAGCAGTATGACACAGGTCATATTTCCCCCCCCACACACCCCTAAAAAAAAACAATATAAGTGATACATGAAATTACAATGTTAGCTATAATGTGCTACAAGGATATGAGGAACTAGTTTCCAGAAGTATTCTGAAGTGGACTGGCCTATGAGGAGAGGAGTTTTACCTGTGTGGGTAAACAAATCACTGAGAAACTTACAGACAAATTAACAGTTTAAAACTATCTGGAATAGCAGGCACTGAATTTGCTTCTTTTCACTTGAAATAAACAAAAATACATGAACAATGGTTTTCAAGACATTGACATTAGGCAACAAAGTACTGTGAGGGATGGGAATCAGACAAGATGAGCCAGTGATTGCCTTAGATTCCTGCCTTGAAAGCTTCCAGGTTGCAGTGCAGTATTAGGGAACCCAGGCTGAGCTTGGTGAATTCCCTGAGTTAAGAAGATGGAGCTGAGAGTCCTTGAAAAGATGAGTGGTGCCCCATATTCACACAGGGCCTCACATTCATGGGTCTTTGGAAGGTTACACAAAATGTGTTTCCCTAGGAGCAGGGAATGATTTGCCCTAGGTTAAGAGCTGCTTCAGTCCTGTCTAACAAACTTTAAAAACATGAACTGACAGAATCAAATTGTTTCTAATAATATAAAAAGTATACAGTATTCAACAAGTAATTTCATAGTGTTTCACATTCAATAAAAAATTACCAATCTGCAAAGAAGCTGGAAATGCATTTAAAAATGAGAAATACCTAATACATTGAAATTCCCATAGATATTAGAAATAGCAAGCAAGCATATTAAGTGTTTATTGTAAATATAGCTCATGTAGTCACAAGGTGAGACATGGAAGATTTTTTTTTTTTGCAACCCAAAGTGAATTTCCAAAGAAATGAAATTGAAAACAAGTGTGTAAAATAAAACATGTTGGATAGTAATAATGTCAGATGACAAAACTGTAAAAAAAAAGATTCGTGAATTTGAAAATACAACATTATACACTATTAAAAAAGAAACAAAAATGTTAAGTGAAAAAAATCAATAGTGAATTATGTGACAAATTCAGGCAGCATAATATTGTGTTAACTTGAGTTCTAGGAGGAGATAAGAAGGGAGATAGAAAAAAATATTTAAAGAAATAGCCAATTTGTTCAGATTTTATAAAAACTATCAAAGTACAGATATAAATTGTTCAATAAACACTACACTTAAGAACCATAAAGAGCTGGCTGCAGTGGCACACGCCTGTAATTCCCGCAGATTGGGAGGCTGAGGCAGGTGGATTGCGAGTTCAAAACCAGCCTCAGCAAAACCAAGGCACTTAGCAACTCCGTGAGACCCTGTCTCTAAATAAAATACAAAATAGGGCTGGGGATGTGGCTCAGTGGATGAGTGCCCCTGAATTCAATCCTAGTAGTAGTAGAAGAAGAAGGAAGGGGGTCGGGGGGAGGGGGATCTAGGCACATCATAATCTCTCAAGACTAATGATTGATTTTATAGGCAGCCAGATAAAGACACATTACATATAGAGAAGCTAAGACAAGGATGACAAAGGATGACAGCAGGCTTCTTTTAAGGAACAGTGTAACCCAGAAAGGAGCAGAGCAACTATAATGATTTTTTTTTTCTAATTAAAAGGCTGGGGATGTAGCTCAGTAGTAAAGCCATGAGGCTCTGGGTTTGATCCATGACACTGCAAAAAATTAAAAAGATAAATCTAGAATTTTATATCTTAGAAAAAATATCTTTCAAAAACAGGGCAAAATAGAAAATCAATCTTGAAAAAGAAGAACAAAGTTGGAGAATTCAGTTTCTGATCTCTAAATTTACAATGAAGACTCCAGTAACCAAGACAGGGTAGTGCTGGTATGAGGATGGACAGAGACCCGTGGAATAGAATTGGGAGTTCAGCAATAAGTGCTTGTTTATTTCTTTAAATGTGTCAAGGCAATTAATGGGAAAAATAATGGTCTTTTCAATAGAAGGTACTAGAAAACTGTATAACCACTTACTAAAGAATGGATTTAAACCCCTACCTCAATATATAAAAACTAAATCAAAATGGATCAAAGTCAAAACCATATATAACTCTTATTAAAATAGATAGGTGTAAATCTTTCTGACCTTAAGCAATAGATTTTTAGAAATGATTCCAAAACTATCAGTAACAAAGGTATAAATAAATAGTATTCATCAAATTCTTTTTTAAAAACCATTTGTGCCTTAATGATTCCTTCAAGAAGGTGAAAATTACAGAATGGAAGAAAATTTTTCAAATCATGAGATAAGGAACTTGTATCCAAAAATCATAAAGAAACTTACAAGTCAATAATAAAAAAAACAGCTAGCGCAATTTAAAAATGGATGAACGATCTGAAAAGATAGTTTTCCAAAGAATGTACAAATGACCAATAAGCACACAAAAAATTCTCATCATTAGCCATCAGGAAATGGAAATCAAGACTATAATGAAGCTGGACATGGGGAAGCTGGACATGGTGGTACACACCTATAATGACGGTGACTCAAGAGGCTGAGGCAGGAGGATTACAAATTCAAGGCTGGCCTAAGCAACTTAGTGAGACACTGTCTCAAAAATTTAAAAAGGGCTGGGGATGTAGCTCAGTGGTTAAGCGCCCCTGGGTTCAATCCCTGGTACAAAAACAACAACAACAAAACTCAATAACAGATTATCACTTCTTGCCCATATGGATGACTGTATTAAGAAAGAACAATAACAAGAATGTGAAGAAACTGGAGCTGTTGCACATTGCCAGTAGGAATATAAAATGGAGCAGCCACTTTGGAAAACATTCTGGCAGTTTCTCCAAAGTTTGTATGTAAAGTTACCTTATGACCCTGTGATTCTACTCCTAGGTATACACCAAAGAGAAATGAAATGTATCCACACAAAACCTAAAACATTACATTTCATGAATGTTCATGGCAGTATTATTTATAATAAAAATTTCTATCTATGGGGCTGGGATTGTGGCCCGGAGATAGAGCGCTCGACTCGCATGAGTGAGGCACTGGGTTGGATCCTCAGCACCACATAAAATAAAATAAAGATATTGTGTCCACCTATATCTAAAAAATAAATATTTTTTAAAAATTTCTAACTAAAGGACCATTTTTACTACATTAATTACATTTTTACTACAGAAAATTATTAGGCAAGAGACAGAAAGGAAGTAGTTAGTAATAATACATGCTGCATGTAATAGGGATGAACTTTGAATACAGTATTTGAAAGTGAAAGAAGCAAGTTACAAAGAAAACATATTTTGTGATTGCATTTATATGAAATGCCCAGAATAGGCAAATTAACTACAGAGACAGAAGCAGATTAATTGTTGCCTTACATTGAGTAAAATTAGAGAATTAGAGAGGTGATGGCTAAGGAATGGAAGTTTGCTTTAGAGGAATAAAAATATCCTAAATTTCATTACAGTGATGGTTACACCATTCTGAGTACTAAAAGCCACTGAATTGTACGATTTAAATGGATGAATTATATGGTATATGGATTGTATTCAATAAAGCTATGAATCAATTAAATAATAAAAAAGTGAAGGCAAATAGAGTTTTTTTCAGACATACAGAAATTGAAAGTTGAATGAATGTGTCATCACCAGATCCTCCAGGCAAAACAACAATGATATCAGATGTGTAATATGAACTTATTTAAAGGAATTAAGAACACTGGAAATGGAAGTTACATGGATAAATAATATGGGTTTTTTTTTTTAATTTTGTTTTGTTTTGACTGTGTTGGCTATTGAACTTAGGCCTTTGCACATGCCAAGGAAGTGTTGTACCACTGAGCTATATCATCTGACCTAATGTCTTTTTCTTACTCTTTGAATCTACAAAAGAGATAACTGACCATTTCATTAGAAATTATAAAGTGTGGGGTTTACAACACATATAAAAGTAAAATGTATAATGACAAAATACATAGGTTGGGAGCGGAGCAATGGAAATATCCTATTGTAAGTCTCCCATGCTACATGTCAAACAGGGTAATATCACCTGAAGGGAAACCACAGCAGGTCAAAGATGCATGTTGCACACCCCAGTGCAACCTCTCAATGTCTAAATTCCCCAATTAGAAGGTACAGATTATAAAACTGGATTAAAACTATTTATTATATGCTACCTATAAGAAATGTACTTTAATTATAAAGATGCAAATATAAATCTACATGCTAACATTAATCACAAGAAAGCTTGAATGGCTATACCAATATTAGACAAAATAGATTTCACAGCTAAGAATATTATGAAGGATAAAGATTGTCATTTCATAAAGGGGGCAATTTGTTAATAAGTCTAATAATACTAAATGTTTATGCACTATGATAGTTAATTTTATGTGTCAACTTGGCTGGGGCTATGGTTTGGTCAAACATTATTCTGGATGTTTCTGTGAGAGTGTCTTTGGATGAGATTTGCATTTAAATTGATGGACTCTGAGGAAAATATCAGATTAGCCTCCATAATGTGTGTGTGCCTCAATCAATCAGTTAAAGTCCATAGAACAAAAGGCTGGCTGCACTAGAGAAAGAAATCCTGCAAGCAGATTGCTTCAGATTTTATCTGCAACATGGGCTCTTCCTTGTTCATCAGCAGGCTGCCTCTGGACTTCAACTGCAGCTTTCTCCCGAGTCTCCAGCCTGCCAGACTCCCCATCTGATTTTGAACTTCCCAAGTCTCCACAATTATATAAGTCAATTCCATAACATAAATCTCTTTCTGTATATACACATATCCTATTGGTTCTGTTTCTCTGAAGAACCCTCTCTAACATGCACCTAAATGCAGAACTTTTAAAATACATGAAGCAAAACTGATGAAACTCCAAGAAGAAAATAGACAAATCCATAATTATGACCAGAGATTGTAATAGTGTTATCCTAATAATTGGCAGAACAGATAGATTAAAAATTAGTGAAGATGATATAACAGATTTCAACAGTATCAACCTTTTGGACCTGATTAATATGCAGAATACTCCATCTAACCAACAGAACCATATTCTTTTCAAGTGACCCAAATACTCACTGTGAATATAACAAGTTCATAATATAATAAACTGGTTCATGTAACAAGTCTCAACACATTAAAAAGGATACAAGTCATGCGAAATATGTTTCTCTGACCACAATGAAATAAGAAAGTAATAACAGAAATATCTCTGGGAAAAAACTTAAATATTTAGAAACTCAATAACATGCTTTTAAATAACCCAAGAGTCAAAAAGAGGGAAATTAACCTTTTCCACTGAATGAAAATGAAAGCATACCTTCTCAAAATTTATAGCAGTAAATATCTAAATTAGAAAAGAACATTCTCAAAGCAATAATCTCATCTTCTCTCTGAAAAGCCTATTTAAAAAAAAAATCCAAAGTAAGAAGAAGAAAAGACATTAAAGGGGGCTGGGTTTGTGGCTCAGTGGTAGAACACTAGCCTGGCAGGTGTGAGGCACTGTGTTCACTCCTCAGCACCACATAAAAATAAATTTTAAAAATAAAGGTATTGTGTCCATTTACAACACACATATGAAAAGACATAAAGGCTAGTGTAGGAATCAATGAAATATGAAACAAAAGAGCAATAGAGAAAAATCCATAAATCATTGTAACTAAAAGCTGGTTCTTTAAGATCAATAAAATTAGTAAATTTGTAGGCATGCTGGTTAGGAAAAAAACATGGCATAAATTAACAATATGGAGAATAGGCTAAGTGGCATTCCTACCAATAATATAAATATTGAAAGGATAAATAAATAAGGGGAGATTTGAAACAACTTAAGACAAATATTTTGAACATCAAAAACTAAGAAAGCACTCTCAGAGATAACTTGAATAGCCCCATATGTATTTAAGTAGTTGAATTTGCATATAGAAACTTTCCCACAATGACAATTCAGGCCCAAATGGCTTACCTAGTGACTTCTGCCAAACTTCCAAGGAAGATACAATTATTCTACAGAAACTCTTCCTAAAAATATTGTAAAAGAGAGGACACATTTTATGTGATCAATTAATTAGTAGTTTAGCAAGTTGGAAGACAGGATCCATATTACAAGGTCAGTTGTGTTTCTATGTATCAGTAACAATTGGATATGCAAATTTTTAAAATAATACCATTTACAGTGATGTGAAAAGATGTGGAATACCATTTCAGTAAAATCTGTAAGAGAAGTGAAATTAAGACCACCTAGATAGAGGGATGTACTGAGTTCACAGGTTAGGAAGATCCAATATCGTTAAGATGTCAGTAATCCTCAAATTGACTGATAGAGGCAATGCCATTCCAATAAAAATTCCAGCAGATATTTTTATGGAAGTTGATAAGATAATTCTAAAATTCTTCCAGAAATGCAAAGGACCTGTAACAGAGAAAACAGTTTTGAAACAGAACAAAGTTGAGGCCTCAAGCTATCTGATTTCCTGACTTGCTATAGAGCCACAGTATCATGCTGACATCAAAACGGATACAGAGGTCTGTAAATAGGACATAGTTGCAAATCATGTTTGATAACGGACTCTTTCAACCCAATTATTGTATACATTTAATGTATTAAGAACTCGTTCAATTATTTTCAACTCAAGAATTAAAGAAAACCAAAATTTGGGCAAAATATTTTATTAGACATTTTATCAAAGAAAATACACAAATGGCTAATAAAAATATAATAAATAATAAATATATGACATTTTAGGGAAATGAACAAGAATTTAAACCCAGGGAAGTCTGGCTACCGGACCCATGTCTTTCTCATGGACTTAGGCTTCCACGGTGTGGGCGGGAGCCTCAGGGTTCCTTGGCTAGAAAAGCTTTTGTCTGCACATCATAGCCCCAGTTAACCATGGGATATTTTGGTCCTTGTATTTGATATTTTCTTCCATTTTATTGCCATATGTTACTTTCTTTGTTGTTAGAGTGACTCAAGTTACTCACTGTAGCACTTTTTTCCCCCTCAACCAACCTTCTAGATTGATTATCTTCAAAAGATCACCAGGCTTTTTAGAATTTTGGGTAACAGAGTACTGAACTTGTGTGAGTCTAGAATACAGATGCTGACAAAACTGTTTTCTGAGAAACACTGCAGGGCAGGCTGCTGGGAATTTGGGGTGTTCTAGGTTAGTTCACCTACACTCTAGCAGAAGCTATGAGTTTAAGCATGTGAATATGAGGCCAAAGCAGGTAGGTATATATACGAAGGAAAACTGAGATGGAGAAAAATCTCAGTTTTAATTGTTTTCCAAAGGTCATGAAGAAACATCAAGCGGACTATATCTTTGTTTTTATTTTACAAAAGCAGAAAATGAAACACCATAAGGTAAAATGAAGCAAAAATGTAATCTCTTCTTCCTTAAACATGAGACAGTAACTGTCACTCCATGTTGTGCTGACAGGCGCATGTGCTTCTGTATGTGTATCAGCTCATATGCAACAGGCCAGTGGTGGCATTAGTAGTATGCAAGTCAGAGTGGTCCAGCATGATTCCCCAGCAAGCTAAGGTGGCAAGGCAAAGGAAGCAAACTTCCTCACAACCAGAGAGAAACCCTCAGGAATATATGGAGATAGCAAGAAAAAAATGATGAAAAAATGACTGGTTTAGGGTTTCAAAACACACCTCACTCTTTGCTCTATCTAGGAGGCTACAACTACACAGAGATGAAACATCCAAGATGACATGTTACCTAGTGAGTAGACAGAAGCATTGACCGATAAAGACATCGCTATGTCATATTTTTAATATTGATGAAAATGGTTTCTGTTAAAAGTGATTTAGTTCAAGGATTTTTATCTCAAAGAAACATAAACTTGAAAGTTTAAGGCTGAAAAAGATGGAATAATTCTTAAAGCATATGCCAATGCAAATTTAGGATTGTTAATCTTACTACACAGGTTACTAAGTCCCAAACCTGTTTTCCTCAAAAGGCCTGTAGTTTTTAGTGCATGATTTTGCAGAATACCAAATTTTCATCTTTTAAGGGGCAACACGGAGAATTAGCTAGGTCAAGTGCTCCATTTTTTTTCCACCTGTTTAAATTACATTGAAACATAATAGAAAAAAAAAGCTATAGTGATTGTTAGTATAGAAAGTCTTGCAGCAGATTGGAGGGTGGGTTTTCTGACCACCAAAGGTCTAGGGTTGGCAAAGAATTGAGGCAGAGGAGCAAGCACCGGCGATGCACAATCCCATTCCCCAGCCACGTCTTTTTCAAAACTGGTATGCACGCTGGCTCTTCTACACAGTCTGGCCCAGTGTAGGCCCCGTATATTAAATTTGTCACTAGTGTTTAATTTATTCATCCATTCACCATAAATCACTATTTAACAGATGAGTCTGAGGTACTGAGAAAGTAGAAAAAAATGATGTGATTCTTTAAATTTAAGACTTTTAGAAAAAATCTAGATTAGAGTCCCCAACTTATGATTTGACTTAACAATCGTTCAAGTCATTATTTTTCTATTTTATGGTAGTGTGAAAGTGATACACATTCAGTAGAAATTGCACTTTGAATTATGATCTTTCCTGAAATAGCACATGTGCTCATCCCCTTCTGATGCTGACCAGCAGCAGCAAAGCCCTGCTTGTCAGCCACATGATCAGAAGGGGAACAACCGGCGGCCCACAGCACTGTAATGTTTGGTAGGTTAAGTGTACCAGATATATTTTTGACTTTTGGGTATTTGACTTACAATAGGTTGGGAGAATGTAACCCCATGGTAAGGAGCACCTGTATGGGAAAGCTGAGCGACAGTACAGAGTCCCCCCATGCTCCTCTCCCTCATCCTGTTCCTCTGTTAGGAAACACCCTACACCAGTGCAGCACATTAGTTTAAATTAATACACCAACATCGATATAGTCTTACCAACTAAAGTTCATAGTTTACATTAAAGTTGCTCTTTTTGTAGTAGTTTTTACAGATTTTGATGAATGTATAATGCCATATATCCACTATCACAGCATCCTATACTATAGATAGTAATTTCCATGCCCTAACAATCTCCTGTGCTCCATGTGTTCACTCCTCCCTCTCTCCCACTGAACTTCTGACAACCGCTAATGTCTTTGCTTTCTCCAGAATGTCCTACACTGGAGATCATACAGTATGTGGTCTTTCAAACTGGCTCCTTTCACTGAGCAATATGCATTTATGTTTTCTTTCCTTGTAGCTGGAGTTATTTTTCTAACAACTAACCCATATTTTTTTCTTTTTTGTGGTTTTTAATGTATTTTTCTTATTTTATTTTTTAATATTTATTTTTTAGTTGTAGATGGACACAATACCTTTATTTTATTTGTATTTGATGCTGAGGATCAAACCCATTGCCTTACGCATGCTAGGTGAGTGCTCAACCTCTGAGCCACAACCCCAGCCCCTGGTGCATTTTGATAAAATATAAAGTTTACTGTTTTAACTACTTTGAAGTATATAGTTCAAGGACATAAGTACATTCACATTATGTACAGCCATCACCACTATCAATCTCTATATGATCCCATATTCAATCTTTGTACTCCTTTCCACCATGCGACCAGTGCATTGGTTTCATTAATGAGGTTCTTGGCATAAAAGTTAACTAGCGAGATTGAAATAAAACACACAGACTCAGTTACCTTTTTCTATGACCAGGTCCGAGATGGCTCCCCTCTCTGGCTCCCACCTTGATCCACCTGTAGGGCAGCAAGGATTACTCAGGGCTAGCAGGAGAGAGAGAGTGAGCACACCAGGGAGTAGCCTTTTATTGGGGAACAAGAGATTCAGGGGAGAATTCCATCCAATGAAGGTTGAGGGGGGCCGCACTCCAAGGTCAGGGTCAGTGATTGGGTCCCCGGGGTCAGTGGTCAGGCACACCCCCACACGGATGGGCTCTCTCATCAGGAAAGGGCCGGGAAAGCTCCGACACAGATTAGCCAGAGCACCTCAGACCCAAACTGGGAGTTGCCCAGTCACGTGTGAGAATGGCTCTCCACATATCCTCCCTTTCTTTTCTTAAAAATGAGGCAGCGGTTCACTCTCTGGAGTTTCTGTATTCTTGTTCCGAAGACTTGCCATCCTATAATTACAACACAAAAGAGAATTAACAGCAAAGAGAATAATCCAATAATGTACCAGGCTGAGTGTTTAAGAAGATTTCCAGGGTTGAATCCATTCAACTCCTTCAATATTTGGTTAGCCAAAGAAGAAGGATCTGAAAAATCAGCTCCATTATTTTGAATGTCTTGGATATGGTGATGAAGTTCCAGAATATCCAAGCTATTATTACTATTTTGCCAAATACCTAACAAATAGTTTTTAACCTTCTCCCAATCCCAGAAAGAAGCATTGCACTTGGCAGCAGTAACACATACATACTTATAATTAGCATGGCATTTAAGCCTTTCTTTAAATTTTAAGGCTGAAAGTTTATTACCTATGTCTATAACAGTCGCCTCTAAGGCATTTAATTTAGTCTCAATCCTTTCATCAATATTTACTTGATTACACAGAGCCTTAGAAGTATTTTGAGCTAAATTATTAAGAAATTTTGCATGCTGAATATTCTGAGACAATGTCAGAGACACAGAGACAGTTGAGGCAATAAAGGAGACTAGTGCCAAAACACCAACAATTATAACTCCAATAGCATGTTTAGGTCTTGCTAGCTGGGCATGAATTTGCTGCAAGACTTGTAAACTAGTATCAGCATACCATGGCTCTGAAATATTTGCAGGCAATAAAACAAAAGAGGGCTGATGAAGTATCAGCACTCCTTTTCCTCCATTATACCTAGTAATACAATTGGTTAGGTTACATTTATTACAAGTAACAATATATCTGTCATCTATCCATTTAACTTTTACATTTCCAGTAATTAAAACATAAGGAGATTGGACACAGGCTCATAAGCCATAGCAAGATCCCTCTTTACAGTTCTTGCCAACAAATTTTGGTAAAGGCTTATCTGTAAAATGTAAGAATTCTGAGGCAACAATTAAACACCAAACATCCTTTTGAACACCACCTTCACTATAAGTCAAAATATTACTAACAAATCCTGCAGGTGTCACAGAAGAATTTCTTCGTAATTGTCTCTTATCAATTTTTGGAGACCAGTCTAAAATATACCCACTATCCTTAGACACCTTATGTTGTACAGGAAAGGTATTTACACAATCCATCCATCTAGGAAAGGTGCTAATCTCCACTGTAGAACTATTTGGACAGTGGGGTATCTGTGGGGGTTTTGCAGAAATGACTGGCTTGTTATGGGAAAGTCCCATCTTAATTACTGATCTAGTATTAGGTTTTCAGTCCCCATAAATAGAATTATTTGTCAGTCTAGGTCTACCAATCGCTGTCTTTTCTTCGAATGACACTTTCAGACAGCCAGCATGTTTATCGTGGGACCAACACAAAGGTAATTGGGCACTGTAGCCAGAATAATTAAATCTAGTCACATGATTGGGAGTTATATGAGTATCTGTAAATCCTCCCATCATGAATGAGTCATTAGTAAATACTGGAATAGATTCTCCAGTCCTCACAGCTGGGTGTACCAGGGGTGGATCTGGGAAATATGTCCAGTAAGTGTCTATTTGATTCTCCTTTACCTGACAGCCCAGCAGGGCAATTAGTGTTGCTACCATCATCACTGGGGTCCTGTTCTCTCCTAGGTGTCGAAGTATTCGGGAAGCCTGGGTTGTTAGCTTCTTCACATCTTCCCATGAAACCAGCTTTTCGACTGGTCAATCTGGTCTTTCTTCATCCTTTTCCGATATCTCCTCCTTTTGGATAGGGGCTCCTCCGGGTTGATCCTCAGTCGCTTGAATCTTGGTTCTACCTCTTCCATGTCTGATAGCACGTTCAGGCACCCAAATAGGACAAAAAGCACTTTCTGGAAATATACAAGCATGACCTCTGCCCCACATAATCACTGGGTCTGGGCCTTTCTACTGACTGTTCTGTAAATCTTTCCACAAAACTCTGCCTAAAGGGCCTGTTACTGAGGGAGACATTTGCCTCTCAGCAGCAGTGTGACCTTCTGTGTCAAAGTTTAAAAAATTTAAAACAAATAAAGCATGATTAAGGCTATTTTGGGGAGTCATAACCCTATTCCCCCCTTTTAATTTTTGTAATTGAAGCTTACTAGATAAATGAGCTTGTTCCACAATGGCTTGACCTTGGGGGTTATAAGGAATTCCTGTTTTATGATTAATTTTAAACTCTTGGCAAAATTGTTGAAAAGAAGAGCTTACGTAAGCTGATGCATTATCTGTTTTAATCTGCATAGGGCACCCTAAAACAGAAAAAGCTGCTAGGCAATGAGAAATTACATGTTGAGAATTTTCCTTAGTACGTGCTGTGGCAAAAATAAATCTAGAATAAGTGTCCACTATGACATGCACATAACATTGCTTACAAAATTGAGGAATATGAGTTATATCCATTTGCCATATTTGATTTGGTTTTAATCCACGGGGATTTATGCCTGATGGCAGAGATGGAGTGTGAATAACACATTTAGGGCATTGGCTTACAATCTGACAAGCTTGTTCTCTAGTAATATTAAATTTTTTACATAAGCTAGAAGCATTTTGATGATGCAAGGAATGGGAAGCTAGTGCACAGTCATATGAAGACATCTGTTGACAAAAAGTTACTAATTTATCAATTTTGTCATTACCTGAAACTAAGGGTCCTGGAAGATTAGTATGAGCTAGTATGTGTCCTATGAAACATGGGTATTTTCGCATTAGCACTGCCTTTTGTAAATTATGAAATAATTCAAATAACTCTTGTGATGAAGTAAACCCAATAACTGAAGTTTCTATATTTTTAGTAACTCCGACTGCATATAAGCTGTCAGAATAAATATTAATAGGCTTATTTGAAAAGTAATTTAAGGCACAAATCAGAGCTTGAAGCTCTGCTTTTGGGCAGAAGTATGAGAAGTTTGCATTACCCCTGTGTGAACATGACTATAAAAACCTGCTTTACCTGAGCTCGAACCATCAGTGAACACCGATAAAGCTTCATCTATAGGATGTGCACGTACAATCTTTGGAAAAATAAGTGACGTTTATGATGCAAATTGTATAATCTTATCACGAGGATAATGGCTATCTATCTGACCAGGAAAATCAGCAAAAGCTATCTGCCATGAGCTAGAAGTTTGAAAAAGCCAATTAGTCTGTTGAACAGAAAATGGAATAATTATGATATCAGGCTCAGATCCAATTAATTGTAAAATCCTAGTTCTACCTTTAATTACTAATTGAGCTATGGAATCATGAAAAAGAATTAATGTTTTTTGAGGGGAGAGTGGGATAAATAAATCCACTCAATAACTCCTAATCTTTGCCATATGACTCCTGTTGGGGTATGCTCAATTGGAAATATTAATAAATACACTATTTCTTTAGGATCAACTCTAGTAAGCTGTGCATTTTTAATTGCGTGTTCAACTCTCCTTAAAACTGGTCTAGCCTCTAAGGTCAGCTGATGTGGAGAGGTTGGAGAGGGATTTCCTTGTAATATCTGAAATAAAGGACTTAACTCAGAAGTAGTTATTTTTAAGGATGGCCTCAGCCAATTAATATCTCCTAATAGCTTTTGAAAATCATTAAGGGTATGTAACTCCTTAACTCTTATCTGAAGATTTTGAGGACGGATTGTACGTCCTTGAATTATTTGACCTAGATATTGAAAAGGAGGCACCTTTTGAATTTTTTGAGGAGCTATACATAAACCCATTGCTGTAAGCGAAGTCTGGATTAGCATGAGCCAATAATATATCATCCATAAAATGAATAATATACACATCAGGAAAGCTATTTCTTATGGGATCTACCGCCTGGTCTACATATTTTTGGCACAGGGGTAGGACTATTACGCATTCCCTGGGGGAGTACTTTCCAGCAATATCTTTTAACAGGTTCCTTAAAATTAATTGCTGGAACAGTGAAAGCAAATCTCTCACAATCTTCAGGATATAACCTTATAAAGAAAAAACAGTCTTTAAAATCTATTACCATCGGGGCTGGGGATGTGGCTCAAGCGGTAGCGCGCTCGCCTGTCATGCGTGCGGCCCAGGTTCGATCCTCAGCACCACATACCAACAAAGATGTTGTGTCTGCTGAGAACTAAAAAATAAATATTAAAAATTCTCTCCCTCTCTCTCTCTCTCTCTCTCTCTCTCTCTCTCTCTCTCTCTCTCTCTCTCTCTCCTCTCTCACTCTCTCTTTAAAAAAAAAAATCTATTACCATCAAGCTATAGTCTAAAGGGATGGCTGTGGGGGAGGGAAGTCCTGGCTGTAATGATCCCATAGGCCGAATTGCATGATTTATCGCCCTTAAATCCTGTAGCAATCTCCAATTTCCTGACTTTTTCTTAATAACAAAAAATAGGTGTGTTCCAAGGACTAAGTTTTGGTTCAATATGACCAGCCTGAAGTTGTTCCTCAACTAACCTATGAATTATTTTAAGCTTTTCCCCTGAGATGGGCCACTGAGAAATCCATATAGGCTCCTCTGTGATCCAGGTGATTTTTTCAGCTGTCTTAGGGATCGGGGAAGTACTCAGGGCCCCTAGTAAAAATTTTGGCTTGGAGCATTCACTAATCTTTGTCGTGGAGACTGGTTTGTAAACAGATACTCTTCCTGAAGGGTCTCATCATCTCCAGGAAAATACCTCTGATTAACTTCCTCAACTGACCTTATAGAATTTGGAATAACTAATAACAATCCCATTTTGGCTAAAATATCCCTTCCCCATAGGTTAGCTGGTAAAGACTCTAACACATAAGGCTTAAATACTTCACTGTTCCCATCGGAATCTTCCCAACAGAGATAGTTGGCACTTTGAGCGGGCTGTGAAACCTGTCCTATTACCTCTAGGTTAGCTGGTACTACATGTAAGGGCCAGTTCCTAGGCCAGAATCTACTAGAAAAGACAGAGATATCAGCACCTGTGTCTACAATTCTTAGGAACTTTTTATTATTAATTTTAAGTTCTAATAAAGGGCGTTCTTGTCGCATTAACTGTGACCAATACACTCTGTTTGGCAGTTTAGAAACAATCTACTGGCGGGTGTCTCCCTGAATCACAAGGCAATAAAATCAATTGGGCAAATGTATCCTTTGGAGTGAGCCTTAGAGCATAATTGGACCTTACAGTAACATTTAATTGTCCTTTAAAATTTGAATCTATCACACCAGGTATCACCTCAATGGCTCCCTTTAAATTATTGCATCCCAAAATTGAACCTATAGTATTATCAGAAATGGGCCCGAAAATCCCAGAAGGGATTTGTTCTGGCCCTGATTCAGGATTCAATTCAACTATCCTTGAAGGTCCTAAGAAAACTGCAATCTATGTTCCAGTAAAAATCGCGGGCTGTCCTTGTCGGCACCAGTGACGTCACACTGTGCAACCTCTCCTCGAATTCCCCGTATTGTTGCTCGGGCCGGGGAGGCGCCAACCAGAAGTTTTTTGTCCTCCCGCTAGGAGGAAATGACCATGTAGTTCAGCACATACACCCCTCTTGGCTTAAACCAATCAGTTCAAATGAATTCCCCTTTTGTACTGACCAATCACCCCTACCCAACTTGTTCCCGCCAGTGAATGTGCTCATCATGTTTTAGAGTTGTTATTTGATTTTCCCACGGTGTGTGATGATTTGCTATGATCTATGTGAAGTCCCTGCCCTCTCCAAAGAATGTATAAAACTGCTGCCAACCCTGGGCTCGGGGCCTCTCAGCGTCACCAGCTGCTGTGTGTGCGCAGAGGACCGAGCTAGCTCGCAATAAACACCTCTTTGCTGCTTACATCCATCTTGGGTCTCTGGTGGTCTTTGGGGGTCCCGAATTCAAGCATAACAAGTTCAATCTCTGGTACCCCGCCCCCCCAAAAAAGACGGCGAGAAGGCGGGCTGATCCGTGCCATCTTGATCTGCCACATGGGGTTGAGTCCTGCAATATCATCGCCAGTAGATGGAGCCCTGAACTTAAAATTGCACATGTGACACTCCCGTGCAAAATGATTACTTTTCCTGAAAACGTAGCATCTCCCGTGGGGCTTTCGTTCTAAATCTTGTGGCCTTAAGGTTTCTTTTAGTGCCGCAGCTAGGGCTACTGTCTGCAAATGGGTAAAGACTATGTCAGAACATAAGTGGATAAACTTAGAAACTGTCCCTTTTTTACGGTGCGACCTAAGAACGTCTTGACAATACTTATTTGCATTTTCAAATGCCAATTGTTTAACAATAAATTCATTCACCCCCGGTTCCCCGATCGATCTGTTTGCTGCCTGGTATAATCGGGCTGCGAAATCTGAGTACAGTTCACTGGCACCAGGCCTGATTTTGGTAAGAACTAAATTGGATTGATCTTTAGAGATAATCTGCCTCCAGGCACGTTTCCCAGAATCAGTTATTTGATTGTATACTACAAATTCATAATTTAACTGTCTTTCTAAATCAGCAAATTCACATGTTCCTAAAAACATTTCTACCGGCGTCTCTAAATTCTGTCTTCTATTCTTTTCTGCCTGTTCAGTACAAAAATCAGTCCAATAAGTACGCCAGAGCAAGAAATCTCCCCTGCTCAAACAAGATCTAGCTAAAGAAATCCAATCACAAGGAGGAAGGGGCTGCGAGCAAATATTTTCTATCAGGCTCTGTACAAAAGCGAATTCAGACCATACGTCTCACATGCACTTTTTAGTTTCTTAATGGTTTTAAATGGGATTACAGTATGAACTTTAACTCTCTGATCTTGCTCATTAACTTGCTCAAAAACTGGAAAAAGTTGAAAACCGCTAGTATCCTCCCTTGCTTCTTGTGCTTTCTTAATACCTTGCTGGAATGGGGTAAGAAAAGTCATTGTTAATCCAGCGTACCTGTTAAATTTTGTCCTTTTAGAAGGTAATGGCCGAATTTGAATAGCCTGGGCAGGCGGTGTTAAATGCAGCCTGTTAAAATTTCTCTGTAAGTCCTGAATTTCAACGTCTGATTTTTCTCCCTTGGACTGAGAGTCATGAGTAGACTCTGCGCTGTCACCATTTTGAAATTGGGTTTCTAACCCACGTGGCAGAGAAGAACTCTGTGCCCCTCTAAAAATTTCTTCCGGATTTTCCTCACCAGGAAGATCCTCTACCTCTTCCAGAGGACATTCTAGGACTGTGGAGGTTTCTTGTCTATGATGTTCCTCTCTATAATCTCCCTGTGGGCTAGCCTGATCCTGCAAGTTTAAAGTCACATTTTCAACCTTTGGTTTAGCCCCTAGCTCCTTTGTTTTTAAACGGCTCAAGGGAAAGGGAATTAACTTAGCCTCAGGTGGATTTTCCATTTGAATAGACCTAATAGCTCTCTGAATGCCTTTTAATAGGTCTTCAGGGGGCCACGAACTCTGGCCCATATATTCAAAAAGACAAACTTCTAGAGCCGTCCAAGTTTTCTGAATATTATCTATGCCTCCAGGTAATTCATTAGAAAGACAAACTTTTTGTAACTTCCTTCCTAATTTCTTCCAAGTAAGTAAATTTGGAGACTCTTGTTCACAAAACCAAGGACAATATTCGCCAACAATCTTTAAGAATTGTAATAACTGAGCTTTCTTTATCTGTTTTCCTTTTTTGATTAATTATACTGTCTAAAATAGTCAGATACATTTCCTTATCCGTAGAAGTTGAATTTCCCATTTTAATCAATTTAATGTCTCTTTCCTTCAATATCTCCAGGTACTTTTGTGACCCAAATTGTCACCATTTCCTTTATCTTTACTTTATAGCGCGCTCCCACTCGATCTAGCTAATCTAGAATGTGCCCCACGTTGGGCGCCAATTCCACCATGTGTCCAGTGCATTGGTTTCATTAATGAGGTTCTTGGCATAAAAGTTTAACTAGCGAGATTGAAATAAAACACACAGACTCAGTTACCTTTTTCTATGACCAGGTCCGAGATGGCTCCCCTCTCTGGCTCCCACCTCGAACCACTTGTAGGGCAGCAAGGCTTACTCAGGGCTAGCAGGAGAGAGAGAGAGAGTGAGCACGCCAGGGAGTAGCCTTTTATTGGGGAACAAGAAATTCAGGGGAGAATTCCATCCAATGAAGGTTGAGGGGGGCCGCACTCCAAGGTCAGGGTCAGTGATCAGTTACATCCCCACACGGATGGGCTCTCTCATCAGGAGAGGGCTGGGAAAGCTCCGACACAGATTAGCCAGAGCGTTGCCCAGTCACATGTGAGAATGGCTCTCCACACTCCTTAAATAATCTCCCTTTTACTCCTCCCCCCAAATCTTTTTTTTTTTTTTTTTTTTTTTTTTTTTTTATTGTTGGTCGTTCAAAACATTACACAGTTCTTAATACATCATCTTTCACAGTTTGATTCAAGTGGGTTATGAACTCCCAACTTTACCCCGTATCCCCCAAATCTCTTGATGGACAGTAACCACTGCTCTACTTTGTCTTTATGAATTTCACTATTCTACATACCTCACATAAGTGGAATCGAATGGTATTTGTCCTTTTGTGACTAGCTTATTTCATTTGACTTTTTTTTTAAAGACTCATGAAAATTTAATTCCTTTTAATGGCTGAATATTCCATTGTATAGATAATATATTTTGTCCTTTAACCTACCAGTTATTTCCAACTTTTGACTACTATGAATAGTGCAGCAATGAACACTGGATGTATAAATAAACCCTCAGGCCCATACTTTCAATTATTTTGATATATTGTAATAGGAAATACAATGGATTAAAACTGTTTTCTATAACTGTACTTCTTTATAGTTCCATCAGCAATGCATAAGAATTGCAATTTATCTGCATCCTTGCATGTGTGTGTGTGTGTGTGTGTATGAGAGAGAGAGAGAGAGAGAGAGAGAGAGAGAGAGAGAGAGAGAAGAGAGAGACATCCTACTGTATCTCATTATAATTTTCATTCTTGTGCTCACTAGCCATCTTTATATCTTCTTTGGAGATTTAAGTCCTTTGCCATTTTTAAATCAGGTTTTTTGTGTTATCATCCCATTTTAGTTCTGTATGTATGCTTTTTTTTTAAGAGAGAGAGAGGGAGGGAGGGAGGAGAGAGAGAGAATGAGAATTCTTTGATATTCATTTTCTAGTTCTCAGCGGACACAATATCTTTGTTTGTATGTTGTGCTGAGGATCAAACCCGGGCCGCACGCATGCCAGGCAAGCGCGCTAACCGCCTGAGCCACATCCCCAGCCCTGTATTCTTTTGTTAATATTTATTTTTTAGTTTTAGGTGGACACAATATCTTTATTTTACTATTATGTGATGCTGAGGATCAAACCCAGTACCTTATGCATACTAGGCAAGCACTCTACCATTGAACCACAAATCTAGCCCCCAAATTCTGCATGTATTCTTGATGTTAAATACATATATTGTGCAAATTGCAAATATTTTCTCCCAATCTGAGGATTGCCTTCTCTCTTGAAATAGTACCCTTTTCATGCATAAAATGTTTAAGTTTTGATGAATAGTTTGGTCTATTTTTCTGTTATTGCCTGCAATTTTGTTGTCAAATACAGCAACCTTAGAGTTCCTTATTTTCTTCTAAGAGTTTTAGTGTTAGCTCCTGTGTTGAGGTCTTTGGACCATTTTGAGTTCAGTTTTATATATGGTGTTAGGTAGGATCCTACTTTATTTATTAGCACATGCCTGTCAAACTTGCACAACACCACTTGTTGAAAATAGCCTTGGTACTTTTCTCAAAAGACATTTCATTATACAGAGGTTTCTTTCCTAGGCTTTTCTATTCCATTGGTCTTTACATGTCTTTTTATACCAGAATCAGAGCATTCTGAAATCCAGGAGCGTGAGTCCTCTCACTTTGATTGGCTGTTCAGGGTCTTTTGAGATTATATCTGAACTTCAGTGAGCATTTCCCCATTTTTCCAAAAACAAAAAAAAGGTTTTGATAGAGATTGCATTCAATCTGTAGCTCACTTTGAGGAGTACTGTTATGTTTCCAATTATTTGTCTAATTTCTTTTAGCAGTATTTTGTAATTTTCATTGTACGTCTGCTTTAGTCAGTTTGTATTGCTGTGACCAAAAGATCCATCAAGAAAACACAGAAAGTTTATTTGGGGCTCATAATTTCATAAGTCTCAGTCCATAGATGACCAACTCCATAGCTCTAGGCCCAAGTGATGCAGAACATCATGGTGGAAGGAAAGCAGCTCAGAACATGGCAACAGGAAGCACAAAGCTCTGCTCACCAGACAGAATATAAAGCCAAAGGCACACCCTGTGACCTACTTCTTCCAGCCACACATTACCTGTCTACAGGTACCAGTTAATCCATGTCAATGGATTAATATGCTAATTAAAGCTCTCATAAACATAACCATTTCACCTCTGAACATTCTTGCGTTGTCTAACACACGAGCTTCGGAGGATACCTCATATCTAAACCATAACAAAGTCTTTCACCTCCTTGGTTAATTCCTAAGTATTCTTCTTGATGCTATTATAAATAGAATTGTTCACATGATTCCTTTTCAGACTGTTCACTATAAATATATAGAAGTGCAAATGATTTTTGTGTTGATTTTGTATTCTGCGCCTTGGCTGAATTCATTTAGCTCTAACAGTCTTTTTGTAGATTCATTAGGGTTTTCTACATATTAAGATCCTACAATTACAAGTTATAATTTAAAACGATAATTTATAATTAATTTTTTTCTTGCTAATTTGGAGGACTTTATTTCTTTTACTTGGCTGATTGCTCTGGCTAAGACTCCAGTAGACATTGAGTAGAAGTGGTGAAGGTGAGCATCCTCATCTTGCTACTAAACTTAGAAGGAAACACTTTTATCTTTCCCCACTGAGTATGATGAGCACTGTGGGATTTTCCTATATGGATTTTATTGTATTGAGGTAGCTTACTTCTACTAGTTTGTTGACTGTATTTTCACTCATAAAAGGGAGTTAAGTTTTATCAAATGCCTTTTCTCACTGAGATGATCAAGTAATGTCCCCCCATTAATATAAAGTATTATATTTATTTTTATATGTTGTCATCCCTGCACTCTAGGAATCAGTCCCACTTGGTCATGGTGTATAATCCTTTTCAACCTGTTGCATTCAGTTTCAAGTATTTGAAGTGAGGAATTTGCATCAATATTCATAAGGGATGCTGGCCTAAACAATAATCCCCCTGTATCCACAGGCACAACATTCTAAGACCCCCAGTGGATGCCTGAGACAACAAGACAGTCCCAAACCATATATATATGCAGTTATGTACTAAATAATAGATGGTTTGGTCAATAACAGTAATCCATAAGGTTATATTCCTAGTGATGTTGTAACTTAGTTTGAGAATACCTTATGATGTTTGTACAGTGAAGGACACATTTCTTAGTGTATCCTTGTCTCTAACCAACACATGACTGTACATACATACTTAGGATAATTTATAGGATTAGGCACAATAAGAGATTAACAACAGAGCTGGAGGGATAGCTTAGTGGTAGAATGCTTGCCTTGGATGTGTCAGGACCTGGGTTTGGTCACCAGTGCGTGTGTGTGTGTGTGTGTGTGTGTGTGTGTGTGTATGAAAGTGCACATATATATTTATAATATATATTCGTAATAGTACAAATATAATAATATACTGCAATAAAACTGCCAGCATCACTATTCTTGTGTATTCCTGTGCTTCAGGACTATTACTAAGTAAAGGGTGGCTGAACACAAGCACTAATGTGCCCCTGAAAAGAATGGATATTTTGTAGCTGGAACTAGGTTTGTATGTCTGTCGTACATAGCTGATGTCCCACGAGTCTGTTATGCTGTTTGCTTGTCTTCATTCTTTTTTGTTCTTTATGCTGTGTTCACATATTTTAATTTCTTGTTTTCAATTGTCTCTAAAAAGTTTGCTCATCTTTTCTTCCCCCATTCAAATCTGCTGTATCCGTCTAGTAAAAATTTTCTTATATTTTTCTCCTCCAGAATTTTCTGATTTTTTATAATTCCTTTTTCTTGAAACTGATTTTGTTCATTTATCATCATCTAATTCCTTGACTATATTTTAGATTTTTTTTTCTTTTTCTTTTTAGTACTAGGGATTGAACTCAGGGGCACTTGACCACTGAACCACATCCCCAGCCCCCCCCCCTTTTTTTTTTTTGTATTTTATTTAGAGACAGGGTCTCACCGAGTTGCTTAGCATCTTGCTTTTGCGGATGCTGGCTTTGAACTCATGACCCTCCTGTCTCAGCTTCCCGAGCCGCTAAATCTTTTATCTAGTAAGTTTAATGTCTGGACTTCATAAGAGACAGCGTGTTATCTTGATTCTTTGAATGGGCCTTATTTCCCTATTCTTTTGTATCCCTTGTAATTCTGAGTTAAAAAAAAGCATTTCACCATTATGATAACTCTAGACATCAGATTCTCTCCTTTTCTCAAAATTTGCTGGCTGATTTATTTTTAAGGGCTTTTATCCAGTTGTTTTGATAGCAATTTTTACAAAAACTGTTCTTTGTGTGATCATTCAAGTCTCTGGTTTCTTTCTTCTCATTCAGCTACTTTGACAAAAATTCCCTTAAATGTTCTGGTTTTTGCAGACTGACTCTGTGCTAGGGCGATTCTCCAACATGGACCACACAAGCTTAGGGTCTTTGCAAGTGTCTTCCTAGGCATGTGTGACATTCTAAATTGTTCTTGTACACTACTGCTTCTCAATGTCCTAATTCTCAAAGCGTCATTCCAGTTTCTCCTCTGGCCCTAGCTGGTCTATTTTACATCTCTACCCACAATATCTTGACCCAGGCATCAGTAGATCCTTAATAGTTCTTAAAGCAGTGCCTACCTTCCAAGTAAGGTAAAATAAAGACCTTGGGTCAATCCTTCAGATGTTGAACAGACAAGTTAAAAAATGTTTCCAATAATTTGTAAATAAGGTCTATTCCACATCTTCAATTTTATGGATGGAAATTGGATTTTTACTGCTTCAAGAATAAGATTGTCAATCACTGTGCCTGGGGTAGGGGAAAAAAGTAAGTCACAAAATTTTCCTACCATTTTGAAGATGGTTTTTTAGTTGGGCATTCTCTTGATTGCAATGAACCTCTTGACTATTTTCCAGAGCTCTAACAAAGTTGGTTCAGACAGTTGCGTGTTTTTGTTGTTTCTTTTGGGGAATGAGTTGGGAGCTTCCTAATCCATGATTTTGCTGGTGTAACTCAAGTGAACTGTGTATTAATCCCATCTGTAATTCTAGTATCATGACATGACTTTGAACAGAGTATATTTATTAAGAACCAAATGTATGGTGATTGAATTTTGTTTAGTCGGAATTAGAAAAAGGTTAAGACTGTCTCAAAATTCTCCACAATCTGATCATTTGCATTTAAAACCAATATTAACCAATCTCACTAAGTCATTAGAGATTAAAAACTTTGATAAAAAAGTTAAAAAATGAATAACTCCATATAACTCTTAGCACCAAAACATTAAAAGACATTTATTGGCTTCTGCCAGTGTTTACAGTTGCATACATTCTAGTAACTAGTCTTCAGTTGTGGCACAGGGCAGAAGTGAAATATATACAATAAAAATAACGTAAATACTTGACCACTTATCCTACCCTATATAGGGCCCACGTTAAAATAGCTTTCTAGTACACTCTACATATATATTAATTTTGTTCATCAAACAAAGATGTTATTACAGATTTCATTTAACATTTTCATTAAGCCGACTTATACTCAGTTTTTACAACTGAAAAATCAAATCAATCATGGAAATCATGATTTACCATCAGGGGAATTTGGGGTCTTCTGTTTCCCTTAAAACTGATTTTATGGCAATGCTAATTTGGACCAGACCGTATGGGTATGACAAAAGCAATTATATTTTTACTTGAAAGGTTCTTCAGATTACATAGAAAGTTCTAGATTTGTATATTTATTCTTGCAATATAATTCTTGGCACGTTTATTTTTTGTTAAATGTGCAGTGTAAATCATGGCAAATCTTTTGCTCTCTGGCTTCATGGGTTGAGATGATCCTTTAATTTTAAGCAAAATTGAAAAAATCGTAGTGAAACAACCTACTGGTACATCATTCCACAGGGTATATCCCCAGATCCACCTTCCCTCTTCCTCCTATTTCTATTTGGCTGTTAAAGAGTTTTCATTCTACTTGGACCAAAGGGAATGGAAATATGTTCCTTGATGCAGCCTTTTATAAAGCACACTACAGCCCCACAAATGATTTTGTTTTCAAAGTATAAGAAATCTGTGTTTTTAAATGTCTTGATTAAATAAACCATCATATCATCTGATCTTAAGACAGCTCAGCATGTGAAGACAGTAAGGATTCACCTTTATGTCTTTTTTCTTTTTTTTTTATGTGATCATTTTTGCAGTTTCACAAGTGGCTACAATGGTTTGCCATCTCAAGGAATTTCAGTAATTACTCTTTAATGCTTGCTTGTAGGACAGATCTTTCAAAACTGTAATATAGCTCTGACTTTAGTTAAATTACCTGCATACAACCTCATAGCCTCTGAGAAGCAGAAAGGATGGCTTTTGTTATCGAGATATACTATTACTTCTATTGGGTCAAGTTCTCCCCTTTTTACTTTGTACTAAGATTACAACCATGTGATTGAATGATTTTATTGTCTCTGACAAGTGCCAAAAGGCTAACCTATTAAAAGAAACCCCAAAACAATGTCAGATGTTTAGCAAGTTATCCTGTGGCAGATTCTCCTTTGAGAAGTAGCAAAACATTTTATGAGTATTAATTTTTTTAAAAATCCATGTAATTCTCATGCCTATTTTATTCATAATTTCAGTTTTTAAAATCCTCCTTCCTCTATTATACAACCAATTCTGATTCATATCAGGAACAAGATTTCTAAAATATTTGTCTATGTTTCTACTTAAGCATATTCAAGGACTAGGATTTTGGAGTTAGCACTTATCAGTGTCAAATAACAGAAAAGTTAATAAATAGAAAAGTTAACAAATGGCTAAAGAGAAATACAGATTAAAAAAATCTCTCAAACTTTTCTTTAGACTTTTCTGAAACTCCAAAAGGAACTAACTCTTCAGGAATATTTAAAATACTCATAAAATAAAGAAACCTTTTAAGTATTATACACATGAATAGCAAGAGAAAAATCTACGAGGTAAAAAGTTGGAAGAAAAGTGACAGAAAATCAGGAACAATGTTAATACATTTGATATTACTTATATTGCAAGTTTTCTACTGTCCTGTTAAAACCCCTAATCATTACAAAAATGCCACCTCATTTATCTCACTTTATAAGATCATATACAATAAAGCCTTAGGGATGGAAGAGGAAGGCTACTTAAGCAAGCCGATTTCTATTTTGTAAAACAATTAGTTTGGAGTCAGGCAGGTCAGGTCTGCTGTGGAGGTACTTCAACAAAGATACACAGGGACCCAGAATCTCTGTCTGGTTTTCTTCCACAATGGGTATTGCCTCCTTGGCAGCATCCAAGATGGTTCATGACCAGATGTACATTTCAAACAAGATAGAGAAAGAGGCAGAAAAAGGGAATCATTTCCCATCATGTTCTTCAGCCAAAAAACAATTATACCTGCAAGAGACACTGAGAAATGTAGTCTTTGTTCTGGGAGGGACATGCCCAAAATGTTTGTTTCTATCACTGTGATAGAATAAAAGGTAAGAATGGATATTAAGGGGATACTGGTATTCTTTGCCCCTCTCAAATATTTGTGTGTCAGAAATTCGAACTTGAATGATAGGACTGACCAGCTAACAAATACCTACATTCCAGTTTTTCATTTACAAAGGATTAGTTTGCTTTTGAAATACAGAAAAGTATCTAAATGAGTTTATAAGGTATGTTTTATTGGTATAAAATCAAAATAAGGTGATAGAATTTTCTGGTCTGCCAATTAGCTATACGAAACTATGAGAAAAATTTCTTCTCTTGGAATTTCTTTATTAAGGAAAATAGTTTTATTTATAAAAGTCTCTCAACAATTTTATCTGACTGAGCAACTTTTAGAGTATCAAAACAAAGTTAAATTTTTATCATAAGTAAAAAAGTAATTATATTATTACAGTATCTGGGAGGGGACTGGTAAAATTGGAAAGCAGAAAGATTTCTCAATCCATTTCATTTTTCTCTGATATTAAGGGAGGAAAAAAATATCTTCCAGATTCTGCTAAAAGGTCATTTCCAATACAAAGAGGTAGATGCAGAATGCCTTAAATCTTTATCTCACTGGTGAATTACCCTTTGATCATTCCTTGCAGGAAGTCTATATTGAAAGTCACCTTATACAGCAGCTTCGACAGGTGAACACAGCCACAACTTCTTTGCTTGTGCCCAATGCAAAGCTTTCAACTCGTGGTGTGTGTTGTGTACAAAGTTGTCCTTCATCTAATATATTAAAAATTACCCAAATGTGATCTCAGAACATCTATCAAAGCTACAGTACAGACAGAGCTAAAGTTATCTTTTTTTGAAATATACATATCCCAAATTTCCATTTTGTGGAAAAAGCAGAAGTTGAAAGTCAATACTTTGAATACTGCAAAAGCCACTTTAAAGATGGCTTTATTTAGATGACCCCAGGTGAATCAGTGCCATTATTGTTGTATAGCTGTGAAACAGATCATCATCCTTTACCTCATTACATTTTCTCAATATAAAGTTCCCAGTGACTATCCGGTCACATCCAATTTCTCCATTTCCAAAGAAGCCAAACAAGGGAACATTAGGAAAAAACTTCCTAAATGCATCAGCCTCGACATTCCCTTTGGCTCTATAATACTGAAAGCCCCTGCCAACGCATGCAAACATGAAGCCAATGGTATTCTGTTCTGGAATGTTGGCTGCTTTGAGGCGCTGCATGGCCGCCTCAGCAGTCTTCTCATCATTGACTTCCTCATTAAGAAGCACTGTGGCACTCTGGATTCGGTGCCCACTAAATGACAGTCCAGCCACGCCTGTGGCATCGATATCCAGAGGGTTCCTGAAAAAATAGAAGAGGGGCAATGTATCAAGAAATACCTAAAGTAAAGAAGAAAACCCCTATGATGCACTGAGGGAGAGACACTGCTACCTTTAGCAGCCTCTGCTTGGTCAAAGACCACATCCCAGATATAAGTGGTATGTTAGATTGTTGAAGGCAGATCAAGAAGTAAGCAGCTGTCCTTTTCAGCCACAAATACAAAGATATGTCATGCACATTCACCAATATTTTCTCATTTAGAAACCTAGTTAGTGAAGCTTCTTGGTATGATTTACACTGTGGTATTCTTCCCTACCACCTGTCAAATTCTGAAAGAGATGTATTTAAAAATAATCATGGAATTTTAAAACTTAATTTTAAATAAATATAATTAAATTTTAAATAATTAAAAATAATCATTTTAAATTAATTAAAAATTAATTTTAAATAATTAAAAATAATCATGGAATTTTAAAAGTTAATACTCCAGAAGTCTTAGCTTTATATTTGTTGTGTAAACAAATACTTACTTTGAGCCTAGAATTTGGCTTAGTCTAATCATAAGGACTTCTGCATTGTCTTTATTTACCTGGCACTTTTTTTTTTTCATTAGAGTTATAAAGTATAGATAGTGTCAGAGTTATAAAGTATAGATAGTGAACACCCACTGGGGGAAAACAAAGTAAATGCCTTACATTTCTAATTTCTATCATTTTATCAACATATGAATCTACAAAATGGTTAAGATTCACTGGGCTAGCAGGAAACCAGACTTAAAGATTAAGAAGATATTAAGAATAGCCTGTGGAAAACCAGTTTGAAAGAGGCAGAGTCCATCTTCCTTTTTTAATTGTTTTTAGTTGTAGATGGACACAATATCTTTGTTTTATTTATTTATTTATTTTATGTGGTGCTGAGTATCGAACCCAATTCCTCACGCATGCAAGGCAATCTCTCAACCACTGAGCTACAACTCCAGCCCCTCCATCTTCTTTTTAGGTTTCCTTTTGTCACATTTCCTCTTTGGCATACAATTGTAATACATGTTATCACTCTCTTGCCTCAATTATTTATCTTTTGGGGGGCTGAGGCAGGTTGGGTTATCCGCTCGCTGTTAAGATGGAGCATTTATGGGCTCTCTTAGCCACTGACAGAGAACAAAGAGTACGTTAAAATTAATGTGTGAGGTGTAATTATTTTAGGGGGCTTATTTCCCATATTTGTATAAAAAATAGATGATAAATAGCCACACCAATAGATTTATAAGTCTGAAATAGATGTTAAATCACCATTGGTTATTTACAGTTTAAAGGTATTAGCAAAGAAGAAAATCTAGGGAAGAGGGAAAATAGATAGTGCCACTGAGATTCAGATGTATGTAAAGTCTAGTATTTGTTATCCTACTGTCTAAAATTTAACGTACTTTCTTTCTCACTTGCAGTCCAGGGACATTGGACTTAGCTGTTTACATCAATGGAGGCTACCAGGAGAGACCCTGTAACTGGGATGATGTATATTGGGATGATGTATATTACTCTTTGTTCCATGTCACCATTCCAGGATCCAAATACTAAACACAAATACAGTGAGGAATAAATACTAGTGTTTAGAAATGGCATTGGGGGTGGAGTAGGAGCTCATGTTACTGCTTTCAGAAACATGTCCATAGCTCAAACTCAATTTTGAAACAGAGACCCTGTGCAGCAACAAAATGAAACAAGATTGAGAAGGAAATAATGGATCCAAAGATAGGATATTTCTATCTCTAAAAGCAAAAGTTTTAGTAATAAAATCAATTTTCAAACTTGAAACAACCTTTCAAATGGTACAGAATTTCTAAAATTATATGTTGAAAACTAATAAAATACCTGCAAGATGTTCCATGGAGAAAAGGTTTTGTGACCAAATAGATTTGAGAACTGTCAGATGTTATTCCACCCCACATCCCTAACACCAGAAGATTTCTAAAACACTGAACATATTAGAGGCTCTGTCTGAGAAGTTCTGCCCTAAAAATACACTTTAACCATATGTGTTCTTTTAAAGAAGGAAAAACAGAAAGTGTGGAAATAAAATGGCTATAGTTTGCTCAAGAGAATTCCTCTGTGAGCCTTGGAACACACTTAAAGGCTGTAGTTTGCCTCAATCTTTAACCTCCAAACAATGCTGTCTGAAAAGAATATAAGACCCTAGACTAGTATTTGTTATCCTACTGCCTACAACATTTTCCAGTCACAGAGCTTAGACTAACTAGCTGTCTGTTTCGAAAGACTGCTTACTGATGACGTTCTTGCAACAGCCCCCTATACTATACAGCTTAACATGTGGACTGACCTCAACATCAATCTAAAGTCACTGAAAACAACTTGAGTAGCAAAGTCAATTAAAAATTGTTCAAAACAAGTTACTTGGCCTCACCCCATTCCTCCCCCTTTCCCTTTAAAAACCTAGTCCTCTTTCCCCTTAACAACAAAACATTTGTCTGGTTTCTAATTGAACCTGTGTCCCTGATTAGCAAATCTATTCTGTACTTGGGGGAAAAATGCCTTTGCTTTTATTTTATTTTAACTTAATTTATGATTTCTTGTTATGCAGAAATGGCATACACTGAGGTCACAGAGTGTCAGAGATGATCAACAGGCAATGCTGAAAATCAATTTTAAGAAGAATGTGAGTCCAACTAAGAAGACATTCTTAAAGGACAATACAAGTTATGTTTAATTCTTCAACTATAAGCAGAATTATGTTGAGTAAGCCCCTTAACCTAAGTCTACAGTAATGAAAACCTGAGACCATTTCCCTTCGTTCACAGAAGAAATCAGAAGCACAGAAAGCTTACTTTTCAGAAGTAAATGATGACAGGTTGTCCACCTGGCCTCCAGCCAAGATGATATTCATATCACTGAAAGTGCTGACTACTCGCTGCAGGTAATTACTGGCTCCCACCTTGCAGCAATTATAGCCAAAGATGAGGACCACTCGAAGTTCAGGGTTATCTAGAAGACCTGCAGAGAAACGAAAAGCAATAATTAAAAACAGCCTTAGAAGAGGAATTATCTTATACATCTTGCAAAATGAAAATACTGCTAATTACTGGTACTCCTAATGAAGTGCAATTTAGTGCTTCAGCTGTCAAGTTTCCCAGTTTTTACAAACTTTTAAATACTAACTCGAATTCTTAGTTGTAATTATTTTTTTTCATTTGAAAACTTATTTGAAAATAATACAATCAATACCCAACAAGTAAGAAAGCAATTATGTACTGAGCAGCAGCTCTCTATGGACACAGCTGGTTCCAAACAGACCACCACCTCAAATGAAAGGGACACTGGTTTGCAGAGAACAGTAGGATTATCAGCTGAGGAACTTAAAGAGCCAAAGAAATTGCAGACAAAACACACCAACTACATATAGTGGAGTAAATGGTACCCCCTACAGTGTATATCCACCTTAAACCCAATCTATCAATGTGAGCCTCTTTTTGGAAAAAGAAGCTTTTCAGACCTCACTAAGGATCTTGAAATGAGATCACCTGAATTATCCAGGTGGACACTTAAGTCCAATGACAAGTGCCCTTAAAATAAAAGACAGACAAAGGAGAGAGACAGAGGAGGAGGCAATGTGACCACAGAAGTAGAAACTGCAGTGACGCAACCATAAGAAATGTCAGCAGCTATAAAAGCAGAAAGAGACATCAGATTTGCCCCTAGAGCCTCCGGGAAGGAGTGGGGCGCTACTGATACCTTGATTTCAGACTTCTGACTGCTTAAATGTGACAGAATAAATCTGTGGTGTTTTAAGTCATCAAGGTACTTTGTTACAGCAGCCTTAGGAAACTACTATACCACAGAAATGTAGGTTCTATCCACCTACTGCAGGGAATAGGTGGGAGTGAAGGTGGATTAGCCTTTGGAAAACAGGAATAGGTTTGACCTGTGGCATATGGACTAAAAGCAGCTAGCAACAGGGGGTGGCAGAGTCCTAGGGATCAGGCTGTGTTTGGGCTCCCAAAGCTCCCTCCCAGGGTTTCACTTGAGCCTCTGGCGCCTTGTTTATAGAACATCAATTAGAAATTCAACAGCATTATCAAAAAGAGTGGCTTCTGGGTCAGGAAAGAAATCCAAAACCTAACCACACTCGTGTTTCCATTTGATTTGGCCACATGACTTCCATCTTGATAGACCAAAGGTGAGGTTACTAGAAATAAGGCTCGTTCAACAAAATACGGGGGTAGGAAAATAACTAATTACCAAAATCAAATAATGATTCTGGGAAACTGCCTCTGGGTCATTTCTAATTCTCTACACAATAAATCACTGATTTGGATAATGAAAGGATGTTGTTATTTCTTAATACCGGGTCTCACAGATCACTACTAAAGGGTCTTTTTTTTTTCTATTATAGACCAGCCTAGCAAATTCTGAGAGAAAAAAAAAATTATAAAACAGATTTTCAGTTAGAAAATGCCTCTGGATCAAGGGTCTAATCTTATTTTACAAACAAAATTGATAACCCCAGAGAAGTGACTAGCCCAAGAAAATGTCATGGCTAGTCAAAGAAAAGTTAGGAAATTACTCAATCTACTTACTGAGTAGTCTCAATAAAGTCTTCAGTGCAAAAGAGAGGGATATGACAGAAATATTACCTCAGTAAGCCCAGGGCCGTCAACACACTGATGAGTGCCTTCCCTCCCAGCTTCACATCACTGAAGCCGGTCAGTCCCCTTTGCTTCAGTTACCATTCATCACCTGATGGTTCTCAAATTTGCATCCTGCATCCAGACCACTCTCCTGAGCTCTGACAGTCAACTGTCTACTTACTATCTCCATCTCAAATTCAACATGTTCAAAACAACTTTTTTTTTTAAAGAGAGAGAAGTTATTTTTTTTATATATATATTTATTCTTTAGTTTTTCGGCGGACACAACATCTTTATTTATATGTGGTGCTGAGAATTGAACCCAGCGCAGCGCCCATGCCAGGCAAACATACTACCGCTTGAGCCACATCCCCAGCCCCTCAAAACAACTTTTAATAACTCGATTCCTCCAAACTGCACGGTCTAGTCCGTTCTTTACTGTGAAACTGTATCCAGCCAAAAACCTAGGTGAGATCAATGCCACTTCTCTTATTCTCAATGTCAAATATTGAATCAGTCACCACATGCCATCCATTATTCACCTCTGAACCTTCTCTGGAATTGATCTACTTCTCTTCAACTCCACCCGCTACTACCCTTGCCCAAAATGCCACTTCTTCTTGCCTTAACCAATACAACAGCATCCTGTTTTTCCTGCATCTGATTTTTAAAAAATTTAATGTGAATATATAGCTATTATGTACAAAATAATGTTTTGAAATATGTACACTACAAAGCAAATTAAACTCATCCTGCATCCACTCCTGTGCTCCTCTGCAACGACCAGCACCCTGCAGCCACAGCGGCATTTTCCAGAGACATTTCTGATCATGCCATTCCTGTGTTGAGACTCCTAGCTTCCCAACAGTTCTCCTTTGGCCTTCCTGACTGGCCTCTGCCTGCGGGTTCAGCTTCCATCACAGACCCCTCCTCTCATGCCTCCCAGTCAGGATATTTTTTAGGTTTCCCAACTGAGCTGTGGGAACTCACTTCTACACCCTCACAGTAATTACCAGGTTTTTCTATTTCGTTCTTTGATCTCTTGGCTATCTTGCTGTTTTTTTTGTCAGCAACCAGCAAAGAATATAAAAACCACCCACGATACTCCTTCCTACCCAAGCCTCCTTTCCATCTTCCCAAGGTTCTATTAAGTCTATTAAGCCCCCTGGTTGTATGTTTTCTAGCACATCTGTGTTTCTACCTGGCAGTATGGTTTTTCATTCAGTCAGCCTGCCCTGCTGACTGGGAGGTCCAGAAGGCCAGGACAATGTCATCACAAACAGAGGTTTACACACAGCATATACCCAGACAGTTTTTCTTTTTTCAAATTTTCCAAAAATATTTTTTAGTTAATGCACCTTTATTTTTTATTTATTTATATGTGCTCCTGAGAATTAAACCCAGTGCCTCACACTTGCTAAGCAAGCGCTCTACCACTGAGCCATAACTCTAGCTCCACAAACTGGTTTTTATGAAATTTTACTGAGATAGTTTTTGCATCCTGAAGAATCAATTGTGGGTTTTGCCCCCCCTTCTCATTCCAGAGACTAATTTTAACACAGAATATTACACAGACCTTACAACAATCTACACCTACTCTCTTAATGCACATTCTGGTAAGATTCCTCCAAAAAGAATATAACAGTATGTGTATAAAATTATGTGTACTATGGCACTAGGTCAGATTATGTCATCTCCTATATGCAGGGTCTAGCTAGTAGAACTATAATTAAATCAAGCACAAGATCCCTTGTCTTCAGGGCCATTGCCAGTTTTATAAGAGAATTTAGTCCCTTTGCTTATTGTGAGTCTTTCACAGGACATCTTATAGTCGCTGCAGTTATGTATGATAAAGTAAGTGAAGACAAACTAAGTCCATAGGTCAAATCCAGCCCACATCCCCTCTCTCTCTATAAACAGAACTTCACCTGAGCACAGCCATTCTTCTACACACTGCCAACTGCATTTGCACTCCCATAGCAGAGCTAAACGGATGCACCTAAGACTATCTGGCTGGCAAAACCTAAAACATTTACTATCTGGCTCCTTACAGAAAAACTTTGAGGGACACTGATATGAACAGAATGCTTCCAGTGTCATAAAAGACAGAAAAGGATCTGGCTCCAGGTATCTGGTTCAGCAACCCAGGTCCCACATCACAGCCTCCAGCCACTCACTCACTCCTTGTCTAATTGAGATGGTCCAAATTTAGAAACACATAAAAGTGGGACATAAGACAGCATGAGAGAACAGAAATTACCATCCCAATCTAGGCAACGCTTCAGTTTCCCAAAGGATGAAAATGATGTCTTGGCTCAAACTGATCACAACAAGTAGCTCAGAAAAGAACAGTATATGAAAGCATCACCAAGCAGGATAAACCTGGGGCTGTGTCCCCACTCCTATATTTGGTCCACAAAGCAAACATGGTCTAAGAAAAATTACAATTTTATCATAAAATGGATGCTTTCTTCTGCTCAAGATTTTGGCTTTCTTGTGAACTGACAAAATGAGGATTCTAGCTTCAACCAGGGCTACGTATAAGAACCCCACTGAAGACTCCCAAGGTACCCAGGATAACAGAGGAGAAAGAACTGCCCAGGGAGGCATACCACTCCTCCAGACAAAGGAAGCAAAAAGATTTGGCCAGAAAGCCTTTAGCAAAAACATTAAATCAAAAGCCAAAACAAGTGTCTCAGAGGGGGTCTGATTTTCCTAATTGTTTCTCCCACATCTTGCTGCTTCTGCCCCAGAGTTCCCTACATCTGCTCTCTGAATCACCACTGTCCCTATCTCCTAGATACAAAATTCAGAAGTTATCACTAAGTCCCCCAGTCTCTCTACTTCCTTAGACTGATTTCTACTTCCTCCAACTGATTTCCTTTTCTTCAGGCCCTCGTGCTTTACATAAGTCATTCATTTAATCCCCATAACTCTGTAGTTATTTTCACTTTATAGAAAAGTAAACAGGTTTAGAAAAGTTAAGAAACTCATCCTAAAAGCCTGGACAGTAGCAGAACTAGGGCAGATAAAAAACTGAATTCTCAATAGCTACACTACCCTGCCTCACAGAGCTGGCTGTTTAAACTTTCCATACTCTTCCTATATATGTTTGCCATCCTCCAATTAAATGGCCTGCTGCTCATAGCTACTAGTCTTAGTTGCTGATGCCCAAATTTTGTGTTTTGGCCTTTTTACATTGTCAAGGGTAGTTGTAAATACTAGTCTTAATGTGGCTAGTCCCCCCCCCCAGCCCTGATTACTAAACCAACCAAATCTTCTCTTTGTTGCTACACATTTTTTTTTTTTAAATTCCTGCTGGGATAAGCACCACTTCAAATAATGGAGACTTATCTGTACCTTAATTTTAATGAGTTAAGGCCAATCAGTTCATTTGCAGATGTAGATAAAAGGCCTTCACAATGTTTTGCTTAAGTAGCTAGTTTGTTGCTTACTGCATTAAGTTTTTTTCATCAAAACTTGGACCCACAGCCAGCCCTCTATCTCTTCACATTCACCTCTCATGATTCACCTCTTCCAGCCACACTTCCTGTCTGTTGGTCCCAGTACAACCCTGATTGGATAGACTGTGCCTTCCCAGACCTTTCCTAACACTTCCCAATTTCACTATGCCAGTTCCTATCTTATTAGTCCACTTAGAGACAACTTGTTTCTTCTAAAACCTTTTATAATAAATGTTTATTTATAAGTGTAAAATACTTTTCAGCTTACAAAAACAAAACTAGGCAAAATTATAAGATACTATTCAAAGAGCAAGAATTCCTTCAAAATCCATAATTAAATACAAATAAATGTATTATCCACAGAGTACTAATGTAATTGTTTTCATTCTGTCCTCTTGGGCTTTAAGACAAACAATTTAAAAAGCAAACCAATTCTAACAAAATGTATAGTACTGCTTTTCAGCAGTGGCAAGGTCTGGCCCTGCAGCAGACGTCAGATTTAATCGTTAATTTCAGCGCTCCCGCACTCCTTAATCTCCAACCTTCTCAATAAAATGATTTGACACACACACACAAAAAAAAAAAAAAAAACCCACAAAATGTACAGTACTAGCTTCTGTGAATCACTGGCTTGAATTAGCTATGTTGCCAGTAACAGGTGTACTTCATTTGGATTCTCTTAAGGGAAACTAATATCCACTAACAAGCCAAAATTAAAACAAAGTTAACCAACAAAACAATTAACAATAAATAACAGTAACTTACCTACTTCAGTAAGTTGATGTCTTTCAAGTGTTAAGTTCTTTGGATCTTTAGTAAAATGAAAGGGCTGTATTTTTATTCCTTCAATTTGAGGAAATAATAGAGCAAAACCTGATTCTCCAATTTCTATTTCCTGAGGTCGATTGCTACCTGTTCCCATTGGAGTTACTAGGGAAAAAAATTGCAGTTTTGAGAACAGATTCAATAAAAACAGAAATTGATTTGGTAACAATGTAAATTGACCAACCCCACCTAGATAACTGCAGTTTAAGTCACTAATACAAATGCCAAGCTAAATAACCACTATTGGGGGTAAATTATGCTCAGCTTTGGTGTTTTTAGGGTGTAATGTCATGATGTCTATAACTTACTCTCAAATGGCTCAGAAATAAATGGTTTTTATAAACAAAGAAAAAACAAATGTTGCAAAAATTTTTTCAATGGAGGACACAAGGGTGATTACTATGTATTCATTCTATCATGCTACTTTTCCACAGGCTTTAAGTTTTTCAAAACAAAAAGTTGAGTAGCAAATATATTTTCATAGTAAATCCACTTTTTTTAAATTTATCTTTTTTTTATTGACTGTTCAAAACATTACAAAGCTCTTGACATATCATACTTCATACATTTGATTCAAGTGGGTTATGAACTCCCATTTTTACCCCGTATACAGATTGCACTTTTAAAAATTTATCCCAAAGAAATTTGCTAATTATGTAAAGTATATGTATGCACAACTATTTTTATCATAGAATTAACAGAAAGTAAAAGGGAAAAAACCTAAATGCCCTACCTTAGTATTTAGATTAAAAGCTTCATATATACAACAGAATGTAGCCATTAAGACTGATGCCAGATATGTATCTGCTGACCTGAAAATGTTTGTAATGTGCTTTGCATTTTAAAGGCAGATGTAATAGACTACCCCCTCTCCAAATTCATATAAGGCCTAACTTCTCCTTTGTGATTGTACTTAGAGATAAGGTCTTTAAAGAGGTAAAAGTTAAATGAGATCATAAGAGTAGGCACTATTCCATCAGGATTAAAGTTCTCATAAGAGGGGAAGAGACACAAGGCTCACAAAGACAAGGTATACAAAAGGAACAGAGAGAAGAAGGCTGTCTGCAAGCTTCAGGAAAAACTAATGCTGAACTTGGACCTCCAGCCTCCAAACTATGAGAAAATAAATTTGTTGTTTAAGCCATCCAGACAGTGGTATTTTGTCCAACCCTAGCAGACTAATACAGAATACAGTAAGTTACAAATCACAGAAAATTATATTCTGGTTTTACCTACACCACAAATATAAACACAAACCTCATAAAGTTAATAGAGTGATTAAGTCCGTGGTGCTTATTTTTTTTTCTTTTGTGTAATACTAAATTATTATTACTAGTGTAAAAAAGAAAAAAAAACTGGCTGGGGTTGTAGCTCAGTGGTAGAGCACTTGCCTAGCTTGCATGAGACATTAGGTTCAATCCTCAGCACCATATAAACATAAACAAATAAAATAAAGGCATTCTGTCCATCTTTACCAAAAAAAAAAGTGTTAAGCATATCACAAACTAAATTGACCAAATTTAGGGCAAAATAAAAAAATATATATACTCAAAAAGAAAATTTCCAAATCAAACCAAACCCACAAAATATATTCTGAATTAAATACATGAAAACAAAAATTCAGAATTTATGATAAGGCCCTTTGTTCCACGGAAAATATCAAAACGTAAGAGCAATTTTTTATATGTGTTTAGAAGACTGCAAAACAATCTGAATTAAAATAACAAGACTCTTTTGTAGAAATTGATATACTGAAAATGTATGTGAAAATGCAAAGGACCCAGAGAGCCAAATAATCCTTAACAAGAACACTGATGTCTACAAGAATCCAGATGATATTATTTGGTTTAAGGATAGAAAATAGATTGAGGGAAGAGAATAAAACCCCAAATCAGGCTCAATTATTATTTTTTAAAATTTTACTTGTAGATAAACATAATACCTGTATTTATTTTTATGTGGTGCTGAGGATCAAACCCAGTGCCTCACACATACTAGGCAAGTGCTCTACCACTGAGCCACAACTCCAGCCCTGGCTCAATTATTTCTAACAAATTATTTTTGACAAAGTTGCCAAGACAACATAATAAGGAAAGAAAACTCTCAAAGACATGGTGACAGAATAACTACACAAACATGGGGAAAAAACTAACTTTAAACACCTACGTTACAAACAAATTTAAAATTAACTCAAGTTAGGCCACAGAACTATAAGCTAAAACTATACAGTTTATAGAATAAAACATGAGATTAACCTTTGTAAATCTGAGATAGACAAAGATTTCTTATAAAGGACATTTAAAAAATGAACCATGAAAGAAAAACATTGATAAACTGAACTTAACTAAAGTTTTCTGCTCATCAAAAGAAACTGTTAAGACAATAAAAAGCCATAGACCAGGAGAAAACATTTATAATACCTACACTTGTTAGAGGACTCAAACTATATAAAGAGCTCCTATAACTCAAAAAGACAAACATTCCAATAAAAAAAATCAGTAAAAGACATTTCATAAAAACTGACATAGAAATAGCCCATAAACTCATGAAAAAGTTCTCAGCATAATTAGTCATTAGAAAAATTTAAATTATAACTATCATAAGCCTCTTCATGCCCACTATAATGGCTAAAATTAACAAGAATCATGACTATGGGGATATGGAGCAAATGGAACTCTCATACATCACTGGTTTGGAAAACTGGTATTTCCTTTTAAGTTAAATTTACATCAATACTAAGATCCTCCTATTCCACTTCTTGGTGACTGCCTAAGAAGAATTGTAAGACCTATACACAAAGGCAAATGTTCTTAACAACTTCATTCATAATACTTAGGAACTGGAAATTATAACAATGTTCATCAAAAAGAGAATGAGAAAAAAAATCATGATCTACTTATATAATGGAATGCTACTTGAGAAATTTTTTTAAAGAATTACTGATTAACATAACAAACAAATCTCAAAAACACATTGTTAAAAATATTTATACTGAGTGAAAGATATAACACAAAAAGAGATCACATCCATTTATGTGACATTCACAACAGGCAAAACTAACCTACAGTCACAAAAATCAAAATAGGTTTTCAAAGGCAGGAATTAACAGGAAATGAGAAGAAACTCTCCCAGGTGGTGGAAGTATTTTCTATCTTGACTAGTGGGATGATTACAGAAGGGCATAAATTTGTCAAAACTCAATAAATTTTAAACTAAAGATTTTACATTTGACTGCAGGTAAAGTTTATCTGTGGAAAAGTAACATATGTACCTGTAAAAAATGAACAGATTTTTCTCAAACTTGAAAATTTTCCAACCATAAGGAAGGAAGATGGGACTAGTAACTATCATGGCTGTTTTAGAAACAATCACTGTACAGTGGCCTAAGAAAAATTATCTTGGTGGAAACTTTGTTCAGGCACATGAGGAACTGACTCAAAGAAAGTACCAGCTGTAGAGGAATCAGAAACAGTAAAAAGGGTAATAGGGAACCAAGAAGATACAAGAGTCCAAGCCCTGACTAAAGGAGCTGGAATGGCACTGTCCTGACATCAAGATCACAGCAGAACTTAGGGGGATAAGAAACACAAATCAAAACTAATGCCGAGTAGGACCAAGGCTCACAAGGGAGAGTGTCACCCAGGTCTGGCCCTACCCTCTCTGTCCTCCCCTATCCCTGTCAGCAGAAATTTTAAAAAGGAAAAACTTGTATGTTTAGAGAAGCCACAGTAGATACAGAGGGGAGACTAAGAAAATGATGATGCAAGGAAAAAGAGCTATGATTCTGTATTTATTAGTAACCAGTAATGGTAAAGAAATGATCAATCATTTAAGGACAATTCAAAGGTTTGAAGAAAACCAGGGTCACTACTATCGTTTCCTTAATCCAATCAGAAATGACATGCCTGAGTGAGTGGACAGAATAATAGTACACTAGTGGGGAGCTGATGAAACAGTCCCTATCAACTATGTATTTACCCTATTCATTTCTCTTGAAATTCTTTGTTTCATTATACAAGATTCCCAAATTTATAGCAAAAATCTTTTGGAGCTACAGATATAGCTCAATGGTGGAGTGCTTGCCAAACACAGGAAGCCCTGGGTTCAATCCCAGGCCCACAAAAAAAAAAAAAAAAAAGTTTTCAGTGAAGATTAAAAATGCCAGATTAAGGAGAGCTGGGGCTGAGGCTCAGATGGTAGCGTACCTGCCTGGCATGTGTGAGGAAGCACTGGGTTCAATTCTCAGCACCACATGTAAAAAAATAAAGGTCGGTCAACAACTAGAAAAAGAGGCCAGTTAAAGAGTACTAGGTACTATCAAGTCAAAACAAAACAATAATAGCTAACATTTGCTTACTGCACATCTCTTTTTAAATGCACTACAGGTATTAATTCATTTAATCCTCACAATACTCCAGGGATGGTTCTATCACCACCATCATCATCATCCCATTTCATTGATGGGGTAATTAAAGCCCTACAGAAGTCAGATAACTTGCTCAAAGTGCCACAGATACTAAGCAGTACTGCTGGAATCCAAGTAGGTATGTATCTTAGCCACTATACCTGTACTGCCTCAACAGACTCTCTTGCCCCCATTACCTACAGAAAAGAACAAAATAATAATAATAATAATAACAACAACAACAACAATAAAAACAGCAAAAATTCAGTGATCAAACATTCCCTCTAATGAATGGCTATTGAAAAGAGATGCATTATATTTGTTTTATACAGGTAGCAGCACTGAGACTTGAATTACTAACTACAATAAACTTAAGTCAAATGTAAAATCATGGCAAATATGACCAACTTTATTGTATTTTAAATGACCAGAAAGAATAATGTGCTTTTCACCTACAAATAATGCACCACTCTATAGGACCCCACTTTAAGCAAGGAAGAAATCATCAAGTTGCCAATTTCTCTCACCTACAATTCCTGGGGCCACAATCCCAAGGACTTGGCATCGTTTTGGGAATAGCTTCTCAAGTGCCAATGCAGTTTCCATAGTAGTTCTTTTCCTTGCTATAATAACATAGTAGCAAAATTATTAGATATCATCCATTTACATTTAAATCTGACAATGTTAAAAAAAAAAGGCAAATATTTGACAAGAGAATGATTTAAAAGAAAGCCTAAAAGCTTCAATTAAAACAAAAGGTTTCTCCACTTTGGCTCCTGCTGTATATTTTAAACTCTAAATCTGACATTTAGCATTACTAGTTTGTTTTTGACATTTGTTTATGTACTGCTCTTGGCCCAGTGACATCAAATTTACCAGCTACAGCTAAATTTGAAGCTTGCTGTTTACTGTACCTCTTCATTTAGCTGATGTTACAGCAGAACTACCATGACTGAAGAGTCAAATTAGACAATGATAAACCATTGTCTAAGTCAAACTCTGGGCCTCAATGTGCCCATCATGGATGCTTCGTCTGCTTTTTCTCTTAGCAAGCCAAGAACACACAATTACCTAGAGGATCTGTAGGTAAAAGGGACCTGATAAGCCAGCACACTAAAAGCCTTGCTTAGGCAAAGTCATAAATAACTCTATAAAGAAGGTACAGAGTGAAATGGGGGTGGGGAGCTTTTTCTTTTGATACTTACCTCTCTTATGGCCACGACACTCTTCTAGACTAATAAAAGTTTCTGAATCAGCCATGTAGAGAACTGTCTGTGGTAAGATACGAACATTCTGCAAAAAAAACAAAAAATCAAATTGAATCCCATAATCTGTGACCACTTTCATGGTATCTCCCTGGTCCAAACTACTGATGCCCCCCCCCCATCTTCCCTTCCTTTAGGGCAATGTTTGGTTCCGAGTTCATCTACTTCTCATTCTTCACTCTAGCCCTTGCATTTTAAGATCATTTTACTGAGCACCTAATTACTTCTTGAAGTCAAATCCATCCCAGCCCTCAAGTTCATTTTTATAATGGTAATTTAAGCTCTTAAGTACCAGCAAAAGATGCCACCTGCTTTAACAGAAACCTTTCACCAGACTGAAGGTGCGATGCTGCTCTATTACTCCTCTCCTTGCTGCCTAGCATGTCAAATAGTCCAGGCTTTCCTCATATCTAGCCCCACCTTCAAGCTTCCTTGAAGAACCCTTAGTTTCCTATTATCAGACATGCCCATTTCCCCAGGTCCCCTGCAGCTCTCTTCCTGTCTTAGTCCGCTCCTAGACTCCCTCAGTACTTGGGATCCTTATTTGTGTCCTATCTCCTCTACAAGCAGGGCTTGCTTATTCATATTCATTGATTTTTCACTAAACTTCACATTACAGACATGTGGTTGAATTAAAAGAAAGAATGAAGATATTTTTCTTTTGGTGTGTGAAAACCATCAGAATAAAATACTCAGTTTATAATAAAGTTTCACTATTGGTCAGATGGGGAAAAAAGATGATTCATTATAATTTGGTAAGTTCAGAGTAGATTCCAGATAGATAAACTTATAAGTTACTAAGCATGATGACCTGTGGTAGCCTCCAGGCTGGATATAACCTATAAATATACATTCCTTGGTCCCCGTGGCATTTTTTAAAAACTGCAAAATGGTTGCCAAAATTTAAAATTCCACAAAATTTCTGGCTAAAATGAGGATTTCCACATTCTTTTGAAAATCAGAGCATTCTAACAACACAGACTGCATGCCTCCTGACAGAAAGACCTGCTATGGCCTTACTACTCCTCTGAGCCACTACTCCACTTTAACTGCCTTTCTGGCCGTCAGGGCATTTCAGTCTGTGAAACCTAGGAAAGGGGCCAAGAGGGTTAGGGCTTAGTACTGCCTCTGCCATATGCCAGCAGAATAATCTTCACAAAGTTTTTAGGCTTCAAGTTTTCTATTCTTAGACAAATATTTGAAGTCTAGTCCTGAGATGTTATGATTCTGTCTTTTTTAGTCCCCCTGAAAAGCAACTGCTGAATTTCCCTAATTCTCATATAAAAATAATGCCTGCCATGGTAAAAAGCTGAAAACCACACAAAGTTTAAAAAAGCATGGAAAAAAATCTCAATTCTAATCCCAAAGGAAACTTATACGAACATTTTGGAGATTACTCTTCCTTTTTGTTTTTAATAATACAGATTAACTAAACATAATTTAGTAACCTGTGTTTTCACTTTCATTTTGTTTTATCATTAAATGAACCTTGAAGTTCATCACATAATGACTTCATTTATTAGATTAACATTAGGTTCTTTTTAATTTCCTATATAAATGAAGCTCCAAAGAACATTTCTGTGGAAAAGTTTTTGCTTGAACTTCCAAGTTTTTCCAAACAACAAACCTGGAAAGAGCAGGATTTAGACCAAAGTGTCAGAAAAGAAAGTTTTCCAACAAGTCTGCCTTTATACACTGACCAGCTCCCTGGGTCTGGGTCCCAGAGCCCAAAAAGTTAAGGTGAAAACTGACACAAAGAAACAAGAAACAGGAGCTGGGGTTGTGACTTAGCAGTAGAGCACTCGCCTCTTAGGTGTGAGACCCTGGGTTCAATCCTCAGCACAACATAAAAATAAATAAACAAAATAAAGATACTGTGCCCATGTATAACTAAAAAAATATTAAAAAAGAAAAAAAGAAAGAAACCAGAAACTGACCATCAGTCACATATGGGGCACTCATCTGCTATCTAAATATAAGAAAGATGAGAGCCAAGTTTTTCACTGTCCAAAAGGGAGGTACAAGTATGAGCAGAAAGAAAGAAAGAAAGAATCCTATGTTGGATTATGTGCCAGGTGCAGTGGTGCACGCCTATAATCCCAGCAATTCAGGAGGCTGAGGCAGGACTATCACAACTTGGAGACCAACCCCAGCAACTCAGAAACCCTCAGCAACTGAGTGAGACCCTGCCTCAAAGTAAAAAATAAAAAGGACTTGGGATATAGCTCAGTGGCAACACACCCCTAGGTTCAATCCCCAGTTCCACCCTCCAAAAAAAGAGAAACTCATGAGTTTCCAGATATAGATGGATAGAAATATGGTTGTAAATGGGCAAGAGATGTATATACATACATAGGCATGTTACATTCGGCACCCACATCTGTGGGTTCTGAGTTCAGAGACACCAATCATGGTTGAAAAATACTCAAAAGAGAAAAAGTTAATCTGTACTGCACATGCACAAAATTTTCATTATTCTCTAACATTATTTTCATTATGCTCTAACAATACAGTATAAACTATGTGGCATTTCCATTGTATTGGGTATTAAGTAATCTGAAGATTACTGAAAATATAGATGGATATACATAGGTTATCTGCAAATACTATATCCTTTACATAACGAACTTGAGTATCCAAAGATTTCCAAATGTGGATGGTGGGGAGTAGGGATGGGGTTGTCCTAGAACCAATACACAGTAGATCCAAAGGGATGACTATAAATACATATATACACTCCTTGGTTCTGTCCACTGACTGGGCTTTAAAGCAGTAAATCTCTCAAGAGCTAAGAGTACACTTAAAGTACAGATTTTAGCTTCTAAATGCCATTCTCCACTTAAAGGAACCAGGGCTTCTTGGAGAAATCATCAATTTTAGGACTGAAGCAGATAGCACTTGACAAGCTTAAACCACATTGTGCCAGAAACCAGGCAAGTGTTCAAAGATGATGGAGTCATCTCTGGAAGACAATGAAGACAGCCTGAAGGGGCTCCCACTCATCAAACTGGGGATAATTTGAACACCAATATAAATACTGATAGTAACAGATGTACCTTTGAATAACAGACCAAGACTATTTACAAATATAAATGATTAAACTGAAAGAGGACTCAAACAGTTTCAAAGTATTTCTCCACAAAACACTCATTACAGCAAGAAACTAATTTTACAGTAAAGACACCTGATAGATACCAAGCAAATCAAGTAATTTAAGATAATCTCCTCAGTAATGAGACAAATGAAAGCCACATGCTACCTGAAAGAAGGCCATGAGAAGCGCAAACACCACTTCTGTGCAATTCTTGCCAAAGAAACATAATCTGAATTGAATAAACCTCAGACATAACCAGTTTATGTATGCTCTACAAAACAACTAGCTTCTAATATTCCTAAGTATCAAGATTGGGAAAGTCAAGAAAAGCTTGAGAAACTGTTCCAGACCAAAGAATCTGAACTTTATTTAAAGTGACTGATTGGTAAAAGAATTCCCCACTGAATCCTTTTGTTATGAAGAACATTACTGGGGCAACTGACAAACTGAATGGAGTCTGAGGCTATCTGATGGAAAAAAATAGATCAACTACAGTTTCCTGATTTTGATGGCTGCATTGTGATTATGTAGAATTTTTTTGTTTGTACATTATACATACTCAAGTACAGAGTGATTAGAGTATCAGGTTGACAATTTACTCTCAAAGGGCTCTCTTTCACACCCTAGTGAGATATCAATCTCACTGTCTAACTTCACAGTCCACGTTTTTACCTCCCACTTACTGGCGCACCTTTTGAAAAGGGGGCCCAGAGATAGTAAGTAGTACAGGGCAGGCGTTGAAATACTTGGGAGTAAGTTTTGTTTCTTGGCTTTCCAGTGTGTAGCATTGAGCAAGAGACACTCAATTGCATTACCTGCAAAACAGAGACGAAAACCACTTGCTTCAAGGGAAAGGATCTGTGAAGCTTTATTAGAATAGCTAACATCTGATGAATAGTCAAATAAATCACCCCATGCCCTTACCATACAGTTACTAAAGCTATCGTTTATTACAAAAGGCTTTTCACTGGCACAAGAAAATGTTCTTCAACAAAAACAAGGACACATACAATACTGGGAGTTTTAAATTTCAACCCTGCAAATGACTGCAGACACCCCTTCTTACTTGCCTCAAGCTCCTCTGCTACCACGCGGACCAAGCAATGCCCCTCCAGGTGGCCGGCCTCCGCCAGGCCCGCGGAGATCCAGGTCACACTTCGATGGGTCCGCAACACTCTGCGAACACACTCCCTCCACAAGCGGCACACACTGGGGATGCAAATGCATAAAAGGTCGTTGGCATTCACCTCTTCCGTGGCTCAAAGACCGCCCCCCACCCACCCGCTAGCGTGGCAGCTGGAGATCCCTGCAGGATCCAACGTCCGCAGGTGAGGTAGGTGTGTGGGTGCTGGTTCGGCCGAAGAGCCGAATGTTGAAAAAAACCTCAGGGGGAACTTCGCACTCAGAAAAGTTCCCGGAACAGCAAGGGCACTTCATAGGTCGGGGTTGCCTCAGGACAGACGTGGGAGCTCTTAAGTCCAGAAGGTGTCTTCCCACCACGCCAGCCCGGGGAATGCCCACCGGTCAGCTTCCCGCCTCCCCTCTCCTCACCCAGCCACCCGCAGCAACGCCTTAGCGGGCAGGAAGGTGAGCACACGCTCCACCACCTCCGCTAGGTTACTCAACACAAAGGTGCTCCGAGGGTCTGCGGAGGAGGAGCCGCAGCGGTCGCCGCCACCGCCCACCGGCTCCATTCCTCGCCAACCCGCTCGCACAAGCACTACGGCGGCTCGGAGGCACCCGGATAGGCCGGCGTACGATTCCACAGTAAGCGCACACTGCGCAGGCGCAGGCGCCACTTCCGGTCGGCCGGGCAATGGAGGGGACGCTGCGGAGGCTTCTGCGTGACCTTTGGCCGCTGGGTTTCCGGCGCGGAAGTTAAGAACGCTCGTCTGTTCTGGAATGTTGTGGGTGCGTGTCTTCTGGTGCTCCGAACTTCCTCCCTCCTGCAGTAGAAACGAGTTCTCTTCTGAACTTCTCACTGTACTTGGAGCCGCTGTATTTTGCCAGTTCACATCTTCGTCTAATTCGTGAGTTCCTTTAGTGTAGGAACTAGGCAGTATTTATTGGTCTTTATAAAATGCTTGTTTAGCATGATCCCCAACTTTTGGCAAGATCCATTTTTAAAAAATTACTGTGAAAAATCGCCGCCTTTCCTCAGCGCCTAGTGAAAGTAGTTGGTTTGTAGTCTTTTTAGTTTTGCGTAAGCCGGCATTAGTAGCACCTCCTTTTGTAAGGTAGCCAATCATTACAGGGGAATCTCGCCCTAAACCATGCACCGTTTCTCCGCCTGTAGCATCATTCACCTGGGAACTATTGTTTTAGCATGTTCTCTTTACCTCAGGTTACTAAATCGCCACAGCATTGTGTGTTTCAACAAACTTTGTGTCAATTCTAATGGATGCTGAGGAAGAGAACCACAACAGAAGGAATGGAAGTAGACCTGTTAATATCAATTCCAACAGCGCTCTTCCTAGTTAAGGCATCCTTGATTCGACTCCCAGCTAGAGAGTGAAATTGGATGATCTGAACTAGTGGTTCTCATTTTGGCCTCCAGGACCTTTACACACTTAAACATTGACACCAAATAAAACATTTTAAAATAATTCTGTGTATTAATTTAAGTGAAAACTGATTTCCAAATCTCCCTCCCCCCAGTAGTAAATAGTGTGACATCATTTTACACTTTGAAAATCTGATTACTGGCTTAACAGGAAATGTGGATTGTAGACTCCGGGAAACTCCACCATCCTTTCAGAATGAATGAAAATGGCAAAATGTTTTTGTTAGGAAAGTAGTTTTGACCTTAAAAGCCTCCTAATAAAAGGTCTCCAGGATCTCTGAAATTTGAAAACCATTGGTCCAAACTAATTAGGATGGTTTTATTCTTTCCACTATCCACTGGTTTAGGGGTGGGCACTAGGAAAATTAAGAGGCAGTGTTCTTGGTGGAGTGGGACTTATAAAGATTTCCTCATCTCCTAAGGAGACACTCAGAAAGGAGTGTTATCTAACCCAATACCAAGTAAGGCGTGACTGCAAGTCCAGACATGACATTCAATCCAAAGATGAAACTGGCACAGAAAAATCTCAAGCAGAGTATTGCCCAGATATACTGAGCCTACAGTTGTCCTACCTCTGAACGTCTTATGAGATAACCTGACAATTGTGTAAAAGGAGGCCATAGGTATATAAAAGGAGGAACAGATTATTTAAACTAGGGAAATTAAAGACAGGCATGAAGAAAATGACAACTGAGTGTGGATAAGGGAAAAGACTGAGGGAAAGCTGAGTATACCAGGCATGTACACAGTTTCTAAGTTCTCTAGCTTTCTAGTTTTAAAGTCAATCTGCCTCTTCCTCTCAAGCCTCCCCACATCCCAACCCTCTTTAAATACCCTATTCCAGAAATTCAATAGAGGCTACCTGAAACATACCTAAAGCACTGTATCTCTTATGAGGGAAAGGTGACAAAGTAATTTTTAAATGGTTCTTTATTCATAAACTTGATGCAAGTTTACAAAATTTACTGTACATTGCCAAATAAATCTGCAATGAAAAATAAAATCCAAAAAACAAAGCATGCCAAATGTGCAGCTGTCAATCTGCTAGCCATCAGGATATTAAAGAATTCAATAATGTATTCAAGATTTAGCCTTAGGCTTAAGGAACTTTAATGCTTTAAAGAATTCTGCCTTGTCACTTGTTATCTGAGCAGCTGGCAATCAGAGCTTTATATAAATTTAAAGTGAGCAAGAATGCCAGAAGATCTTTATCTACTGTCCTAACCAAAATAAAATCAAAAGAAACACAATAATGCATAAGTGTCAAATCTCTCAGATATGGTTTACAAAGTTAAAAACAATCAAAGCAAATGCATAAGAAATGTGTTTCAACTTTGTAACTGGTTTGTGCAGAAAAATGTGCTTCTGGGTTTCTTTTAAAAAGTGCTTAATAACTAGAATTTATTTTTAAATCAAACTTGGGTTTATTAAAAAAAAAAAAAATCTCTCACCAACCAAACAGGACTGATTCGTGTAAGGCAGTAAAATGGAGAGTACATTGATTTGAGTCAGGTTGTACAAAAGAATAATGAGTTCCTATTAGTCTTCTGGTTGTAAAAGCCATTGTCATGACAACAAAGAGTCTCCAAATCAGGTATCTTTTTGTACTTAACTATATAGCTTTTTGCTCAAGGAAGTCTGTTTTCATGCCAATCACTTTATAAGTTTATTAGTTTACAAATCATTGCAACATCCCGTTAATAAAATGGAAAGGTAAAATGACTTAGTATTTTAAATAACTTCAAGCTCCATATTGTGGCTCTTCTTTGTAAGAAATATTGAACCAAAAGAAACCAATTCGATTCAGCCCAGCAAGACTCTTCTGCCCCAGTGGAAATTACTACTCAACAAGCCTTAAGTGGCATTGCCTTACTTTGCTTTGCCTAAAACGTACAATTCAAGTAAGAGCATATCTTCATGAAACAGTTCATATCTTCACACAGCCATAAAAAATTTTTTAACAATTTAATGAGTAAATTTCCTGTCATTAAGTTGGCAATATCATAAAATGGTTTTAGACCTTAAAAGGCCGTGGTTTAGAAGGCTTAAAATTTTCTAAACCAATTGAACATTGATTAAACTTTTATTGGCTCTAAATGGAACAGTATATTGCAAATCCTCAAAACCCATGAACTCAGTATAGGAAAGCTACTGCCAAGTCGCAACCACAGTAACCTGATGCTGACTTGCCTGCTTAAAAGATTTCACTTTTCAAGAAAAAAAGATAAGGAGTGGCCAGTAAGTGTATTTATCAGGAAAATACAGTAAAGGCCCCACTGCTCAGTCCAAGATAACTGAAGTGAGCAAAATGAAAAGGCTGTAACTTATACTCGATGTCAGTTGACAGATTATCCACTAAAATATCTATTAGCTAACATCTTCAGTACTGCTGTTATAGGGGCACTCAAAGCTTGTATCTGCATGTTGGAAAGATTTTCTTTAAAGCAACATTGGTCCAAACATATGAGAGTCAACATATTTAGCCATCTTCCTTTGGAGGAGTGTACCAGCCTGAAATAGAATGGAAAAAAAGTTAAAACACTTTAATCCTTAAGCCAACTAGGAGAGCTGGCATTTAAGGTTAGGCAGAATCTCTACTTCAAAAATTTGATGTTTAAATCTACTGTAAAAATTACACTGAATTAACACAGCATTTTGTATTCACAATATCAAATTATTTTCTATGCATAAATTGTACTTGAGTTTACAGCATAAGATCTCTGTTATTAATGGTATTCCTAGCTAAAGACAACAGTGTGTAATAGTAGATCGAATGTTAGGTTTTCATTTCACCTTTGTATTTGAAAGTAAATCTAACTGATATTACTATCCAAAAGCAAATTTCAAATAAGAGAAAATTGAAAATCATCAGTGTAATGATACTATGAAGAAGCCTCAAAGAAGATGTGGTAACCAAGTGAATAGTAACAGAACCAAAACAGAATTCATCTCTATGTACTGCATTACATGGTGACTATGTTAATACATGTATTCTTGAAAAATACTAAAAGTGCATGTAAGCATTCTCACCATAAAAATTATAGGTAATGTGTTAATTAGCCAGATTTAGTTATTCAATGTGTGTATGTAAATATATACATATTTATGTCAAAACACATACAAAACAAATAATAGTATCTGTCAAATAAATAAAAAATATGTACATATTTAAAAACAAAACTAGAATCCATCTCTCCTAATTCTGAATCTCTTGCTCTTTCATCATAGCTAAGTTTACACACACACACACATACACAGAAAGTTCTGTAAATGTATTTAAATGCCACTTGTAATGTTTAAGATAAAATGAAAGATAAAAAAAAAATGTGATCATTCCCAGGCTCCACAAAAATCTAAGCTCCCTATAGAAAGGCAAATTAGACCAAGTACTATTTGGTATAAAACTGTCATTGAAACAACCAAGATTTGTGGGGCAGCTACAAGATTCTGAAGTAGTAGTGTTTTTGGATCTACTCATTGCGGGGCACTAGAAATGATCATTAGGAAAACCTGGTCTTGTCCTGAAGGTCATCATCATCTTTCTCATAAGCTTGAAAATTATTCTGAATATTACTTCCAGAAGCAAGCAATCACTAAAAAAGTGACAAGTTTGTCATTAAAATAAAAGTGAGTGTAAAACACAAATCCTAACAAACTACCCTATCTCTAGCAAAGTAAAGAATATTTACTACAAACTCTCCTCTTTAAGGAAAACTACTTCCTGTTATTTATTTGGCACAAAAGGGTCACCATGCAGTGTGTCACTACTACGATGAAGTGTGTTTATTAGCACTTGTTTACAAAGTATTATACATGCACACTACTCTTCCTTCCCAAAGGTGGCAAGACATACATGCCAAATTTAAAAGATTGGAAATTGAGGCTTACTCAGGGTCACCAGTGCCTAGTGGGTGACAAAAAAACGGTACTTGAAAATAGGTCTTCCAATTAGTTCATTGTTTTTTTCCTCTCATTGTTAAGAGACAAAATCCTCAAAATATGTGCATTGTGAATACAAACAAAACTTAAAGGCCATTAAAGTTAATGAAAGATATTTTAAGAAAGATATTGCTCAGAAGTATATGCTGAAATTAGAATTGTTCTTACTTGAATAGAAAATTGTATAAAATTGTCAAAAACACTACTACTCTGAAGATGTTTCAGAAAGAGCTGATTATGATCCTTATTGAATTTACCCAATTATAACAAGAACTGTGCCTATAAGGAGTTGCCTTTAACTCACTCTCTATTCTAAAGAATACATTTCAAGTGAGTGCTATGATTCGCTCATTAATCTACTTGAAAAGATACTGAAAGAAGCAGAGTGTTAACAGATTCATTCAAAGATTTTGGATGCAGCACAAGTTAAATTTTTTCACTGTGATAACTGTACTTGATTAAAAATTAAACAGAATATCAATACATTTTTTTACAAAACTTCATAATGACAATAAATACTTATTGAATTAAACTTACCATTTTTCTCATGTATCTGTACAATGGAATTATAGGACTGTTGGGCTCTTGCTAGATTATATTGATTCTGAAAGAGAATTACACATTTTAAATCAAAACTGTAACTAGGTGAAAATTGTTACAGTAAATGTATGGATGCATCATGGCTGTGCTCAAAATAATATAGGAAACATAATATTTATTTCTGAAACAATTTTAACTTAATGTCACATTTCATTATTCTCTACAATTTTTAATAACAACAAAACCAAAATTGTACGCCAATAAAAGCCTAAAAGCTTCAGGGTTCATTTTTATAAGTCTTCCTACCATTGATCAAATACAGAGCTTTCTAGTGTCCCCCTCCGTTCTAATGGATCAAGTTAAACAATACTCATTTGGACATGAATAAAATCCATGCTCTCTTCCTCATTAACATATCCAAAAAGACAAAACTACAAAATATTACTTTCAAACAAGATTCAAGTACTATACAAGTGATTGATATTTTTAAATTAGAAATCTAAAAAAATGCCCATAGTTGGCACCAAACTATTACTAATGGAGTCCTCTTTTGACAAAAATATAGAATCTTCCTTAAAGAGCCAAGTAAGTATATGATAGGTTTTTGTCCCCAGGAGTACAACTGACATACATCTTAATTTCAAACTATATATCATGTGCATTCTCCATAGTGGTATATACCTATCTACTATATTATGTCATAGAATTTTTTCTGAGTAATAAATTTGCTTAGAAGGATGGGAAAAAAAAGTGCAAGGACATTCTAAGGGAAAACTTTTTCTTCTTTGCTACTTCCAACCACTCAGTTCCCTTCTCCATCCAAGTTAACAACTAATATCCTTGAGGATTTTACAAGAATATGCACAAGTAGTCGGTTGTTGCAAGAGCAACGTATACACAGATGTGCAAAGTACTGGTAAAATGGCTAATGTAGATCTGAGTCAAGACATGTGCCTTCATAATTTTGAAGTGCCCACTCCAAGACTGCCCTAAGCCATCTATGAATGCCTCCATACAACCTCATTAATAGTACTTCACCAAATCTTTGCTATTTCTGACAATTGGTGAAGCAGAATTCAGTTGTGTTTTGTTTTTCCAATATTTTTTCATTGTCAATGATATTTATTTTTATATATGCGGTGCTGAGAATCAAACCTAGTTCCTCACATGTGCTAGGCCCTAAGGGCTGTTGTACCACTGAGCCACAACTCCAGCCCTCAGTTGTGGTTTTTGATTTGCATTTCTATTACTGGGTGAGGTTGAGTGTGTTTTCATATATTCAAACTGTAAATAGACTCATTTAAAAAAAAAAAACGGGAAAAGGATATAAACAGGGTAGTAATTTTCAATTTCTAAATAGTAAAAACCTGTCATAAGGCATGTCATCTAAAAACTAAAATATATAAAATATGCAGTAGTGTCATCTCAAAAATAATTTTAAAAGTGTTTTTTTTCCCACCCAGTCTATATTTTCACAAAAAGGACAAAAATAAAAGATACTCAAGGCAAAACTGTACTGCTACCTGTCCCAACTCCTGCTACCTCTCCTACACAGATCTGCTGAGTTCTCAGCTCCATCCTCTGACCCTATCTCCATCAGGCCTGTTGAAGGGAAACTTCAGTTTTTCAGTACTTATACTTACATCATTTTAGTAACATTTTCAGAAGGCAAATTCATTCATTTAGAACAACAGCTGACAGTATTTTTTTTTAATATTTTGAAGTAAGAGTTAAATGGCAAATAGAAATTCAAAGACCACAAAACAATTTAAAGTCCTCTCATCTCTAACTTACCGACCAATATTTTTTAAAATCCTTATCAGAAACAATTAGCACTTGTTACATACTCTTCCAAAGATACTCTATGCTTACACAAACACATCTATATGTTCTTGTCTGTTTCTCTTATGTGCCCATGCTGTCTTCCCCCCCACACACACACACACACACACTCACACTCTCTCTCTCTCTCTCTCTCTCTCACACACACACACACACACACAAATAGCATTTTTAACACCATTTAGCTTACTATTTTTAATTTTTTTTTTAGTTGTGGGTGGACACAATACCTTTATTATATACTTATTTTAATGTGGTGCTGAGGATTGAACCCAGTGTCTCACTTGTGATAGGCAAGCACTATACCACTGAGCCACAACCCCAGCCCCTAGTAGTGTCTTACTTTGACACCTCTCCCTCCCCCCCCAGGTTTATTATCCCAGGTATCATCATCATTGTTGTTATTATTTTGTGTGTATGTGGTACTGGGAATCAAACTCAGAACCTCATGCATGCCAGGCAAGCGCTGTCACTTACCTGCTCCACCACAGGTTTTTTTTGTTTGTTTTTGGTTAATTTTGAGACAGTATCTTGCTAAGTTGCTGCAGCTAGTCTCAAATTTGCAATCTTCTAGCCTTATCCTCCTGAGTTGCTATGATTGCAGGTATACTCCACTGAGTATAGCTTCACAGGCTTTTATTTAGTTTCAGGTTTTATTTTTTTTTAATAGTATTTCAAAGTTAACATTTAGACCATTCCCTGCAGACTTTTTAGAACTGAGGAAGAAGGTGAAACTCATTATGCAAAGTTTCCAACTTCTTAACTGACAAATATTTCTTAATAAGAAAAAATGAACAGTGATTTTTCATAGCAATTCACTAAACAAATTCAACTTCTAAGACATACACAGTTAATGCATGGCACAACACTTCAGTCAACCAACAATGGAGGCCGGCATGTAGAATGATGGTCCCAAAAGATTATATCACGTAGTGACATCATAGCCATCTTAGTTTATGTAATAAACACACTCTATGATGTTCACATAACAAAACTGCCTAACTACATTCCTCACAAAGCACAATTGTCTTTAAGCAATGTCACTGTATTTTAATTGATTGATTCAAAGAGATCTTCAACATACAATAAAGATAGAATTTTAAAACTGGAGGAGACTTTACCTATCCAATTGTATTCCAGATACAGATCAGAGGCCCAGAAGAAAGTTTGCATAGTGAGGTACTGACAAAATCTTTCAATTACAAAATAAGATCATTAGTTTGAGCCCTTCAAATTTTCTCTTTTAAAAAGAAAATGAGCTAGATATTTTTTTAAATGAATACAATTTAACATTATGTTCTACATATAAACAGATGCCAGGAAAAAAAATATTGAAAAGACCAGAAACACTATTAACTTTTTGGCATATTTCTAATAGACAAGTTACAAGTGACATTTTTAGTTTTTTATACTTTTATCTACTTTACAAACTCTACATTTAGGAAGAATATATTTCATCATTAAAAAAAAAATTTAACCTGTAATCCCAGCTAATGTGCAGCCTGAGGCAAGAGTATCTTAAGTGCCAGGCCAGACTGGGCAGCAAAGCAAAACCCAACCTTCAAGTAAACAAAATATATCACATTTTAGTACATAATCATTTGATTGCCACATTTAAGCCTTAAAACAGTATATATATTTACACTATTAGGTTAGATGTGATTAACTAAACACTAGAAAATTGTTCAACTTCTGGATTTTATATAAAATGATATTTTGTTCCAGTGTAAAGAAACACCTGCTAAAAAATAAATCATTGTTTAAAATGACCTTTTCAACATTTTGCTTTTTTGTGAATTAAGATTCTAGTGGGGGCTGGTGTTATAGCTCAGTGGTGGAGCACTTGCCTTGCACTGGGTTCAATCCTCAGTACCACATAAAAAATAAAACACAGGTATTTTTGTCCATCTACAACTAAAAAAGAAAAATTTAAAAAAAGACTCTAGTAGACTCACGATTTAAGGTGCAATATGGTTACAAATATATAATGCAACATTTGCAAAGAACACTGGGGGAAAACATTCAAATAATAAAAAATTAAATCAGGATTATTTCCATCACACATATATTTTTCAAAAACACACTACCCTCAGTGTATATCCTTAGCTCATTTACATATTATTGATAACTACAATTCTACCTGGAAAGATGTTTCTGATAAAGTATGGAATTCAATAACAGCAAAGACTACAGTGAGACTCTCTAGTTCCAATGTTTGTTCTGTCACTATGACCTTAGGTAAGTTACCTAACTTCTGTGTCTTTCAGTTTCCTCATCTGGGGCAATAACATACCTTTTTAGGTTATTAAGGGAGTTCAAAGAGTTAACATAAATTTAGATTGGAGTCAAGCACATTAAAGTTGACTTAAGAATTAACTCTTATAGTTCGATCTCAGTGTGAAGAAACCAAAGTACTTTTAATTTTTTACTTATTAAGGTATACATACCAAAAATAATAAGTTTAAAACTCTAGGTATGTTTGCCTATGTAACTATTAAAAAGACTAAAAGAACAGATATTAAATAATTATCAATGAATATCTTAATTTTCTTACACTTCTTTTCTACAGTTCACTTTTATTAACAAAACAAATCAAATGACAATGAAATAAATTGTCTCAAAAAGAATGAAAGCAAGACAGGAAGAAGCTTCGTAAGGTAACATAAGATGAATCTTACGCTTTATGTGAAATTCCTATTAAAAGTACCTTATTTGCTCCAAACTGCACTCTGGCCTTGCCTTTGACTAAAGTGGCATTTATTTGCATGATGACTGATTCTATTGAATAGGCACTGCTCCAGCCCTACAGGAAAAAGAAAACATGTCTCTCAAACAAAGCCATGCAGTATTCCCTAACAAAATGGCATATAAAAACTCAACAATAGCAAATCAGCATTAGAAAGAAACTGGGCCAGATGCAATGAAGTATGCATGCCTGTAATCCCAGCAGTTTAGGAGGCTGAGGCAGGAGAATCAGGAGTTCAAAGCCAGCCTCAGCAACGGGGAGGCACTAAGTAACTCAGTGAGACCCTGTCTCTAAATACAAAAAAGTGCTGGGGATGTGGCTCAGTGATTGAGTGCCCCCCCCCAGTTCAATCCCCAGTAACCCCCATCAAAAAAGAAGTTGGTATTAAAGGGTTTCCTCTTTAAGAGTAAGAGTTGGTAAGAGCTGGACCACTTTCAGAACCTTACAGATAACAAAAGAATCCTACATTCTAAGTGTGCACATAAGCAAATTATAAACTTAAATGAATAGCATTCTCAATGCTTATTCTAGCATGGAATCAGCACAAAGTACAATGTCATTTTCCTGGTTTACTTTAAATAACTTTTTCATTATTAAAAAGTAGGTGCCATTAAAACAAAAAATGTTTTATGCTGTTCAGCTCAATTTACAATAGCTAACCTATGGAACTAGCCTCAGTGCCCTTTGACAAATGAATGGATAAAGAAAATGTGATATACATACAGAACAGAATATTATTCAACTATAAAGAAGAAATTATGAAATTATGGCATTTGCTGCTAAATGAATAGAATTGGAGACTATCATGCTAGATGAAATAAGCCAGTCCCCCAAAACCAAAGGCCAAATGTTCTCTCTGATATTCAGGTACTACATACAATAAGGAGGGGTGGGGCAAGTAATAGAAGTTTACTGGATTAGACAAAGGGAAATAAAGGGAAGGGAGGGGAGATGGGAATAAGAAAAGCAGTAGAATGAATCAGACATAACTTTCCTATATTTATATATCAATACACAACCAGTGTAATTCCACATCATGTACAACCACAAGAATGGGAGGTTATACTCCATGTATATATGTCAAAATACATCCTACTGTCATGTATAACTAAAAAGAAACAATAAGATTTTTTTAAAAGTAGATGCTATTACATAAGAACTTTCTCCTTAATATCTAATCTACATAATCAAAACACTCTATTGAGGCTGAAAATTAAGGACCATAAAAAAAAAAAAATCACCTGTTTTGTGAGAAGTTCCATACATAATGCTCCTCCACCCAAGACGTACCTTAAAAAACAAAAAAGAATGCCAATTTCTCTAGATCTCAATGTTTCTTCTTAATCCATTTTTAAGTACCATTACTAAGAAAATATACACAGATTAGAAGATAAATACAAAAATGAAAACAAATTGTTAGGGATATAGGACTATGGGTAATTCGAAAAAATTAATGTCATTGCTCTAATACTATCAATTTAAAAAATAATGACTCTTAATAACAGAATATATTCAGATTTCTAAGATTTAACTAAGAACTTAACCCTCAGCACTCCAGGGAATGGGAGCAGAAGACTGTTTCCTTAACTAGCATTCAAGTGGTTCTCTGCATCTCAAACTTTATCTACAGCATGTTTCACACCCAAGAGTTTTGATTCTGACAAAAGCACTGACTTTTCTCTATCCATAATAATGAACAGCTTCATGGTACTTAATGGAGTAAGTTATTTTTATCCATTCTATTGTGAAACTTCAAATGGTTCTGACCACGGAATCTCTCTCTAGGACTCCTCAATTTCTTTTTAGGTCTGGAACTATTCTCTAAAACCAAAGAATTTGTGGAAATATCTCTTTAGCAAATCATTGTTTAGATCAAGAATCTTCAACCTTTTTATCCTTTCTCGAATTAATTTCATTCCTCCTTTTAAATTTCAAAATATTTAATATATCAAACCTAAGGACAAAAAGTCAAGGGAATGGCAAGTTTTTAAGATTACCACAGTTTTTCTTCTAAACAAGCAAAAGCCACCAACTAGGTCTTTGTGAACACTGCATCAACTACAAACCATTCAGTCCTCTACTGAAGCTTTGGCTGTGGTTCCTTCCTAGAGCCACACTTGCCCCAATTTGCCAAAGACTATTCTAGCCAACAAATCTATCCCAGCTAACCATACATTCTTGTGCTGACCAAACCAAATGACTTTGCAGAGAATCTAAAAACATCTATGTAGACCACTCACTTGAACAATAGTTGTTACAGCTTGATGCAGTGGCACACTGTAATTCCCACAAGCTTGGGAGGCTGAGGCAGGAGAATTGCGAAGTTCAAAGCCAGTCTCAGCAAAAGTGAGGCACTAAGCAACTCAATGAGACCCTGTCTCTAAATAAAATATAAAATGGAGCTGGGGATGTAGCTCAGTGGCCCCGAGTTAAATCCCCGGAACCCCCCAAAAAATAAAATAATAGTTGTTATGGTGAAAGTATTTAATAAGAAGATGAGGAAGGTAAGTACTCTAACTATCCCATCCTGAAGTAGCAGGAGATTCTCCTAAAGAGAACTGAGAACTTTCAGAGTAGAAGTTTAATGGAAGAGAAAGAAAACCTAAAAGAAAAACATTAAAAAATTGTGTGGAGAATCACAGGATTTAAGAAAAAAAAAAAAGTACATACTTTTGTATTCCTGAAACACAAGAGTCTAATTCTTTAAAATGCCTTGGACTAAAATAATGTAACAAACACTTGTATTTAATAAAAACTGAGTTGACAGAATTAGAAAAATCTAGGTTCTCTTTTAAATTTTGGTTTTCCCATGATTTCTCAAAGTCTAGCAATGTGTGATTTAACATCATATTTGATCTATATATTTTCAAAATGCTCAAGGAACAGGAGGAATTGCTTTAGACAAGAAGGTATGCAGTAGATATTAAAATACTCATTATCTAACCACTAACTTTTCTTTTAGCACCAGACTCTTCCGCTGAAGTGTGCAGAATCACATTAGGTGGGAAAATAGGAAGTGTTTTCATATGTAGTTCAAAAGAAAGTATATTTCTACAAATACATAACAGTTATACTAATGACTGTCTAAACATAAGACACAAGTAGTTCTAGTTCCTCCACAAAAAGTGAGATAATATAGTCATTTCCTATACCCTTCTCTTCCTGGCAATCACTAATCTACTTTCTGTTGCTCCAGATTGCCTATTGTGGCTATTTCATATAAGTAGAATCATATGCACTATTAATAGCATTAATACCTAAAAGAAGTGGTCATTTCTATATTGAATTACATTCATTTTATCAATATATGTTCCAAACTCTTATTGCTCTTTGCCTCCAAACAAAGGGTTCCTGCTTAAGACAGTTAAAGGACACAAGGAAAAAAATTAATCCAAGAGTCATCTAAAGATAACATATCACATACATGAGCAGAGTAGGAGTCTCAACTTTTTATTTTATTTTTTTTGAAAAATTAAAAATTCCTTAATTTTTTATTCCTGGTACCACTACCACAATTTACAGGGCAATATATCTGAGTAATGAAAAAGAAAACTACAACAGATAAAAGACCTCAGGAATGTACATCTAATTGACCCTACATTGCATTAATCAATAGCTGCACTTTTTGCAAACTGTCGCTATGACAGTCCTAAACAAGAAGGGGTTCCTGTTTAAGCTCAGTAACTTTTCTGACTATGGATCATCGTTCCTTCTGTGGCAGATTTTTACAGTTCCTCTAATGCGTTTGGGACAACTGCAGCTTTCCTGACAACTCGTCGCTCTCTCCTGCTAAGAACTGTAGCCCTTTTCTGCTGTTTTTAAAACCTTCTGCTACCATATCCACCACTTCCACCACCAGATCCATAACCACCACCATAGGGACTGCCAGAGCTTCTTCCACCAAAACTGCCCCGCTTCATGGGTCCATAATTTGATTGCTGTTGACCACTGTAATTTCCAAAATCATTATAGTTCCTACCACCATAGTTACCACCACCAAAATTTCCTCCTTCATTGTAATCATCATATCCTCCTCCACCACCATATCTAACACCTTGGTTTCCATATCCACCACCATCATAACCTCCTCTACTACTATAACCAGGACCACCACCATAGTTGCCACCATCACCTCCAAATCCATTTTATCCACCATCACCTCCCCATAACTATCTCTGCTGCCACCACCTCCATCACCATAGCCTCCTCTTCCACCAAAGTTTCCACCATGGCCAAAGTTACCTCCACCACCTCCAAAGTTTCCTCCACAACCCATAAAGTTGCCAGATCCACCTCCACGACCTCTTTGTGATCCAGCAAACTGCATCTCTTGTGTAAAAAGGGCCTTTTTCATTTCACAATTATGCCCATCAATAGTGTGGTATTTCTGAACAACAATTTTGTCAACTATATCATGATCATCAAAAGTTACAAAAGCAAATCCTCTCTTTTTACCACTCTGCCTGTATTCCATAACTTCTATGTTTTTCTTTTTTTACTGGTACCACTACCACAATCTTGCCATACTTTTCAAAGTAATCTCTCAAATTATATTCTTCTATATCTTCTTTAATACCACAAACAAAAATTTTCTTCACTGGTAGATGGGCACCAGGCTTTACAGAATCCTCTCTAGAAACAGCTCTCTTTGGTTCCACTACACACCCATCAACCTTGTGAGCACACATTGTTGCATTCACCTCTTCAACACAAATCACAAAACCAAAGCCCCTGGAACGTTTTGTTTGGGGGTCTCTCATTGCCACACAATCTGTGAGTGTGTCCCATTTCTCAAACTGTTCTCTTAAACTATCATCTGTAGTTTCAAAGCTCAGACCACCAATAAACAGCTTCCTCAATTGCTCTCGTTCCTTTGGATCATGGGAATACGGCAATTAGGCTACAGGTTATCAGGTAAGTAAACTCGTACAAAGCAATATTATTTGTGTTGCAGAAATCAGAATGGGCTCAGCACATCCATATACACTGAATAAAGCCATACTTTTGTTTATTTGAGCTTTAGACAGAAACCATGCCCAGTAACTATTCTGTAGTATCAATACCACAGTCAACACATATTCTGAGTATACTGAGAAATCATTTTCACATGATTTGATTCCCTGCAAAACAGAAATAAGTGTATAAATACTGTATAAATTAGAAGCAGACCATTTCTGGAAAGGTATGAAGTCTATTTCAGTAGTCATCCATATTTTTTACCTTAATGTTAAACTATTACTATCTCAATCACAGAAATGATTGACTTAAGGACTGGATATTTTTAGAATTTATCACTGCCAAATGTATTATCTCACAAAGTGAAATAAAATGTCCATCTGAAAATGCTCAAAATTAGTTTAGCGGCTCCTACTCTAGGGTTCTATAGGACACTTCATAAGTAACCTAGCTACAAATTCTTACGTTTTCCCCTCTCTCCATAAGACTATCTATGAAAAAGCACAATATAAACTTCAATAAAACTCTGACAATAACCATCTGATTCTACTAAACTGCAGCTATTTCCTCTAGAAGGAAAAGCCAGCCACCAGCTTTACAGGCCCATGAAATCTTGTGATTACTCCTATAAGTACCATTTAGGAGTGATCATCAGCATGTAGGAATCACTCTCCAATCATAACTCACATCCTCAATCACAATTTATATTTGTAAAAAACTTATTTTATGGTAAGTATATAAAAATAGGAACCATTAAAAACTCTACCTATAAACAACTAAACAATTTATACTACTGGTTCTGAATGTGGGCTCCAAATCAGCAGTATCAACTTCCTAGAAATGTAAATTCTCAGGTCCTACCCCAGACCTGCTGTATCAAACCATGCAGTAGAAGCCTAGCAATCAAGGCCCCTAGAATTTAATTAGTTCTCCAAATGATTATGATACACACTATCAAAAACAAGTAATCACTTAAACTTACCCTCCTGAGAGAACAGGTAATACCACTCGAACAAATGGAGGATCAAAGGGAAAGTTATCCTAAAGAGCAAATGAGCAAGTTTAATTAATTTCAAGAACATCTTTAATATTATACATTTAGAAGATTTAAAAATTATCTATAAAGAATGCACACATTTGGTGTCTGATATGAGGATCACAATAGTAAAATCAGTACCAAGAAATAAGATGAAACAAAAAACAAAGTAAATAAGAATGAAGTTAAGATCAGGACCAAAATAGTGTTTTAGTAAATATCTACTTATAATAGACCTCTGTAAATAAAGAATCATTCCAATCACTGACTAATTGACAAACTGCCCTGACAGGAATCAAGTCCAACTTTAAATCATCTCAATCCCCAATTATTCTAGCTTGCTTCAGTCCAAGTCCCTGACAAGGGAAAATGTAAATCCTCTCACGAGAAAAACACTGCCCAAGGTTTAAAATCAGCTCCAATTTTTTTTCATATGTAACAAATATCACTGACAATAACTAATTTTGCAGGCATGTTAGCATATGCCTATAATCCTAGGGTTTCCAGAGGCTGAAAGGCAGGAGGATCACAAGTTCAAAGCCAGCCTCAGCAACTTAGTGAAGCTCTAAGCAACTAAGAGAGACCTTGTCTCAAGATAAAAAGGTTTGGGAATGTGGCTCATTGGTTAAACACCCCAGGTTCAATCCCTGGTACCAAAAACAAATACATAAATAAAAATTAACTAGTCACGTAAGACTTAAAGATAACAGTATCAGAAAACAAGAGAAGTAAACAAACACAAAACCACAAGAGAGTTAAGAGTTAGCAGACATGCTTTCAAATGACTGTTGAATATTTTCAAGAAAAGACAAGATTGAAAACCTTGGCAGAGAACTGCAAATTATAAATTTGAATCATGGAAATTCTGAAAATTAGAGATACAATAACTACAATTAGTAACTTAATGGATGAGTTTAAGTAAGTACAGAAGAGATCCCGTGATCAAAAAATAGGTCAAATAGCTAAAATGAAGTTGAAACAAAAAGGTAGAAAAATAACAAGACAATATAATGAAAGGTTTATCACATATATTGAGTCCTAGGAGAAGGGAGAATGGAACAGAGAACTAGATGAGAATTTTCTAAAACCAAAGGCTTCACAAGATTTAACCACTGTAAGTACTTCAAGAGAAGAATAGTCTACATATAATAAAATGGTATCATCAAGGTACCAAAATAAAGAATTGCCAAACTAGAAATCTAAACCTAATAAAGACTCTTCAAAATTTTAAAAAAAAAGTACTTATTTTCCCATCCACAGACCCACAATGAAAGAAATACTAAAGGATATATTCAGGTAGGAGAAAATATGCCAGATAAAAACCTGGAAGAAGAACGAACATGAAAGTAGCAAATATGCAGACAGATTCTCCTGAATATTAGTTATTTTAAAAATGTAGGGGGCTGGGGCTGTAGCTCAGTGGTAGGGAGCTTGCTTGGCATGTGTGAGGCACTGGGTATTTCAATCCTCAGCACCACATAATAAATAAATAAAATAAAGCTCCACTGACAACCAAAAAAAAAAATTTTTTTTTAAAGTGTAGGATTTTAGATAAATATAGAACTAAAATGCATGACAATAACAGAATGTTAGGCAGGGAGTATATGAACTCACAGTGTTCCAAGGTTGTTCTACTGACAAGGAAGAAATAGAAATTAACAAATTTATATCAGACAAGGCAAGGATATGTACTGTAATTTTAGGGTAAGAAGGAAGAGTAAGAGCTGGAGTTGTGGCTCAGTAGTAGCACACTTGCCTGGCAGGTAAGAGGCACTAAGTTTGATTCTCAGCACCACATATAAATAAATGAATTAAATCAAAGATCCATGAACAACTAGGAAAAAAAAAAGAAGGAAGAGTAAAAGAACATACAACTACTAAGTAGGAGTAATGGGAAACTGGAATTTTTTTAAAAACAAGAGAGAGAAACATGAAACATGAAATACAAATAAAAAATAATCATCCATAAAATGATAAATTTAAACCCAAATATCAGCAGTAACACTAAATGTCAAAGACTGCTAGGCACAGCAGCACATGCCTGCAATCCCAGTGACTTGGAAGGCTGAGGTAGGAGGATTCCAAGTTCAAGGCCAGCTTTAGCAATTTAGCAAGATATTGGCCCAAAATAAAAAATAAAAAGAACTGTGAATGTAGCTTGATGGTTAGAGCAACCCTGGGTTCAATGCTTAATATTGAAAAAAAGAAAAAAGTCAAAGAATATCATACTTGATAAAAATATGGATGGCCTCGAAGATGAGGAAAAAGATAACTTGGGAACTTCTCAGGCTAACAAGCACACAATTGGAAACTACTTCCAGAATAAGAGCTTTTCTCCTCCATGAACTGAAGCAAAGACAGCAGAGTGCTAGAGGTCAGTTCCTTCATGGCCAAAAGACCAAGGCTGCCCCTCACTCCCTTAGAGCAGTCAGACAGGGAAATGGCACACTGCCTTAATGAAGACATGACAGGAAGTCTATGAGAAATCATCTCCAATGCCTACATTAAAACAAAACGGAATTAAAGGGAACTAATGCATTTTTTAAAAACCAATTTGAGGACAAGAGATCCAAACAAACATTTTTCTCATTTAGTTATTTCCAAGAAATAAAACCCACACAAATTTATTTAACTGAGAGGAAGCAGCAGCATAATTTCAGTAACTTACTTTACCTCACACCTTCTGCCTACTCTCAAGTAAGACTGATTCTGAGGAATATAAAAATTATGAAAATTCAATCCTGCTAACAGAAGAAGGTAAAGCATACTTCTGATGGCTAAGCTGATAATCATGAAATTTCTATTGCAAGTTGGAAAGAAAATCTACCTACAAGATACTACCTTAATAACAGTTATAATCTACTTTCAAATAAGGGCTCAACATTTACTCATTTTTTAACAGCATAATGAAAGGCATGGATGCAAAGCATGGTAAAGTGGAACCTCATTTAAACTTCTATTTTTCTAGATCTTAAAATATGTGATCCCATTCTTTTGAGAACTATCTTCACTTTAAATAGTTCTTCAGAATCATTTTTCTGTATCAAAACCTGGGGACTCTGCTCCAAAAATGCTGTACCCTGGAACGTAACTAATCAAAATTTTTCAGAAATAAAATGGAGTTCAGTGAATAAAAAAATTTGAGGTTGACTGTTAAATAGAAGCTTGAGTTACCATAGAACACTAAATCAGAAACAGACTCTCAGGCTTGCAAGTTATCTGATTTCCAATATAACATTTTGGCCTTGTAAGCTATTCTTAAGGATGAATAACATTCTATTTTTGAAAGACTATATCATCCAATGGTTCTAAATAGTTACAAATCACTGCCTTATATGAGTTGAAAATTGCCTCTTTATAATTTGACATATTAGTTCTAGTTTTATATCCTGTGTACATCAAAACAAATAAAACTAATGCTTCCAAATATACAGTCCTACAAATAGCTGAAGACAAGTTATCATGAACTCTAATGTTCTACTATCCAATTCTACAAATTTAATAATCTTAAGACATGGAATAGAATCTTTTTTCCAATCCTGGCTACTATTCTCTAAATGAACCAAAATTTGTCTGTCTAAACCATTCTTTACTAACTCAGAATTCAGTGCAATGATTCAGATGTGACCTGAAAAAAATCACTTCCTTAAAAGCAGTGTTCAGTCAAGCACTATGGTGCACACCTGTAGTGCCAGGCTCAGGCAGAATGATGGCAAGTTTGAGGCCAACCTCTGCACCTTAATAAGACCTTGTCTTAAAATAAAAAATAAAAAGGGCTGCAGATATAGCTCAGTAGTAGAGTGCCCTGGGTTCAATCTCCAGTACTAAAGGGGGAGGAAAAAAAAACTCGTGGAACAGATTTACAAAGTTGCTGACCAGGTACCATCCCCATTCTTATGTTATACTTCATGTTCTATTTTTCTTATTATCCATGACTCTCCAAGTTGTGACTATGGATATCCGAGACCATAAATATATTTAATTCTGGCTCCTTCCTGTGAGTCTTTCTTTCTGAGTCATACCTGCTATCCTCCAAAGTCTGTGAATCCCGATACTAATAACTTGGCAATTCAGTTTAAGGTCCTCTTCATAAGGTCAGTTAGCTCAGGACAATCACATTCTTCCCAGGTCTCTTAAGAAACACTCCAACCCTAGAAAAGGCCCTTCTTTCTGCTGTCAGAAGACATGGTCCAGTAACACAAATCCAATAGAATTTCAGCCATTTACCTCCCAGATCGTCCCCTCCCTGAAGTTCTACCTAGGGCAGGAAAAAATAATGAAAACACTACCTGCAGTCACAAATTCTCCTGACCAAGATTTCATATTCCTCTTAAAAGACCTCCCATACCTGTATTCCCAGCTACTCAGGATGCTAAGGCAAGAGGATCACAAATTCAAGGTCAGCTTGGGCAATTTAGTGAAACCCTGTCTCAAACTAAAATAAAATGGACTGGGAATATAGCTCATTGGAAGAGTGCTTGCCTGGCATTCAGGGGTTGCTCTGGGTTCAAATCTTCAGCAGCACAATCAATAAAATAAAAATAGCTTCCAAGGAGGAAGTGAAAGGGAGGGGCACAAAGTAGGTAGCTTCAAGGTACTGATAAGTTTCTATTTCTTAAGCTTGGTGTTGGGCATCTGAGTATATGATTTAACAATGATTTTCTCAGGACAAAATATTTTGCAAGAGGTTCTTTTTTGTTTGTTTGTTTTGTTTTGTTTGTTTGTTTTGTTTTAAATACCTTCCTGGTTTTCAGTAGTTTTGTTTGCTGGTTTGTTTTGCTTAGGTATTTAATTCACTGCCCCATTTAAATTCAGTAAAAGTGAAGATTATCAACTTCAGTAAATACATGCCCAACTCACATTCTAGGAAAACAACCCTAGGTAATAACTGAAATAGTTTCTGCATTAACAAAACTGAGAAAAAAGTACTAAAAGTTTAGGCTATTTCAAGAAGTACAGTCATAAGATAACCCAAATCAGAATATACACAAACGAAACCAAAGTAAGAAACTTTCAAAAAATTATTGCCATTCTTTCTATAAGTATTCTTTTCAAGTCTTTGTTTTCTTCTTTCAAAACACCCGATATCCATCTACTCTCACCTACTTCTACTACCACCTATGCCAGGCTGTCAGCCTTTCTTGTCAAGATTAAATTATAAACCCCAATTTATCCTCCAGAAATGTACTCTAGCCCAAACTCTGCTCTGCCACTGAAGGCACAATGACTATTTAATAAAAAAGAAAAATCCTCAAAGATCAACTATGTCTTTTTGTAAAAACCTCTAATGGCTCTTTACTACATAAAGGTGAGAGCCCAGACTTTTCACCATAACCTCCAAAAATGGCCTACAGCCTTCATCACACTGATTTTTCTCCAGAAAGACTACAGGCTCTTGAAGATTAGGGATATTTTAGATGATGTCAGATCTAAAGCCCTCCATCACCTAATGCATAAAAGCTACCTAACTGAAATGGGGGGAAAAAATATCTGGTAGGCATTGTTGAGTAAATTTTTCCTCACAATTTAAAAGAGCCAATCAAAAAGAAGTTACATATAATTCAACTGTAACTACTTAGGGATACTTCCTAGTGTTTTTAATCAAAAGATTCAATATATTTTTTAAAATTTAAGCCACTACATTTTATCAAAACATTTTAATCTAGATTCCATTGCTATTCTTTCTAAATATTTGTAGCATCTTAAGAATAACTGCTAAATATAATAAATTCAGAAAAGTGTATAAAATATAGAGGTACACCTTAACAGGCTATTGTAAGGCATGTGCCCACATAACCAACACCCTGCTCAAGAAAGACTACAGTCAGTATCCAAGGAGCACACAAATGCCCTTTTAGCTCTCAACTCCTACATGGACTCCTTATCCTAACCTGTATGGTAATCACATCTTTGCTCTTGATAAGTTTTACTGGCCCAGGTATGAATCCATGTCAGCATTTCTTAGCCTTCTTTTAATTTTTATCACCCTCAGAAATCCTTTTAGAAAAATTTTTCCTAATTTCAACCCACCCAACCCCTCTATATTTTGACACCACAGAACTGCATATTTGTTTGTTCTGTGGCCCTCTGGGGAGCCATGGACCGTATGATGGATTTTTTTTCACACCAAGGATCAATTTTCACCTCACTGGGATGATAGTGCCTCCACTGAGAATGCCCAACACAATGCGAGTTTCATTTATTTTTGAACTCTACTTAAATGGAACCGTTTAAAATAGGTTAGAGATCTGTTTTCTCTTGCTCAACACTATACTTAAAATTCACCCATCTTGTCGCATATAGCTGTTACTTCTTATGAATACCATAATTCTCCATTTAATTGAAATCTGGGTTATTTACTGTTTGGGCCTATTATAAACAATGCTGCTTTTAACATTCTTATGTACGTCTCCTGACATGCCCAAGTACTCATTTCTTGTGAAGTATATGCTTAGACAATTCCTGAACTAGAGGGTACAAATGTCTTCTATACCAAATAGTTTTCCAAAGCAGTTATACAAATATGCACTCCCATTTGAAACCTATGAAGTCCCATCACTATATTCTTACCTTAAAAGAGAAGTTAAGCAAAATATATTCTATGCCTTCTTTTTCTTTTAAGATCTGAAGATCACTGTGCAACGGACTATCAGGGTCAACCCTAAGAATAACAAAACAAGAGCCAATTCAAACAGAAAATTAGAGAATTTTTCTTACTAAACTTAAATATGAACCAGTCCAAGAGCCAAAGCATAGCTTCAGAGTAAGTTTCACACAAAGAAATTCTAATGCTACTCTAGAGCCCCAGGAAAAATAGGCCAATATGGTCTGTAGTTCCTTGAGAATAAATGCCAAAAATAAATAGTAGTACTCTTAGTTTTGGTGTTTTTTTTTTTTTTTTTTTTTTTTTTTTAGTTGTAGTTGGGCACAATACCTTTATTTATTTATTTACTTGTTATGTGGTGCTAAGGATCGAACCCAGGGCCTCACACATGCTAAGCCAGTGCTCTACCACTAAGTCACAACCCCAGCTCCTCTAAATGTATCCTAATAAGGGAATTCAAAGTTAACAGTCATATGTACATAATTTTCTCAAGAACTCAAAAACATTTTAACAAACCTTCCTAAAATTACATTATTAGCCAAGGGGTTCAGGAGAGAAATCTGTCACTGACAAAACCATGAAAAGTCAATCACTGTAATAAAAATCTAAATTTGTCTCCTGGCATGCCCAAGTACTCATTTCTTGTGAAGTATATGCTTCCTGAACTAGAGGGTACAAATATCTACTATACCAAATAGTTTTCCAAAGCAGTTATACAAATATACACAGTCATATATTTAATAGTCATATAAATATACCCAAATCCCCTATTTCAAACATAAATGGGTTATATTATAGCCTCATAAGGTTATTTTTTTAAGCTATCCTCAATGTGGCCTCATATTTATGTAATTTTTGTAGAACACACTTTAAAATTTTTTTTATAACTTTTAGTTATTTTTATGTGGTGCTGAGGATTAAACCCAGTGTCTCTCACATGCTATGCAAGCACTCTACCACTCAGCTATAAACCCAGCCCTCATTAGGTTATTGAATACACTTTTGTTTCTAAGTTGCCATTGTCACAAAGTCCATGAACCACTATTTCACAGTTGGTACCTCTTTCTCAGACATTTACTAAGCCTCAGTAACCACTCAATTTAACAACCTTATTTCCATAGAAATAAGGTCTAAAGTTCTAAATAAAAGCTGTATTATAAAGGTGTCAAAACAGAAGCAAAAACCCCACTTTACTGTGATAGTCTAACTTTGCAAAGAGTGGTTTAGCACCAAAAAGCCACTTACTTCTGCAGTTTAACATGCCAGTCATATAAACTGTCATTTATGAGTTCCACTGAATAAATCCCTGAAAAGATAAAAGGTATGCTGGTTATTCTTCATTTGATTGCATAACTATTACTCTGGTGTAAACATAAATACTAAATAGTCAACAAATCTATAAATTTTGCTATTAAAAAATGAAACACCTCCACTATACTGTAAATATTTGACCACTGGGACTAAGTCTCTTATACCTTTAACAGATAATTAATGCTATAAATTAAGAAGATTCTTTAATGAATTCAGAAACTGTTTACCATTACCTACAAAAAAATAGATTACACAAAATCATATGTATTTAAGACTTTTCTTCTAAGTATATGAAGAAACATTTCTAAAACAAGGGAATCCTACATATATTGTTTTATGCTTTCTGGGACATCTCTCCAAGTCAATATACATAAATTATACTGTCAATCTTTTCAAAAATTGTAATAATTCTGGGGCTGGGTTTGTGGCTCAGTGGTAGAGCGCTTGCCTAGCATGTGTGAGGCACTGGGTTTGATCCTCAGCACCACATAAAAATAAGTAAATAAAATAAAGGTATTGTGTCCATCTACAACTAAATTTTAAAAAATGTGGTAGTTCAACTAATTCTACCTACTATCTGATTTTCTTTTTTTGCTGGTATAAACAATGCTAAAACAAATTAAGTTATTTATTAACATTTGAAGATAAAACTAGTATCCAAACATTTAACTGTCTAGGTTTCTACAGCTAGAACTTTTCTTCTTCGTAAGAAAAACTATTGGGGTACTCAAAGTTCTGATAATTCAAATTTGGCTTATCATGCACTCTAAGTGGAGGGGTTGTTTTGAGTTTCTAAGCAATTCTAATGATTTTCAAATAATCACTGAGGATTCTTGAATAGATCATAATGCTAACCTTCCACCCAAAGATCAGTTCTCTTCCCAATAATACTCTAACAAGTACTTTACTTCTAGTTAAAGAGGTTCCACAATATTCAAATCTTACTGGGTAAGAAAGAGTCAAACTATGAAATGGCAAAAAAAAGAAAAAGGAAAAAAATCCATCTATTTTTAAAATAGTACCATAACTACCCCTGTAGCAAGAGTTTATTATTTTTAATAAAAATAAACTTGGCAAAATTCTCTTTGCATAATGAAATATACAAAATTTAATCTTAAAAACATTTTACAAGGGGCTGGGGTTGCGGCTCAGCAAGTGTAGAGCACCTGCTTCACTTGTGAGGCACTGGGTTTGATCCTCAGCACCACATAAAAATAAAAAAAAAATAAAGATAATGTGTCCATGTATAACTAAAAAATTTTAAAAAAACATTTTACAAAGCAATATTACACTTTTTCAAAAAGATCAGGAAGAAGGTGAAAACATGATGTATCTATAAAGAACGTTTTCTTTGATCCAAAAACTTAACTCATCCTATCTTATCTCCTACATCTTTTGGAACTCCTACATCTTTTGGAATTTGCATCTATAAAAGTTAATAAACATTTCTTTTTCTATCCAGTTATATGAAATGACATAAGCTGAAAATAGAAATGAGCAAAAGGACAGAGACAGTAGAAATCCAGGAGTCTTTACCTGTTTTATAACTCTGTGATCTGTATATGTCCCTGAGCTCTTTCATAAGTCTATCTGAAGCTTGCACTGACCCAGACACCGCACCCTGAAACATAAAACTTACTGTTTACAAGGTCTATTGAGGCAAGTAATTAGATTTAAGGTATTTGATTTTAACATAAAAGTTTACAATGAATTACCATTCTATACTTCAAGAAGTCGAAAAAAGCTCAATTAAATGAAGGATTATCAAGTTTAAAAGGATTATAAAACTGGGGGGATAAGTCTGGTTCATTTAGCGTTGCTTATAATCTGGGGAGGTAAAGGTGAGTCTACCCAAAACATAATCAGACCATCATGGACTCTGTAACAGTGTAGAATTACACTGGGACTTCTTTAAAGATGAAAATGTGCCAATATCTTATCCTAAGACTGAATATGAATGGAACTATTCTTTTATCATGTGAAATTTCAATCATGTAAATTTTAAAGATTTTAAAGGTTATACTACATTTAAAGGGAAAAAAACAGTACAAAGATATTATTTCCTAACTAGGTGATCTTAAACTGATTTAAGTCCTAGTTTTCACATCTATAAAATATAAAGAAAGATTATCTATTTCATACGGTGGCTATAAAAATTTAATGAGAAAGCATAGAAAATAAAAAGTACTTAACATTGTGTTTATCAAGTGAAAAGTGTTCAATAATTTGTAATTGTTCTGACTATAATGCATCTTAACCGGAGTCAATCAAAAGATATATAAGTATAATAATCATTAATTCAATTACCACAAACTTATTTTAATAATCAAGATATGTAGTTAGCTAAATTTCCTTATTATATTAAAAAGATGTGCCATATTAAATTAACATTAAATAAGACTGAAGAAGGAAGCATTTTCTAACTATTTACAAATCTTGGCACTTACTTGCATAACAATGCATTCCCTGTGTTTGCCTAAGACAAAGTAACTGGTCCTCAGATTTCATGGAATTAAGAAATAACTCTATTACTCAGCAATAAAAGAGAATAAAATCATGGCATTTGCAGGTAAATGGATGGCACTGGAAAAGATAATGTTAAGTGAAGTTAGCCAATCCCAGTAAAACAAATGTCAAATGTTTTCTCTGATATAAGGAGGCTGACTCATAGTGGGGTAGGGAGGGGGAACATGGAAGGAATAGATGAATCCTAGATAGGGAAGAGGGGAGGGAGGGAAAGAGAGGAGGCAGAGGATTAGCAAGGATGGTGGAATGTGATGGACATCATTATCCAAAGTACATGCATGAAGACACGAATTGGGTGTCAACCTACTCTATATACAGAGATATGAAAAATTGTGGTATATGTGCATTAAGAATTGTAATACAAAAAAAAAGACTACATGTATAATGGCATAAGTTGGCATGAATATACTTTATATACAGAGATATAGAAAACTGCTCTATATGTGTAATAAGGATTGTAATGCATTCTGCTGTTGTGTATTTAAAAAAATAAAATCAATTAAAAAGAAATAATACAAGGCACGTGGTAATGAGTGATTAGAGAGCCAGTCTATTATTTTGATGTCTCCTTCTCTTGGAAATTATTTACATATGTCTATAAATATACACACACACATTTATATATACGCATATACATGTACACATTCTTATTTCTCCCAACAGGCATCCAAAAGATATGTGTTATTTGCCCACACTTTACAGTTGAGGAAACAGAAGTCACACAGGCATGTTTGTCAAACAGTGTTCATTTCATACCCCCATATGCTTCTTCAGATAAAGAGGTGTGAAGTAGTCAGGGCAGGACAGACCAAAAGTCAGATTCATGGAGGAAAAAGAAACCAAACAGTAAAAGACTGAATCTGATTATACAGATCCCACAAGGAAGAGGGTAAGCAAAGAAAACAATGAACAGCTGGAAAAGGGGGGCACACAACAACATCACAGATGGTTCCAGGATGGAAAGAGTAGATGACCAGAGTAGAAAGTGGCTCGTCAAAAAATATGATTGAACACTATTAAAGCAGGGTTAGAAGAGACCATCTAAGATTGGTCTCCGAATGAATTGCCTGATATTATCTATAATTACTTAACCACAAAAGTCCAGGTTCTAGATATTTATACACACTTACATTTAAATGGTCTTGCCTTTGAGTCTTCCTAATTTTTTCTAATATTGCCAAATTTTCTTTTTCAATTCCTTCATCCTCTGACTTTTTCCCATTAATAGGCTCTTCTTCCTTCATCTCATAATGATCCAAGTCTTCTATATCCTACAAAAAGAAGAAAAATAATAGCTTACTCAAGTTATTTTTCTTCAGTAGTTTCTTATCCCTAAAGTTAAGTTAACCTTGACTAGAATAAAAAGGAACAGGAAAGAGAGGTTGCATCCATTCAACATCGAGGCGGAGAGGAAATGAATATTCAAAAGGTTCCCTTGTATGATATTCTATGTTTTGTTTAAAAGCCAGACTATGAGTAAGGCAGAACTAAGTTTTATAAAAATCATGACTCTTACCAAGTATGCCGTCTTATAAATCAATTAAGAATTTTTTTTTTTTTTAATTAGAGTTTTCCTTATGTTGCCCAGCTGGTCTGAAACTCTTGGACTCAAGCAATCCTCCTGCCTTAGCTTCCCAAGTAGCTGGGACTACAGGTACATACCATCTGCATGAAACAAACTTCTGAAACAGTTTAGCAGCAGACATTAAAAATGTTAACTATTCATACTTTGTTCCAGAAACTTGACTTTTAGAATTCTAACTTTGACCAGTCTAAAATGTGAACACACATTTAGACATAACTATGCCTTTTCATCTTAATAACCACAAAAGCAAACACAAAATCTGCATGTTATAAACACAGTAAAACCATTATTTCAGTGGAGTACTATAAGGAAATTAAAATACCAACACAGCATAATTATTTCTTCTGTATCAAAAAAAAACTCCTTTCAAATGAAAAATAAAAAATACAAAATGGAAATCACGGAATTTCAATTATACCAAATGAAGTACTAAAAAAGAACAACTAGAAAGACATACTGAAATGTTAACAACAGTTGTTACTTCCAAATGAATATTTATTGCTTTTCCAAGTTTTCTATGTAAGCATCTACTAACTTTTATTAGAAAAAGAATTTTAATACCACCCCTAGAACAACATCTTTACCACATCATTTTGCTCCCTTTTTTCCTGTATTATCTGCTCTTACACATATACAAATCTATGCAGGATTTTTTAAAATCCTAATTCTTTCAAGTATCTAGCTTTTCTCTACTTCAACTGCAAAAATTTCTAATTACAATCTTCATTTTTCCAAGCAGACTAATTCACTGTGATTTCTAGACCAGGCTAATGACCACCTTGTGTCCAGACTCTGTGGGTCTCTTTCTTAGAATGCTGTACCTTCAGGCCTTAAGACATTCTGTTTTTATTCAGACCCAGCCCATGACTCCATTTCATGAAACTCTCTTATGATGAGTACTTTTGAATCATAATCTTCCTTCCTATCCTTGTTTCCTGCAGAGTTCTCATAAATGCCCTTAGCCTTTCTCTTCTTCCTACCTCTTCACCCTCAATCACATTCTTACCCATAAAACGCCACTTGAATCCTAATCAGCACATCCCAGAGAGAATTAATCATTTTCTAAAACAATATCTTGTCATACTACTCCCTGCTAATGACATTCTTATCAATAAGCATACCAAATATAAATGTCTGTCACTAATTTAAAATTTTTAACCCTCTGCCTTTCCTAACCAATCTTGCTTACCATGACTCCAACACATCAACTTCCTCTCCCAAAAGGATAGCATCCATACACCTGTGTCCAAGATTGTTCTGAGCCTTTGCCATCCCCACATTATTTTAGTAGCCTGGAATATCTTCTTTTTACCTATCCTACACATCACCAAAGTCTAGACTCCTACCTTTCTTGATTTTCCTAAGCATTACTGTCCACTGTTTTACCTTGTGAGGAAAAAAATGAAAAATATCTGAACTCTGAGTACAATGTTACTTCACTATATCCTAAACCCATTGAAAAGGTTTAACCCATTAAGTCCCAACTTTTAAACTCTGAATATTTAGGTACAATAAAATAAATTGGAAATCACAATCTAGAGCTTTTATACATTATTATATAATTATATACTTATTATTATACTATATGTAATTATATACTGTAAGTTTTTACAGGTTATTCCACATCTGCGATGATGGAACAAAATGGGTTAATGTTTTCATAAAGTTTATTTCACCTAAAATGAACTGCAAGAAAACATTAAACAGTTTACTCCAAAAAGTCATTCCAACAGGACAATTTTGAGAATTATTTACTTCCAAAAGCCCACTACTACTTCTTTAGGTTTGAGGCATTCTGAAAGTGTATTTTAGATTAAAAATTTTCAAATAAGGTAAAAGCCTGAATTAATAAGATCAAAAAAAAAAAGTTTTTAAAGTCAAGACCATGGAATCCGTGTATTTTTTTATCTGGTCTATTCAGAGACATAGAACTGCCTTCCAAAATTTCAGTTTAAATGCAAAGTCTCAGAGCCTAAAAACCTCTAAAATTATATATCTAACAACTACTTAGTTTGTCTTTGAAAATTTGTTCCACTAAATTTGCTAGGGTTTAAATGTGTCCCCTCCAAAATTCACCACCAATATGACGATATCAGAGGTGGAGCCTTAAAGAGATAACTAGACCTCAAGGGCTCCTTCCTCACTAATGAAATTAAGGCCCTTATAAAAGTGGCTTCACAGCATTGGCTAACCCACTGTCTCGTCCTTCTGCCTTCTACCATGTGAGAACACAGCAAGGTGACCCTCAACAGACACCAAAAACTAGCACCTTATATTGGACTTCTCAGCCTTTTGGAGTCGCAAGAAAATCAATTTCTTGATACACATTACCTAGTCTCTAGTATTCTAAGTACAGGACCACAAAACAGACTGAAATAAAGTTCTTAGATGGTTTTTCTACAAAAGACTATATCATTTGTTCCTAATGAGTAGTCCCTAAAATGTTCTCAAATTCCTTTTTTCAAATGTAAAACTTCCTCAGAAAACTTGGAATGAAACCACCATTTTACCCAGCTATCCCACTCTTCTTCCTTTGGACTTAAAATCAACATACTACAGTGACACAGCCACATCATTGTTTATAGCAACTCAATTCACAACAGCCAAACTATGGAACCAATCTGGATCCCCTTCAACAGATGAATGAGTAAAGAAAACATGGTATATATATATATAATATATATTATATATAAAACACACACACACAAAATAGAATATTACTCAATCATAAAGAAGAATGAAATCATGGCATTTGTAGGTGAATGGATGGCGCTGAAAAATATCATGGTAAGCAAAATAAAACTGAATCCCGAAAAAACAAAGGCCAAATGTTTTCTCTAATATGCAGATGCTAATTCACGATTTGGGATATAGAAACAGAAAATAGAGATACTTTGGATTAGGCAGAGGGGCCTGAGGGAGGGAAAAGAGGTATGGGAGTAGGAAGAATAGTAGAATGAGTCGGACATTATTACCCCATGTACATATATGACTACACGACCAGTTTGCTTTACAACAAGAATGAGAAGTTATACTGCATTTATGTATGGTGTGTCAAAATGCATTCTATTGTCACTTAGTGTAACTAATTAGAAGAAAAAAATAAAAAACTTCTTAAACCCAGTGGTTTTCACTAAAAATAACCAAATGAGTTAAATATTGATTTTAATAGTAATCAATAAATGTAAATATATTTTTAGTGCAAATTCTTATAATCTAAAAAATCAAATTCAAGGAAGTCAGAATAATTTGCTCAAAGCCCTATCATTTTTGTTACTAATATATTTTACAGTGGAATTCATTTTGACATATTGTACACAAATGGAGCACAACTTCTTATTCCTCTGGCTGTACATGGTGCAGTCACTCCACTAGTGAAATTATACATGTATATAGGGTAATTGATGAGGTCCACAACCAAGTTAAGATGGTGCCTGGCAGTATGCTAGAAGGAGTGGTTTCTGGGCCAAGGCCAGTGAACCATTAAGATGCGAGCCATTAAGATGATAAGGATTTCTTAATGACTGACTGATGTTTCTAGTTTATTTTAATTAAGTTAAGCTGTGTGTAATTAGTTGGGTATATGTACCTCTGCACTAGGGTACCGGGTACTTTGAGTTCCCGCTGAGTTCACTCGCAATAAAGTAGTTCCCGCCTCAGCCTTCAAATTGGTTGTCATCTCCTGGTTATTTCGCCCAGCCAGACAACAGCAGGTAATGTCTGTCTCATTCTACCATCCTTCCCAGCCCCACCTCTCCCCTTACTCCCTTCTACACAAACTGAAGTTCCTTCATTCTTCCCTATTCCCCCCGCCCCACTGTGGATCACAACCCATGTATCACAGAAAATATTTGGCTTTAGTTTTTTGGGGATAGCTTATTTTACTGTCATGATTATTCTCTAGTTCCATCCATTTACCTGTAAATGCCATAATTTCATTTTTCTTTAAAAACGCCTATCATTAATTAGAGGTAAAGCCAGAATTTAGAAACTATATTCCATTCCAAATATAACATGTGTTTCATTATTCCACATTAACATTAGTTTTAAAAAGAGAGTAAAGAATAACTGAAGGAGCTGGGGTTGTGGCTCAGCAGTGGAGAGCTCACCTAGCAAGTGGGAGGCCCTGGGTTCGATCCTCAGCACCACATAAAAAAATAAATAAGGGTATTGTGTCCAACTACAACTAAAAAACATCTTTTAAAAATTAAAAATTCAAAAAAGATAACAAATGTTCACAAATAAAGATATTTATGAAATGATTTTCTTACATAAAATACCTACTTCAGCCATCTCTTCTTCCTCCTCCTCTTCTGAAGTCACTTCTTCTGTTGTTCCATTCTGAAATACAGAAATAATTTACCAGTTCTACACAGAACAAATAGACACATGCTGAGTATATTAGTTTGACCTAAAAGCTGTGGTACTGGTGTTCTATCAATCATTCATCACTGCAGTCCACTAACAGAGGGTTTACTAACATTAAAACAATTTATTAAAAATTTTATTTTAAAATCTAGCTTTGATTTAAAAAATACATTTGTTGGCCTTCTAACAATAATTTTAAACAATTTAACCGCTGCCTTAGGAATAAAAAAAGCAATAAGTCAAATATAAAACTGAAAAAGAAATTTAACATAACCAAATAAATATTTTATTTTAAATTAGCTTATGTGTATAAGGAAGGTCAATACCAAACCACTGATTCCTTAAATATCCTTTTTTTTAACTTGAAAAGCATGAATCTTTATATAAATTCAACTGCTTCACATTTAAAAAGGCCAGATGTGTTGTAAAGGAGTAGATACCTCACAAACTAAAAACTATATAATCACTTCACTAAAGAGCCAATTTCTTTCTAAAAACATTCTTAACTAGAAAATACCTAAAACACAATTTACTGTTCATACTCAAATTAATCAATGTTTTTTAGGAAAGGCCTTTATATACAGTTTTGGCAAAGTTTTTCAAAAGGACAAATTTCCTAGGCCACAGCACAGGTATAGACATACATCTTTAACTATGAAGGTGAGCTTAAGTTAGTACTTAAAATGTCTGAGATCAAGAAACTAGGATCTAGAGACCAAACCAAACCAACAAAAATCTCAGCAGTATCTAAACATCCATTCTTAGCTATTCTGATAGTGTAATTCTTATGAAAGTCATTATCTCAGAAGATAATTCTGCTGGAAAATTTTATGTGGGCGCACACACACACCCACAATGCAGAAGAAACTTATATTTGTATTAAATTTGCATCTCTTTAGACATTTATTATTCATCTCTTAGAAACTGAATGAAAAAAGGAAGCAAGCAGCAGCTCCCAAAATAGTGTGACTCATCCTTTCTTCATTTCCCTAAATTATATATTCCAAACCAGACTATTTTTGGTATGTAAAGAACATACCTAAACTAAAAGTCCCACATACAAATTGGAATTCATCAGTTACTGAGAGAGCATTTTAAAAATGCTACTTTCAGAACTTGCTCTCAGAGAACCTATTTTCAAAAAGTTCTTAGAGGATTCTGACATGTAGCCTCACCTATAACCATCACCTAGTCCCTGAGCAATGACACTTTCCAGAAAAAGACAAGTAATTAAACCAAAACAAAGCTAGTTAGAATTGTGAACCCGAAGAGGAATTTTATTTCAAGATGTAGCCTGACCTTCAAAACTCCACTGAAATGACAGAAGAATTTTATAAAAGCTCATTGCTACACTAAGAAAACAAACAAAAGGAATACCATCGGTGAACCAAAACTACAGAACACTTTTGAAAATAGAAAGCAGACGGAATCAGACTGCTGGTTTGAGAAAGCCATACTCAATCTAGATAATTTGGGGAATAAATGAAAAAGTTAAAGGAAACTTTAAGATGAACCACACATTCATTTTTGTACTTGTCCCAAAAGGACAAGAAGGATGGCTCTTCTATAGGAAGCCTAGCTTGATGGCCTCTTACTATACGTGTCAGACCCAATAAGAATGGACAAAATGTTTTCAATACAATGATGCAGCAGCAAAATCTCTTAACAGATCATCTTTTTCTTTTACTTGGGAGTTGGAAAATCCCACCTGCCAGTACCTCCCTATCCTTATGCCACAGGAAGAGCAAATGTCTGCATGCCAGGAATAGGAGACCACAGCAGAGAAAAAGGAAAATTCTGCAGATACCCATATCAACAATTGCTACTAACCAATGGTATACCTCATCTATAAATGAGCAGAAAACCAAGTATCACCTGAAAACCAAGTATCAGCTGAAGAAAATGACAACCTTGAAAAGTCCCTTGTCAAACAAGCCAAACAAGTGACCTGAAGCATTACTAGTAAAGGAAATAAAACAATTTAAAAAAAAAACTAACTGGAATCTTTAGCAGTAACTGGGAAGCTACTGCATTTACTAAATAAAACAGATTAAAGGACAAAACAGTTCTGGGAAATAAAACACAAGATTTTAAGGAGAGGAGAGGAAATTATATTGAATGGGCCAGAGAGCACAATGGATTTGACTGAATAAAGTATTTATGATCAAAAAGACCAAACTGCGGGGGCTGGAGGTGTAGAATACTTGCCTAGTATACCATCTGGCCCTGGGTTTGATTCCCAGCACTGCAAAAACAAAACAAATGAAAACGACCAAATTGTGTCATTCACTTAGAATATGGAGAAAAAAGATAAGGGGGAAAAAACAGAAGAACTGGAAATAAGAGAATAGTTAAGGGACACAGAAGGTAAAAGTACAGAAATCCAATATTTTTCCAAAGAATTCAGGGAAAGAAGAAAAAAAAGAGATAATTGTTGCTGAACTAAAGAAAGATTGTAGAATATTAAGAGTTCTGAATGTCCCAAAGAAAAACTGACAACTTAAAAAATCCAGACTTCACAGTTAAAGAGAAAACCAAACCAGTTTCCAGAAAGGGGGGGGCGGGCAGAAAGACGACTCAGACAAGCATCAGACTTTTCATCTGTAAAAATAAAAACCAACAATGAAAGTGTAAAGAACTGGGAAGAGGGCATGGTGGTGCACACCTTTAATCCCAGCAGCTTGGCAGGAGGATTAAGAGTTCAAAGCCAATCTCAGTAACTCAGCAAGACCCTGTATCAAAATAAAATTTTACAAAGGGTGGGAATGTGGTTCAGTGGTTAAGCACCCACTTAACCCTGGTTCAAAAAAACTGGGAAAAGACTCAAATATTAATATACCCAGGGGACAGTGTGGCAGAGAGTGTAACACAAGAAACAGCAAATAAAAAGACAACAAAAACATCAACAGTTGGGCTGGGGATGTGGCTCAAGCGGTAGCGCACTCGCCTGGCATGCGTGCGGCCCGGGTTTGATCCTCAGCACCACATACAAAGATGTTGTGTCCGCTGAGAACTAAAAAAAAATTAAAAAAAATAAAAAAAATAAAATCATCAACAGTTAAGTCTAAGAAATTGCTAATAATATAGCTGAAAGTCACAGGCCCATATTCTCTAACCACAATGACAAACTAGAAGTAGCCCAAAAAATCAGCTGAAAATGTTTAAAGTTCTCCAGATAACTCTTTAGGCTCAAGATGAAATTGACCCTCATACCCTAGTAAACCAAGATAAATACTAGTACAGAGTTACCAAGAAATACAGACAAGAAGATTCCTAACAGCACTTTCCTGAAAGCAAAAACTGAAAACAATCTTTCAAATGTTTATGAAGAGTCACATGAAAAAATGTTGATACGAATACAACAATAAAAAGAATTGTAGCTATACACAATATGAATGAATTTCACACACAATGCTGAGAAAAAGATATAAACACATATAGTATGACTCAATATGAAGCTCAAAAACAGGTATCACTAAACTATATTGTACAATGATGCATATATGAGTGATGAAACTAAAGATAAGGAAAGGATTGCTAATTGGAAAATGAAGATCTGGTAGGAAGCTGCAGAAGGTCCTAACAATGTTCTGTTCCTTCTCCTGGGTGATGATTAAGTAGTAGTTCCTAGGAATTAATTGCAACCATGTGTTACGCTATGTATTTCCAATACATGTTTATTTCACAAAAATTTTGGTAGTAAGAGTAATGTGAACAAGGATGGGAATATAATCTACTCAGAAATACAATAAAATTTTAAATTTGTGCAATGAAGTGAAACATCACTTAAAAGGTATACTCTTATATATTTGTTTAAAGAGCCAATAGTATCCTTCTGACACAGCCAGCTATGACAGCCCAAAATGGCTCCAGATAGTTTCAATTGTTCTACTGGAGGCCAAATTGCCTCTGGTTGAAAATTATTGGTTTACACTTTTCTACATCATAGAAGATGTAACGCTTCCCAAGTCATAACCCTGACACAAAAATGAAACAAGAGCCTGAAAGGAAACAAAGAACTTTACCATGAGCTTACTTAAAAATAAAGTATTACAATATTCATTCCAATAATGTTTATCGTGTGGAATGCAAGGATAATTCAAAATAGAACATTCTGTCATGTAATTCACAAATTTTGTAAATGCCTAAATACAACTCTATATACAATAAGGTAGACTCTACATGCCTTATATCCATGACATACTATTAACTGAAAAACACAAGTTGCAGATATCCCAGAGAAAGAAGCTCAATATAGAACACGTATTTCTCCCATCTACTCTCTTTCCTGAGGCTTCAATAAAATTACAGTGAGACTAGACCCTGTATAAATTTAAATTAAAAAAAAAAAGGAAGAGGACAAGCATGGTTGCACACACCTATAATCTCAGAGAGTTGGAGGCTGAGGGAGGAGGATTGCAAGTTTGTGACCAGCCTCAAGAACTTAACAAGGCCCTAAACAACTTAGGGAGACCCTGGGAATGTGGCTCAGAGGTTAAGCACCTGTGGGTCCAACTCCCAGGACAAAAATAGGGAATGATCTTACCATCACAAAAGAAAATTCAACTACATTAGAAGATTACAGTAAACAGAACAAGATTAATTAATGTAATGAAGTCAAGTAAAGGCACAGGTTAAGGGAATAATGAGAAGGTTCCTTCTATAGCATATATGGAGAGGTTCAAGACTCTGAGATACCAAGTACATTGGAAAGTAGGAATAACAGGCAGAACTAAAAACCAGAGACTAACCAAAAGTCTGTCCAGTCCTGAAACATGCTGTTCTCCCCATTTCCTTAAGCAGAACCCAGGCAGAATCTACATAGGCAAAAGAGCAAAGATTTCATTACCAGAGAAAGTGAATAGTTCCAGCCATCATTTATTCCTACACCAGGAAATAGAAGAGTGGAAGAGAGCAATTGCCAGTTAGCATAAATTCCCCCTAAAAGCTATCAGTTGACAAATCTTGGTCACAAAGAACTCCAAACCAGTTATTCAAAATCTAAGAATGAGCGAAAAGAGAAGGGTATATATTAAAAGGACAACATGAATGAGCAACTTGTAATACAAAGATATGTTAGCAAAATTCTTAAAAACAAAAACAAGATAAACTACAGTATATATTACACATACATTATATATATTAATAATTATATATTTATATATAATATATATATTATATATATTAAGAGTTAGGAAGAACACATAAGAGTACCAAAATAACTTCTTAAAAGACAATTATGAAATACATCACATTTATAAGACCAAAATAGAATGCCAGGAATAAGGAATGATCAGAAGAAAAAGTTTTCAGAGCATATGGTTCCACATTTGGAGATAGTCCCAAATGAGCCACACTTCCCAGCATTCAGTCACCTATGGTCCCATCCCACAGTTGGCCCTGTGACTTGCTTTAACTTACGAATGCAGCTGAACTAACACTGAAACTGTTCTAGGTCTAATAAGCTTTATGAACATCTGGCAGTTTCTATTTTCATGCTCTTGGAAGCCAAAAATTTGAGTTCTGTCTAGCCTCCTAAAGAAAGAGAAGCCTCACAAAGAAGCCCTAGAGGATGAACTATAAGGTAAGAAGAAAAGCTGTGTGAAGAAACGCCAAGATGACAGACATATGGGTGGTAAAGAAGCCATCTTGGATATCCCAGTGCAGTCAAGTGTCCATATCACACCAGCGTTGGTCACCATGTAACTACACAGTGAGAACCTCCAAATGAGGCCAGCAAAAAACCATCTAGATCAGCCTTTTTAATTCACGCAATAGTAAGAAATGGAAGAAATTGTTGTTTTATGCCATTACATTTTGAGGTCACTGAGTGAGCAGCAATAAGTAAAAAACTTAAGACTGTCCAAGTAAAATCTCCAAAAGTTGAAAGAAAATATTCCAGAATTTAAAATTAAAAAGAATATAGAAATAACAAGAGACAAGAGATTCAAACGAAGAAGCTTAAAAATCCAATTAGTAGGCATTCTAAAATAAACTGGAAAAGAGAAAGTTAATGCAAAACATAGTAAGATTCAAGATTCCAAATTTGAAAAGACATATACCTTCTGAGTATCCAGCACAATGAATTTCATAGACCCACAACTAAGTATACTGTTTGTGGTATTTCAGAACACTAATAAGAAAAGCACAAATTCTTAAAAACTTCCAGACAGAGTGTCATGAGTAAGACTTACCAGGCTTCAACACCACTATTGGCTAGAAGATAACAGCACAGTCTTTGAAAACCTGGGGTAATCAACCTCAGTTAAAAATTCAAAAAATAAATTAATTTTAAAAATTCAAAGTATCAATCATGTAAAAGGGTGAAATATAATGTAGTTACAATTTATTAGGGAACAAGTGCACCAGGCAATGTTCTACATGATTGACATGTACCAACTCATTTAATGCTCATGGTTTCCTGCAAAAAATAGGTACTAGTGCTATTATTTCCCCCATTTTGCAAATGGAAAATAATGCAGTGATTAAATGATCAGCCCAAGATATAAGCTAATAAGCAGCAGAACCAAGATTCAAACCCACTGTGGTTTGGCTCCAAAACCTGAACTCAAGGCTGTTTTTTTTCAGAAGCTAGAACTCAGGAAAAGACCACTATTTCATGCTTTCTCAGGCTTTTACTTGAGGTTGTACTCAGACAAAATGAAAAAAGGTTGAAAAACACAATGTGAGATCCGGAAAATGATGAATCTACCCTAGGAAAGCATACAAGAAATACCTTAAGATGAGAGCTGTACAGGCAGCCCAGAGAACAACCTGCCAAGGTCACTGAAGAAAACTTAAAGGAACAGAAGATAGGAGGATCACAGAAAGAGGTTAAGAACAATATTTTCTTTTTTCTTTTTGGCAGTACTGGGGATTGAACACAGGGGCACTCTACCACTGAGCTATATCCCAGGCCCCTCCCCCCAACTTTTGAGACAGGGTCTCTCTAAATTGCAGTCCTCCTGTCTCAAGATTCAGAATTTGCAATCCTGCCTCAGGTTCCTGAATAGCTGGGATTACAAGCAAGCATGGCAGCACCCAGGGTGAACACAACTAAAATTATAACACAGATGTTGCAAAACAAAAGATGGAATAACAAGAAAGGAAATATAATAGAAAACTTGGCTCTATACTACAAAGTTCTATACTACAAAGTTCTAATCATAAACTAGTGATTATTCATATGACTGAATATGTGTTAGGAGAGATAGGTGGGGAAGTAATGGTTTAAGAGCTAAATCTTTATTATAGTAAAAGTCAGTAACTGATGCCTAAATAGGTAATTCTATTCCAAAATAAACTAGAAAAGAGTTTACTTAGGGGTGGTGTTGAGCTAGATCTTTTTTTGAGGGGGAGGGGGGTACTGGGGATTGAACCCAGAGGCTCTTTACCACTGAATTATATCCCAGCCCTTTTTTATTTTTTATTATTTTTTTATTATTTCTTTTTTAATTTTCAGACAGAGTCTCACTAATTTGCTAAGGCTGGCCTTGAATTATAATTCTCATATGCATTACTATGTCTGGCTGAGCTACTAGAAATTCCTGTTGCTTAAAGAAAATAACATTTGGGTTGGGCCTTAAGAAATACAGATAGATAAAAAAATTAAAAGGGGTGGGGGGTATGTAGTTCAGTGGTAGAGCATCCCTGGGTTCAAGTGCCAGTACCACCAAAAGAGAAAAGCACAGATGGATTTAATGAGATGGCATCCTAGTGAAGGTATTAAAATAAACAAAGGCAAACAAACAAGAAATACTTATAGAAACCAGAAATACTAACAACAAAACAGTGGGGTAGGAGGGCAGTTGCTTGCCTATGAGTTAAATTCAAGCAGCTCCAAGCAATGAAAAGTATATTTTTAGTACCTTAAAAAAAAAAAAGGCAATTTAATAGGAACATAAAAAATTCTAAATAAGCTGTTCAATAATAAAAAGATAAACCATCCTAGTTTACTTCTGATTGAGACAATTTATTTCAGCTCTTGAACACTAGAGAATTTTTACTTTACCTGACCCGTGGGTAGTGGTTGATCTAGCATCTCAACATCCAGGTGCTTAGGAAGGTTATATAATCTGCAGAGTTCACATATCAACCACTTCAATTGCTGACGAAGCTACAAAACACATTTCAGTAAATAAGCATTGTGTTAAAGAGCCCTTAGAAGACATGAATAATGCTATAACTACTGTAATCAATCCAGAAGGAAAAGGTTGTTACTGCCCAACTGCAGCCTATGGACAGAATATAGTCTTTAAAATATTTTTAAGGGCTGCTCATGTAAAAATGTTAGCATAAATACAAAGACAAAAAAAGCAGATATGGCTTAGGTACAATAACTGATCCCTAATAGAATGACGTCAACAAAAAGGCAGAAGAAGGGAGTTCCAGACCTTGCTCATTTTCTAACTGCTAACTTTTCTCAGAAATTTACAACTTCAGACAATAAAACATTAATGCATTAATAAGGCCACAAAAAATAGAGGGAGTGTTTATATATGAATTTTAAAATTATACACACCAGAGTCATATTCATTTAAAAGTACAGAAGCAAATGTAATCTAGTAGACAGAGCCTTGGAATATAGATGACTTTGAATATGGTATCTAACTCCCTGGGTTTGAATCTCCCATGTATAAAACAAAGCAATCAAAATGTTCTCAGAATGGAAAAGATTAAATGAAACTGTCTCTGAAAACACTTGATGTTTAGTAGGCTCTTAAGTGCCTGTCAGGGAAAAAAAAAAAAAAATCACTAGGAAAACTGCCAAGAATACCTCCTTAAATTTCCATTTTTAAATCCAGATTATTTGGTAAGCACATTAACTTTAATCAAGCAAGTTAAAGTATGTGCACAAACATGTTTTTCATTGTTTAAATTTTTTTCAATATTTAAGTTAAACAACTGCAATTGAAGAATGGTCGATACCTGGTAGGCTCAGAGGGGAGCTAAAAGACAACTTACTTCACTTGTTCAGAACTAGTTCCCTGGGTGTGTCTGACCAAGAAAAGATGAAGAGGAAGAAACAGGTTTATGAAAGACTAAGAAAGCAGGGCTGGGATTGTAGCTCAGTGGTAGAGCGCTTGTCTCGCACACATGAGGCCCTGGGTTTGATCCTTGGCACCATGTAAAAATAAATACATAAATAAAAATAAAAATTTTTGTGTCCATCCACAACTAAAAAAAAAAAAAGTATTTTTAAAAAAACGACTAAGACAGCAGACAGAATTAGAATGGGTTAAATCAAGTAAAAAAACCCTTTCCATAGTGGACAGAGAAGCAAGTGGAAATGAAGAAGGCTAAATACTAAATTAGAATCAAACAAAAATCCTCATGCTTAAAAGGAAGCAAAAGCCCCACTATGGGTTTGTTATCTATCCAATAAGTTCTATTTTATATTAAGTACACAAATGAAGATGAAGCAGGGTGAACAGGAATATAGCCCTGGACGCTCAGACCCCCAGCACAGAAGCAGATATGGGAGCATATGGGAGAGACAGCAGGATAGTGGAGTCTGACCAAGCAATAAGAAAAACAGGGTAGTACCTCTTTAAGGAATTTCTCAACCCAACCTGAAACCCTTCCCCCCACAAAATGTTTGAGGGATAGGGGAAGAAACTAAGATCATAGGGAAGGATTTAAGAAATTCAGAAGCCTGACCCACAGGTCTTCAAAACTTATTTTGGGGGTTTAGAGAACAGAGGTTCAGGTACAGGTGTCCAGTTTCATTACTTCATTTTGTCCCAATCACAATCAAAATGAGAATTAAGAAAAAATATGACAGGGTGGTAGAGTACTAGGCAACAGATGAGTGTAAACTAAGATGTGATCATTTCTTGTGGCACTTCTGAGATTCCCTGGACATATATGATATATACGTATGGATTTAAAACTCTGGAGATAATTTTTAGCAAGAGATAGAAATTTAGAAATCCCTAGATTATATATAGGTTATGACTTAAATAATAAGAGTAGAAGAGATTACTCACAAAAAATCACAGAATGAAAACAGAAGAGGCATACCAAGAAGAACAGCTCAGAGAAGATCAAAGGAAGAAAATAGAACAGGAGACAGTGATCTGTCAAAAGTCCCTATTAGATTATCAATTCTCAGAGGACAGAGACAGCCTTGTCTTTTTATAACCACGACTTATCACAAAGTCTTGCATAGAAGCCAATCAATATTTTTTTTAATATTTTTCTATGTTCAATTAACAGCTTCCTGTATTTATCCAGAAAAAAAAAAAGATATGGATAAACCAGCATACAGACCTTTTACAACACTGTATATAAAAGGGAGAGGATACATAGACTGTTCCTTGCATTTTCACTTAATATATCTTGGAACTTTCATATGTCTAACAGAAAGACTGGCTGCATTCTTTTTTAACTACAACAGAATATTCTATTATACACCTATACACAATTTTTTTTTATTTTACGAACTATTGGTGACACTATGTAATAAATGTTTATTGAATGGAAGAATATTTCAACAAAGGAATAATCAACAATATCAATATGCTACAGAGGGGGCAATATGGAAACTAAAAATGGAGCCATGAAATCAGACAACTAAAAGATAAATTTTAGTCCCACAATGAAAGCAGAATCCAGATTTGAGTTTGGTGACTTAAAAGTGAAAATATAAAGCTTATTCTCTCTAGAAATTAAGCAAAAGCCATAAAATGAGTGAAAGGGTTTTTTTTCCCCTTCATGTAAATGTTTGATTTTTAAAATAAAAATTAGCCCAATTTTATATCCATTTCATTTAACTGTATGAGCATTTTTTTTTTGGGGGGGGGTCCTACCTGGGATTGGACTCAGGGGCACTCAACAACTGAGCCACATCCCCAACCTTATTTGGTATTTTATCTAGAGACAGGGTCTCACTGAGTGCTTAGCACCTTGCCATTGCTGAGGCTGGCTTTGAACTTGTGATTCTCCTGCCTCAGCCTCCCGAGCTGCTGGGATTACAGGCGTGTACCACCACGCCCGGCTGTATGAGCATTTTTGATATAACATTTTAGACAATGAAAAATAACTGCAATCATTCCTGCTATTACAGAAGTAGTATCCTCATTTTCAGAGGCAACCTCCTAAAAGGTGGTATTAACAACAGGGTTATATCTAGCACTCTGTCCATTATCATAACCCTGTGCCAGAGATGTGAACATGTATCTCTTTTAATTTTTACCCCTTACCTTTCATGGCTCTCCAAATCAACCTTAATTTTTAAAATATTTTCAAACTGATGTCCTTTTGTTCTTAAAAACAGATGTGTTTAAACCACCTATAGCTTATTTTTGACAAAAATCTAAGTTAAAAACACTAATATTCCAAATAATCAGGTCTCTCAAAACTATAATCTATTCTTTATTGATTTAAAATACCACGGGGGGCTGAGGCTATAGCTCAGTGGTAGAGTGCTTGCCTCACAGGTGTGAGGCCCTGGGTTTGATCCTCAGCACCACATAAAAAATAAATAATAAATAATGATATTAAAAAATAAAATAAAATACCACGGGCTGGGGTTGTGGCTCAGAGGCAGAGCACTTGTCTAGAATGTGTGAGGTACTGGGTTCGATTCTCAGCCCCACATATAAATTAAATAAAGGTCCACTGACAACTAGAAAAAAAATATTTTAATAAAATACCACATTTACCTTAAATTCTCATCTGCATGACTATTTCTAAATTTCTTCTGACACTTCCAGTGTCAGTACACAATATTTTATTTTATTTAATATTTGGATTCGCAGGTTATCTTACTACCCGTTTAAAATTTTTATTTTTTATTATTTGCTCTTCATAACAAACTTCAGAGCCATTCTGTGAAGTTCCAAAAATAAATCTGTTGGGAGTTTTACTGGTGATGCATTAAGATTTATAAATTAATATGAAGACATGGGGGTAAGTGACATATTTATAACATAGGAGACTGCCCTTCCAGGAACATAGTGCCCAGTCTTTATTTCACTCAGCAAAATTTTGTAGCTTCATTGATACAAGCCCTGAACATCTGAGTTTATTCCTAGATGTTTTAATTGTTGTTGTAATTATCAGTAAAATAGTATTATATTTGCTATCTGATAATTGGGGATGCTATTTTTATAAAATAGATTTTAATCAATCATCCTAAAAATTTTCAGTTGATTCCTTTATATTTTTTTGGTAAACAATCATATCACACACAATGATGGGTACTTTTCTATAGGACTTTATGACATCATGGGAAAACATGATAATGTCTAAAAAAGAAAACCAAAGAATATGACCTCAATTATTTAAACATATGTATAAGGGTATATATATTTTACTAGCAAAGAAAAAAAATTGGTAGAAAATAGTCATATCATTAATGGTCATATTAGGTGAAGAAATTAAGGGAGATTTTAATCTTCCTGGTTTTGCTTGACTGTATTTTACCAGTTTTCTCACAATGGACACTTATGAATTTATAATCAAAGAATAAAAATGTTTTTAAATTTTTATAAAATGAAGATACATTTCTTCACACGGTAGTCCTCCCTTGTCCCCAGTTTTGCTTTCTGTAGTTCAAGTGACTTGGATCAAAACAGTCTGAAAATGCTTAATGGAAAATTTCAGAAGTAAACAACTCATAAGCTTTAAATAACTTTTATTACAATGTATTGTTATATTGTTCCATTTAATTATTTTTTATTAATCTTACTGTACCTAACTTATAAATTAAACTTTATCTAGGTATATTTATGTGTGTGTGTATAAGAAAAAAACACAGCATATTAGGGTTAAGTACTATCCATAGATTTATGCATCTACTGATAAGGGGGTACTGCTATTTAAAAGGAAAAAAAAAAAAACTTCTATTTGAATATCTTTGGCTTTTGTTGCAGGCTATTGACCCTTGACAGAAAAAGCAATTCCTTAACAGTAGTATTTGCCTCATTCTATCATTATTCCTTCACATCTGCATTAACATTTTTCCCTTTTCTACTCCCCACCTTAGCTAGTAGTCTTTACCAAAAATGCTTGTTTGATTTAATGTGAGGATGCTGGGAAAAGAAATTTCTAATTCCTAACCTAAAGCAAGGCTATTCTTGGGGCAAATTTAAGAAGAAATAAACCAGCCAACCAACCAAGCAGGTAGTAAATACATCCTGAAGAACTTAAAAAACACACGCACCCACACCTTGGTATTTGACCCCTGTATTATGATTATCAATCATTAATCATTATGATTACCTCTTAACACATAAATTCATGAGAAAAAAAAATAAAGTAGGTTCTGTCTTATTTTCTCACCGTGTTGTTGTTCTTAGTATCTTCTAGACGTTCCAGAACCGATGTCAGAGTTGGGTCATCAGAGTCCACAAACCATATTGGTGAAGAAGATGGGTAAGATTCCTGTTATAGAAATACCTATGTAAAACACATTTACATACAGACTAATCCAGATATGCATTAAATCATATCACTGAATGGCAAAATGTCAAGTGAAATGTATATGGGGAAGAAAAGTAACATTTAAATCCATGGGGGATAATCAAATTTCCTTTTATGGAATTTAAAAAGCAAATAAAGTTTTATAGTTCAATCTTGCCTATCCCATGCCACACAATTCATTAAGTCTAAAAATAAGACAGAAGTACTTTCCCCAGCAACCAACATGAACAAGTGAATGCACTGTAAAACTTAAAATTTTTCAAAAGCAAATACAAAAGATATTCAAGCAAGAAAACAGGCTTCCCTCCTTTACAAAGAAAGGTCTACCCTTGCTTGGATTCTCCAGCTTTCACCTTTTTCCAGAGCTTTAAAATCTGGAATCATAATAAAGCACTCAAAGAACAAAAAATGTTTCTTAAAAGTACAGTTTATAGGGCTGGGGTTGTGGCTCAGTGGTAGAACACTTGCCTCCCATGCGTGAGGCACTGGGTTCAAACCTCAGTACCACATAAAAATGAAAGATATTGTGTCTACCTACAACTAAAAAATAAATATTAAAAAAGTACAGTTTATAGATTTAAACTCTACTACTTTTACCTTTTATCTAAAAGAGATCTAATTCTGAATTCTTAAAATAAAGCCAGGGAATATGTGTCTCTAAATTCTTGCGAAATACTTTTGTTTTTCAGGATCTTTTACTCACTCTTGACTTCTGAGTTGTGTTAATTACAGAAGTTACTTTGAGATTTCCCCCCACTTAAAAAAAAAATCTAAAGTTTATCCCATTTAATTTTGCCATTTTCCAAATAATTTTCCATTCCTTTTTAAACTAACACAGAATGTTACTTCTAAAGAAACAGATTTACTAAATGAAGTTAAGATTACTTCTTAAATATAGCAGGTGTTACAAGGCAGAATGAACAGCAACACAGAGCTTTCACAGTGGACACTAAACTTTCAATTGCTTCAGGAGTTCAATTGCCTTTTGGGACAGTCATTCTCTTTGCATAGCCACAGTTATGTTCACAATGATGCTCTTGAGCTCTATAGAAGGCAACTTTTAAGATAACCCAAATAATCCTCACCTCTTGTAAAATTCCCTCCCCTGGACTTAGTGGTTCACTTCTATCAAACAGAATACAGCAAAAGTAATGAGATGTCACTTCTGAAATTGGGTTACAAAAAGATACCGTCTATCTTGCTCATCTCTCTTGTTCTTCCACTGACTGCTCTGATGAAAACCAACTGCCATGTGGTGAGCTATCCTATAAAGAGGCCCACATTGGCAAGGAAATGAAACACAAACATTTCTGACCAATAATAGCAGTTAAACCAAGGCACTTAAATTAGTCCAACACCCTGTGAGAAGATGGATCCTGCCATGAACTCCAAGAATAAGCCTAGAGGTGAATTCTCTTAACCTGTCCAGCCTTAGATGCCTATGACCTCTGCCAACAACTTCCTTGCCCCATGAAAGACATTAAGCCAGTGAGCCCCAGGTAAGCTGTGCAGATTCTTAACTCACAGAAAACTGAGAGAACATTTGTTGTTTTAAACTGCTGGGGTTTTTTGTTACAAACCAATGTATCTATTGCCAATTCAAATACCATAAATTTCTAATATTTCATTCTATCACACAAACCAACTAAAATTTAAAGAATTTTGCACAAAGAACCACTGCTTTGAGAACTATAAGCTCAATTATAACATAGCTGAAACCACACAAACTGAATATTTTTAAAAGCATTTTACCAAATATTCTTTAAAAAAAAAAAAACTACTGAAACAGGACATGATTAATGGTACCTAGTATACCTGTTTGTTAACAGTTTATTTTTGTGTTCCCATTCCTTTCTTACTGTGTCCCAAATATCTTTACAGGAAAAGGTAAACTATCTTTATAATTAATCCTGTTTTAAGGAAAACCACTTGAGTATTGCCTCTTGGGAATATGCTGTGTAGACAAAAATTTTTAGTGTTTTAGTTTTGTATTTACTTTAGCCTTTGAAAAACAAAGCAAGACTAGACTTAGAACTTCAAAGTATAAGCGGGAGCTGGAGCTCAGTGGTAGAGCACTTGCTAAGCACGTGTGAGACACTGGTTCAATCCTCAAACAACAAAAATAAATAAAGGTGTTGTGTCCATCTACAACTAAAAAAAAAATTTCTTTTAAAAACAAAATTCAATGTATAGATTAGTGTTTGTCTAAAAAACTTCTGCATGAGGAAAAAAGTACTGAGATTCCTCACAAACATATTAAAAAGAACTGGAAAAATCTTAACAGATCAGTTACTAAAACCTTTCTTTAACCCTGCACATAACAGACCTGTGCAATGGTTCTCAAAGTGGGGCGCTCAGACCCCAGGTCTAAAATTTTTACAAGAATATTAAGATATTGCCATTTTTTTAAAGAGACGAGAGAGAATTTTTTAAATATTTATTTTTTAGTTTTCGGTGGATACAACATCTTTATTTTATTTTTATGTGGTGCTAAGGATTGAACCCAGTGCCCCACACATGCCAGTTGAGCGCGCTACCACTTGAGCCACATCCCCAGCCCTTAACTGCCCTTTTTATGGTAAAGATATTTGCATAAAAGTGCAAATACAGTGGTAGGTAAACCTACTGGTACCTTATCACAAATATAGGCAATGACACCATACTACTAATAGTCATATACTTAAGGTGTTTGAAAGGGAGGAAGGTCAGTTTTGCGTAAGAATGTCTATGATGATGGGCTGGGCTGCAGCTCAGAAGTAGATCGCTTGCCTTGCACGTGTGAGACCCTGGGTTCGATCCTCAGCACCACATATAAAATAAATTAATATATATAGGGGTATTTATCTTTAAAAAAAAGTCTGATGAAATGGCAAAAAATATTTTTATTAAATCTTGATCCTTAAATATGTTGTTTTAGTACGCAGTAATCAAATAGGAAGTATACATGAGCACTCTTACAGAACACTTGAGAAAAAGCACTTGTGTGATGTGAGGTGAACTAACCATGTTTATGAAATACTATTTTTACTTGAAAGGACAGGTGACTAACAATTATTATGCTGACTTGGGGCTTTTTTTTGGTTTTTGTGGGGTTTGGAGGTATGAAGGATTGAACTCAGGAGCACTTGACCACTAAGCTATATGGCCAGCCCCATTTTGTATTTTATTTAGAGACAGGGTCTCATGGAGTTGCTTTTTCTGAGGCTAGCTTTGAACTCACCATCCTCCTGCCTCAGCCTCCCGAGCCACTAGGATTATAGGCCAACTTGGGGTTTTGGAAGATATTTTTCTCAAAAATGAATAGAGATCCTGTCATTTTGAGGAAAACAAAGGACGGTATATATTGCCAAAAATAAAATTCAAGTTTTCAGGCAAAAACTCAGAATTCTGACTTTTATGAACTACTACAAGCCTGTAGCTTCCCAGGAGTACTGCAGTAAGACTGATGGTGATATCATACCAATGAACATAACCTTTTTTTTTTCCTCTCCCTCTGGGTTTTTTTTTCCTTTTTTTATTAGTTGATCAAAACATTACATAGCTCTTGACATATATTTCATACATTTGATTCAAGTGGGTTATGAACTCCCATTTTTCCCCCATATACAGATTGCAGAATCACATCGGTTACACATCCACGTTTTTACATACTAGTGTCTGTTGTGTTCTGCTGTCTTTCTTATTCTCTACTATCCCCCCTCCCCTCCCCTCCCCTCCCATCTTCTCTCTCTACCCCATCTAAGGTACTTCATTTCTCTCCCTTGTTTTTTCCCCCCCTTTCCCTTCAGCTCCTCTTATATGTAATTTTGTATAAGGATGAGGGTCTCCTTCCATTTCCATGCAATTTCCCTTCTCTCCCCCTTTCCCTCCCCCTTCTCGTCCCTGTTTAATGTTAATAATCTTCTCATGCTCTTCCTCTCTGCTCTGTTCTTAGTTGCTCTCCTTATATCAAAGATGACATTTGGCATTTGTTTTTTTAGGGATTGGCTAGCTTCACTTAGCATAATCTGCTCTAGTGCCATCCATTGCCCTGAAAATGCCATGATTGTCATTTTTTAGTGCTGAGTTGTACTCCATTGTGTATAAATGCCACATTTTTTTTATCCGTTCATCTATTGAAGGGCATCTAGGTTGGTTCCACAGTCTAGCTAGTGTGAATTGTGCTGCTATGAACATCGATGTAGCAGTATCCCTATAGTATGCTCTTTTAAGGTCTTTAGGGAATAGTCCAAGAAGGGGAATAGCTGGGTCAAATGGTGGTTCCATTCCCAGCTTTCCAAGGAATCTCCATACCGCTTTCCAAATTGGCCGCACCAATTTGCAGTCCCATGAACATAACCTTTTGATATTGTATAATGAAATGTCTCAACATATAGAAGATCTCAATGAACCAATAATTTCTAATAGGGCTGGGGATGTGGCTCAAGCAGTAGCACACTCGCCTGGCATGCGTGCGGCCTGGGTTCGATCCTCAGCACCACAAAGCTGTTGCGTCCGCCAAAAACTAAAAAATAAATATTAAAAAATTCTCTCTCTCTCTCAAAAAAAAAAGAAGAAGAATTTCTAATAGCCAATGCAATAATATCATGAAAGAATAAAAGATCCATTCAAAATTCAAGAAGGACCAAATTTTGCAGAGTATCAAAAAATAATATTCACAATTATCTAAAATGTCTATTAAAATATTTCTTTTTCCAACCAGGTATCTATGTGAGCTGGACTCCATTACAACCAAAACAAGATATCACACCACAATCTGAATATGAAAGTAAATGACAGAGTAGACAAAGCAATTAGGAGGGGAAATTTTAAAAAGTCTTTTTTGCTATTTTTCTCACTAAAATTTTTTGGTTTAAAAAAATGTTTTTTTCGGGGCTGGGGATGTGGCTCAAGCGGTAGCGCGCTCGCCTGGCATGCGTGCGGCCCGGGCTCGATCCTCAGCACCACATACCAACAAAGATGTTGTGTCCGCCGAGAACTAAAAAATAAATATTAAAAAAATTCTCTCTCTCTCTCTCTCTCTCTCTCTCGCCTCTCTTTCTCTCTTTTAAAAAAAATGTTTTTTTCTATAAAAACATTTAACAATATGTATTAAGTTTAACGTTTTAAATATGTCTGTTTAAATTTCTAATGATAAATATCAAGATATAATGACACAAAAAGTTCCTAAGGCCAGGCACAGTTTTTCAAGCCTGTCACCCCAGCAACTTGAGGCTGAAGGACCAGTTTCAAAATTAAAAAATAAACAGAGGACCAGGCAAGTAGCTTAGTAGTAGGTTCAATCTCCAATATAGGAAGAAAAAAAGAAAAAAGAGAAAAAGAAAACTCCTTGAGCCATCAATACATTTTTTAAAGTATGAAGGAGTTCTTACCCCAAAACTTTTGAGAACTACTGCCTTCCCCTCATTTTACTTCTACCTATCCCCACAGAACGTCTTCCTTGGAAGAAACCACCTTTCTTCACCAATCTGGTTCCACTGGAGCTGCTTTTTTGCTACCACCTCCCTTGACACAAAACCTCAATAAAAAACTCTAACAACCTATCCCATTCTCAGTGATAAACTGTCAGGTAGGTGAAGCCAGAAAAATCTGAGACTTTGCTGAGACTAAACTTCTCTCCAGAATAGACTACACTTCTCTTTCTAGGAGACCTGGAGTCACTGGAACAATTTGGCCAGTCAGGGTAGCCAGCATTCATCTTGCCAAAACTCGGAGAATACATGGAGTCACACTGCTTCATGGAGGGCTGTATGTAGGTAGGTAACTATACTTTTGCAGTGACTGAGAAATTCATTTCATTGAACACTTGATATCATTTTTACCCATCTGATACACAAATGCTAGTACCTGGAAAGACAAAAAAAAATAAAAGCTTCTATATGGTACAACGTACAATATAATTTGTTCCATCTCCAGAAACCAATTCAGCAATATGAACTGAAAGCCACCATTTTTAGGAACATTTCAAACACATCTCCTATATACACAAGGATTCAGCTCTAGCTGTTGATGTTCAGAGCAGCAGCCACCTATATATCCAGTATTAGGAGATCCAGCTGACTAGAGATAATTAAAAAATAATTAAAAGCACACAATAATTAAACACATTGTAGAGGCCTAAGCTATGACATACCTACAATACTGCTAAATGAAAAAGATTACAAAACAACCTGACATTTTTCAAAAGGGAGAGGGAACATATATAGACATAGCAGAAAAAAAGATGATCACAAGATATTATATCAAAATTCTGATCATGAGGCTGGGGATGTGGCTCAAGCGGTAACATGCTCACCTGGCATGCGCGGGGCACTGGGTTCGATTCTCAGCACCACATAAAATAAAGATGTTGTGTCCACCGAAAACTGAACAATAAATATTAAAAAATTCTCTCTCTAAAAAAAAAAAAATCTGTTCATGTCTTCATCAGGCAATTTTTTTCTAGTTTTGTTTATCTGGTTTCTAAATTTCTTACAATACAAATGTCTTGTTCCTCATATTATAAAATATCCACCACCACTCTTGTACTCAATGTTCAGCATAAACTCATCAAGTTCAAGGCTTGTTCAGTATAACATTTAAGACAATTTACTTTGAAAGGTATGTAAAATGGTGACAAATACTTAAACCTATAAATTAATATTTTCAATCTCTCATATATATAAACTTTGCAATTTTTACAAGGTTTATCATTTTTCTTGCAAAGATAGTTTTCTAGTTATTCCTCTTTAAAAGGACCTGTGATATATCAGTTTTTAAACATTATATGGTACTCAAAAATCTCAGGCAGTCTTTCCTGCTGCGAATGTTTAAGCGCTTTCATCAGTAATGAAAATCTGAAAGACAAATACAAGTATCTAATTATTCAAGACCTTTATCTCTCCTCCATTCTACTATTAGTTTTATAGTGACGTTAAGGCTTGTAGAATGAAACTGTCTCTGTCCCCATAAAGTTTACCCATAGCGGACAACTTTACACAGGTTCACTACTACCATCACCACTATAAAACTGTCCTATTCTGGGCTAACACAACTCAAGGTTAATCATAAAGATTTCTTTACCTGTCCTTGTTTTAGCAGTCTTTTTGTCTTGTCCAGAAATGCCATTTTTCTACATAAACCAACCACAGACCAACAACATGTCTACCTCAAGAACCAGCAAAGCTGGCCACCAGAATGCTCAGATTGGGGCATCCTTCCAAATGGAAGGATACAACTATCTCTAAGGATTTTGTAATTTTTTGAAAACCAATGAGCATACTTCTTGTAGGTTCAGAGACAGCAGTGTTATGGAACACATTACCTTCACATTTTGCTGTTCAATAAATGTGGAATGGAGCATAAAGTAAACTGACAGAATTGACTATACAGTACCTTAAAAAAATCTTAAATGCTTTGACAACATAAGATACCAAATGTGTGTATGTAGTTGTTTATTAATGACTTTACTACATAAAGGATGAAGTAATAACTGTGAGCCCACAAAAGCAGAATAAAAAATGTTAACAGTCAAAGAAAAGTGCATACATACCTTAGTGATTTTTAAAATATGCTTAAATATTCAAAGACAGGAAGCAAATTACAGTTACTCAGAACATCATTCTTAAGTGAAATGAGGCAGAGAAAACAATGGTGCTGAAAAGGATTTGAACCACCTAAGCTACAGAAACCCAGTGAAAGGCTTCCATGGTTCTTCTGACTAGCCATCATCTTTCAGAATGATCTTTGGAAGATAATCCAAACCGCTGTTACAAAAACCTTGGTGGAAAGCCCTGTTTTATTACTCTCCAGTAATGCTTTGCATTTAGTAATGAGTATTTCAATTCAATTTTCCACCCCTCAACTAGCTAACATTTACCTAATACTATAATCCTCCAGGTCTAAGTTTAGCCAAAACAACCACAACAAAAACACAAGTTACTAAAAGACACACCACTCATGAAAGAGAAACCCAAGTTTCTTCTTCATATATCCCTTTCTTTCAAGAAAAAAAAAATAGGGAAGGGGGAGGATAGACGAATTTGGCCTATATTGTAAACTGATCAGATAAATGAGAAAACAATGATTCTGGATTGAAAGTACCATGTAAGAGCTTAAGACAGTCCTGATAACTGTAAATGTTTCTCTCAGAGTTTAATTTGGAAAGGTAACCTGTCCCAGGAGGAAAAACCAAAGAAAGGTCTTAGACTCCTTAGTCAAGATTAGTTCATTATTTCCTTTGTACAACTTGGGTGGGACTACTTTTTAATCAGTGTAAAAACCAGAAAAACAGGGGCCAGGTTGTGGCTCAGCAGTAGAGCGATCGTCTAGCACATGCGAGTCGCTGGGGGTTCGATCCTCAGCACCATATAAAAATAAATAAAATAAAGGCACTGTGTCCAACTACAACTAAAACAAAATTAAAAAAAAACAGAAAGTCAAAAATGAAGGTTAACAGCATTGCCTTACTTCCCATAAAAAGCTGTCATAATAAAGGAATTTCAAAATAAAGTGTTATTCAGACACAAATGACACCATCACTTTCATATTTGTACAGTATAACTGCCAAAGAGGGAGTTCCCTATATATCTCTTCTAGGGCAAAAAGTATTACCTACTTTATGAAGAAACACAGTAAAAAAAGTGATTTGCTTTTTTAGGTCCTAACTACTAAATAAAAACTGGTATGAGCATGAGTGTGCACACACACCCTATGCTTACATATTCCAATTTAGTGTCTTGCTGTTGGAGGAAGGGCTTTTTGGCAAATAGAAATGTAAGTAGCTAAACAAAGAAATATTCCACCAAAATACCGTGGTAAATAGCCACTCGTGCAGAAAAAATAATGCTATGCAAATAATATAAAAATGAAGTTTCATTTGTTTATCACCTATTTTAACTTCTGGGTTTTGGGGGGCGGGCGGGGGGGCGGTTAACTCTAAAACAACAAATCCCTACCAAGAGTTCCCAGATGCTAAGTCCATAAAAGGAGTTGTCAGCTTATGTTAAATACTTCAAAAGGACTAAAAGAAAGTTATACACAAATTCCCAATAAGGCTGCACAGGTTATTAAAACAAGCTGCTTTGCTTTTTAGAAGTGATCATAGCAACTGGATATTAGCACTGACTGGTAATTTGCCTTAATTTCTGAAAATGCAAAAACAATATTTAAATATGTATAGCAGACAATCTTTCATGAGTTCACAGAAAACAATAAGAAAGACTCCTTGTGGTTGTAAAGAGCACTCTTTTCCCTTGATATTCAAATCAGGACAAATTTATAAAACAAGAAAAAAAAAAAAGAATAGGTCAATTCCCTTGGCCTACAGAGTAGAACATCTATTTTTTTTTTTTACTTCCCACAGTCTTTCATATGTAGTCAAATTACAGATTTCCTATCAAGCCCTTAGCAACCTTTAAAATATTTAAGACATTATCCATGATACCTTCTTGATTTTATCTCTACACTTTTGACAAACTCTTGGCAGTTAACTTTTATTCAAACAGAATATAGCTTGAATGGTGGCCATACAGTCAATAAAATAAATATTTACACAGAAGATAAAAAGCACAATTATAGAATATGCTCCTGCCAAATTTAAAAAAAAAAAAAGATCTTTAAGGACTTAAAACAATATAAACTACTTAAGAATATTTTTTTTTAAAAAATAACCAAAACAGAAATAGTAAGAAATAAAGAAGGGAGAAAGGGGAAAATATCACCATACACTGAACATGACCCAAATGAGTGACACATGGAAGAACAGATTGAGGTTGGGTAAGAGGTAGGAGTCAGGGACACATTTCACATGGAAAAAAGTTACACAGAAGCTTTAGGGGAAAAGAGTACAGTATCTTTAGAAAATAAGAGGAACCCATAGACATGCTCATGTTTGTAAATAAACATCTAGTGAGATACCATTCACAAATATTACAAAAACTGCATAAGGATATGTCTTGGGGGTTCTGGGATATAGCTCAGTTGGTAGAGTGCTTGCCTCCCATGGACAAGGCCCAGGGTTCAATCCCCAGCACCAAAAAAAAAAAAAAAAAAAAAAAAAGGATATGTCTTGCTAAGGGTAGAGAAGATAGTGCCTGGCGTATAGAAGAGCTCAATAAATATTAGAGCTGTGTAAAAAAGGGAAATATTGGAGAAGGGGTCAAACACTTTAAACAAAACAGCTACAATTTTTCACAGAATAACAAATCACAAACCCAGTAGAGAGGCCTTCAGCACTTGAAATTCATCACCATTTTTTCTTTGCTCTTTTCCTTCTAAGCAAATGGCATCAACAATTTTATCAAAAACACCCATGTTTAAAGAATTTTTATCTTTTAGAGATACACATGGAAAGACAAGAGGAAGTGATATGTCTGAAATCTGCTTCAAAATAATACAAGATGAGATACAGATGAAATATGACTGGGTAAAAGCTTACCAATGTTGAGACTGGGTACATAGTTTCTCTACAATGTTCAAGAATTGTATGTTTGTCCCACTTACATTGAGCATCTATAATAATTATTTTCTAATAATGTCGTAATTTACTAGCAGCTCAATCTTAATAGTTTCTAACAGTAGTACCTAATCCTCACCAAACTGTCCTTTCTCTGAATGTGCTAATTCACTTCTGACTTTACTCCCAACGCCACTGCCTAGTCTAGGTCATCATTCATTATCTGTCTATAGCAGATTTCTATCAGCCTCCAGTAGGGTTCTCAACCGGACACTGCTGGCATTTTAGGAGGGATAATTCTCCCATGTGGTAGACCACTTGAACATTACAAAACATTTGGCATCCTTGTACACCTGGCATTAAAAGCCAGCACAGCACAGCAACCCCATCCACATAGGGATAGTCAAAACCACACATATATTTTCTGCAGTGCCACCCATCCTGGATGGCAGATACATTTCCCAATTTACCTGATTAACTTAGTGGCTCTCCACTGCATACAGAGTTCAGTTTCCAATTATTTAAATCAGCTGTACCTTTCCCTGGCCACACCCAACTTCTACCAAAATAATCACCCTCCAAGGCATCCAGGCCAGTCTCCTTACTAACATCGACTCTATGCTCACACTACTTCTTGTTCCCCAGATTTGGAAAATTTCCCTCACCAGCCTAAATTCTGGACTTCAAGTCAGAGCATAAATTGTCCCTTACTAAGCAAACCACATTTTCTCAAGCTTTGGTGTCCTGTTTGGGTGGAGTTTCCTCTGTCTGGAATGCCCTTCCCTTAGCCTTCCAAAATTGTACTCACCTGTGGAAGATCAACTCCTCAAAGTTTTCTCAGAGGCTATCTCCCCCAATTCAAAAGTAGTTGCTCTCTTTAACTTTAGTTATCACATTGGATTATAAAAAACTCTCCCTGGAAGTCTTGAGTGCTCAAAGCTGGAACCGCTCTGTCGAGTTTTGAAACCCCAGTACCCACAACAGAACACGGGGACATGAATCCTCTCCTCACTACAACACTAGATTGTAGTTTTGTTTTGTTTGGGGGAAGGGGGGGCGGTGTAAATACAGTACCCACCTTCTCCCCAGAGTCTGGTAACTTCAAGGCGTTTGCAAACTCCCAACAAGCTGTAGCCACTGGAGTAAACCCACGGACTCAACCAAAGGGCATTAAAGACAACGGACTAGGTTTTAGCCATCCTGACTCCTATTATAAGAAAGAGTATATTCTGCATTTGGACCAATACCCTAAAATCCATTCCAAAACGAAAAGCTTCAGAATATACTTTTATGAAGTTATTTAATACTTCAATATTTTTCCAAGTTTTGAGCTTTCCGATTAAATGAAAGGAGTGAGCTCTTTTTAAAGTGTCTTTTCAGCGTTATAATAGAACATGACCTTTCTGAGCAGTAAACCTGGGCACGTATCTCCGGTCCCCATCAATGACTTTCGGGCTGAGGCACAGGAGAGGCTACGTAAACACAGCCGTCGCACCACCTGCCGCATCCAGGGCACAATGCGCGTTAGCGCGGAGTGAGGTCGGGAAAAGGAATACTTCCAAACAGTACCAGAGGCTGCGTCCTAAACTTTTTTTTTTCCTTCAATGAATCCGTTTTCAGTTCACCCTTACACACCAACTTAAAATTTTTTTTGTTGAGCAAGCAGGCACGAGGGAAACCTGACGGAAGAATGAGTCGCTAAAACTTAACGGCCGTTCTCCTTCCCCACCTGAGCTCAAACAACAGCCGGAGCTGACCCGCCGCGCCGCAGTTCCAGGAGCAGGCCGGCTGCGGGCGGCCATGGCGACCCGGCGAGGGCAGGGGCCGCCGCGGTCTTCGCTTCGGGTCGTGGTGACGGGGGCCGTGAGTGGCCAACAGCCCCGAAGCCATCCCCGCGCCCTCCGCCTCCTTCTAGCCAAACCCGGAGCCGTCCCAGCGAGGCCTGGGCCAGGCCACTCGCTGGGGAAAGGGGCGGACCCGCCCCGCCCGGGGAGCCAGGGCCTCTCGGGGCAGACTCCCCTTTGTCCGAGGACTCCAGTGCCCCCAGTTCGCCCTCGCCCGGCCCCGAGGGGCTGCGGCCGAGCGCCTCACCGTGATGTTGCAGTGGAGTGTGAGCGGCGGCTGCGGTGAGTGCGGGCTGCCCGGCGGCGCCGGCGGCGGCACCAGGAACTGGCAGTGCAGTTCGTCCAGCTTCCAGCTGACGATGCGGAATCGCTCGTGGTTCTTGTCGAAGATGGACGCCAAGAACTTCAGCTCGGTCTTGAGCCCTGACACCGACATCTTCCCCTCATCTCCGGCGGGAGGGGTGCGGAAGGGGAGCTGGGCCCGGAGCCGCCGTCACGGCCGCGACCGCCCCGCGGGGCCGGCCCGGGCCGCGCTCTTGCGGCTCCGCCTCTCCCCGCCGCCGCGACCCGCGTCGGAGCGCGGCTGGAAAATGGCGAGGGGCGCGAGGCCTCAGCAGGCAGCTGTGCGGCGCCCGAGCCGCTGCTCCCTTTGTAACCGACCCCACGGGCAGGAGGCGGCGGCCCCGCGGCTTAAAAGGGTAAGAGCGTCGCCGCCCCGCTACCGCCTGGGAAAGGGCTGCCCCCGCCCCGCCCCCATAGCCCCGCGCGCCCCCGTTCCGGCGCGTGCTCGTGGCCAGTGCGCGCGCGCCCGGCCGCCCCCTCCTCGCCGTGACCCAGCCCGCTTCCGCCTATCCCAACTGCTCCGCGACTCGCACCCGCGGACCACAAGATTGGGGCCAGGTGTCTCCAGGGCTCTGCACAAGAGGAGGAGCCGCAGACCCCCGCGCGTCCCCGGCCTGGGGCCAGACACGTGCGCGGCCTATTGCACCGGCCACGTTGGCGCTGCAGCGGAAGCACGCTGGCCGCTGGGGGCTGCTTACAGGCTTGGCCCTCGGTGAACCACTCACTCACCTGACTTTGGTGATAGACCAAGGTGCACGCCGTTTAGTTTCATCTCAACTACTCAAAATTTGATCAGCACCACAACTTCTATAGGCTCAGGTCTAAGGACCTTCTCACTGAATGTGCTGTTCTCTCCATTGCTCTCAGTCCATTTGCCGAAGACGATGATTTGGCCACGGCCAGCAGCTCCCTCCCATTTCCCATGATTTCCTCCTTTCCCTTAATCACCACCTTGAGCTCACTCTGACATTGTATCTTCTTCCCCTTCCCCCATCCCATCTCAAGTCTCTGTCTCTCCAGGAGTTCTTTGCCGTTTCCCAGCTAACTCTCCTGCCCGCCAGAGGGTCTGAACCACCCAATCTAAAATATCCACCCAAACACTATATCACATCACTCTATCCTAATTTATTGCTCTGCACCAATCACTATCTGGTATTTTCCTGTTGATTTTTTCTTTGTCTCTGCCCAACACAAGTGTCTTATTCAGAGCTGTATTTCCAGGATCTAGAAAAAAGACCTGTTACATAACAAAGGCCATCTGAAATCCCCAGTAGTGAGCACAATCCATGGCACATTCTAGGTGCTCCAAAAATAGATGAAGGACTGCAATTCAAAGGAATACAAGATAATTGGGGAGGCATAGTGTGTACAGTAATGTGTACTAGAGGTAGGACCAGCTTCGGAGGTATGTGACCCATGTATTTACACAGGACTTCTAACTTAGAAGGATCCAGTGCTTAATTTAGTGCTCTGCTGCCACCATCTTGAAATTCTTAAATTTCAACAAAGGGCCCTACATTTTTCTTTTACACTGGTCTCAATCAGAGGTACCTAGTCCTCCATTGCCTACATGTCTCCTGCTTCATGATCTACAAGAGGTCTTTGGTCTACTGATCCCCTTAGGTGACAAAATACGGAACACAGGGAGGTGTTAAGTCCACTGAATAAGAAACATTTTTAAAATTTTTTATTTTCATTTACTCCTGAGTGTTATAACATGTTACATTTGCTTCTCAGTCTTCAAAGGGTCACAAACAACCTTTGAGAATCTAATTAAAGCTATAATCCATCTTACCGGGAAAATACTTCTGCATATAAAATTTGCAGTGACTCCAGTATAGACACTGGGATGGGAGAAAAAGTTTCAATCCTGAGCTTTAAGCAAGAAATAATTCAATTCATATGCTGTATCGGCATTAATGCTGGGTTAAACACAGTTGTGACTTGTCATTTTCGTTTTCCTTCAGTCCCCAGTATTTAGGACCCTAACAGATATGGCAGTCATAAACAAGGATCTGAAGTAAAGGGGAACAACCTAGTCACAAATATGACCGAGAAATAAAATGCCCTAAACAAGTTATTTAACCTATCTAAACTTTATTTCACCTCTAAATTGATGGAAGACAATAAAGAGATCCCTAAATTGCAATTTATTTGTATTAGTTATATCTCAGAAATATGTACAGTATTAATTTAACAATCCTTTTTGAGAATCTACAATGTGCTTATGCCCTAATAGAGCTAAAAAGATGTTCCAAATTCAAGAAATTTAATATATAGCATCAAAAAACTTTAGACTGCAAGTAACAGAAAACTATGATTGAAAATTGCTTGAAAAATAAGGAAATGTATTGCTTCACATGATAGGAAGTTCAGAAGCAGAGCAGGCTCCAGGATTGGTTGATTTGAGCCTTTAAAATATCATCAAGAGCCCAGATTCAATTCGGTTTGTCAAGCTGAAAGCAAGCTGGCTGAAACTTTTTTTTTTTTTTTTTTTTTGCAGGTCATATCCAGACTTAATGCAGTGGCAGAAAGGACATATTCTTCCATATGTCCTTCCAAGACATGGGAACTTTTCCAAGAATTCTCCCAGTAGATTTCCCTCGTGTATCGTTGGTCAGAAATGACAAAGCAAACAAGCAAATAGATGCGGTCACTCGTTCGATTTCCAATCATATAGTATACAGTGGATGCTGAGGACTTACCACAGTATCTGATACAGACACATAAATAAAGACAGAACAGATGTGATGAGAGATTCAAACTACTGAACTACTAACTATCATGAGAGAAAGAAATTAATTCCAGATATTAATTGCATAGAAGTATAGCCATGTTCAGAGAATATTCAAGAACCCACTTGATTATGCAGTACAGGAAGGAGCAAAGAGAAAGAGAAAGCTGAGAATTTTTTGACCAGATTTTTGGAGCCCTAACGTACCATGCCAGGGACCATAGTTTCATTTGGTGAGAGTCATCACTTTTCTTTAAATTAATTTATTTATTTGTTCTAATCAAAATGGGGCATGGTTTTTCACTTCTCTGGTTCTACACAAAGTAGGGTCACACCATTTGTGCAATCATACGTGTACCTAGGGTAATCATGTCCATCTCATTCCACTATCTTTCCTATCTCATGCTCCCTCCCTTCACTTCCCTCCCCTTTGACCCATCCAAAGTTCCTCCACTCATCCCATGCTCCCCCCTGCCCCATTATGGATTAGCACCCACTTATCAGAGAAAACATTCAGCCTTTGGTTTTTGGGGATTGGCTTACTTTGCTTAACATAATATTCTGTAAATCCGTCCATTTACCTGCAAATGCCATAAATTTTATTCACTTTTAATGCTGAGTAATATTCCATTGTATATATACATATACCACAGTTTATCCATTAAGAAGTCAATGGATAACTTATGCATCAAGTTATTTTGAGAAAGGACTAGAAAGATGAGGATCAAGAAAAGGCCACGGGCATTAGAATTAGGAGGAGGTCAGTGGTATTTTAGAGAAAATCATTGCAATAGAATGGTGGGCATGGGATCAAAATGATGTGGAAGTGAAGAAATTGTACATAGACTATGTCCTTGAGAAGTTTCAGAATGTGGAGGAGGAGATATGTGTTGAGAGCCACAGCCAAAGGGGCCCCAGCAAACTTCCAGCTGCCAGCAAACTTCCAGTTGCCGACTGATGATCCAGCTGCCAGCAAACTTCCTGCTGCCGGCTGATGATTGGCTCACAGCGGCCCCAGCAAGAATTATTAAATATAATGAAAAGGAAAGGTGAAAGTAAACAAACAGATCTGTTAACCTCCTTTTTTTTTTTTACAAATTAAAACAATTCTTAGCAGTTATTTACCCAATTTAAATTAAAGTATTTAAATCACGTGAATAAAAAAAAATATTTGGATCCATTTTTTCATGAGCGCTCATCATATATGATATATGGACATACGTACATTCAAACATATAACACAAAACACAAGTGTGCACACATAATATAATACATACAACACATTACATAATAATAAAGGCCTTATAACTTTTTACAGGTAAAATCTCTATTGCAATGTTTAAAAACTCTATAGTCAAAAAAAAATAGAACTGATCAGCAAAACATTAACCTAGGTCTGTATGAGCTCAAAAAAAATAAAATAGAACTTCATGATATGGGAAAGGGCAATAATAAAATAGATATTGAAAAAAGCATCCTGGTTCTGTCATAGATGTAAGGATAGCCAAATTGGAGTTTTGGATATCAGCTGTTATGGATTTGAGCTAAATCATCTTCTTTTTGGTCTGTAGAAATCACTTTAGTTAATCTCTCTGGAATCCAAATCGGCTGCTGTTCTCCCTGTGGAAACACACAAACAGGCCCCCGACTCCAGACAATCACTGGGTCAGGATTTTAGTTAATCTCTCTGGAATCCAAATCGGCTGCTGTTCTCCCTGTGGAAACACACAAACAGGCCCCCGACTCCAGACAATCACTGGGTCAGAACCTTGGTTAATCTCTCTGGAATCCAAATCGGCTGCTGTTCTTCCTGTGGAAACACACAAACAGACGCCCGACTCCAGACAATTACTGGGTCAGGACCTTTCCATTGTCCTGTTAGAATATCTTTCCAAAGTACTTTGGGCTTATGTACATTTTTTGGACACATATGCCTTCCTCAGTGGCCCTTGACTAAAGAAAAGATACAAGTAGCCCATGATCTGGTCAAACAACAATTAGCGGAAGGACATATACAACCTTCTGTATCTCCCCATAATACTCCCATTTTTGTCATCAAAAAGAAATCTGGTAAATGGAGATTATTGCAAGATTTAAGAGCCATTAATAATGAAATGGTCATTATGGGACCTGCTCAATCAGGGATTCCTCAATTGTCTGCTTTGCCAAAAACTTGGTATGTTTTAGTTATAGATATTAAAGATTGTTTTTTTTCAATTCCAATTCATCCTGAAGATAGTCCACGTTTTGCATTTACTATCCCTGCACTAAATCATGAAGGTCCTGATCAGAGATATGAATGGAAAGTACTCCCTCAAGGGATGGCTAACAGCCCAACTATGTGTCAAATTTATGTTAACAAAGTAATCCAGCCACTTAGAAATCAAAATCCTGAACTACAAATATTTCATTATATGGATGATGTATTATTAGCACACAAAGCTAAAAACACGTTGCTAGAATGTTATGCCACACTTACAAACTTATTAAAAAATTATAATCTAGAGATAGCAATAGATAAAGTACAATTAAATTTTCCAATTAATTATTTAGGAGTTCTATTATCCTCAACCATGGTCCGTCCACCAAAAATTCAAATACGAGTAGATCAACTCAAATCACTTAATGACTTTCAAAAGTTATTAGGAGACATAAATTGGATAAGGCCTTATCTAGGTATTCCAACAGGAGAATTGGGACCTTTATTTGATATCCTAAAAGGTCCATCAGATCCAAATTCACCCCGAATGTTAACGCCTGAAGCAAGAAAGGCATTAAAAATCATTGAAACATATATGGAAAATATGCATTTGGATAGAATTGATATAAGTTTGCCTTTATTATTTATTATACTACCAACAAAAAATATTCCTACAGGAGTATTTTGGCAAGAAGGTCCATTATTATGGATACATTTATCTTATTCTCCTAACACTATTCTTACTAGGTATCCTGAGGCTGTAGGACAATTAATACTCAAAGGAATAAAAGCAGCAAAGGGAGTGTTTGGAATTTCTCCCAATAAAATTATTACTCCATATACTATGAATCAAATTGATGAATTAGCTAATGAGTTAAATACTTGGGCAATAATCATGTGCAAATCTAATGTTTCATTTGATAACCACTTACCATCTAATCCTTTATTGTCTTTTTGGTCATTGCATCCTGTAATTTTTCCAAAAATGACAAGAAAAACACCTATCATGAATGCTCCAAATATATTCACCGATGGGTCAAATAATGGTACAGCAGCAATAGTTACACCTGATCAAACTTTTACATTTTTAGTACCCAAACAATCAGCTCAAAAGGTAGAGCTTAATGCCGTATTACAAACTTTTGTGATGTTTAAAGATTCGGTATTTAATTTATTTTCTTATAGTCAGTATATAGTTAATGCTATAATATCCCTTGAAGATGCTGGTAGGATTTCCCCTTCTTCTACTGTTTTCTCTTTATTTTCCACTATACAAAGTTTAATCTGGGACAGAAAAGATCCATTCTTTATAGGACATATCAGGGCACATACAGGATTGCCTGGAGCCCTTAGTTTGGGCAATGATTTAGCAGATAAAACTACACATGACATACATATTTTCTCTACACTAGAAGAAGCTATAAATTTTCATAAAAGATTCCAAAAAAGCATTTTAAAGTAACTAAGGAACAAGCTAGACAAATAATAAAACAATGTCAAAATTGTGTGACCTTTTTACCACAAGTTAATCTTGGAGTCAATCCTAGAGGATTGATACCTAACCATATTTGGCAGATGGACGTCACACACTTGCCAGAATTTGGAAAATTAAAATATTTGCATGTTACAGTTGATACTTCTTCTGGATTTTTGATGGGCTCACTTCATGCCGGAGAAAAAACTAAAGATGTTATAGCTCATTGCTTACAAAATTTTGCCACTGTGGGCATTCCAAAACAGTTAAAAACAGATAATGCCCCTGGTTATACGTCTACTTCTTTTAAACAATTTTGTTCATCATTTGGCATTACTCATATAACAGGAATCCCATACAATCCACAGGGACAAGGCATAGTTGAAAGAGCTCATCAAACTATTAAAATGTACTTATTAAAGCAAAAAGACGGAATTGGGAAGGGGTATATATTCCCCAAAGATAAACTTAAAATAACCCTTTTTACTCTAAACTTTTTAAATTTGGATTCATCAGGATTTAGTGCTGCAGAAAGGCATATGTGTCCAAAAAATGTACATAAGCCCAAGGTACTTTGGAAAGATATTCTAACAGGACAATGGAAAGGTCCTGACCCAGTAATTGTCTGGAGTCGGGCGTCTGTTTGTGTGTTTCCACAGGAAGAACAGCAGCCGATTTGGATTCCAGAGAGATTAACCAAGGTTCTGACCCAGTGATTGTCTGGAGTCGGGGGCCTGTTTGTGTGTTTCCACAGGGAGAACAGCAGCCGATTTGGATTCCAGAGAGATTAACTAAAATCCTGACCCAGTGATTGTCTGGAGTCGGGGGTCTGTTTGTGTGTTTCCACAGGGAGAACAGCAGCCGATTTGGATTCCAGAGAGATTAACTAAAATCCTGACCCAGTGATTGTCTGGAGTCGGGGGTCTGTTTGTGTGTTTCCACAGGGAGAACAGCAGCCGATTTGGATTCCAGAGAGATTAACTAAAGCGATTTCTACAGACCAAAAAGAAGATGATTTAGCTCAAATCCATAACAGCTGATATCCAAAACTCCAATTTGGCTATCCTTACATCTGCGACAGAACCAGGATGCTTTTTTCAATATCTATTTTATTATTGCCCTTTCCCATATCATGAAGTTCTATTTTGGTTTTTTTGAGCTCATACAGACCTAGGTTAATGTTTTGCTGATCAGTTCTATTTTTTTTTTTTTGACTATAGAGTTTTTAAACATTGCAATAGAGATTTTACCTGTAAAAAGTTATAAGGCCTTTATTATTATGTAATGTGTTGTATGTATTATATTATGTGTGCACACTTGTGTTTTGTGTTATATGTTTGAATGTACGTATGTCCATATATCATATATGATGAGCGCTCATGAAAAAATGGATCCAAATATTTTTTTTATTCACATGATTTAAATACTTTAATTTAAATTGGGTAAATAACTGCTAAGAATTGTTTTAATTTGTAAAAAAAAAAAAAAAAAAGGAGGTTAACAGATCTGTTTGTTTACTTTCACCTTTCCTTTTCATTATATTTAATAATTCTCTTCAAGACAATGTAAATTGTTAAGAAAATTGTTTTCTTTTAGTGCCTTCTGGAATGTTACATAATTTTTTCTTTAGCCATTATTGCCATAATTTCTATCTTCATCCCTGTGCCGCTGAAGACAAAGATAAAACTAATCTACAGCTTCTGCAATAGCCATCACTGAACTGCTTGCAGAACTTGCCTAGACTATGTGTCACTTGTATGCATTGTGAACTATCTGTTAGTGCATCAACTTGTGGTAGTGTTGGGGTATTTTTGCTGATGATGTCATCAGTGGTACAATTTTTCCAACAAGAGCCATCAATTGGCTTGGTGTATCTTCCTCCTTTCTGCTTGTCATGATCATTCAGCTAAAATTTGGGGGTCAACAGAGGTGAGGCAAAGAACCTCACTCCCCCGCTGGTACAAAGACCTCTCCACAGGTGTGGCTGTATACTGGACCGGTAGTCAATGATGGGTAAGATCCAATTACAGTGGTACCAACCTAAGACAGGAGGCTGACGCCCTGAGGTCAGCTCATCCGAAGACGGGTAAGGACCATATGTAGTATTGGACAACCTAAGGCAGGCATGGTCCCTAAGCCACATGCTTGTTGTTTAAATAGAGAGGGGGAGATGTTGAGAGCCACAGCCAAAGGGGCCCCAGCAAACTTCCAGCTGCCAGCAAACTTCCAGTTGCCAGCAAACTTCCAGCTGCCAGCTGATGATTGGCTCACAGTGGCCCCAGCAACATCTAGCTGATTGGCTCCTCTGCGGTGATGTTCATTGGGCTGTTCCCTGCCCTTCAGACTGCCGGCTGATGATTGGCTCACAGTGGCCCCAGCAACATCTAGCTGATTGGCTCCTCCACGGAGCTGCTCATTGGGGTACTTCTTTGGCTCTGCCCACGCAACCCAGCCAATCAGCCTCAAGAGCAGGAGGATTGTGGGAGGTTGAGAGGCTGGTGTGGGGGTGAGAGGCTTGTGGAAGCCGGTGGTGGCAGTTGGGCTCTGAGGGTTTTTTCCCTGAGGAGCTGTTTTGTTTGGCGTTTGTAGTTCTAAAAATAAAGTTAGTTTCTTTTGACAAGTGGCTCCTGAATTGTGCCCAGCCAGACTGCGGCAGATATGGAACAATGGTTTGCAGTAGTAAACAAAAGGAAATTTTGGTGTTTGGTTTATTTTTATTTTAGGACAGAGGTAGACATACTGTGAAGTAAGCTTCAGGACCCCTTACACAGGCTCCTTCTGAATAAATCTTAACTTTAATTTGGTATTTACAATTTTATATTCTTTTTTAAATTTTTTTAGATGTTGATGGATCTTTATTTCATTCATTTATTTATTTACTTACTTATTTATTTGTATGCCGTGCTGAGAATTGAACCCAGTGTCTCACGCATGCTAAGCAAGCACTCTACCACTGAGCCACAACTCCAGCCCCTGTATTCTTTTTCTTAAAGAGCATTTGCAAGGTTAAGTAAACTTAGTGCCCTACAAATCCTTGATTTACCGCTAAGGAAAGAGCCTTGTATAGACAATAAAAACTGAAGTAAGAAGATAAAGATAAATCCCTCCCTCCACACTGTTGGGTGTGAGGGAGACCTTTCCTTTTAACATCACATAATCCCTTATCCCTCCCTCTCTGAAGGGCATCAAGCTGAAGGGCGCTAAAGTCAAAAGTTTTCTCGACCAATCCGCGCTGGACACAGTGTCCACTTGCCCCTTCCTGAGTCACCCTGCCAATCAGTACCCACCACTTCGCCAAAGCAACCCTTCTTAAACTGAAGCTTGCAGGCTCATGCTGCTGCTCTCTTCCTCTTCTTTTCTTCCCCTTCGGGCAGCCCCCACCCCCAATAAAATCTCTTGGTTGAATTTTATTGAGTCACTCGCCTTTCACACACAGCACTGGGAAGCAAATTAGGGAAGACACAAGGAAATGCTGTGTTAAACTAGAGAATTTAAAGACCTCATATGGAATGAATAACCTTGATTTTAGCAAGACAAAGTAGACAGATAAATACAAAAGCCAAAGGACAAGGGAGTGCCATCAAAATTTATTACAAACCCTGAGCATGGAGTCTCCCATAGAAGTACAAGAAGGCCCATGAGAAGAGGATGGTTAGAGAGTTTGGAAGTCTCCAAGAAGACAGCAAGTTCAGGACGAAAGCAGAAGCCAGTGTCTGTACCCTGGAAGGACTTAAGATTTCTCAAACTTAAACGTGGAAGAATTTCCAGTGATAGCATCTTCCATGCTATTCTGTTCCAACATATCCCCTAAGGATGTGCTCAGATGCCATCTCCTTTATCACACCTTCTCTAGTCCCATAAATTGAATGTAATTGCCTATTTCAAAATTTCCCAGCAGCTGGCCTGTTGTAGCACTTCTTTCATTGTGCCTTGGTTATAACTAGATGTTTTCATATTTGTCTCCTCTGATAGATTATGAAGTTTTCATCTTAATCCTTTCATATCTGCAGCACATGGCCCATGATGATCTCTGAGACATACAAATCAATCAGTCATGTTAAGTGAATATAGCCTACCGGAAGTAAAAACTACGTGATATCCTTGTTAGAAGACTGCAAGCACGTTGCAGGAGAAGTGATCTAGTTGCATGAAAATCTTGAGGAAGCCATGAGAACCTCTCCCTGATACAGTATACACCTATCACATGTGGCCACAGAGACCCAGACAACCACAGAGCTACTGGGTAGACATAGGAAACTTAGCCCATCCATGCTGAGACCAGCAAGTGACTCATTATTCTACTGCAGCCAACTCAGCCAGAAAGTTAGATAAAACTTTCACAAGTTCAGACTCTTGACTTATAATAAAACTCCTAACTGTGATTTTAGTTTTAGTTAGTGATGCCTATCATTTTTTTCTTGCCCATATGATAAGGGGCTTCCAACCCAATGTAGAACACCTCAAAATTGTATGAATTCGAGGTAAATCTGCAAATGATCTACCAGGAGAACTTTCTGCACTGAGGGAAAAGTTCTATACCTGCCACTGTGTGGTGGCCACTATATTGGATAACACAGCCCCAGATAATTCTATGATAACACAGATAGTTCAGTACTTTTAAAAACATGTCTATCCTTCCTTATCCTTTGAAAGTAGTGACTATGTGTTACTAAGTATTATTTCTTGAGTACCTGACACAAACTCAGTGCTTAATAAATGCTTATTAAATGAATAACAAAAAAATCAAATTTCACATTTTCCCTGAACTTAAGTTTCTAAAGAAGGAGTGCACTAAGATTTTCTAGCTCAAAAAAATTTTTTTCATATAGTTAGCAATATTTACTCATTCAACACATTTTTATTGAGTACCTCCTACATATCAAATTACTTCATCTTTGTAGTCACTTTAGTAAATTCTCATTATGCCTCCTAAATAACTAAATTTCAGAAAAGGGAAATAATTTGATCAAGATTTGACCAAGATTTACACAGAAATAACTGACAAAGTCAGAATTTGAACCCAATTCTGTCTGTTTGCACTACACTGCTGCTTCTATATAAATTACAAATACCATAAAAAGGCAAATATCATAGATAAATATAAATAGCAAATAAACTAGCATTGAATGACCAGGGTGGCATAAGAACTTCACTTGATTGGAATATATATCTTCTTCCTATGCGTTCTGTGTTCTACAAATAGACTCTTGGTTGCTGAGCAAGAGATGCCAGCTCCTTCAGGAAGACCATTCAGGCTATTAAAAAAGGAGGGCTGCTTCTCAAGAGAGGCTGATCACTGCAGTGGGAGATCCTCCTGACCTGCAAAACACTGAAGAAAGTGGGGAAGAGGGCAATCAGACTGGAGTCCTACTATAATAAGTCATTAGGAAACTTTTAAAATTCTAAATAATAAACATTTTTAATAATAATCCCCCCTTCCCAGCATATGAAAACCTCAAGTAAAAAGATTTCTTCCTCATTCCTTCCACAGTGACTTTAATGAAAAATGTTCTCTCCGAACATTTAAGATTAATAAATGAAAACATTCAGATCTTTCTGGATCTAAATTTAACATACCTTGGACCTCATAATTTCAAATGTAAGCATTTATCCTAAAGAACTAACTAAGCCTGTATCTCAAGATGTAGTTACCAAAAGTAAAGGGCAGTAAAAAACAGTTATGAAGCAACTGGGAAATTTTAAATGTTAAGTAATTTCTGATAATACAGAATTACTGTTTAGCTTTTCTTTTTTCCTTCAGTACTGGGGATCAAATCCAAGATCTCAGGCATGCTAGGCAAGTGCTTTACCACTGAGCCACATCCCTACATTCCCAGTCCTATTTGATAAAAATTTTAGGTGTGCTAATAATATTATATTTTCAAATAAGATTCCTATTATATTTTCAAATAAGAGTCCTTCTCTTTTGAAAATATTGATGTATTTATTGATGAATTTAAAAACAAAGATTTGGTTTGTTTTTAAATCTCCCAGCACATATATATATATATGCTGTAGATGGACACAATACCTTTATTTTATTTATTTATTTTTATGTAGTGCTGAGGATCGAACTCAGTGCCTCACGTGTGAGAGGCAGGTGTTCTACCACTGAGCTATAACCCCAGCCCCTATCCCAGCTCTTTTTGTAACCATAAAAGACAAGAAAGGATCTAGAATTTTAAAATTTTAGCATGTCCATATGATAGAGTAACATGGAACCATTAAATGAGTTTGTGTCTATATCTGAAAGGATGCACCAAAATGGTAACAGTAGTCATTTCCTGATAGCGACTTTTCAGGTGAATTTTTTTTTTTTCCAGTACTGGCAGTGGAACCTGAGGCTTTGTGCATGCTAGGTGAGTGTTCTACCACTGAGCTACATTCCCAACTCTTTTCAGGAAATTTCAATTTTCTATCTGCTTATTTTTCTTTTCCTGAAATATTGGTTTTGATCATATACATGCCATTAACAAATAAATAATTTTAAATTGGTTTCTGGGAATTTAAGATAGAAAGAGGTAAGTCACAAAAGAATATGTATTTTTTAACTCAGCAGTGTTTAACCACTGAACCCTATCCCCAGCCCTTTTTATTTATTATTTTGAGACAGGGTCTCACTAAGTTGCTTAGGACTTCGATTAATTTCTGAGGCTATCTCTGAGGCTATCTTTGAACTCACAATCCTCCTGCCTCAGCCTCTGGAACCTCTGGGATTACTGGCTTGTGCCACCACGCCCAAGCACCACAAAAGAATTTTGCAAAGAAATTTTCAAGGGCCAATACATACTTGACTGTTGGATTTTGTTTATTTGTTTGTTTAATCACAAAAAGATCCCTGAAATAGGTGCAGCTCAGAGATTGAATTACAAATACATGACTTCAAGTGCCCAGCAACAGCCAATTCAATTTACCCTTCAGAAGTTTTATTCCTCATTGAAGGAATTCCTTCTCCCAAGATCAAGATCAAGATAAGTAAGGGTCTTGCTGCTTTGGGTTCAGGATAGAGGTTTACACAGGCATCTTCTCCCCTGGCTTGCTTCTTGTAGTATCTTTCATTTAACCTGAGGTCCTTCTCAGTAGAGAATGAATCAACACTGCCCTGTCCATACTCCAGGTTTCAAGGGGTGCTACTTCCAGGACGAATTTACAGAAACACAGACTTGATTCCATGTTTGGGGTTTGCCAAAATCAATTAATGCAGTATAGGAATTTGAATAGCCTGGAATCATCTCCCTAGTTACAATTAAGTCTCATCTTGCAAGATATGAAAAATTAAGTAGTAACAAGCACAGTTCTTCAGGCCTGACAGAACAAGGGAAAGACAACCTGGCTCACTCAAGACAGGGATATTTTTAACATTTCCAAACATGCTGTTTCTGCTAAAAGCCTTGGACTCTACTCAGAGAAGATGAAAACAAAACCCAAAAGGAGATTGTGTTTGCAATAGAAAACCAGAGGCATGGTCAGGGACTGGGGGCTAATCTGTCTCCTTTGTCACTCTCCAGGGAACATGTGACCCACTGACATCCTCTAATTGAGCCTTGGTTTCTTTGTGTGTCAAGAGGTGTGTTGGACAAGGTCCATTTTTTCATCATTCAAACACTTGCTTACTTTCACCAATGTGCAAGGCAGTTTGTTGGCTCTAAAGGGAATAAGGATCTAGGAGCTTATAGGCCTGAGGACAGAAAAACAATGAACACTGCAAAAGACCAGAGAATGAGAGGGGAGGGTGGTAAACAGTGCTTCTTGGAATAGAGGGGTAAAGGGTAGCAGAAAGAGAAAGACTTTGTCTCAACTGAGCAACTGATTAGTCCTCTGCTTTCTAAATATAAAATTATGTTATTTAGTTTCCTACTGGATTTCCAGGAATCTCAGATCTGGTCTTAGTCTGGGCTCTTCCAGAAGTAAACTATGTTAGCTTCTCGTTGCTGTGATCAAAACACCCCACAGGAAGAATTTAGAGGAGGAAAGATTTATTTTGGTTCAGGGTTTCGGAAGACTCAGTCCATGGTCAGTCAGCTCCAAAGCAGAAATATCATGGCTGAAGGGCATGGTGAAGGAAAGCCTTAGCTCATAGAAACTGGGAAGCAGCAGGGTGGGCGGAACCAAGAGTAAATATCATCCCCAAGGGCACACCCCCAGTGACCTACTTCTTTTGCCAAGCCCTACCTGCACACAGTTACCTCCCTGTAACACAGTCACTCAAATTATTAATCCATCAAATGAATTAATCCACTGATGAGATTACAGCCCTCACAATTCAATCATTTCACCTCTGAACCTTGGTGAATTGGGGATCATGCTTTCAACACATGCGCTTTTGTGGGGACATTCTAGATCCAAACCATAATATAAACTCTGAAGCAAGAATTCCAGTACAAGTACTTTGTATTGGAGGTGATCTCAGGAAGCACTAATAGAGGATTGGGGAAATGAAGCAGGGAAGGAAAACAGGTTTCTATGCATGCAGCTCATTCCTTCTGGGGAACTCTGGGAACATTCTAGAATGTCTTGAGGTTATCCCAATTATGGAGAAGAAAGCCGATATGTTTATTCACCAACTACCCATTCAGTATGCATTACAGGCTGCTTCTGGGGCATTCACTGGCACACCCAGATTGCATTGCCCATGGCCAACACACTCCCATGATAGAGGGCTACAATAGCAGCCAAATCTCTGACTCTTAGTTTTGGATATTTATGTTCTCTCTGTAATTCCTCCTAATTCCATCCACTGTTCCTTTTTATTATAAGGGTTTTCATTAGATATGTGGCCATCTAACTAGACTACCTCTTCCAACTTCTCTTGCAGGTAACTGTGGCAGAGTAGCTAAGATATGGACAATGGAGTATATCTGGAAGAGATGTACACAACTTTCAAAGGATGAGACATGCACTTTAGCATATACTCCCCCAACCTCATTTGCTGCTTCCTTCCAGTGAAGACCAGAGACCAGAGCTGCTGACCTGGACTCAGTGATGGAAACCATGTGTTGACAGAAAAAAGCCACCATTCCTTCCCTTGAATGCATTTCCTGACTGTTATGCAACAGGAGGAGGCCAGGTTTGGGGAAAATGATGTTCAGGTAAGTATGGAGAAGATACAACTATTTGAGAAAGTAAGGCAGAAAAACAATCTGTTTTCTAATTTAAATACTAGAGTTTGGGCTCTCTTTGTTATATCAGCTTAGCCTGTACTCTAACTAATATACTCCATTTCTCTCAGGACTATTTATTTTTCTTTTTAGCTTTATCTTATTACTCTTATTGGATTTTGTCTTTTAGCACAACTTCTTAACATCCTTCTTGGAAATAGGCAAGTAATTTTAAAAACTAAGAACAACTAAACCCCTGTTATTGATATTTGCCATATTCATGGCTGCCAATCATAAAGTCAGACATTAGTGAAAGCAATGAAAACAGGTTTTATTCAGTAACTACTGACAGTAAGAGAAAGAGTTGAGCTCCAGTCCAATTTGTGCAGAGGTGACGAGGCATTTCAAAGAGAGAATAAGGGAACAAGGAGGGGAAAAAACAGGATCCAAAGTGAAAAATTGCCAAGGATTGTGTAAATGTGATCAGGTCAGCTGTGTCTGCTAGCTGGTAATTATCATAGTTAGGATTCTATCCTCCCACCAAGACTGGGAGACAGAGGTCCTGTCCTTTCTGATTATATTTCAAAGAAATGGCTTTCAGATCTTTGAGCAAAACACTCCTGAGTTATAGGAGGTTCCTGTATATCTCAAAGAGACAGAGAAAGTATTCATAACTGTAAGACCTTTTTAGTAAATGCTCTAAGAAAGGGAAATCAGAGGCCTCTTTCAGGTGTTGACTAGAACAAATAGCATTTTTTTTCTTTTTTGATAGCCTTGAGCCAGACAGAAACTCAAATAGGATTGGGTTATTTTAGGGATACCACCTTAGAATACTAGAAGTTATGTTAAGCTTTGGTCAAGCCCCTTAGGGCAGGGCTGTGAATGGACTGTTTGTGCCAAGAGTTTCTGCAGTTCTCAGCTTCACACTGTGAATCCCACCTACCCAGGGTAAGAACTCACATTTCCAGGCTCTGTACATCTTGTTGTCAGGTATTTGGCCAAGTTTCTACTCTATTTCTGAGGGTGTAAGTGAGCAACAGAAGGAGGCCAGGCTCAGGGAAAATGACTTCAGGTAAGCACGCAGTTGAAGACAAAGGTATTTGAGAGAGTGTGGCAGGCCAGGTCTGAGAGTTTATAAGTTCTGCAAATGGAATTACTTGCTCTCCTGGAACAAAGTGCCACCACTTCGAGAAAGTGAGGCAGAAAAACAATCTGTTTCCTAATTTAAATACTAGAGTTTGGGCTCTCTTTGTTATATCAATGAAATGAAGTCCTGCTGTTGGGCAATGCAGACAGGAACAGTAAGCAAGAATTGGAAAAGAAGCTGGGTGCACTTGTTCACACCTGTAATCCCAGCGGCTCAGGAGGCTGAGGCAGGAGGATCACAAGTTCAAAGCCAGCCTCAGCAATGGTGAGGCACTAAGCAACTCAGTAAGACCCTGTCTCTAAATAAAATACAAAAAAGGCTGAGAATGTGGTTCAGTGGTTGAGTGCCCCTGAGTTCAATCCCCAGTACCTAAAAAAAAAAAAGAAGAAGAAGAAGAAGAAGAATTGGAAAAGAAGAATCCTTCTGTTTTCTCCAGTCTTTCAGTCATCTTCTAGCATTCCCTGATGTTTCAGAGGCAAAGCAGAAACATGGTCTGTAGCTCAGCACCCCAAACTGAGCATACAGAATAGTTTTGAAACTGACAAATAATATCATAAGAGCCAGCATCTATCTTAAAAATTAAAATGTTGGCCGGGTGTGGCGGCACATGCCTGTAATCTCAATGGTTTGGGAGGCTGAGGAAGGAGCATCAAGAGTTCAAAGCCAGCCTCAGCAACTTAGTGAGACCCTGTCTCTAAATAAAATATAAAAAAGGGTGGGCATCGGGGCTGGGGTTGTGGCTTGGTGGTAAAGTGCTCGCCTTGCATGTGTGCAGCCCTGGATTCAATCCTCAGCACCACATAAAAATAAATAAATAAAATGAAGGTATTGTGTCCAACTACAACTAAAAAAAAAGGGTTGGGAATGTGGCCCAGTGAGTGGTTAAGCACCCTGGGGTTCAATCCTGAGTACCAAAAATAAAAATATATTGTTCTTAGGTGTACATCATTTGTCACTATAAAGCAAACTAGATTAATTCCTTCATTGATCTCTTCTTGGCCCAATCTCTCTTCCTAAATGAGATCCTTCATTCTCATGGCTTCAGCTACTATCTGACATGACCCCCAAATTTCTATTTCCAAGGCACTTCTTTTCTGTACTACAGATTTGAGTATCCAACTGCCTTCCCTGGAGCTTGTCCCCTTTGTCTCCCAGACCCCTCAAAATAACATGCCCAAACTGTTGATCTCTCCCCAGGGCCTGCTCCTCTGGCTTTGGGAATATACCACCATTTCTCCCATCTCATGCCAACACACTGAGAATTCTGCTTAATATCTCCCCCTTCCACATTTTTCACATTTAATAAGTACCTACTTACCTTCTAAGTGTCTGTGCTATCCTCTTCTTTTTCCTCATCACTAGCCCTACCCTAAGCCCTCTTCCTCTTTCACCTGAGCAGTTGCAATGGCCTAAGGAACTCACTGCATCAACTCTGGCTCCTGGCCAGCGCAGTTCTCTCATTGAACTTTCATTTGTTTATTGTTTGTTTAATTAATTTTTGCTGTGCTGGGCATTGAACCCAAGGCTTTCAGTGCTAGTCAAGCACTCTACCACTGAGCTGTATCTCTATCTCTTCTCAGTGAGCTTCTAAAAATCTGGTCCATAGCACTTCTGTGTTTAAAACCCTCAAGTGGGGGCTGGGGTTGTGGCTCAGAGGTAGAGCGCTCGCCTAGCATGCATGAGGCACTGGGTTCCATCCTCAGCACCGCATAAAAATAAAATAAAGTTATTGTGTTCATCTATAATTAAAAGATATTTAAAAAAAAAAAAACCCTGAGTGTTTTCCCACTACTTTTCAGATAAAGTCCAGAATCTTACCATGGCTTGCTTGTACAAGCTCTAAATGGCCTCTATCTTCCCACCCCATTTTATATCCCATATCTATGTATACTAGGCCAAGCCATTATTTGTTTAGTCTTCAGTTATTTCAAAGCCCCATCTCTTTCCTGCCTTGGAATCTTTATGCATGTCTGTCTCTCTACCTCTGTTTCTCTTTCCAACTCCCAGGTCTTTTACCTCAGTATTTTCTCCTCATTCCTCAAGTCTCAGCTTACATGTCTCTTAAATGTCTCAGGGAGTCTTCCTGGATCTCACCACCATCACTGTCACCTAGGCTAGGCAGTACACTCAAATATCACTAGCACCCCCTCTAATTCTTAGCATTTGTCACATTTGTCATTGTCTGTTGTATCATTATTTGTTTAGTCCTTTTATTAAACTTAAGCTCCATGAGGACAACAACTGTCCTGATCAGCACCATAGAGACATCACAGAACAGTAGAAATCACACAGGACTAGTAGCCACAAGACCTGGATCCTAACCCTAGTTTTATCATTTCCTGGCTAATCTTCAGCAATAATTAAAGCAATAATTGAGCTTTAGTGTCCTAGTCTTTAACACAAAGGGATAATGGTCTCTCAGATTTCTTGTTTCCAACACCCAGGGAGTATTCTTTTCTAGTGATGACCCCGGGGGGCCACATGAAAGGGTGACTCTGTGTAGACTCCTATTCTAGAAGGGAAGAGCAATACCATCCTTTGGCTTTCCAATTAACCTTTCTCTGTTCCTCCCAGTCTCATCACTTTTGGTTTGATTACAAAATAAATATTCCTGTCATTTCCACCAAACTAACAGTTGACTGATCTGTTTGAGAGATTAAGACATAATAGAAATTAAGGAGTGTCAAAAGTTCAGCAAAGACAGGAAGCTGGTTCTCTGAAACAGCTTCTCTTGTAGGGCTTGAGAATTATGGAGCCAATTTCATGTAAGACTGTGGATGTTTTTTTACCACCCACTCTCCCAGATTCTTCTGTTGAGGTACAGACTGTTCAGGTAGGAGCAAGGAATGGTGCTCAGGGTAGACTAAGCTGACACAAACCCCCATTCATTCTCAGCAGGCCCTGGGATGGGTTGGGGCCCGCTTGTCTGTGGGTGTGTCAGGCATTCTGGGAATTCATGTCAGACAAAATTACTCCTCTACAACAGGAAGGGCTGAATCACAAGACACTAACAGGTTTTCCGGTTTCTCCACCCTCCTCGCTCAAACTTTTCTTTCCCTGCTCCCCAACCCACTCAGGAGAACTGTGCCCCACCTATGGGAGTGATGTCTAGCTTCAGCCAAAAAGAGCTAGTTTATAGTACCTACTATCCCATCCTGGCCCCCCAGCCACATCCTGCTCTCAGCCACAGACCAGGCAGGCATCTTGGGGTCTTAGCCTTTCAGAGGCAGCACAAAGACATCCAAAAGAACTGAAGAAGCATTTACTCGCAGAGGTCTCATGGCCCCTTTGAATTACCATATTATCTATCCACACTATGACAGCAAGATTCTCCTCTTTTATTCAGGAGGCTAAGGAGGAAACAAAGATCACCATGCAAACAAAAATATCACATTCCCACAAAATCTGAGACACATTAGGCTTTCTCAGAGAATCATACTTACTTGGTTACCTTTCTAAGATGGAGTGACCTGCTGGCTTGCTCAGCTAGGGCAGATCAGCTGCCAAAGATGGTGTGTATTGACCAAGAGTATTTGACTTGAGGGGTTGAAAGCTGGTCCATGTTCCATGCTTCAAGCCACATGTTTTAGAAGGCTACATCTTTCAGAAACTACACCTTCTTTAAATTTTCATACAAGCTAGTAGGAGTTCTGGCCTAGGACTCCAGATCAGCAGGAGATGATGACCATCACAGGAAGAGGACCATGTTCATGTTGTGCCTTTGGTTTTCTTTTCTGAACCTCCTGCAAAACACTATTTTATTTCTTCAAAACAGTGTCTGATCATTTCTTTAGTAAACACATATCCATCTTTTGTGTGCTTAGTAGAGTGTTACCTTAGGCAGCGGGATCAGAAAACATTTCCAAGAGAAAATAGATGGCAATCTTAGATTAAGATAACCCAAGAAGGAGATTTATTAAAAATACAAAATGGCAATTTATAAAGGTGCCGAAGTACCATAAGGAATAGCACAGTAATCTAGAACTAGTTGCAGCCAAACTATTACCATGACTAGGCTCCAAGAGAGGAGAGGAGGAAGGGAACACTGGATTTTAGAACAGAGAGAATCAGGTAGAGAAGTGTTTACCTAAGTGTGATTCACAGATCTTTGGAGGTCTGTGAATGGTCACCTGTCTATGATGAGATATGGATGGCAATCCAAACTAAATGTTTAGAAAATTTTAATAGCAATTAGTCATTGTCATAATGTCAAAGTATGAGATCACATCAGCAAATGTAGTTTGGAGTTTTGTATAGAAATATATTCTGCTAACACAGCTGAAATGACCAGCAAATGTTCTAGGCTCCTTATTGTGATTAAGAAGCTCTGTGCCAGAATGTAAGTTGACATGCTATTTCCTTCATTGAAAAAGTTGCCTCCCTACGGCACCCTCCATAAATAAACAAACAGGCTTTTGGTGTGCTAAGTGACATGGTAAAAAGTCTTAACTCCATCAAGACTAGCTAATGTGTTCAATCTGAGATTATTTCTTTATTATGTGATGATATGGAAAGCTGATCATAAACAACTGTGATTGTGTGCCATGGTATGATGGTTACCTGAGGAGAAAGTTCTGTCAAGAAGATTTGAACGATAGAATGAATTCTTAGTGTTTCATTTGGTCCCAACCTTTTCAGATTGTGAATTAGACAGCCCGACTCGCCTTTTTGTTTGACAGATTGAGTATTCTTTAAAATATTTTTTGTAGTCGTAGATGGACAGAATGCCTTTTTTTAATTTTTATTTTAGTTGTTCAAAACATTGCATAGTTCTTGAAATATCATATTTCATACATTTGATTCAATGCCTTTGTTTTATTTGTTAATTTTTATATGGTGCTGAGGATCGAACCCAGTGCCTCATGCATGCTAGGCAAGCAGCTTTGCCACTGAGCTACAGCCCCAGCCCTAGGTTGAGCATTTTAATGATCTGAATTCTTGCATACAAGGAAAGAATACAAACTTGAAAGAACAGAGCTCTGAAAATTTGGGATAGCATGTTCTATTAGTTCACAGTTATCAGTGAAGTTGGTGATAATTCTGGTATTGCACATCTGTGAAAAGTTAACACCAAACATTTTATGAATTTGATAGGATATATTCAGCTTTGTTTTTCATCAAAAGACAGTTCACACTTAGGAATGAATGGATCCAGAACTATAACTTTATAGAAAAAACTGTTCATGCTGGCCGGGTACAGTGGCAGATGCCTGTAATTCCAGCAACTCAGGAGGCTGAGGCAGGAGGAGCATGAGTTCAAAGCCAGCCTCAGCAAAAAGTGAGATGCTAAGCAACTGAGTGAGATCTTGTCTCTAAATAAAATACAAAATAGGGCTGGGATATGGCTCAGTGATTGAGTTCAATCCCAGGTACAAAAAAAATGATAATAATAAAGGAACCTGTTCATACTGGCTACTGATAAAAGATTAGAGATAAATTTTGAAAATAGCATCATTCGGCTTTTTTACTTTGAATAGAAGTATAAAAGGAATAGTCTTAGACTGCTGAAATTACCTGTCGACATACTTTTAAAAATTTTTTTAAAATTTTTTGTAGTTGTACACAATAACTTTATTTTATTTATATATTTTTATGTGGTGCTGAGGATTGAACCCAGGGCCTTGCATGTGCGAGGCGAGTGCTCTACCGCTGAGCCATAACCCCAGCCCCCTACATACTTTTTTAAAGACTGATTTTTCTACTTTAAGTATAATCTTTAAAAATGTTAACACAGTTTACATACATATCACGTCCTTTGTATATGAATGTTGTCAATCCAAACTAGATTGATAAATCAACCATCAAAAAGCAAACTGTCACATTATAAAGCTAAAATATTGATATATACATTGTTCCTTCAAAGGATGGGCAGGTATTTAATATGAGTAATTATATAGCCATTTTGGGGGGTTTAGATATGATTGTAGGACAAGAAATTGTGCAGATAGCAGTAATTCTCTAAAGCAGTCACGTGTATGCAGATTTTCATCGAGCATAATGTAAAATGCTTTTGTAATCGTATTCTTTTCCCCCAGATTATACTTCTTCTGATTACATATTTTAATATAACTTTATGCCTAGTAATAAAAATATGGCCAAATATTTTGCAAATCATTTCTTTTTTTATTTTTCTCGTAATTTTTAAATAATTTGTGTTTCACTTTATTTTATAAAAGTGTATTTTGCACTTGATAGGAAGTAAAATAAAACAAACTGGTTCTCTAGCCCAGGTGGAGGAGTCAGTCATAGAAGAGGAGCCTTGGATGTCAGTGAGGACATAGCCAGCCCAGGCCATTGCCCAGGAAGGGCCAGAGAACAGATGCAGACTGCCTGGCTCCTGTCTCTGCTGGAGCACTCCTGTCATCCTCAGCCTAGCAAGCAGAGGGCCCAGGAAACCTACTGAATAGTCCTTGCAGGTCAGCCTCCAGGACAGAGGGGAGGAAGGAGGATGAAGGATAGGAGAAAGCACATCTGAGATGGCACAGAGATTAAAGATAAAAGCCACAGTTTGTGTTCCAAGGTCCCATTGTTTTGTGAGCTAATAGATAACCAGGCAATCTGGAGGTAGTGTAATCAGAGCCAGGACAGAAGGACAACCGGGGTGCTATGGGTATATATACCTAAACCAGGGCCCATCTAACTCAGCCTGGGCATTCAGGACAAGGGGTAGGCAGAGATGAAGTGACTACCTAGGGAACATGATGTCTAAGCTGAGGAATGAAGAAAGATAGCAGTGAGCCAGGAGACAGGCTGGCAGTGGGTGGGAGCAAGGAACAGAGGGAACAGCCAACAGAGAAGCTGAATGACATGAACACAGAAGGCAAGCGGGTGAGGCAGGACAGGAAGGTCTGGTCAGATCATGAGGCATCTACCTTACTCTCGGGTACAGAATTTGACTTTATCCTGAAATAAACCAGGACTTAGACTACAGAAGGAATAACTGAGAAGGTCTTGCTTAAAAAAAAAAAAAAAGGCAGGAAAAATCAGGAAGCAGCGAAGTCTGTATTCAGGGAGGAACAAAGATGATGGTAGTGACAGGGGAGGCTTGGAGCTGGCTAACTGGGTGCCACTCCCTGCTCTAAGCTCTTAACATGCATTAATTCATTTGCTCCCAATGCCTCTCCAGAAGGAATGTTGTGATTGTTCCCACTTTACAGATGAACAGATTGAGATATTGAGAGGCTGGGTAATAACCTAAGCTCACACAGTAAAAAGAGCTGGGATCTGAACCTAGGCAGCCTGGCTCTAGCATCTGTGCTCTTAGCCACAAGCAAGCAAGAGCAGAGAGCCTGGGGTGTGGAGGAAGAGAAGCTGATGTTGGCCTTCTTGACTGTTTTCTCCACGGAGAGCCCAGTGAACCCTAAAGCTGCAGCTACTCCTTCTTCCAAACTGGCTGTTCCTCAGTGCCTGATTTGTCTTTGCCCTGGACCTCAGGTGCCCAAACCTATCATGTGTTGGATGAATTTTTCTCATTTTCACCTTATATCTTGAGTCACACTATAAAGGCAAGATCACAAGAGATGGGACAGGTCCTGCTCAGGTCACTGAATGCATGGTTTCCCTATGAGCAACAAGCTGCCTTCTTCCAGTGGTTCCCTTTCTTTTTGCGTAAACTGATTCAAATTTGCTACCTTTGTAGATTGATAACACTCCCTCCCATTATAGATTGTTTTATTATTGGGCCCTGACTCTGGGCATTTGCTTTTCCAGTTGATCTGCATTGCTTATGAAGTGATTTGTCATCTATTAATCCAGGGCAGCTACTGAGTTCCTGTAGGTGGCACAAACACAAGCAAGCAACTGTGTGTGTGTGTGTGTGTGTGTGTGTGTGTGTGTGTGTGTGTCCCAAGGGAACAGGACACTGCTGAGTTCAGGCTGATTATTAGCTCATCATCTGCCAGCAAAACACATTCACAAGAAAGCAATGTGCTGTTTTGTCTCTTGCATTGACGTCATGGAGCTCACGTTTTATATTTTTCAGAGTTCATTAGTTTTTATTTGTTCTCAGTTAAGATCTTGCCCAATGGATTGTGAAGTATAATATCCCTAAACTCAAAGTCAACTTAAGCTGTAGTTGAAATAAGTGACTCTAGATATTAAGGACACAGGATCCTGGAGCTAGACTGCCTGTGTTCAAATCTGGGCTTGGCCACATGCTAGTTGTAAAAACACTTAACAACTTAAAATCTCAGTTTTTTGAAATGAAAAATAGAAATTATTAAATGAGGCTGTCTACATGAAAAATTTCAGCACACTGTTTGGCTTGGGGAAGTCCTCAACCATTATTATCTGATGATTATCACTCTGACTACACGTGCATTAATGAGGCAGGAGAGTGCTTCAGGACAACTGAATGTCCTCATTTCCTCATCAGGAGAGATGCATGTGTGTGCATGCTCCTATTTTCTCATTTTTGCGTCAGGAGAAGTTCATGTGTGTGCATGCTCAAAGTTCTTAGTCTAGCAAGGCTCTTGAACTCAGAGGCCACGAACTGTGCAGTTTACAGTACAGTCATCACTTCTACTGGTCAATGAAGTTGAAATAATGCACCCCCCTTTGTTTTTTTGAGCACCAACCAGTTCCCTAGAGCTGTCTGTGTCAAGGGCATGCTTCAGTGAGCAATCCAACGTGGGAAAATGAGGAATGGCAACATGGAGATAAGGGAAATAAACACTGAGGATAGAGATCACCAAAAGTCTGGAAAAGGAATTGGGGTACAGTATTGAGTTAAGACAAAGTTGGCCATCTTCTAGTCCTACAAACGGCTCCAGGCCCCAGATGCTAAAGGACTACCAGAAGCTCTAGGCTGTCTATGGAAGAGGAGCAGAGGGTGACATCTGGTTGGGAGAAGGGACAGGAGACATGGCTTGAGCCTGCCTTTACACACTGAGTCCCTGAGTATCTATGTGATGAGGAGATTATACCCTCATTAGGAGACTTCCAATCAGAACTCTACTCAAATATCCCCTGCTGCTCAGGTTTTCTGTACTGAAAATGATGGATTAACTAGTTGGAGACCCAGGAAGACCCTCACTGTGGTGCCTACTAGGCCAGGTGTTGCCGAACTTGGCCTGTGACTGAAGGCAATACCACTGGCCCTAAAGCACCTTTATATCCATGGAAAAGCTTTATATCCATGGACATACCATGGCCCACAGAAAAATATGTGCAGGGTTCTTTTGATTGAAACATGGTCCTAGCAGTTGTTTTATAACTATATGTTTGTAAGGGGTGCCAAGAGCTTAGTGCTACCCCAACCCCAAGTGAAAGGGTTGCTAGTTTTGTTTGTCTTATTAAAAAAAAAGATCTGTTATTTTAAAAATATATGGAAAAAGATTTATTGGAAGGGAGCTGGCTTGAGCCCTCAAAGATTTCTCTTTTAGTGGAGCACCAGATTCAGGATCCTGGCTTAGCCACTCAGCTGTGTGGGCTTTGAAAATTAGCTTAACTATGCAGAGCTGTGGCTTCTTCACCTATAAATGAAGGTGATGACATCACTAATGTGAGGAGCACCTACCACTAGGCACTCTTGTACAGAGATGATGAAGGGCAAATGAAAAGGTACTTTTGACGTGCACATTATGTCATCAGGCACATGCTAGGTTCTTGATAAATGGTACCTCCAATAAACTTTACAGTGTTTGGGGTGAGAGTATCTCTTAGATTCAACCAGTAGCAGAAAGCATTTGAAAAAAAAAAAACTATCTTTTATGATGGCTACTTCTTGCAGGTGCGAACATCTCCCTATCTATACCCCCAGAGATCCTGAGAATTTCTCAGAGGGGTCCCTCATCTTCTCTACTCTCATTTTGGGCTGTAGAAGTTGCCTTAAGGCTGAGCAGGAGTGTCACCACAGCCCTGATTGCTGCAAGAATCCCTTCTTCCCCCAGGCTAACCACAGGAAAGCCACTTGCATCATATGACTACAGGAAATCAAAGGGAATGAAAACTGCTAACATTGAACCATAATGTAGTCAACAACTCTCTAGTTGGTAGGCAACAGGTTTTTGCTGTTGCTCACAGATCTGTTCATAACACTCTTTGTGCACATCTCCAGTTTTAGATAGGTAAGAATTTCTCTTGATTGCAGAATGGAATTGCTGGATTGTGAGGTATGTAGATATTCAACCACCTCAGACTCAGCCAAACTGTTTACTAACGTGGCCATACCAACTTACATTCCTAGCAGCAGTTCATAAGTGACCTCAGGATTTATGTCCTTGAGTAGTATCATGCAGCAGTTAAAAAGACTAAATACTAGCTATAAACAATAAAGATGAATCTTGGAAATATAATATTAAGAGAAAAAAGGAAATGCAGAAGGATACATACAGCATACTTTATATAACTTGGAAACAGCTGAGAAGAAATTACATAAACAGAATAAACTATCAAAAGAACTCAAGGAAGAGAGAAAGTTGCACACACATGTTCATAGCAGAAATATTCAAAATAACCAAAAGGTTGAAGTAACCCAAGTGTCCATAGATGCATGTATGGATAAAAAATGTGATATAGTTATACAATAAGATATTATTCATCCATAAAAAGCAAAGAAATGCTGACACACGCTACCACATGGATGGATCTTGAAGATTTTATGCTAAATGAAATAAACCAGTCACAGAAAGACACATCCTATATGATTTCTCCTTATCAGAAATAACAACAACAGTCAAATTTAGAGAACTAGAAAGTAGAATGGTGGCTGCCAATCACTGAGGGATGGGGAACACAGGGAGTTGTTTACTGGATATAGAGTTTCAATTTTTCAAAATGCAAAGTGTTCAAGAGATTGTTTGTGTAAGAATGTGAATATATTTAACCCTATTGAACTGCACACTCAAAAAATGACAAGGATAGTGTGTTCACCATTTTATGTACCTGTGACAAAATACCTGAGGTGATCAACTTAAAAAGTGGAAAAATTTATTTTGACTCATAGTTTTGGAGTTTTCAGTCCACAAGCAGCCCCATTTGTTCAGGTACTATATTATGGAGGAAGGATGACCAAGAAAGCTGAAGAAGCAGAAAAAGAGATAAAGAGGAGAGGCTGGGGTCCCCATATTTTCTTCAAGGGCACATCTCTTTTGACCTAACTTCTTCCCCTAGCCCGGCCTCCTAAAGGGTCCACTACATCCCAATAGCACCATAAGCCGAGGACCAAGCCTTAACATGTGGGCCTTAGGGCAACATTGAAGAGCCAAACTATAGCAGACAACAAATTTTATGTCATATGTATTTTACCAAAAATAAAATAAAAAAGGAAAAAAGGAACTCAAAGGAACTAGGAACATAAAATTCAGGAAAATTGTCACCCATGGCAGGGGGAAGTCATGGGAAGTAGGGGCAGAGGGCAGTATCACATAGCTTCGTGTAGCTAGCTATTTTCGTGTTGAGTCATGAATTCCCTCAAAAAATAGAACTTATGCTGGCATGGTGGCACACACCTGTAATTCCAGCCTCTCAGGGGGTAGAGGCAGAAGGATTGTAAGTTTGAAGCCAGCCTCAGCAACTTAGACCCTGTCTCAAAATAAAAAATAAAAAAGGGCTGGGGAGGTGGCTCTATGGTAGAGTGACCCTGGTTCAATCCTCAGTAACCTAAAATAAATAAATAAAGCTTATTATGCTTTTAAAATTAATATATATATTCATGTACCAATAATGAGATCCTGTCATGAACCAGAGTATTGGATCAGTCTAATTCTATATTAGTGGAGGGAGAAAACATCCAATCTCAAAATTCTCTATAGGCAATTATTATCCATTTTAAAATTTGCAATGAAGCTGTGACCCTTCCCCACTGATGTCTTCTTCTTCTTTTTTTTTTTTTTCCAAATCCTGATTTAAAGGACCCTTCCAAGGGCTGGGGATGTGTCTCAGTGGTAGGGCACATGACATGGACAAGGCCCTGGGTCAAATCCCTAGCACTAAATAAATAAATATCTCTGCCAGGTATTATTGCAGCTAGAAACCTGAGCCAGAAAGACCCCCCCAGCTCATGGAGGCTGACTCTAACCCCCACCTTGCAGCCCCATCCACGAACACTTTTCTTTCTAGGCCTGACGGCCCTCCCATTCCCACTGTGCTTCCAGCTGCTGTGGCTGCTGCTGCTGCTGCTGCTGCTGCAGGTGAGGCCTTCCATGGAGGAGAAAGCAGCCTTCTTACCTCCCATGAGTTTCCTCTGTACCTTCCCCAGCCCAGCCCTTATGGAGCTCACAACACCACCACCAGATCTGGGGTAACCCCATTGTGTAGCTGGTCACCAAGCAGACACGTCTCCTCTCCCAGGTCACCTCGGCTGTCTATAACAGGTCCCACAGCATTGTCTGAGATGACTCTCCCACCCCAACCCCCTCCCCACTCTCATACCCAAAGGACCAGAGCATTGTTTCTCCAAGAAAAGCTACAAACTCCAAAACTGTTGGGCAAACAAAATGGAGATTGAAGTGCAGGAAGGGGTAAACTGGCCGCTTCCCACGTGAAATAGCCGTGGAAACAGAATTCAAGGAAATCTGGTGCCTTCTGAAACTGGCTTTAATTAGGATGTTTTTCCAAAGCTGCCGAAAGGCAGACAGCAGCTGAGGATCTTTAATGTCACAAAATCGCAGAAAGGCTTTATACCTCTGAAAGGGGGAGGGGGTGGGGAGCGGGCATTCAAGGAAAAGCATGACATCTTCCTTGAGTCATGTGAGGACACTGACAACCTCTGCTTCACCACCTAGAATCAAATTAAAGGTCAGGTGGCTCCTCTCCCAATTGAGGAGCACAAACTCCTCTTAAAGCCACAGGAAAGACTTTGGAGAAGATTCCTTTTTCAGACACGAGGAAGTGAAGCACAGGTCAGGCTGGTCACAGGTCACTTAGGTAGTTAATGCTTAAAGTCACTGACCCTGGCTTCTGCCCTGGACCTCAGACTCTTCCTTAGCACCTGTATCATAGCCAGTGGGCCTTACTCAGGTGCCCTGGGTGAGTCATACTAAATGGTGCAAAGAAACATTACAACTGAAGGTGCTTCCTCAGGAACATACTGCTGTTAGTGACTAAATCAAATAAGAGACCTCCCACCATTAGAGAATGGGAAGGGACAGAAAGGGACTGGAACTCACAAGCCAACTGTGTGCTAGCATGGGGAAATCTGCCTTGCAGATGATTTCTCTTTTAGTCCTCTCAACAAATCTGGGTGATTATACCCATTTTGTGGACAAAAACATGGAGACACAGAAATAGTAAGTAACCTACCTAAGGTGGCCTCATTAGGAGTCAGCTATGCCATTTCACCTCAGGTCAGTCCGGAGGACCTGGATATTCCTGTCTGTCACACAATCAGGACCACCCCCAGGCCATAAGAGGCAAGTCACAGCCACATGGAGTTTTAAGAATCTCAAAGTCAGGTAGAGATATATTTTACTTTGACACTTCAGGAAGACCCTCAGCAAGCAAATGAGATTGGGAGTAGGTGTGGGAGATTTATTTTTTACCTGGGGGATATTTAATCCTCATAGAAAAATAAAATATTCTCAAACCATTTGGCAGTAGTTATTTTAAATGTTTTTATTAGTGCATTGCAGTTATACATAATAGCTGGGTTCACTTTGACATAATCAGACACGTATGGAATTTAATTTACTCCATTTCAGTCCCTGGTCCCTGACCCCTTTATTTTCCTTCCCCTCCTTTCTCCCCCTATTCCCTTTCCTCTACTTTACTGGTATTCTTATAATAAGGTATTCTATAATAAAGTATTACTGCTAGCTCATTGGCCTGCATCTTTGAGGAAAGGAAATTTTGTATTTAACATTTAAAATGAAATAGTTTTTTTTTTAAATGAGGAATACTATTTTGTTTTCCAGCTAAGGTATACTGTTTGTCCTTTATTCAATTCAAGGACTACAGGGAATTGGGGGTGCTATAAAAGTTGCAAGGGCAAGAAGCCCCTCTCTCTTGGAGCTGGGGCTCTTCTGCGCATCACATTTCACAATGGAACTGTGTCCCCTACACTCCACCATTACCTTATTTGTGGGCATTTATACAGTTTTTCAGTTTTTCGAGTATTCTCAACCATGTTCTAACAAACATTCCCTATTTAAGTCACAGATGATATACAACAACATTATTTCCCTAAAATGAATTATTAGCAATTACTGGTCAGATTTAAGATTTTTTAAAAATTTTTAAAAATTTGTTTGAATTAGTTACACATGACAGTAAAATGCATTTATGCATTTTGATATATCATACATAGATGGGATATAATTTCTCATTTTTCTGAGTGTACATGTTGCAGAATTGTATTGGTCATGTAATCACATATATACATAAAGTAATAATGTCTGTTTCATTCTACTGTGTTTCCTATTCCCACATCCCCTCCCCTCCCCTCCCATCACAGGGCTGAGAAACTATTGAAAAGACATTTGATACACATTGCCAAATTGCTATCTAGAGTGCTACAATTTATGTAGGTACAGTTAGTAGTGTGTGAGTTTTTTGCCCAGACCCTGGTGAATTCTGGGTTTGCTTTTCCTTTTTTAAAAATTATTTATAGTGAGTTTCTGTTTTTAACATTGCTAAATAAATTAATATACTATTATTTATTATTTTATATTATTATATTTTATTGCATTTATGCAAATTTCTTTTTGTGATGCCAGTTTACTTCCTTGATTAATTTTTCTATTACTACACTTGTCTTTTTACAGTTGAAAAGTACTTTTATATAGTGGGAATATCCATACAGATACAGTTCATTATATAGAAATCAAAACCAAGTTAAAACACAGATGAGAACTTGAGAAAAACAAGCTGGCAATAAATATAACAATTTTCTCATATAGTTTCTATACTATTTTACTCTAAGTCCTTTATCATCTCAAAGACCATGTAAATATTCATTTTTAAAAAATATGTATTTTTTTAGTTGTAGGTAGACACAATACCTTTATTTTATTTTAAAATATTTTTTTAGTTGTTGATAGATCTTCATTTTATTTACTTATATGCAGTGCTGAGAATCCAACCCAGTGCCTCACACATGCCAAGGCAAGTGTACTACTGCTGAGCTCCAGCCCCAGCCCTGCTTTATTTTATTTTTATGTGGTGCTGAGGATTGAATCCAGGGCCTCACACATAACAGGTGAGTGCTCTACCACTGAGCCCCAGCCCCAACCCTAAATATTCATTTTTTAAATTAAAAATTTTTAAAAATTCACTTTTGTTTTCTAGTAGTTTGTTAGGATATTTGTGGTCTTATTTATTACATCTAAACCTTTACAAAACTGGAATTAATTTTTGGTATGAGATTTACAATTGTAATGAACTCAACTTGACTTTTTCCAGGTAGTTAATTAATTGCTCTAAAATTATTTTCCTTTCTCAAGGATCTTAATGCCATCCTTCTTGCATACCAATATATGTTCTCATGAAAGTTTAGGTTTGTTTCTGGACTTCCTATACTATTTTGTGACCTGTGACCTCTTCTAAATTCTCATGCTGTCCCTATTTCAACAAAGGCCCCAGATTTAGGAGTAGAGTTTGCTTTGGAAATCTCTGTTCATATTCTTATCTCTTAGACTAGGCTGTGAGTTCCTTGAGGGCAGAGTCCTGTTTTGTTCCACTTTATCCCCAAGGACCCTTGTGTGGTGTGATGAAACACAACAGCACCACAGGGCAGAGGGCAAGCCCCGGATTTAGCAAAGTGCAGGTCCCATATATTAGAACATCAGACAAATGCACCAGGTAATTTTTTTGTATAAGTATGTCCCATGCAGTGTTTGGGATGTGCTTATCCTCAAAGTTATCCAGACATCTCCACTGGAATGCCCATCGTCCTCACACCTCACACCTCACACCTCCCCTTTCCGTGGATACAAGTTGGCAAATAGAAATTCATCTTTTACATGCCAAATGCCACAACTGACATGCTCAAGTTGGAAGCTGGCTGACTGAGCCTGAGGGTGGGGAGGGCAGCCAAACAGGCATGGGAGGGCTTGACTTTTGGCCCATCTTCCACAAGGCCCTCCCCCTCCCTGGGCCCCAGGGCCTTGACCTGAGTGGAGCAGAGGAGACATTCTATGATTCTGCAGCTGAGTGTTCATGTCCCTTAATCTTTCCTTCTTGTGTAAAGGGACAAACAGGGCACAACTTCTCTGATGCCACCAGCGTGTGATACCAAGTCAGAACATGCCCGTCAGGCAGCGGTGGCAAAGCAGCCATCCTGTTTCTCTATTTTAGTTCTGCAATTTCTCCTTCACGACAGCAAACATTTTAGTCACAATTATACAAGTGACTCAAACCCAAAGAGTCTATGCACTTGGTCAAAATGTCCCCTTAGTTTGTGCCACAGTGCTACACTGGTGAACAAAAGCCAGGCTGGCCCTTGATGTCACGAGGTTTACAGTCTAGTTATAAATCACATATCAAATTTTTGTTTCATTAAGAAGTTATAGAGAGATGTAACAGCAGACAGTAGAAATTCTAATGTGTAACCAGGCTGGGAACCACTGGCATATTGGCTCCTCTTTTGAGACCATCTCTGTTGGCCCTTTGGGCTGGAGTTATATTAGAAAGGGCTCCTATTATGCTTTGGGTATAAGGCATCCTCCCAAAGCTCCTGTGTTAATGCAGAAATGTTCAGAGGCAAAATGATTTGGTCATGAGTGCTGTAACCTAAGCAGTAGATTATTCCATTTGATGGATTAATAATTTAATGGACTAATTGGGTAACTGTAAGTAGATGGGGCATGGCTGGAGGAAGTAGGGTCACTGGGGCCATGATTTGGGGAATAAATTTTATCCCCTTTCCTCCCTCTCTCTGCTTCCTGGCTGCCATAAACTGAGCAGCTGTCTTCTACCACAGTCTTCTGCCGTATTGTTCTACCTCACCTCAGGCCCAGAGCAATGGAGTCAGCCAATCATTAACTGAGACCCCTGAAACTGTCAGCCAAAATAAACTTTTCCTCCTCTAAGTTTTTCTCATCAAGTGTTTTGGTCACAGTGACAAAATCTGACTAACACACCTTCCGTTGCTGTGCCTAAGACCACACTGTCCAACATCCCAGCCCAATCTGAGTTTAGGTCCTAATTAAGATTCTCAGAGACTCAAGACACTGCAAAAGTTACTATTTGTCCCTCACCCTATCTTTTAAGTAGTTAAAAATGAAAACAAGACTAAATCATAAAATAAAATGTCTTTTTTTTAATGCACAAAACTTACACGGCAGCTGAAAGTAAAAGCTTATTCCTAGATTTTCTCTAGTGTGTTTGTGTACCCACACATATATGCACTCTACCTTGACTGTGGCCCTACACATGTACTTCCTGTGTCTATTGGGTAGATCTGCATACTGACTGCTTAATGTCCAGCAAACTAAAGCTCTACACAGCCCAGTTTCTGAGCAGTCAAGATGGAAGTAGCAGCCTCCTTCTGGGTTTAATTTGAATTAAACTTCCAGACTATACTTGGTCCAGGAAACTGATAATTCCCAGCAAGTAATCTGCAGACGAGGCAGTTTACTGTCCAGTGTAACTCTAGGGCCTACTTTGCAGAGGGACCAGAGGGATCTCCATGTAGAGCACATTCCCATCTGAGGGAGCAAGCTCCATTAGAAGCACAAGACAGGCTAAACGAGGCCTGCCCTCTAGGAAAGTGACCCTCCATATGTCTAGTTTTAATGGAGGAGAGCGCTTTCTGCAATGATCAGTTCTGATGGGAGAATTATTCAGGGACACAGTCACTGCCTTTCCCACTTGTGCCCCACAGGGTGCCCAAGCTCAAGGGATAAAAAGTTCCAGGAGATAGATGCAGTGTGGTATGCATGTCAAGGCTGCCCAAACTGGGCTCCTCTATCACCCCTTCGTCCCGCCATGGACTAGGTGCCGATCCAGACAACACCAACCAGAAAACTTCCTCGGGATTTTCCTGAACACAAACAATTGGAGAAGCTTTCCTCTTTTCTTTGAGGCAAAGCCAAGAAGATGGGAACCTTGTACTTCCAACAGCCTCATTCCAACCTCTGGGGAAAGCTGAAAGAGGGCTCTGAGCATGGTACTTTTGACCAAATCCTTCCCTCTGGTCCCCCAAGTGTATGAGCTGATCTTTGCTCCCCAAAAGGGCTGAAGGAAGCCCCTAATGGAGGACAATTGATATTCACACTCCCTGAGTCCTTATCACACCTGACTCTACCCATACCAGTCATCTACTCTGGCTAGAACAGTCCTGTCATGTTCTGCCTCTGCAGTCAGGGCTCTTTTGGTATGAATGACAGAAAACCCACTCTAAGTTAGCTTAGGTGAGAAAGGAAATCCATTGATTCCATATGTGAACCACAGGTAGCTGGTCCTCAGGAACACCTGGGCCCAAGGTCACCAACACAATTAGTATTTACAGGTTTCTTCCCCGCCCCTGTCCTTTGTCTATGTGTCAGTTTTGTGCTTCTAGAACAACCTTTCCTATAATGTTGGAATCAGGGTTTTGATAGCAATAGACTTCCATAAATCCAATTGCCCCCGAGAATGGATGGGGATCCCTTCTATTAGTTCCTATTCTGAAAGATTCAGAGGAAAGTTTCTGGCTGGATGAGCTGAATTGGCTGTCCAAGCCTGGTAGCTGGGCCCTCTAGCATCATGTGGTTGGAGTTGCCATAACAAAATGCCACAGACTGGGTGGCTTAAATAGCAAGCATTTTTTTTTCATAGTTCTAGAAGTTGGGAAGTCCAAAATCAATGTGTCAGCAAGGTGGGCTTCATTCTGAGGTTGCTTCTCTTGGCTTGTTGGTGAGTACCATATTATTGTGTGTTCACCTGACTTTTTTGTATGTATGCAGAGATGGTGAGCTCTCTAGTGTCTCTTCTTCTTTTTTTAATGAGGGCATTTTTTTAATTTTTAATTTTTTTATTTTCTTTTTATGTGGTGCTGAGGATCAAACCCAGGGCCTCACATGTATGAGGCAAGCGCTCAGTCACTGAGCCACAATCCCAGTCCCTGGTGTCTCTTCTTAAAAGGACTCTAATTCTATTGGATCAGGACCCCACATTTGTTACCTCATTTAATTATCTTAATTGCTTTCTTTTTTTTTTCTTTTTCTTGTACCAGCCATGGAGCCACATCTTCAGCCCACCCCCGCCAACTTTTTAAATATTTTTGTAGTTGTTGATGGGCACAATACCTTTATTTTATTTGTTCATTTTTATGTGGTGCCAGGGATCGAACCCAATGTGTCATACATGCTAGGCAAGTGCTCTACCACTGTGCCACAACCCCAGCCCTCCAGCCCTTTTTATTTTTAATTTTGATTCAGGGTCTTGCTATGCTGCTTAGGGCCTCACTAATTTTCTGATGCTGGCCTTGAACTCACTGTCCTCCTGCCTCAGCCTCCTGAGCTGCTGGGATTACGGGCATGCACCACTTAATTGTTTTTCTAAGAGGCCTCAACTCTTCAACATTTGAATTTGGGCAGAGGACACAAACATTTGAGTACATAACATGAGGAAGATATCATTCACCCAAAGAAGGCCAGAATAACAGGGTAAACAAACCTCAGATGTCCTTCCCCCAATACACACACAAGCACTTGTCATGGTCCTGCATTTGACCCTCCTCCAAGACTATCCCTACTAGGTAATTATTTCCTCCCTACTACTCAGCGCCCTGCAGCTGCACCTTCCCCTAAGTTAGGGCTATTGAATGCCGGGTGCATGTACGCATAACTGGGGACCTCCTGGACCATGTGTATCCTGAGCTTTGTTCATGAAACTGAACAAGAACTAACTGGATCTTGACATTCTATTGTCCTCATGGAGGAGCCTCGCCCTGGGACATAAGCTCAGTGGGTGCTGGAGTTTACTCCCTTTTACCTCAGAACTTCTTTCTCCCCCATCCACTTATGAGGTTCTCAGGGCCTTAATACCCCTGTCCTCGAAAGAAAGAAATGGGATTCCCAGATCACACAAACCTGGTGGTGGCTTACTACAATAGAAGGACAAATTTTCTAGGGCAAAAGAGTCCACCAAGTGACCAGCACAGTGAATGAGGAAAGATCTACAAGACACACCAATGGGAAATTTCAGAAAACCAAGCATAACAAGCAAATCCTAACATCTTTCAGAGAGAAAAACCAAGTCATTTATAAAGAACCTAGACTCAGCATGACCCAGGCTTCCCACACCAAGACTGTGAGCTAGAGAACAACAGAGCAATATTTCCAAATGAGAGAAGTGACATTTAGATTGGAGAATTGTATCCAGCTAAACTATTAATCAAGAATACAGAGGGGGCTGGGGTTATGACTCAGGCGTAGAGCACTTGCCTCGAACACGTGAGGAACTAGGTTCGATCCTCAGCACCACATAAAAATAAATAAACAAAATAAAGGTATGGAGCTGGGAATGTGGCTCATGTGGTAGCGCAGTCGCCTGGCATGCGCGGGGCGCTGGGTTCAATCCTCAGCACCACATAAAATAAAATAAAGAAATAAAATAAAGATGTTGTATCCACCGAAAACTAAAAAATAAATATTAAAAAAAGAATATGGGTAGAACAAAGACATGTTCACATATCTGAAAATTCAGAAAGTTGGAATCTCCTAGTCTCTTTCTTAGGAAAAGCCACTAGAAGATGTATTTCCACAAATGAGGGAACAAACCAAGGGATAAGAAGATATGGGGTCTGGGTACCAGGAGAGCCACACAGAACTTTAGAGCAGAAGAATGGAGACTCTACAAAGGAGGTCTCCTAGAAAGCAATGGGGTTGTAGGTTATCTGATGTATCTTAGTGTTTGAATAACTATTGCTCAGCATTTGATAGATCAGGTGGAACATTTGAAAATAAAATGTTAATAAAATGAAAATAAAGAAAATGAAGGGGGAAAATCTGAGGCAATTTTTAACTCCAGGGGGAAAAAGTAATTTAAAAATGAAACAATTTCAGTGCAGTGCTTAGGAACAATATGTCACAAGAATATAAATGCTATTGATTTCACAAGACTGTGCTCCAGCCAAATCGGTAGGATGGAGGCAAGGAAATTGATAAGACTATTAAAGAGAGGTAAGTCATTTACTATGACATGCGAGTATGTCAATAGATACTGACAGAAACAAATCAAGAAATAGCAACATAAACATATTGTTTAGAAACACAGTTATAAATACCCGAGGAATCAGTTTATGTGAGTTTCAAGTGATTCCCGTTGGGAATTAGAACTCAAAGGAAATAAAAGGAAGGAAGGGAAGGACAGAGGAAATGCTTTTTTGATATAGCCTTTTATTAGCATTTTATTTTTAAGCCGTGTGTAGGTACTACTTTAATCAGAAGTAAATACAGTGCTATGTGTTTTAGAAAGCTATTGTACGAGCATGATGAATACTATAATTTATAATAGTGCATACCTGAAGATTTGCATACTTGAAATTAAGAGTAGCTCTTAAATGTTCTTACCACAAACAAATGATAAGGACATATTAGGATGTGTGAAGGATACGTTAGTGAGCTTGACTTAATCATTTCACAATGTGTCTGTATCATGTTGTACGTACCCTGGAAATACATTCAATTTGCACTTGTCAATTATAATTAATAAAGCTAGGGGGATTAAATACAATCTTAAAACAAAGAATAATTGCAAAAACAAATGAAAATCATTAATCTAGTCCAGACTAGCCTTTTACAAATGAGGTCATTGAATTTGAGAGAGGTGAATTGACTTGCCCAAGTTTACACAGCAAATCACTGGCAGAACTTGTTCTAAAGTCCAAAGCTAAGCTGTTTTCTATCACCTCCAGACCCTTCAGTTCAGTTCTCCTGGAGCTCTGCCTTAGAAGTTAGTAGCAAAGGAAGTTCAAGAGAACGTGCACGGGGGTCTTCATTCAGATCAACACCCAGATTATGCTGGGGAGTTGGAGACAAACAACATTAGCTCACAAAGAACAAGCTCCCTTGCTGCTTTTCTCCTTTTCCATCTTCCCTCATAACCAACCTCAGCTAAAAGTTCTCAGAAGAAAATGGAATTTGAGATGATTCTCACTAAAATGTCAATTACTTCCACCGTGATTTTGATTTTATCAAGACATAAATCCCAAAACAGTTTGATGGTTAGGTTTCCAGGCAGTAGAATGAAGGTAGACAAGGAAACTTGCTGGAAGTGGGAAGTAATTTGGGGACATTGGGACCCTGGTCATTTTATAAAGAACATTTTAGAAGATGTTCGGCACAAGGGCCTCTGGTCTCCATTACCTAGGATCCACAAGGCCAAGATCTGCTCTTACAGATTTGCTTATAAGACAAATCGTACCCATAGTCATGCTTCATTTATTTTCCTCGAAGAATTGTGGTGTCACAGAGAGTTGAGATAATTCCAATTTAAAGGAAAGTCATCTGTGTCTTAATTTGCAATGCATCCTTATATGAATCAATAATAGATTTTCATGGATCTCTTTATAATTTGCAAATATGGCTCAAGTCGGAGACCCCAAAGAACACCAACTTTAGAGTTGCAGACCCCTGGGTTTAAATGCCAGCTGAAGGACTGTGAGTGTCATTAGCCCACTTTGATCCTGTATCCCAATTGTTTGCATGATCACCTACTTCCCATCTTTTGTGAGGTGGGAAATAATGTATATGAAGTGCATACTTTGTGCCTAGTACATAGTCCAAGCTTAGGATGTTTGAGTTTTCTTTCTTTCCCTCAATATTAAGGTATTTGTTAAGTTTGGAGGAAGACAGCCTGGAGGAGAATAGCAACCAAAAGGCTCCAGCTGTATGCTTCACAATCCTACACCTTACATATCAGAATTAGGTTTCAGTTTCCCTTCTATAAAATTAGGCAGCATGGCGGGGGTAGGAAGAGAAGGAACTGGTTTTGTTGGTTTCAGCTGAGTCCGTTTGATTCCAGGGGGCTTCACTGCCTATTCCAGCCCACCCCACAGGCAGTGCTCCACAAGCTCTGAATGTCTTTTGGGTAAGTCTACCGTTGTGGAGAGAGGAGTGAAGGGAGAAGAGTGTTCTTCCCTCGAATAACCTGCAGGTGGCACCAGAGCAGCGCGGAAGCTGAACAGCCCTCCGCAGCCTTCCCCGACACCGGAGCAGGGTGGGGCAGGGCAAGCAGAGGCGCAGCACGCTGGACGGCTATACGCTGCCCGGGAGCGCGCAGTCCACACCCATTCGAAAATGGCACTTGGGTCCTCTGTCTAATGTCCTCTCTTTAGTAGGTACTATGATTTAGTGCCCAAACCTAGACAATTGGGAGAGTGAAAGGGGGCACTATTAATAATTCTGCCCAGACAACAGGAGTGACCTTATCTGCACCTGACAAACTAGGACATGGTCACCCTATCCTCTGGTCTTTTTTCCTTCCCGCTTTCGATTCTTCATTTTCTTTTTTCTTTTTAAAAATACAACATTCAGTTTTCCTGAAAGCCATTGTCTTTGAAGATGCCCTTGCAACCGCGATTTTTTAAAAGATCCTGCGTTAGCTTCTTGAGTCTGAACAGAGCGTCTGCACCTCCCGGATGGCTGCTTTTAGCTTCCAGCCAAAATACTAACCCGTGGGTTACCATCCTTGTGACTCAAGAATTAAAATATGTCACACGTGGGTCAGTGACCCTTATCTCCACTTCAGTGCTTCTTTTAGTCCTCTTTAGTAATTTCATTCCTGTAATTTCGTTATAAGTGCTCATGTCCTTTATTTCTTTGAATTTAAGTACACTGGTTTGTTGAATTGAAAATAGACAAGTTCCATTAGGCAAGATTCTTAAATTTCCAAGATCATCCCATGACTCCATTCAACCTCAAATTAGCATGTCATTTTTCCTCTTTGTGCCTAGTACATAGTCCAAGCTTAGGATGTTTCTGAACCCTCTTCACTTCACTTAATAGCTTCATAAACATCTATCCATTGCAAAACCTTTTCTCACTTCCATTTTTGGCTGATTTATTGATATCCAGTAACAGATTTATCTGTGAGAGTTATAGAAAATTGTGCCCTTTAATTAATTTTTGTAGTTGGGTTCTGCTTGTTATTTTCTCTATATATAATTCACACATCATTTCAAAGGGCTATGAGTTTCAGACTTAACCTAAAGTCAAAGTCAGAAATTTGTTTTTTATCTGCATAAAATATGTGAGAAATTTTTAAAAATCACTAAAACTGTCAGGTGCAGTGGCACATGCCTGTGATCCCAGTGAAAGGGGAGGCTAAGATAGGAGAATGCTAGTTCTTTGCTAGGCTTGGCCAAAAAAAAAAAAAAGATTGGGGATGTAGCTCATGGGTATAGTGACCCTGGGTTTTATCCCTATTACCAAAAAGAAAATTACTAAAACTTTCTTCAGCTAAGATGACCCTCATAATCACCAATATGTGTGTACACATGTAGAAATGGGCTCTGATTATATGAAATCTTAAAATGTCATGTTTAGAGACAAGATTCCCGCCCCCCTTTTTTTCTCTTTAGTAAAGTCTATCTGCTGTGGTCTGTATGGTTTTAACTGGGAGATAAGTTCCAGCATATCAAAATTCACGTTGGAACTTAACTCCCAGGGTGATAATATTGAAAGGTGGAGCCTTCAGGAGGTTTAAGACGCCATCTTGCAAGTAGGGTCAGGCTCCTTACCAGACACCAAACCTGTATGAGCCTTAATATTAGATTTCCCAACCTCTAAACTGTGAAAAATACATGTCTGTTCTTTATAAATTGGCCAGTCTCAGGCCAATTTTGTTATAGCATCATAAATGGAGTAAGTTTATATTACATATAGTAAGGTGCATATACCTGAAATGTGTGTCTCTGTAATTTTATATACATACACACCTATAAAATCACCAGCAGCTCAAGGTATAAATGTTTCCATCATGGAAAGGCTCCCCATGCTCCCTCTACATGATTCTCCTCCTTGAAATTAACCACTATGCTAACCACTCTCACCATAGGTTAGTTCTGCATGTTCTTGATTTTCATATAAGGAATCATACAACATGTGCTCATTTGTGGCTGACTTTTCATTCAACATAACCCTGTAAAAATTTAGCCATGTAATTGGTACTGTTAGCTGCTTATTTTTCATTTTGTGTAGTTTTCCACATTTTATTTACCACCCTCCTATTTGTATGTTCAACTCACTAACTTGTGGGATCTACTGGTCCTTTCTGACTAGACCGAGATATTCAAAATCTACATATCAATTTAAAGCATTTTTTAGAAGACAAAAGCCCAAGAACCCAACCATCCCATCTTCGGCCAAGTTTCCTTCTCACGCCTGCTTTAGTGGCTCTTGCCTGTGTAACTGATGGAAAAAAATCACAGAATTCAAAAGTTCTTCATGGAGTTATCAGCTTAGGGAAGCCTGTCATCCCTAACAGGATAGAACTTACATGCACTGACTGCTGTTCATAGTGCTTTACATATATTATTTGGTCCTCAAAACTCCAGGAAATAGATACTATTCTTGCCATATCCACTTTTCACACGGGGAAATTGAGGGATAGAGAGGCCAAGTCACTTGCCCCAGATGGTAGAACTGGGATTTTTACTTGGATGGTCTTGTTTCAGAGCCTATATTCTTCACTACCGTATCACATTGTATTGTGGGATATTTCATGTATTTGAAGAATTTTCTTCTATTAGTCTTGGGAGCGTTTTGTGTATAATTCAGATCTTATAAATTAGCTTCAAAGAATGCAACTAAGTCAAAATAGAAGAGCTAGTGTGTGGTGTTCTTGAACAAATTATAGGTGTCTCTGGTTTTGTATAAAAATTATTTGCTTATCTTGTGGCTTCCATCAGACAGGACCGAAACATATGGAGTGTCCTTTCCCCTCTTTTCCGTAAGAAGAGATAGGTTCAGCAACAGGCTAAATTCCTCATAAAACCTCATCAAGCTTTCCCTCATCCTCTGGAAAGCTAGAAGTAGGTTTGTGGCATTCTAATTGGTTGAGGAAGACAGAATGACACTTCTAGCCTGGTGAGTGTAAGAAAGATGTTTTTTTCTCATCAATTCTGTTGTGCAGAGTCCTGTGAGCTTTGGCTCTTAACCTATGTGATCAACAGTTTTCTAACAAAAATTATCAGGATTCCACATGAAATCGTCTTCAAATTTCATTCTGTTGCTTAAGTTCTATATTCCTTTATGAATGAATGAATTGATTCTTTGTTTTTTGTTTATTTTGTTTTGGGGTATTGGCGATTGAACTCAGGAACACTCAACCACTGAGCCACATCCCCAGCCCTATTTTGTATTTTATTTAGAGACAGGGTTTCACTGAGTTGCTTAGCACTTTGCCTTTGTTGAGGCTGACTTTGAACTTGAGATCCTCCTGCCTCAGCCTCCCAAGCTGCTGGTATTACAGGTGTGCACCACCGTGCCCTGCTGGTTACTTCTTTTTTTTTAATCTTTATTTTTTAGGTGTAGATGGACACAACACAATGCCTTTATTTTTATGTAGTGCTGAGGATCGAACCCGGGTCCCGCCCGTGCTAAGCGAGCGCTCTACCGCTGAGCCACAATCCCAGCCCTGGTTACTTCTTTTAATTAGACATTTCTCTCCTCTCCATGCTAGGCTTTATGTCTCTTTATTCCCAACTCCAGGTTTTTTATTCCATCTGCAAGAAAATTGCTGAGATTTTTTTTATCTCTTCTTAATCTTCCCCTGAGCACACATCGTACACATGTACATACAACATAGATATATACACAAACACTCACAGACATACACACATACCTACACATATGCATAGATATACATTCCCATGCAGACACTAACCCACACACATGCATACACCTCATTTCCATCTTCTTTTCAGGACACAGTTTCACAGTGGAAAGTATTGCCCCATGAGTCAAGCATCAACTATGTAAACTTGCCAAATGTTTCTCCTTTGGGGTCTCAGTTTCCTCATCTGTAAAATGAGAATAACAATAACATCCCTACCTACCAGTGAGGGTTACTTCGAAGATAAAACAAAAAGGATAACCGAATGTGTGTTGTATAAGGATAAATTAAACCTTGCTCCAAAGAGATCTGGCTTTTGTTCTCGGCTCCTACGAAGCCATCTACACTATGGGATGTCTGTGGTTCTTGGGGGCCTTGGATCATGATGGGCAGTCTAATAATGTGATTTTGGGTCAGCTCATACCTACATGATGGATTCCCAATAAAACTGTGAGCACTGAGGCTCTCTGGTTGGTGATACTCATGTGAATTGTCACACGGATGCCAGGAGAGGAATGCATTCTGACTACCTGAGAAGAGGAGGAAAGAAGGTCCATGCCTAGAACTTTCCTAGCCTCTGCCCTCTGTGCTCCATCCTCTGGGTGTTTTTAATCTGTATGCTTTCCCTGTAATAAACCATAACCATGGGTATCACAGCCATCAGTAAGTTCTCTGTGTCCTTCCAGACAGTTGAGGCTGGAGCTGGGTATACCCCTCATGGATCTTCTAGTCCAGCTCCTGCCCCTTTTTTGGGGGGAGCACTAGGGATTAAACCCAGGGGCAGTTTGCCATTGAGCCACATCCACAACCCTTTTTTGTATTGTATTTAGAGACAGGGTCTCACTGAGTTGCTTAGTGCCTTGCTTTTGCTGAGGCTGGCTTTGAACTCAAGATCCTCCTTTCTCAGCCTCCCAAGCCACTCCCAGCTCCAACTCCCTCTTGTACAGATTTTGAACATGGGGCTGAGGGCACTTGCCCCAGGCCAGGCACAGACTAAGGTCTTGGTTGGGGCAGGTGCAATCCCACTCAGGCACATGCTTACAGAGCTCTTTGGTTGCAAATGAATGAGGGCTTTTTGGGGTCACAGCCCCTCAGGACAGGGGACAGGAACAGGCCAACTCTTCCACTTCTAGGATTCTGCTTATGAACTCAGCTAGACAATAGTGAGGTAACAGGGAGGGAGTGTCCTCCTCCTCCGTTTTCCACATCATCCCTTCCCCGCGCTGTGATTTACCTTGGAACTCAATGTGGAAACAGCCCTTTTGAACAACCTAAACCTGAACTCTGGGCCATATGCCCAGTTTCCTGGCTTGTTTCCTGGCCTCCCGCTGTGGTTGCTCCTTCCCTCCACTCATCACTCATGCCAGATCCATCCCCTCCAAATATCCTTTCCATTATGTCACTCGCTCCTCATGACACCTTGACACGACAAGAAATGTCTCCAACCTTAGGCTGCAGTCAGAGCTTTTCCTGATGTGGCCCAACCCCTTACCACTTCACCATTTCTCCCCTTGGCCCTAACCAAATCAGACCCATCTTCCCTATACACAGCTGGGCTTTTTCACTCCCGTACCATTGCTGATACTGTGACCTTCCTCCGAATGTTCTCTTCCTCCTTCTCCTTGAGTCCAAATGCTATAGACTGAATTATGTCTCCCCCAAATCTGTATGTTCTAACCTTAATCTCCTATGAGAGTATATTTGGAGATAGGGATTTTAGGAGGCGATTAAGGTTAAATGAGATCAGAAAGGTGGGTCCTAATCTGATAGGTTTGGTGGCCTTATGAGAAGGCACTTATGTTGAAAAAAGTGCATGTGAGCACAATGGACTGCAACTCAAGGAGAGAGGCCTCACCAGACACCTATCCTGCTGGCACCTTGAGCTTGGACTTCCCAGCTTTCAGATTGTGAGAAAATACATTTCTGTTATTTAAACAACCCCTGTCTGTGGGATTTTATTATGGCAACCTAGGACTACTAAGAAACCAAATTGTATTCATCCTTCAAGGACCTGGCTTATATACTAGGTCCTCAGAAAGATTCTCTCTTATTCCCTGTCCGTTCTGGCCCTTTATGCATATTTCCCTTTACATTTGACTTTGCATTAGAGTTGCATCCTTGTTGTAGTACCTCAGCTAGACTGAAAGCCCCTTCAGGGCAGGGACCTATCCATTCAGGTCTGTATACCCTATAACACCCAGCACAGTAACTTACGTGCATATGTGAATGAATGATACAGATGAAACAGATACTAAACAGATACTAAACCTAGGGGGTATCAGAGGAAAGGACTCACTCCTAGAAGCCAAGATCCATCCTTCCTTCTTTGCTTCCTCCCTCAGTTCTGTTCCACTTGTCACACCACAGCCAAATTGTAACCCAAAGTTGCACACAGTGGCTCAGTGCCTCTCCCTCCACCCCTGCCCCTATGTCCATGCGGCCCAAGTCATGAGGAGTCTCTGAGGATAGGGGGATCTAGATAGACAGGAGGGTGTAGAAAGATCTCAGAAGTGGAATCATAGAGACCTGATGTGAACAGATCTGAAGATGTCAGTCTGTCTAGAGCAGAGGTTCCCCAGAAAGGCAGGAATGGTCATGTTTACAAACTGGGGAGAAAGATTTGGAATTGCCAGTCAAAGAGGGATGGACTTGATGACCTTAGAGGTAATGAGTCAATTAATTCTGAGTTTTTACAGTGAAAGTTCTAGGTGGGTGAAAAGGAGCTGCCTCCCCCAAGGAGAGTTTGATTTCCTTTTCCTGTTCTGAGCTTGTCTCTGCCTTTACATAATGACAAAACTGTGTTCCTTTCTCCTAGTCCTGGAGATCTGTCTGCAGGAGGAAGTAGGCCTTCTAGCAAATACTTCAGGTGTTGTGTGGCTAGAAAGAAAAGGCCAGTGAAGTGAATGGTAGCACTGAACTAGCCAAAGACCAAGATCCTTTTTGTGGCCTTCAAGGTCTGTGGTGTCTGGCCAAAGGGAGATTTGGGGCTGGAGGTATATGTGCCACACCTGCTATGTGGCTATGGGCAAGCCAGTCAACCTCTCTGAACCTATGGTGTTATCTGAAAATTGGGAACAACACTGCTATCATCTCTGGGCTTGGAGAAGGACCAAATAGAAGTCTAACTCTACAGCTACTTGTCACTACTTGATTTACAGTCTTCCTGAACTCTTCCTTGCAAGCTTTCAGTTGCTTATTTGCTGGGGCTAGAGATAAAAGGCCCATTGGGATGCAGCTGGGACCTTCTGCAGAAGTGCCCCTGGGTAGCAGAATCATGAAGTGTGACCAATAAAAGATTCTTAGTGATAAAGGATAATGACAGAAAGGAAGGGAGAAGGGTTTGGGGATGGGTCGAATCCATTCGTGCATCTCTCATTTATTTGAGCCTACTATGTGCTAAGCACCGTGCTGGCCCTGAGGACTCTGATGAACAAGATTTACACTCATTTATTGAACAAACTGTTATTGAGGGACTTGTATGAAGATGCCAGACCCTAGAATAACCCAGGAGAGAGAGAGGGATTCAGGCAGGCAAATAGCAATTGGAACACAGTGTGGCCAGTGACCCCAGAGGGGGATGTGCAGGGTCCTCTGAGAATGGGGAGAAGAAGCAAAAGGCGTTGCAGATAGAAGGAAGTCTCCTGCAAGGAGGTCCCCAGGCTGGAGGGGCAACTTGTGCCAGGATGAGAAGGAAAGCTGGAATGTCAAGAAAGACCCTGAATGCCATTGAGGGCTTGGGCCGCATGGACATGGGGGCAGGGGTGGAGGGAGAGGCTCTGAGCCACTGTGGGCAGCTTTGGGTTACAGTTTGGCTGTGGTGTGACAAGTGGAACAGAATTGAGGGAGGAAGCAAAGGAGGAAGGATGAGGCTCTGGAGACGGCGGGGAGGACTGGTACTGACTGACTTCTAGGAGAGAGAACAGGCAGCCATGACCATCCTGTATTCACTGATATGGGAGGTGCAGCAAGGTGGGGGAGAGCAGAGGGGCCTGTGCCATCTGAGTGGATGTGTCCAGTGGGCAGACCAGAGCTTGACGCTCTGATTGGAAGTCACTGGTGCATTAATATGTAATTCTTAACCCTGGTTGCCTATCACAGGCCCCAAAGGAATGTACTGACCACAAGGGTTGCCAGGCCCACCCCTGGACCACTGACTCAGAATCTGGAATACGTATACCAGTTCAGTGTCCCCAGCCCTGGTGGCTGTGTCAGGGATCCCCAAGACCAACCAGCCTTAGGCTTAATAATTTGCTAGAAGGACTCAAAGGATTTAGAAAAGCCACTACATTCATGATTATGATCTATTATAGTAAAAGGATACAGATTCAGATCCTCAGAGGGAGAAGGAACATGGGGGAAAGTCTGGAAAAACTAGATGACAGTCTTCAGTTGTCCTCTCCCAGTAGAGCTGCAGAGTGATTCATTCTTCCAGGAATGACGCGGGACAACACATGCTGAGTGACATCCGCCAGGACAGCTTGCCTGTGTCTTGGTGTCCCAGGATTTTCTTGGGGGTCAGTCATGGAGACATGCAGGGGCTGAGTGACTGGCTTTAGCTACACTCAATCTCTACCCCCACAGAAGCCAAACGGACACAGCAAAGTCCAGGGCCTTAGGCACACTAAACACCTTAGGCTTATAGTGTGAGAGCTCATAGGTGATCTCACCAGAACCAGCCAAAGGCCCATCCTTCCTTGGAATGTACAGGGTTTGAGTGACCTAAGCCTGATGAACTAAACCTCTACTGCACTATGTATTTTAGAATACCCTGGGGAGCTTCCAGAACTCACCAGCTCAAGCTGCTCCCCAGACCAATTACTAGAGTCTCTGGGGTCAGGCCAAGGTCAAGAGCCACTGACATAGTAATTGGCATCAAAGCAGGAAGTCGTCTCATATGAGGCGAGAAAGGATCAGAGATGGACAAAGACCGTGGACTGAGAAGCAGCAGAGGGAGAGGAAGACACAGGAGAAGGGTGGCCTAAGGGACCAGCAGAGAATCCAGGCCCCTGTAGGTCTGGACAGCAAAGGCAGAGAGAAGGCAGTCAGGTCACATGGGCAGCCTGGTGCCTTAGCTCAGGCTGTTCTTGTGAAATGCCGTAGACTGGTGACTAAAGCAGACATTTGTTCACTTCTCACAGTCCTGGGGACTGGAAGTCTGAGATCAGGCTGCCAGTGTGGTTGGGTTTGGTGAGGGCTCTTTTCATGGTTTCCTCATAGGGATGCCTGCCCCGGACCACCCATTTGCCCAGCCTTTGAGAAACCCCACGAGCACCATGGGATGGGAAAGGCCACTGGAGTCACTAATGGTCTTCCTGGGGCAGGGCTGTGCTAATGCCTCTGTATTAGCCAGCACTCCTCCATTACACCCTAATGGCCCAAAGGGATCATCCTTGGGAGCACAAGGGCTCTCCTGTGTTATTCAGAGCTCTCCAGGGCCAGCCCTCCATTGATTGCTGATGTGACTCACTGTGGGCTGGAGGGCAGCTGAACTCAGGAGAGACCCAAGTAAACAGAAGCCCTCCCCAGCCTAGAAGACCCTGATTGTCATCATTCCTGCAGTATGAACTACAGAGACCCAGAAGCTTGAGGATTTTGGAGGTGATCTGGGCTCCAGGATTCTTTAAGATAGGTGTCCAGGAGGATGTGAGCTACTAAAGTTTCAGTAGAAACCCAGGCCACAGCACAAGGTGGCAACAGGTGCATTGTGGGAGACCTGGGGCAAGACCTGTGCCTAATACATGGCAAGATCTCAAAAAACTAATGGTGAAATCAAATTCCCACCAGCAGAACCAATCCAGGGGCACCAAAGGGCCTTCTGCCACCCTGTGTGATATACTTTGCCAATGCTAAAGATCTGAAACCAATTATAGATAAGCAGTCAGTGGCCTTCTCGCAGCCTGTCCCTCCTGGCTTCCAGTCACATGCCTTCTCCAGGAAGCCGATGGTATTCATTCACAATGTGGCTGCCTCTGATCTGGTAGAGGATCTGGGTATGACCTTGGCACTGAAGTTGTTTGGATGGATGCAGACTCTCAGTCTCTGTTCAGCAACATTGCTCACTAACCTCATGGTCTCAGGCAAGCTACTTAATTAACTCTCTGAGCCTCAATTTCCTTATCCACCAAATGGGGACTAATAATAGTTCCCATTAGAGCTCCCAGAGTAAACACAGCATGGCAGAGTGTCTGGCATATGTATTATCTGGACAAATGAATGGGTGAAGGAAGAAAGCAGGACCTCTCCAGGGATTGGCCCAGGGAATTATCCCCTAGTTTTCTCCCCAGGAGGATTTGGGCCAGACCTTCCCATCTCTCAGGGGACCTCAAGGGGCCAGCAGTGAGGAGGTAGGAGAGGGGCAATAACGGAGGAAGTCTAAGGGGGCCCTTCCTGGCACCAGGCGGTGAGGGAGAGGAGCGAAGGCAAGAGCTTTCCCAGGACTAAATGACCTCATTGATAATTCAATTGCAGGCTCCCAATTTATGTGTTAAAGCTCCATTTGGAAAGAATGGGAATAACATTGGTTTTCAGAAATGATTTAACCTCATATTGAAAGACTGCCAGCGGCAGATATAAATGTGAATGTCTACTCCAAATTCAGTCTTCTCCATAAAGGGTCCAAATCCTGGAAAGATGGTTCTGTAGGAGGCTCCTCTCCTACCCCCACCCAGACCCTGCCCCAGTGGAGCCTCCACCACATATAGAGGGAAGGTGCCCTGTCCCCTGGGAAGGAAAATAGTTTCAATTGCTACCAAGCCCTACAAGCTGATTCTTTTGTGGATTTTTTTTTTAATTCTGTGATCTTTGTCATCCCACTCCTTTCAAAAGCTATGGTCCTTTTGGGTCATTGTGTAATATCAAGAAAATGAAACTTGCTTGGCTTGCCAAATCTTGGGAGATTTTATTGTCATCCCAGGAGACTTGAACCTCTTTTTTTTTTTTTTTTTTTTTTTTTGCGGGGGTGGTGGTACCATGGATTGAACTCAGGGCACTAGACCACTGAGCCACATCCCCAGCTCTATTTTGTATTTTATTTAGAGACAGGGTCTCACTGAGTTGTTTAGAGCCTCAATTTTGCTGAGCCTGGCTTTGAACTCGTGATCCTCCTGCCTCAGCCTTCCAAGACATTGGATTACAGGCGTGTGCCCCTGTGCCTGGAAGACTTGGACCTCTTTTACCTGGAGTTGGAGTGGACATTTCAGCCACTCGTGATTTAAGTCCTTCCCTCTCCCACCATGTGACAACCAGGGACTCTATAGCCAGACATGGTGACATTTGTCCAAAATTGAGCCTACCTCTCCTGGGAGCCCTCTCCATATTCCACTGACTCTATTTGTGACATTGACCTTGACATTTTAGTGCCAAATTCCTCCCTCATTTTTCCGAGCAGCCACAGACTAAATGAATGCAAAAAAGTACTACGTAAGTCCTGTTAGTCAAACAAGGGAAAAGTGAAGACTGATCATCCAAAGAAAGAGAGGTTAGATTGTCTCTCACTTATGGTTCAGATTAATTAACCTAAGGAAATACAGGCTGATAAAGGACTTCAAGATGGCCTGAGCCAGGAGACGTGTGGGAAAGAAATGCCAATTCTAGCAGCATGTTCTTGGGCCCTGACAGGGAAGCTGAGCCACATCAGGTATCCCATGGAAGCCCCTGTGGGCAACTGTTCACTGATGACCCATCACACTCATGACTCACTTGTGTGACTTGTTTTGACCAATGAGATAGTAGCAAGTGTGATACGAGCAAAGCATGCTGTTCCTCCTGGAAGCCCATCGACATCCTATAAGTAAGTCCCAGCCATCCTGTTTTAAGAGAGAGACGGCACACGCAAAGGCCTGCAAAATAGACACTCCACCAGGGACAGGCCTCAAGAGAGAGGACACTTGTAATCCCAGCTCTTCAGGAGGCAGAGGCAGGAGGATCACAAGTTCAAGGCTAGCCTCAGCAACTGAGCAAAACCCTGACTCAAATAAAAAATAAGATCTGATTGGTAATGCTACATTCTGGCTTCAATCCCCCCCCTTTTTTTTAAGCAAAGTCATAAAGACAGAAAGTTGAATAGAGTTTACCAGGATCTGGGATGGAGGGGATTGGGGAGTTTAGTTTCATGTGTACATTTCCTGTTTGGGTGGTAAGAAATTCTGGAAATGGACAGTAGTGATGGTTGCATGACATTGTGAATGTTTTTAATGACACTGAATCATACACCATGAACGAGGGTATCTTTTATGTACTTACCACAAAATTAATTTATTTTATGAACTGCCTCAGAATTTGAGGAAGTTTCCCTGCAAGACATAATTTATTTTAACGTGTACGTTTTACAATTTCATTTTCTTTTTTTTTAAAGAGAGAGGAGAGAGAGAGAGAGAGAGAGAGAGAGAGAGAATTTTTAATATTTATTTTTTAGTTCTCGGCGGACACAACATCTTTGTTTGTATGTGGTGCTGAGGATCGAACCCGGGCCGCACGCATGCCAGGCGAGCACGCTACCGCTTGAGCCACATCCCTAGCCCCATACAATTTCATTTTCTAATAACCACTTAGTGAAAGTTTATTTAGTTGCCCACCAGTTTTAGTGACAAAACTAATGAGTGGTGGACCCAGGACCCCAGCTCAGTTCAGTCTTATTCCAAAGCTCAGACTCGCAGGTGCCACACACCTTCTAGAGCAGGGATCAGCAGACTTGTTGTTTGAAGGGCCAGATGGGAAATATTTTAGGTTTTGCGGGTCAAATGTGATCTCTGTTGCAAGTAGCTACTGAACAGCAAAGCAGCTATGGGCAACACATAAATAAATCAATGTGGCTGTTTCCAATAAAAGCACACCAAAATGGGTAACAACAAATCCCATCATTATGCACGATAATGCGCCGACCAAAAATACGGGGGAAAAAAGCAGACTGTGGCAAGATTTCACTCATAATCCTCAGTTGGCCAACTTCTGCTTTATGGCTCTCAAGTCCTTCAGTTTTAAAAACCGGGACAATAATAGTACCAACCTCATAGGGTGGCAGTGGGAATCAAGGGGGTAAAGTGTCAAATGCTTTGCTTGTTGACTGAGAGACTAAGTACCTAATAAAAGTTTATTATTGTTCATGTGGTTGAGGGATGTGCTGGAAAGTCACCTTTATTGAGCACCTACTGTGTGCACAGTAAGGTCAAGTCTTAAAGGGACAGGACTTCATTTTGTTACTTTTGTTAGTTTCTAAAAAGGCTTTGAAGTTGGCATAGAGTTTGTGCTTTTGGTCCATTAGCTCATGTCGCTTTCATGATTATTCTCTTCAGTAAATGTTCTGGATCAGGAAATCAGCCTTCCAGATTCCATTTTGCTAGGGAGAGTAGAGACAAGGCTTGAATTCTCAGCCATCTTAATTCCAAACCTGTGTTCTCAGCCAGAGCTTGAACTGACCACCCCTACTCTGCCTAGTCCCTACCACCACCCAGGAGATTGGGGACTCTCTGGGAGTTTGGGGGAGGGGGTATGATAGAATGGGGAGGCACTACTAGAGTTTAGTGACCAGGGTCTAGGAATGCTAAATGTCTTGCAGTGTCATTTAAATGTCTGTAAAACAAAGAATTATATCCAGTCCGCATGTCAGTGGTGTACCACAGAGGATCCTTGCCCTACACCGTGTTACCCAGACATGTTACCCAGCCACAGCCTTGTGTGGAGATGGGTTCCCTGGGAGCACACAATGGTTAACACAAGGCCAGTGTCTACAGGGGGCAGGAGTGAGGTGGCGAGGGGAGGGTGCCTTCAATGCCCAGAGTAGAAGGGACTACTGGGGCAAGTCCTTAAAATTTAAGTTCAGCCTATTCTTTACATAACTCTCCATTTGCATGAAAGAAATAGCCTTCAAAGTGTAGTAGAAAGAGTGCTTGCTTGTCAGAGGTTGAAGGCATTGACTTGAATAATAACCCACTGAGCAAGGGGGCGACTGACTTGACATCTCTGGGCTTAATATCCCTACCCTGAAAAGAGGCTAATGACACATGCTGTCTCTCCCTGGGGTCGAGGAGAGCATCCGATGAAGCAACAGGATACAAGTGCATAGATCTGTACCAAACGGAAGCATGCTGATTCATAAAAGTCATCAACAATATAAAGCAATTCCCATTTAAAACTTGAGATTGGCCTCCAATCTCAAGTTTCTCTAACCGCCCAGGTATGGGGCCACCACCACCTGCCCCCCCCCCACAACAAACAGATTTAGCTTTGATCACATATCCAGCAAAACCAGCCAGAGTGAAAAATGAGCCCAGAAGAGAGCAACTGTGCACCCCCTGATCATAACTCAGAGTTGTGGAGGAGGATATGAAGCCACAGAAGGGACCGGAACAGCTTGATGGGGTCACCTGCCGGTCAGGCCCCACAGCTGTTTGTCTCCCAGTAGGGGAGGGGTTAATAGTTCCTTTGGTCAAAATGTCAAATTGGAATTAATCTATTTAAATGTCAAGATTGCTCCGAATGCACAAATAAGGTTCACCGCAGCAGGAAGTCTGTCTACAGGACAAGCCGCAGGCATTTTCTCTACAAGGCACTGGTTTCTATTTTCCCATCCTGGGCTCAGATGTCAGCTGGGCTCCCTGCCTCTTGAGATCTAGCTCACTCTGGTCCTAGCTCTGCAATTCCATGTCTGCTAAGCCTTCCTCAAACTACCTACAAGAGCTTAGGGTTGTATAGCATGGCCTTGCCCAAGGGGCCATGAAACGGAGGCCCATTCTCAATTTCAAAAAGAAAGAAAAGAAATCAGCCAAGAGGATTCCTAAGAGAGACGAATTTGAGAAAGTTGCCAGGACAATAAATAGTCCCGTTTTGCAGAAAATGGATTGTGGAACAGGCCCCATAGCGCACACTTGTAATCACAGTGGCTCAGGAGGCTGAGGCAGGAGGATAGCGAGTTCAAAGCCAGTCTCAGCAACTTAGTGAGGCCCTAAGAAACTCGGGGAGACCCTGTCTCTAAATAAAAATATTAAAAAGGGCTGGGGATGTGTCTCAGTGGTTAAGTGTTGTTGATTTCAATCCCCATTATTAAAAAAAAAGGATTAAGGTGATAAACTTCTCAAACACCAACTCCCTCACTGACTAGTGGGGTGACCTCAGGAAGTCTCTTAACCACAGGCTTCAGTATTTCCATCTGTAAAATAAGGTTGCCAATCTCTATATTAAAAGGCTATTGTAAAGACTAAATTGGATTTGTCATGTAAATGGCAGGCGCACAATATGTGCCCGTTTCAGTTAGAAATTTTTTGGCTACGAATTAGTTTAAATAGAAGGAAGTGTAGGCTGGCCAATGAAGTCTGGCAATCGGACAAAGTTTGATCAGGGCTCTGGCTGTGTTCCTTTGCATCCATCCTCAGGGCTCTTCTCTCTTCTATATAATTGTTTCCTTTTCTGTCCAGCTTTTCTCATAGTCGCAAAACAACTGCAGCTGTTCCCAGGTCTCCCGTCCAACCTCTGAAACATTTAGAAGAAAGCTCTTTTTTTCTTTGACTATTGAACAAAAGTCCTGGGACTTCTTCTGATTGGAACAAGTGCCCACTGCAGAAGCAATCAGTACAGTATGTCCTGCTCTGACCGGTTTAGGCCTAAGTGGCAAAAGGATGGGATTTGGGTACCCCGAGATACCCCAAAGGCCAGGCTCATCCCTGTAGAATACTGTCTTCATATCTGTATTCCCAGAGTATGGTAGGACAATGTTGATACACAAAGAGAGGCTCAGTAAAAGCTTGTGGAAGGAATGATGATGACTATTAAATGAGGATTACGAAATCTAAGGAGAGAATTGTGTATTTGTGTGTGTAGGGTTACGGGGTGCAGGTGGGGGTTAGATCATCTCATCATTCTCTCAATCAGTTGTTGCCCAGTTAGTGGTAATTTCCCAGCTACTCTTTTCAAAAAGAGTCCCAGTTTGCTGGCATTTGTTGATCTTCTCCTTTTACCAGAAAACAGCTTGCTTCTTCCAGTAACACCAGTGAAGGTCTGAAGATCTCCTTTGCCAGACCTCACGAGGCCTCGGAAGCCTGCCCAGCGCCACCTTCACACAGCTAACTTTAGCCAGGGAGCAGGAGAATAAAAAAATTCAATTCAATTTTTAATTATCAAGTGCAATAAAGAAGATTAAATTTATCTTTAAATAACTTCTTTTTCTTTTTCTTTTTTTTTTTTTGATAGACATGGCCAAGCCCCAGGAAGCCAACCAAAGGGTCATTCTCTGCAACTAACTAAGATTTCAGCAGGGTAAGGGTGTAGGGTCCAGGAAGCTAGAGCACAGTGCCAGGCCACAAATGGATACCTGCTCTGAGGTCCAGCCAGGGAGGTGGAAAGCTGGGACCCACACTTTAGAGACCCCCTTGTCCTGGACTTGGCTTAGCACTGAGCATGGGAGACAAGGGGCAGCAGCCGATCCAGGTCACACAGCACTTAGCACAGCCTGCAGGCCCTGTACCTCCACTGCCAGTGTCAAGGAGCCACCGGACACCCATTCCACAGTGCCCTGAGGGTGGGGTGGGGATAGGGAACCTCAAACAAGGAGCTAAACACATGCCTGGGATTCAGACGCCCATATTTTGCTCACCATTTCCTGGAAGGTTGCTCCTCAAACTCACCCTGTCCAAATGCAAGGTCATCGCCTTGCTCAGGCCTGCTGCCCGCTCCACACCCCATCTCTGTAATCCCAGCACCCCAGACTTCCTAACCAGCAGTTTGGCATCATCCTAGACTACTTCTCAACCCCCAGTCACAGCTATTGCTTACCAAGACCTGTTGATTCTACCATCACACCTGTCCCATACATCTCTTGACACCCTCTCCTGCTCCTCCTCCTCCCCTCTCACCTGGGTTGACCTTTCTAATTCCAGTCTCATCCCTGCCAATTTTCTCTCCACAGTGTCACCAGATCTGTGCTTCTAGCACCCAGATCATATCCTGCCATTTACCTCCTCAGAAATTGTCAATGGCTTGTCCATTGCCTACAGAAGAAAGTCTGTGTTGTTTTTTCTTTTTTCTTTTTCTTTTTTTAGTACTGAGGATTGAACCCAGGGGGTTCTGCCACTGAGTTACATCCCCAGACCATTTGATTTTTTATTTTGATGCAGGGTCTTGCTAAATTGCTGAGATTGACTTCGAACTTTCAATCCTCCTGCCTCAGCCTCCCAATTCACTGGGATTACTGGCTTACGTCATCCTGCCTGGCTCCCAAGAATACCCAAGACCCACGACTTGTTTTCTTTTTTCATTTCCAATGTATGAAAAGCCACCTCCTGGGACACTTTCCTGTGTGAGAGCCTTTGCCTGTGCTGCTCTGGGCTGACTCCCCACTTCCCTCTTCCTCCTGAGTCCTATTCATTTTCCAGGCTCCTAAGGGCACCTCCCATGGGGTGTGGGGTTGGGGTGTAGGCAACGGGTGGGAAATGGTTTCCTCCCTCCTGCCCCTGCCCTTTGCTGGTGTCTCTATTCCATGTTTTCCATCTTGCTGGGGCAGTGGGGCCAGTGGCCTGCTAACTATGATATGTTAAACACTGACCTTGTACTTGGCACTAGCCATGTGAATTTAATCCCCACAGGAGAGGTGGTTGTATCCCATTTCACAGACAGCAACCTGGAGTGAAGAAAGGAGAGGCACTGTGCCCAGGGAAGTGCAGCCGGTTGCACTCAGGAGTCCGGTGAAGTTCCCCCTCCACCTCCAGCAGCCCCTCTGTTCTCAGTTGTATTTAAAAGGCCCTTGGTTCCAAGGCACTGGCAGAACACACCCCTGTGATCACTAATTCACATTTGTCTTCCCTCCCCAGCCCCTGCCCTCCCATCTCCTGCCATGAATCAGGGCCCCAGGCTCAGGACCGAGCAGGTTTGCATAATTTCCTGAATGTCACCAAACCCATCTGTCACTCTCCAGCTTCCCCAAAGCCATCCCCAGTACACCCAGGGAGGCTCAGAGCCATATGGCCAGGGAGCCCCACTGTGAAATCCCATTACTGCTTTCAGCTAATTGGCTTTAAAAAGAGCAAAGTAATTAGGAAGGGGCCATGGGAAGCACACCATCCGGGGAGCACACCATCCAGAAGGGCTCTCAGAGCATCTTCATCTCTCCCTGCCCTCCCTGAACTCATCTCCTCTGATTGTCTGGCCTCCCTCTCTCCCATGGCCTCACAGAAGGACTGAGTAGCAAAATGTTCCTATTCTCACAGATCGGAAATTGTGATGGGAACAAGTGTTGAGACATTAACTCATGCTTTTCTCTGTTCCCTATTCACACTCCCCCTAGCCAGGACAGCTCTGCACTTCACTGATGTGGGCACAGGATATGTCAGAGTTGGGGAAGGGAGGCAAGAGGCAGGGAGAACTCCCAACCCCGGTGCCTGGCATTTCCCCCTTCCCCAGCAGCAGGGTGATGTGTGCAGGTTGGTCCTGGGCCTGCCACAGAACAGAAATGATGGATGGAAATGATGGATGTTTCCATGGCAGTGTAGGTGGAAGGATAATGGAGGGCAAGTTGTCTCCCTGCACCCCAGCCCCTGACTGCATAAGACCATAAAACTGAGAGCCACTTTACTCCCCAGGGGGGAAAATATTGAGCTCAGCACAATGGAGAACACCTGTAATCCCAGAGACTCCAGAGGCTGAGACAGAAGGATCCCAAATTTGAGACCAACCTGGGCAACTTGAGAGAAATCCTCAGTAACTCTGTGAGACTCTCTCAAAATAAAAAATAACAAGGTCTGGAGATGTAGCTCAGTGGTAAAGCACTCCTGGCTTCAGTCCCCAGAACCACCACTAAATAAATAAATAAATAAATAAATAAATAAATAAATAAATAAATAAATAAATAAATAAATAAATGGGGCGGGGTGGGGGGAGAGGGGGAGAGAGAGAGAGAGAGAGAGAGAGAGAGAGAGAGAGAGAGAGAGAGAGAGAGAGGGAGATATCTTCAGTTTTAGAAACTCATATGTTGCATTTAAGAAGATCAAGAGTGGGCTGGGGTTATGGCTTGTTGTAGGGGACAGATGAGGCAAGGCATCAAAGATAGCAGGAAGCAGTTTCATTTGGCTGCAGCCAGGTTCAGAGGGCACAGCTTTCTCTGTAATCAATCAATCCCCTGAACCCCAAGTTCAGGTAGTTTCAGAACTTCATACCCAGCATGTAAGGGGAGGGGCTCAGAAGTTCACAGTCTGCAGAAGTTCACATAAAAGCAGCTTTTTCTTTCATTGTTTTAGGCAAGTTAACCCTTCAAGGACAATACCTGAGAAGGGGAGAGCTTCTTCTCCCCTTTCTTTCCTCCCCCTGCCAGCTGCTACCATGGAGCCCGATTGTTAGCTTCTCTTATCTCAGAAATGTAGACATCTCTGTGAAGCCCAGCTCAAGGCCAGAGGACTTGTTAAAGGATCTATCTTTTTATTATCACATTTTGCATTTGTGAACACACTTCTACAAACTACTATATTGGATAAATGTTTGTGAAAAACTAGTAAAGGGGCGTTTGCTGATTTCTTCCAGGCCAGTGGCCAAGTAAAATAGAGCAACAAGAAAATAGGAAGTTTACCTACAATGAACTCTTCTGTGGAGACTTGTTTAGACTGATAGTCCTAAAATCAATTATGGTGAAGATTTCTGGAGAAGCTTAGTTAATATTTTCTGTGGAGGAGGGGGGGCCACTACAGCTCAGTGGTGAGTGTTTGCCTAGCACATATGAGGCTCTGAGTTTGATCCTCAGCACCATATTAAAAGTAAGTAAATAAAAAATAAAAGCATGGTGAAAAAAAGAAGCTATTTTAAAAAGATCAAGACTGGCAATCTCTCTTCTATATCTGAGTTGTGACTTGGGATTGGGCCCTATTGAAGGAGTCCTGATTGTGTTGGGGCCAGCACTTTGCATCCCTTCTCTCTGACCTCCCAGGAACCCACTGAGGAAGACAATACCACCCCATTTCCCAGATGGGTCAGAGGCTAGTGGGAGGCCATGGGGAAGAAGACGAGCAGGTACCTGGAGTCTGAGGCTGACTGTAACCAGGCCAAGGACCTATAGTCCCTCACTCTGAGGGCTATGTCCATCAGCTCCTCAGGAGGCCACACTGGAAGGGACTGCAGTTGTGGACACACAGTTACAGAGTCTCCCAGGGCTGCTGCACCATTGCTGGAACAATGGAGGAGTCCCTGCTGGGCAGTGAGCATTCTCTCTGGCTGGAATCCTGAGATTGTCATAGTGGCCCAAGGTGCAGAGGGCAGGGCATCGCACACGCTTTCCAGAAGGAGTGAGGGAGGCTGAGAGAAGATGCTGGAACCCAACCAGGAGGGGCCCCAGGGAGAAGGGGGTGAGGTGTGTGGGGAGGGAAGAGTGGAGGACTCTGTGGATGGCGAGCTGCCTCAGCTGGTAACTTAGTTTCCCCTTATCCCTCTGAATGGGCACACCTATTCAGGAGACCCCAAAGCTGAGGAGACGGGGAACTACAGGCCAAAGAGGTGATTTCTGAGGATCCTCCCACTGTGGAAGGGTTTACAAAGTGATTAAGGCAACACACAAAACAGGAAAGCTAATATTTAGCTAATGGAACACTGACAAAACCTGCTAAAGATGTTTGTCTCTGAGTAATTCAAATGGAGCCAAGCCAATGTTCTATTTAAAAAAAAAAAAGATACCAATCTGACTGCAAAAGCACTGAGTTGTGACATACATCACCAGTGGTAGTTTTGGGAATACGGAGGATGGGGTTACGGGTACATCACACAACAAAACATCCTCCAAATCTGTCCTCAACATTTCTCTTCTCCAGCCCAATCCTGTCAGAAGTTGTCCAAATCTCTTTTCCTTTTTCTCAGTTCTCTCTAAAACTCAAAACTGTCTTTCTGGGTTAGGGTTGTAACTCAGTGGTAGAGCATTTGCCTTAGCACCACATAAAAAATAAATAAATAAAATAAAGTTAAAAAAACACCCACTATCTTTCTGAACTCCACCCTCCCCTTCTGGAACCACCTGGATAGTCCCCCACTTTCCCAGGCCTCTCCTTCCAATGATCCTCCATCTTTCCTGGAATGGACCAGTTGAGTTCTTGTTAGCTGCTCTTCTCCTGCATCTCAATCTTCTCCCTTCACTACACAGTAATATTCAGGAGGCTAAGAGCCCATAGACATGGTACCTCCTTCCTCAAAAGGGGAGGAGTGAGCTGATTAAAATTATTTGGTCATAATTGTCTTCCCTGCTATACCTGTTTACCGGGGCAGTGCTGAGCCCAGTCCCAGGAAGATCCCAGAACCCAGCTTCCATGGGCCTCTGATGAGCACCTGGCATCCCTCTCCACAGCCATGCCTGCCCTGCCCTCTGCCTTCCCCATCCCAAGGCCTGCCCTGCACTGCCCCATCCTGCCCCTGCTTGACCAGGGAGGTCACTGCCTGAGGCTTCCAGGAGATTCAACACTGATCAGGCCTGAGGACGCAGCCTGACACATCCAGACTGCAGAGACCAGCCAGGACGCTAATGTGGACAGGGCTGGCCCAGGGTGGAATGGTGAAGGAAGCAGGCTGGTCCAGGCCCTCAGCAGTGTCTCCCGTTCCGCCTTCTTCCTGGCACCCAGGTACCACCCTGGGCTCATGTCAGTGCACTTCTGCTACTGTGCTAGAGGGTCCTGAGGTTATCCACTGCACCCCCCTTCTATGCTCCCAGATGGGGACATGGAGGCCCAAAGAAAATTTCTGACAGAAGGAACTGGAACTCAGGACTCCTAACTTTTTTGCAGTGCTAGGGATTGAATCCAGGGCCTTGCACATGCTAGGCAAGTGCTCTACCACTGAGCTACATTCTTGGCACCCCCCTCCCCTATCCCCTAACTTCTAGGCTAGGGTCCACCCACCAATACAAAGGGATTAAATAATTTCTAAACCTGGAGAGGGAGGGAGGATGGGTGCTGCTCAAATGAATGAAAATGAAAATATAAATTGTAGGTCCTCCTACTTTATTTGCATTTTAAGTGAAACTCAAAGACCAAAACATATTCTTGACTCAGGCAAATTCATAGAGACAGACAGCAGATTAATAGCGGCCAATGCGTATGGGACAGATAAGTGGACAGTGGCAGCTGCACAGGTATGGGCTTTTTCAGAAGCCATGAGAAAGTTCTGGAACTAGACAGTGGTGACGGTTGCTCAGAAATGTGGGCACTTAATGCTGCTGAATCAAAAAGGTATGAAGTGTATTAAAAAAACAACAGCAACTCCTTGACTCAAACCCACAAAACCTCTAGTGAGGAAAGGTCAGCAGTTTGTTTCGCTTCTTCCCTTCTCTCCTTCCATCCCTTACCTGCTTGGTGCTGGGAGCGCTCTGGTCTAAGGAGGAGAATCACACAGAGTAGTATTGCATTAAGAAACAAAACAAAACAAAATGTTTCTGAAATAGAGGAGGGAGCACAGATCAAGTCAGGAGAGAGGCAGCTGTGACAGCTGGTCTACCCAGCAGCGTGCCACTGCATACTCTGTGGCAGCCACACCCCCTTATTTCACCTGTCCCTCCTCTCCCTGAAAGTACTCTTCAAGCCCTCCTCCCGCTTACTCCGCCAACTGCTGGTTATGCTTTCACTCCTTGTATTAGAAGAACCATTGGGCCATGAAGATTTGCAAATATTTACCTGCTTTCTGTAAAGGTTTTATCATCAGGCAATTTCCCACCAGTTTAGAGTTTAAATGTTTTTGGTTTTTTGTTTTGTTTTGTTTTTTTTGGTGGTGGAGAGGAATTTTCTTGTTTGTTCCTCTCATTGAACTCCCCAGGCCTAGAAACATGTTTCATGCCCAGTAGGGCATTGGCAGGATGCTGGCAGGTCCAGCCTAGGGGCTCTGAGCACTTGTTCCACAGTGCTGAGGGCTGGCTATTCTCTTAGGGCAGGAGGGGGCTCCAGGACAGGCAGAGGCCTCTCTTCACCTCCAGAGCCTGAGTTCTCCCATAGGTGAATGTTAGACATGTGGTGGGAGGCGTGGCCAGAGCACCGAATAGTTCCCCAAGGGCCAGATACAAAAGGACACAGCTTACCCATTCATGGAGGAACATTCTTGACCCTTGTTATGATTTGGATATGAGTTGTCCCCCAAAAGTTCATGTGTGAGACAGTGCAAGAAGGTTTGGAGGAGAAATGATTGGATTATGAGAGCCTTAACCCAATCTGTGAATTGATTAAGTGGTGGCTGAGAGCAGGTGGGGTGTGGCTGGAGGAGGGGGGACATTGGGAGCATGGTTTGGGGATATATATTTATATCTGGCCAATGGAGTCTCTGCTTTCTGATCATCATGTGAGCTGCTTCCCTCTGCCACTTTCTTCCCCTGTGATATTCTGCCTCTCCTTGAGCCCCAAGGAATGGAGCCTACTATCTATGAACTGAGACCTCTCAAACTGTGAGCCCTCAAATAAACTTTGCATCCTCTACAATTGTTCTTTTAGTCACAGCGGCAAAAAATAGCTGACTAACACAACCCTATTCAACTCTCTCCCACTCCTCGTGCCCTGCCCCCATACATACCTCTTCCTTCCTCAAAAGCTCTGTAAAAATATTTCTTCTGAGTGGGCAGGGAGGCCGGTGCTGGTCTCAGCTCAGCTACTGATCAATGAATGGCCCTAGTGCCTCCCCTCTCTTGGGGGTGGGACTGTGGCCTCAGCGGCCTTTAAAGTGCCCCTGTTTCCCTGGCTGTGTGATGATGACCCAGGGGACCCCGATTCCCTTTACCTGGCATGTTCATGTTCACAGAGTTGTCCCTGAAGTCACTCAAGGAGCCATCCCACTCTCACCATGGTAAAATGAGGAGGTCAGGGTGAGTGTCTCCCTTCAAGACCGCTGATCCTTCCTCTCAGCTGGTTTTGAAGGTGCCACCACTCTGCTATTGGTCACCTGGACACAAAGCCCTCCACACAAAGACTCCCTTAGGCCTGCAGGAATCATACAAGGCACATGCTTCCCAGTGATGTCCCCTCAGCTGACCACAGGGAAGCTTTGAAAGTACCCCTTAGAGAGGGCTTCATTAGAGCTCATTCACCCCATGTCCATTTGGGGAGAGGTCTGATTTTTCCAGTTCCATTATCCCCTTAACTCTGAAAGTCTGAGTCCTGCAGGCCTAGGTGGCACAGGGAGGGCGAGGTAGGGCGTCCAGTCCCCCCTAGAGGCTGCCATTGGCTTTGCCGAGGCCTGATCTTGGAGGAACTGACCACATGGTGGTGTGTTCTCACTGAGAGTCAGAGGTTTCTGTCAGGGAGGAGGGTGAGGCCCTGAGAGTGGGGGAGGAACTTGCCCAGGCCTCCACAGTGAAGCCAACACCTACTTCAGTGTCCCATGCCCAGGAGGTCCACAGGCCTGAGCCTATGTAGCATCGATCCAGGGTAGTCTGAGCTATGCCCCTCCATTTCCCAGTTATGTCAGAGAGTAACAAGTGGGCACAGACCTCAACACCAGGGCTCCCTAAGGCCAGAGTGGACAAAGACAAAGGTAAAAGACAGAGAAGCTGTCCCTAGGCTGGAGAGGGTGAGGGGTGAGGGAGGTGATAGAGAAATTCTGGCCAGCACCACTTTGCCCCTTCTAGCTGCCCTACCACCAGCTGGAGCTTGGCCATCTCTGAACTTCTGCAGATGTCCTTTCCTGGCTCAGGTAGCCACGGCTCAAGGACATTGGTTCTTAACTCTTTTTTTTTTTATAATATTCTTGTATTTTTTATACCTTTATTTTATTTATCTTTATGTGGTGCTGAGGATCGAACCCAGTGCCTCACACGGGCCAGGCAAGTGCTCTGCCACTGAGCCACAGCCACAGTACCTGTTCTTAACTCTTGATTCACATTAAGATTCCCTGGTAGACCAGGCACAATGGCGAGATTTGAGATTTCAAAGCCAGCCTCAGCAATAGCAAGGCGCTAAGCAACTCAGTGAGACCCTGTCTCTAAATAAAATACAAAAAAAAAAAAAAAAAGAAAAGATCTGGGGATGTGGCTCAGTGGTCAAGTGCCCCTGAGTTCAATCCCTGGTGCATAAACAAAGAAAAAAAAAAGGTGGGGGGAGGTCTTAAGGGATACTCTGGGGCTAGGGATGTAGCCCAGTAGTAGAGTGCCTACCTAGCATGGACAAGGCCCCGGGCTGGGGCCCCAGAATCACACACATAAGAAATGACTGCTCTGGTGTTACCAGTCACTGATAGGTAATAAATTTCCAACATAAAAGTAAAGGTAGGTGCTATCTTCCTGTGTTAGGGCCGTTCTTCCAGTTGCCCCAAGAACAGACAGGACCTTTCCAAACCCCAGCTGTGGTTGAATTCCCCCAGTGTTCTGGACCCAAAGCCACTATTCCGGTGAGTCTTCTCCATCCACTTCAGCCTGGCCCTTGTCCCTCTGACCTGCCCCCACCCTTCCAGATTTCTCCATTTCCTTCCCTCTCTTGTGGGCTCACACTCACTTATGTGAAGTCTGTATCTGTGTCTTGCTTTGTCTAAATGTCTCCCCCTACTGTTTATTTCTGTTACTCCTGTTTTTCTTTATGACTTTCTCTGATTTCCTAACTCTATCTCCTATGGCCTCTCTTAGTTTCTTTCAGCCTCTCCTATTCTGTGTTTCCTGACTCTATTTTTTCTAATAGATGAAAGAAGCAAGAATGTTACGCTGAACAGAGAGTCACCCAAATTCACTCCTAGAGTCAGCTAATACCTGTGTGGAGACCTGTGTGGGGACCATAAGCCCTAGGCCCCAAGGTTTTTCCTAGCACTAACTACCACCTGCCACTGGCTGTCAGGACTGTTAGGGCACTTCGAGCAGAGGCCAAGCACAGGACTTCCTGGAATGGGCCATAATGAGGGCCCAGCATCACACAAGGCCCTGCCCTCCCAGTTCTCCAGGCCCTCTGCTCCGGCCTTCCAAGTCTTGTTTCTGGGAAGCCAGATTAAATTAGCTGCTGGACCCATCTGGCCAGCCTTTGGCCTAATACCGTCTGGCAGCTCATGCCTCAATGCCAAACTCAGCCCCACGGCCTCAGGGCCAGAAATCCAATTTACCTAAGCTTAATTGAGCCCTGGACTCCCTAGAGCATTGGCCCTCAGGCCCTCCTGCTCAGCTAGCCGCAGATTTCCCGGTGATTAGTAAAGGAAGAAAAAAACTGCAGGAGCCAAGTTAATTTCAATTACCCTCATTTTCTCCCTGGAGCAGCGCATACCCCTTGCTAAGTGCATCTTTGTGTCAGCTGCTTTGGATGCTGATAAGTATTAAGTACTTGGAGTTCTGAGTGCCCCAGACACCTTGCATTTATCTGCTGATTCCAGAGAGCAGACTGTACCCCCACCCCCTACACAACCTGTTGGCCCTCAGCATTTCGTCCTATTTTATAAAACCTGGAGAAGCACCTCAATGGGCATGGTGGCACATGCCTGTAATCCCAGCGGTTCAGGACACCTGAGGCAGGAGGACTGCAAGTTTGAGGCCAGCCTCCACAATTTAGTGAGGCCCTAAGCAACTTATCATCGAGACCCTGTCTCAAAATAAAAAGGACTGGGATGTGGCCGAGTGGGAAAGCACCTCTGGGTTCAATCCCCAGATCAAAAACATAAAAATAAAAATAAAATAAAACCCAGAGAAGCAAGCTTGGATGTAGTTAAATGCCCATGCAGGAAAAGAAAGAAATATTTTAATAGTCTTTTCAGACAACTGTGGGTTTTTAAAAAATTTGACACCAAAGTTCATGGAGTGGTACTTTATTATTATTATTATTGTTATTATTATTTATTTTTTGGTACCAGGGATTGAACCCAGGGGTGTTTAATCACAGAGCCACATTCCAAGCCCTTTTTATTTATTTATTTTTTTAATTTTGAGATAGGCCTCTGTTAAATTGCTGAGGTTGGCTTTGAACTTGTGATCCTCCTGCCTCAGTCTCTGGAGCTTCTGGGATTACAGGAATGCGCCACCACACCCAGCAAATGGTACTTCTTAAAGATTAGTTGCATTAAAATCTATTCTATCCTGCACTTTGAATGGACCTTTTACCTATACATGATTATGTAACATTGTGCATTTCTCATTTAGAAGATATTGGTTTCTGAATTATGCAGAGCTTTCAAATGTTGATGCATTTTATCAAACAGTATTTTTGAAAATCACCTTCATTAATAGGGACTTAGAAAAACTGCCTTTGCTAAAAAGCACTCACTTCATTTAGCCCTGCAGATCCCCAATGGGTAACTAAAAGATTATCCCAAAAGCTTTTTGTGGTTGCCCAGGTTGAGCAAATCCCTTTTTTCCCCTCAGTCTCCTTGTTTGAAAAGGTGTCAGACAAACTAGTTATTCTGAGTTGTTATGTCAGATTTACAATTCCTGTTCCATACCCCTGGAATGGCACCAGGAATCTCCAGTCATTGTTCTCTATCTTCTAGAAACAATGAAACTTTGCAGGCAGGTCACCCAATGATGAGACTGCCCCTGCCTAAGCAGAAGCAATCACCTCACAGGAACTGAGTTGCCCTCCCCCTTCCAGGATCATAGGTCTGATAGATAAACATCTGAGAAGCAATGGAGATTGTCCCTGCAAGTCATAGGATTTACCCAGAGCCACCTTGCAAAACCAGAACTGAGATAATGATCAGTCAGACCAAGACTGCATAATCATGCATGCCTCTTGCTCCCTATCCCAATTCTTCATCTAAAGCTCCTGTCAGTACTCCTAGAAGACAGGGCTGAGATGCTTGATCTCACTGTCTTCACAATATGATCATGTTAAGTTCCTTTCTTGATTGTCACCATTATTTTTCCATTTGTTTTTTGGGGCAAATGACTGGACCTGATTCGTTGCGATCCTCCCCACCCAGAGTCAAGCCTCTGGCCTAGGACTCCAGTAATTTTAACATCACCACAGACTTCATTAGAAAAGTCATAAAAACTGGAAAGATGTTCAGCTCATGGTAGCAGATACAAGTTTGCCAAAATTTCCATCTTCACTTGAAAGCTCAAATTTTACCATTGCCAATAAGTACTCTCAGTTATTTTCCTGGAAACGACAAGCTTATTTTATTCATTTTTAAAAAAATGCTGGCCACATACCCAACTCTGAATAACTGATTTGTCTGACACCCTTTCAAACAAGGAGACGATGGAGGATAAAGGAGGCACCTACCTCAATCTGGGTAACCTCAAAAGGCTTTCTGGACAAGGCAAAGCTTCGGCTCCTGGAAGGTGGTAGGTGGAGGAGAGATGGGAGTCCAGACATGTTACACTGATGGATGCCCCTTCATATATGAGGAAACAACAAGAGGGGGGCAGAAGAGTTCCTATCCCCAACAGATAGCTTAAACCATCCAGGAATAGAAGGGGTAAAGGGGGCTCCAAGCAGAGAAACTTAGAAACTAATGTGACTCCATTTTTAAAAATAAATAAATAACAGCAGCTTCTACCTGAAGGCCTGTCCTAAGGAAGGGGTGTGTCCTTGGAAAAACCCAAGGAGCACTCCTAAGCACACACCCACCCTGCTGAGTTGTTTGTCTGCAAATAACAGGAGAGGTCTGAGGCACCAAGTGTCCCTGACTCAGTTAGGCTAGGTGAGGACCCATAGCAACCCCCCTAGCAACCTCCAATCAGCATGAGACAGGGAAAATACCTGGGATGCCAGATGATCCCCCAGTAGTTTATGGTGGTTGATAACATGTTGGGAAACCATGTAATTCAGCAGGAACACCCCTCATGGCCTAAACCAATCAGTTCAAAGGAATCCCCCTATTGTACTCACCAATCACCCCTACCCAAATTGTTCCCGCCATTGAATGTGCTAATCAATGTTAAGAGTTGTTGTTTGATTTTCCCGAGGTATGGAATGATTTGCTGTGCTATGTTGTGATGCATAGAGTATCCCCCCCAAACCTATAAAATCTCACTGAACAAAGGACCGGGACTCACTCCCTGGGACCACTGCATCTGGAACGGTTGTGAGTCCAGGCTCAAGCTTGCAATAAAGAGTCTTGTGTGATTGCATCGGATTCGGCTCCTGGAGGTCTATTGGGGTCCCATGAATCTGGCGTAACAAAACCAGCATGAGTAAAGTCTGGGAAGCAGCTAAAAAAGTGTGGCTCATTGAGTCACTACAAAAAAGACACAGGCAGAGTTCAGCTGATAAAAGGCCTTGACGGTCATGCTAAAGATGGCAAATTCAATCTAGCTTGTTCTAGCTGGTTGACTGAAGAGTTCAAAGCAGGAAAACCTCATGCTGAGATCTGTGCTTTTAGAAGATCACCCTGTGGCAATGGGTGCTGGGGAAGGGAAAGGAGGTGGCAGGACCCTGTTGACCTTGGGCAGGAAAGTGAGCCTGAGTTAGGGGAGCAGCTGTGGAAATTCAGGAGTGTTGAAGGTTAGAGAGGCTGGTGGCCTGTAATTCCAGTGACACAGGGCAGGAGGATTGCAAATTCAAGGCCAGCCTCAGCAATCTAGTAAAAAAATTAAACAATAAATTAAAATAAATAAATAAATAAATAAGGGCTGGGGATTTGGTTCAGTGGCTAAGCATCCCTGGGTTCAATCTCTAGTACCAAAAAAAAAAAAAAAAAAAAAAAAAGGCTACAGAGGAACCATAGGAGTGTCCCAGGTGAGAAACAAGGTGCAGGAATCTCGGCTGGATTATAAAGAGACCAGGAGAATCTGCCACCCAGACAAATAGGGGCGTGTTTAGGATCTACAGAGTGTCCTCATAGAGTGACTGGTTATTAGGTTTTCGAGGGCTCAAAACTGAGACTGGCATTGATCCCACCCCTGTGACAGCTGGACAAGTGGTAAGGTTTTAGAACAGCAGGATCCAGGGTCAAGGTGGGGACTATGAAGGCACATTTAAATGTTCTCCCTCCATTCTAGGGATGATTTAGTGATATTTAAAAAGTTAAAGCCCACAGAAACAAAGAGAAAACAAGGGGATCGCTAGCGGATAAATGATTTCAACATGGTTCTAGGAAATGAAAAGGAGAGAGAGATTTTGGGGACAGATTAGAGGGAGCAGAAGTCCAGGAAATGTTAGGGGGATGGGGTCCAGAGGTAGGGGGTGACTCATCTGCCAGTGGACCCTCTGGGAGCCTCTGGGCTCTAGGGCAGGTATGACAGAGGGTAAGATGAGAAGTGAGGCTGCGCCATGCAGAGAAAATGAAGATCCAGGTGTGGACAGTCAATGCCCCTTCCCAGGTCATGGAAGCAGTGGGATACTTACTTCAAGGGGAAAAAACCCAGAGATTCTCTTATGGGAAATGAGCATGATGCCTGGTAAGAGGAGGTGCTGCTGCTGTGGGGGTCAGTGTTCTTGAGTAAGTGCTCCTTGCTACAGAATTTAGGGTCCCATCCTGTGTGTAACTGGTTCCCCACATGTTTGCTCTAAGCTCTGCCCACCTGCACATAACCCAGAGTCAGCCTGTTAAGATACAAAAAGGACACCTGGAAGCCCCAGAGCTTTGAGAAAAGTTTCCAAAATGAAGAAGAAGAAAAAGTCTTCAGAGAAAAATTCCCAAACCAAAAGATAAAAAAGAAAGATTGTGTCCTCAGGCAATCTCAAGAAAATACTGCATCCTTAAAACAAGCATGATTGTGCACGCACGTGCACACACACACACACACACACACACACAGTAGCACGGGGCAGTGATGCACACTTCCAGTCCCTACTACTTGGAAGGCTGAGGCAGGAGGATGGCAAGTTTGAGGCTAGCCTCAGCAAGACACTGTCTCAAAATTTTAAAAAAAGGATGGAGATGTAGCTCAGTGAGAGAACCCCTGGGTTTGGTCTTTAGTACTGCCCCCAAAATTGTGGTTTTAATATATATATATAAAAGGGTAGAAAATATATATATTCTACCCTTTTATTTTATTTTTTTTTTAGAGAGAGAATTTTAATATTTATTTTTTAGTTTTCGGCTGACACAACATCTTTGTTTGTATGTGGTGCTGAGGATCGAACCCGGGCCGCACGCATGCCAGGCGAGCGCGCTACTGCTTGAGCCACATCCCCAGCCCTATTCTATCCTTTTAACAATTTTTAAGTGTGCAATTCAATGGCTTTAAGGATATTCACATTGTTCTAAAACATTATCTCCATCTATCTCCAGAACTTTTTTCATCCTGCAAAACTGAAACTTGATGCCCACCAAACAATAGACCCTAATTCCCCGCTATTCCCCCAGCCTCTGGAAACTACCCTTCTACTTTCTAAGTATCTGAAATGACTCACGCGGTATTTGTCCCTTTGTGTCTGGCTTAGTTCACTTAGTATAATGTCTTCGAATTTCACTTACATTGTAGCCTGTGTCAGAAATTTCTTCCTTTTAAAGTCTACATAAAAAAGTCTACATAATATTGCATTTTGTGTGTGTGTGTACCACATTTTGTTTATCAATTCATTCACTGATGGATACTTGAATTATTTTCATCTTTTGACTATGTGAATAATATGTCTATGACCATAGACCTGTAAATGTAAAAGAAATAATTTTTTAAAACTAAAAACGTGATTACCAAAATAAGACTTTTAATAGATGGCTTGGGGAATAAAGTTGGCAGAATCTCCGGAATGTTGTAAGGGTAAGATTTCTAAGCTGATTCTAAACTGCAAAATTAAAATGTAAAAGACCCGGGGCATCGCAAAGTTCCTCTGTTACACCCAGATTCCTGAGATAGTTAAGACAATGCCCTACTGGCCATTTAGCCTAGGCCCTGTGCAGTTTGTCACAGGGCCCGAACCAATCAGTTTGAATGTGTAACCGCTTAGGAATGACCAATCACCCCCGACCGACCTGTTCCTGTCAATGAGTTGTTCAATTTTCCCGCGCCTCATGATGATTTGTTCTGATGTATGCAAAGCCCACCGCCCTCTCCAGAAAGTGTACTTAAGCTCTGCTTGACCTCTGCTCTGGGCTCCGGGCTGCTCTCCCTTCTTGAGTGAGCACGGGGCCCCAGCGCGCTGGAATGGATCCCCAATAAATCCCCTTTTGCCAGTTGCATGGAGCCAGTCTCTTGTGTAGTCTCTTTCTCCGACGCTCCGCCAGACCCTTACATTGTGAATAAAATTTCAAAAAGAAAAAAAAATCAAAGATGAGAGATAAAATGATTAAGAGGGCTGATTTAAGAAGATCAACATCCAATCAGTTGGCATTCAAGAAAGAGGACAGAGAAGAACAAAGGGGAAGGGGTTGTTAGAGGAAAAATATTACCAAATCTCCCAGAGCCATAGATTGGCAGTGTTGAGGCCCAGCTATGTCACATACTGTGGACACTATGGTACCCATTAACGTGGGCGTGCTGTGTGGCTCTGAGAATCTTGGAAGCGAGAGACAGAAACCAAATGTTTGCATATATTAATTTAAAATTGCTAACAGAATCCAGAACACAAAGGAGGTTCTAGAAACTTAGGTCAGGGAAGGGCTTTCTTTTTTTTTTTTTTTTTAATTTTTAGTTCTCGGCAGACACAACATCTTTGTTGGTATGTGGTGCTGAGGATCGAACCTGGGCCGCACGCATGCCAGGCGAGTGCGCTACCGCTTGAGCCACATCCCCAGCCCAGGGAAGGGCTTTCTTGAGATGAGACAATCAGAGATCAGAGGTAATCAGGTAGGAGGAGGCAGAAGAGTTTTTCACAAAGCATTTGCAAAGACTGAGGCCACAGGCAGCATAAAGATTTGCAAGAGATGACAGAAGGCTCACATGGTTGGAGATAAGAACAGGCTTCCTGGGGGGTAATGGGATGAGAGGTGGTTCCAACCACATGGGGCTTTAAGTACCCAAGAGCATCAAGAAGCCAAGTTGGGGTGAGAAAGCCAGTCCTTAAGAAAACAGGAAATGCTTTCTATTCTTTCTATATAACCAAAAATAAAGGTTAAATCCCAAGTCCTGCTCCACTGAAAAAGGCTGAACACGTCCTATTGTGCATACCACAAGGGGGCGCAGTGAGGCTCAAAGCAGACAAGCTTGGATGGGGCTTTTTGGACTAAATTACAGATTCTCCTATGCTTAAATTTGAATATCGTACTGGGGTAAGAGCCAAGTGAACTGGAGGAAGAGATGTCTAGATTTGTGGTTGTACATTTAGATAGTTTCCATTTTTCATGTATGAGTGCCACGGTGATGCACGCATATCAATGCATTCATTTATTGCATCTGATTATTTCCTTAGGGGCCATTTCTAGAAATGGAATTTCTAGTGCAAGCCAACAGAAAGTTTTTTAGGACTTTGGCTTTACAGAGCAGTCAGGCCAACTTACAGCCCCACCCCTGTGAGTGTTACTCATATTCTGTCTGGCTGTCCTTTTTACAATATCTTTCTGATCTCTGCCAGTTCAGTAGGCAAAATGAGATTGCTTATGGTTTTAGTTGTATTTCTGTTATGGTTTAGATATGAGGTGTCTCCCAAAAGCTCCTATGTGAGACAGTGCAAGAATGGTCAGAGATTAGATGATCAGATTATGAGAGCTATAATCAGTGGATTAATCTACTGATGTGGGTTAATCAGGTGGTAGCTGTAGGCAGGTAGGGTGTGGCTGGAGGAAGTGGGTAGGTAAGAGTGTGCCATTGGGGCTTATACCTTGTCACTGGTGAGCTGAGCTCTCTTAGCTTCCTGGTTGCCATGTCCTGAGCTGCTTTCCCCGCACCATGTACTTCCACCAATACACTGGGTCTTACCTTGTTCTCAGAGCCATGGAGTGAGTCAGCCAGTCATGGACTGAATCTCTGAAACCATCAGCCAAAATGAACTTTTCTTCCTCTACATTGTTGTTGTCAGATCTTTTGATCACAACAACAATAACAAAAGGCTAACTAAAACAATATATTTACTGGTCATTTATATTTATTTTTAACTTATATTGAGAAACTGATGTGACTCCATTTTTGAGAAACCAGCCTCTACCTCAGAGCAAAGCCTGGCCAAGGCAGGGGGCGTGACCCTTGTCCTTGGAAAGACCCACAGAGCACTCCTAGGCACATACTCACCCTGCTGAGTTGTTTGTCTACAAATAACAGGAGAGATCTTCGGAGCCAGGTGTCCCTGACTCAGTTAGGCTAGGTGAGGACCCATAGCAACCCCCTAGCAACCACCAATCAGCATGAGACAGGGAAATACCTGGGACGCCAGATGAATCCCCCAGTAGTCTATGGTGGTTGATAACATGTTGGGAAACCATGTAGTTCAGCATGTACACCCCTCGTGGCCTAAACCAATCAGTTCAAATGAATCCCCCTCTTGTACTAACCAATCAGCCCTACCCAACTTGTTCCCGCCAGTGAATGTGCTAATCAATTTTAAGAGTTGTTAGATTTTCCTGCAGTGTGAAATGATTTGCTGTGTGATGTTGTGATGCACAGAATATCCTCCCCAGAAAACTATAAAATCTCACTGAACAAAGGACACATAGAGTATCCCCTCAAAAACCTATAAAATTTCACTCCCTGGGACCACTCTGTTGGAAACGGTTGTGAGTCCAGGCTTGAGCTTTCATCAGATTGCATCTGATTGCATCAGATTCAGCTTCTGGAGGTCTATTGGGGTTCCACGAATGTGGCATTACAATATGTTCATGCCTGTGCACATTTTCCTAATAAGATGCCTTTTTCCTATTGATTTGTATTGATACTAACCCTTCATAAGATATATATTGAATTCTCCCAATTTATCATTTGCTTATTAATTTTATTTGCAAACATTTTTTTCTACATTTTATTTTTCACTCAGGATTGAACCCAGAGGCACTTTACCACCCATCCACATCTCCAGCCCTTTTAAAATTTTTTATTTTGCTTCAGGGTCTTGCTAAGTTGTGTAGGCCCCCACTAAGTTGCTGAGGCTGCCCCTGAACTTGCAATCATCCTGCCTCAGCCTCCTGAACCACTAGTATACAGGCGTGGCCACTGTGACTGGCCAGTACAAAATTTTTTGAAGTCACATTTTCAATCTTTCTTTTATAGTTTCTGATTTCCTTGTTAAAATTAGAGTTTGATATTAACCTTATGTAAATATTTTCCTCTGCTTTATTCTATTGTCCTTTATTCTTTTTACATTTAATTCTTTATCCCATCTAGAATTTATGTTAACAAGTATTTTGTAGAAAAATCAAATTCTTAATTTTTTCAGCCGTATTTATTCATTTCCTACCTGTTTTAAAGTGTCATATTTGTCATATCATAAATATTTAATGTATACTTGGGACTTCTGGGCTTTCTATTGTATTACATTGGTATGTCTCTTATCCATCTTATTTTATTATTCTTTGTGGATTTTTTTTCTTTCAGTATTTGACTTTTCTCTTCCATTTACTAGAGGTATTTAGAATGAATTTATCAAGTTCACTACCATCCCCCACAAACAATTCCTTTGAGATTTTGATTGGAATTCATACGTTAACTTAAAAATAACGTCCCATCCAAGTGTGTTGTCCAATCTCTTGTCTTCAGTGCCCCATATTAGAGCATGTTGGTCATGAGCCAATGTCAAAGCTGGGTGTCCGCTGTTTCCTGGCCCTGCTGGGAAGCCCAAGAACCACCTCCCCCTGCCTGCCGTGCAGGCCACCCACAGGCCTTGAAAGGCCCATTAGGAAAGGACTGTCCTCCATCCTCATTAACTCCTGTGCCCAGTGGGCCAGACCAGATGCTCTAGGAAGTAGGAAAGGCCTCTCCTGTTCTCTCCTCAGATGTCATCTGCTCCCTCAGCAAGGGACATGCTGGGCAGCAACTGCAGATTCACCACACCTTGGTCCCCACCCCAGTCTTAGCCCCTGAAGTCAGCATTGCTGGGGCTGCAGGGAGGGGTTTGCCTGCCAGCACGGTGGGGCCCTCATTGGATGGGGTCCCCTGGGAGGACAAGAACAGAGGTGTTGTGATGCTCTTTCTTTTACTACTGAGGGTGTGTGTGTGTGTGTGTAGAAAGGTTATTAATGACAATTCACAAGAATAGAAGAGAAAGACAAGGAGAGTCTAAAAGAAAGAAAGAGAGGATGAGTTGCTTGCCCCAAATATGCCACCACACAGCTACCTAGACCTTGACCTCCTTCATTCCTCTCTTCTCTGCCTACCCCCTCCCTCCCACCTCTACAACCCTCTATAAAGTGTAGCAGGTGGACCTGAGAGTTTGTTAGAAATTAGAAACCTGGACCCTACTCCCATACTGTGGAGTCAGAATCTTCATTTTAACCCAATCTCCAGGTGATTCTGAGAAACTAATGTGACTCCATTTTTAAAAATAAATAAATAACAGCAGCTTCTACCTCAAGGCCTGTCTTAAGGAAGGGGGCATAACCCTTGTCCTTGGAAAAACCCACAGAGCACTCCTAAGCACACACCCTCCCTGCTGAGTTGTTTGTCTGTAACAGGAGAGATCTAAGGCACCAGGTGTCCCTGACTCAGTTAGGCTAGGTGAGGACCCATAGCACCCCCCTAGCAACTTCCAATCAGCATGAGACAGGGAAAATACCTGGAATGCCAGACGACCCCCCATGCTGCGCCCCTCCCCTGACTCAGGCAATGGCAAGGCCCTACTGAGGTGGATGGCGCAAGGCGTCCATCCTCTGGAGGAGCACAGTATGTTTCTGGGAATGGGCTGATTTGTTTTTGTATTCCTTTAATAAGTATAGTTTTGATTTCTCATATGACCATTAAGTATGAAGGAAAAATCATGACTTTCCCAATTAATGCAACTACTTCTAAAGCATAGATCTGTTTGCTCTAAATGCAATGATTCAGCTGTGGAGTGTAAATTGTTAATGTCTAAAGAAAAACTCCCTGTATCCCTGTCAAGAAAGTTTTTGAGAAATTAAATTAACATCTAGAGAAGAAAAATTAATGTTAAGAAGATAGATTAGTGCTTAGTACTGGGCAACTTGTTCTTGTTCCTGTGCACAATGGTTTGTGCTCTTACTTTTGTTTGATTAAAAGTAATAACAAATCAACTACTTGCCGTAACCATGGCACCGGTTCCAGTCAGTAAGTCAAGAAAGAATAGTCAAGGTATAGGCCAATAGTTTGGGACATTTGTAACTATTATTAAAAGTTAACTAAGCAGAACAGCTCAAAGCAAAACGCGAACTGAAAGTACAAATGCTTGCTTATGCATAAGCCAAGATACATTCTTCTATTCTAATTGTAGCTACGTAATATTTTGTTTTGTTTGAATAATGATTTCTGTTTTGTAACCACAAAGTACTGTAAGCCTGCCAAAATGAAAAGTATATATGATCAACTTCACAAGTAAAGATTGGGATCAACACCTTCACTTTGGTGTCTGTGTTGTTTCTCCACCCCCTCTTTCGCCGACTCCTCACCATCCATTCGTCTCCTGAGACCCCCTGTTGGAGCTGGTCTCCGACACCCCCAGTAGTTTATGGTGGTTGATAACATGTTGGGAAACCATGTAGTTTAGCATGAACACCCCTCGTGGCCTAAACCAATCAGTTCAAAGGAATCCCCCTATTGTACTCACCAATCACCCCTACCCAACTTGTTCCCGCCATTGATTGTGCTAATCAATGTTAAGAGTTGTTGTTTGATTTTCCAAAGGTATGGAGTGATTTGCTGTGCTATGTTGTGATGCATAGAGTATCCCCCAAAAAACCTATGAAATCTCACTGAACAAAGGACCAGGGCTCACTCCCTGGGACCGCTGCGTTGGGAACGGTTGTGAGTCCACGCTCAAGTTTGCAATAAAGAGTCTTGTGTGATTGCATCGGATTCGGCTCCTGGAGGTCTATTGGGGTCCCACCAATCTGGCATAACAATTCTACTGCACATAAAAATTTGCAAAAAACTCTAGAGGAGCGAGGATGGTGAGGTGCCAGGATCCCAAGGCACACCTGAACTGGATGACACACTGGGCAACATGACCCAGGTACACTTCTTCCTGGGTAAACCTGGCCTCAGGAGCAGTGCCCGGGCCAGGTCAGGGAAAACTCTGAAAAGTGAAAGAAACAAAACTGGTCTCACATGCCAGGTTCATCAGAACCAAGCCTACTTTCTGTCTTGACGTGTATGTGGCGTGAGGGACAAACCTGAGGTCAGTGTGACATGCTTGAGTTCCAGTGGCAGCACTACCCCTCTCTGAGCCTCAGTGGACTCCCTGTTGAGTGTAATAACTATACCTACCTCATTGACTTGATGGGAAGGCAGAGATACTCTTTGTCAAATTCCTGGGAGAGAATCATACTCATAGGGGATGTTGATTAGAAAGGATGATATTCTGACTCACTATAATACAATCAGGCAGGAGGATATTATGTCTGCTTCAGTCCAGAATGAGAAGAGGGAACAGATCACTAATCAATTTGTTCAATATACTTTCATTGAGCACCTATTCTGTGTCCAACTGTGCCAAGTGCTATGGAGATGGTGGCAAACAGAACCTGTTGCTCCCTATGCAGTTTCCTAGGGCTGTCATAACAAGGAACCACAAACTGGGTGGCTTGAAACAACAGAAATTCATACTGTCTCAATTCTAGAGGCCAGAAGCCCAAATTCAAGCTATGGGGAGCCCTGATTCCTTCTTGAGATGCTGATGGAGAATCTGATCCATCCCTTTCTTCCAACATTTTTTTTTTCGTACCAGGGATTGAACCCAGGGTTACTTAACTAATAAGCCACATTCCCTTTTTAAATATTTTATTTAGAGACAGGGTCTTGGTAAGTGATAAGTTGCTTATGGCCTCCCTAAGTTGCTGAGGCTGGCTTTGAACTTGCAATCTTCCTGCCTCAGCCTCCAAACCTCTGGGATTACAGTTGTGCACCATTGTACCTGTCTTCTAACTTTTGGTGGTGGTCCTCAGCTTGTGTAAGCATAACTCCAGTCTCTGCCTCTGCCCTCACACAGCATTCTACCTGTGTGTCTGTCCTAGGGTCTCAATTTCCCCCTTCATGTAAGAACACTTGTCATTGAATTAGGGCCTGAAAGGAAAGCAAGGAACCAGGAGACAAGTGAGCAAGAAATGAAAGATGGAGGCCAGGCAGAGATACACAGGAGAATTTATTTGTCAGAGCTGACAAATAAGGGCACATCTCCCCAAAGACAAAGAGAGGCAAAACAGGCTTAGGGTTTGGGAATTTTATGGGGCAGGATCAGGGATAAGAGTGGGGAGGGTTCTAATGCAGTGGTTAAGGGTGGGGTTGGTATGAGGGGTTGGTGATGTGCCCTTGGGCGGAAAGCGAAATTTTTCTTAGAATGACAACTGTCACTTAATATAGCCGTCCAGATGCTAATCAAGGACCTTACAGGTTCTACCCTGATTCATGTGACTTTAATGAGATTTGTCCCCAAAGATCTCATTTCAAAAAGGCCACATTCACAGGTCTGGGTGATATCAAAGATAAACCCAGACATTAGAGTGGTACAGATAGATTTTCTTCATCAATAACCACTGCAATAGAAAAGAGGCTCCCAAGTGAAACAATCCCAACTTCAATGTATGCAGAGGTGACTGGACATTTTAAAGGAAGAATGAGGGAAGGAGAGGATGAACAAATTGGGGAGAGGAGAGACAGGGCTCAAGCAGAGACTGGATTTGTTAGCTGGTGCTTATCTGAAGGAGAAGCAGACTTCTCCATCTCTACAACCTGAGGTAGGGAGGCAGGTTAGAGCAAGGTGTCCCCAGGCTGAGAGCGGGGGGAGCTATTTCCCTGAGTATCTGCACTTCAAAGAGACTTTGGATCCTGAAGAAGATAGTTCAGGGTGGTGGAAAGTCCGCATTTCAAAGTGGGAGAGAAAGGATTTTACAACTGTAAGCCCTGCTCTCAGGGCTGCTGCTGCTGGTGGTGGTGGTGGTAGGGGTGATTCGGGGGCAGTGTGTCTGTTCCAGATTCTAATTGGAACTGGGAGCTCTGCACTTCCCCAGCAGATACTTTAGTGGGGGAGGAGTAGCCAAGGTCATCCATGCAGCCTTGAGCTGTCCCAAACTATCTAAGTGCTCCTGGGGGTGTAGCTCTGTGGTAGAGCACTTGTCTGGCATGCAGGAGGCTCTGGGTTGTCCCCAGCACTGGGGGAAAAACGTTAGTGTTCAACTGTTTCAGCGAATGTATGGCGGACCAGGGAAGGCGGGTGGACAAAACCATTTGTGCTGAGAGTTTGCAGTTTTACAGGCCAAAGTTGAGGCCTAGCTAAAAAGAGGGCTCAGAGGAGACCATCCAAAGTCAGGTTAAGAAGAATCTTTGGCAGTAGACATGAATTGGGGGGAGGGGTCATTACTCAACTCAGTATGCCCCTCAGTCCTCATATTGTAAGAAGAGGCTTATAGTTCCCCTGGTGACTCCAGTCCACTCCCAGGAGTCATCCTCCAAACCTCCTTGTGCTCGTCCCCACCCCCACACACTCAACCATCACTCCCCCCCCCTCCCCCCAGCAAGGCCTCGTGTTGGCTAGATATCTAATTTGTCTTTTTCTCTCCATCCCCACATTTACCATCCAGGTCCAAGCCACCGACATTTCCAGCATGGATTCCCGCAGCCCTAATGGGTCCTAATGGGTCCCTGCTTCCCCTTTGGACCCTCAGACTCTTATCTTCATCCCATAGCCAGAGCAAGCCAATTGAAACAATCATGTCTTGTCACTTTCTGCTTGGAACCTTCTAGAAGGAGTCCTTAACCTTTTGCCTGAGTCTAAGACCTTCAGTGATAATGGTTCCTGCCCTGGTCTCTGTCTAACCACACGTCCATCCCTTTTGCAGGCTGTGGCAGCTGCATCTGCCAAACCTGCCCCTCAGCACCACTTTGCCATCTCCATTCTCTGTCTGGTATACAACTTCCCCTTTTTCTGGTCATTCAGGTCTCAGCTCAAATGTCACCTCCTCAGAGAGCTACAATGTCCCTTCCCTGTCTCTCTGTGTCCCAACACTCTGTTGTGTTTTCTTCTGATGTGTTCACACATCACCACAGCCATGTGATATCCTACACATGCATTTCTTTACTTGATCTTTTTTTTTTTTGGTACTGGGGCTTGAACTTAGGGGCACTCGACCACTGAGCCACATCCCCAGCCCTATTTGGTATTTTACTTAGAAATAGGGTCTCACTGAGTTGTTTAGCACTTTGTCATTGCTGAGGCTGGCTTTGAATTCATGATCCTTCTGACTTAGCCTCCTGAGCTGCTGGGATTACAGGTGTGTGCCACTGCACCCAGTTAATTGGTTATTCTTCTTTTACCCTCACCACCCATAGAATGAATGAGAATAAGGACTTTGTTTTGTTCCCTGTTGTGTCCCTAGGACTTAAACTTTGACAGGGACATACTAAGTGTTCAGTAAATGTTTGCAAACACTGGAATACAGACAGATTTCTCTCTGGAGCCCTCCCACGTATCTGCTGACCATGCATCAGACCAATCCAAAGCACTGGTTAAAATACAAATCCCAGGTGTCACCTTCAGATGAACGGATTTGAAGTTCCAGAGGAGAATCCTGGAAATCTTTATTTGGCAGTCACTGCTTTAGATGACCGAAAATTGGTCCAGGTCATGACTCTAGAAGAAAGGCTTTTATTTTTTCCCTCAAAGCTTGTGGTTGACCATCTGTGCTCTCCAGAGGGCATTAATAGCTTCACCCAATTTTGATTCATCCTGGCAAGCAGGAAGCACTTAAGAACTATTATTTGGAGGGAAAATGAAATAAAATCTGCACTTAGTTGTCACAACTTTCTTGGTGCAATAGATAAATAACTGGTCTGGGAAACATAATAACAGGATTTGTACCCTAATATTGCTGTTCTTTTTGGGCAGTGTCTGAGCCTCAGTCTCCTCACTTTTTTTAATATTTATTTTTTAGGTGTAGCTGGACACAACACAATGCCTTTATTTTTATGTGGTGCTGAGGATCAAACCCGGGTCCCACCCATGCTAGACAAGCACTGTACCGCTGAGCCACAATCCTAGCCCCAGTTTCTTCACTTTTTTTAAAAAAAGAGTAGTAGTACTTACATCATATAGCTTTTTCATTCTTTCCTTACTGCTTTCAATTATTTTAATATTTATAGAGTGTCTTCTGTATTCCAGAGCTGAGCCAAGGCATCAGTAATACAGAAATCAACAAGATTGCAAGGAATAATAATTTATTGTGTTAGTCAGCTTTCTATTGCTGTGACAAAATACCTGAGAAAACTGACTTAAAAGAGGAAAGGTTTTCTTTGGTTCATGGTTTCAGAGGTTTGAATCCATGGTCAGCTGGCTCCAATGTTTCTGGGACTGAGGTAAGGCAGAAATATCATGGCAGAAGGATGTGGCAGGGCAAAACTGATTACCTCATGGTGCCCAGGGAACAAAGAGAAAGAGAGTAAAGGGCTGGGGATAAAATATAGTTCCCAAGGGCATGTTACCAAGGACTCAGTCCCTTTAATTAGGTCCAACTTCCTACTGTTTCTGACACCTCCCAATAGACCATTCAGCTGTGGATCCATTGGTGGATTAACCTATTGATAAGGTTAGAGCCCAATTAGTTCCCCAAAGCCCCACCTCTGACCATTGGGAAATAAGCCTTCAACACATGAGCTTTGGGGAACATTTTTTGGGGGGATTTTAGATTCAAACTATAACACATACGTATCCCCAGGACCATAGACATACCCCACCACTCTCTTCTTAAGATAAGAGGTAAGTGTTGTGGTTTGGATCTGGAATTTCTCCCAAAAGCCCAGGTGTTGAAATCATGGTCCCCAATGCTGCAAGGTTCAGAGGTAGGACTTTTAGTCAATGACTGGATCATGAAGGCTCTGACCTCACCACTGAATTAATCCATTTGACAGATTAACCCATTAATAGCTGAATGGACTACTGGGTGATGGGACCTGGCTGGAGGAAGTAGGTCACTGGGGGCATAGCCTGTAAGTGGAGATCTTGTCCCCAGTACCATGTATGCTCTTCTGTAGTCTCATAGTAATTCTGCTCTCCTTTTAGCCCCTTGACATCTGATTGGCTACAGACCTTGCCAATAAGCACTGCAAGAATTCTCCCTTTACCTTCTATCTTGCTCCTTCTAATATCTCTTCTGTTAGAGAGAGAGAGAGAGAGAGAGAGAGAGAGAGAGAAGAAAAAAGAAGAGTTAATAAAATGGTTGTTTGTTTTTCAGCACTAGGGATGGAACCCAAGCACTCTAACACTGAGCTACATCTGTAGCCCTTTTTATTCTGACACAAGATCTCACTAAGTTGCCCAGGCTGATGTTGAACTTGCAATCCTCCTACCTCAGCCTCCTAGTAGCTGGGATTAAAGGCAGTCACCACCTCTCTGGCTCATAAGAGTTTTTTGAAGCAGACAGTTTGAAAGTAAAATTTCGAAAATCCCATTTAAAATGGCATCAAAAATTATAAAATACCTAGGAATGAATCGATCAGACCTCTACACTGAAAACTATGAAACATCGTGGAACTAAAGGAGATCCCCCCCCCAAAATGGAGAGATATGCCAAATTTTGGTTGGGGAGATAAAAAATTGCCTAATATGTTAGTTCTCTCCAATTGACCTACAGATTCTATGTAATCCCAATCGAAATTCCAGCAGGCATTGTTTCTGTTTGCTTTTTAGAATAATTTGAAAAGTTGATTTAAAAATGCATATGAAGGGCTGGGGTTGTGGCTCATTGGCAGAGCGCTTGCCTAGCATATTTGAGGCACTGGATTCAATTCTCAGTGGTATATATAAACAAATAAAATAAAGGTCCATCAACAACTAAAAGAAAAATTTTAAAAAAGCATATGGAACTGCAAAGGATCTGAAATCACTAAAGCAATTTTAAAAAAGAAGAACAAAGTTATAAGGAAGACAACCTTAGTTTCTCCACTAAACAGATGAAAAAACTGAAGCACAGAGGTTAGGCAGCTTCCTCAAGGTTGCACAGCTAGTAAGTGAAAGATGGTAAAACCAAGAAACCGTAGTCTGTGACTAGCCTGCACAATCTCTTTGCAAGGGTTTCCCTGATGCACTTAGTTAGCATAGTGCCCAGAGGATGGGAAGCACTCAGTAAAGGTCCTCTGTGTCACTATTATTATTATTTAAGATGTCTCCATTGAAAAGACTCTGGAAAAAAGAAACAAAAGGAAATCAGACTCTGCCAGAGAAGATTTTAAAATCATTATTCCTTGAAGCTGAGCATCCAGCAACATTACCCCACTTCCCTTTGAGTATTAGACTTCCTCGGCATTGTGCCAGAACCTGAGAACAGAGCATTAGTCTGCTTATCTCTGAGTTCATCCAGAGCAGGGATCCTGGCTTCATATCCACATGAAGGCTTGGCATAGGGATGGGGGCACAAAAAATGGAAAATTGGAATAGAAGGTTCTCAGGTCCCTTTCAAGCCCACGGGGATCTGCAGTTCTTGAGGCCCCAGCCTCCTCTACTTGGCATGTCAACCTTCAGCCCAGTCCTTACACCGTTCTGGAGATGGGGAGACCTGCAGACAGCAGATGCTGAAATGTAGTTAGGGATGGAAGAGGGCTTAAGGGCTTGGGTAATGATTGTGAAGGATAAGAAGGGAGGAAGCTGGGGTGCAAGGAGAGACATCAGACTGACATAGAGTCCTGGGTTGGGCACGTCTGTGACCTCAGCTACTCAGGAAGCTGAGTCAGGAGGATCACAGGTTCAAGTTCAAGGCTAACCAAGACCTGTTTCAAAATAAAATTAAAAGGGTTGGGGATATAATTCAGCAGCAGAGAGCCTCTGGGTATTCAATCCTCAGTACTGAAAAAAAGGTTTTTTTTAGTTTTTTTTAAAGAACGCTGAGGGCAAACCTGATGATGCCTGCCGCCAGAAGCAGCAGCTCACGGCACTCCTTGTAGCTGAATGATCCGAGTGTCTCCACAGCAGTCACCGTCACACAAAGGAAGACAAACACCCAGCACCTTTTCTAATAGAATCACAGCCTCTGTGAGAGTGCCCAGGGACACCCGGGGAGCCCGGTGCAGCAAGATATGCACGAATACTGAGTCAGGTCCTTCAAGAGGTGAGAAGGTAGAGAACAGGAGAAATCAGGGGAGGCTGCCTGGAGGCGAGTCCTGAACACCCAGGGCCAAGATCATCTGGAAGGATGGAGGCAGTCATTCAGGATGAAGCAGAGTGGACACTTAAAGTCAGTCTTTAGAAAAGCATAGTTTCCTGCCTCCCTCTACACTCTTGGATAGAAGTCCATAACATTCGTTATGACCCTGATGATTGAAGAAAAATAGTCAGGATTACTCTGTGAAGGGATCATGAGGATATGAAGCATCTGCTGAGTGCTGCTCAGCCGTAAAGGAGACTAGGGAAAAGGAGAAGGAAGGGGCGATGTGCTTTCCTGTTCATTATCCCACTTAAGCCTCAGACCAACCTATGGGGATGTGGGCGTACAGATATCTTCTTTGTTTTACAGATGGAAGAACCAAGGCTCAGAAAGGTGAGGTAACTTGCTCACCACCACTACTAAGCGACAAAACTCGGATATGAAGTCCATCAGGCCCAAAGTTCTTGCACTGTCCCCCATGCCACAACAAGTAGCCCTTGTGCAGCCGTCACCTCTGAGCACTTCTGAGCATCCCACTGAGCACTGAGCACCAAGTCACCTTGCTACACACTTTGCCTGTATTATCTCACTTAACCACCAGGACAATCCTATAGATGAGGAACAGGAGAAAGCACTTGTCTAAAGTCACATATCACTAACGTGGCAGAGCCAGGATGGAGACCTTGTCTGTGCCTCCCTTACATTAGCCTAAGCTATCAACTACAGATGGAAAGCCATGGAGTCTCTAGGCTGGAAGGATCATGGAGAAAACTCATTCCAAATGCTGGGTAACAGGATTCTCCAAGACTGAGAGTGGCATTATGCTAGCAGCAGACACAGAAATGGCATCAACCCAGATGGTGGGGCTTTTGAAATGCCTGTGGGCAGAAGCAGTCAGAGGCTGGGAGCTGTTGTTTCTGTCTCAAACCCCAGGTTAGGTGGTAGTATTCCCTAAGGTTTTGGGTCTAGGTCAGCCCTGACTCATGTCCCTGGGTCCCAGCTACAGAGCCATCTCGGTTCACTGACAGAGCCACCAATGCTGCTGGCTCTGTGGCCTCAGCTGCTGTGTGTCCCAGATGCTAACGAGCATCTTTATGAGCCAAGCTGTGCCAGAGGAGAAAGAAGGCAGGTGGAGGAAGGAGAAGGGGGAGGAGCAGAGAGTGATCCAGGGAGCAAAGGCCAGGGAGACCAATAGAAGCCAGATAGGGACAGGAACCACTCCACTCCCTGCTCCAGCTGTGGGCAAGTGGATAAGTGAAGGGGCCTGTGGGACTTGGTGCTTGGTATGTGGATTCAAACCCCAGTTCTACTCATCTCTCCCCTTGTTAGTTTTCTATAAAATGAGGCCAGTAATGTCTTATGAGGATACATGAGAGCATTAATGATGAAGCATCTGGCACCTATTGGTTGCCTGGTACATTGTGACCTCCTCAGCACCTGCCCAGAGGATCAAAGACCCTGCCCTGTCTCTCCAGCATTTTTCAGGCTAGTGAGGAGCAGAGTTGAATCCTCTAACAAATAATTCTGCTAAGAGGCAGAATGATGCAAGCCTCACTCTGGAGCTACCAAGTGAGAGAGGAGAAGTGCTACCCAGGGGAGGAAGCATCCTCCTCCCCTCGAGTTCACAGGGCCCAGCAGAACACATGCCACTCAAGCTCACCTGAAAGAAGTGTCAGAGTTCAATCAGGGAAGTACAGAACCACACACATTATGGGCTCAAGGGTTTATTACAGGAATTAGACTTCACCCCACTACGGGAAGGCTGGGAAGTGGAGATGCAGAGAAGAGGTCATCATTCGGTCAAATCTGAGAAGACAAACCCCCTCCTGCCATCAACTGGGACTGCCTCTGGGCAGCTGGGCCTTGCTGGAGCTCCCACATCTGTGAGACTGCTGAGAAGCACCTGGTGGTAAGCCTGGAGCTGGTGTGGGCCAACAGGTCAGCAGTAGGAGAAGGACCAGATGCAGGCCAGAGAGTGAGGACAGCTCGAACCCCTGGCACTGCAACATCGATCAAGTCTCTAACCATGGCCCCCTCCAGGCAGTGATGGCTGCCTCTTCACTTTCACCTTCATATTAATTCCTCTTGCAGTCAACTCTTCTCTCTGAGGCTCCTCCTTAAGGGCACTGGCACTGATGGGTACACAGTTCAGGAGGAGGGAGAAAATCCAGGAATTTGGAATCTGAGTTCTGTTCAGCCCCTGGCACTTTGGTTCGAGAGGCTGGAGCCCAAGGCATCAGACATGGGCCTCAGAAACATGGGCCTCCCATCCCAGGAAGCAGAACTGGATGAATCCTCAGAGAACATGAACTCCACCACCTCACTACAGATGACAGCCAGGCCAGGCTGGGCTATAGATTGTGGCAGATCCCAGGCCACTACTCCGTCCTCTCAGGCTAGCACGACAGCAACCTGGGCCTCAGCTGGTGAGCTGGCTGCTCCCACTGCCCAGGCAACTGTGAAAAGAGCAGACAGTCCTGGGCAGAGCCCTGGGCCAGGTGCCAGCTTGCCTGTCTAGCCATGGACAACTGCACAGCCTGCAGCTGAGGCCAGGCCAGGCCAACTGAGGGAGCAGGTGCACAGCAGGGCTGGCGCCTGCCCATCCCCACAGCCACTGCCTTCCTGGGCACCATCATCACAAGGCATTCATTTAAAAAAATATATATTATTATGAAATATTTCAAATATATATAAATCTGTAATCATATAATGGACACTGGAACATCTATCCAGTGTTATCAGAACTTAGACTCATATTTGTTTCAGATCCTGTTTTTCTGTTTTATGAAGTAAGGCATTTTAGATTAAAAAAAAAAACCAACAAGATAAAACAGAACAATCAGAACCTCTTCTTAAGCTCATTCCTCTTTCTTTCCCCAGAGGTAACTGCAGCCCTAAATTCAAGGTTTATCACTCCTAACTAATTTTTATAGATTTGCTACTTATATGGGTATCTTTAAACATGCTAATGTCCACATATGTAGTAATATGTTATTGGTACCTACTCTTATGCTTTCCACTTTATTATTATTATTATTATTATTATTATTTTCTTTTTGGTACCAGGGATTGAACCCAGGGGCACTTATCCACTGAGCCACATCCCCAGCACCACCCCCCCCATATTATTTTGAAAGTTTCTTTTAAATCTTGTTTTAAAAATAGTTTTTAGGGGGTCAGGGTTGTGGCTCAGTGGGCAGAACGCTTGCCTACCATGCATGAGGCACTGAGTTCGATCCCCAGCACCACATAAAAATACACAAATAAAATAAAGGTATTGTGTCCATCTACAACTAAAAAATTTTTTTAAAAAATAGTTTTTAGTTGTCAATAGATCTTTTGTTGTTGCCGTTTATTTACTTATATGCAGTGCTGAGGATCAAACCCAGGGCTTCACTTGCCAGGCAAGTGCTCTGCTGCTGAGCCACAACTCCAGTTCCCCCAGCCCTTTTTTTATATTTTATTTAGAGACAGGGTCTTGCTAAGTTGCTTAGGGCCTCATAAGTTGCTGAGGCTGGCTTTGAACTGACCATCCTCCTGCCTCGGCCTCCCAAGCCACATGTGCCATTGTGTCCAGCTGCTTTTCACTGTTTTTAAGATTTACATTAATTCACATGAGGCTAGATAGAGGGTCAGCAAAGCTTTTGTATTTTGCTTTTGTTGTTATTTTGTTTTTTCCATCTCTTTAATAATTAAAAAACATTATTCATAGCTCCTGGGCTGTGTGAAAACAGGTCATGGGCCAGAGTTGGTGGATTGGTGAGAGTTTGCCAAGCCCTGCTCTAGGTCTAATTCTCCAGTATGAATACCCCATAGTTAATTCCTCTGTGTTCCTAGTTGTTTCTAATTTGTCACTACTACACACAAGAGACTGTTACATCATTGTTTAAATGTGTGAGTCCCTCTAGGATGCACACTTGGAAGGAAAAAGGCTGAAACATTGGCCATAATCATCTTTGACTTCACAATACAGTGCCAAGTTTCTCTCTGAATTGGCAGGGCCAATTTACACTCCTAGCAGGATTTTAATGAGAATTTTTGTTGTTCCACATCCCTACCAGAACTTTCAAAATAATATGGTTGGACACTAGGTGTGGGTGCATACCTGTAATCCCAGCAGCTCAGGAGGCTGAGGCAGGAGGATCACAAGTTCGAAGCCAGCCTCAGCAAAAATGAGGCGCTAAGCAACTCAGTGAGATCCTGTCTCTAAATAAAATACAAAAAAAAAAAAAAAAAAAGGCTCAGTGGTCATGTGCCCCTGAGTTCAATCCCCGGTACCAAAATAATAATAATATGGTTGGGGGCAGTGGCACACACCTGTAATCCCAGCGAGGCAGGAGGATTATAAATTTGAGGCCAGCCACAGCAGTTTAATAAGGTCTTAAGCAATTTAGTAAGACCCTGTCTCAAAACAAACAAACAAACAAAAAATTAAAAGGGCTGGGGATACAACTCAATGGTAAAGCACCCTTGGGTTCAACCCATTGTAAAAAAAAAAAAAATTGAAATAGTATGAAATAATATTTCATTGTCTTTTCTGTTTGCAGTCTATTCATTCCTATTATGGTTAAAGCATCTTGTCCCATGTTTGCAGGCCATTCAAGTTTCCTCTTCTGTGAATTACATGTTCATATCATTGCCTACTTTTCTTTTGGTTGACTTTTTAAAAATATCAACGTTTATAGGAATTCCTTAAGTATTATATATTTGCATCCTTTGTTGAGGTTGTTAACTGCAAAAATATCTCCTCCTAATTCTATGATTTCTCTTTAAACTTTGTAGTATGTTTGGTTGAATAGAAGTTTAAATATTTAAAAAGTCAAAGTTTAAGCAGAAGTCAATCTGTTGCTATTTTTCTTTGAGCTTATACTTTGAGTATTTTGTTTACGTAATTACTTTTTACCTATTAGGGACCAAATGCATGTGTCCTTACAAAATTCATATATTGAAATCCTAACCCCTGATGTAATGGTGTAAGGAGGTGGAGCCTTTGACAGATGCTTAGGGTGGAGCCCTCACAATGGCATTGATGGCATTGATGCTCTGATAAGAGGAGACCCAAGAGAGTTTGCTTCCTTCCTTTCTCTAACCCCAACCCCCATATGAGGATATGGGAGGAGGGTCCTCACCAATATCCACCATTCTGGCACCCTGACCTTGGACTTTGAGCTTACAGAACTGAGAGAAATAAATGTTGTTTGTCACCCAGTCTATCATAGTCTGTTAGAGCAGCTCAGACAAAGACACCACCCTGGACCGAATAATATCCTCCTCTATGTTCTAAATGCTTTTAAAGTTTTGCTCTTCATAATAGATCTTTAATCAACTTGGATTTTATTTTTGGAATGATGTGAACTAGGGATCTAATTGTGTTTACTTTCCATATGGAGAAGCAATTGTCCCAACACCATTTATAGAATATTTCATCTCTTTGCCAATGATCTTCAAGGCAACTTCCGTTTCATTTCCAGTTTCATTCCCATGTCATGGTCTCTTGCTGGGTTCCTGTTTTCTTCAGTAGTCATCTATTTGCCCACCCCTTCACAAGCATTAGAACACATCTAAAAATCTTAGTAAGTTCCATTACCCACCAACCCTGTGTCATTCTTTTTTTAATATTTATTTATTTTAAAGAGAGAGAGAGAGAGAGAGAGAGAGAGAGAGAAGAGAAAGAGAGAGAGAGAAAGAGAATTTTTTAATATTTATTTTTTCAGTTTTCGGTGGACACACATCTTTATTTTATTTTTTTATGTGGTGCTGAGGATCGAACCCAGCGCCCTGAGCATATCAGGCAAGCGCATTACTGCTTGAGCCACATCCCCAGCCCAATATTTATTTTTTAGTTATAGTTGAACACAATACCCTTATTTCATTTATTTATGTTTATGTGATACTGAGGATTGAACCTAGGTGAGCGCTCCACCGCTGAGCCACAACCCCAGCCCACCTCCCCATGTCATTCTTATTCTTTAAAAATGTTTTCATTTGGGTTCCCCTAGAAACAAATCCTGAGACAAGGATTTGGGTACGTTTCTTCCCTCCTTCCTTCCTTTGGTGCTGGGTATTGAACCCAGGGCCTTGTGTTTGCTAAGCAAGGGCTCTATCACTGAGCTACACCCCTAGCCCTACACTATTCCACTATTCTTGACCTCTTGGTTTCTTTGTGGTTTTTTAGATCAGCCTGTTACATTCTATGAAAAATTCTACTGGGATTTATGTAAGATTTGAATTTGATTTACAGATTAACTTGGTGAGAAATGATATGTTTATAATATTGAGCCCTCCTATTCATAATATGTATATATTTTCATTTAATCAGTTCATTCTTGAAGTCTCTGAGTAATTTTTATATTTGTTTTAATTTATTTGGGCTACCATAATAAAATATCTGAGATTGGGTAATTTATAAATAGCAGAAAATGATTTTCTCAAACTTCTGAAGGCTGGGAATTCAAGATCAAGATCCTAGCAGGTTTGGTGTCTGGTGAAGGCCCAGTCTCTGTTTCCAAGATGGCACACTGAATGCTGCTTCCTCTTGAGGGCACAAATGTGTGCTCACAGGGTGGAGGAGTTGGAAGAACAGACTCACCTCTACACCAAGCACTTTTATAAGGTGCCAATCCCATCCATGAAGGCTCTGCCTTCATTATTTCATCATTTCCTAACTGCCTCACCTCTTAATATTGTCACAGTTACATTTCTTTTTTTCTTTTTTGGTACCAGGGATTGAACTCAGGGGCGCTTTACCACTGAACCACATCCCCAGCCCTTTTTTTGTATTTTATTTGGAGACAGGGTCTCACAGAGTTGCTTAGAGCCTCGCTAAATTGCTGAGGCAGGCTTTGAACCTCCTGCTTCAGCCTCCTGATCCACTGGGATTACAGGCATGTGCCACAATGCCCAGTGACAATTAAGATTCAATACATGAATATGGGGGACATATTCAGACCATAGCAATATTGAAAGGTCTATTTTATCTTTTGATAAATATACTCTCAGTTTTTTGTTGCTCTTATGAATTGAATATTTTTCTATTACATCTTCTAATTTGTCATTACTGATGTATAGGAATGCTAATCATTTTTAAGTTGATCCTGAATTCTGCAACCTTGCTCTCTTACTAGTCCTAGTCCTAACAATTTATTTCTGGGATGATTGATTTGATGGATTTACTACATAGACAATCATATTGTCTACAAATATGGGTAATTTTCCTTTCCAATTATTAAATTATATTACCTTTATTTCCTTCTATTATAGGTATAAATTGCTGATGTTGAGCAGTTTGTAACCTAAAGAAATGGCAATTTCATTCATAGGACCTCCAGTGCAATGTTGAATAAAAGCAGTGATAGAGGGCATCCTTGCCTAAGTCCTGACTTTGATGGAAATTGCTTCTAAAGTTTTACCATTAAGTATGATAATTGTTACAGGTTTATTAGGTTAAGCGAGCTGATTTGCATTAATAAGTAATTTGTTAAGACAGTATATTACATTAATGAATTATCTGATGTTGACTCACACTTATATTCTTAGGATAAAACATAATTGCCATGATGTATTACTTTTGGTGTGTGAGCTGCTATATTCCTCTTGGTATAATTTTATTTAGAATATTAGAATCTACTGTTCATAATAGGTAATAATAGCTAGCATTTATTAGGTTTTATTTGTTCCAGGCCCCACTAAGGTGATTTCTATGAATTATTTTCATTTCATCCTAGAAGGTTTACTGTTATGGTTGTTTTTCCCCAAATATGAAGGTATTAAGGCACAGAGAATCAAGTTACCTTCTGAAAGTCGCAGAGAAGATAAACAATGGCCCCAGGATACAAATCCAGATTGCCTGGCTCCAGAGGCCATGCACACCACTGCTTTATGCCATATCCTTGTGTTAAATACCCGTAAGACAGATTGTTCTATAATGCACTTTTGGCAGGGAGGTCGAGGAATTGAATCCAGCGGCACTCAATCACTGAGCCACATCCCCAGCCCTATTTTGTATTTTATTTAGAGACAGGGTCTCTGAGTTGCTTAGCACCTTGCCATTGCTGAGGCTGGTTTTGACCTTAAGATCTTCCTGACTAGCTTCCCAAACTGCTGGGATTACAGGTGTGCACCACAACGCCTGGCTATAATGCACTTTTATTGTGTGTCCTATAGTAATATCTCATCTAAAACGAATTCACTGATTTCTTTATTCTATTGGCTATCTTTTTGGGCCTTCGATTTTTTTCATATATTTTTCAAATCTCAGTTTTTAGACTTATTTTTCTTTTTTCTTTTAAATCTCAAGTTTATAGAAAAAATTGCAAGTGCCACACCACTTATTCTCCTACATCATTTGGAAGTACATTTACAACAGGATGTGCTATCACCTCTGAATACTTCAGTGTGCATTACTTACAAACAAAGATATTCATACAAAGATAGCCAAAAGAATCTTCAATATCAGGAAATTACCAGTGATATATCTAATCCTCAGCTTCCATTCAGGGTTGGCAGTTGTGCAGTAGTGTTCTGTATAGCAAAAGGATCCCTTTCATTATCACATGCTGTATTTAATTTGGATATCTTTTTGGTCTCCTTCAATCAAGAAAAGTTCCTCAGTCTTTCTGTAGTTTTTTTTTTTAACCTTCACACTTTTGAAAATAACCAATTATTTTGTAGAACATCTCTTTACCTGGGTTTATCATGACTAGATTGAAGTCATACATCTTTGGCAGGAACTGCACAAAAGTGATTCTGTATCCTTCCTGTTGCATCCTTTCAGGTGGTTCCCAGTTTTTATTTGCCCCATTTCTGGTGATGTTAATTATACTCACTTGGTTAAGTGGGTATATTAGTTTCCTAATATTGCTGTAATAAGTTACCATAAATGTAGTGACTTAAAACAACTTGAATTTTTTCTCAAGCAGTCTGGAGATTCAAAGTCTAAAGTCAGTCTAATCTAAGTGACTTTAGAGCTAAAAATGGTCATATGGCAGGGCTGGTTCATTCTAGAGGTTCTGGGTGACGACAATCCATTCCTTGCCTCTTCTAGCTTCTAGAGGCTGCCTTGGGATTCCTTGGCTCATGGCCACTTCACTCCAGTGTCACCTTATATCTTCACCTCTCGTTCTTCCTCTCTGGTTCCCTCTTTCCTTCTTATAAAGACCCCTCTGACTAAATGCCCCCCAGATAATCCACGAAAATCTCTCCATCCACATAATCACATCTGCAAAACCCCTTTTGCTGTTTAAGGAAACATTCCCAGGTTTTGGGGTCAGGATGTAGACATCATTGCAGGGAGCATAATTCAGTCTACCACAATTAACTCTTTTTTTTCACGTTTTAAGCATTTTGCAGAGAGGTACATTGAAACTATAAGTATCCCATTTCTTATTAAACCTTTGGCTATTTATTTGCTTTGGTATGTATTCATAGCTTCTTATTTTATTCAATGAGTTATAACTCATCACTGCTTATTTTAATGCTCAAGTTGTCCCAGATATGATCAATGGGACCCTGTTAAGGCAGTTTCTGTGTCCCTTTGACACACCTCCATTATTTTCTGAGCATGTTCCTTATTTTCTGGCACTAGAATAAGCTATGAATGGATATTACATTTTCTCTTTCTCTCTCTCTCCTTCCCCTTCCACCTAACAACGAGTTTTGCAGTTTCCTCCAGGTTTTATGGCATTCTTAAAACTCCTGTCCAGTGGTATGTTAGGGGATAATATATATCCTAGGAAGCCAGGGCTACAGACAACCAATTAGCAGCAGGCTTCCTTCCTCCCAAGAACCTTTCAGGGATTAACATACACTCAAGCTCCCAAATTCTAGCCAATTCTAGCCAGTGTCTGTTAGTCCTCCTTTATCCCAAGGACCTCACACCACCACCTTTGGTTTCCAAAGCTTAGCTGGTCCCAGGCTTCGGTCTCTGAATATTCCATCTGTTTTCTGGTTTTGGTTCATGGAGATGATGATCTTATTTGCAGCCTAGTTATGTCTTTTTGATTTACTTTATATATCTCACCTATTATTGCTGCACTTTGGAGAAGAGAGGTTGCATTCAAACCTAAATTCTCCAAACTATCCTCAAGGGGAAGTCAGCTCCATTTCAATGCTGGTTGGTTTTTTTTGTTGTTGTTGTTTGTTTGTTACTTTTTTTTTTGTACGATCATATGCCAACATGTCAGGTTACAACAAAAAGCCACTGGGGGAAACAATTTGAAAGCAAAACTGAGAGGCCTGAGAGAAGGTGACAAAGCTGTCTTTTTTATGTGATCTGTCCCTGAGACCCTACCCTTCCCACCTTGTTCCTCCAGTTGTTAAGATGGGGCTCAGATGGGGAAGGAGGTGGGGGGCTGGAAGGAGGGAAAGTGCCATGGGCCACAGGAAGTGGCCACAGACCCTTTTGGATCTTGTACTGAGGCACGGTTCCGCCAGGTGCAGAGGCAGGACTGCTCTTGCTTTGGCACCTATCCTGGCTTGTTCCCCAAACCCTAAAGGAAGGCTACTGATTCCAAAACTTAGCTAGGGCCAGCTGGCCAATGGAGGGGTGTGTTTGTTCCCTTGAGCTGCCTCTGGTCGGCCGAGGTTGTAAGGTCCACAGAGGGAGAGGCGGCTAGCCCACCCTAGCCCCATCCTCTCCCTTCAATTCCGCTTCCATCCCATCCCAAAGCTGGGTAGGGGAACCCTAAACAAGTGTACCCTCCCAAAGTTGCACACCCTCAGTGTCAGAAAGTACCCAGGACAGCCATTGATGACCCACGGTGACCAGGTCTGGCCAGCCCGCCCAGCCCGGGCTCTCTCCTGCCCAGTCCTGCCTCATCCACGCGTGGGCGGGGCTCACACTGCGGCCCACGCGGGGCGCGCGAGGCTGTCCTCCGGGTCTTAGTGCCCGCTCCTCTCGCGCGTCATACCTCTGGGACCAGAATCAGCGCTCACTCGCCTGCTAGCTGTGCCTGGGTGACCCAACAGCTGAGCGCTCCGCGGCTGCCACCACGGCCCCCGCCCGCCATGAGGAGCGCGCACCAGCTAGTCCTCTTCTCCCTGGTCGTCCTTTGCAGGCGCGGTGAGTTATTTGGGGGCAAAAAGGGAGAGGAGCCTGGGTCAGGCTAAGCGGGGCTGGACTGGCCACAGGGGAGGAAACGGAGGATGCCTTGAGAGTGGGTGGGGGTGGACTGGGGGAGTGGCCCGAGGGTGTCCCAGCCAAATGGGGGTGTGGGCGGGGCTGAGCCCGTTTGCAGAGGCAGTAGGGGCGGGCCTGGGTGGGTCTGCGAGGTTTGGGGTGGGGGCCACCTTTCCCTTTGCACCCGGGCCACTCTCCAGTGGCGAGTGTCTTTGGGCTAGGCATCCGAGCTCGGTAGTCCCGTCTCTATAGACAGCTCTGCTCAGCCCCAGCGCAAAGGGAAGCTGGGGGCAGCGACTCCCGGTCTGGACAGGGTCAAGGCCCCTTCCTTACTTAAGAGGTGACTTTCATGAAGACTGAGCGCAACGAAGAAGAAGCCTGCAACCCCGGCGCTGTAAAAACCCTGGATCAAGTCCGCTGCTCAGTCTCTCCCGACACCTTTAGCGCTGGAGAAACAGCCAAACGGGAAAAGGATTGGCCTTAATTGCACTTTGGGGGCGGATCTCCCAGAAACCACATTTTATGTCATCACCACCTCCGGTCCCCAACTCTGGCTTGGCTGAGGGCCAGGCTGGTGAAGTGGAGCCTTCACTTAGAGGCCTGCCATCTCATCTCTGACACTTGGAAAGGAGACCTAGTCCACCCTTCGACCCCTCTCCAGGCAGAGTTCAGACGTTTGAGGTTTGGGCTTCAGTTGTCCCACCAGAGTTCCAAGGACACTTTCAGCTCCTGTACTCTGTCCCAAACTTGTCCCTGGGCCCCAGTCAGCCCAGAAGTCTACGGCTACATCTTCCTCAGACAGAGAGACCAAGCACAGGAAGTGCTGAAGGCAGAAGTAGAGGGATCACGTAAAGTTCCTATGGGAAAGCGGAGCCCTCATCAAAGATGTGCCGGCAAGCAATATTTGCATCGTGGCTTTGCCAACACTTGCTGGGTGACCCTGTACCATTCTTTTCCCCCTCTTTGGGCCTCAATTTCCCTATCTATTCTATGGAGATGATATGTCCTATGTGGGGCAGTTGTAGTATTTCTAAAGTGTGATTCTGGGAGACACCCTGAATTGCCCTATACAGATTCCTGGGCCCCATCCCAGGCTCAAGAGATCAAAATCTTTGGAAACAACCTGAGAATCTGTTTTTGTACATCCAGGTGATTCATACATGTGGTTGGAGAAGCACTGATAGTGTATGGTAAGCTTCTTGTAAAAGATCAACTCTCAACTTTTAAAAAAATCCACAGTTGCCTTTTGACAAACTCTTGTGTGCCCTTCCTCAGTTAAGGACACACACTCCAACTGATAATTCCTGCCTTGCAGATGCCTACTTGCAGGTAACATTTTGTTACCCTTACTTTCTGTAGTTGTATTTCAAAATAATAGCTATGTCACTTCATTTTTAGATCAGATGTGCTTTTTCAGACTGGACACACACATAATTTAGAATTTCAGCTACAGCTGCCTCTTAGATTGTTAGGCCCTTTATTTGGGGGAGCTGTTTTTTCAAAGACAGCCTCCAGAGGCAAATCCCTAGGCAGAGGCTGAGGACCACTCCTCATCAGAATCATTGGGTGATGGCTGACCCCTAGTGGTGGCTTCTGTTTCACTATGTAAGCAGGCAGTATGAGATGTAATGCCAGTTGTGCCCAGGAGCTTTTACCTGTTCTGACCCACACCTGGGTGTGTGTGTGGGGGGGCGGGGGTGAAAGTTCTGTTCCTTGTCTTTTTAACCCAGCAGGCCTTGCAAGCATTAGGCAGCAGATTGGAAAGACTAATTGTGATGTTCTGGTGCACCCCCCTCTACTTTTTAGGAACTGTGCATTCCAGCCCATAGGGCTGGTCATTATTACCCCTTCGTGTGTGTGCAAGTGTGTGCACACACATGCATATAGACACACTCATAAATACAAACACAGGTGCAGGTGTGGACACTACCCCCACCCCATAATCAAACAATACCAATTATGGCCTCTGACAGGGCAGTTTCCTTAGGGGGTGAAGTTAACAAGGGCACAAGCCAGGCATGGTTGTGCCTTCCTATAATCCCATGATTCAGGAGGCTGAGCCAGAATCAGCAACTTAGTGAGACCCTGAACAACGTAGTGAGACCCTATCTCTAAATAAAAAATAAAAAGGATTGGGAAATGTAGCTTAATGGTAAAGCACCCCAAGTTAAAACCCCAGTAAAAAAAAAAAAAACACCCCACAAGTCATAGTCACAGGGTCAGGGGAGAGTCTTTGTTTGAAAGAGACTCCTAGACCTGACTCTGATCTGACTTGCTGGGGGTCCTTGAATAAATCCCTTCCTTCTTTGATCTCAGTTTCCCCAGTTGAAAAATACAATGTTGGGTAAATAGTCTAAGGTTCTTGGGACTTTTAACTATGGAGCCCAATGCTGGTCCTCAAGATGGGGAAGGGTCCCTCAGGTTAGCTGAATGACTCGGAGGCAGGACAGGTCACAGGTGAGTAAGCTGAGCTCATCAGGCACGTTTATAGCTGAATCATGAACCCCCACAGCTACGCAGCAATCCTAGACTCTGAAGACCCCGAGGGAACCAGCTTCCTGGGGCTACAGAGATGCAGAATCCAGCCTCCCATAGTATTGCAAGGTCGAAGCCTGGGAACTGCAGATTCTGACCACAGAGTTGCCTCAGACATGCCAGATGGTTCTGGGAAAGTCATTCCCTTTACTATGAAATGAGGGGTTAGCTGAAATAGGTGTACTAAAGAAAGACTCTGGGAGGGACCTACGTGTAGGCTGGAGATACAGAGTGCCTTTCCTGACCCAGTATTCCAGCAGCTGGCCTCTGGGAAAGGGGATCCCAGCTTTGAGAAGCAATGTTAAGAATCTAGGCCAGGCATCTACAGGACCCCTGTCAGGTGAACCCAGGGTAGTCTGGGGGAGGGACAGCAGGCAGCAGGTGCGCTGGGAGCATCTTTCACAAGGCACTAAATATTGCATCTGCTCCAGATAGGCAGCGAATTGGAAAGTGCATGGAGTAGGCAGGGTGGCAGCTGTTTCTCATGACCATGTGTCCAGCCCAGCACTCACCCAGGAGAACCACCTCAGACCTGCTTGACTGGGGTGATCCATGCTCTGGGACCCCTGGCCCCGTCCAAAGAGGAAGGGATTTGGTAAGACTTAGTGAATGGCTGGTGGGGGGGGAGGAGGAAATCACACCCCTGGCCTGGTGAGCCAGGCAGCCCCTCGCCAGCATCGCCACCCCCATCCCTATTCCTTTATCCCCCACCCCCTACTCTGTCTGCTCTCCTGCCACAACGCTGTTTCCTCTGGCCACTCTCTTCTCTTTTCCTGCTCCTGGGTAATCCTGTCCACACTTCCTTGACCTTCTTCTGAGTCTGCCTCTTTCCAACTGCCCCCTCCACCATACTTGACACATCCTCCCTGAGGACAACTAGTACAAGCTCAAGTCCTTGAACTCACATTCATTCCCAGATGCATGAGGGAGATGAAACAAAGATTGAAATACCACTTGGCAAGAGATCTGAGGTGTGATCTGGGGGTAGACCTGGGGACTTGCTGGGGAGTGGGGTAATGGCTAGCTCTGACTCCCTGCAGGAAGCTACACTAGCATTGAGAGCTGGATGTGGCTCTGAGCTAAGGCCTCTCCTTTCAGCTTGATGCCAGGAGCCACCTGCCAACTGGAACACTTCATTTGGTGTCTCAAAGGGACTTTGTGCTCTGTAGATCTAAGTCTGAATCCAGGCTATCCCTCTTCTTTTCTTCTTAGGGGAAACACTACTGTGCACCCAGTTCTGTGTGCAAACCCATATTTGAGTCATAATGCTCCTCCCTTGTACTTTGTGCTGAGAGCAGGAACCATATCTGTTTTGGGTATTTTTGTTTTGATTTTGTGGTAAGATGTGAAACTCAGGGCTTCACACATTCTAGGTGAGCACTCTACGACTGAGCTACATCTCTAGTCCTTTTAATTTTATTTTGAGACAGGGTCTCACTAAGTCACCAAGGTTGGCCTCAAACTTGCAATTCTCCTGCCTAGCCTCCCAAGTCTGTTTATAGGTTTTGTTTGCCATTATCCCCAGCACATAGCACAGTAGCACAGGGCCTGGCACAGGCTAGACACCTGGATAGCTGGTGGGCTTGAGGCAATCCTGTCAGAAGAAATAATTATGCTCAAAAACAAGGAGAGAGTCAGTGAAGACCACAAGGGGGAAAGCAAGCTGTAAGTATGGCCAGAGTATAGAGTGTCTAGCATCAAGGTGAACAGGCAAGAGGATATGAGGTTGAGAAAGATAAGTCAGTGCTAGGAGCAGAAGGCTTTGAATGCCAAGTTGAAACATTTGGGTCTTAACTCTGCCTTCAGTTATGAGAGGTTGTGGGTAAGGAAGAACCCTGAGCCAGTGTGCAATCTGAAGATCACCCTGGTACTACAGGACACATGGATGGCAGAGGCAGGTGGGACCAGCAAGGAGGCTACTGGAAGAGTTCAGAGCAGGGGAGGTAAGCTAGGGCCTTGGCTATTGGAGTGTGTGGGAGATGGAAGGACAGACTGGGGGTCTTGGAAAGTAGACTAGACTGGCCTAGACGGCCACTTGAATAAACCAAAGGAGGAGAGGATTTCCAGGTTTGGGACTGGATGTATGGTGCATGGGATGCCATTCATTGCTAGAGGACAAAGAGGTATGGCATGGGAGGAGAGAGGTGAGCTCTGGCTTGACTGTTTAGTTTGAAGTCCCCAAGAAGAGACAGGCCTGCCGTGCCCTTATCACCATCAGTAGGCACCGAGGGCACCCTGCTCTCCAGGCTCACAGCTCTACCCTTCACTGCCCTAACTGAAGTGGGGGTTGACTGGACAAGGGCTCGGTGGGTCTGACTATGCCATTTCCCAGGGGACTGTCGCATGGCCAATGCTGAGGAGAAGCTGATGGATGACCTTCTGAACAAAACCCGCTACAACAACCTGATCCGGCCAGCCACCAGTTCCTCGCAGCTCATCTCCATCCAGCTGCAGCTCTCCCTGGCCCAGCTCATCAGCGTGGTAGGTGCAGAGGCAGCTGGGGCTCAAGTCTCAGGAGAAAGCGCAGGGTGTGTTTTCAGGGCCCCTGCCAGGTCTCAGGGAAAGGAGTGGCCATTCAGTGCACAGAGCTGGGAGTCAAGGGACTTGAGTTTGGTTTCTGGCATTGCTCAGATTTCTGGGCAAGGTTCCAGATTTTCATCATTTTTCTTTCTGTTTTTTTTCAAAAGTGTAATTAATATACATTTGACTCAGTGATTGTACAAATTTATGGAGTATAGTGTGACATTTTAATACATGTGTACAGTGTGTAATGATCAGATCAAGGTAATGGACTTATCATCTCAGACATATATCATTCCTTTGTGTTGGGAACAATCAAATTCTTCTTTATTAATTATTTTGAAATATTCAGGGCTGGGGATGTAGCTCAGTGGTAGAGCACTTGCCTAGTTTGCACAAGACCCTGGTTCAATGCTCAGTTTCCAAAGAGAGGGGGTGGGGAGAGAAAGAGAGAGAGAGACAGACAGAATAAGGAAAAGAACAAATATTCAATTAATTGTTGTGTAAGACAGACAGACAGAATAAGGAAAAGAACAAACAAATATTCAATTAATTGTTGTCAACCATATTTGTCCTGCTGTGCTACAGAATGTAAGAAGTTATTCTGCCTATCCAACAGTATCCATTCCTTCTCCTTCTTACCATCTCTCTCCAACACCATTGGCCACCAAAAACCTAGCCTCTCAAAACTATAGTGCCCCAAAAGGCTTGGGCCAAATGAACATCTGGCCCCATCCCCTAGGAAGTAGCACAGTCAGGAGATGGGGAGGACTGGGCAGGATGGAACTCTTGACTCCCTGTTCCTCTCCGTGTCCCACAGCCAGGTCTGAGTGTTATTGTCCAGCCAACTCCTTTTTGCTTAATAGGGTGAGCCCCAGGCACTGCTATGCAGCTGCTGCTCTGATGAGGGCAAGCAGGCAGGCCGCCCTGATCAAGCTTCCAGGCTCATGCTGCCCCTGCCAGATCTGCTCTGCAGGCCCTGTAGAGTGATAGAGGCCACCAGTAAGGGGAGGGGACACAGCCTCCAGCTCCTGCCCCTTCAGGTACCACTGTGAGCTGTTGTATTCCCAAAGGCTTGTACATAAAGGAAATATTTACGGGTTTTTTTTGGGGGGGGGTCTTTCTTTTTCCAGGACTTATTCTTTTTTTTTTTTTTTTTTTTTTTTGAGGAGGGAGGCACAACTAGTTTAAAGACAGAAAGTTCTAGGGAAAGGTGAGGAGTTTGTGCTGAGCAAGACAGGTCCAAGTAGCTCTTTGCAGGGTAGACTAGGGTCCTGAACCAATGTTCTCGGGCACATTCAGGGGAAGTGAAGGGGAGTGAGAGGCAGGACTAAAGCACAAGAAAACTTTCTTGATGATAGAAATGACGTGGATTACATGGGTAATCCATTTGTTAAAACTGATCAAACAGTGCATTTAAGATCAGCATATTTCACTGTGTGTGAATTATATGTCAACTTAAAAAAAGAGGTTTTTAAGACAGATGAAGGTTTTTGACTTTCAGTGATGGCAGAATTGCTTGTTGCAGATTAGCCTTTCTAGAAGAACAATTAGAAAAGACGGAGAAAAATAAATGCCAAAGGAAGAAATATACATGTGTTTGAGTGTCCAGGTTCTAGGGGGTGAACCTGACAGTCCGTGATGCTTTACCTCACCTTTGATGGTTGGTAAGCAGTGTAAGGCTAAGAGGCTAAGAAAATGAGCCCAAGGTGTAGCTCAGTGGTATATATGCTCAAGAAAATTATGAAGATGGAGAATTTCTCCAAGGAACTGGTTATTATAAAAAAGAGGGGAAAGGTAAATTCTAAAGCCAAAAACATACAAAGACTATAATTTGAAACTCATTGGGAAAAAATCATTGGGTGGGTTTCATAGCAGATTGGTCATAGCAGAAGAGAAAATTAGTGAATTGGAAGACAGCTCAATAGAAAGCATCAATACAAACCAAGGAGAAGAATGAATGAAAATACAAAGTAGGAGATAGATAGTTATAATTTTAAACAAGACTAATGTATATTTGGAGTCCCAGAAGAAATGGAGATAAATAATAAGACATAAGCAATATTTGAAGTGATATTGACTGAAAATTTTCCAAAACTGAACAAGGATATGAAGTCACAGATTCAAGAGGCTCTATGAACCCCATGAGAGACAACAAAACAAAATGAAACCCATACCCAAATACATCATATTCAAATTCCTGACAACCAAAGACAGAAAATCTTAAGAGCATCCAGGAAAAGAAAGAAGAAAACAAAGCAAAAAGATAAGAACAACAATAAAATTAACTACTGAATATGGAAGTCAGAACATTGAATGGCATTTTGAAAGTGTTACAGCCAGGGGAAAACCTACAAACCATAGAATTAGATAAGGATTTTGAAGGACTCTTTCAAAAATTAAGGTGAAATGATGACATTTTCAGACTAAAAATAAAAAATAGATAATTTAACACCAGAAGATTTAATATTAAAGGAAATGCTAAATGTTGTTCTTTTGCTACTAGGAAAATGATCCCAGATTGAGCAAGAATGAAGCACAACAAAAAGGGTAACTGGATGGGTAAATTTAAGTTGACATTGATGCTATAATACAATAAAAACATCTTGCAATGTTTTAACTTACATAGAATTCAATATATGAGAAGAGTAGCCAAAAAGTCTGGAGTGAGTAGATGGAGTTGAAAGGTTTTTTTCTGGAAGTGGTAAAAGTACTAATTTATATTAGATTATAACATCAAATATGTATAGTATAATCTCTAGGGTAACTACTAAGGAAAGGGTCACATGAAGGTAGGGGGAAATGGAATAATAAAAGATTCCAAAACAAGTCAACAGAAAGAGTAAACACAAAACAAATAGATGATAGGTTTAAACTTAAATACAGATGCTCCTCAACCTGAGATGGAGTTATGTACCAATAAACCCACTGTAAGTAACAATTATTGTAAGTCAAAAGATATTTACTACCTTTACTTATTGTAAAGTAAAAAAAAGAAATCACAAGTTGAATCATCAAAAGTTGGAGGCCAGGCTAGAGTGGTAGTTCAGTGGTAGAGTGCTTATTTAGCATTTGTGAGGCGTTGGGTTCAAACCTCAGTACCACATCAATCAATCAATCAATAAAGGTATTGTGTTCATTTATAACTAAAAATATTTTTTAAAATTGGACTGGAAAAAAATTGGGTCGGGTTGTGGTTCAGTAGTAGAGTGCTTGCCTAGCACGTGCAAGGCTCTGTGTTCAGTCCTCAGCACACATAAAAATAAATAAAGAAAAAGAAAGAAAGAAAGAAAGAAAGAAAGAAAGAAAGAAAGAAAGAAAGAAAGAAAGAAAGAAAGAAATTGTGTCCAATTATAATTAAAAGATAAATATTTTTAAAAATTGGGGGGGCCATCTCTATATCAGTAACTATATTAAATATAAATGGCCTAAATACTCTAATCAAAATGAGACAGGGGCATGTATCCATCCCTTTTTTCCCTGCTCCTAATAACCAAGAATGTGGATGTTGTGTTTGATATTCCAACATCTTAAACCATGCAGATGGGGGTCACACTCTTGGTGTAATAGAAAAGAAAGGTGGAAGGAACCTGAGTATCTGAGGATTTTGTAGAGCAGAACCACCATTTATGTCCAAAATATTGCAAGAGAAGGACATAAATGTCTACTTTATTTAAGCCTATGTTTCTCTGGTTCTCTGTTCCTGGCAGTTTAGCTTTGTCATATTAATAGGCTTACCCAGTTGAGGGTTTAGGGCAGGTTCCTTGAAGAAATGATCACCAAGCTGAAATCAGGACATGGAAGTTAACTTGATGAAGAGAAGGCAGGAAAATGGTGCAAACTGAGAGCACAAGACACATTCAGAGAACTAAGGAAGCCAAGCAGAGCTGGAGCACAGACTAAAGAAACACAGGAAGGTGAATGAGGCTGGGGAAGTTGGAAAAATCCTGTAAACCCTATAGAGGGATTAGATTTTTATTCTGTATGTGAGGGAAGCCACAGAAGTGATTGAGTGGAAAATGGCAGGAAGTTTGGAAATTTTCATTCTGGCTATAAAGGAAAATATAGATGTGTGAGTGTGTGCGGTGATGGTGTACAAAGTAGTCATAGACCAGCTAGGAGGGTCTTGCAGTGGTCCAGGTAAGAGATGAATAAGGGTGGCCTGGATTATGATGGTAGGATTCATACATTCATTCAGAAAATACTTATCAGGTAGGTGACACATACCAGTTGCTCTTCTGGATTTTGTCTTTCCTCAAGGCTTTTGGATTCTAGTGGGAGGTGGTAGCAATACACAAAAAGATAATGTTCCCTGGTTATAAGTTCTATGAAGAAAAACAAGGTAAGATAAGGGGAGAGGGACATGGGTGCTATTTTATGTGGGAAGGTTGGGGAGGACTTCTCTGATCATTTGACATTTCCAATATCTAAAGAAAGTGAGGAAGTCACTGCATAGATTTTCATGAAAAAAGGAACAGAGTATATAAAGGCAGGAGCAAAGAGACAAGCATAGCTGAAGTGGAGTGAGCAGCTGGGACCATATTGAGATACAAGGTTATGAATGGGGCTGAGTCAGAGGCAGATCATTAGGACCTGGTACACATACATCTTTGGCTTTTATTTTAGATGAGCTGGGGAAGCAAGAGGGTTTGATCAGAACACATGGTCTAAGAAGTTGATATTCTAATGGGACCAACCTGCAGAGAAAAGACTAAAGACAGGCCAGAGCAGATCCAGAAGACCTATTAGGAAGTGACTGCATTAGTCCAAATGATTGATGATGGTAGCAGTAGAGATGGAAAGAAGCAGATAAATTTGAGATGCATGTAGGAGATGCAATCAACAGGACTTATGGATGGATCAAAGAAGAGGGCATCAGAGAACAACTTCCAAGTTTCTGGTTTATGGAATGAATGACTGGAGGTGCCATTCTCTAAACTAATAACTCCAAAAGGGAACAAGGCTTGGGAAAAGATAATGAGCTTTACCCCTGATGTTCTGGGTATGAAATAACTCTGAGCCATTTATGAGATGTTGGGACAGCAGTTGGCCACATAGGCCTGGAGCTCAGAGCCTTTTTAGTGAGGGCTAAAAACCCATTAGTGAGGGCTCCTCCTTCCTGATCAACTGATGGCCCCATTTCCTTCCCCAGAATGAGCGAGAACAGATCATGACCACCAACGTCTGGCTGAAACAGGTAAGTGCCCTGCAAGGTCCCCAGCCCAGGAGGTGTTTCCCCTAGGGCTGCCTTTTTGTGATGATGGACCTACAAGTGATGGAGACTTGCTTGTCTGCTCAGGAGTGGACTGATTACCGCCTGGCCTGGAACAGCTCCCGCTACGAGGGTGTGAATATCCTGAGGATCCCTGCAAAGCGCATCTGGTTGCCTGACATTGTGCTGTACAACAAGTGAGTGACAGAGGGTGGGCTAAGATCCCGTGAGGGTTGGGCCAGGGCAGCAGGCCCATCCTTGAGGGGTTATCCAGGTCTGAGTTCAACCTTAGATTTCATCTGTACTTCAGCCATACCTCTAGGCCACCAGACTGGAAGAAAAATAGAGATGATTAGAGCCAGAGCCCTCAGCTAAGAAGGAAGTTGGAGACCCAGAGAGGGCAAGACCCAGACAAGGCAAGGGCCTTGTCTGAGTCACTCTGCACAGCTGGGACCAGGACAGCATCTGACCCCTAGTCCCATACTCTACCTGTCTCTATTCTGACTTTTTGAGCCTCAGTTGCTTTATCAGCATTGAGTTTTGGTGGCACCAAATTAGTGTGTAAATACCTCAGGTTGGCCAGGTACCGTGGCATGCACCAGTAGTCCCAGTTTCTCATGAGGCTGAGGCAAGAGAATCACTTGAGCCCAGGAGTTTAAGGCCGGAGACTCTATCAAGGGACAGACAAACCTGAGTTCAAATCTCAGCTATATTGTTTACTAGCTTTCTGACCTTAAAGAAGTCACTTCTCTGAGACCTGGTTTTCCCATGTATAAAGTGGGGTAATAAAAAAAGCCCACCTCAATGGACTATTGAGGGGCTTAAATGAGCTGTTCTGAGTGAAGCTTTCAGACTCTATCCTGGTGGGGCTCTCTTGGTGCCCCAGATGTCAAGAAAAGCAGGCCCCATTTACTGAGCCTGGGTGATTAGTGGGAATAATCCCGAGAGCTCCTCCAGGAGCCCAGAGAACAGGCTGGCCTTGTCTGCGGGTTTCATGATGTTCTCCTCCACACCCTATCCTCGCCCCAGTGCTGATGGGACCTATGAGGTGTCTGTCTACACCAACGTGGTGGTCCGCTCCAATGGCAGCATTCTGTGGCTGCCCCCTGCCATCTACAAGAGTGCCTGCAAGATCGAGGTGAAGCATTTTCCCTTCGACCAGCAGAACTGCACCCTCAAGTTTCGCTCGTGGACCTACGACCACACGGAAATCGACATGGTCCTTAAGTCACCCACGGCCAGTATAGATGACTTTACTCCCAGTGGTGAGTGGGACATAGTGGCCCTCCCAGGGCGAAGGACAGTGAACCCACAGGACCCCAGCTATGTGGACGTGACCTATGACTTCATCATCAAGCGAAAGCCGCTTTTCTACACCATCAACCTCATCATCCCCTGCGTGCTTATCACGTCACTGGCCATCCTGGTCTTCTACCTGCCGTCTGACTGTGGGGAGAAGATGACACTGTGCATCTCTGTACTCCTGGCGCTCACCTTCTTCCTGCTGCTCATCTCCAAGATTGTGCCACCCACCTCCCTTGATGTGCCACTCATCGGCAAGTACCTCATGTTCACCATGGTGCTGGTCACCTTCTCCATTGTCACTACCGTGTGTGTGCTCAATGTGCACCACCGCTCACCCAGCACCCACACCATGGCGCCCTGGGTCAAGCGCTGTTTCCTGCACAAGCTGCCTACCTTCCTCTTCATGAAGAGACTTGGCCTTGACAGCAGCCCGGCCAAGGCCCCCCTGCCCACCCAGTTGTACCTGACTAAGACTGAGGCCACTGCCACCTCTGCTGTGGGCCCTGCCAGTCCCTCTAACCTCTACGGGAACTCCATGTACTTTATGAACCCTGCCCCTGCGGCGCCCAAGTCTCCAGCTGGCTCCCACTCAGCAGGCATCCCCAGAGATTTCAGGCAGAGGTCCTCTGGGAGGTTCCGGCAGGATGTGCAGGAGGCTTTGGAGGGTGTCAGCTTCATTGCCCAGCACATGAAGAGTGACGATGAAGACCAGAGTGTAAGTCCCTAACCCTGCCCACATGTCCAGTAGAAGGGGCTCAGATAACAATGCCTGTTCCCTGCCATTTTTTTGCAGTTAATTCGTATGAGATAAGGACTCTCAAATTCCTCGGAATCCACATCTAAAATGGGTTTTATTATAGCTGCGTGCACAGGGAAGAAGACAGAAGGAGCAATGATCTTTCTGTGTTTGTTTTTGGGTTCCTCAAAAGCAGATCTTGAGATGGGTTTGAGCGCAGGTAGTTTATGTGACAGGTGATCCCAGAGAGCACAGTGAGGAAGCAGGAGAAGGAGGAAACCGCTGTAGGATATTAATGAGCGGCATCCTGCTGTGGGTGCCCACAGTCCTGACTGAGACCCTCTCAGGAACTAGCCTCAGAATGATGTCCTAGAGGGGGGCTCCCATCCCCTGTGGGTTGTCAGTGACTCCAGGACAATAGCTTCCCTGCTCTCCCCAGTTACATCAGCTTGCCAGAGCAAGCACCTCTGGTGCAGGAGAAGGCCCTAGACAGAGAAAGGAGGAGATGCAGGCACCTGAAGTGGGCTGGGAATGACTCTGCAGCCATTAGGGAGCACAAGTGGGCTGGGGTACCAGGGGCATCTGTTCTTGTCTGCAGACTTGTGAAGATTCCATACTAGCACTTGTATCTTCCAGGAGTTTGGAAACATCAATTAAAAGCTGCTACCAGCCTAATAAATGATGAAGTGGGGTGGCTAGAATTATAGACTTTCTGAAATGAGGGTGAGTTCACTTTCACAGAACAAAGCAATGAGTGTTAGAGCTTGGGTGTCTCCAGTGACTCCTTTGAGCAAGTAACACATCTAAGGGGGACTTGATAATAACTGAACACAGGAGGAGACAGTAATGGTTAGAAATGTTCACATGCACCAGGCAGAACAAGTTCCGTGAATGTTCTCATTTCAACACAGATGAGATTCTTTGTGCGGATTTTTATGTGATGTCTCCCACTTTGCAGCTGCGTGGGTAAAAGAGGGCATCTCCTTGTACTTGTCTTTCTGCAATCCCTTTTCAGTAGCTGCATTCTCAAGGGAGAGCCCTGGTATTCCATTAGTTAGCACAGACTGACAAGTGCAGGCCCCGAAAAGCTTCAGAATCACACTGTGCAAAGGAAAGAAGAGAACTGCTAACAAATGAAACATATATAGGGCATGAGATATTCTTATGCACCCCAGCTACTCAGAGTGCAGTCCTTGAACCAGCAGCAGCAACATGCTGAGAAATGCGGACTCTCCCAGGCCTCCCTCCCTGAATCTGCATTTTCACCAGATCCCAGGAACTTTCTAGGCATATTTCAATTTGAGAAGCACAGCTCTACAGGATTTTGCCTTCTAAAAAACTGATTGGATCATGCTATTCTTTAATTTAAAATCATTCAGGGAGAGGGGCTGGGGTTGTGGCTCGGCAATAGAGCACTCACCTCTCACATGTGAGATCCTGGGTTCCATCCTCAGCACCACATAAAAATAAATAAACAAAAATAAAGATATTGTGCCCATGTATAACTAAAAAAAATGTTTAAAAAAAAATCATTCAGGAGTTCACCATCACCTAATGCATTGCCTCCCAAACCTTAATTGCCGCCTGGGGCCCTGCTGGCTAAATGAGAACCACCTGGGCAGTTTTTCAGACCACAGAGTTGAAGCAACTCATTCTGACTGAGCCATGGTCCCTGGGAGAAGAACCCAGGGCCTGCAGTTTTAACCAGATCCCTGGTGGTTCTAGTACACATTGGAGGTTGAGGAGCCCTGGCCTCCTGCACAGCTGGCTGAACTGACATCTATTCTCCACTCTCCCTTCTAAAGGCCTCTCACACCATTGGCACTCACAGGCCTCCTACTGTTTCTAGCCCCCGTTAATTTCAAGCCCCTAGAGGGAGGAGCCAGGCAGGACCCACTGCTGTCACAATCACCAGTGTTCATTAAGCTCCATATATACATCAGGAGCTCTGCCAGGAGGCGACATAAATTACTTCCACCCCTCCCAAGAATCCCCAAAGTGGCTTTTACTAGAACCCCCAGTTTACAATGGGGCTAGTGAGGCTCAGGGACATTCTTAACTTGTCCTGGGTCACACAGCTGGCACAGAGCAGACCTGGGATCAATACCCAGATCTCTCTGCCATGCCCTCCCAGTGCCTTGCCCTGCACCGAACACATGGTGGACTTGTTGCTTGACTGACTTTCTCTTGTGCAAGTGGGGCAGGGTCTGTGTTCCAGGGCATGCCCATCCCTGAGTTAGCCCGGGCAGAGTGTCTCATCTTCAGCATTTTCTCCTTCCCAGGTGATTAACTGGTCACTATAAATAGCACAAAAAAATATAAAAAGAGGGAGGGAAATCACACACACATACAAAAGCTGTTTGAAATCAGGGTTATCCAAAAGAAACCCAAGAATGCCAAGGAGCATGCTGTTGGAGAGCTGTGCTGTGCCTGTTGCGTCTTAGGGACAGGTGCCAGTGTGTTTGGTTGAGGGAGTGAGGGCTGCTTTGGCACAGGATTATCCTAGGGGTAGACACACACCATTGATGGGGCCCTAACAAATTGGGTCACTGACGTCAGCTTGCCCGCTGCTGCCTGCCTGTATTTCCAGCTCCAGAGCCTCTGCTGAGCTCTTCCAGGGCAGGGGATGGGGGAGGGACAACAGGATGCCGGGCATCTCCCCCTGTGCCAAGGAAGCAGGCACCTCTGTGGTGGCACCTCTGGAGGCCAGCCAGGTTTCTATCAATGTCACACCTCATAGGTGGGTCTGAGATGATTAGAGACAGGGAAAGCAAGAGAGCAAGTCAGAGTGAGCCCAAGAGAGCTAGCCAGATGATGAGGCAGGAGGAGGCTGAGTCTTAATTAGAGGAAATAGCAGACACTGCTGTGAACGGAATTGAACGAATTAACCAGCAGGATTTCCAGGTGTTCTGTAAGCGCCCACTGCCCTGCCCCCACTAAAGTAGGTGGGCCCCAAATCTTCTTTATGCAGAGCTGGCTCAGGCAGAGGATTTGGGGTGAAAATGAGAGAAAGGAATTTCATGATCCTCAGGCCTCATCCCCCTTTATTTATAACCAGATTTGATCTTCAAATTACAATATGTGATACAGCTTTCCCCCAAAACCTACCCATGGATTCAACCATGGGTCAAAACATTCCAAAAAAAATTGTATTTTTATGGACTTAATTTTCTTGTCACCATTCCCTAAAAAAAATACAATTATTTGCAAAGCATTTATAGTATATTTGGTACCGTAAGCAATCTAGAGATGACAGTCTGCAAGTCTGCAGGAGGATGTGTATAGGCTATGTGCAAAATCTATGCTGTTTCACATAAAGGGCTCAAGCATCCTCTGATTTGGGTGTCCATGGGGAATCTTATAGCCAATCCTCTGAGGATACTGAGGGATGACAGTATTAATGACACCTTACATTCCTAACTTTCCTGTCCTCTCCAAGTTCCTGGTGGCTCTACAATGCTTAGTGGGCAGGTCAGGTGGGGTTGGAGGACGCCGAGAGTGACAGAGTTGCTCAGTTGAGGCCAGCCTGGGACTCAGGACTTGCCATACCATTATGTGGTTCCAAGCCCACATTGTGACCATTGGGATCTCTGACCAGATGGTGAGGACCTGACTTAGAGGAAGGAGGGAGCTCAGTTTTTCTGCACCTGTAACCAACCCTTCTATCTATCTACAGGTCATTGAGGACTGGAAATATGTGGCCATGGTGGTCGACCGGCTGTTCCTGTGGGTATTCGTGTTTGTATGCGTCCTGGGCACTGTGGGGCTCTTCCTCCCTCCCCTCTTCCTGACCCACCCACCTTCTGAGGTGCCCTAGACTGCCCAACATGTCCAAGAGCACCCTGGGCTGTGGGGTGAGATGATGTGAGCAGCCAGATGGACAGTTCACTGCTTCCTTCTGGGTCACAGCTGATGAGGCCCTAAATAAACATCTGACCATCAGCTAACAATCCATCAAAGCAGCCACAGCTGCCAGAGGGCAAGGATGGGGTCCTGCGCTGTCCCTTCTGAATGCCTCCGAGGAAGCCCAACAGGAGGGGGCTTCAGACAGTTTAATTCCAGCCTATCTTCCTTCCCTGCACCAGGTATACTAACAGCACCTACTATGTGCCAGGCATCTCGCCCACATCCCAGCCTATCTCTCCACCCCCAGCTGTCTCCATCCTCTCTTGACCTCTAGGCTCACTAGCCTTCTTTCAGTCTCCCACATGCTTCTAGATCCTTCCCAGCTCAGAGCCTTTGCATCTACTGAACCTTCTTCCCCACCCCTGTGCTTCCCAAGCTCTTCCCATGGTGTCATCAATCAGGGCTCTGCTACCATGATCCTCTGCTCCGATATCATCTAAAGACTGTTCCCATTTCAAAGCACCCTCCCCAGTGACCACGTTACCCTATCGCCATCCTCGAGCCCCCCCAGTACGTGCAGTTATTTGGCAGCACGTTTACCGTCCACATCTCACCACCAGTGTGGGCTCCATGAGAGCAGGGTTTGCTCCAGGTCTGAGACTGAGCTTGGCACACAGCAGGTGTGAAATAAATGTTTGTTGAATGAATGAATGGCTCCTGCTCCTCCTTCAAGCAGCTGTCCTTGGTCCCCATCCCTGAAAGGAATGGCCCCCTTGTCCAGGACTTCATGGCTCTCTGGCCACTTTCTACTTTCATATCATGGCTGGTTTGGGTCTGTATCCCTCACATGCTGATGGATCCCCCTCCCACCACCCAGCATACTGTCTTTCCCACAGTGCCTGGCAAGTTGTAGACGTTCAGAATATGTGTGCAATGGAGAACACTTAAAAATTCCATTTTTTAAATTACTATACAATAAAAAGACATTTTAAATATATAATCTATGAATTATGGGCTGGAGTTGTGGCTCAGTGGTAGAGTGCTTGCTAGCAAGCATGAGGCACTGGGTTTGATCCTCAGCACCGCATAAAAATGAAATAAAGATATAGTGTCCACCTACAACTAAAAAATAAGTATCTTTTAAAAATTCTACAAATTATAACAGGTATAGATCTGTGTAACCACCACTACTATCAGGACACAGGAAAGATCTGTCACCCAAAAGAACTTCCCTTACCATTTCCTTATAGCCTCAGCTCCTCCACTTCCAACCCCAGGGAACCACTTATCTTCTTTCTATAACTATTGTTCAGTGACTTTGAGAATGCTATTTAACTGGAATCATACAGTATGTAGCCTCTGGAGATTGTTTTCTTTGGTTAGCATAATACCTTTGAGATTCATTCAGGTTGCTGAGTGTATCAGTCATGTGTCCCTTTATATGCCAAGCAGTACTTTATCCTATGGATGTTGAAGCACATTGAGGCTGTTTCCAATTTGGGGCAATTATGAATAGAGCTGTCACATACATCACATGTAGGATGGGTGTGAACAAAAGTTTTCATTTCTCCAGATAAAAACTCAGCAGTGTAATTGCTGGATTATGTGGTTAAGTATGTATTTCAACATTAAAAGAAACTGTCAAGTGGTTCTCTGGAGTAGCTGTACTATTTCACAATCTCACCAGCAAAGTGTGAGCAAGGCAGTTGTTCTGTATCCTTTTCTGCCTTGGTATTGAAAGCATTTGTTTTTCTTTTAGCCATCCTAGCAGATATATCATCCTGGTTTTAATCTGTATTTCTCTAATGGCGAGTGGAGTTGAACATCATTTTATGTGCTTTTTTGCCTTCTGTATATCCTCTTTTGTGAATGTTTACTGCCTTTGCTAATTTTTAAAATTGGGTTGTAGTGTTCTTACTGCTGAATTTAAAAATAACTTTATTGAGGCATAATTTAACATACCATAAATTCACCCATTTTATAGTGTATAATTTAATGAATTTTAGTACATTTATCACCATAATCCAGTTTTAGAACATCTTTGTTATTCCCAAGAAGATCCCTCATACCCACCTATTACTGTTTAATGTTGAATATGTGATTTTGCCATATTTTCCAAATGAAGATCCTATTGCTAGCAGAATGAGAATGGGGCCTGAGAGGTGGACCTCAAGTCTTCCAAACATTTTCTGGATCCCACAAATTGTCTCCTTTTGTTTGCTTTAAATGTGGATAACAGCCCTTTCCAGAAGAAATAAAGGTGACTCACCATTTGCTGAAGCAGGAAAAGAGAACCGGCAAGGAAGGTTAACCTTCCTCCTCTGTTTACATCAGGAAAGACTTCAGGTGCCCTATCATGCCTGGTGGGTGGCCAGAGAGACCAAGGGACCCCAGGGCATCTGCCTGGTCACTGTGCATCCATGGGACACCCAGGACTGCAAATGGTAGTAAGAGAAGAGGGAAATCTACAGATTGGGAAGAGTGGGAAGCCAGGGGCCCTCGTGGATGGCTCCAAACCTCATTTTTTAATTTCTTTTCTTTTTGTTATACTTTTTTTTTTAATTAAGGAACATTTCAAACATGTTCTAAAGTAGAGAGAACAGTATAACCAGATTCCAGATTCCATCATCCACAACTCATCGCCAATATTGTTTTAACTGATTCCAACCTACCCATCCCCCTCCTAAACTACACACACACACACACACGTACGCATAAAATATTTAACAATTACTTAAGAACATCAAACACGGGAGGCTCGTTTTGAGGGTGAGCTGGACGTTCTTTATAGAGACAATCTTCTAGCCTAGCGGTCCCCAGTCCCTTGCAGTAGCTGCACACGCCCCGGAAGCCAGGGACAGGGATTGGCCCCTCTCCTCCCTGGAGGCTGACAGTGCCTGCTTCTATCTGGTAGGGCGTCGAGCGGTCCGTAGGGTTGCCCAGGGCCCGGGAGGAGGCCGCAGGACTCAGGGACTGGGGACCCGGAGCCCTCTCCCCATCCGCGCGAGCCCACCTCCTGCATTCGCCCCGCCCCGCGTGGGGCTCGCGACGCTTCTCTCCGGGTGATTCGCTCACTCCGGAGCCCCAAGGCCGCCCAGAGGGAAGAGGCTCGTGCGTCCCCGCGGCCGCACGGCTCTGAGTCCGCCGTCTGCACTCGGAGCTGCGCGGAAAGACCTCAGCGTCCACGTCGGCCGCACCTGCTCCTGACTATTCGCGTCCGCCCGCCCCGTCCGCGCGGTCCCGGAGAGCGGGGCCGAGCCGACGCGCCATGGGCACCCGCCGGCTCTCGCCGCCACCGCAGCTGCTGCTGCTGCTACTGCTGCTGCCAGGTACGGGCGCGGCGTGCGGGGTGCCGAGGGAAGGCGGCCCTAGGAGCCCTTCTTTGGAGGGGCCGGTACCCAGGGTGGGGACGCCCTAGCCGGGGACCCGCAGGCCACTCAGGGACGCGGGATGCCTTCTTCGTTTTCGGCTCCGGTTCCAGCATCTGATCCCGTCCATTGCCTCTTTTTACCACTAGTTGGGAAACGGTGGCCAGAGAGGAATACGGACTTCTCCAAGGCCACCTCGGGGAGGCGAGAGTCGTTTCGGGACCGGGGCCGGATCTGGCACGCCAGCCTCTAGTCCGTGGTCCTGGTCGCGTCACCTCGACCCTCAACCGGGGAGCGCGCTTCCCCGCCGGCTGCCAAGGCTCTAGAGGAGCCTGTTGGGACGAAGCCGACCCTGACTCCCCAGGGAGGCCTGGGTTGGCTGGGACTCTGCAAGGCTGCAAGACGTCCCTTGGGGTCCAGCCCGTAGGTTCTTGGAGCCTTGTGGCTGTGCTGCATAGGGCTGTTTCTGACCCTCGTTGCGGAAGTCTCCACTACTCAGAGCGCCTTACGCGCTCAACGGAGCTCCTGCCTGGGGCACCTCCTTTGTTGAGGTGTCCGGAGGATCAGGCAAAATCCCATTTCAGGGACTAAAAAATTTGGGTCAGATTCCCTTCCCTCCTCCCCAGTTTGCCCCCAGATCTATAAGTGGGCTGCAGCTGACCCAAGATGCCTCAACTATGCTGGGGTGTGGCTTATGAACAAAAGGAATTGCTCAGGGCTTCGGAGAAATAAGGGACTTCTAGCAGGATATGAAGACAGCATGGGCAGGAACCGGGGGTCCCACTCTGAGATCATGAGAGACAGGTGGATGCCTCGGCTTCCAAGAAGGCTGTGGCCAAATCTCTACACGATCCTGAGTGGGACAAGGGGGATTCCCAGATCTGGGATGCAGTCTCCTAGGCTTAGAAGCAGGACACCTGAGCCTGGGTGACCCCCAGCCTCCCTGCCCCTAGGGTTGGACAGGGAATCTTTCCAGGAGCATTTGCACCACATGCCTGCCCTGTAGTAACAATAAAAGTAAGGATAATTTATAGCTCTTGAGCTTTTACCACATGCCACTAAGCACGTCACTCCTCACAATCCTTTGATGTGAATACATTTATAATCTTTATTTTGACACATAAAGAAACCGAGGCTCAAAGAGGTTAAGCTACTAGGCTAAGCTCACACAGCTCACAGTGGTTTGTTAAGATTTGCACCAGATTTGTCCAACGTCAGAGCCCAGGCTTATTACCACCGAATTGTGTGACATGGTGGAACCCCTGTCTCTCTTGGGCTTCAGTTTCCCAGTCTGTCATTGGAGGAAGCAATGGAAGTCTAGAGTACCCCAGAGGTTATCAGTGGGTGATATCCCTCGTGGGAGAAATAAGAAGTAATTTCCCCAGGGACTGACAGGGCTGTTTCCCTTAGTGGCCAGTAGTTCAGAGGCCGAGCATCGCCTGTTTGAGCGCCTGTTTGAAGATTACAACGAGATCATCCGGCCTGTGGCCAATGTGTCTGACCCAGTCGTCATCCAGTTTGAAGTGTCCATGTCTCAGTTGGTGAAGGTGGTGAGTGCTGGAGCCACAATCTGTGGCCACGGGGTACAGGGCTTCTGGAGGAGCTTTTCCCAGAAGGAGCCTTGTTTTTGTCATTGATGTCTACTTTAATCTCCTTTTCAAGGATGAAGTAAACCAGATCATGGAGACCAACCTGTGGCTCAAGCAAGTAAGTGACCAGGCTTAGTGCACTGCTGCCCCCTGGTGGTAACTGCTTTAATTGCTGTCCGTGGACCAAAAAGGACCCCACAGACTGGACTTCACTTCTGGATCACATGCACATGCACTATTCTGAAGTCCACCTGGAAGGACAACAGGGCCTTGCCCCTTGAGTCACAGATGGATAGTCTGCAGCTTAGAGAGAGAGACCTCTCCAGAGTCGCACTACCAAATGAGATGGACCTGGCCCCCAATTCTTGGTAGCATAAGACCATCTCCTTCCTTTCCTCTTTGTCAAAACTCATCCTTAAGTCAGAATCAGATTCTCTTGCATCACTAATAGAATAGGAGTAGGGTCTCTGTATTTTCTTGTTCCGATTGAGGCAATAGAATTGGCTTCCTCATAGCTTCCCCAGGGAAGCTTTGCTTAAGACCTGCTGAGAGACATAATTGTCCATTGGCCTGATGGTGACCCTTCTGCCAGCTCAGCCAGCTGAGCATCTTGCTCACACAGCCTTCATCCACAAGAGGCTGACAGTAGACACAGTGTCCCCACCCTACACTCCAGGACATATTCCCTCTGCAGCCATAACATGTCCTCTCTCATCTAGTGCTCTGCTCCCATCCCTTCCTAGACTCAATATGATCATGGCTCTCTCCTCAAGAACCTTTCAAGCTGGGCACAGTGCTGCACACCTGTAATCCCAGCAGTTTAGGAGGCTGATTCAGGAGGATTGCAACTTTAAAGCCAGTCTCAGCAATGTCGAGGCACTAAACAACTCAGTGAGACCTATCTCTAAATAAAATACAAGGGCTGGGGATGTGGCTCAAGCGGTAGTGCGCTCGCTTGGCATGCGTGCGGCCCGGGTTCGATCCTCAGCACCACATACCAACAAAGATGTTGTGTCCGCCAAGAACTAAAAAATAAATATTTTAAAAAATTCTCTCTCTCTCTCTCTCTCTCTCTCTCCCTCCTCTCTCTTAAAAAATAAAAAAAAAATACAAAAAATAGGGCTAGGGATGTGGCTCAGTGGTTGAGTGCCTGAGTTCAATCCTCAGTAACCCCCCACAACACCAAAAAAAAAAAAAAGAGAGAGAAACTTTCAGAGTTGGAGAGCTTCTTTTTTATGGGAGCTTGGTCAAGGATTTGTCTGAAAGAGAGCAGCTGGAACTTAATGCATGGACCTAGATCTGGTGGTAGAAGTCCAGGAAGCTGGACTTGGCATTGGAATGACTGGAGAAAACACCAATTAATGGTCCCTATTTGATTGATGAGGGGCTGGGATCACCCACAGTCATGGAGGCATGGTTCTCCTAGAGCAGGAGGCAACTTACAGACTGAGCCCAGGGCTGTCTTCCCTGCTACACACACACACACACACAAGGAGCTGGGCTTGTGTGGTCTGCAATATGCAGGGGGCTCAGGAACCTGTGGCTGAGGTGGGGAGTTACCAAGATATAGTATCAAGAGCAATAAGTCAGGCTGGTCTTTCTGCTGTCTCTTCTTTCCTCTCTGCCCCTTCCCCCCAGATCTGGAATGACTACAAGCTGAAGTGGAACCCCTCAGACTACGATGGGGTGGAGTTCATGCGTGTACCTGCACAGAAGATCTGGAAGCCAGACATTGTGCTGTATAACAAGTAAGGACCCACATATCTGGGGACTGGCAGCCTGAGCTCTGTGTTCTAGGCCCACTGTGATTACTGACAGGCCTTCCTCAGGTCTTTTCCAAGAGGGCTCTGTTCATTCTTCAAGGATTTGCTGAGCATCTACTATATACCAGATAATAGAGATGCCAGTGAGCCAAAGAGAGTGGCAGTGTGCTGAGTTGCTTCAAAGTAGGTGATGTGCTGATAGAGGAAAAAGCTTCTGGGAAGCGATTGCATTGAATTGATTTCAAAGGTCATCTCACATCTGGAGAAGGAGCTGGAACGGGGGGAGCACAGGGAGGCAGGAGAGTATGGACCCTCACTTGCTGTATTGTAGGACATAAAACTGGAAGGGTCAGGGGAACAGCCCTGGTGTATGGTGAGAGAGTGAGGTATGTCAAGGATGGCCTTGAATGTGGCATCTGTTAGCAACTCTGTGCAAACAGACAGGGATAAAAGCAAATGTCTCCCTTTTTCTTCATTGAAAGAGAATGAGGGTGTAGGAGAAGGCAGAGCTGGCTGAGTCTGAGTTGTGTCCTCCCAGGGTTCCCCACTTACAGGCAGTTCAGCTTCTAGGGAACTTTTTAAAATACAGGTGTCTACAGTTAAAATATTTTCTTCTTTGTTCCTGTCTTTTCTAAGGTTACTATATTTTGTAATACACTATACTGTAACCATAGGTATGTTTACATGTATAGTTATATTACCCAATTTCTGTACCCATCCCACAGAAACAGAATGGGTTGGGTACAGGATGGACTCAAGAATGTATTTTCACCAACTGTGCCGGGGGCTGTGAGGGCCAGTCTGCTTTGGGGATCACTAATACAGCCTGTCCCCCATATTTCATAGATATAGAATGGGGCCCATAGTAGAAGGTGACCTCATTCAGTGGTTGTGTGGCAAAGCCAGGCCTAGGGTGGTCTCGGTAGTCCTCTATGCTTTAAGAGGCTAATGCTGTGATCTTGGGGCTCAGGCGGGCACTCCCAGCCCATTCTTTGCCTGTCCTCAAACCTTTTCTCCACTCTCCTCAGTAGCAAATCTGCCAGCAGGCAGTTATCCACTGCACAAATATCCCCTCCAAACCGCCTCCCACTGGTAAAAGTCTGAGCCTTGAGGAATGGATCTGTGCCCCTCACCACACACACAGGCTGAGTAAAGTTCCCAGGTGTAAAGTGTGGTGAGCTCTGCCAGCCACAAAGGCCCTGGTCAAACTGGATGGCCACAGCCCCCTGAGGATGAGTATAGGCCTCTGGAGGGAAGTGGGTGGTTCCTACCATCCAGGGAAGCTGCTCGAAGGCCATTCCCTCCCAGGGGCACATGTGGAGTCTCCTCTGGACCCAGAGCACGCATCTTCCTATCTCAGGAAGCCCTCCTTTTTTCCCTTTCAAAAGTTTTTCCTCTGATTCTGCCCATGCGGTGCATCTAAAGCCCATTTCTACTTCTTAAACCCACACAAAACTGATCCCTTCCACATTTAAGCTCTTTTATTAAGCAAACACAAATTATAACCAATATTTTACCATATATACTAATTTGTTTTCCAGATATTGGAAAACAAATGTTTTCACCCATGTTTCAACTGTAGAGTGATAATGTTTTAACCACTAAAGCCATGAAGGGTGGGGCTGGAGAGATGTATCTTGGTGAGAGAGTAAGTGGATGCTTACATTATTAGGGCCCTGAGTTCAAACCCCAGCACCAAAAAAACCAAAAAAACAACAACAACAAAAAAACATCAGGCAAACAAAACACCATTTTTTTAGTAAAACATTTCATAGAGTTAGTATAATCTTATTTTAATGAATTAAAGCATTCTTTGATTAGGTATTTATTCATAGTAGTATACACTGATATGTTTTTACTACTAGTAGCAGTACTCTTGGTATTACAATTAGCATCAGGACTGGGGAAGCTGTTTATATATATATATATCCCATCTTCTGGTCCCCAGCAGAAACAAAAAGGATGTCTTTAACCTTTTCAGACATAATTTTACAAATATTCCTTTCATGCAACTTGTATTTGTAAGCCTGTCCTTAAAGAACTGAGACATAAGATGCACTCAGCTGGTTTGCAGAAGTATTTCCTTCCACTGCAAGCTGACATAGAAATCTCATGGTCCAGAGGCTCTTAGGGAACTGGGCAGAGTATAGAGAATTCTTACTAAGCAGGAACTGAGAACACAAGCAAAAATATTAGATTTACATTTTGGGTTTTATGGCTGTTTCTTTGCTGGCAATTTAGGGTGAACAGCTGCAATACTGTAGGATGAATGATTTTAACAGTAATGAGAGATGTGGCCAAACACTTCAATTTAAATATATCATAAGGAATTTCCTTGGAATCTGCAGCTGAAAATTGTGAAAAATCATCCAATTCAACCTTTTACTTAGAACTTACATTTCTCAAATTGACCCTCTGTTGAGGGTTTCTCTTCCTTTTAACACAATAGAAACATCATTTTTTTCTTATATCAGAATTTCTCCTATGATGTTTTGTTTATTCTAAAGTTCATTCTCTAATAGAATCCTCAAAATGCTCATAGATACAACATGCCCTTAGTTCTTGCAAGTTCATAAGAGAATATTTTTTAGAGAATACTTTTAGGTTGCTTGGCTGGATAGAAAATCCTTGGCTTCTATTTCCCTGTAATGAAAACCTTATAAATTTTACCTCGTTGTCTTTTGGTAAGAAGTGTTGTTGTCAAAATCCATGTCAATCTAATTTTCTTTTCCTTGTTAAATAAGGTGACTTTTGAGAGAGGAACAGGGCATTATAAATAAACATGACAGGACCACACATGTAAGCCAGGCTGTCCTGAGTAAATGGGCAAATTCAATTGATAGTCATTTATAAGTAGTCGGCCTTTTTATTGGCGACCCACAGGATTTCTTCCTTTGTCTTTATTTTTAGTTTGAGATGGGGTCTTTCTTTGTTGCCCTAACTGGTCTCAAACTTATGAGCTCAAGTGATGCTCTTGAGTCTGCCTAGGGCTATGGGGATATGCCTCTACTTTGTCCTTAAAGTCTACTTGTTGGGCATGGTGGTGCACACCTGAAATCCCAGCTAATCAGGAGGCTGAGGTAGGAGGATTGTAAGTTTGAGACCAGCTTGGGCAACTTAGACAGGATCTCTGTTTCAAAATAAAATATAAAAAGGGCTGGGGGTATAGCTCAGTAGTAGAGCACCCCTGGATTCACCTGTACCAAAAAAAAAAAAAAAAGCCCAGTTTACTATGTAGCACATACATAAAAAGTCCCTTTTTTCCAGGGAAGTTTTGTTTTGTTTTGTTTTGTTTTTTAAAGAGAGAGAGAGAGAGAGAGAGAATTTTAGAGCGCGCTACCACTTGAGCCACATCCCCAGCTTCTAGGGAAGTTTTTTTTTTTTAAATTTTTTTATAGTTGTAGATGGACATGCCTTTATTTATCAACCCCAGTGCCTCACACATTCTAGGCAAGTATCTGCCACTGAGCTGCAGCCCCAGCCCCTCCCAGGAAGATTTTTTACATTAGTTTTAAAGATTTGTTCTATTCCATTGATTTGGTTTCCTCTGCTGGAACACATATGCACATGTGTATGCACATGCTCATGTTCATGAGCACACGTGCACGTGCTCTCTCTATACACATATATACATATATACATATGTGTATATATATATATATGTATGTGTGTGTATATATATATATATATATATATATATATATATATATGAATTTCTCTGCCTATGTTCCTTCTCTATTATGCTCTTAAATTTGATTTAAACAATTTTGTGTGTGTGTGGTGCTGGCGATTGAACTCACGCTACTGTCAGTTGCATCTGCTTTGTGGCTGTTTGGCCTATGTCTTCCTTAAACAGTTACCTTGAAGTGAGAAAATCTGCACTCAGGTTAGCCACTTCCAGGGTCTGCCAGCACTTTTACCTTCTACCACCACATGCCACTTTCTCCCCTGTTCACTTTGGATCCGACTTTTCCTCTGAGTGGGCCTCTGAATTGGGGGGCTTATTTCTGATATTCTCTGAAGCCCTGCCAGCCCCAGCTTCTCTTTAGACCCTAAGTGAATTCCCATGGTCTTTGTTGTTGTTCTTACCACAAATTTGAACCTATGGAACCATAAATTGTTCTTACCCTCTGTTTTACTGTCCCCTTGCTGAGGGTTCAACACAGAGTAGGTCCTTTTCTTTGTGGAGTCAGACACTTCTTGGAGATTTCTTTTCTCTTCTCTCAGGTACTTCCTCCCAGCAGCTAGTCCCACATGGACCCCCTGGGTCACGTAATAGTCTGACCCCTACCCTCATATTCTCAGGTTCGAGGGTTGCCCTTAAACCTGTCTGCTGACAGTGTGATCCACAGGTTTGTTCCTTTGCCATCCTAATTGTCCAGGTTTCTTAGGGAATTTGGAGATTGTAAAAACCTCCGCCATCTTGGATTTTCTCCTACCCTGGCCCACTTACCTCCTTAATCTTCCCTTATATTGAAGGAACACCTCAGCTCATCGTTTACTACAATGCCTTCTATTTTTTCAACTAACTCACATGGTTTGACAGTTAAGTCAGCTCAGATCCTCCTGCTTCTGCTGTCTCTTGCTGCCAGCCATCTCACTCTTGAACTCTGCCAGGGGTAAGATCTTCATTTATTTTTTTGGTCATTCATTCAGTCAACAGATATTTACCAGGTGCTCTCTGTTTAGCTGGTGCTATTAGAGACCCCAGTCCTTGTCTTCTCTCTCAGTGGTATAGATGTGACAGTTGATATACCCCAAGCAGCAAACAGGCCTTCTGACCAGAGTACACACACAGCCAGGGGCATCTTTAGGCAGTAACTATGGCCAAGATCCCCAGAAATGAGCAAAAATGAGTACTAGCAACCAGGGCAAACATATCTCTGGTGTTTGTTCTTTGGACACACATACTTTGATGAGTCCTTGATTAAGAACCAGAGTTCTGAATGGCCAAGGCTCTGTCCACAAACTCTATGGACTTTGAGCAAATCATTCTTGTCCTCTGATCCTCAGTTTCCTCTTCAATAAAATGAAAGGATTAGATTACAGCTGGGGTGGGTCAACTCTGTGAAGTACAAAGAGTAAAATATTTTAGATTTTGTGGGTCATGGAGCTTCTGTCACAGCTATTCAACTTTGCCTTATAGCTCAAAATGGCTGTAGACATTAAAAAACAAACAGAAGTAGCTTTGTCCCAACAGAATGTATTTGTGGAAATAGGTGACAGGCCTGTGGGCCAGAATTTGCCAACCTCTGAACTAGACCCTCTACACAGATCCCTTATTTCCCTGACATTTTAGGGATCCAGGAGGCCTGTCTTTCTGTGGGTCTTTCTACCCTTCTGCTTAGCCCAGCTCAGGGTGCCATGGGTGCTAACATGGGCTAAGTCCATTAGAACTTAGCCCATGTTAGCACCCATGGCACCCCACCCCACTGCCCAACCCTCTCCCTTCTGCCTGGAGCCAGGAACTGGAAGAGGGAAGGGAAGCTAAGAACATATAAACCAGGGCAAACCAGCCAGCTGGAGTGAAGGTGGGCAGGGCTTTGGCATTGAGTCTTCAGTGCAATGATTGTCTTCTCAAACAAGGGATGTGAGGGTGGGAGGCCCAGAGACTAGCAGGGAGGAAAGATGTGCACTGGAATGTTCCCATTTAGTTTTCACAGGTTCCTCTCCAATACAGTCACACAAGGACATCCCTGAATATTTCGATTCTATAATTGTCTTGCAGCTCTTCATGTACCAGGTAAAAGGATGTGAAAGATAGAAACACCTTCAAATGCTGGAATGCTAAGAAATAGAAAAGGACTGATCTAAGGAAATGTAAGAGCCTTCATGGGCAGGGACATTGTGAGGATCATCCAGCCTTACTGTCAGATGACATCATCTGGCTGTTGCAATGGAATGCTACAGGGTATTGAGCCTATCATCAGATCTCCTGCTGAAGAAATCAGATTATAACAAGATGACTGTAAGAAAGAATGTGTATCTATGTGCAAAAACAAAAAGTATGTGTGTGTGTGTGTGTGTGTGTGTGTGTATGTGCACGTAGCTTAAAGAAAGGAAGAAAAACATGGAGAGTAAGTGGGGGCAGACAGGGAAAGAGAAGGCAAAGGACTCTGTTATGCTGAATATGAAAGACAAGGAATCAGAAGACACGATCATCTACTGTGGAATAATGTTGGGAGGAATGGGCAGTGTGGTGAATAGTAGGATCAGGATCTGCAGGTAGGTTCTGGAAATAAAATCATCTATAAAGGTTCAGTTTAATGGGTATGGGCTTCTATGGCGTCTGTGCAACCCTTTTCAGCCTACCATCTGGTTACACACACACATTAGGCGCCCAGTGGAGAATGAACAAGATTCTAACAAGGTCCAGACCACAGGGACAACAGATAGCAAATATATACTACTTGAACACCTGCCTCCAGGTCAATGACTTTCATCCCATTTTTTAAAATTAAGCAGGGATGGGGAGGTCTTTCTGGCATTTGGGGGTCTCTGTAACCATCAGGTTGGGAATTTTATGTTGTGTAATGAACTGGTGATGTGCCCAAGGGTCAAGGAATATGACAGACTGTGTGTTGGGAGGAGGTCTGGGACTCATTTTATCCACCAGTAAATGGGACAGTGAACTAGGTGACCTCTCATGGCACTTTTAGCTCTCACATTCCAGTTTTACAAACCACTACTTGCCATTTACCTGCTGGCAGCATGAAAAGCTGGGCTGGATGACCCTGGGGTAGTGACCATGTCACCATGCTCCTCTTTTCCTTTGCAGTGCTGTTGGGGATTTCCAGGTGGATGACAAGACCAAAGCTTTACTCAAGCACACAGGTGAAGTGACTTGGATACCTCCAGCCATCTTCAAGAGCTCGTGCAAAATCGATGTGACCTACTTCCCATTTGATTACCAAAACTGCACCATGAAGTTCGGTTCCTGGTCCTACGATAAGGCGAAAATCGACCTGGTCTTGATTGGCTCTTCCATGAACCTCAAGGACTACTGGGAGAGTGGTGAGTGGGCCATCATCAAAGCCCCAGGTTACAAACATGACATCAAGTACAACTGCTGCGAGGAGATCTACCAGGACATCACATATTCTCTGTACATCCGGCGCCTGCCCTTGTTCTACACCATCAACCTCATCATCCCCTGCCTCCTCATTTCCTTCCTCACTGTGCTCGTCTTCTACCTGCCCTCCGACTGCGGAGAGAAGGTGACACTCTGCATCTCTGTCCTTCTCTCCTTGACCGTGTTTCTACTGGTGATCACTGAGACCATCCCATCCACCTCCCTGGTCATCCCCTTGATCGGGGAGTACCTCCTGTTCACCATGATTTTCGTCACCTTGTCCATCGTCATCACAGTCTTCGTGCTCAACGTGCACTACAGAACCCCAACCACGCACACAATGCCCACCTGGGTGAAGACGGTATTCTTGAACTTGCTCCCTAGGGTCATGTTCATGACCAGGCCGGCCAGCAATGAAGAAAATACTCAGAAGCCAAGGCCCTTCTACAGTGCTGAGCTCTCAAATCTGAATTGTTTCAGCCGCACAGAATCCAAAGGGTGCAAGGAAGGCTACCCCTGCCAAGATGGGATGTGTGGCTACTGCCACCACCGCAGGATCAAAATCTCAAATTTCAGCGCAAACCTCACTAGAAGCTCCAGTTCTGAATCTGTTGATGCTGTGTTGTCCCTCTCTGCCCTGTCACCAGAAATCAAAGAAGCAATTCAAAGTGTCAAATATATTGCCGAAAATATGAAAGCACAGAATGAAGCCAAGGAGGTGAGAGTCTGGTTGCTATTATCATCCATTCAGTCAGCAGGCGTGTGGGTTCCTTGTGCAGCAAGGCATTGGGTGGGGCTGAGAAATTAAGACTCTGGGTTCAGCAGCCTGTGTTCAGGACAGCTATATGTCTTTGGATATGTGAGTCACCTCACCTCCCTAAGCCTCTTTTCTCATGTGTAAAATGTGGTGTTAAAGCATGTGAAGATATGGTGCCCTAAGTTAGCCATAGGGCTGCCAGCAGTTCCGGCCACTAGGACATCTGTGCGGAGAGTGGATTAGGAGGTAGCCTGGAATAGGGCACGAGGCCAGATGCTCTCCAGTTAGTATTGACCAGCTGCATTTTTATTTTCATTTTTTGTGTTTTCTCACTGAGGTATAATGTGCATGGAGTAAAGTGCCTGCTCTGTATAACTGTGCAGCTCAATGAATTTTTACATTATGTCTACACTTGTGTAAACATGATCCAGGCGAAGTTTCAGAACATTCTCCATGTCCCGTTAGGTTTTGCCATGCCCCTTCAGGTTTTGCCATGCACCTTCCAGGTCACTCTTCTCCCCAAGTGACCAACCCCGATTTTTTTTTTAAATGTATATGTGGTGCTGAGAATCAAACCTAGTGCCTCACACATGCTAGGCAGTGCTATACCACTAAGTGACAACCCCAGTCCCTGACTTTATTTCCATTGGTTAGCTTTATCTGTTCTTGGATTTCATGTGCATGGAATAGCATTCTGTCTGACTTCTTTCATTCAACATGTCTTTGAGCTTTATCCTTGTTGCTGTTTCCTTATTATTGGTGTGTAATATTCCTCAATATGACCTTATTACCTTGTTTGTTTTACAGTTTTTGGACAACTATGAACAAAGCTGCTTATAACTTATGTCTTTTTTTTAAAGAGAGAGAGAGAGAATTTTTTAATATTTAATTTTTTAATTTTTTGGCGGACACAACATCTTTGTTTGTATGTGGTGCTGAGGATCGAACCCAGGCCGCATGCATGCCAGGCGAGCACGCTACCGCTTGAGCCACATCCCCAGCCCAACTTATGTCTTTTAGTGAAAATGTGCACTTATTTTTCTGGCATATACACCTACGATTAGATTTGCTAGATCTTTGAAGAAATGTTATTTTTTAAATATTTATTTTTTAGTTGTAGTTGGACACAATACCTTTATTTCACTTATTTATTTTTATGTGGTGCTGAGGATAAAATCCAGGGTCTCACACATGTGAGGCAAGCACTCTACCACTGAACCACAACCTCAGCACGAAATGTATTTTTTTTTAAATTTTTATTGTTGGTTGTTCAAAACATTACATAGTTCTTGACATATCATATTTCACACATTTGATTCAAGTGGGTTATGAACTCCCATTTTTACCCTGTATACAGATTGCAGAATCACATCAGTTACACATCCACTGTTTTACATATTGCCATACTAGTGTCTGTTGTATTCTGCTGCCTTTCCTATCCTCTACTATCCCCTCTCCCCTCCCCTCCCCTCCCATCTTCTCTCTCTACCCCATCTACTGTAATTCATTTCTCCCCCTTGTTTTTTTCCCTTTCCCCTCACTTCCTCTTGTATGTAATTTTGTATAACAATGAGAGTCTCCTTCCATTTCCGTGCAATTTCCCTTCTCTCTCCCTTTCCCTCCCACCTCTCATCCCTGTTTAATGTTAATCTTCTTCTCATGCTCTTCCTCCCTACTCTGTTCTTAGTTGCTCTCCTTATATCAAAGAAGATATTTGGCATTTGTTTTTAGGGATTGGCTAGCTTCACTTAGCATAATCTGCTCTAATGCCATCCATTTCCTTGCAGATTCCATGATTTTGTCAACGAAATGTATTTTTAAAAAAATTTTTGTAGGTGTAAATGGACAGAATGCCTTTATTTATTTTATTTATTTTGTGTGTGTGTGGTGCTAAGGCTTGAACCCCATGCCTCACACATATGAGGCAAGTGCTCTGCCACTGAGCTGTAGCCTCAACAGGAAAGATGTATTTTTAACTTTAGTGGATATTGTAAAATTTCTAGAGTTTGAACCAACTATCACTCCCCAGCAATGTGTGAGAGTTCCAGGTGCTTCACCTCCTCTCCAAGATGTGCTAAGTGGTATCTCACTGCAGTTCAAATTAGTATTTCCGGTTGAGTAATTACTAGGGCTCTTTTCATATGCTTATTGGCCATTTGGATATCTTCTTTTGTGAAATATCTATTCACATTCTTTTGCTCTTTTTAAAGAATTGGGTGAACTTAGTTCTATTTTCACTAAAAACCTTCTACCAGAACTAACGTTAAGGATAGGTAAATTTTACATGAAATAATGTCATGTGTCTGGCTGTTTCATGACCCTTTGTATGCCCCCAAGGTTGCCAGGATCATGCTCACTGATTTTATAAAAGTCTTTGCTTTTAAATTAATTGGCTCTGCCTTGTTTATTAGCAAAGAGCTATTACAAGATAATTTCAGCTCCTGATGCATGGTAGGTAATTAATGTTAGTCAGGAATGCCTGGAGCCCTTTAGTCAGCTCAGTAGCATCCCAAGGCAGATGAGAAAGGAAGCAAACAGCCACAGCTCCCCACCCAGCCATCTGAGCTACCTGGAGCAGTCTCAGGGCTGATTTAACAATGCAAAATCTCCAGCTGATGCCATTAATTTAGCCAAAAAGATAGGCATTCCTTTAAATTTGGTTGAAACTGTTACTGGACATTAAATAAATGATCAGTGGAAATCTCTTATCTATTCAACACTGATAACTTTTGAGGACATTCTCTACATTTTCCTAACCCTTTTCAAATAATCACTTGAGTTAGCAATGATTTTATTAAAGGTTGAGATCTCAGTACCTACATTCTAGCCTTTTCAGGCTAAGATGACCTTTATTCCAAAAATTATTTCCTAGACATTATGCAAGCTGTGAGGGTTTGGAAGGATCTATGGCAAACGAGTAGTACGAGACCCATCTCAAGGGGCAGGCACTGCCTCACCTCTGGACATCTGTTACTACATGAGAATGTGGGTAGATCCTTCTAGTTTTCCAGAGAAAGCAGAAATCTGGCCATGCAGCCAGCAGATTGCAACACACATATGAGGGGGTGTTAGGATAAATGTGGCTGCTCAATGCTCAGAAGAGTGGATCCCCCTGAAGGATTTCTTCTTTCCCTCTTATTGAGTAACTGACACTGCTATTTACAGTTCTCCAGAGATATTTTAATTTCCTATTCTTTGGCTCAAACTTGGCAGGTGTTAACTGTCCCTGGCTCCACAGAGCCTAGACAGTATCCTAGGCTGTTTTCCCAGCTATCTCCAGAGGCTGCTGCAAGCCTGGGAATGATCATCCTTAATGTTAAATAAAAACTTATGGGAGGCCATGGATTTTTGACTGGGTACCTGCACAGGCCCAATGGACCAAGCCAATGTTGAGTTTAATCACAGTAACAGACCTTTGGTTGGTTGCAGAAGGCCCTGTAGCCAATTAACTAGTTAAGCCATAGTCAGTTAAGTTGTTTTCTGTGTGTCACATCTATTTCCCTATGCATGTTGTTGGATCATATTTTTGGTTGACATTTTCAGGTTCTGGGAGCTGCCCAATTGGAGAAGTAGTTTTATTTTGTTTTGTTCAGATAAACCTTACTAGCTTTAATTGGTGTAAAGAACTCCGCCCATCCCCTTACTGGGATTGAACCCAGAGGTGCTTGAACTACATCCCAGCTCTTTTTGGGACAGGGACCCATACCGTCCTTGAACTTGCAATCCTCCTGCCTTGGCCTCAGTCACTGGGATTAATTCTGTGCCACTGCAGCCTGCTGGAAATTTCCCTTTTAATGCTGAATGCTCTCGTTGGGAATTAGAAGTGGGTTACCAAGTTAGAAAACTAGAACTCACCTGGGGAAGGACTGTTTATTGACAGCAGTTTTGGTGGCTGATCACACCCTGGCTGTCCACTGTACATGCTGCTCTAGAGATCTTGGAGGTGCACAGATCAGTCATGATCTTTTAAGCTCATTGTTTGGAAGCAGCTTGTTTTATTTGGTGGATTATTCATTCATTCTAATCACAGCATGACCTATGAGCAATGATTAATTTGTGTTGTGATTAGTTTTATCAGGGTTATATTTTTTGCCTTATTCCAATGTCTTCCATTTACCTGTTTGTTTTTTCCTCAGTTCTTGCTGTATATGAGAAAGTTTTAATTTTTATAAATAAAATACATGAAAGCCACATGATATTCTATTTTTTATTCTTCTGGTGGTTTTTACTGCCTTAAACCCATACTCAATTCTCTTTTCCCTATCCATCAAATCAGTCTCTTACATTTTTCAATATCTGTATCCTGCCTGCCACAGACGCACCTCTCCTGTGGTCTTCCTCATGCCCTGCAGCCACATTAGGTGTTACTAGTATCTTAGTTCAGGAGTTTTTTAAATTTTAATTTGTTACATGACAGAATGCATTACAATTCATATTACACATATAGAGCACAATTTTTCATCTCTCTGGTTGTACTCAAAGTAGAGTCATATTCTTCGTGTCTTCATACATATACTTAGGGTAGTGATGACCATAGCATTCCATCATCTTTCCTCTCCCCATGCCTCCTCCCTTCCCTTCCCTCCCTTTTGCCCTATCTAGAGTTCATCTAATCCTCCCATGCCCCCTTGCCTAGTTCAGGATTTTTTTTCTTGTTCAGAATTTTGATGAATGTACTTTTTCATTTCTGTCATTCAGTTTTTAAAGTCTACCATGAATTTACTTTTACCCTTCACATGTATCCTGTGGTGTACCCTGGATTTCTTAGCAACATGCTTTCCTCAAGGGTGTTTATGGGTAAACCTTCTAAGGCCTGGAAGGCTTAACTTATTGTGACTTCACTTGTGTGTGTGTGTGTATGTGTGTGTATTCATTTTATCCTGCAATAATCCTGTGAGGTCTATACTATTATTATTATTTCAATATTACAAATATATAAATTGAGGCACATGGCAACTACAAGACTTTTTCTTGGTCATGAAGTTCCGGATGCTGTTAGTTGGATACAAAATGCTAGTGTTTTAAGTTCTTTTCCTTAAATACTTAAAATTATTTATATATGTGTGTAGCTATATATTTATATGTAGTTTATCTATCTATGGCTTCAAGGTCATTTTGCCTCAGTACCACTTTGGGGGAAAGTTTTGTCTTAATGCTGTGCCTTTGTAATTGATTCTACCTAGAAGCTATTAGAACTTTCTATTTTTAGAGAAATCTAATGACATCAAACACAATGTGTCTAGTAGGTGTGGGGTCCCACCTTATCAGTCTGGCATTCTTAGGAGCCTTTTCATTCTGGGCTTCCATCTTTCTATACTGCTGGGACATCCAAGGTTATGGTTTCTGTAGAGATTCCTTCTCACCCCCTTCCTGTATTCTTTCCTGAGTTTGTACTGTACCCACCTGAATATGTCTGCATCTTGCTTCCTCATCTTAGTTTTCTCATGACATTTCTTAGCTCTTCCATCCTTCCTGCCACCCAGGATGGCTCCTCAGCCTCGCCGCCCCACCACTGCTGCTTTCCTGGGCCGTATCTACCCTGCTAGTTAGCTCATCTCTTGAGTTCTTTGTCACAAATTTTCTATTTTCACACCTACTATTTTTTGTACCTTTTACAATTAGTGGTTCTTCTGTCAAACTCCTTGTTTCTACTTCATGCTTCCAGTGTTCTCTTATCTTAGAGGAGAGCATTTTTAAGTCCTTGCCCTGTCTAATGTGTTCACTTTCCTCCAGATGGCTAAATGTGTGTCTTTTAGGCCTGTAAACGCCCTTCCTCCAGGGAGAGTCAGCTGTCCTTGGTGAATTGTTTGAGGGAAGGGCCAAAAGTCAGACAGCACAAGGCTGAGGACATCTGGTCACAAACTGGGGTAATTTCCCTTTGAGGGTGCTGCCTCCCTTCTAGGTACTTTGTTCCTAAAGAAATGTCTGGCCACCTCCTGCCTAACTCTGATCTCTTCCAGTCCCTTCTGCTGGACTAAAGTAGTTCAGTCCTTGATGTGGGAGGAGAGGAAGGGAGCTTCAGCTACTCCAATCAGTGGGCACCTTTCTATGCTCTGATCTTCCCATCAGCCAGGCTCTGCTGGCCTTGCACATCACCCCTGAGCCTGCATCTCTGGGAAGGGAGCCGACAGGCTGAGGTGGTAATGAGGCAGGGCCAGAAAGAGCACCACACCAAAACTCCTCCACCTTCTCCTTCCATGGAGACCCCTTCCTGGCTCACCTGCCACCCCACCTGCTATGCCCACTCCCCAGGCCACCATTTCCCTATTTTGGTTTCAGAGAGTCTTTAGAGTTTCTTGTTTCTGGGCCATCTCCAGGGTTGTGCTTGCAAGGGAGCTAGGAGCTTGGGCCTGTTCACCATTTTGCCCAACTCTCATCTACCCTCGATTCATTTAGTCTCAACGTTTCTAGAGAATGGCCAATATCATTGTGCTTTAAAGGCTTTAAGAGTTAGATTTAGGGCTGGTGTTGTGGCTCAGGGGTAGAGCACTTGCCTAGCGCGCTTGAGGCTTTGGTCCCCAGCACCACATAAAAAAACCTAAATACACAAAATAAAGGTATCATGTCCTTCTACAACTAAAAATGTCGAGAGAGAGAGGGGGAGGGGAGACTTAAAATTCATGCCCCCCTTTGTACCCATGTCTAAGACACAAATCCAGTTTTTCTTCATTGGGCTGAACCATGTGAAGTGCAGTCAGAGGGAGATTTAAATGGGGATATTAGTCATTTTTTCAAATCAACATTAACATCAATAGATACTGTTAATTAAGGACTCTGTACCAAAATAACCCTCTGAGGTAGGTATTGTTCTTATTCCCATTTTATAGATAAATAAGTTGAGGCTAAGGGAGGAGATAGAATTTACCTAGATTCTTACAACTAGAAAGGAGCAGAGTGATATTATAATCAAAATCTGTCTCCAGGTCTCTATTTTCCCACCTGCCTGCCTCTTACACCCTTAGGAGGCTCAGCCTATAGTATATGGGTAGAAATCAGAGCCCCTGGTAGATCTGAAGCACTTACAAACCAGTCTTAGGAATTCAAATAAAGTAACTTGTGGCAAACACGGCATTATAACTTTACCAATGGCTTCTTAGTGTCACCGAGAGGACACATTTACTCAAGCTCATAATAGTAAAATCCACATTTCCTAGTCCCAATTCGGGGCACTTAATTAAATTACAAAATTACATGCTGCCTCTTTATTATGTGATTATTGCTTCAAAATCAGTTGATTCATGGATTCTCTCCTTCTCAATTCAATTATGGTTCCTTTGCTTTCTGAATCGTCTAGGAGTTTAATTACCATACAATTCTTTTTCCTATTTCAAGCCTCAATTGAAGCTGTATTATGTACAATTAGTGTTGCACTCTCTTCCATTTTTTTAAAAAAAACTTCATTGTCAGCAGTTATTTCAACTGTGTAGGGCAAGCTGAACCTCAAATAATACTGTATAGCATTCCATTGTACTTTGACCTTCCATCTGAAGATGACATTTGGTCTGTGGGCATTCTGGAATGGAGTACTAGGAAAGAAAAGGATGATAGACTTGCCTGATGTGCTTTTTCACATTTGCAACAGATGTAAGATTAGCATCTAAAACTGGAAAAGAATGAGTACTTGAAATAATAGCAAGTGATGCTGGGTTGTACTAGCCATTCAAACAAAGGCCCAAAATAGAGGCATAAATAACTGGTTTTGCTAACTTTACAAAACTGAAATTTAGAAAAAATGGGTTATAAAGGCCTAGAAATTTCTCATTTGAAACAGAGCTAATATGATAAATATTTCATACCTATTTCTCCACTGCATGAAGCAAAACTTGATGGTAGATTTCTTCAGACCACATTGAGTAAAAAAAGAGAGTTCTTGCATATTGGAGATAAAATGACTTCTTATATGGCCACATATTGTTAAATATTGAAACTATCCACTTGGGGCTGGGGATGTGGCTCAGTGGTAGAGAACCTGCCCAGCATGTACAAGACTCCAGGTTCAAGACCAGCACTGCCCCCTCACCCACACACACACATTCACTTTGCTTTTCCCCTTGTGCTTTCTCTTTCATGATTTTTATTTATTTTTTGTTTTTCAGATTCAAGACGACTGGAAATATGTTGCCATGGTGATTGATCGCATTTTTCTATGGGTTTTCATCTTGGTGTGCATTTTAGGGACAGCAGGATTGTTTCTGCAACCCCTGATGGCCAGGGATGATGCGTAAGCACTGACCTGTGTTTGCCTGAGGCTTACCTGTGTGTGTTTTGAGGGAGGGAGATGTCTGTTTCTTAATAGTAATACATTTTCTGTTACCATGCTACCAGCTTTGATTTTGGCATTTCAAGATTTACTTATTGCCCTGGTTTTTGGCCAAAAAGGAAAGGAAAAAATCATGCAAAGAAACCCAACAAGAATACTTATATGTATAAATGACCATTTAGTCTTTTTGACAAGATAAAGAAATGTTAAAATATAAATTATTCTACCTGGGCATGGTGGCACATATTGTAGTTCTAGTGACTCAGGAGGCTGAGGCAGAAGAACAAATTTTGAGGCCAGCCTCAAGAACTTAGGCTCTAAGCAACTCAGTGAGACCCTGTCTTAAAATAAAAATAAAAAGGGCTGGAGATGTGGCTCAGTGATAAAATATTCCTAGGCTAAATACCCAGTACCACAAGAAAAGAAAAAAAAACCTCAGTTCTTCCACAGTGATTAAGTAGTGTACTATACTATGGAGCATGTGAAAACAGTTTTTATTTTTTGTTTTCTTTTGACTGCTTGAAACCTAACTGGATAAAAAAACTTCCTGTTCAGAAATATGAAAATCTTGTTCAGTATACTACAAATCTCCAAATATTATTTAGCCCATAATCTCCTTTAAGTTTTTACTTCAGGAGTATTCCCAATACTACCATTTCTTACTGTGCATTTCTTATTTTTTACTGTCTTTCAAGAAGTCTAAGGGGCATAGCTCCATTTCAGCTATTTATCTTGTGTAACTCCAAATCATCCCATAAGAAATTATACCCAGTCACACATTCAGGCTACTATAATCAAATACCATAAACTGAGTAGCTTATAAGTAGACATTTATTTCTCACAATTTAGGAGCCTGGGGAATCCAAAATCAAGGCACCAGCAAGACTCAGTGTCTAGTAGGGCTCTCTTCCTCATGGAGGGTGCCTTCTAGTTGAGTCTTCACCTGGCTGAAGGGCTGAGTTATCTCTCTGGGGTCTCTGTTATAAGGGTACTGATCCCATTTGTGAGGGCATGTCCCTATGACTAATCACCTCCTAAAGATTCCACCTTCTGATACTGTCACTCTGGGTGTTGGGTTTCAACATAATTTTAAAGAGACACATTCAAACCAGAGTGTGAACCTTTAGAACAGGGGTTTCTCAACTTTATTAGCTTTATTACCATTTTGGCTGAATAACTGTGTGTTCGGGTGGGGGACTGAGGATGTCCTGTGCACTGTAGGATCTTTAGAAGGACTGTGGCCTCTACCTATTAGATGCCAGTGACAAGCCCTGCTCCCTCACCAGTTGTGACAACCAAAAATGTCTCCAGAAATAATTTAATTGGCATTGGTTGAGAAGTATTGCTTTAGACAAATTATTAGAAGAGTTTTCCATACTATACTTTTCAAGATGAATAACTACTGACAAGGATGATGATTCAGAGGCCACTTGAATCTTCTCACTAGTTACTGTGATATTTTTCTTATATAAAAGTAAAAATACAATTGCAGTCCACTGTGACCTGTTCTGGTAAGTCAAAAGAAGATTTCTGTAAAATTTACTGATATATAAAAATCTTAAGTAACAGTGACAGGGATATGAGAGATCAGGGATGACACAAGCTAAGACAGCTAAGAAACAATTTACATCAAACCAGACTATTAACTACTTTCATCACTGTGACAAAATACCTGAGACAACCAACCTAAAAAGAGGAAAGGCTTATTTTGGCTCACCATTTCAGAGGTTTCAGTCCCTGGTTGATTGGCATATTGCTTCTGGGCTTACTATGAGGCAGTATGTCATGGTGGGATGCATGTGGTAGAGCAAAGCTATTTATCTCATAGTGGCCAGGAAATGGGGGAGGGGTGAGGCTGGAGTCCTAGTAGTATTTTCTTAAAGGATACACCCTAGTGACCTAACTTCCTTCTACTAGGCTCTACCTCCTAAAGGTTCCACCACTTCCCAATAATGCCACAGTTTGGCAATCAAGCCTTCAACATACAGGCCTTTGGAAGATGTTTACCCTACCTATAGCTTTTTTGCCTCTGGCCTTCAAAAGCTCATGTCCATCCCGTAATGCAAAATCATTTAGATCTTTCTCTAAGAGTCTTCAAAATTTAAATATTCCAGAATCACTCACCTTCAAGACTCAAGGCAAAGTTGGCTATGAGTTCCTGCTTAAAAAAAATTGATATATAAATCAAAAAGTTACACACTTCCAAGATATAGCAGCATAGGGTAGACATCCCTGTTCCCAAAGTGAGGAGTAGGGGAATAGATAGGAAAGATCAGACCAAAGTACCAAAACCCAGCAGGAAAACACTGAACCGTAAGTCACCATGTCTGGCATCCAAGGCATGCAGTGGCAGACTGTGGGATCCCAAGGGCTTGGGCAGTCCTGCCTCTGTGCCCTTGCTGGCTGTAGCCCACATGGCTACTCTCTTGGGCAGGCTTTGCTTGCTGCCTTCAACTTACCTCAGCAGGCATTCAATGTTCCAGAATCTTTAACTTCCTGGGGTTTCCACTGCAGCTTCTGCTTTATTCTCACAGCTTCAAGCATATCTTGAGGGCTGCTTGCAGGGGCTTTCACCTATCACACAATGCCTGGCCACTCAGGAATTCCTTCTAAATTTTGGTGGAAGCCTGTGTGACTCCACAACTCTTGTATTTTGCATGTCTGCACAGCCAGCATTTGTGGAAGACCCCAAGGTCTGCTACCAGCATGAGCTGTATGTACCAGGACCCACTTGAACCATGGCTGCAGCAGCCTGAGTACCTACTTCCTAGATGGCCTTGTGTGAGCAGGGTGTCCCCGTGCACTCTTACCTAAGGAAAGTCTTTCTGCTTTTCCTTTTTTTTTTTTTTTTTTTTTTTTGCTCCCAACTCTCACTGTAAATCTGACTAAAAACAGCCGGTAATACCCACACCAAAGCTTGAGCCTGAATGTTGTGCCGCTGTGAAACTTCCTCTGCCAAATAAAACAGTCCATCACACTTGAGCTCTGCCTCCCACAAAGTCTTAGGCATGGACAAAATGAATCCAGATTCTTTGCCACAATATAATACAGTGGCCTCAAAATCCAATTCCAAATAGAGTCTTTATTTCCATTGGAACCCCCATAAGCATATACTGTCCACATTTCTATCAGCATTCTGGTCTTCTGAGACCTCACCAGAAACACCTGTTAATCTGTTTATAGCATTCTAGGCTTTCTCTACTTCTCCAAACTTTTCCAAATTCTTCCCACAATCCAATTTCAAATGCTTCTGAATGGCACTGTCAGGAATAGTCATAGCAATGACTCTTTTTTTTGTACCAGGGATTGGACTCAAGGATACTAAACCACTCAGCCTCATCCCTGGCCCTTTTTACTTTGAAACAGGGTCTCACTAGATTGCTTATAGCCTCACTAAATTGCTGAGGCTGGCTTTGAACTTGTGTTCCTTCTGCCTCAGCGTTCTGAGCCACTAGGATTACAGGCATGCACACCACACCTGACCAAAGACTTGATTTCTTGATACTCATTTTCTGTATTATTTTTCTGTCACTGACAAAATACCTGAGATAATCAACTTAAAGGAAGAAAAGATTATCATGGTTTCAGTCCATGGTCAATTGTCATGTTGTTCTGGGGGCCTGTAGCAAGGAGCACATCATGGTGAGAAGCATGGGGTAGAACAAAGCTATTTATCACATAGTGGCCAAGAAGCAGAGAGGTGGTTGGTGGGAAGGGCCTGGTATCCCAGTATTCCCTTAAAGGACACACCTCTACTGTCCTAACTTCCTTATACTAGGCTCTACCCCTAATAGCCTTCCAATGACATCACAGGCTGGCAACCAAGCCTTCAACACACAGGCCTTTGGGAACACTTATCCAAACTGTAGCACAAACTTTCACTCATTAAGTGGCATTAAACACTTGCCTATAGTAAAAATGTAAATTTGACAGGGTCTCCTTTTCCCTCCAAAGAGTGTTGACTTGAAGATAGATGGGTTTCTTACTATAAATAAATAATGCATTTACTATCTCAACAGCCAAGAGTTCTAAATTTAACGCAAGGTTTCTATCAGTGTTTTCTTCCTGGTTACAGGTGAGTCAGGGACATTTGGAGATGATGTACTATACTTACTGATATATACTGTACTAGTAAAAGGCTAAGACTAGATTAAATCTAAACATCCTGCAACTCCAATACTCTATTATTGTAATTGTTGAAATGAAAGAAAGCAAGTATTACATATGTAATAATATGCTTATACCAAATTAGAATACCATCTTTAAGCTTAGAAGATGGTTTTCTCATAGAATGTTCTAGACATAGACATGCTTTTAAAATTTTTTAAATTTATGTAATTACAGTGAACTCTTCTGAGATCAAGGATAAAGAGATGCCACCCTAGTTTGTATAGATGGCTCTATTAATTGTGGAGAATATGTACAAGGGGGTTGAAATTAATGTTAAGGACATGCTCCTGCACGTTGACAAGAATTGTCTGGTATGTGATTTTACAATGGAAGGAAAGCTATAAAGATAGTTAATAAAATATTTACTTGGTTTAAACATCTAAAGAATAAAGCCTTAAAGGAGTGTCCAATCTCCATTTTTCATTTATTAAAAATGTTGGTTATAGAATAGCAGCATCATTTTAAGTCACTCTTATACTGAGTAATCAGCTTACTTATGAGAGCAGAATACACTGAAGATTAGCTGTTATTATTAAATATAGGACAGAAAGAATTTTTAAAGGTATCCCTTAGCCTGGCACAAATGACACATACATGTAGTCCCAGCTACTCAGGAGGTTGAGGGCAAGAAGATCACTTGAGCCCAAGAGTTTGGGGCCAGTCTAGGCACTTTATCAAGATCACATCTCAAAAAAAAAAAAAAAAGTATACCTTTACCAAATCCTGAAGAAGTTTTAGAATATGTCTTCAAACACAACTAGAATTTTCCAGCACTCAAAAGATGAGCTTAGGTTCGAGGTATAGCTCCGAGGGTAGAGCACTTGCCTAGCATGTGCCAAGCCTTGGTTCAATCCCCAGCACCAAAAACCAACCAACCAAACAAACAAACAAAAAACCAAAAGATGAGCATCACTATTGATTACAAACTAGGAAAACACTAGATTTTCACTAGTACAGTTTGGATAATATTTTGCTGTTATTTTTAGTCATTACTTCAGCCATGCAGGTAGATGTACTAATGTATACCCTATTAGGCAAACCAATGTTAGCTTACATCATATTTTAAACACAACTTTATATTTGCCTAAGTGTAGACATGCCATGATAGATATATGTTTTGTAACTAAATTCAAACCCTTCAAAGTTTCACTTATTTGTATTTCCAATATGAACTGGTACAATTATATTTGCCCATTCATAAATAACAGGAACAAAAAGACCCAGAGATCCAATAATTGAAACCAGAAGAAAAGTCCACAGAAACATCCGGTCAAGAACCTGGGCTATGAATTTCCAATCTTCAACAACCTGTTACAAAAATAAAAATAAAAACACATTAAAATAAAGTTGTGTAGATATTTAAAGATATAACACACTAAGTTAGGGGGCAATCATTTACTGCCTCCAAACAGTATGACCTTAGGGTTCAGGGACAGAACACCCTGGTGGTTTATAACAAATACAACCTGTTCAAGCTTGAAAAGACATTATAAAATTTGTTCCTTTACATACCAGCCTGGAATACATTATGAGGTTTGAAGATTTTTTTAATAAAGTGCCTACACTACTTGGATATTTTGTAATAAACTAAAAAATAATGTATTTTTAGTACTTAGGGTTTTTTAAAGTATTTATTTTTTAGTTGTAGTTGAACACAATGCTTTTATTTTATTTATTTTTATGTGATGCTGAGAATCGAACCCAGAGCCTCCAGTGTGTTAGGTAAGCACTCTACTGCTGAGCCACAACCCCAGTATTTAGGTTTTTTTTTTTATTAACTTAATCTTGGCTAGTAGTTGCAAGAATGTAGTGTAATTTTTTGAGAGACAACGGCTTGAGGTTAATTTTATATCAAATTAAAAGTTGGTTCAGAATAATCCACATTAGAAAGCTATAATCTTCTCCCCCGACCACCAGCAGTACATTTTTATACTACTTTTGTACTACTTTATTGACTTTTGGATTTCCTAGGGACTATTTTTATCTAAACTCATGAGGATGAAACCACTGGCTCTGGATCCAGCTTTAGGGATACCCTTTAGGAGTCACCTGGAGGGAAGGGCCAGCTGAGCCAGCCACTGATCACTAGAAGCTCCCTTTCCTAACATGCCATTTCCTTGGGGGTGGGGTGGGGTGAGGGGCAGGGTTTCCCTCTCCCTGAGCCTCTGTGAAGCACAGGGTCCTCACAGAAACAATGCCCCCAACTTGTGGGATAGTTTAGAATTCAGAGAATTCTAAACACACCACTACTTCTCTGCTTCTAAGTTTTGTCTTGGAAATAAAATTTATTTCCTGGTCCTAGTTTATAGCCCTACTGTTTTTGCACAATTCTTTGTAGACATTTATTAAATTCCATCTCAGTCTAAATCATTATCTAAAATAAATCCACTTTTAAAGACTCCATTCATTGGTAGCTTCAGACCTTATAAACTAATTTAATTATACTACCATCATATAGAAACTTTACAAATCCACAAGCATTAAAAGTCATTTTAAGTGCCAGGCACAGTGGAGCATGCCTGTAACCCCAGTGGCTCGGGAGGCTGAGGCAGGAGGATTGCAAATTCAAAGCCAGCCTCAGCAACTTAGCAGGCCCTCAGCAACTCATAAGAGACCCTGTCTCTAAATAAAATATTTTAAAAAGGCTGGGGACATAGTTCAGTGTCCCTGGGTTCAATCCCTGGTACAAAAAAAAAAAAAGTTCATTATAAGTAAACCAGGTGCAATGGCATGTGCTTCTAGTCCCAACTACCAGCGAGGCTGAAGCAGGTGGATCTCTTAAGCCCAAAAGTTTGAGGCCAGCTTGGCAACATGGCAAGACTCTGTTTCAAAACAAAAAACAAAAAAGTTTACTAGAATTGTGTGTGATATATCCCTTTTGGGAGGAAGTTTTTTTTCCTCTCACTCCCAATTCCCATACTAGGGATTACACCCCACCCCCGCCCCCAAGCCATGTCCTCATATACCACTAAGCCATATCCCCAGCCCTTTTTTAAAAAATATTTTTTAGTTGTAGTTGGACATAATATCTTTATTTTATTTACTTATTTTTATGTGGTGATGAGGATTGAACCCAGCACCTCACATGTGCTAGGTGAGCATTCTATCGCTGAGCCACAGCTCCAGCCCCATTATTTTTTACTTTGAGACAGCGTCTCACCAAGTTGCTGAGGCTGGCCTTGAATTATGATCCTTCTGTTTCAGCCTCTTGAGAAGCTGGGATTTGTAGGTGTGCACTCTGGTGCTGGCTGTTATTTATTAGACTTGTTCTATTTCCTACCTACACCTGCTAGAAAACTTTCCATTAAAAACAAAAGCTTTAGAAATTAAAATTTATATAATTTTTATGGGACCATGTAAAGTTAATTCAGTTATGAAAGTATCGTTATAATCATAGCTTTAAAAACATTACACAATAGAAATGAAGAAAAACTGACACAATTGAAAATTTCAAACATTTTGGAGAAAAAAAAACAGTTCAATATTACCACATTGGTAAAATGTACATATGTTCAGCTCTTATATTTTAAATGTTAATTAACCTTAAATAACAACAAGTGAAACTTGTTTTCTATAATAAAATCTTAAGCAAATTAAGCATATTATTAAGCACTATTACTAAGTTTCATATGAACACTTTGAACTATAATAACTAATACACAAGAACACCTTACTCCTTTTAATTTTATTAAAATTTCCTATTAATGAACCACAAAAAAATTTTTTCTAGGAAAATATCTTGACTGTATTTTTAAAGAGCCTACATTAGACTCCTTCTTTTAAAAATAAAAGTTTTGATAAATTATAATGCATTTGTGCCTGCTGATTATCATTGAATTCAGAAGCAAAGTTACTGAAGATAAAATTAAGACAGTATCTTAATTAATGTCAAGATTACTATTCCTTTGAATGCATACCAATAAAATTTCTTTTAAGTTACCCAAGATGCTGCTGGGAGAAATGGAGAGAAGTATAGTTGCCCCAGAGATGTAGAGATGCTCCATTTTGCCAGGGTTTAATGGAAACGGGTTTTAATTTTTTTTTTTAGGATTTTTTTTTTTTAGTTGTTGATAGGCCTTTATTTTATTTATTTATATGCGTACTGAGAAACCAACCCAATGCCTTACACTTGCGAGGGAAGTGCACTATTGCTGAGCTACAATCCCAGCCCCTTAATTGTTTCTTTGGTTTTTTTCCATACTAGGCATTATGGGGATTAAACCCAGGGTCTTGCACAGCAGTAGGCAAGCACTCTACTGCTGAGCTACACCCCCAGACCATAAGATTTTTTTTAAAAAATAGCAATGTATCCCTCAGTCTATGCTTAGTCTTAATGGTCATGCTGAATCATTACAGTCCCCTCTTAGAATCCAAGCAGAACTGCATTCATAAACACATGTCACAGACCTCACGGACATCATTCTCCTTCATGACATGTCTTGTAATGTAGCGAATAGAATCAAGTGCAGCTTCCAACGTGTTTCTTGAAGATTTTGGTTCACTACCACTCTCGGTTTCCTTTCTTTGAGTGAAGTACCTGTCTACGTGACTTCTCATGCAAAGCAGTTTGGGAAGCTTGTGAAGAAATATCTTGCGGACCCAGGGTGCCATAGCGTTGTGTGTTGAGGAAGAGCGATGGTGAATGTTAATGGCGAAGACAGTCACCATAATTGATAGGGTCACAAAAATCATGGTGAACACCAGGTACTCTCCAATCAGAGGTATTACTTTAGAAGAGGAGGGTATGATCTCTTCAATAACCAGAAGAAAGACAGTCAGAGAGACAAGGACTGAAGTGCACAGACTAATCTTTTCACCTTCATTTGAAGGAAGATAGAAGACAACTACTGTCAGAAATGAGAGCCCAATACAGGGTATAATAAGGAACAAGGTATAAAAGAGAGGCAGTCGCTTAATTACAAAGGAGTAAGTGATGTAGGGGTACCAGCAGCAGCTGTCAGTTCTGTTTCCTTTGCTCCCCGCTGCACTCACAATTTCCCATTCTCCATTATCAAAAAAATCTGTCTTGTCTACATCTTGGTCCTCTAGGATTATATCAACCTGAGATCCATCGTACGTCCAAGAGCCAAATTTCATGGAACAGTTTTGGAGATCAAATGGGAAAAATGTGACATCAATAGTACAGGAACTTTTGTAGTTTGCTGGCTGTGTCCAGGTGACAGTACCATTGTACCTGACAACTGTTTTTGTGCTGGCCCCTTCAAAACGTCCATCTGCACTAAAATACAAACATGTTCAGTAACAAAACAGAAAATACAACTCAATCATGCACTGTATAAGCCAAAAATAAAAGAAAGCCTATAACTGACAGCATGAAATATTTTAAAATTACTACCTGCTGTACATAGGGGACGCTGCTCTAGAGATCTTCCTTAAACATCTGACCTTACTGGAACTGAACAACTTCTACATGTTTTCCAGGGCTGAAAAATCTATACTTTTCATTTTGCAATTTTAGCAGTTGAAAGAAGCTCACTTTACACACAAAATAAAATCAGGCTATTTATACACAGGACATGCACAGAGCCAGAACCTGAATTCACATTCCTAGACTCCCCACATGGAGTTCTTTCTTCTCCACCACAAACACTGGACATTTTCCATGGTACCAGGAAAAGAATGCTCCCCCTGGGCACAGCCCTGGAAGACAGCAGTGCTTGTTGGGCTCTCCCACAAGTAAACTCCTATGCTGAAGAAGCCTAGTAAGAAGCTGTACCCCAACACATGATTTGTTTCAAAACTGTGTTTATCTTCAGATTCATGTACCTTTTATACAGTACTCTGTAATATATCTATGTGTGGTATAAAAAAGTCTTTAATTACTGAGAGTAATTAAAGAAGGTTGTTAGCACATTACCTCACAAGCTTGTTTACCCTTCTCTATCAAGAAACATGGAAGTGCACCAATAAAAAAAAAATATGTGGAAAGAAAAAAGGGAGGTCAAAAGTTTCAAAAGATTATTTTTACACTGCATTGTGTCAAATGCCTTTTTGCAAATAAGACAAAGTACTTTAGAATGAGCACAAATTTCCTGATTTTCCCCAGAGTGGTCCTAGAATAAGAAATGAAACTGGTACCCAAAATTTTCCTCTTCCCCCAATTAAAAAAATCTTCCAAATATACCTAGGCAGGATGCCTATAAAGATGGGTTAATAATTAACCCAATATTCCTTATCACAGGAAAATGACAATACAGTATTTAAACAAAATTAGAAGGATGCTTTTGAACATAATATGTGACCACAACTAAAAAACAGACCCCAAAATCTGGAAATCTGCCAAGTATGTGGAGGATAAATAGGAATGTCACACTGCTTTGGTGTGAAGCCCTACCCGACTACGTGAGAGCTATGTGATCTTAAATAAGGTGTAACTACCCTAGGCCTCCATTTTCTTATCTTAAAATGAATATACTCATACCCAATGCATGAGGTTATTGTGAGAATCAAATTACATAAAGCACGTAAGGCATTTACTAGCACATTCCAGACACATGGAATTTCACCATATGTGTAAGCCAATAACTATGGTTATGTCTAATTTCCCCCATTCCTTACACCTTCCTGTACTTCCCAAACCTTTTTCAAATTTCAGAAATCAGAGAACACTTTTATGATAAAAAATAGTACACACAAGAAAAAAAGGAGGAGTCACAGAACCTCTTAGTAGGTTTAAGAAACAAAGGAACATAAAATCTAGTCATATATAGCTCAACGAATTTCAAAGGGGAACAAATGACTGCTGCCTGATAGTAATACAAGTTTTCTTTCAAAAATATAAAATGGCATTTATAATATAACTTACTTATCAAACAAAACAATGTCCGGGGTCCAGAGGGAGTCTGAAGGAACACGTATAACTTTTATTCCACCATAGTCATCAGGGTTCCATCTTAATTTTACATCTGTCCATTCCTTTAAAATGAAGAAATCTGCCTCAATTCCAAACCAAATAATAGTCAAAATAGTAAAAATTATACTCTTTGTCAAGTCCTGAAATTTTAGACATGAAATCATCTTTGCCCCCAATACAGAAAACTCAACTCCATCTCTTTGATGTGGGCACTGAAGCCCAACTTCTAGGTAGTGGCTCTGGCTATGGACTCAGGGCTCATGGTCCTTATGAGACACAGGAGACAACCAAAGCTGGTGCACTCATGGCTCCATGCAGCACCTCTTCTCCCACCAACTGACCATGCCCAGGACTTGAAGCCATGGGCCCCCAAGGTTCAGAGGAAACATTCTCATTTCCCAACTGTATCGTTACTCAATTTGGCTGGACTGGTCTGTGCAAAGGGGATTTAGATTTGTTACACATTCCACATATTTAAACACCATATCAGCCTCCAGGTAGTAACAATTCTGTGATCATATCAAGGTAAGAGTCACATGCCAAGAAAGGCACATCTGCTTTTTAGGAGTTTCGGGTTAGGGATGTTGGTAATAGGCATAAGAATTAGGAATGGTGGAATAAACAAAAGGGAAGCACTCAGCAACTATTGAGGGCATACGTATGGTAGCCCAGTAAAATGCGGACCTTTATATAAAAGGCACTCTATGTAAAAATAACGTATTACATTCTTGTCCACTCCCATCTCAGAGTTAAAGCCAACATCCTTGCAGTGCGCTATGAGCCACTATTCCATTAGTCTCCCATTACTTACCCCTCACCATGTCTCACTCATTTCTAGCCATATTGGCCTTGCTACTCCTTTAAGTGAGACACATCCCAGCCTCAGGGCCTTTGCACTTACTGGTCCCTCCTGGAATGTTCCTCCCCAGGTACCCACAGGGCTTTCTTCTTCTCCTCCAAGTCTTTGTTCAAACTTTGCCTTCCAGGTGACATTTTCTCTGAACATTCTGCTTACTAGTATAGTCCTTAACATTCCCTAACCTCTTTCAATCAACATCTAGCTGATTGGCTCCTCTGCGGTGATGCTCATTGGGCTGTTTCCCTGCCCTTTCAGACCAGGGAGCTGCTCATTGAGGGACTTTTTTGGCTCCGCCCACGCGACCCAGCCAATGGGCCTCAAGAGCAGGAGGATTGTGTTCTCCAAGCTCATTAGCTTCTAAGGTACTTGTTCCTTTTCCTCCCACTAGAATGAAATTCCATGAAGGCAAGGATTTTGGAGTTTGTTTTGTTCACTAAAGTTTCCCCAGTGCCCAGCACAGAGCCTGACACACAGAAGGCACTTGAAAAATATTAACTGATTCAACATAAGAATTTATCTACTGTCATTTTTCTGTATTCGGCCAATTCACCAAGACCACATATTCATGTCCCTTTGTGCTGTAAGCCCTGTGGTAATTGGTGGTGCCAGCTTCTAGCTGGACGCCCATTTGAATGTTATACATACCTGTTTCAACCAGACATTTGTTGTCATTAACTGATTTTTCTCATCCTATGAATAAAAATTTAAATAAGATTATTGCAATTATAGAAGCAATTCTTTAAATAAAATAAGAAGCGTTATGTTTTTATACAAATATCCTCCATACAAAATTGACATTCTGCTTATCACTCTGGTTCTCTAGAAAATTAGTATTCTTTTCCAGCCTAATTTCACATTATTCCTTTCAACATACTTTGTACTTCAGATAAACTATCTTAAAGCATACCATTGGCATTTTTAGATTTAACATTCATGGTATCAACTACTATAATTTCTTCAAATTTAAGACAGAATCTAAGATACATAGCATTATTCTATTTGCTTAGCACCAAAAGGAAGAGAAGCTATCAATGAATTGCAAGCTGTCATTAATTATAAGATATATTCTAGTTCAGAGATGGCAAAATATGGAAAAGCATGCATTTTAGGATTAGTGAGACATGGCATTTCTGTACATTGTCAAGGAACTATTCCTTGTGGGCAAGAATTTGAACTTCCCTGGGGGTCTGCTATGTAGAAAAAATACGGATGTCTAAGCATTTCACAAAGCCTTTAGGTCTTACTTTTCTAGAGAAGGGGTCCTTAAGACTTGTCACTTATTCCTCCAGCTGTCAAATCTTTGCTGTGCCAGCCCTTCCCCAAATTTTCAAGGCCTAATTAAAGTGATATTTTCTCCTACCAAGTTTTACTAAAATTTCATGGAATCAAATGAACAAGCCAAATTTACCATAATCACCAACCACAAGTACAGGATATGTATAGGATATGAGGCTAAGCAAAGAGAGCCACAGCAGCGAGAAGCAGCTGGGGAGAGAATACAGTGTAAATAGCTCGGGTAGCTGAAGGTTACCCTTTCCCTATTCTATCCCAACAGCAGGAGGAAACTTGAAGAAAGCACATCCTTAGGGACAAAAGCAGCTGTGTGACATCCACACATAGGAGGAAAGATTGCTAGGAATCAGCATAGCCATCCATCTTAAGATGTAGTTCCTAAGAGCAATTTTCTTTAATTAAAACACAAGAGTTCAGGGGTAGGGATGTAGCTCAGTGGTAGACTGGCATACACAAGGCCCTGAGTTCAATCCTCAGCACCATCCAAAAGCAACAGAACGCAGCAACAGAAAGAGCTGGAGAGGACCTAGAGACCTCATCTACTGTAATTCCTTCCTTCATTCTCCAGGTATAGAAACTGGCCCAGTGAAGTGACTTACCTAAAATCACACTAGTCAGTGATAGAACCAATTCTAAAATTTGAATCTCCTAAATCTAAACCTTATCCCACCAGCTCTACTGCCCACCCCAAAGTCACACACCATCCAAAATAACTGCTAATCCCAGTATGAGAATATGCCTGTTCCACAAAAGTTCTAAACAGAGGTATTTATATTTAGGAAAGTTCTGGTAAATATAATTCCTATGATGCTATAGAGCAGTAGGTCATCTTTAAAAGTGATGAATGAACCCTTTTTCTAGAAATGTGAGCACATATTTTGCTCTCTGATTAGAACCCAATCAAACCTTGGTATTTTCAACTACCAGTAATGCAGATTAAAAAATAATTCATAAGGAGTTAAGGTTGTAGCTCAGTGGCAAAGTGCTAGCCTAGCATGTGTGGGGCACTAGGTTCAATCTTCAGCACAATATAAAAATAAATAAATGTGTCCATCTATAACTAAAATTTTTTAAAATAATAATCCATAAATTTGCAACTAGCCTCAAAGATGAGGCGGCTAACCATAGGGGATGCATCCTAATTTAATGTGGCTGCAGGTATCTCCTGAGCATCTATAATGTGCTCTGCAGAGGGAGGATGCAACAAAATGAAACTGAGTGAGGACAAGTGTGGACAATACCCAGGAGGAAAACACAAAATAAGTGGAGAAGATTAAACTACATGTAAGCATATCAGAAGTTTAAGTGGTAATAGTTTTTTAACCTGATCATAAAAATATAATATTAAAACAAACAAATAAACATGGAGATATTTTTAAAAATAGAAGCAGGCACAGTGGCACACGCCTGTAATCCCAGCAACACTAAGAGGTTGAAGCAGGAGGATCCCAAGTGAAAGCCAGCCTCAGCAACTTTGGGAGAACCTGTCTCAAAATAAAAAACTAAAAAGGGCTGGGGATGGAGCTCAGTGGTCAGGCACCCCTGGGTTCAACTCCTGGTACTGAAAAATAAATAAAAAATAAATACATAAAGAGCAGGATAACATGTAGGAAATAAGGTAGAAATCTACAGGAAGTTCAAGGGAGAGCTACCAGCATGATTATAGAATTGAGAGACCCCAATGATGAAAGGATCATAAAAGCACTTAGAAGCAATTCAATGAACTTTCTGTTTTCAACCCCAGGACCAGTCACCTCATCTTCTATGACTCCAGACCCTCTTGTAGTCACTGACATTCCAACTTCTCTACTGGACTAACTTTATTCTTTTTTTTTTTTTCTTACAGTACTGAAGATTTAAAAGGGGTGCTCTACCATTGAGCCATCCCCAGTCCTTTATATTTTTTTTTTATTTTGAGACAAGGTCTTGATAAGCTGTTCAGGCTGGCCTTTAACTTGTAATCATCCTCCCTCAGCATCCCGTGTTGCTGGAATTATAGCCATGCACTGCTGTGGTTAATTTTACCACTTTCTACAAATGTTCCTCAAGGATCAGGTTCCTACTTTTCTTCACTAGCTTTAAAAACTAACCAAAGTTTCAACACTCATCCGCAGCCTGCAATTCCAAATTGATATCCTTAGTCTCTCTTTCACCTCAGAGCTGTTCTTGACTTCCCCAGGGCTAGTGAACATTCTCTTTGGAATGAACACCTCAAATCACAAAGTCGTCATCCCCTCTGCCATACTCCCATAGCAATATTTCAGGTTTCTGTTCCTCTACCACTCTAGGCACCTAGGGTTCAAAATGTGCCACCTGGCCTGGAAAGGCGGCACATGCCTGTAATCCTAGTGGCTCAGGAGGCTGAGGCAGGAGGATCGAGAGTTTAAAGCCAGCCTCAGCAACTCCTCGAGACCCTGTTTCTAAATAAAATACAAAAAAGGGCTAGGGACCTGTCTCCGTGGTCAACCGCCCTAGGTTTAATCCCTGGTACAAAAAAAAAAAAAAAAAAAAAAAAAAGCGATACCTCCTTCCACATTCAGTGGTCAAGTTCTATTATCCCTTCTATGTGACCTAACTTGTCTGTCAAGTTTCTTCAAAACCATGTATGTTACTCACTGATCTTCTAGAGAACTGCTTTTGCCATATCTAGTGCCTGTTGGATCTCTCACCCATTCAGCATTTACCATGTGCCAGACTCGGGGTTGGACACAGGAATAAAGCTAGCCCTGCTCTGCAGAGCACACAAGCACCAGTGGAATGGGCACTATATCAAAGGGCAAGAGACTACCAGAGGACCAGACTGTCTTGGAGTCTGGGAAAATTTCACAAAGGGTCTGACAGTGCATTGACCTTGAGGAATGAATGCCTCATGCCAGAAGGAAAAAATTATCAAGCAGAAGAAATGGCAGAAACAAAGGCAAGGTGGTATGCAGGGATCACTCCTCACCTGCCCAGCCATTCAGTCACACCATTTTCCTATGTAGCAGGGCTCCCAACATTAATCTGATCTAAACAGCTCCACAAAAAGGCTCAGTATCACTGACAAAGCTATAATTATACTGTTCCTTCTTTTTAAAAATATTTTTAAAAATATTGATGTTGATGGACCTTTATTTTATTTATTTGTGGTGCTGAGAATCAAACCCATTATCTCACACATGATAGGCAAATGCTCTACCACTGAGCCACTGAGTCACAACCCCAGCCCATTGTTCCTTTTTTTAAGAGAGAGACAATATCTTTTTTGTAGATGGACACAACACAAAGCCTTTATTTATTTATTTTTATGTGGTGCTGAGAATCAAACCTGGGTCCTCCCCTCCCCCCGTGCTAGGCGAGCGCTCTATCGCTGAGCCACAATCTCAGCCCCATTGTTCCTTCTTATTAAAGTATTTTTACTCTCTTCCATGTCGGCTGACTATAAGGCCAGCTCAACTGGCACCTCCTCTATCCTGCCTTCTTTGATAATCTCAATCATCATGATAGATCTGAAGTCCCAGCTATTCATGCCATCATGATTTAGTACTTCAGTATTCTGAAGTGACTCTACAATGGCCTCAACCAGAAAGAAAGATCTTTGAGAGCAAGCCCCAGTTTATCTTACTTCCTACTTTCCTATCTTTATTTAATATCTCCCCATACCAACTAGCAAAGGGTCATATGTATTCACTGATTTCTCTGGAAGCAACTAGGTGACATATATCATCATGCTAGGGATCAAACCCAGGGCCTTGATGAACAAACACTGTACCACTGAGCTACACCTCCAACTCCTGACTAACTGCCTTTCTTAAGAAAAGGAGAAATTCAGATATTTGTTTATAAACATCATCATTGTTATTTACAATAAGAAAACTGAACAATAATCTGCTAACAATAGGAGAATGGATTTTTAAAAAGGAATCTCATGTAGCCATTATAGTAGGGAAAAAGTTAGCAATCAAAATCATATCTAAAAATATTCTAATTTTATCATACACACACACACACACACACACACACACAAATAAATATATAAATAAAAAACTGTCTAAAACAATCTAACAGGTTAACATTAGTCATCTCTGGGTAGTAGAATTAGAATATATTTCATTTGCATCTTTTGCACTTTAAAAATTCTCTATAAACTGTGTGCAGTGATATATGTCTGTAATCCCAGCAACTAGGGAGGCTGAGGCAGAGGAACACAAGTTGAAGATAAGTCTCTTAGTAATTTCTTTTCTCAAAATAAAAAATAGAAAGGGCTGAGGATGTAGTTGAGTGGTAAAGTGCCTCTAGGTTCAAGTTCCAGTACCAAAAACAAAAGAAAAAGAAACCAACTCTACAGAAATCATGCATTACTTCTCTAATCAGAAAATAATGACACATCTATAAATGTTATTTTAAAAAATACATATGTGAAAAAAAAAATATATATATGTATATATATACACACACACATGTTGACCTATTCTGGGAACATAGCAGGTAAATAATGATTAGCATGACCAGGACAAGAAGAAACTACCTTAAAAATTAGTGTGAATTTTTAGTTTAAATAGGAAGGATCTCTTGGACAGTGAAAGTTATCAAGGAAACTTATTCTCCCTTGTGAATGTCACATGGAAAAGTCTCTGTAATGTTGTAGTGTGATACTGAGACAATGACCTGTTGAGATACTTTTTGGACCTAAGAATCTATAATTCTAAAACTTTTTTTCCTCTTAAATTTTTTGATCTATGTTTAACACATTTAAAGAGAAACTTTAATATAAAATGTTTCAGTATCTTTGCATTTGTGAAAGACAAACTTATTATCATTGCCAAATGAGATAAAACAATTTCCAAATTATACAAAACCATATAAACACATTATGTCTGTGGCACAGTAATTATTTTTTCCTGAGGAGTTCCTTGAGGAAAGGCACACAACAGACTCTCATGAAATTGGTGTGATAAGGAATATGTAATAATATGCACACCTACCACATCCACTAATTGAGATATTGCAAGGCCAAACTTGATTTTTATTTTGTCATTCAGGTATTCCACAGGACGAACCCATCTTTCATAGTCTTGAAATAAATCCTTAAACAAACTGTCTTCATGTCTTGCAACAGAGGATGGTTCAGATAATCCTGTGTATAACAAATTTTTAGAAGTTATTTGTATTTTAAGAAATTAAACATTATTAAAGATTCAACTATTATGAATTCAGATTTTAAATGGAATATTAATACAAACACTTGTGATCAAATAAGGGTCATTCTGGCTCAGATATAATTCTTAAGTTAAATCAGATTACCAACTATGGAAATATGCTGAGTTCTTTAAGAAACAGTACAAATACAGTATAATTTAAACTCTAAATACTAAGTAAAGGGGATATAGCTCGGTGGTAGAACTCTTGCCTAGCAAGCAAAAGGCCCTAGGTTCAGTCAACAGCACCACAAAAACAAAAAGCAAAACAAAACAAAATCTACATAATAAAAGCTTTTCTATTGTCAGAACTACAGAGATTGCTGAGAATAAAATTCCACACCTAGAAAACAAATACACTGAAGCAAAGTCTTTTTATCAAGTGTAAATTTAAAATAAATATGTTAGTGACATAATTTTATATATGAATATTGAATGAATTATTTATATTTGTCATATATTTGCTACACTTTCGTATAAAATCACTTTAGGACCTAATAGGAAAAACATTTACTTCAAAAAAAATGTCACTGGGCCAGACACAGTGGCCATGCCTGTAATCCCAATGACTCAGGAGGCTGAGGGAGGAGGATTTCGAGTTTAAAGCCAGCCTCAGCAATTTAACAAGGCCCTAAGCAACTCAGTGATACCTTGTCTCCAAATAAAATATTTTAAAAAGGGTTGGGATGTGGTCAGGGGTAAAGCACCCCTGGGTTCAATCAAAAAAGTCACTGGTGTGGCTGGGATTGTGGCTCAGTGGTAGAGCACTTGCTTAGCATGTGTGAGGCACTGGGTTTGATTCTCAGCACTGCATACAAATAAATAAAATAAAGGTCCATTGAAAACTTTAAAAAAAAAGTCACTGGCTTATTTATCATCAAGTACACAAACACAGGAATTATAGTAGCTATCAGAGATGATCCTTCTCCAATGTAAAAGAAAGCATTTGAAAGAAAACTATCACTCTGACAGAATTCTCTTTTTATTACGGTAGACCGTGATTTCTGTACAAAGCTATTAAAAAGTTATCTGGTGACACTAACTGAAAGAAATCTATTTCCTGATTCTCCTTCACTGCCTATTATTTCATTAATATAGCAGCCTCAAGGATTTATGTCCTGCTTCCCTGAGCAGTGCAAGATTTCATCTATAAATCCCACAGTTTGTGTCACCCCTCCCATAAATGTCTCCTTATGAGGGAATGCAGCACAGCATTTGCCATTTAGATTAAATTAGAATACTGTACACTGGAGAGTCATCTTAATACTTAACAGCTGTTGATTTTAGAGCTTTAAGTTAAAAAGAACATTACTGAACCATTTTTCCTCTTTTAATCCTATTTTAAAGATTTATCATCTCTGAAATGCCAAAAATTTAAGGTTGTTTAAATGATAAAAATAAATGAATGTCTTTCAATTGCATCTAAGAACCATTTTTGCCTTGGGGTGGAGGGGACAAACTAATTTGAATTGTTGTCTCAAATTGTGTTTGAAAGATAGATTAGGTAGCATATACATAAAATAATTCAATCCCAGCATTCTGCCTAACGTTCAAGATACTGCTTGGTGAATACCTCTGTAATACATCCAATACTAGAAATATCATTTTCTTAGCACACTTTACAGAAATGGCAGGCACAAATGCCAGTAGTATTTTAGCACAACCTCGATGGTGAACTCAATTCTACTTAGTGGTTATGCTTTTTTAGTTGGTTCTAAATGTTTTAAGTTATGCTGCTTGGAATGTTAAAAAGGAAATAATACAATGTATTCCCCTCATTTCACAAATGGGATATGACCAGAAACACCAATGCTACAGAGCTCATTAACAGCAGAATTCTGAAGGACATCCAAGGCTCCCATCAGCCTCTTGCTCTTGTCACCCTAATATCTTCCATCTTGAGTCAGCTTTCTAGAAAAGCATAATTAGTGCCTTATCCCCTGAGACCTTTATCCCACATGGATCTTTGCTCACTCATTCATTGTTTATTGGACATGCGCCTGGTATCAGGTGCTGGGAACACACTGATAAACAAAACAGCATCCACATTTGCAGTCCAGCAGGAAAGAGTGACACAAACAAACTCAAACTGAAAATACTTTTTAAAAAGTTGTTGTGAATAATTAACATTTGCTTATACTACTCAAAATACATACATCAAATCAGTGACTTTCAACCTGAGTTACTTAGAATTTACTTTTCACACAACGTTTGACCACATTATACTATTTTGTATGATTTGCTATGTACTATTTTTTTATTATATGAATCTCATATCTCCAAAGATAGCAATGTCCTGAAATTCAGGAACATTTCTACATTTTGACATCACTATAGCTAAGTATAAATCTGGTCACACTGGTTACTTAATGCATTTTAGTTTTCCTTCCCTTCTTTGACTTGAAAATACTTGATTTTGAAAAAAAGGAAACCTGGAGGAGATACTTGCAAATTGTATATCTGGTAAGGGGTCTATATTTAAAATAAAAAATGATTATAAATCAATGATAAAAGACTCAATAAGCCAATCAATAAAGATCAAAACTGAACTTTAAAATGGGCAAAAGGTTTGACAAGACATTTCTTCAAATAACAATGGCAATAAACACATGAAAAAGTGTTCAACCCCTTTAGCTATCAGGAAAATGCAAACAGTGAGATTCATACACAATAGGATATCAATAATCAAAAAAGATATAATAAATAAATGCTGGAGAGGATGTAAAGAAATTTGGACTCTCATGGTATAATCGATATGGAAAGCAGTCTGGCAGTTTTTCAAAAGGCTAAGTATAGATTTACCAAAAACTCAGCAATTCCAAATGAAAACAGATGTTCACATAAATACCTGTACATGCAACTTCACAACATTACTCATACTAGCTAAAAGCTGAAAACAACTCAAATGTCCATCAAATGAAAAATGGGTAGAAAAAAAATGTGGTATATCCATATAATGGAATATTTGGACATAAAAAGGAATGGATTACTGATACATAATAGAACATGGATAAATCTTGAAAACACTAGGTGAAATAAGCCAGTCACAACAGACAACATATTGCATGATTCCATTTATATGAAATGTCCAGTATAGACAAGTCTATAGTTACAAAAAGTAGATTAGTGCCAGGTGTGGTAGGGCACACTTGTAATCCCAATTACTCAGGAGACTGAGGCAAGAGGATGGCAAGTTTAAAGAAGCCTGGACAATTTAGCAAGACCCTGTTTTGAAATTTTTTTTTTTTTTTTTGGTACCGGAGATTGAATTCAGGGGCACTCAACCACTGAGCCACATCCCCAGCCCAATTTTGTATTTTTATTAGATACAGGGTCTCACTGAGTTGCTTAATGCCTCGATGTTGCTGAGGCTGGCTTTGAACTTGTGATTCTCCTGTCTCAACTTCACTGAGGATTACAGGCATGTGCCACCGTGCCCAGCCTTAAAATAAAATTTTAAAGGGCTGGGGTTGTAGTTCAGTGGGAGAGCATTTGCCTACCACATTCAAAAAAGCCTTGGGTTCCATCCCTAGCAAGGAAGAATTTTTAAAAAGAGCTAAGTAACCAGGTACAATGGCATAAACCAGTAATCCTAGTGACTCAGGAAGCTGAGGCAGGAAGATCACAAGTTTGAGGCTGTGTCTGAACTGAGACCCTGTCACAAAAACAAAACAAAACAAAACAAAGGAGTGGGGATAGCTGGGGATGTAGCTCAGTGGTAGAGCATCTACCCAGCATTGCATGAAACCCTGGGTTCAATCCCCATTACTGAAAAAAAGACAAATAATGATTGCATAGTGTTGAGGAGGGAATGGTTTTGGAGGAGATAATGAAAATGTTCTAAAAAGCTCATTGTGATAGCTGTACATCTCTTTGACTATGCTAAAAACATTTAACTTTAAATTGGTGAATTATATAATGTGGATTATATGCAATAAAGCTGTTGAAAGGAATAAGGAAAGGTCTTTATGACTGAGAAGCAGATGTACAATTCAGGAATAAATCAGAATTAAGAAAATGTAAGAGTACAGATAACATTTAAAATTTGAAAAACTTTAGTTGAACATAGTTAATTCATAAGTTTTCCTGTATTTTTAAAAAGTTCATTTATTCTTTTTTTTAAGTTGTAGATGAACACAATACCTTTATTTTATTTATTTATGAGGTGCTGAGGATTGAACCCAGTGCCTCACATGTGCTAAGCAAGCACTCTACCATTAAGCCACAACTCCAGCCCAGTTTTCCTGTATTGATAATATAAATAAACCTAATATGCAATGCTACTGCATTTATTTTCCTTATACTTAAGTGTTTATACCTTTCCCAGGAATCATCTATTTTTGATAATTTTTTGTTTTACTTAAAATACCTTTTTTGATCAATGCTTTTAATAAAATATGGTATGTAATAAAAATGTCAACTACACACTTGAAAAATATCAATAGCTAACACACGCACAGTCTTTATAAGTGAAGAGAATGAAGTTCTAAGAGGTGGTTAATTGCCCAAAACCATACAGCTGAAGTCAGGTTTGTCAACAAGGCCTATATCAACTGATCCCACCTTTTTAGGGTAAATGCCAGGTAGTCACAGAACTGTAATGGCAATGCAGGTTAGTCTCTTTCCCCTTATTCAATAGGCTTCTTGAGTCAGATAAAATAAAATTAGGGGCTTTTTATGTGTAAATATACAGAGAAACATTTATTTTCTTGATCATAGACATGCCCCCTCCCCAGAGAGAGGCATGCTTTTGTTAGAGAAAGGTTTTGACAACCCCCTTGATAACAATGGTCCAAAGGATTAGATAAAGACAAATTCTGTTGCTTTCAAACACCAAAGGTACAAATACAAATTGCTGCTGACTTTTTATTTTCCTGGTATTTTATTTGGAGACAAGGTCTCACTAAATTGCTGAGGCTGGTCTTGGTGCAATTCTCATGCCTCAGCCTCCCAAGTCACTGGGATTACAGGTGTGTGCCACTGTCCCAGGATACCACTATATTTTTGAAAAGTAATTGTTCAATATTTTAATCTTGCAAAGTTTATAAAATGTAAATATATACTCCCTTTATCCAGTAACTCCATATCTGACTCTCAGAGCAATAAAAGAATATAAGGACAAATGTATAGAATGTTTACTACAATCAACATTGTGACAAAAACCTAGAAACACGCCAAGAGGTATAAGCAACCTAAATGTCTATTCACTGAAAAGTGGCAGATAAAATATGGTATATACATATACAATGGAATATAATTCAGCCTTTAAAAGGAAAGAAATTTTGATACATGCTATAACATGGGTGAACCTAAAGGACATTATGCCAAGTGAAACAAGTTGATCACAAAAGACAAACATTGTATGATTCCACTTATGTGAGGTATTTAAAGTAGTCAAGTTTGGTAGAAAGAAAGTAGAATGTGGCCCATGAACTTGGGATGGGAAAATGGAGAGTTACTTATTCAATGGGTATAGGGCTTCCGTTTTACAAGATAAAAAATTTCTGGAGATCTGATACACAGCAATATGAGAATATTGAACATGATCCAAATGCACACTTAGAAATGGTTGCCAGGTGTGGTGGTGCACACCTGTAGGGTCAGCTATTCAGGAGGCTGAAGGAAGAGAATCACTTTCGTCCAGGAGTTTGGAGCCAGCCTAGAAAGATAGTGTCTCTTGGGGGAAAGAAAAAAAAGGTTGCAATGACAAACTTATGATTTTTACTACAATTAAGAATATTTTTTAGGGGTTAGGTATATAGCTCAGTGGTAGAGCACTTACATAGCAAGCATAAGGCTCTGGGTTCAATCCCAGCAATGTATACAGAAAAAAAATTTAATTAAAAAAGATACTTTCACCCAGGAAAATGGCATCTCAACTTTTAACAACTACAAAAGAAGTTTGTAACAAATAGCATCAAATAAAAGCTTAAAAGTTTAGAGATTTTCATGATGTACTAATTGGAAGGAAAAGGGCACAGAAGAGAGTATAATACTATTTGTAAAACAATGAATAAAATCTGTATATATAAATCTATATAATCACTAAATTATATATGCCCTGAAGTGTGATAGTAGAAGTAAAAGTGACTCCATTTTATTTTATGACTTCATCCTGTAAAACAACCATGCCAAGTAAAGGGTAAGGACTGGGGCAAGATGTTCTTTTCCTTTTGCTATAGAAACCTTTAAGAACATGGAACTACCTAATGGGGTATTGTTTCTGTAACTAGGGTAACATGGCTTGTTTCTGTAACTGGGGTGACTGGGCTAACTGTGACTGGTTAGGCTTCCCACCGCTTTACTGCACTCTCCAGCTTCTCTAACCTGGCTTGCTTGCATTGGCTAACCCCCCCTCCCCCAACATCCCTTTTGCGGTTTTCAGTCTTACAGGAGTGCCCTTGCAATTGTTTGGGGCTGATCAGGGGAATAGCTTTATGTTCTAGTCAGCTGCCACTGGTGTGCTTCAATAAAGGCTTGATTTGATTATACATGAGTGGTCTGGAAGTCAGTTTATGAAACCCCAGGACGAAGCTTTAAGTATAACAGAAGAAAATTGTGGAAGTTTGCATAGTATATGAACAAAGATTAATAAAGAGATTTTTTTCAATTTTTAGTTGTAGTTGGACACAATACCTTTAATTAATTAATTAGTGTGTGTTTTATGTGGTGCTGAGGATCGAACCTAGTGCCTTACATGTAGTGTTAAGTGCCAAGGCAAGCACTCTACCACTGTGCTCACACTGTCACTCGTATATCTTCCTGACTTTTCCTCTGCCCCTATGCTAGTGCAGGGAATTATTTTTCTTCTATCAAGTAAAAGCTCTGTCCTTATGTTATGCAGTCTGGGCCAAGTTTCTTCTGTTCCCCACTATATTCCAGGCTTTTAAAACTCAAAAAGGCAAAAATGAACTTCTTCTCACCTCTTTCTGCTGTCACAGCATGTCCCTTCCCTGAAGCAAGGGCACAGAATACCTAGCTTGAGCAGGTACTGAGAAGGGCCAAAGGTAAAGGAAATATCAGGAACAACAAAAAAAAAAGGCATTGATATTTCAAAAAGATTATCTTGTCACATTGATATTTTATCCTGAAAACTAAAAATCATCTTGTTTTCTTCCCTAAGTGATCAGTTCTGGCTACTCAAGATAGAACTATCAGTGAGCAATGCTATTTGAAGACATCTGAAATCAGAAAAAGTTGGTTTTAATGGTGCCATCAGTGTCGTGCAGGAATTTCTCTGAAATCTCATGGGTTTAGAACTCCTGTGTGCACTTCTCCCTTGAGAGGCAGGAAATCTTAATGTGGAAAAGTAGTCGCACACACTGAGCCTACTTCATCATAGACAGGCTGGAAAACACACTTGGTGCCTATAATTTGATCAACTTATTATCTCCCTCAACACTGAATCAGGGTTAGAAGGCCTATTATTCCCCACCAACTGTTCTCTGAATGAGGGTGAGTGGGATGGCCTTCCAACCAAGCCACTTACCTGCAGAGCAACACCCTCCCTGCAGCCACAGCACTGGCACTCTATGAGCATTATTCTCACTATACTTTTCCAATCTCTATCAGAGGTTACAAAATTATGCTAACTAAAATTTAATTCTCTTCTTCAATAACATGGAGTTCTTGGTGACAAAAATAAAATGCTATCAGGCTCACTTCCCTCCTTTGCACCACACACAGGTCAAAAACAATACACACTCTGCATTAATGGTGCTGTCTAACCATAAAGCAAAATACCAGAACACACAAATGTGATAGGAAGAGCTCTTCTGTGTGCTTGCTATTAATATCATGCCATACCAGCACTATTAAATACAAGAATTATGTTAATAGTCTTCTGCTTTCTCTTGGCAGAACAAATTGTGACTAGCTTCTTATTAATATTGTGCCTTGAACCCCTTTTTACTGTAGAGAATACATTCTATTTGAATGTTTTTGAGATCTTGGCCTCTTTTCTGCCTTCAGTAACAAAATTAATTAACTTTATACTATAAAGTGGTATTTTATATTTATTCTAGAAAAAAATGGTTCACCAAAGAGGCCACTGTTCTTTGAAAATGACACATATGCTTTTGGGGTGCCACTGATAGAGAAAGTTTCACAATAAAATAACTACAGGATACTAGGGAATAGGTTACTTGAAAGAATGATCAAGACTTGCAGTCAGAGAAAATGCCTGTCTATTGAGGAACAGCTCTGCATATTTATAGAGCCGGGGGCGGTTTGACAGTTATGACAGTTTAATGGTTGAATGGTTTGACAGTTGGCTGGGGTGCTTTCTGATTGGTGGGTAAGGATCATGTGAGCCAGCAGGGCTCACCATTGGATGGCAGGATCATGTGAGCCAGCAGGGCTCATCATTGGACGGCTCTTCTTGGGGGATGGGGAAGTTAGTTTTTGGAGCCGGGGTGACTCCCAACATTCCCCCCTCTGTTATTAAATGAGAGTGAACTTCGACTCATTCTGGCTGCTTCCTGCTGAGATGGGTTGGTGTGGGAAAAAGAGAGGAGGGAAGTAAGAAGCCCCCACAGGAGGGCAGAGAAGATCATATCAACAAAGGTTCCTTGCCACCACAGATCCATGATGATGTCAGTCCCCATTCAGCATAGGTCTCGACTGGAGGTATCATCAGTAGCCAGGAGTTGGTAATTCCTGAGGAGAAGCTGGTTAAAAGCTTGATTAGAAATTTTACCCTCCTGAATCTGAATGAACTTTATGATAAAGGGAAGGAACAGGCACAGGGAGTTTTTAGAGCCCAAATATAATGGGGTCTCTGGGTTTGCAAGCTGCCTTGTTGGCACAAGGGGGGGTTAAGTGTTCAGCCTTGAGTGGGGACTTGGGCATTTGGGCTTGAAGCAAATAGGTGATAAAGAACCAGAAAGAGGGTTTGAGAAGACAGGTCATCCTGCAGCTAACTTTGTTTGGCATGACCTGAAGACCATCCTGTCCTGCACCTAACACCCTCAATTCCACTCTTCATTCCTAGTACAATCTAGCTCCCTCCCCTCTCTATTAAGGCTGCTCTTCAAATTTTCTCCTAACTGGGTGTACCAGCTTGCTTCTCTCTTTGCTTTTCTTGAAGGCAGCCAAGGGAGGACAGTGGCCCATTGTTACCATATTTCCCTTTGAGAGCAGTCAGATCTCTCCAGGTTTTATGTGAAACACCTCAACTTTAAATACTGATACTTGAAATTCTTACAAAACTAGGAGGATAAACAAAACACACATGTTCCTCCTTAGGCCCAAAAGGCAACTGGTAAAGTGCTCTCTTATGATCACACTTATTCAGAGATCACTGTGCTCTGGACACCTAAGTGATTTGTCAGAAGGACAACACACAATGGTCCCACTACCAGCCAGATCCAAGCAAGTAGGGGGTTTGTAAGGAAAGGGTCTGGCTGGAGGGGGCCCTTAGGGTCACTTGCCTTTAATGTAGGGCAAAGAGAGGACCCAAGAGGGGCCAGAAATGAGGGGGAGCATTAGCAGAACCCATTACAGAAATTGGGCTAAAAATAGAGACACCGGAGAGGCAGAGCTTGAGGAGATCTTGTGGGGAGGGATGTCAAGAGTACTTAATGACAGATGATGATCGTTGGCTCTTCTGATGAAGGTGTAGGAGTGCCAGGCTTAAGCCTGGAAATGTGAATCCACGGGGTAAGTTGGTTATTAGATAGCTTGAGTTTGGCCGCCAAGGGAGTGCACATAGTCACCTGAGAAGGACCCTCCCGTTTGGGGTTTTAGAGGGGGCTTTTCCCTGGTGGGCAATAGTTGACCAGGTGTTAAGGAGGTAGGGTTTTGAAAGAGACTGAGGTCAGGAAGGAGCCAGTCTTGATAGTGCCAGAGTTCAGAGCGTAGATGGAAGAGGAGGGGCAGGGCATAGGCTTAGGAGATGGGTAGGGGTTCTGTAGGCAATCCAGGAGGAACGAGGGGATGTCCATACATGACTTCATAAGGTGAGAGATTAGAGCCTTGCCAAAGAAGCCTTCTAATGCGCAATAAAGCAAGGGGAGAACAAGGGGAGCACCTTTACCCAGTGAGCTTGGTGAGCTTGGTGAGGGTCTCTTTAAGGGACCGATTGGTCCTTTCAACTTTTCCAGAAGCCTGGGGGCGGTAAGGGCAATGGAAATGACAAGGGAGTGATAGCATGTGAGCCAGTCCCTGAGTTACCTGTGAGGTGAATTCTGGGCCATTGTCTGATTTGATAGAAGTGGGCATCCCAAAACGGGGATTATGTGAGTCAACTACCATGGAGGCCTGCTTGTTAGAAGTGGGAAAGGCTTGTTTTTTACTCAGGGCACATTGGTGAAATCTATCTGCCAGTCTGCAGCTCGGTATGACCACGGGCCTGATGAGAAGGGAAAGGTTTAGGTTTTAATGGAGTATTGGTATTGGTTCTCTGGCAGATCTGACAAGCAGAAGTGATCTGTTGTAGGAGGGTCTTATCGCATGGGGAAAGGGTGAAAAAGGAGTGAAGGAAAGTTAGTGAGACTCTGTGGACTAGAATGGAATAGAGTGTGAAGAAACTAGAAGAGCTGTTGGGGATCTTTGGGCCGATCCCCAGTGGTAATGAAGAGTAGCAGAGAGGAGGTAAAGCTCTATAGGGCGGCTGATCGAGCCACTTGATCGGCCTTGGAACTCCCCCTAGTAGTAAGGGAGGAGTCAGTTTGGTGGGTCTTGCAATGGATTATTCCCAGTTGGGAAGGCAGCCTGGAGGCTCGTAGTAGATCAGAAATAAGTGTGGAATTAATGACTGCCATTCCTCTGGTGGTAGCCCCCCATTTTTTTTCCAAATGGCTGTGTGGGAGATCAGGATATGGAAGACGTATTTGGAACCTGTATATAGGGAGAGGGTTTTTTCCTCCGCTACCTCGCATGCCCTTGTGGCAGCTATGAGTTCAGCTTATTGGTTGGTGGTATTGGGTGGAAGAGGTTTTGCCTTTATGATGGATGAGAGGGAAATGACAGCATATCCTGCCACTTTAACCCCTTCGTGTATAAAGGAGCTACTATCTGAGAACCAGACAAGGTCTGAAGAGGGCAGAGGTCCCTCAGAAATGGTGGTAGGGCAGGGTAAAGTCATCTCTAATACCTCTAGGCATTTGTGGACGGGATCTTGTGAGGGAGAAGATGGGAGGAGGGAGGCAGGGTTTAGAACCCTGGAAGGAGGAAGTGACTGTAGCCCCTTGTAAGTGAGGAAATCCTTTAGATGGTGAGGAGATGAGATGGTTAGTGGGGAGCCAAAGGTAAGCTTGTGTGCTTCTTTCTGGAGGTCATGGGCTGCTGCTAGGGCTCTGAGACATGGGGGCCAGCCCCTGATGGTGGGGTCGAACTGTTTGGATAGGTAGACCACTAGTGCAAATGTGGGGCCATATTCCTGACCCAGAACGCCCAGACTTTGTCCCTGTTTTTCATGTACATAGAGGGTGAAGGGTTGGGAGAGGTCAGGGAGATGCAGTGTGGGTGCCCAGAGGAGGGTCTTTTTGTAAAGGGCTTCCCTACCGCTGAGGGTAGGGGTTCATCTTGGGGGCCCTTGGCTACATTATATAGCAGCCTGGTGAGGAGGGAGAAATTCAAAAGTAATCCAGGCCCTGAAGTACCCAGCCAAACCCAAGAAGGAGAGTCATCTTTGGTCTTTGGTGTAGCTATAGACACAATAAGCTATTTTCTGTCTACTGTAATGGCCTTTTTCCCTTGAGAGATAGAGAACCCTAGATACATGCTATTTGGGCCTTTTGTGGAGAGGCCTGATATCCCTTTAAGGCCAAGAAATTAAGTAGGAGAACTGTCATCTGTTGAGCACCCTTTGGACGGGCTAGAAGAATTTGTAGAGGTTTGCAAGGGGTGCAGAGAGCAGGATTGGATCGGAGCAAGAAGAAAGCCTGGAAGAGATCCCTTAGAATGGAGGGATCCAGGGACCCAAAAAGGGGCCATCTGCTTTGGTTGTCTAAGGGATAAGTGGACCAGGCCTGGGTGCTATATTTGATCCAAGAGGCATTGTAGGGGAGATTTGACTGGCAGAGAAGACACATTACCCACGTAAGGAGGAGGGAAGAGGATGCAGAGAAGGAGGAAACTGGTTTATTGGCAAAAGGGGCGTCCCCGCTAGAGCAAAAAAATCAGGAGTGCCTAAGTGGCAGGTTTGAGCTGCAGAGATTGGTCATCACTGAATCCTGACACTCGAAGCTCTTGTCCTGGACGGAGCCAGAGCCGTGGGAGACCTTGGCCAAGGCTTTTCAGGACCCTTCCTGGAGAGGCCGGATATTCCCAGGGCCAGAAAGAGGGGAGAGGAAGGGGAGGGTAAGTGTCTCTCTAGTGGCCAAGTCTTAAGGTGAGAGGACTAGGACTTTCGAATCTACCCAAGGAAGGAGTCCCTGAGGGCCACCGTAGCCTTAAAGGCTGTGGTGGGGTGCTTTCTTCCCCGCAGGTGGGCAAAGAGATTTGCCAGATGATAATCAACATATTGCAAGAGGGTGGATTCAGGGCACTGGGGGTGAAAAGATTGGAGGTCGGAGGCCAAGATTTGTCCAAAGAGGTGTCAACTATCTCGAAATCCCTGAGGAAGGACAGTCCAGGTTAAAGGCAAAAAGATATTCTTTAAATCTATGACCGAGAAGTGGGTGGCAGTGTGGAGAATCTGAGACAGCAGAGTGTATGGGTTGGGAACCAAAGGATGTATGGGCCTAATGGAGGTGTTGATGAGTCGTAGGTAGGACCCTTTGGGCTTTTTTTACCACTAGTATGGGAGTATTGTAAGGGGAATGAGCAGGACGGAGGTACCCCTTGCTAAGAAGGACCTGAATAATAGGTTGTAGGCCCAGAAGAGCTGTTGTGGACAGGAGCCTGATTTGGGAAGATGTTAGGATCTTTGAGATGAATGTTAACTGGTAGGCAGGAAACAGTGGAGGGGGTGTGAGTATCCCATACAATCGGGTCAACCAGGTTAGTATGGTATTTCATGTCAGCCTCCCAAGAGGAGCAGAATGGCCAGTCTTCTGCCAAAAGGGCTAGAAAAGATGAATAGGCTGATTCTGGGGCCTGACTGATGCCAGGAGCCTGTATGTTGATTGTTGTATTGAATTTAGAGAGAATATCTCGGCCGAGCAAAGGAACTGGACATTGGGACATAACTAGGAACGCCTGAGAGAATGGGAAGTTGTCTATGGAACAGAGTAATAGGGGAGTCTTTCTTGGATAGATGGTCTTCGGTGATGGGCGGCAACCCCAGGAAGCACCCTGCAGGGCCTGGGCGAGCATCTGAAATTTCTCAGTCTGGGGGGTGGCAGGGCCATGTTCGAGTTTTTTTAGTTTGGCCCAGATGTCAGGGTAGCTCTGCAGGAGGAAATATGTCATAAGGACCTGACGGCCATCTGGGATTTCGGGATCTAGGTTAGTGCTGAAGGGCTTTCGTAAGCCAATCCAGAAATTCCAATGGGGTCTCTTATAATTTTTGGAAATTGATGGCCTTACGTGCCGCATTTTTGAGCTCAGCAATAATACATGCGGAGAATCGGTCCCTACTCTGTATGCTAGCTTGTGTATTATAATCCCATTCGGGAGTTTGATCTGGGGCAGCAAGTGGCCCTGGAGGGTAATTGGGATTAACTCGGTGAGTTTCATCCTCATGGGCTCTGGCAAGTTCCCAGACTCTGGTACATTCTTCAAGAAGGAGAGTATTAGCCAATAACACATAAGTGAGGCTATAAGCCTGAAGGACCCATTGAAACTCCCTTCTGTGGTCAATGAGCCCAACTTTCTCTCGAGTTGCATGAGGTCATTCACAGAGAATGGGACATGTACCCGGATAATGCCCTCAGGTCCAGCAACCTCTCTTAAAGGGGCCATGGTTTGTGGGACCAGGAGCCAGACCTAGTTTGGGGGGAACTAAAGGTGTCGGCCGAGTCAGGGGGAGCACCTGAGGGGCTAGACGGAGCGGACAGGGGAGGTTGGTAGGGAGGGGGTTTATCTGCCAGATAGGCCAGGGTGAGAATGAAGAAGAGAAAAAGCCTCAACATAGGGGAACTCCTTCCACTTTTTCGAGTGCTCACAGAAGTTAAACAGATATCTGAGAATTGCGGGATCTAGGGATCCTCCTGGGGGCCATTGACTTTGATTGTCTTTGATAGTAAGGCCAATCTTGTGTGCAGAATTTAATTAAGGGGAGTCTGCAGGGAGGGAAGAAGAGGCCCCCATAGGTCAGGAGAGGGACAAGGGTGGTTAAGAGAGAGAGAGAGAGAGTGTGAGAGAGAGGAGTGCCTGTTCTTCCACCCCTCAGGACCTCCCACTCATGAACCAGGTTCCAAAGAGTCCACCATGACCGTAAATGTTGTGGTGGGGTGCGTTCTCTCCTCCAGATTGGACGTCAGAGGTTTGCCGGATGATCACGGTCAAAGCCCCAGCGTAGTCCGTCTGAAGTTGGATACCCAATAGGGGAACTCACCTACTGAAGAGCCAGTGTTGTGTGAGTAGCAGCGCTTGAAAGAGTGGACGAGGACGGCAAGCCTTGAGAGAGGGGGCCCTCAAGCAGCGAGGCTGCCGGGTTTCGGCACCAATGAAAGAACGATCAAGGCTTGCCATCGGAGAAAATGTCCATTTATTGAGTAACAGCTCTGCATATTTATAGAGCCGAGGGTGGTTTGACAGTTATGACAGTTTAATGGCTGAATGGTTTGACAGTTGGCTGGGGTGCTTTATGATTGGTGGGTAAGGATCTTGTGAGCCAGCAGGGCTCACCATTGGACAGCAGGATCATGTGAGTAGCAGGGCTCACCATTGGACGGCTCTTCTTGGGGGATAGGGAAGTTAGTCTTCGGAGCCGGGGCGACTCCCAACATTATTGACAGAGTGAAATTTGACTTCCAGATACTCATTGTTTCACTTTCCTTTTTGGTCAGTATATTTGAAAACATATTTGCATGTTTATGTATCCTGACACATACTTATGCTTTAAGTACACCTTACTTTCATGGCAAAATTTTGAAGTGTACATTACTATTTATCATTATTTTTCAGCCACTGATCCTTGTTTAGAAAATGGGATATAATGCAATGACAGTAACAACAAAACCAGCAAAAGGTAGGCAATGTCAACAACAGCCTTCAAATTATGTAAACTTTGGCTAAACTCCTCCCTATTAACATGTTAGCTTAGACAATCAAATCAATGCCCATTAAAAAAAAAAACTGTAGCTGTAGATAGACAGAATGCCTTTATTTTGTTTCTTTTTATGTGGTGCTAAGGCGAGTGCCCCTCCACCACTGAGCTACAGCCCTAGCCCCCTCAATGCCCATTCTTCAAGAATGAAATTTTGAGAACATGATGGGGCTTCAAAAAATCTTAATTAACCTTACCTTTCAAGTTGGGAAAATATATGTGAAAAAATTTATTCAGGTAGAGACCACCTGATAGTATTTCTCAGGGATACTTGTATTCTCAGCACACACTTTTGGAAACATCAACCATGCAGTCTTTCAAAAACTTTCGTCATGAGCACATCCAGACTTTACCTTGGCAGTTTTTTTTTTTTAATACCAATTAATTACTTTTTTAAAAAAATTTCAGAAGGCATGTAAAATTGCACTCAGTAATGGAGATACTAGAAATCTAATCCATCTGTTTATTTATAACAGAGATTTCCTAAAAGGTCATTCCCAAGGGTACTATTAAACTTAAGGAAAAATATTTTTATAGACTTTTTCTCTCCACTGCTGACTTCTTTCAGCCTAGAGGTGACTATCCATTTGCTACTTTAAAAAAATCACATTCAAGTGCTTTAGTGAAACCTCATCTATTTTCCAAATTATATATAACCATATTCCTTAAATGTATTCAGTATAATGAAAAGGAAAGGTCATTGAACTGCAAAGATAAAAACTTTAATTTGAATACTGGGCACCATTAATTGCTTTTTAACCTCCATATGTCACAATTTTCTAGTCTACAATAAATAAGGACACCTTAAAGACACCAGAAATCAAACATATATAAAACCAAATTCATGGGGCTTAGGGTGTAGCTCAGTGGTAGAGCCCTTGCCTAGCATGCATTAAGGCTCTGGGTTCAATTCCCAATACCATGCACACACAAATAAACCAAACTCATGATCTCACCCCAAGTGGTCCCCTGCCAGTGTTCCCCATCACAGCGAGTGGTTCCATAATATGTCTAGTTCCCATGATCTAAAAACTACAAGTTATCCTCTACACTACTTTCTCCCTCATCCTTATTTCCAATCCATCAGGATACTGTTGAATTTACCTCTTAAATATTTCTCAGATCCATATATTTCTTACCAACCCACTGCCATCAGCCTAGCACAGACTATCTGCATCTCTCACCAGGACTAGAGCAAGTATACTACTATAAGTGGTCTCCAACAATCTTCTCAGCACCCCAACATCACTTAGTTCTCTGTATAGATATACAAGCAATTGAACAAAACACATTGCTGTCAGCCACTGGCCTGAAACCCTTCTGCAGCTTTCCACCATTTAAGAGACCAAAATCTGGAGCTGGGATTGTGGCTCAGCAGTAGAGCGCTTGCCTAGCATGCACGGGGCCCTGGGTTCGATCCTCAGCACCACATTAAAAAATAAATAAATGAACGGAATAAAAGGTATTGGGTCCAACTACAACTAAAAAAAATTAATATTTTAAAAAAAGAGAGACCAAAATCTGTAAGGCCAAAGTTCTGTCAGGTCTTCCCTTGGCCTTCTACTCCAGCTACACTGAAGGTTCAGCTTCCATTCCCTCTTACAAGGTACTCATACTCTCTCCCTCCTCTTCTGAAGAACTCAACCAAGGCATCAATTCCTAGTACTTTTCCCTACCCACAAAGTCTCTATTAAGTTCCTCTACATAGACCCATGTTCCTTATCTTACTTGTAATTATATAATCTCAGATATATATGATTAAAGTCTTCCTCACTGTGGTGTAAACTAATGAACTAGGTATTATTGTGTTTTATTCATCATTATATCTCTACCAATTAACATAGTGTGTGCTCAGTCAATGAATAAATAAATAAACGACTCACTACTATATGCCAATTGAAATTTATCTCTAAAGTTTAGAATTTTATCACTGGTTATGAAGCAACTGTCATCATAAGAGCTACACCAATCTGCTCTGAAGAATTATGAGTCACAAGATTCAGCTTGAAATCAAATACCTTATCCTACTCATACTTGAATATAAAGAAGCAATCTAACATACTGGTTAAGAACTCAGCACTTAAGCCAGGCACATTGGTACATATCTGTAGCTACTTGTAGGTGGTCAAGGCAGAAGAATCACTTGAGCCCAGGTGTCCAAGGGCAGGCTGAACAAAAACAAGACCCTATGTCAAAAAAATAAAAAAGATCCAGGCATGGAGGCACACCTGTTATACCAACTACCCAGTAGGCTGAGGCAAGAAGACTGCAAGTCTGAAGTCAGCCTGGGAAACTTAGCAAGAACTTGTCTCAAAATAAAACAAGATTTAAAAGCGGGCGGGGGACTTGGAGGCACAGCTCAATGGTAGAGCACTTGTGTAGCATGTGCAGGGCCTTGGTTTTGACCCCAATACTACAAAACAACAAAACCCACCTTAGGATTTAAAGATGTACAGGTTGGGTTCCATCTAGCTTCTAATGCTTATTGGTTAATTTCTTCTTCTGTGAAAAAGGTAAAAACAGTATCTACCTTATAAGGTTATTGTGAGGACTAACTTAAAAGTGTGTATCTAAGTACTAGGATAGTCACTATTTTTTTGTTGTTGTTTTTTTATTGGTTGTTCAAAACATTACAAAGCTCATGACATATCATCTTTCATACATTTTATTCAAGTGGGTTATAAACTCCCATTTTTACCCCAAATACAAATTGCAGAATCATATCAGTCACACATTCACATTTTTACATAATGCCATATTAGGACAGTCACTATTATTTCACAAATGACTGCTAAAGTAATGGATAGACCTCAATAGGTAGGCAAAAGCACCAAAATACTGCAATATACACCTGAAATATACACTGATTTCTATTCAAAGCTTCCCAATACACCAATAAAGATGGTCTCCAGACATCCTAGGCAAGGAAAGTTGAAAAAAAAAAAAGCACTCTCAACACAGTACAAGGACAGTTGTACAGAATATATACAATATAAAGCTTTCAAGTTGCTACTTTTTATAAATCACATATCTCAGAAAAACAAAGAGAATCAAGTAGTGAAATACACTAAAAATAGGAAAAGAATAAAGCAATTTTTAGCCAAATAATTATTCTGAAATAGTTAAATATATAATTAAAAAAAGAAAATTAAGTTGAATTCCTAACAAGTATACAAATCCCTATGTCATTAACACTTTGAAAGGTTTATGTTTTGGTTTTTGGTTTTTCAAATCCAATTTTAATTTTAAATATCATTAACTGTCTCAAGGTTAAGGAATTTGGAGAATGACATAAAAAATGTTTAAGTAAATCCATTTAGGGAAACTACATTTATTTTCAATGAAATGTAACGTTGGGGCTGGGGCCGTAGCTCAATGGTAGAGCAATTACCTAGCACATGTGAGGCACTGGGTTCAAACCTCAGCACTACATAAAAAAATAAATAAAAGTATTGTGTCCATCTATTAAAAAAAAAAAAGTAATGTAACCTTATTCCTTAATTTTACCATGGTAAGGAAGAAAGGAAACGGAACTTCAACACTGAAAACCTTAATTTGAATACCTGGTACCGCTAATAGCCATTAACCTCCACATGCAAAATTTTCTAATCTATATAAAATAGGGATATCTGTTGGCAAAGTATCAATAATTGTTAAATATGTGTGGCAATAACTCTGTAATTCATGGGACTGGACCATTTTGTACGTTTCAATTTCCATATAAAACATTAATAAAAAGGATAGCCTCTGTTTAGCTGCCTCATTGTTAGATAAATCAAATGAAATAAATCACATTGTCTTATTATGCAGGGTAGTGTCCAAGTAATTTTAAATGTTTTTTAACGGTCTTCCTCCACTAAAGATATGATATAGCTAAGGATTTAAAAAAACCAATTCTAGGAATACTTACTTAATAGTGTCCTCTACTGACATTTATCCCTGAAGAATCAGGATTTTTTTCAAAAAGTAATAACTGGAAAAAGTCAGCCCAACATATTTTATAACTAAATGTGGATATCAGCAGTCTTTATTGGCAAATAGATAACATCTGCTTAATGGTCACTTTCTTCCAAAAATTCTTCAATTTTTAGCATCTGAGAGCCTAACTTGTAATACCTAGTACAATTCATTCTTTCAACAGATGTTGACTGGCTGCTCACCATGCCAGCCTGTGCCAGGTGCTAAGGAGTAGAGCAGAAAACAAAGACACGATGCCCGTCTTCCTGGAGTACAAATTTGCACATGTATTTTTACCTTCACCATATCATAATTCTGTGGCCACGAAGAATACACCCCACAATGAAGATGGTGCCCTTGACACTTGTGTTATCAATCCCATGTTTTTTTTAAATTCTAATTAGTTATATATGACAGCAGAATGCAATTCAATTCATATTACACAAATAGAGCACAATTTTTCATGTCTCTGGTTGAACACAAAGTAGAGTCACACCATTTGTGTTTTCATACAGGTACTCAGCCTGTGGATTTTTATGCTATTAGAAGAATCTGAGGTACAGCATCTGAACAGGGCTGTTAATTTTTATGCTCAAAAATAAGGGAGACATCTTTTGTGGAAAGAAAATCCCAAACTGAATCAAACAAAGGGAAAGGGAGCTTTTATGGCATCTGCAGGGTTGGCAGGGACCTGGTTTTCTTTTTTTTTTTTTAAAGAGAGAGAGAGAGAGAGAGAGAGAGAGAGAGAGAGAGAGAGAGAGAGAGGGAGGGAGGGAGGGAGGGAGGGAGGGAGGGAGGGAGTTTTTAATATTTATTTTTTAGTTCTCGGCGGACACATCTTTGTTGGTATGTGGTGCTGAGGATGGAACCTGGGCCGCACGCATGCCAGGCGAGCGTGCTACCGCTTGAGCCACATCCCCAGCCAAGACCTGCTGGTTTTCTTGATGTCATCCTGTGTGGAAGTGGAGTTTTAGTTGTGCTCTCCATCGTGAGTCTTCAGGCAACACGTTTCTTACTATATCTCTGCCCCAGAGTATGATTTTTACCATGCTAATAAGACAAAGGTTACTATGGGGTATTTTAGTAACTAGTTTATGCACATGTTTACCCCTTACCATCTGGAATTTGTCCCCTTATCTGGGAAAGTCCCTGATACTTTTAGAGCAGGGCAGACCACTGCCCTATCTCTGTGGGTTTGATCCCAATGACTTTGTTCTCTTGGCTCTGGCTTCCTGGTATCTCTTCTGTCTTGAGGGTTGAGCTTACTATTTGGCCTCCTCTCTCCTGGTTGTCTTAACTTGAAGACTGGTCTACTTTTTAACTCCCAATTTCCTATTATATTTATCCCTAAAAGACTGAGGGCTAACTTTGCTATCTCACTTGAACAGTGTACAACCTGCATGCTTGAAAATGGCTGCAGTCCTGGGGTCTTCATACAGGATTTCTTGGAAATACTGACATTTTGGTATGGATAATTCTTTTTTGTGGGAGCTGTCTTGGACACCGTGAGATGTTTAGCATCATTCCTGGCTTCTACCCATACTGCCTCCATGTGACAACTAAAAATGTCTTCAGACATTGCCAAATGTTGGACAAAGGGAAACAAAATTGCCCCTTTTTGAAAATTACTGGTCTAACATTAGTAGCTAGTGAGTAACAGAGGCAGAACTAGGACCTGATCTGTTTTATTGGTTTTCTAAAAATGATGCTGCCATTGTAAAAAGTAATATATGATCATTGTCAAAATCAAAGCCAGATGCTCATAAAAACAAAATTCTCCTTCATCTCCTTGCCCTCTCCATGTCTCAAGGGTAACCACTGGTAAGTTTGGGATGTGGACTTATTAACATATGCATGTACACACCACACACACACACACACACACACACACACACAGGAAGAACAAATGTTTTCCTCTTTTTAAGTTCTGTGTCTTGCTTTTTATTTAATACTATGTCAATAGGTATTCATCTATCTCCACTCTTCCTGTATAAACCACAAAGTGGTCTACTTATTGCTATATAAGGTTTCACCACTGGTGGGCACTTATTGTGTTCAGTTGGGTTTATTTTTAATAATGCTACAATGGAAAAAATGCTGTAATTAACATCCTTGTACATCTATTTTTCCATACTATGCAAGTGCTGACTCTTAGAAGTGGAAATGCTGAGTCAAGGGTATGCACATTTTAAATTTTGCTAGGTACTGCCAATAGCCATCCCCATCTTCTTCAGAGACTGCCATACAAATGAAATAAGATAATGTATCTGAAAAGATTTGTAAGAGTGATATATATTATACATCCCTAATTTATAATCAAGGTCTTCCTGGAGTAGTTAATCTTCCCCTCCAAGTCTCCTTGAATCTTTAAGTTAACAAAGAAATGACTTTTGTTCCTTTTTAAAAAAATCTTTGCAGCAGTCCTAAAAGGGCTATTTTAAGCAACAGTAAGATAAAGCAAATCAACCAATTTGTTAATGTGAGGAAATAAATGTGTTCCCCAGCATTTTCAATGTGACAAATAAGTATGCTTACCAATCGTTATTTTAGTATTACAGATGAAATGCAGAGGTTTTTTTTTATTTCAGGATTTTCATTATATTATATATTGATTTTTATCACAGAATTATAGGATAAAGTTACATTGTAACTGATATGCCTTAGTAAACTTAATTTAAAATCTTGCCCTCTCAGAACACTTACAAGAAGAAAATGACCTTCAGCAGTATTAAATTTAGGTCCAGTCAATAGTTCTCAAGAAGAGATTAAAAAAAAAAAGTTTGAGCATCATCAGATCAAGTAAATGCCAAGTTCATCATCTTAATTTGGGACCACAGATCTCTCAACAGACAATAAACATGCATTATGAGCTAGTACATTTAGAGTGTTATGAAATAAAACACCTAATGTAACATCAAGTTGCACAGGCTGTATGACCTTATAAGACTCTTGCAAATTTCCTTAGAATTATCCAATTATCGTTTTTAAATGACTGAAAGGAAATACAGAAAAAAGAAGACAGCTACTTTGTTAGGATAACAAGATAATTCCAGTTTTGTTTTGTGGTGCTGGAGATCTGAACCCAGGGCCTTGTGCATGCAAGGCAAACACTCTACCAACCAAGCTATATCCCCACTCCCTATGCCTATTTTTATTAGTTCTATTGGTCTTGTTTATAAATTCACTACTTCCATAATTACTTTCATCAGATGCATCTGAGAATCCACCCAGTTGATACAAATGGAGAACTATCTATAACCTAGCTACCTAAGGCGTGGTACTCTGAACAGCAATATCCACAACACTTGGGAGCTTGTTAAAAAAGGCAGAATCTCAGGCCCTGCCTCTGACTCTGCATTCTAACAACCTCCCAGAGAAATCCTGTACTCATTAAAGATTGAGAAGCTCTGGTCAACAAAACCTAAAGCAGGGTTCTCAAGAGAGGTGTAAGGGGAACAATTTTGTCTGCTAGGACACATCTGACAGTATCTGGAGACATTTTTCAATGGGTGCCAGTGGAATTACAGGCACTTGTCACTGCCCCAGTTGGAAACCAATTTCATGGATAGAGACCAGGGATGATGCTAAACATCCCACAAGGCGAAGGATGCTCCTCTCCCCAAAATTTCAGAGGTTGAGAAACCATGACATAGAAGAAAAAAGAGTTTGCCTATATATATCATTGACAATAAAAAACACAAAATAACATCCAAAAGCTCAAGTTGTCCTTTTTGTAAGAATTCAAATAGTATTCATATTTTACTCCTATTTTTACTGGTAAAAAGCTATAGGCTATAATTCTACTTTAAAGAACATGAGGTTATTGAATAAAGAGAAACAATACCATGTTTCCTGAAATTTTGAACAAAACATTTAAACCAAAATTAAGTCATGACAGGAAAAATTCATTGAAAATAATCCTTTCCAAATATTGACATTATAAAATTATACTAATATTGTTGTAGACAAATTTCTAAACATTCAAGAACTATTCAAGTATTTAACAACTTTCATTGTCAACATGCTTATTTATTACTAAACTATCATCTGAAAGAATTTATTTCCATTTTTTGGCCTGAGCTTTTGTTACTTTATTGTTAGCCAATCAATTAATATTATCCAGAATTAGAGGTGTAACTTAGTTGTACAACACACAAATATACTAATGGTAAAAGTCTACTGGGATTTACCAAATACTCATTAGTATATTTTTACATTGCTTTTCAAACAAGTGTTCTCAACTGCTAATTATAAGTTATATGACTCTTAAGGAAGAAAAAATAATGCTATTAGAAGAAAAGGTTCTGAACTGAAATTGCTGTACTAAAACCATATTCTAATTATAAAAAATTACCTGATAGATCTAACTTGTAATTATAGTTGGGGGGAAAAACCCTCTACTCTTGACAACTGACTGAAAATCTCAAGAGTTCTATTAATGGTATTAATAGACTATTAATAAACTTGGGTACGTCTGTAACATATCAGGAAATTCACAAATAAGACCCTACCTTCCAATTGGCACAGTCTAGCTCACAAAGCATATTTAATAAGTGCTAGGAAATAATATATCTATTGGTACTAGAGACTGAACCCAGGGGTGCTTTACCACTGAGCTACATCCCCAGCCATTTTTATTTTGAGACAGGGTCTCGCCTTAGAGCCTTGCTAAATTGCTGAAGCTGGCCTTGAACTTTCAATCCTCTGCCTCAGCCTCCCAAGTCACTGAGATTACAGGCACTTGCCACTGCACCTGGTGAAAACCAAAATAATTTTAAATTTCAAATTAAACTATGTGAGAAGTGTATCCAAGGCCATACAAATAGATAACAAAAGCAGAACCAACAGCCACTCTGAGTATTTGTTAGCTTCTGAAAATGTTAATGAAAGCGCCTCAACATAAGAAAAAAATCTTTCATAGCTCTCATTTTCTATGAATTATTTTATTTTCCTCTGAATGAAGAACTCAGCCACTACATACACTAAAAATAAAGTTTCAACCATTTAAAAGGATAAGAAATATAACTGAGTAATGACAATCTGATTTCCACAAATCACTATCCCAATCACAGCCAGATCAGTTTAAAAGACTTTCATTATCTTAATGTACTAGTAAATTATATTTTAATAGAGACAAAATTGCCTTCTGGGCCACTTTCCACAGCTCCATGACCTTCGATCAGCTAAACAGGTATAGCTGTGCCTGACTAGACATTCTCTTTGCCTGGGGATTGGCTCACAGAAAACCATAAGAAAGAGTTATTATTAAGAATAAAAGATGAAGATGAGAATAAAATTTAAACATAAAAGTAATTACAGTTGAAAGGACATAAAAAAACACCTACTACCATCCTTTCATTTTAAAGAAGGTGAAATAAATCAGCAAGTCAAGTAATATGCCCAAGGAAAACAGCCAGTTAGCAGGTCTCATGGCTTCACGAAGTTCTTTCAGCCATTCCACATTCAAAGGCAGCTGTACACAAAAGCACATTAACATTTACGAGCAAATGTGCAATAATACCATCTATTCAATGTCACTACCTTCTTCAAGATGCTCAGTTACTAAGAGCATTCAGAACCTTAGAATTTTAGAAGTGGAAGAGGGGATCTTTAATGACTCCCCACCCTAAAGTAAGGTAATATCCAGGGGGATATTACTGTTCTATTCATTCATTCCACAAACATTTACTAGTCTCCTGTAATAAATTAGGCATTGAGGATATAAAGATAAACAGCATAACAATAACAGTTTTCAGAGCTCACGTGGGACAGAGAAAAGAAAACACAGATGTAACACAAGAGATGGTTATTTAAAAAAAAGTATTCATTGACTGGGGGCAGAAAAAAGGAAGTAATCAACTCTGGTTATAACACCAAACACCATTCATGAACAGAGATAACTGTTTACACCACTGAATGCTTAACTTCAATCCTCTGTATTAAAAGGTAAAAAACTTTAAAAGTTGTGTCTGGCCTGTGTGTCTGCATGTGTGTAACCTGAATATGACTCTGAGGTAAACCATATTATCCTCATTTTTGTACTTATTTATTTTATTTCTTTATATATTTGTTTATTGGTACCAGGGATTGAACCCAAGGGTGCTTAACCACTGAGCCACATCCTCAGCCCTTTTTATATTTTATTTAAAGAGAGAGTCTCACTAAGTTTCTTAGGGCCTCCTGGAGTTGCTGGGGCTGGCTTTGAACTCCTCCTGCCTCAGCCTCCCAAGAGGCTGGGATTACAGGTGTACACCACACCGTTGGCCTCATTTTTCAAAGAAGGAAGGCAACTGTGGGAAGTTTGTCCCAAGACAGGATATACCAGAGCTATAATTTGAAACCAGGCTTGTCTGCCTCCAAAACCACACTCCTTTCTTCTCATTAAACTGTAACTGTCTCTGCACAGAATTTTGTTTAAATCACCCTCCACTGTATTTCTCTTCATTCTACAGTAAGCAATGCAGCCTGTAATAAGTGATTCTAGTCTTCAAAGTTTCTAATTTCTAAATTCTAAAACAGTTTTAAAAAAATCAACGAAGGAAAGGCAAGAAACGGTTCTGATACTGTTTCCTCTATTTAAGAAACTCACTGTAGAAAATGAAATGCAGATAGCTCATTTCTACACTCATGTCTCACTTAAAGGATTCTTAGAGGAGTCTATGTCTAGGTCACACCATAGATGCTCCATTAATGATAGCACTTTTCTTCAAGCTACTGAGAGAACTAGATCTAAAACTTTCTAAAGCACTTGAAATTTGAAGAAGTACTAAGCGTTTTCTTTTATTGTTTTGATTCCAGTTCAAAATATCTTGAAAAGCAGCAGAGTGAAAAAAAAAAAAAAAAGTCATGCTCCAAAGGAGCTAATGAGGAGCCTAGGAAGCAAACGCAGGGAAGTCCGCTAACATTCTACAGCAAGCACATTTCACCTCCTGGCAAAAGTGAACAAGTTCAGACGCTGCGGGAAGGGTGGAGGAGAAGGGGGCAGAGAATAGAAGCTACCGTCTCAATCCCTAGTATTAAACCCAGGGTCTCCACACCTCCACAAACCACGAAGGGAAAGCCCCGCGGGAAAACAAGGGTATCTTCTATTTAAAAAGTTGTATGAAGTGTATACTAAGCCGACCTGCAGTCTCCAATAACACAACCCGTGGAACAACAAAAATGGCCTTTTCTGTGCGTTTAAACAGATCTGGACATTAAATCTGAGACCTCACTTCAAATTCCCAGGAGAAAAAGATGCCCGGTCCCGGTAACACGGTTTTCGCGGCGCGCGGTCGCCTGGCCGCTCCGGGCACCGGCGCCGGGCTGCCCAGGCCACCCGCCGCCTGGCTCCCGGCATCCCGAGAGCAAGCGCCGCCGCCCACACTCACCTCCCGGCGAGCCCAGCCCCGCGCAGGCGGGACCCCAGCGCCCAGCCACCAGCTGAACAAGGAGGAGAAGGCGGAGCGCGTGGAGCCCCGACCCCCGCGCCGCCATCGTCCGGCCCCGCGAGGGAATGCGGCAGGCGACTAGCGACCCCTGAGCAGAGAACACCGACTCCTGGAGCGCGAGGGGTCGGAACGAGGGAGGAAGACACAGCTGACCTGCCACTGGGCTCCTCAGCTCCAACCCGCGAAGCCCACCTCAGCTTCGCGGCTTTGAGAGGGCGGGGCACGCAGGAGAAGCTCTAGGGAGCTTAGCCCCGCCCAGGTCCCGCCCAGTATCCACTAGGCCCCGCCTCCAACCCAACCCCATTTGCTCCTAGCTCCGCCTTTTCCACACCTGGTCCGGCCTCATAGTCCAGGCCCAGTCCCCAGGCCAGACTTCAGACTGTTGGACCCCCATCTGCCTCCTGTAGCTTCTGTAGGCGCCAACTGACTCCATCAGGAGACCTATGCTCTGGACAAGCAAGGCGACCCCTGGGCAAGTTACCCTCCTTTTCTGGGCCTGTTTGTCCTTAAAATGACGTGGATAAACTAGAGAATTCGAAAGGACAGCTGCCACAACAGCTCTGACACTCATTTATACCATCCGTGAAAAGAAGACGCAATTGCTTCAAACATAGGCAATTCCTTTCGTGTTGCCATCAATTAACACTTGTAAATATCGGTGACTTCATCTGCCACAGATTCTTAGCAACTCTGATGGCGATTGATGCTGACTGCTGGATTAGCGTCTCAAATCCCTGTAGACCTTATACTGTATCTCATTCCTTCCGTTCATAATTGATTAGAAAGCTTCATTTGGTTGAAGGGATTCAGGTGAATTATCTTTAAACTTCAGTGGCAGAGCGAGCCACTGTCTTTTCACAGAAAATTATGGAGCTGACACCTCTAAAGAGTAAAAATTTCACTCCAAGCTTCAGATTCCGTAAATCTGTTAAAACCGAAACCTGGTTTTAAAGAATTCTCAACCGCAAGATTCAGTTAAGACTTTTTTCCCCCTAAGTCTAAGTACAACCAGGAAATGGAAACAATGTCCAACCAAGCCAGTTTGTTGAAGCAGGACTTAAAGGACGCCCAGAAAAAAGGATACATATGATGATAACCAGGTTAGTCATTAATTACACTTCTGCACAGGAATGAAAGACAGTATTTAATGTCTCTTGACTGCAATTTTATATTTTTCTCTGAATAATACATGGGGCTTATATACACTTATGCAATTCATTCAAATAGTGTTTGGATGATTTCAAAGTGTTATTCTTCTTTTACAGCTAAGGGATTTGAAAGAGAAAAGGTAAATAACTGCTGAAGGTCACAGCTCCTCTCTGTGGCAAAAGTAGAATTCAATGGTTGTTAACTCAGCCAACAAGCATAATTGGAATTCCATTACCTACTCAGCGTGTGGTATTAATAACCATGAGAAAAAACTATCTATATAACCTGTGAAAAGCACTATTAGTTGTTGTTATTGTTTTAAAGTAAAAGGCATAGTGTATAATTTCTTGGGCACTTTAAATTTGTAGCACATAATCACAGAATATAATGTGTGCATCTTGGATGTGTTTTCCCCGCTGGGACATGCCAATTACTTGTGGTTGCTGGAAGTGGTGGCTGCATCTGACTCTGGTAACAGGCATCTTCACACTGCTAGGAAACACTGGCTGATCAAATGACCATGCAAATGACCATGTTGCAGCTGACTCCTACAAAGTTCCCCTGAAGGAACATCTGCCTAACAACTTTCTGAGCTTTAACCAAATGAACTGTCATACAGTTTATATAATGCACCTGCATCCCACACACCATATTTTTCTCTGAAGATTGTGGATTTTATTTATTTATTTATTTAAGTGTTGGAGATGGAACCTAGAGCCTCATGCATATCAGGCAAGTTTAGTACTGAGCTACATTCCCAGCCCAAGTCTGAACTCTTAAACATAGTTTATACTGATCTCTCCCTAGAATGTGACATTTTTACTACCCTTTCCTATCTTCACTCAGCCTGCTCTCTTCCCCTTCTTTGAACATCCAAACCCACCCCTTCAAGGCCCATTGCAAATACCACTTGTCTTCTTTTTGTATGTGTCTTTTATATCTTATGTCCTCTACTAGATAATGAGCTCCACAGCCTATGGTCTATTTTATTCAATTTTATCATACACTAGCCAATCAGTACTTTGCCACAGAAAGTCCAATTTAATAATTATCATTAATCCCACTAAGTAATGGGGAATGTAATAAGTGTAGCACTTTTTAAAATACTAGCTCATTTAATCTCAAGCAATAGTACTAGAGAGGAACTTTTATTTCATTTTAGTTTGTTTTGTTTTGGTCAACTCCTTTTCAATTCTCCTGGCAATTCCCTCCTCTTCCATTCAGACTCTGCTTTTTGCGAATTCCACAGTCCCATATCACTGCTCCTTCCCTTTTGCACACTAAATTCTAGCTATTCCAGCCCCTTGAGTCCTGCAGTCCTGCCCAAGGGTCTTCACCTCCACTGTTCCCTCTGCCTGAGCTATTCCCCCCAATCCTCCTCCTCCCTGCTTTGCTTAATTCCTACTCCTGTTTCAGCGCTACCTGTTATGTCTTGAGAGACAAACCAATCTATCTAAGGTGGACCCTCATTCCCTCTATCACTGTCTATTCCTTCCTGTCACCATATTTGTCATAATTTGTAATTCTATTCTTTTAGTGTGTTAGGTATCTGATTCCCCCCATAGATAACTAGCTCCAGATAGGCAGCAGCTGTGCCTGTTTTATTCGAGGGTGTATGCTCAGTATATTGAGCACATGCCAGCTGCTCAAAATGTTTGTTGGGAGAATAACTGCATGTTAACTAGTTTGCCCAAGACCTCAGACTAGTGAACTAGAAAGTGGCAAGTATAGATTCAAACCCAGGTGACCTGACTTCAAAGATCTCACCATTTTCTAAACTAAACTTAGTCTCTCTCATTCCTCATCTTTAAAACGGTGACTTATAACCTGCCTGGCAGGAGATACAGTTTGTACACAAAGTTTGCACAGTGCCCAATAGTTTAATGCATGGTAGCTATTATTATTATTTGTGTGACAATTATTCTCTGATGTGTTTTCCCACCTACAAAAGCCCTAAACAAAGGGCAATTGGTGCTTTGGAGTTAAAAGAGAGTGCATGGAAGGGGAATTATTGGGTCAAAAAAAAATAGCAGGAATCAAAAATAAACATTGTCATCTGCAAGTGGTATGGCCTAATGAATCGCCTTGTATATAGATGTTGCTGCTGGCTTTTCTTTTTTATAATGGGGTCAACTGAGCTAAATTCAGAGCTAGGCAGCTTCTCCAAATCTTCCATTCATCATTTCCATCATGGATTGGTGATAAATTCTGCTGTGAGTCTTTTAAGATGAAAGCCAAAACTGAAAGTTAATTAAAGATAAAAATGGATGCTGTCAACTTTAGTGACAAAATTGAAAACATTTTTATAGGTTGGAAAAAAAATCAAGTATTGATAGGATATTAAAATTCAATACTTCAAAATAAATTATATAAAATGAATAAGTCCCTTTCAAGGGCTATTTCAATGGCTACAATCAAAATATAAAAATTCAGATATATATTTTACATAGAGAGCTTTAAGAAAGAAAATTGTTACAATATTTTATTAGATTGTAATAACTAAATACTGCATAAAATCAAATATCACAAAACATTAATACATTCAAAACTCAGCTATCCCAATAAAATTTAATAATAGTATGCATACCACAATGTCACAGACTTGATTACCAATAGATCACAAAATTGAGGGCTGGGGATGTGGCTTTTATTGCTTGCCTAGCATGCATGAGGTCTTGGGTTCAACCCTCAGAACCAGAAAAGAAAAAAATTGAAATCTTTAAAAAACAAAAGTTAACAAAGAAATGACAGTTCAGCTACTGTACAGTAAATTATAATATATCTTGGACAAATATCAGCAATTATTAAAAATAAAGATATTATTTCCACCTTAGAAAAGTGTGATACAAACCCCCATGTCCTCTAAAGTTACAAGTTTTTAAATCTGGGAGTGAGGAATCACATTGTGAAAATTGTTTTCCTTTTATGCCAAATCCAGATTTGTGTAGATAAAGCCTTCCGTGGATTTGCAATTACAGTCATGCATCACTTAATAAGTATGTGATGAGAAGTATGCCATTAGATGGTTTCCTCCTTGTGTAAAGATCATAGAGGGGGGCTGGGGATGTGGCTCAAGTGGTAGCGCGCTCGCTTGGCATGCGTGCAACCCGGTTTCGATCCTCAGCACCACATACAAACAAAGATGTTGTGTCCGCTGAGAACTAAAAAATAAATATTAAAAAATTCTCTCTCTCTCTCTCATTCTCTCTCTCACTCTCTCTTTAAAAAAAAAAGATCATAGAGGATTGATACACAAACTAAGACAGCGATATTAATATTAATATATAATACTATATAATAATATTAATATAATTAATATTTAATATTAATATATAATACTATATAATAATATTAATATAATTAATATTAATATATAATATTATATTATATATTAAGACTAAGCAATAGGATCACCATCATATATGCAGTCCATTGCTGACTGCAATGTTTTTATAAAGCACATGCATATATGAGCAAAGCTCAACATTCATATACTTAATAAAGACAACTTATTAGGAATATGTACATATTATTGAGTTAAATGATCTGTTCTCCATAGATGATAGATAATAGGATATTCTCCGTATCATATTGTAAATTTAACAAGAAATTTAGGCCTTTATTTTAATGTCTATAAGATACAATTATAAATATTCAATTCTGTGCAAAGACTATAAGTATTCTTTTTTTTTTTTTTTTTAAGAGAGAGTGAGAGAGGGGGAGAAGAGAGAGAGAGAAATTTTTTTAGTATTTATTTCTTAGTTCTCGGCGGACACAACATCTTTGTTGGTATGTGGTGCTGGGGATCGAACCCGGGCCGCACGCATTCCAGACGAGCGCACTACCGCCTGAGCCACATTCCCAGCCCAGACTATAAGTATTCTTACCAAATATATATCTCCCTTAGATATATTCTGGATATGAGAAGTATTTGTAGACACCACTTCATATACCAAAAGAAGTCCAAAGTACAAATTATACTGCAGGTAGAGACCACAAATAGTGCAGGTCTTCCAGCTACAGAACCACCATCTTAGAATTTAATTCCTTGATTGCCGATTCAATTGCTTAAGGATTGTTTCTATTTCAATTAAGGGCTATTATTAAATTCTGATTTTCAAGAGTATGAAACAATCAAAATTTTATTCCCATGTGTAATTTGTAAACTACCATATTAATAACACTTTTAGGGAAGTGATGAGAATAAACAAAACCAAAATGGAGCTGCCTCTCTGAAATGGTTTGGAATCTCTGCTCTAATTATCCACTTCTCTAATTTATTTAGCAAGGGCTTACTTTCTCATCTAGCTTCATTTCCCATGGAGGACTAATTGACATCAGTATTTCTATATGGATAAAAAACAAGATGAGCAATCTCTTAGCAGTACAAAAAAAAAAAACTCACTAGGAAGGTCAGAGTAATGTATGGCATTGACTGTTCCAGAGAAGTGATTATCTTTAATCTAATTCTAAGCCACTTGATTCAAACCCCTTAAAATTGGAAATCATTTGCTAATTCCAAGTTCTATAGCTGTCTCACATAAGATATAATCTTTCTTTGATTCTTCTATGAGATGCCTGATCAATGTGAGTTGTTTCCCATATTTTGAAAACTGAGAAATACTTGAATTCACCTGTATGGAGAAGGATTTTTTTTTTATATACCAGGGATTGAACCCAGGGGCACTTAACAAGTGAACCACACACATCTCCAGCCCTTTTTTAAATATTTTATTTAGAGATGGGGTCTCACTGAGTTGCTTAGGGCCTCACTAAATTGCTGAGGTTGACCTTGAACTCATGCTCCTTCTGCCTCAGTTTCTGGAGCTGCTGGAATTGTACATGGCAGGATTCTTTTTTTTTAAATACTGGGAATTGAACCAAGGATTGCTCTGCCACTAAGCTCTAATCCCCAGTCTTTTATTTTGTATTTTATTTTATTTTGAGACAGGGTCTCACTAAATTTCCAAGGCTGTCCTTGAATTTATGATTCAAGGCCTCCCTAGGGGCTGGGATTAGGAGAAGGATATTTTGATCATTGGTGGTACCTGTTCTTCTCAGTTGTTGGTGAAGCAGAATTGAAATCGCTTGTGTTTCTAATACACATGTGATCTTTCTATACTCTGTGGAATAATAGTTTGGGAAATAGAGAAAGTTCTTGGCATATTGGGAAAGGTACAGTCTTTGGTCTGTAGTGTCCAACAAACCTGAATTTGAGACCTCAAAGCTATTCATTATTCAATAAGTATTTAAGGATCAACTATGTGCCAAATTCTAGAGATGATGCAGTGAACAAGACAAAAAATGTCCACATCTTCATAGAATTTACTACCTAGAGGAGGAAGGCAGACAACAACAAACAAACAAGATACTTTCAGTGGCTGGGGTTGTAGCTTAGTGGTAGAGTGCTTGCCTAGTATGTGTGAGGCACTGGGTTTGATTCTCAGCACAACATATCAATAAATAAAATAAAGATCCATAGACAACTAATAAGTATTATTTTAAAAGATAATTTCAGATTTTTTCTTGTACCAGGGACTGAACCCAGAGGTACTTCACTTAACCACTGTACCACATCCCCAGCCTTTTTGTGTGTGTGTTTTATTTAAAAGATAGGCTCTCATTGCTTAGCACCTCTCTAAGTTGTTGAGACTGGCTTTAGAACTTGCCATCCTCCAATTTCAGCCTCCCAAACCACTAGGATTATAGGTGTATGCCATTGCGACCAGCCTAATTTCAGAATTTGATAGGAACTATTAAGGAAATATATAGAAAGTAATGGAATTGGGGTAGTGATTCTATTTTAGATTAGGTGGTCAGACAATGCCTTTCTGACAAGGTGACCTGAGTTAGCAGAGATGGAGGAAAGGCTGGTCTGCAGAATTCAGGAGAAGACCATTCCAGATAGAGGGGATGACCCAGGTAAAGACCCGATGGGAAGCTGGGTACAGTGACGCTTACATGTAATCCCAATGGCTTGGGGGCTGAGGCAGGAGGATAGCAAGTTCAAAGCCAGCCTCAGCAAAAGAGAGGTGCTAAGCAACTCAGTGAGAGACCCTGTCTCTAAATAAAATATAAAATAAGGGCTGGGGATGTGGCTCAGTGGTCAAGTGCCCCTGAGTTCAATCCCTGGTACTCGTCCCCCTTCTAAAACAAAGACTCTATGGGAGAAAAAGAGTTTGGTCTGAGGAAGGCAGGAAAGAATCAGGTACAAACCATTACCAACAAGACAGGAGGAGTGGGACAAGGTAAAGCTGTAAGTCGGATAATGGAAGGCTGGGCTGATTCAGGTTTATACTGAAGATTATATTTTTGGAGTAGGTTGAGGGTAGTTCTGTTTAAGCAAAAACATACAACAATACATATAGAAAATTGGCTATTTATGTAGAGCTCAATGAATCACAAATTTTTTTAAAGTTGACAAACATCACAATACCTAGGAAATTATAGTTTGATTATTGGCCTGAAATACTGCATATTCTTTCCCCACCCTCACTATTTTGGCATCGCTGAGAACTGAATTCTCAGTTTATAATTTTACACATCTGAAGAAAATTGTGAGAATGAGTACTAACAACTTTAATGTATCTGACACATACTCCTCCACACTAGCTTCTATGCCTCCATAAATTTCAAGGCTTGTTCTCTTCCATTATCCAAAAATTTCCTATGATGGGTACCATAAAAGATATTGTTCTTGTGGTGGCACAACTTCTGCCTTACACCTGGCTACAATGCTAGGTGACATGAGTGGCACCAAACATCCTGACGGCCATTTCTACCCTGGAATGGTTAACAGTAATCTATGCATGAAAATTATCATGAATAAATATATTTTATGAAAATAGACAGTAGCACTTCTCAATTGTAGTTAAAAGATTATCTTTTTTTAAAGAGATATGACCTCACTATGTTGCTCAGGCCAGGCTCAAACTCCTGGGATCAAGAGATCTTCCTGCCTCAGCCTCCTAAGTAGATAGGCTACAAGAATGTGCCACCATTCCTGGCACAAAAGGTTTACTTTTGCAACTTTTACAAAAAAGCATATGAACCTTCAAATACATTGTTATGTCCTTCCTAGGGCCTTGGAAGAGGCTAAGGGAGGGATCTTTAAGTTTAAGCTTCAGAATAAATTTTGTACAATTCTCTGATGGGAAATCAGTGAAAGGGTTAAGATGTGCTCATGTCCTCTGATTAATGTATTAAGGAGATCACTCTAACAATTGAAGAGAGGGACGCAAGAATACATAGAAGTCTAGTGAAGGGATGATAGTGGTGGCTTACATTATAATGGTGTCCTGGGAGCTGTGTGGCTTGTGTCAAGTCACTTATCTTGTCTGAGCTTTGTTTTCTCAACTATGTAATAAAAAAAATCACCTCTAAATCACTGAACACATAGTAGGCCCTTAAAAACTGAGTGTTATAGTTGAAATACCTGGTTTACTAGGTTGTGAGAATGAGTACTAATAACTTTAACATATAAGGCACATATTGATACTGTTTATGCGTGATGAATGATAACTTCTGCTCTGTAGTATAGACAGAGCTTTTTTTTTAAAGAGAGAGAGAGAGAATTTTTTAATATTTATTTTTTAATTTTTGGCGGGTACAGCATCTTTGTATGTGGTGCTGAGGATAGAACCCGGGCCGCACGCGTGCCAGGCTACTGCTTGAGCCACATGCCCAGCTCCTAGACAGAGCTTTTTAAAGCAGCAAAATAGAAACGCAATGAGAAGGAAAAATACATTTTAAATTCCTTAAGAGTATTTTTAAATAGCTTGCCTATAATTTGCTGAAGGTTATCAGTACACTTACTCGCATCTAAATTGGGCCAGCAAGATAAGTTAACTCTAGGCAAGATACCCATATTTCACTGCATAATTGTGGTATATTCATGAGTATTCTGTGCATCCTAAACTTGTACCAAAGAAAAGTTAGGAATAAATGATTTTTAAGTAATACCAGCACAATCTTTGTGTGTGTGTGTGTGTGTGTGTGTGTGTGTGTGTGTGTGTGTGTAATGCTAGGGATTGAAGCCAGGGCCTTATGCATATGAGGCAAGCACTTTACCAACTGAGCTATATCTTCAGCCCACCAGCACAATCTTTTTAAGAAGCTTCACATAATGGTTGCACCCCACTTTTTTGTTAAAAATACATATATATGTATATGGCATAAAATCTATGATAATTTTGCACTAAAATATGGTATCATGGGTGGCTTTAAATTTATAATTTCTTATTTTTCAAAATGATCATGCCTTGCTTTATAATCAGAAAAAGTAAATTATTAGATTGCTAAGGGCTTAGAAGGCAATTTACCGTGAATTCTCCCATTCTGTATGATTCTGAAATTTTCAGAGAATATTATTATATAAGGCTCTGAGGTATGAATCAAACATTTGGCTTCTCCTAGTGTTAGGTATAAGGGAACTTAGAGGAAAAAATTCTTCCTGCCAAGATGAAAGGAAGTGAAAATCCTCACCAACTGTGAGAACTATTTCAATGATAGCTAAGGAAATCATATGTACTTACTCAAAGAACCAACCTATTTTCCATTTTTATTGGACCCTTATGAAAAAATAGGAGAACATAGACTTTTTTAAATCTGTATAATCACTAGTATGAATATTAGATGTACAGATGGATTAAAAATAAACTGAGATATGTTTCCAAAATTCCATATTTGATATATATTCCATATAAACATATCTACACAAAAATTATGGATGACTTAGTTTATAGCAGCATTATTGATAATATCCAAAAGTGAAAACAACCCAAAGTTCCATCAACTGATAAATGGACAAACAAAATCATAAGATAGAATATTATTCAGCAATAAAAAACGTATCTGTGCTATTATTTTTCTGGTAAACAAACAAATGAATTACTGATACAGGCTACAAGAAGAATGAACCTTGAAAATATCATAATAAGTGAACTATACCAGTCACATTTCAAACATTATACCACCTCATTTATATAAAATGTTCAGAATAGACAAATCTATAGAAAACAGACAAGTAGTTGCCCAGGAACATGGAGGTGAAGAAAAAGGGATACTGTATTTCTTTTTGTGGTGAGGAAAATTGGTGAATATACCAAAAGTAATTGAAATGCACACATTAAATGGATGAATTATTTGGTATGTGAATTATATCTCAGTGAAACTATTATCAAAATAATAAAAATTGGGGATGGGGATGTAGCTCAGTGGTAGTGTGTTTGCCTTATGTGTGCAAGGCTTTATTTCCAGCACTGCATGGGGGGAAACAGAAAGAAAACAAGAAAGGTAAATGTCTTATTTCATGTAATTTTGAATTCATTCAAGAATAAATAATTTCCAAGAATTCTGAAGAACAGAATTAAAGCTGTGTGATTAATTTAAACATTGCCTTTAAAAAAATGAACAGTTGGGCACAGTGTATACTCTTCTAATTCCATCTACTTGGGAGTCTGAGGCAGGAGGATCACAAGTTCAAGTTCAGCCTGAACAACTCAGTGAGGTCCTGTCTCAAAATAAAATACAAAGGTCTAGAGATGCAGTTTAATGGTAGAATGCTTGCCTAGCATGCACAGGCCTTAGGTTCAGTCCTCAGTACTGGGGGAAAAAAAACCCTTCATTATATCAGCATCAAAATAAAAATAAAAATGCTAATATGGGAAAACATTTGTAACATAGATGACAAAGAGCTATCCTTAAAAGAACTCATAAATTAATTTTGAAAAAGCTGAATAAATACTGTGATAGAAATTGGGTGAAGGAGATGAACAGTGAATACAAGAATACAAATGAGGGCTGGGACTGTGGCTCAGTGGTAGCACACTTGCCTGGCATGTGTGAGGCACTGGGTTTGACTCTCAGCACCACTTATAAATAAATAAATAAATAAAGGCCTATCAATAACTTAAAAAACAATTTTATGGAAAAAATACAAATGAACAAAATCTGGAAGAAAATGGAGGGGTAAGCTTTCAACATGGTTTTACCCCAATGTGTAACATGCAACATCGTTTACAGAGTTCTTCCCTACGTTCAGGTTATAACAATAATAGACATTAGGAAATGTAGTTCATCAAGTTTACCTAATGCTTTTTTAGATCAGATTATAACTAGTCTGAAGTCAAGCTGCGAGTCATCTTTTAATCTTTCCCTCTCGTCTCTCACTCCATGGCAGCTCCTCCTCCTGCTTCCCTTGTCTTAGATCCTCATCCTTCCTCACCTATTTCAGTAGCCTCCTAATTCATTTCCCTGACTCTCTTTCCACCTAACCCCTGGCCTAGACTCACAGAATCATTGTTTTTAACAAAGTCAGAGTAATTGCTTTTCTCATTCGCCGGGCACACATTCTAACTTCACCTCTTGTCATTACCCATCTTCTCCCAAGGAGCTATGCTTTAGCTTTGCTCTGTGCAGGATTTCCATAAATATGTGAACCTTTCCCATCACTAAGCTTAGTTCATGCAGCTCCTCTGCCTGTCCTCCCTAACTTTCAGTGCACAGCCTCCTGGAGTCTAGCACTTCTCTGCAGTATTAAGCAGTTGATTACAGCACTGCCATTCCTGCAAGACTTGAGGTTAAGAGCGGAGGATGTTTTACTCGACCACATATCTTCATCACCAAAAATGAGCAGGAACACACCCAAGTATTCAACAAAGAAATGAGTCTACTTTCGGGTTATATTTTGGTGTTTTTTTGTTTCCCCCAGAGTCTGGAATATTTTTGCATTGCTGCAACAAATACTTTCAAGGAACTTTCAAAGTGCTAGACTAGAAATTCCAGAGCCTCACTTATTTTCTAATTACCACAAGTAAAATTATACACAGGAATGTGATTTTTCCCCCACATGGCTTATTTTTAAAAGCATGATTTTAAAACTTAGCTCAAGATTTAAAACCTAGCTCTCTTTGGTTTCCTACTTATTCACTTCAAGGTGCTTCCAAGCTGGTAGTGTCTCTGTGAAAACCTACTGAGTTTTGCCCAGATCAGAGAATGAAATGCTTGCTGTTGGTGGAGGGCCCATTTGGATGAAGATTGCTAAGGATACATTGTTTTGTTTGTTTGTTTGTTTTGTTTTTTGGTGGTGCTGGGGATTGAACCCAGGGTCTTATGCTTGTGAGGCAGGCACTCTACCAACTGAGCTATATCCCCAGCCCACTAAGGCTACATTTGGGATATGTCAGAAAATACCCTGGAAAACAAAGGGTCCTGCCATCTGGGCCAAAAGCATGCCCAGAGTAGAGGAAAATGAGATCTGGTGAGATTCTATGTTAAGCTGATAGCCCCCAAATAGGAAAAAATCCCACAAGTTACTCAGTAGCCTTTGCTCCAGGCTACCTTTTGCTATTTTTCTAGTATGAATTTATCTGAACAAAAGGGGGACTACATTGAAAATTGTCCATTGTTAGGAAATTGAAGATTTTGTTTTTAGCTGCAGATGGACACAATACCTTGATTTTCACTTATTTATTTTTATGTGCTGTTGAGGATGACACCCAGTGCCTCATTCGTGCTAGGCAAGCACTATACCACTGAGCTACAAACTTAGCCTTTGAAGACTTATTTCTAGTGTGGCTTATTTCTACTGTAGCACTCAAGATATTGTTCTAACTTTAGGAATGCAGAAGGTGTGGTCAGAAAATAGAAACCCACAAGTTCTGACCTGGATGGAAAAGTGGTGTTTAGGATTTCACTCCAGCATATCAAGGGGCTCTATTTAATCATTCATCAGTTTATTTGTTGCCTAATATGTTCCTGTTTTTGTTCCCACTGGGACACAGTTGCTGAATGAAAACAAAGTCCTTCTGCAGTGTCTTGGAGAAGAGTTCATCAGGGTAAGGAGCAGAGAATGGGGGAGTAGATTGTTTCTTTGGAGAAATAGATAAGATTACATTCAAGTGGAGACCAGAGGGGATGAGGGTGTGGAAAATACATATACCCAGGGGAAGGGCTTTCCTAAGGCAGAGGGACTGGCAAGTACATAGGTCATGTGATGAAAAGGGCTTGATGGGTTTGAGGACCACCAGAAGACTCATTTGGATGAATAGTGAGGAAGGGAGCACTTGATAGAAAAGGTGACAGTGGAGCCAGAAGATAGGATGCCTCATAAGCCAGTTGAAGAATTTAACATTTACTGAACAAGATACAAAGAAGTCATTGGAGAGCTTTGGGCAGAGAAGTAGCACAATCTTTTTTTTTTTTTTAAATATTTTTTTTAGTTGTAGATGGATGTAATGCCTTTATTTTATTTTTATGTTTGGTTGGTGCTGAGGATCAAACCCAGAGCCTCACACATGCGAGGTGAGCACTCTACTACTAAGCTACAGCCCCAGCCCAGAAGTAGCACAATTTTTAACATTTAGAAAGGATTCCTCTGGCTGTTGTTGAGAATTGATTATGGGAGAGGAAGTGGAAGTAGAGAGACCAGTTAGGAGGCTGTTGCTATTGTTCAAATGAGAGAAAATAGTGTCTTGGACCAGATCATCCCTGGTCCCCACAGTGGTAAATGGCTGGATTCTGGCTATCCAGAATGGGGTCAACAGGGTTTATTGATTCACTTTTCCACCTGCCTTTAATTCCAGGTGCAACAAGATTGAGGGTCATTTAAAGATGTAGAACCGATCCTTATTTGTAGATTATATATATATTATATATTTGTGAATTTGCCTACTCTTGGAAATACTTGCAGTGCTTTTGCAGTCATTTGTGGACATATGCAGATTAGTGAAAAAGTCTGGGAAGCCTGAAGAATACATTCCTAGACGAGTCTAATAAGGCAACACTTCTAGTTTCAGCTCATACTGTTATGAAGTGTTCCGACGGTCTCTCTTGTACCATATTTTTTGCATTATTGTGCCTTTTATTGGTGATTTCAGTTTAAAATGGTCCTCACGTATAGTGCTATTATTGAGTGTTCCCAAGAACATGAAGGCTGTGCTATGCCTTATTAATACGTTCAGATATAGCTGTTGGCAGGGAATTATGCTAAAGAATCAACAGTATGTATCAAATAAGGTGTCTTAAGTAGAAACACATTAAAAAGGAATGAACTGATCAACTGATGAAAATGCTGTCACCAGTGGCTATAGAACCTATCCCAATATTTCCCTTAGGTACAACAGTTCAGTATTTGTTAATTCAGCATTTGTGGTGATTTTATAGAACACATAACTCTCAAGAACAATGAGAATCAGCTATATAAATTACAGTGAATTAATTTAGACAGTTCAAAAGTGGATCATCCAAGAGCTCAGAAATGCCTTTTAGACTGCGCAGAAAACTGCAATTACTTTTTTTTTTGACATTGATAGACCTTTATTTTATTAATTTATTTCTATGTGATGCTGAGAATCGAATGCAGTGCCTTATACACATTAGGCAAGTGCTCTACCACTGAGCCACAACCCCAGTCCCCAAAATTGCAACTATTATTCCCTAAATACACTTAGAAGCCTTTAGGCTGGGAGCCCATACATGGTAGTGTAACCACTATGGAGCGAAGGGAAGCTCACTAAACTGGTTCTCACCCAGGATGCCAATGGAATTACCCCTGGGGACTTTAAATTTAGGTATGTGTAAGAATCACATGAAGTGTTTGTTAAAATGGATTACCAAGCACTCCCAGACACTTTAATTCAGTAGGTCTGGATGTCAGAATTTGCATTTCTAGATGACACTGAAGCTGTCTGTCCAGGAATTACACTTGAAATAAGACCACTCTATATCACTTCTATCAAGTCATAGAAACTTAAGTGAATGGGGGGCTGGGGATGTGGCTCAAGTGGTAGCGCGCTCGCCTGGCATGCGTGCGGCCCGGGTTCGATCCTCAGCACCACATACAGACAAAGATGTTGTGTCTGCCGAGAACTGAAAAATAAAAATTTTAAAAAAACTTCCCTCTCTCTCTCTCCCTCTCCTCTTTCTTTAAAAAAAAAGAAACTTAAGTGAATGGGCTGAGCAAAGCCCAGCAATGGAACTCCCTTCAGCCAAAACAAAACTGTTCTTATCTCTTGGTTCCACTTTTCCTGGGTGGCTTTAATTTCTCCCATTCCATCTTCCATATGGCTTGGGCTATGACTCTGTGCAGTCCTAACTGCAGGATCCTATACATTATTTCTTCATGTGTATACATCAGTGCTGGCTTTGCTCAGCGCTCTCATTCATTCTCTAACCCATCTCTGGAGACAGAGATGATGGACAGCATAAAGGGATATGCCCCACCTTTGTGAAAGAAATGTAAACCACAGCGTACATAGTGCCTGAGGAAAGTAAGAGCCTTATCAATCCTGTTGTTTTTAACAATTATCGCTACAGATAACTTTTTCCTTCACCATCTCCGTTCTTTTCAAGTTTTATTCCAAAAAAAAAGTGTGAAATTTAAGATGTCCATTAAGAGTAATCATCATCATTACAACAAAGTATTCAATTGAGCAGAAATGACAAAGACCCAATTCAGTATGGAATGTCCTATTTCCCCACCTGCACAAGTTTTTGAAAAAGCCTTCTCAGGTGGAAGAGTAGAACAGCCTTTACACTGAAATGGTGCCCCAAATGGGTTATAAAATCCCTGGTTCTATTTGTCCTTTTCTTTCTGTTCTTTTTCTTTCTTCTCACGTTCAGCTTTAGCTTCTTCTTCCTCATGTTTTTTGATCAACTGCTCCACTTCCTTTTGTTTGAGAACTCTGATCACCGTCTTTCCATTCTCTCTTGTAAGTGTGGCAATTTCCACTAAAAAACAAACGTAAACACAAACATTTGTATCAGAGGCAGGTACACTCAGCAAATAACTTAACATATGTTAGCCTCAGTTCACTACTTTACCATGTTTTATGGTTAATGATTCCTGGATACTTTTACAGGAAGAAAATACCTTTGGTCTTATAATGTTTTAATCACGATTTTTACTTAAACATCTTCCCTCTTTTAACCCATCCCAACTTTTTAGCAACCATTATGTTGTTCCCTTAGTAAAGTACAGTCATCCAGTGGCTTGAGAGGCTGAGGCAGGAGGATTGAGAGTTCAAAGGCAGCCTCAACCATTTAGCAAGCCCCTAAGCAAATTACAAAGATCCTGTCTCAAGATAAAATATAAAAAAAAGGCTGAGGATGTGTCTTAGTGGTTAAGCATCCCTAGTGCCAAACTAACAAAAACAAAACAAATACCAACAACAAAAAAACAGCTATTGTAGCTGGCCTGCTATTAGTTTGCTGACCAGAAAGAACCACAATCTCCTTGTTAGAACCCCTGAATGCTAAGCTGGAATCTTCAACCAATGAAAACACTTTTTATGGAATTTTCAAACCTCTTTTCAAAATAACGGTATGAAAAACGGCTTCTATGGCTCTGGGCAAGGGAAACACACTGATACGTATAGTGGAAAGAGTATTTGTGTAGGGGAAATTGACTAGGGCCTCTCTGAAATTAGATGACAACAGATGTCAGTCTATAGATAATGGCATTTTCTAAGAAACACCAGGAGCTAAGTGTACTACAGTATATCAATGTTAATTAACCACAATTTTGGGAAAAATTTTTGTCATACAACTTAAGTTGAATAAAGTGAAATTATTAACATGAGTTTAATATAAGAGTTTAAAAGACCCAGAAAAATACAACAGGGTACCATGACTGATGCAAGTGCTCTATCTCTCGTAAAGTATATCATAACCCTGTAGAAATACATGTAGTTTATCACACACACACACAGAAGCAGAGATATCACTACCAAGAGGTCTTGATATGATTACTGTTAACTAAATTAGCATGGAGCAGGGTCTCTGAATTATGAGTACTGGGAATATTCTAGCTCAGGTCATTAAGCCCAGCATGCAGTATGGCATTATGGTTTCAAAAGTTATCAAAGCTCATTCTGATCTTTGTCAAGTCACTTAACCCTAGTCATGGCACCCCAGTGTCCTCGTTTAGGAAACAGGTATAAAGCTACCTAACTTATAATGGTGCTGCTTCTATGAATTAAGCAACAGGTAAAATGCCTAATACCAACAGCTACTCAATCAGTTCCCCTCACTCAAGCAGACAAATGAAAGAGGACATGTGTTACCTTTTTCAGCAGACAGTTTACTAACATCCATGGTCTTATTTAGCACTTTGATAGCTAAAGCAAGTGCTGACTTTAAGGTCATTTCTCCTTCTTTGTAGTCTTGTTTCAACATTGACACAGCTGCCTATAAAACAAGAATATATAGAATTTTAAGTTTTTACGTTTTTTTTTTTAATATGGATTGGTCTAGAAGAATGTTTGACAATTTTTTTGAGATGGGGGTCTCAAAATTTTTTTGAGGTGTTGCCTAGGCTGATCTCGAACTCCTAAAGTGATCCTATGTGCTCAGCCTCTGAAGTGCTGGGACTACAGGTGTATACCACCACACCCGGCTTAATGCCTGTCTTTTAAATGGCACTACAACCAGTATAAACAATTTGGATGGCAGGAAGGGTAGACCTGAGATGGGGTAACAAGAGAGGATACTGATGCTCTGTCAAGGGAGTTTTCTTTTTTTTTTTTTTAGGGGGGATCAAATTCAGGGCCTCACACATGGTAGGTAAGTGCTCTTCCGAGTTATATCCCTTGCTCCCCTAAGGGAGTTTTTAATCTAGGTCCTCTGTTAACAAAGGAGTCCATCCTAGAACTTAGAGGGTAGTGAATGAAGGTATGAAAAATAATGTATCTTTATTTTCACAAATTTTAATTTAAAACTAGATTTAATTATAAATGGAGGCAACAAACTCCAATATATTAGCAGTATCTGCAACTTTGTCACCAACAGAAATCATAGATAGCTATAACAACCTTGATGTGGTATGGAACTATCTTAAAATACTGTTCATCTTTACTTCAAAAATTATGATAGTTATTAGATCTTTTTCTAGCTTTTACACACCACAAAAATACTCACAGCGCTATTATTTCCAATGCAGGTGGCTTTCCATCCCCCATAATTTCCACTAGGATCACTTTGATAGAGTTGGAAACCATAGTGCTTATCCCAGCCAATGTACAGCAACGAAACTCCAAAGGGACGTTTTCCTTTAACAAAGAAGAAAAAGCCAAACATCAACAATCTAAATTTGGTATCACTATAGTTACTAGAGCTCAGAGAATGTGGCTGAATGCTTTTCTGAGAAGTTAAGCATTCATTAACTGCTCCATGTTCTGGCTATCAGAGATAAGCTCAATCACAAATTCCACTTTTGTTTCTAGGATTTGGACATAGCCAGGAGAGGAAGTAAGGACATACACAAGTACTGAATTTCATTATTATGTAAAAAGAATTTGTTTCCAAATTAGAAAATGTTATTTTGGACTTTCAATATATTATTAATAAAATATATAATCTACATGGTAGAAGCAGGCTTGCTCAAGATGCAGGAATTATGGACTGATGATTTTCAATTTCCTTTTACTACCTTGAAAAGGTTATTACTTATAATGTTTTAAATTTTCAGAATAACAATTCTAAAAAGTTCAGTACCTCCAAACTGTGTATAAGCTTGTTTGATATCACACAGTGCAGTAACCAACTGCTCACAAGGAATTGGCTCCTGATACTGTAATAAATACCTAGGATAAAAAGATTGGCATATTAATAGTTTTTTTTCCTAAAACACATAAAATCTAAGGAAAATACCCTGTGGAAAAAAACATATATGCCATAGAGACAACATAATAGTCACTTATAATTTGAAGAGGAGGAGGGGGGAAACTTATTAACATCCTATTATCTTTATAATAAATGACATTTTATAAATTTGATTTAAAAAAACTATAATTTCAGGCTGTGACTGTAGCTCAGTAGTAGAGTACCTGCCTAGCACATGTGAGGCACAGGGTTTGATCCTCAGCACAACATAAAAATAAATAAATAAAATAAAGGTATTATGGAAAAAAAACCTGTCATTTTTAATTAATAGACTTTTAGTGACTAATCTTTGCAAAAGTGAGTTTTCCTTAGAAACATTAAACTAACTTCTATATCATTAGTTACACTATTATTCCATACCTTTGAGCAATGAGCCTCAGTTCATTAGTCAGAACATTAGCATCAGAAGTTATGCCTGCCACACTGCAAGCCATGTCCCTTGAAGGAAAAAAAAAAAAAAAAAAGATAGTGATCTATAAGCGGGGATATTAAGAAGCACCAAGTCCTATTAGAAATCTTCCATGTTTGCTTCACAGTCTCTATGCCCTTCTGAAAAAAAACACAGAGATTTTATCTTTATAGGAGACATTTACTTGACATCATTCAACAAGAAAGTTCTCTTACCTCCCAAGGCCTGGCTTGTTGGGAGTGAGGATGAAAAAGCAAAAGGGCAGAGAAGTTCACAAACTGAAGTTCAAGCTCTTCCTGGAGGTACATTTTCTTTACTTTGCCTATTCCCTGAGGGCTACCCTGTTACCACTGTCATTATATCTCACCATCCTGCAAGCTGCTGAGTGGGCCTAAAAAGTGGCTCTATGGAGAAATGACACTACCTCAGATAAGTGTAGCAAAAGGCCTGACCAGGTGGCTGGGGTTGTAGCTCAATGGCAGAGCACTTGCCTAGCATGTGTGAGGCATTGGTTTCAATCCTTAGTACCACATAAAAATAAAACAAACAACAAAGGCATGTTGTCCATGTACAACTACAAAAAAAACAACAAAACAAAACAAAAAACAGTCTGACCAGCATTTAATAGGCCCACTGCTGAAGAGAATCTTTTTAACAATCAGTTCTCCACTAATTGCAAAGTTCTGCACAACCAAATTGAATAGAGACCTCATAGGGTGTGCAAACAGTATAACTAAACTAGGCACATGCCTATAATCTCTGCAATTCAGGAGGCTGAGGCAGGAGGATCACAAGTTCAAGACTAGTCTCAGCAACTTAGCAAAACCCTGTCACAATTTTTTTTTTTTTTTTAATTTAAAAACCGTGGGAAGGTGCTGGAAATGTAGCTCAATGGCAAAGCACCCCTGGGTTTAATCCCTAGTACTGAAAAAATATATATATAGTTAAAATACTCAAATATTCTCAGACTTCCAGAAGACCTGTTCTTTGGTAAAGATTTACTATAATTTAACAAAATCCCTCAGTAGATGTTCCAAATAATACTTTGAGGATCTGTTATATACCAGATACTGTGCTAGTTCATTTCATTCATTTTAATTTGTTTTATCAGACTTCTACAACCATTCTAAAAGGCTATGAAGCCCTAAGAAATTAAATAATTGATGCAAGGTCACATTGCTTGTATGGGGTTGGAGCCTGGATTTGCTCCCAAATCTTTGTTACTACTAAACCTATACTTTTATAACTATACTATGCTGTTTTCCCACTAAATGTTTAGCTCTGTACTTTAAACAAATAACACATGGAACTGGACCTCAAAGTAGTTTCATGCAAAATGAAGTAAAAGCACACATTTTTACAAGTAAAAATAAACTGTTAAATTCTACTAATGTCACATGCAGAACCTTTCAAAATAAGCAGATCCCATTTATGTGAGAAAGTGATGGTTAAAACTCTTCTCTAAGATCTCACTTACTCATTGAGTTTATAAATTTTTTCAGAAAAAAAGACTTCATCAAGAAGCTTGTGGATGTTGCGTCTCTCTGCTGCAAGCAAAACACCATCATTTGCTAAAATTCCCAAACAGGTTCCTGCGTGTCCAATAGCTTCCATGGCATATTCAACTTGATATAAGCGACCTACAAAACACAAGCAGAGGGGCTGGGGTGGCGGCTCAGTAGTACAGCACTTGCCTAGCACATGTGAGGCACTGGGTTCAATTTTCAGCACCGCATATAAATAAATGAATAAAATAAAAGCCCATCAACATCTAAAAAATATATAAAAAAAAAAAAACAACAAAAAAACAAAAACCCCACAAAACACAAGTAGAGAGAAGCCAAGACTCTCCTCTGTGTTCCTGTATACTATTCCAAGAGAAATCAGAAATGACACTAGTAGGCTACAAGCAATGGTCCTATTTTTACTCTTCCATAATACATATGCAATCAGGCTAGTGACCACAATTAATTCACAAGTACAAAAAGCATGAACTTAGTAACTCCAAAAATGTTTGTAGCTGGGGATGGTGGTGCATGCCTATAATCCCAGTATCTCAGGAGACTGAGGCAGAAGGATCGTGAGTTCAAAGCCAAGGCCTAAGCAACTCAGTGAGACTCTGATACTGGAGTAAGGCTGGGGATGTGGCTCAGTGGTTGAGTGCCCCTGGGTTCATTCTCCAGTATCAAAAAAAAAAAAAAATTTTTTTTGTAGAGTTTTTTTTTCCTTAAAATTTTAACACTTAAGTCTTTACTTGAGGCAGATTAAGAAATTTCTATTTACCTTCTGGAGAAAATATAGTGGTCCTGGAGTCATATCTTCGAGACTGCAAAGGAAAAACATATAAGTGATTCCTATCTGCTGCAGGTAACCCAATTCCTCCAAGCCCACAAATCATTTTATAAAATGTATCCTGGTGCACAAAGTTCAGTGTGTGGGAAGAAGCTGTTATAAGGAAGAAATCACTATCACATCTCTTCTTCCATTTCAATTATCTCATGTAATTCTGTAAACTGAGTACAAGCTTCAACAAGCAATAGTTTACTGGCATGTTTTATTAACTCACCATGGTTTCTGAACTTTATATAATTCCTGTAAAAATAAAATAGAATCATCATTAAAAAAATTCATAATTTAAAGATGCATTTTCTCACTTTCAAAATCTGTCTTATTCACTCTCTTTATTCAGCTAACATTTATTGTGTACTTGCAAAGAGCCAGATACCATGCCAAATGCTGGAACACCAAGATATGCAATACCAATCCCTGTCCCGAAGAGTTTAAAATCTGGCAGTCAGGCAAGAGGAACAGACATTGATTATAACGTGGAAAAGGCAGTGAGAAACCTGGCTGGTGGTGCACCCCTGTAAACCCACTAGTTCAGGAGACTGAGGCAGGAGGATCGCAAGTTCAAAGCCAGCCTTAGCAACTTAGGCCCTATCTCAGGGCTGGGGCTGTAGCTCATTGGTAGAAGCACCGGGTTCAATCCTCAGCACCACATAAAAATAAATAAAGATACTGTGTCCAACTACCACAAATAAATAAATAAATAAATAAATAAATAAATAAATAAATGCAGGCTGGGGATGTGATTCAGTGGTTAGGTGCCCTTGGGCTCAATCCCTGGGATAGAAAAAAGCAGAGTGAGTAGGAATCAGAATGGAGGGAAAACATTTTTTTGGAGACACTGATACAGAAAGTAAGAATAAATTAGAGATGGGGGAGGCAGAAACAAGTTGAAAACCCTCAGGTCTAAGAACAGGGAAAGGAAGAAGGGAAAGGGGTTCCTGAAAGAGGAGAAAGCATGAGCAAAGGATACCAAAGGCAGAAAGCTCAATGGGAAAGAGGTAAATTGCTCAAGTTGGACACCGGGTTCTGAACTTGGGGGTGGGTATGGTAATCTTGGGCATCATTTCAATCCTCGCCAAAGACAACACTGGGGTGCGTGATTCAGTAGAAAAACCAACCTCAGAATCCAAAGCCCGTATTCCCAGAATATTAGGAATTAAGAATGGAAAAGTAAGCAGGTATCTCAATGGCCCACGTAAAAACTGAATTTTGTCTCTTAATTAAGTAGGCTCCACCGAATGATTAAGAGTCGCAAAGCCACAGGAACTGACAAGCAGTTTAGAAAGACTTGAGGCTGGTGAGAGGCTGAAGGCGGGGTAACTAGTCAGGAGTGCCGTTCCAATAGGCAGATGCATGGGAAGAGTGGTCCAGACAAGAGCAGACAGGAGGTCGCAAAGACAGAAGACCTGCGGGGGGGCGGGATCAAGATCACCGAGCCTGACGCCGGGTAAAGCACGAGTTTAAGGTCACCGGCACATCCAATAGCGCTTTCACGTACTGTACTCAGGGGGACCAAAGCCGCACAGACCACTACCTGCCCACCTGCGCCCGGTGCCCTGCACTGTCCCGCGGCCCCGGCCCGGGGCCGGGTAACCCGACGGCGGCCGGCGGGGGCCAGTCCCGGACCAGACCGTCACCGAGGCCGAGGAGGCGGGTGCAGAGTCATCGTGCCCACAGTTCCTCAGCAGCGGCTGACGGCGGAGACCCGCTATCTTTACGCTCACAACCCCCACCCAACGGACAGCGACAAGGCTTCCGCCGACCACCGGGGACCAAGGCTCACCAGAGAGAAGACACTGAAGAGGGGAGATCTAAGGAGACGAAAATAGTCTCGGGAAGAACTACCACCGTCTCACAGCGTCCGCTGCGAATATGGCCCCCGCGCGTGCGCAGAGCAGCAGGGGGCGGGGCGGTAAGGATGCGGAAGTCCTCCTGGAGGCGGGGCGAGAACTGGTGCCCAGGAGAAACTTGAGAGTTGCTGCGGGTCGGCTCAGGCTGGTGTCATCAGTGGCGCTGGGGCGAATTGTGCAGCATGGAAGGCGGGCTGGCGACCCCCGCCTAAGGATCAAGTGGAATTATAGCGGATTTCCCCTTACACTTTGTTTTCATTCTTACTTTCTCCTCTTTACCACTGTTGGTGGACCTAGGATAAGCATTAATGTGCTACCCACCATTCCAGCCCTTTTCCCCACAATTGTCTCAACCAAATCAGACTTTACCCTTCGTTCTGTTACGGTCCCCCTTCTAAAATCTGGTTTCCACTTTTATTATTAATATATGAACTTTTTGACATATAAAGCAAATTGTATTGGGAATCACACCTGTGGGACAACTTTCACTTTCATTTTCTCTCAGAAAGTATCTCCCCCCACCGACCTAGTTTAAAGGAGAGCCCTACCATCACCAGATGCACATAGCATATTATCTTCTTTGCTGAATTTGTCATGTTTTCTAGTTTATATTGTTGCCAAAATTTCAGTCCTTGTCCCTGATGCCAATCCAATGAGGAGGACATGGTTTTGAGAAAAAGGGAAAAGGTGGTTTATTGTTTTGCTAACAAAGGAGAAACCCGGGACTCTCAAAGGCCGTGATTCTGCCCATCAACAGGAACAGGGGGCTTTATTTTTAAAGAGGCACTTCAAAGGCTACATTCCAGGTGTTCTCTATTGGAGTTGTGATTCACCTGTTAATTTGGGAGATGGTCATTTCTGAGATCTTCTGGTAGTATCCCCAAGGTCTGAGTTACTTCATTCCTATGGTGGGTGTGTACACAAGGACAGATTAACTCTGACTAGGATGGAGAAAAAGGTAATCCTGTTCTCCCCTTCCCCCAAGATTAGCAGGGGGAGAGGAAGAGAATGAAACATGTCTACTTAAAAAATAAGTTGGAGGGGCAGAGCAGCAAGGTTTATAGTCAAAGCATAAAGTGAACCACTATTACAGTACATTCATTATCTTACACTGTTACAGTATGTTCATATCCTTTCCATCCTTTTTCTTATCCAGCTTCATCCCTACTATACATGTTTAGGCTTTTGGGGGATAGTAGGTTGACTATGTAGTTATTTCAGTCCATTGGACAGGGACTTTGTCCTTTATAGGTAGGCTGTGAAAAATTATTGGTCTGGGCTTTGAAAAGGAGGTAGCTTAGAAATGAGTTACATTTGGAGGTCTCTTCTGTCATCTCTATTTTTCTAACATGGTGGGGGGTAAGCCAAGGCAAAGTGGTAAAGGGAACATCCAGACAGATGCTCCAAAAGCACCCTCAAGTGTCACAATTTATGGCACCTCTGACAGCGATGCATGCCATCTTAGTTCAGGATGCAGAATTCAGCAAATACTGAGAGGGAGGATTTCTTAAGTCAGAAGAAGGGGTCAGTTGAAATTAAAGTGCATAAGAATGAATTTGACAAGTTTCAGTGACAGAGTAGTTCAGTATGGCCTGAATGGAGGAGAAAATATAGTAAATAAAGGACGAAAGACATTTGAGGGAAGACATTTGAGGATCACAAGTTTGAGGCCAGCTTATAGAGTCCCTTCAATATCAGAGTCTTTTTTTTGAGAGAATGTTTTAATATTTATTTTTTAGTTTTCAGTGGACACAACATCTTTATTTTTACATGGTGCTGAGGATCGAACCCAGGGCCCCGTGCATGCCAGGGGCATGCTACCGCTTGAGCCACATCCCCAGCCCAATGTCAGAGTCTTAAAAAAAAAAAAAAAATTTCTCCCTTCTCAGAAACAGGAGGAGAGGATAAATGTTTCAGGATGATGAGGGCTTAAGATATCCCATCCCACACATTTCTTTCACAATGCCATTGATAGTTCCCATTGAGAGGGTCCATGTCACCCATCTGGGAAGCAGGATGAGCTTGTGACAATAATGGAAGTGATATCATTTGACATGAGAGTAGTTAAAAAGTAACAACTTATTTTTTTCTTTGGGGAGGGTTCTTATTAGAACCCAGACTCTATGCCATGAAGAAGTAAAGACCATCTGGAGAGGCATTTGGCCAACTGCACATGAGGTGCCAGCATTACTAGCCACATGCGTAATCATTCCTCCAGAATCACAGTTCCTAGGGATTGAGTTTCTCACAAGCATTAACGCTCTCCCAGCCTAAGCCCCAGACATCAGGGAGCAGAAGCAAGCTATCCCAAGGTTCATCTGAATTCATGCCCCCACAGAAATAATAAGATAATAAAATTACCATTGTTTGAAGTCACTAAGTTTTTAGCTGAATTGTTACACAGCAATATATGTAACCAGAATTCTTATCTGGTATTAACGTAAAGGATGTAAGCTGGGAAACTAATGATAAGAAAACCAGACTATAAAGCTGTTGCAGTCATCCTCTCTAGGATAAAAGTCTGAATAGAAAAAGACATGCAAAAGCAAAGAATGTTCCAGACATTTGGCATTGATTTCTAAATCCCAAACTGGATTTTCTCTTTGGTTGAAAAGATGAGGGCCTAGGACTTGTAGAAATGTGTACATTCTTGCAGTTCATTCAATACATATTTACTGGGGATCTGCTAGGGAATGGCATGGTGCTAGGTTCTAAAGATGATATGAACTAAATTTTATTCAATTTATGCCACTGTATTAAGATTCTCTAGAGAAACAGAACCAACAGGACAAACAGATCTGAGGGAATTTATTATGGAAAGTTACATGGGAACTTATTATTTTAAGACAGAGGCCAAGAAATCCCACCATACGCCATGTGCAAGCTGGAGAACCAGGAAAGCCAGTGGTATAATTTAGTGTGAGTCCGATGGCCTGAGAACCAGGAGAGTTGATGATATAACTTTCAGTTTGAGGCCAAAGACCTGAAAACCAGGGTGGGGGGGAACTGTGGTGTAAGTCCTGGAGTCTGAAGGCGAAGAACTTGGAATGTATATGTCCATGGGCAAGAAAAGATGGAATTCCAGCTCCAGATGAGACTGAATTCATCTTGCCTCTGCCTTTTTTGTTCTATATGGGCCTCCAAATGATTAGATGATGCTTACCCACATTGGTGAGAAGAGATCTTCCTTTTTCAGTCCACTGATTCAACTGTCAATCTCTTCCAGAAATACCCTCTCAGACATACCCCAAATTAATGCTGTGTGGGTATCCCTTAACCCAGTCAAACTGATACTTAAAATTAACCATCATAGCCAATGAAGAATGTATAAACTACATGGAATTGATTGATTAGACATAAGCTAGAACAAACTCCAAATAGTAAATTATCAACATAATGCAGTATTATTTAAATACTGAAATAGTGGTCAGTAATATTTTCATTAGGATTCAGTGAAAGAATGTTAGTAAGAGCAATCAAGAGGAAAATCTGCAGGATTTTGTTATATAACAGGATGAACACAGGACTAGGAGTAAAATCAAAGTTTCAGTCTATTTTTCTGGTCCCCAATTTCTTCAGTGGTCAGATTAGATAAAAACCACAATCCCTTAAGATTGAGAAGCGTAAGTGCTTTCATGTGAATGATCTCATTTGTTCCTCTTAACACATGTTGGGGAAGGTAGAGGGAGGGGCTGAGATGGAGAGACCAGAGAGAAGGGAAAAAGTAGAGTATGCTCTATTGAATCCTGTAGCGATTAGGAACACAGGCTATATCAGAAGGACCTGATGTAAGCTGTGGGTCTCTTTGACTAAATTAATTCAACTTTTTAAGCCCTTATTTCCTTATCTGGAAATAGGAATTCATCATAACAATATTTCCTTCATGGACTAGTTATGAAGATTAAATGATAAAGTGCATGTAAAATACTTAGTGCTCATTAAATGTTGGCTTATATTATATCTTGTTAAAAACTTAATAAGGCAGGGCCGAGTGCAGTGGTACACACCTGTAATCTCAGCTACTTGAGAGGCTGAGCAGGAGGATCACAAGTTTGAGGCCAGCTTCAGAAACTTAGCAAGACTCTCTTAAAAAATATAAAGGGCTGGAGATACAGCTCAGTGGTAGAGTGCCCCTGGGTTTAATTTCTGGTATCTTTTCTTTGTCTCTGTCTCTGTCTCTCTCTTTCTTTCTCTCTCTCTCTCTCTCTCTCTCACACACACACACACACACACACGCTTCAAATGCACATAGTTAAAAGTGAACTGATCCGTTCCATCAATTCATTAACAGATCAATTCATTTTTAATTATGTAGTCACAAAGAGATCCCAGATTCATAGGACTTGGCAGTTTCAAACCAGATTTCTTCTACTGCTTTCTGGCCCATGTCAAACATTTGCTGTAAATGCTTCCACCCAGTTTTTGCAGTAATCATGAGATACTCTTTATTCTCTGGGTGTAGCTGGCAAGAGTATGCAGCCATGACAAGTGACTGACAAAATCGACTACATACAAGTAAAAACAAAGCACTCCTCTCTACAGCTGTCAGTGGGATTATACTTTCAAACCCTGCAAGAATGTGACCTCCTACTTGTATAGGATTCTTGCTTTCAATCATCATGTACATGATGGTGATTGCCACTTCAAACACATAGTAGCCATAGCTCATGTCTCCAAAGTCTAAAATCCCAGATACTTGATATACAGCATCTCCAAAGGCTGACTTGCTGGACTCTACTAAAATGTTATGGTCGTTAAGATCGCCATGATTGATACCTGAAAGTAGAAAAATCATGTAAAAACAGGTATTTAATATCCCAATTCATTCTCTTTCCATTTCTTTTTCTTAGGCAAGGCTATTCAAACAATTTGAAGAGCAGTCAGGGATAAAGGGTCAAACCCAATTTTATTGAAATAAAATAATTTTCTCTGAAAAGGACAAATGCATCTAATTTTGTGCTGTCTGCATTTGCTTCTCATCTATACAAAACCAGAAGATGGAGAATGCAGTCATTGCAAATATTTGATTTTGACTGCTAGAAGAGTAAATCGAAAAAGAGTACTACTCAAAGCCAGAAAGGTTTAAAAAGAATATAAACATTTTCAAATTACTGTATAAGGCAAGGAGTTCTAGAATGGACCAAAGAAACCTTTATTTACATCTGGGGTTTCAAAACATTTTTTGTTTTTTATGAGGACAAGGCATTGCTGATTTCCCATTTTTTGATTACTAGAATAGATGCTGGTATTTTAAGTCAATACCTCTTAACATGGAGTCTGTGGCCAGTGCTGGCCTACAAAATGTTACTATAACATGAGATAAGAACAGAAACTGAGAGTATTTAGAAAGTTTTATAGTAATTTGGGCTGGGGTTGTGGCTCAGTAGTAGAGTGCTTGCCGAGACTATGTGAGGTACTGGGTTTGATTCTCAGCACCGTATATAAATGAATAAAATAAAGGTACATCAACAACTAAAAAATATATTTAAAAAAATGTCATAGTATTTGACATTTAAGAGTATGATCAGTGGCCTTATCTCATTGAACAGAGTGTAGATCAATTTAAGTTTTACCTAACAGGGATAGTTGGATATTGCCTGAGCTGTCAACTAATCATTCACAGTAGGACCATGTAATACACAATGGGTTGGGGGAAAGAACCCTCAAACTTGTTGTTTACCATGTACAGTTTGAGAAGTACTGATTTAAGCCACTAACTAAGGATTAAGATAAGATTAGGGTGTCCATGAGCAGTGAACCACTGAGAAACAAACTTTACAAAGAAAATGCTAATTTCTTCTATATGATTCAGGATTGTCTAAATCATGCTTAAATTATGTAGCACAGTGACTGGCACACAGAACCAATGAACATTACTATAAATCACAGATGTTAAACCACACATTTCTGAAATTTATATCATATAATTGTTTCAAAATATATAAAGCAAAATTTGACAGAAATACAAGCAAAGATAGACAATCCATAGTCATAGTGGGATATTTTAAATATAGTTAGTAATTGATAAAACAAGTGAAAGGTATAGAAAATTTAAACATGATTAACATATTTGACCTTCTGGGCATAGATATAGCTCCATATTCAACAACTACAGAATATACTTTCTTTTCAAGCACATGTGATCTATTTATAAAAATTTACCAAATACCATATTATAAAGATTTAAATCTGCATCATAAAGTAAATTTCAAAGGACTGAAATCAGATAGCAGGGCTCTGTTTAATATGGTAGCCACTAACAAATATGTAGTCATTTAAATTTATTAAATTTAAATAAAATTGGGCTGGGGATGTGGCTCAGTAGTAGCGTGTCTGCCTGCTATATACAAGGCCCTGGATTTGATCCCCAGGACAAAAACAAATAAACAAACAGCAACAACAAAAGATGAAACTGAAAACTCATTTCCTTAGTTGTAGTAGCCACATTTCAAGTACTCACTTGCCACGCATAATGGTTATTGTATTGGACAACAGATATAGAACTATTCTTTCACTGACTAGAATCCTACTGGACAACATTTATTAGAGTATGTTCTCTAACTACAATGAAGGGACAGCAGAAATCAATAGTAAAAAGATAAAGGTTTAGGAAAAAAAAAGTTTAGCTGGGCACAGTGGTGTATGTCTGGAATTCTAGCAACTTGGGAGGCTGAGGCAGGAGGATCATAGTTCAAGGTCAGCCTCAACAACTAACTCATGTTATGAGGCTAACATAAAACCCAAAAGGGCACCTTGAGAGGAAAACTATAGGTAAATTTTACTTGTGTACCTGGATGTGAAAATCATAAATAAAATGTTTTCAAACCGAATAAGATGATAAAAAAAATGTATATCATGTCCAAGTTGGGTTTACATCAGGAATGCAATGTTGATTTAATATTAGAAATAACACCAGTACAATTTTACCATATCAGAGAAAAATAATGACCATCTCAATGGATGTATAAAAATTTTTAATAAAATTCAACATGTATTCATGATATAAATTCTTTTTATTTTATTTTTTAATTTGAGACAGAGTCTCACTATATTGTCAACTGATCTTGAACTCTAAACTAATCTTTCCACCTCAGCCTCCTGAGTAGCTAGCACTACAGGCATATACCACCATAACTGGCTCATATGCATGATACAAATTCTTAGTAAACCAGGAATAGAGGGGACTTCTTTAATCCTGTGAAGGCTATCAACAAAATAACTTAAAATAATCCCCACAGGTAACAGGGAAAAACACAAAGGTGTCCAGTAAAGTAAAGCAAAGAAATAAAAGGATTGGTTGGTTTTTTTTTAATAAAAGTATAATTATTTATAGATGATACATACAAAGAAACTTGAGAAGCATTTTGAAATAAACATTTGAACTTAAGTTGCTGAGATTAGTCTTGAACTTGCAATCCTCCTGCCTTAGCCTCCTAGGTTGCTCAGATTACAGGTGTAAATTTAAAAGAATAGAAAAAAAATGGATATTACAAAATGCTGTTTCTATATACTAGCAACAAACAGAAAGTGAAATTTGGGGTAACATTTAAATTAGTATTTTAAAAAATCAAGTACCTAGTAATAAATCAAGAAAAGAAGTATAAGACCTCTCTGGAGAAATTTATAAACTTTAATATCTATTTATCTGTCTATATCTTAAATTTTAATCCATGAACACAGTCTATCTTTTTTTAAAAAAAAAAATATTTTCAGTTGTAGACGGGCATAGCATCTTTATTTTGTTTATTTAAGGTACTGTGGATCAAACCCAGTACCTCACATAAGCAAGGCAAGTGCTCCACCACTGAGCCACAACCCCAGTCCATAGTCTATCTTTATTTAAGTAGAGAGACAGATAGACTATGTTCACAGATTATAATACCAGTCTTATAAAAAATAATATACACTATAATGACAATTTTCTCCAAATTTATCTAGAGACTAAATCCAAAATCTCAACAGATTTTTTAAAAAAACATGACATGCTAATTCTAATTGATATGAAATGTAAAGGACCAAAAATAAAGTTAAGATTCTTATAGGAGAACAAGAATGTGGGAAGAGGGCTAAGGTTGTAGCTCAGTGATAGAGTGCTTGCCTACCATGTGTGAGGCACTGCGTTCAATCCTCAGCACCACATAAAAGTAAATAAATAAAATAAAGGTATTATGTCCATCTACAACTAAAAAAAATGCTCATTCAAAAAAAAATGTGGGAAGATATACATATTCTAACCAGATATGAAAATCTAAAAAGTTAGATGAACGTGATCAAGGAATGGGGAAGGAGGGAGGGAGGGAGAAAGTGCTGGGGAGTGATATTGGTCAAATTATATCGTTACATTGTGTGCATGTTTAAATAAATTGTAAATAATATTATAATAATATGCATAAATATTCATTAAATTAATACTTAAATATAATTATTAATATAAAAAAGAAATAAGGTAAAAGTATTATCACTATATGAATCACTACATAAGGCAAAAACTTTAAAAAGCCAGGAAGATATAGGAATTTCAAATTACTGGCATCATGCAGAAAATGATCAGTACCATACACATACCTAGAAAAATTACATTCATTCAAAATATGAGGCAGGGTTCTAGTTCATGGAAAAAAAAATTAAACAAATTAGATACGTTGGGGGCTGAAAGATTCACAAGTTCAAGAAGAGGTCAAAGCCAGCTTAGGCAACACAGCAAGACCCTGTCTCAAAATTTAAAAGGGCTGGGGATGTAGTTCAGTGGTAGAACATGTGCCTAACATGCATGAGGCCCTGTATTTGATCCCTATCACCTCAAAAAATAAATCTGACAATAAAAATACTGAGAAAAATATGTACTTGATTGAGGAAATACTCACATTCTCGAAAATGACTTAATTTGGTCATTACTTCTTTCTTGAACAGCTGAATGACCTGCTCAACAATCTCCCGATTTTGATTCTGGCCCAAGGCATCCACATATTTCTCCAGAAGAGGAATGTTTTTCAGGTTCCAGATGAAGTTCTCCCGATGAAGATTACTTAACTTTGGGTGATGGAATTTCTAAATCAAAAGTAAGAAACAGCCTCTTGATAGAGCAACCACTACTAAGAGCTCCACTATGCAAGAGGACTACACCATTGTATTCTCTCATGGTCTCTGACCTACTTATTGACATTAATCCACAAAATTCATATTCATACAAAATCTCAAAGTTTTGGGAGCACATTTTTATCTCACTTGATCCTCACCACTGTGTGAAGATAGATATTCACATTGGAGACAGCTCTCAACTCTATTTTCACCCACATGAGCTGACCCTGGTCCCTTGTTACTATTCTGATTTCATCTTTCACTACTTTTATTCACTGGACTCCAACCACACTGGCCTAATTGCTGCTCAGGGAACCTCACAGCCTTTGCATTTGCTGTTTCCTCTTCCTGGGATGCCTTCTTCACATATCCACATCATTAGTGTTATCATTCCTACGGGATGTTTACTCAGAAAACACCTTCTCTTCCTGACCCCTCCATTTAAAATTTTAACCATCTCTCCAATATTCTGTAGCCTTCTTCTATGGAACATTTCCCACGGGAGGCACTTTTGCCCCTTATTCAGATGGCTCTGACTGTGTTCTTCCTTTTGCTGAACTAAAATCTGATTCTCCAATACTGTCCATGCTACTGGTTCCAACTGCAATCTCTGGGGCCATTTGCAACAGGATTAGTTCTTCTTCCACAAAACTGTCCTCCAGATCTTTGAAGATAGCATCGCTGCCCCTTTGGAGTCTTCTCTTTCACAAATCAAACCTATCTGGATCTTTCAACTATTTCTCATAAGATATGGTTTTAAATCTCCTTACCATCTGGTGTGTTAAATGCTACTTCGCATCACAAAAGTACTCTACACAGTAAGCACTGAAAACACTATTGTGAGTTGTTTCATCTGAGGAGTGGTATTATAATTAGGAATGGAGATGATGGGGGAGAGGATAAATTTTCATGTTATGTTATTCAGTACTATTTGATATTTTGCCATGCATCTACATTACTTTTATTTATTTTATTTTTTGGTTATCAGGGATTGACTCAGGGGCACTCAACCACTGAGCCACATTCCCAGCCCTATTTTGTATTTTATTTAGAGACAGGGTCTCACTCCTGTGTGCCACCGCACCTAGCTGTTACTTTTATTTTTAAAGAAAGTAAAATATAACAATTTTGAGTTTCCAGTGGAGCACCACTTTACTCAGAGAAGGCTTGGAGTCAGCTTCTACAGTGGTAGCACTATTGTCCCAGGCATCCACAGGAAGCCTCTCAGTTCTGATATTATAAAGTAGTGCAGGGGTTGGGGTTGTGGCTCAGTGGTACATTGCTTGTGTAGCATGTGTGAGGCACTACGTTCGATTCTCAACACCATATGAAAAAATAAATTAAATGAAGTAGTGCAAAGAACACCGGGCTTGAGTCAGACAGATACTGGTTTCAACAGGCTCTACCACTTAGATATTGAATCTCAGTTTTCTTTCTTTTTTTTAATATTTTTTTTAGGTGTAGATGGACTCAATATAATGCCTTTATTTTTATGTGGTGATGAGCATCGAACCAGGATCCCGTTCGAGCTAGTCGAGCACTCTACCGATGAGCCACAATCCCAGCCCTGAATCTCAGTTTTCTTAACAATAAAATCAAGATATCTGTCATTTGTGAACTAAGACAAGAAATAAAGACCTAATACATATAGGTGCTCAATAAATGTTTGTTGAATATGAATTTTGCATCTGAGCTGGCCTGTCTTTCCTTTGCTCCTTGTACAGCAACCTGAATTCCTGACAGTTTAATCAGCACTCTATTAGTCTATCTCCTCCCCTTCATTAGTTTCCTCACTCTCTCCCCTTACCTCAGCTCCCATTTGGTCCCTTGACTTATAAATGCTTCAGTTCTGATTCCTGTAATCTGCAGAGCTCCTTTCTACTCTGGATCCTATGGGTCTGCCCAGCTGCTAGAAACTTCAATGGCTCACCCATATCCCTACCAGAGTAGTCACAGCCTCTGTCACACCTATAGGATTGAACCACTGCACCTGTGCAGTATTATTTTTCACTGATACTGTAGTTCCTAGTACTTATAGGAAAACTGAGAATTTACCACCTGCAAATGCATGGGAAGAGGCTGGTGAGGGGATGAGCAATGGGAATAAAGTATCATAAAATGAACTGCAATACCAAGCAAAGAATGCTTTCCTTCATTCCCTCTAAAGTTTCCCTGTTCCCTATAAGACAACTTAAAATTTTTAAGTTGCACAACAGTGTAGTAGGTGGCTGACTGCACAGCAGAACTTATGTCAGCAATGATATGGTGCTATCTGCTTCTGAAAACTGTATTAGTCATTTTAGGATTCAGCAGAGAAAGTTGAAACTTCAGTAGCAAAGGCATATAAATGAAGCCCACCAACAGGGTAAAAAGATCGATGCTAAAGGAGTTGGTGTAATCCTTATTGAACTACCAATGACATTCTTTACAGAAGTAGAAAAATCAATCCTAAAACTTGTATGGAACCACAACAACAACAAAAAAACTCAAGTAGCCAAAGGAATTTTGGGAGAAAAAAAAATCAAAGTTGAAAGCATCCTACTCCCTCATTTAAAGTTATATTACAAAGTTACAATAATCAAAATAGTATGGCACTGGCATAAAAGCAGAAAGACCAGGGGAAGAGAATAAAAACCTAAAAATAAATCCAAGGATATATGGCTAATTAATTTTCAACACCAAAAAAGATATAATAGGGAAAGGATGTCTCTTCAAAAAACGGTGCTGGGAAAATTAGACATCCACATGCAAAATAATGGAATTGGACCCATATATCATATACAGAAATCAATTAAAAATGAAAATATATATGTAAATGTCAGACCTGAACCCATAAAGTTCCTGGAAGAAAACAGGGGAAAAGTTCCTTGACAATAGCCTTGACAATGACTTCTTAGATATTATACCCAAAACTCAAACTACAAAAGTAGAAATAAATATATGGGATTATATCAAATTAAAAAGTTTCTACACAGGAAAGAAAAAGATAACAAGCTGAAAAGGCAACTTACAGATTGGGAAAAAAATATTTGCAAACCATGTGTCAGATAAGGGGTTAATATTCAAGATTTATAAAAGACTCCTACAACACATAGCAAGAAAACATACAACCAATTTTTTTAAATGTGCAAAGAACTCAAATAGATATTTGTTCAAACATGACATAAAAATGGTCAACAGGTACATGAAAAGGTGCTCACCATCACTAATCCTCAGGGAAATGCAAATCAAACCACTGTGAAAAATTTCCTCCACCTGTTAGGATAGCTATTATCAAAGACAATGGATTTCACTCTTATTTAATAAATTCTGAAATTGTGGGAAGAAAAAAAAAAAGAAGAGAAAACAAGTATTGGGAAGCTGTGGAGAAAAGGGAGCCCTTGCACACTGCTGGTAGGAATGTAGATTGATGAAGCTAAAGAAATTAAAAACAGAACTGCCCTATGAGCCAGCAATCCCTCTCCTGGGTATATGCTCAAAGGAAATAAGACCACCACCTTGTAAGGACACCTATGCTTCCATGTTCATTGTACTGTATTTAGGATTTTTGCTGAGTAGATTACAGCTGCTCTTGTCATGGCAGGAGGAATAACTATGTGAGGAGGCATATACATTAATTTGTTTTATTATAGTAACCATTTTATCATATATGTATCTTACAACTTGTTGTATACATAAATATACACAATAAAATTTATTTATTTTAAATGATTAGAAACCCGGCAGGCTATGTGGCACATGCCTATAGTCCTATCAGCTCAGGAGCCCGAGGCAGGAGGATTGCAAGTTCAAAGCCAGCCTCAGCAACTTAACGGGGCCCTAAGCAACTCAACATGACCCAGTCTCTAAATAAAAAACAAAAAGGGCTGAGGATGGGGCCCAGTGGTTAAGCACCCCTGGGTTCAATCCCTGGTACAAAAGAAAAAAAATCTGTTTAGATATTCATTTTAAATAGTTCATTTAGTGGCTCAAATATCTGAAGATAATAGAATTTACTGAGCATTATAAGCATTTCAAAGGTTTTTCTAAATACCATTAATAAATGCAGAAAATCTCCTAAAATACCTTCAAATAGAACTGGATATTAATATCTAAATTATACTAATATTCCCAAATGGACTTTTTTTTTTTTTTTTGATGGTGCTGAGGATTGAACCCAGGGACTTATGCATGCTAGGCAAGTCCTCTACCACAGAGCCACATTCCCAGCCCCTCAAACAGACATTTTAATGAATATTTACAAATGGATTTACTCAAATTTAACTGAAACTACTTCAATTAAAATGCTTAATATGTTTACCACCCAAAGCTATGCAAGGCTCAGTAAACCTTCATTGAATAAATGAACAGAGTGCAACAGAAAAAGGTCTGTCAGCTTACAAACATTTACTAAATTGTGGACTAAGTGTTCCTAGATCATAGAATAAATGGTCCCCTGAGTATATCTCTATATGATGAGATTACTGGTAACTTGATTTTTGGGGGGCTGGGGGTACCAGATATTGAACTCGGGGGCACTTGACCACTGAGCCACATCCCCAGCCATATTTTGTATTTTATTTAGAGGCAAGGTCTCACTGACTTGCTTAGTGCTTCACTTTTGCTGAGGCTGGCTTTGAACTTGTAATCCTCCTACCTCAACCTCCCATGCCGCTGGGATTTTAAGAGTGTGCCACCGTGCCCAGCTGGTAACTTGAGTTTTCTTTGTATTTTTATTTGTTTTCTTTAAGCAATGAATCACTAAAGGGTTTTTTTTTTTTTTTTTTTCTTTAAAAGAGAGAGTGAGAGAGAGAGAGAATTTTTAATATTTATTTTCCAGTTCTCGGCGGCGGACACAACATCTTTGTATGTGGTGCTGAGGATCGAACCCGGGCCGCACGCATGCCAGGCGAGCGCGCTACCGCTTGAGCCACATCCCCAGCCCACTAAAGGGTTTTTTTAACCAGAGGAAATAAAGGTTATTTCTATTTTGAGATAATTGAATAAAAGAATACTATTTAGACTATATAACATGGACTTCGATTTCTCATCAAGAGGAGTAACAGGGACTGAGTCTAAACCCTGAACAAAATATCTGAAATACTAGCTTTTAAGTCATTTGACATTAGGCAATGAAGTACTCGGATACTTGAGAGATGAAAGACAAATGAGCTGAGTCTGACCCTGCTCTTTTCCTACAGAGGACATGGTGCAGAGAAGTGAGAGCTCATTGGTTTGAGGAGGTAGAGCTCAGAGTCCAGGAAGAACAAGATGGCTAGAGAATGCAGGACAGTTTACCAGAGATCAGAAAGCGCAGAGAGAGAACTCCAGAGATCTGTAGCAGGTCTCCTTGGAGAATTTGGCAATTGGTGTATGATCCACATATGAGTATGAGGAAACTGCTCAAGATCAGGGAAAGAACCACCTGAAAGAAATAGAAGGGATAAGGCTTGACATACACACAGGGCTGGAAACCTCCCAATTGGAAAAAAATATCACAGTCCAAAGGACAAGGTAGAGGACTGAAAAAGGTCTTGCATTAGCAGTGGGGAATAACCATTCCTAGAAGAAACCCAACCTTGGTCCCACCTATAAGGTATTATAAGCAAGACTCGAGAAGATCAAACTGTTTTCAAACAACTTACTGAATCTACTCAAGGTTGGTCAGTGAACATCAAGCATAAGAAACACAAAGAAAGCTACACAAAATCTAATCCTAACCAAACGCTCAAAACTAAAGATAAAATTTTAAAAGCAGGGCTGGGGATGTGGCTCAAGTGGTAGCACGCCCATCTGGCATGCGTGAAGCACTGGGTTTGATCCTCAACACCACATGAAAATAAAAAATAAAGATATTGTGTCTACCTAAAACTAAAAAATAAATATAAAAAAAAAGTTTTAAAAGCAGTCACACACATACACACACAAACACACGAGACGATGTTCAGAGGAACAATCTGACAGCAAATTTCTTGTTGAAAATAATGCAAGTAAGAAAAAAGTAGAGCAATGTCTTTAAAATACTGAAAGAAAGATGGGCATGGTGGCGCACACCTATAATGTCAGCAGCTTGAGAGGATCACAAGGAGGCAGGAGAATCACAAGCTCAAAGTCAGTCTCAGCAACTTAATGAGGTCCTAAGCAACCTGGCAAAACCCTGTCTCAAAATAAAAAAATAAAAAGTGCCGGGGATGCAGCTCAGTGGTTAAGTGCCTCTTGGTTCAATCCCTGGTAATTGCTCCCCCACTCAAAAAAAAAAAAAAAACAAAACAGAACACAAAAAGATTCTCAACCTTAAAATGTATACCTAAAAAAATATCTTTCAAAATTATAAGTGGGGCTGAGTCTAGCTCAGTGGTAGAGTACTTGCCTCGCATGCTCAAGACCTAAGTTTGATCCCTAGCACCGCATATAAAAAATAATTTAACTAAAGAAGTTCATTACCTCAGACCTACACTATAAGAAATGTTAGGCTGGATTTAGTAGTGCAGGCCTGTAATCCCAGCAGCTGTGGAGTCTGAGGCAGGAGGATCGAAAGTTCAAAGTCAGCCTCAGAAATTTAGTGAGGCACTAAGCAACTTAATGAGACCTTGCCTCTAAATAAAAATACAAAAAAGGGCTGGGATGTGGCTCAGTTCAATCCCTGATACCAAAAAAAAAAAAAAAAAAAAAAAGAAAGAAAAAGAAATGTTAAAAGAGATGTGGTGTCATCGTATGCCATGATTTGTCATGGACTCTTTCCTTCTGCTGGCATGTCCATCTTCCTTTTCTCTACCTGACTGATTCACATCACCAGTTCAGATGTTACTTTTCTTTTTATTATTTCTTGAATTCCTGCTATGTATGTATTTGACACTGCCAGACACAATGGATAAAAGATACATAAATAAAACATACACACTTTTCTTAGGAAGTTCACCGAAGTTCACTGCTTCTTATGAAGCATATGTACAGGAAGCACAGAAATGAAACAAGTAATTATAATACCATATGTGGAAGACTATTACCCAAGTGGTCCCCTATGAACTATGTCTCCTGGTTCATGCCCTTATATAGCTTCTCCAGTTGACGTTAGTATTAGCCATGTCATTGGGCCAATGGGACATAAGCTAGCATGACTGAAGCAGAGACTTGATAAGCATGTGTAAATTGGTGCATGCCCTCTTGGAACTTTCTCTTTTAGAAGCCAGTAGCCATGCCATAAGGATGTTCCAGCCATCCTGAAGGATGAGACATCATATGACAAGAAGAGGACACATGGAGAAGAACTAAAGCTCCCCAATTGTGCTCCCAGTGGAATCCAGCTACACGAGTAACCCCCCAATCACACTAAGCAGAGAAGAGCTGCCTGGTCAACCCACAGAATCATGAGAAATAAATAATTATTGTTTTAAGTCAATAAGGTTGGGGATGGTTTTTTTACAGTATAACCAGAACTTAGTGAATGTTTGTTGAATAAATGAAGACATTCTGTGGTTGGGTCTGAAAAATATTTGTCGAACATACTGTTTCTATAGGACAAAACTATCAACACAAATCATTCTAATCTATGTACAACTTATCTACTACTTCACACAGAGCTCCAGCAGATTATAGCTTAGTTAGATGGAAAGTTCAGGCTTCATTTTGTTAGTATAGACTATTTTCAGTGAGCAGTATAAAGAATATCATGACTTCCTAAAAATTTAGATAATTTTGCCAATATGTCATTAAAGCGAGAATCTGGGTGGAAGGTGGTATCCTTGCTCATATAAGATTAATTCATCTAAGACCCTGATCCCTACATAAGACACCTCAGGAGCCCCATATATAAAGAGAATCTGATCCTGAGTTCATTTTGAAAGTGAGATAAACAAACAGAAATCCTTTACAAACAAAATAAAACCCCAAATCTTACCTCCAGAGCCTTATCCAATTTGGCAGCTAGCCTTCCAATTTCATATAACAGCTGGGTGCTGACAGGAATCTTAGCAATAGGTTTTCCCGGGAGGTAAGTCAGTAGCCTCACCAAGTAGCTTTTGATTTCAGTGCCACTATCTAGATGGATAGAATGATATAACCTATCAACTCTTTTTGAAAAAGTTAATTAGAAGTTATTTGCATTGGCAATTATTACTGAAATAAAACTGCGTAATAAAAAAATGTGCTAACTGAACACAGCATTCTGAGGCAGAGCTGAGTGGATTAAAGTAAGCAGGTAGAAAGACAAATCTTAACACTGAAATTGGCCATTCACATACCAACAAGCATAGCTCTAACTTTGCTAGTCTTAGCTCTAAACAGAAATTACCTAGTTTGGTAAACACATGCCCCCAAACCACACTCATTCATAAATTTACAACTGAAATATAAACGAAAGACTATTCCTCCTGGGCACAGTGGTACAAGCCTATAATCCCAGCTGCTTGGGAGGCTGAGGTAGGAGGATTGCAAGTTCAAAGCCAGCCTCAGCAAAAGCGAGGTGCTTAGCAACTCAGTGAGACCCTGTCTCTAAATAAAATACAAAATAGGGCTGGGGATGTGGCTCAGTGGTAGGGTGCCCCTGAGTTCAATCCCCCCCCCCAAAAAAAATGACTATTCCAGAATCACAAGGCTTTTTCAGGGGCAAATTGCAGTATAGCCTGTTTGTAATACAGGACAACTTCTACTCCTCAGGGGCCCTACTGGTCCTCAGTTGTTTGGCGCAATGCAAATTAAGAAAGAATAAATGAACAATCAAGAGAGAAAAAGATAGTCAAGATTTCCAACCTTAAAAAGTTCCAAGAAAGTGATTTCAAGGTACTGCTTGTTGAATTAGATACTTCTTCGCATTCAGCATTGAGAGATGAAAGGGACTATGTCTCACAGATGAGGACTTGAAGCCTTGGGAATGTAAGTCATCTGCTCATGTCACATATACAGTAAAGACATAACTGGCAACATGCTGATTTCTAACCTTCTGTTTTTTCTACTATACCATAGCATCAAAATATGCAGCTAGTCTAATGAATAAATATATTTAATTGGGATGAGGGGAGTAACTCAGTGGTAGAAGGCTTGCCTAGCATGCCTGAGGCCCTGAATTTGATCCTCAGCACTGAAACAAATAAACAAACAAACAAATCTTGTGGAATACAATTTTTAAAATGTTCTACTGATTTCCCTGTAGTTATCATTCATCAGGGCCTTTCTAAGCAGAAATGCTATACCAGATCCCAGCTCTTACCACTGGGAGACCCAATTTCCACTGTGCAGCTTCCCCCAACCACTAGAAAAAATAACCACATCTATGCTTAGAATTATGATCCTGATTTTGATACTGTATTTCTACCTGTAGCCAAAATGCAGTAATGGGCCTGGAGAAGGGACATGCTGGCAAATTGGTCATCTCTTACCTATAGACATAAGAGAGGTTGTGTTGTCTCCTTTAGTGCGACACACGGAGGCCGTTGGAAATCCAGCTGCTTTCAGAAACATGATGATGTGATTCTGCACTTCAATCAGGTCTGGATTTTTGCTGGCTTCTGTGTTGCTTATTTTGAGAACATATTCAATTGGGCCATCTGTAGTATCTTTAATTTTTGAAATGTGAACGTGAAAGTTTTGGTCATCATAACTGGGAAGTGGCTGGATCTTAGAAACTTTTAACCCAAATACCGATTCAACTACCGCAGAGGCTTGTACCTCAGTGAAAGTTGGTTTGGCAAGAGCCTGTGACTGCTCATCATCTCCACTTGACATTACGTCTGGGGTAAAAACAAGAACCAGAAAGGGGATATAAACATAAGGATATTTATTTAGATGATTACTTCTTTTGATTATTAATTAAAGTTTAAAAAAATCATATCAGTGCATGACATCAAGAAGTAGATGTTTTGGCAGTTGATTAAAACCCTTGTACCATAAATTATTTTCAAACTTACCTTCTAAACTGAATAAGGACAGAACATAAGACAGGAAAGCCCCTTGATATCATCTAGTTCAATCTCTCTCCTCTCACCAACTTTACAGGAGAAATTTAGGTCCTAAGAGATTAAATGACTTGCCCAAGTTACATAGTCAATTTCAGTAAGAAGTCAACTCTCCAGACTGTTGACCAATGATCATGAAATCTTTACTACATTACCACCAGTCTTGGGCTAAAAGTTAAATTCAAGCACAGCAATCTTTTCTAGTCACAGTTTGTTATAAGAGTCAACATTTGACTTATTTCACATACTTCAAATATTAAAAAGAAAATGGGGACCAATGTACATTATGTAAAGCCTTCTGAAAGATGAGAGTAAGGGGCTTTGTAACATCTATTTATGGAGATAGGGTGGGGAAGACTATTTTCTCAGTGTTGGCAATTCCATCCTCAGCTACACATACCTGGCATCTTTCCTGAGCATCCAGATATATGTGAAGGGCAGTGTAGGACTTCTGAAAATCCTTAGGAACAAAATATTTAAGGTTCTTACAATTTTACCTTCCTTTTTTCCCAAAATAGTTCAATTCCAATCTTTCCTTCTTACTAAGTTGCCAATGATTGATAACATCTTGGGGTGAGTTGCATTTTAGGATATAGTTTGTGTGTGCATGTATATGTGGTACTGGGGATTGAACCCAGGGGTACCACTGAGCTACATGCCCAGCCTTTTTTATTATTTGAGACAGGGTTTCACTAAGTTGTTGAGGCTGGGTCTCCAACTTGCTATCCATCTGTTTCAGCCTCCTAAATAGCTAGGATTACAGGCATGTGTCATCGTGCCTGGCTATAGGGAATTTTTGGTGAAGAAAATGTTCTATATCTTACTTAAAAAAATTTTTTTTAGTTGTAGTTGGACACAATACCTTTATTTTATTCATTTATTTTTATGTGGTGCTGAGGATAGAACCCAGTGCCTCGCACGTGCCAGGCAGGCGCTCTACTGCTGAGCTACAATCCCAGCCCCTCTATATCTTACTTTTTATTTTTATTTTTTTATTTTTAACATCACTGGGGACCAAACCCACAATGGTAGGCAAGTGTTCTACTACTGAACTACACCCCCAGCCCTATATCTTGACTAGGCTTTCATTACATGAGTGCATATATTTGTCAAACCTCCACTTAAAGCTTAAATAAATGTAAGTTCTGTCAAGTTAATGTAAGCTTAAGTAAATGTAAACTGTCAATGAAAGCTTTACCTTAAAAAAAAAAAAAAAAAGGTTAGCCCTTGTGAGAGATAGGTTAGGACAAGGAAGGGTATATCTTAGGACTTCCTGATAACTCCCAAAATCAAACTGTAAGAAAACGCACCACACTACGAATGGAAGATACCACATGACACAAATAACCAGAGAGGTTCCCCTTTATTACAAAAGGCTGTGGGTTTATATAGACCTAAGGAGAGGTGGCAGGTCTGAGGTAGATAATGGGTCACCCGTTTATTGGCAAGCTCTTCTATATGTCAGTTCCAGAGCCCAAAAAGTTAATTCTTATTGGGGCTAAGGCTTCCCACCCGCAGGACTTGAACATTGGCGTTGACTCGAACGTTTCGTGCCAGTGAAAGAAAAAAGAGGAGAAAGAGGGTCGTTAGGCTCCATGTTGGGGTTTTTCTCTGGGTGCTGCTGCCGTTATATGTTTTCCCAACACAAACCATATGTCCATTAACTTCAGCTCTATCACAGCTTACTCTACTGAGGGGAAGGAGATAAAACTCAGGGATGTGTCCTAGGCTCTTGTACATAACTCTCTCCTAACCTCAGGACCAACACTATAGCCTGACATTGAAGTGATAAGATGGGTATAAATCTCAAATGCTAACCACCCAGCAATGACCTTCGGCAAAGAAATTTCTCCCACCTCTAAACCTGCATTCCCCCTGTAGCACTGGTTGATTTTCTTTTCCTGTTATTGCATTCTTGACAATCACTTCTGTGCTTACTTTTCTTTTTTTTTTTTTTTTTAGAGAGAGAGAGAGAGAGAGAATTTTTTAAAAAATATTTATTTTTTAGTTTTCGGCAGACACAACATATTTATTTGTATGTGGTGCTGAGGATCGAACCCAGCGCCACGCACGTCTGTATACTAAAAAGTTGTTGAGTTGAAAAAATAAGTCATATTTTAGGTCAGTGATGGAGCACTTGCCTAGCATGTGTGAGACACTAGGTTGGATTCTCAGCACCACATAATAAAGTAAAGATAGTGTGTCCATCTACAACCAAAAAATATTTTTAAAAAGTCATATTTTATCTCTAGCTCTGCTACCTAACCTTTGAAACTTTGGACTAGCCACAAATTTTCTCAAGGTCCTTTCTAGCTTTAACATTCTTACGCTGCTAAAATTCTTCCTGAGATTAAATTTCCCCTTTTTCTTGTATGCAAAAGACTCCAAAATCATGGAACCAATGGCACAGATCAAGTCTGTTTCTCCAGTTCTTTTTATTTGAGACAGGGTCTTGCTAAGTTGCTGATGCTGGCCTTGAACTTCTGGTTCTCCTGCCTGAGCTGCCCAAGTAGCTGGAATTACAGGCATGTAACACGGGGACTGTCTGTCTTAACCAAATGTGCCCTGTGTGTGGAGAAGAAGGAAGGGGTTTCCAATCCTATAAGTTGTTGGTCTTTATTTCCTACCAACAATACTTTTGCTTAGCTCCTGAAGCAAGTGTTTTCCAGTCCCAAGGTTTGTGCCAGAATCTCACAATCTTTGACCCACAACCTGGACCTTAATCTCTGTACTTTGTGCAAGGTATACCACACAAAAAACAAAAGTCAATCTTCATTCTTTTCTCTCCCTCCCTTCCAAAGTGATACAAAGTCCAATGAACTCTACTTTAACACGTCTTACGAATACCTTTCTTCTGCAACCCTTTCTGCTGTGTCCTGCTATCACTGGAGAGCATGGACTGTATCCCAAACATCTAGCTGGGTGCCTTATTTAATATTAAATAATGAACCAGGGGTTGCCTTTACTCCACAGGCTCACAGGCTGTATACCTTCAAGGGAATCAAGAAACAGTAAAGCAGGGATTCTATAGACTTTTAATTTTTTCAAAGATAATAATAATGCGCTACTGGGTGCTCTGGGGGGTCTCGCTGCTAAGTAAGACAAAGAGCAGTGGCTCCCCGGAATACAGAGGGGCTGCTGACCCAAGAGGCAGGAAACTAGGTGAGGAGGAGGTAATAAAAGTTAGGTTCACAGCGTTAATATATAAGCAAGCTCCACAGAAGCATTAGAAATGGTTTCCAGCGTGCACCTTCCCTGTGCTGGAATCACCACACGGTCTCAAGAGGGATGGCCCCGCGGGCTTCACAGGTGCCACGCTTTGGTTCTGGGATATCAGCTCTGCCTCTGCGTTCCCAAGAGGTCCAGCCATAGAGCACAGTGACTTGCCACCACTCATGTAGCGAGTATGAGGTGGAGCAGGGTCCTGGAGGAGTCCCAGGAACAGGACTCCCCGCCCCAGACTCGCAGCGAGCCGGCCTGTTCTCGGAGATACCCTCCCCAGGAGTACCCGGGGCTCACCTTTGCTTTCCCCACCTCTGCTCACCACCACGATTCGACGTCCAGAGGTGGACCCACTCTCCGCAGCCCAGTGCTCCAGCTGCTGCAGCAAGACCAGGTGAGGTCCGAGTTGCAGCGTTCCGTCCCGCCCCTCTTCTAAGCCCTGTAAGCCCTGACTTTTGATTGGCTCCTCCCTCCAACCCTCGCCGCGCAGTCAGTGCAGACTACTAGAAGGCAAAGGTTGCATGGGCGCGCCAGGACTTGGCTTGGCCCCGCCCCTGAGGGGGCGAGCAGAAATTCAGATATCTGCCTTCTGATTGGCTCATTGAAATCTGCCTCGCCTTCTCTTGGTGAGTACCCCAATCAGAATCTGGCTATCTGATTACGTAATTGGAACCTTGTTTCTGATTGGCCCCCTGAGGCTCCACCCGCCAGTGTGTCAGCCATTTGCCAGGCTTTTGGTCCTAGAATGCACTTTTCAGTTCCGCCCTGTCGGTGGAGTATCTGCGTGAACTTCAACCGTCAGCATTCCAAATGTTTGGATAGAGCTCTATACTCGTTTATTTTCCTCACACCCCTTCCCGTTCTCACAGGAAGCAAGTATCTTGGAGGCCATCTTCGGAAAACAAGGCCCGAGGTAGATTCGAGTCCATCCTGGCCTCAGGAACTGCAGGGGTCCCTATGGGAGGTCCAGAGTTGAGCCTGACTGCATTCCACTAGGTCTCTGACTTTCTCCGGATACTGAAATTTTTGAACCAAATGGTCTTATTTATTGAATAAGCCGACACACTAAGCCTCTAGGGGCACAGAGCCTCAAAGGATTTTGGTCATCCAACTTCCAGTTTCGGCTCTTGCCACAGCACAGAATTTTCTGCTGTCCTCCCAAGCCATTTAACTCAGTATAGTAGATGGTGAGGGAGAGGGAAAGCCTCCTTAATAAGCTTCCTAGGGGGTTGGCATCACAATAACTCAGGATGTGATGAACGACTCGTTTACATTGAGAAATAGAACTGGTAATTGGGTCAGAATCCTTATTTATGTAGTGCAATCAGTGAAAGTCTGCAGAGACTACAAGATTTTCAGGAGGCTGCCTGAGACTCATGGGATAACAGGTTAGTGGGATGATCCTAACTGCGAAGCGCGTAAGGCTCTGATTAGCTTGATGTCTTTCTCCAGCCAAGCAGGACTTCTCTAATAGGTCAGAACTTTCCAGTGGAAGAGCTCTGGATGTCTGTCCACCCTGGCCTGCACGTGGGTCTCTGTTTTGTACCCGCCCTTCTCACCCTATCTCCCCCACTCCCACACACTTTGGGTCAGGATTTAACGTGCTCAGGTTACCTATAGCCACCCTGATTGATTTGGATGTTTCCCAGACTTCTATCAGCTGTTGAATGATGACTCTTTTCCCTTTAGATATAGTTCGTTATCTGCTTCACTTCTTTTTTTTTTTAATTTTTTATTTTTTTATTGGTTGTTCACAACATTACAAAGCTCTTGACATATCATATTTCATACATTAGATTGAAGTGGGTTATGAACTCCCAATTTTACCCCAAATGCAGATTGCAGAATCAGTCGGTTACACATCCACAATTTTACATAATGCCCAATTAGTAATTGTTGTATTCTGCTACCTTTCCTATCCCCTACTATCCCCCCTCCCCTCCCCTCCCATCTTCTCTCTCTACCCCATCTACTGTAATTCATTACTCTCCTTGTTTATTTTCTCATTCCCCTCACAACCTCTTATATGTAATTTTGTATAGCAATGAGGGTCTCCCTTCATTTCCATGCAATTTCCCTTTTCTCTCCCTTTCCCTTCCATCTCATGACTCTGTTTAATGTTAGTCTTTTCTTCCTGCTCTTCCTCCTTGCTCTGTTCATAGTTGCTCTCATTATATCAAAGAAGACATTTGGTATTTGTTTTTTAGGGATTGACTAGCTTCACTAAGCATAATCTGCTCTAGTGCCATCCATTTCCCTCCAAATTCTATGATTTTGTCATTTTTTATTGCTGCATAGTACTCCTTTGTGTATAGATGCCACATTTTTTTTATCCATTCATCTATTGAAGGGCATCTGGATTGGTTCCACAGTCTAGCTATTGTGAATTGTGCTGCTATGAACATGGATATGGCAGCATCCCAGTAGCATGCTCTTTTAAGGTCTTCAGGGAATAGTCCGAGAAGGGCAATAGCAGGGTCAAATGGTGGTTCCATTCCCAGCTTTCCCAGGAATCTCCAAACTCCTTTCCAAATTGGCCGCACCAATTTGCAGTCCCACCAGCAATGTACAAGAGTACCCTTTTCTCCACATCCTCGCCAGCACTTGTTGTTGTTTGACTTCATAGTGGCTGCCAATCTTACTGGAGTGAGATGGTATCTTAGGGTGGTTTTGATTTGCATTTCTCTGACTGCTAGAGATGGTGAGCATTTTTTCATGTACTTGTTGATTGATTGTATGTCCTCTGAGAAGTGTCTGTTCAGGTCCTTGGCCCATTTGTTGATTGGGTTATTTGTTATCTTATTGTCTAATTTTTTGAGTTCTTTGTATACTCTGGATATTAGGGCTCTATCTGAAGTGTGAGGAGTAAAAATTTGTTCCCAGGATGTAGGCTCCCTATTTACCTCTCTTATTGTTTCTCTTGCTGAGAAAAAACTTTTTAGTTTAAGTAAGTCCCATTTGTTGATTCTTGTTATTAACTCTTGTGCTATGGGTGTCCTATTAAGGAATTTGGAGCCCGACCCCACAATATGTAGATCGGAGCCAACTTTTTCTTCTATCAGACGCAGAGTCTCTGATTTGATATCAAGCTCCTTGATCCATTTAGAGTTAACTTTTGTGCATGGCGAGAGGAAGGGATTGAGTTTCATTTTGTTGCATATGGATTTCCAGTTTTCCCAACACCATTTGTTGAAGATGCTATCCTTCCTCCATTGCATGCTTTTAGCCCCTTTATCAAATATAAGATAGTTGTAACTTTGTGGATTAGTCTCTGTGACCTCTATTCTATACCATTGGTCCACTCGCCTGTTTTGGTACCAGTACCATGCTGTTTTTGTCACTATTGCTCTGTAATAGTTTGAAATCTGGTATCGCTATACCGCCTGATTCACACTTCCTGCTTAGAATTGCTTTTGCTATTCTGGGTCTTTTATTTTTCCATATGAATTTCATGATTGCTTTATCTATTTCTACAAGAAATGCCATTGGGATTTTGATTGGCTCTGCTTCACTTCTAATCTTCAAGTAGCAAGGCTTTTTGTAGCCCCAGGGGGAGTCCCACTCCTTCCAATTGTCAAAAAGTAATTTTTCGGATTATCAGAATTAAAATCCTAGGGGCTGGGGTTGTGGCTCAGTGGTAGAGTGCTCGTCTAGCATGGTTGAGGCACTGGGTTCGATCCTCGGCACCACATAAAAATATAGTGTCCACCTAAAACTAAAAAAATAGATATTAAGAAAAATCCTATTGGCCAGCTGGGGTTGTAGCTAAGTGGTAGAGTACCTGCCTAGCATGTCTGAGGCACTGGGTTTGATCCTCAGCACCACATATACATGAAAAAATTTGACAACTTAAAAAAAAAATCCTATTGGCCCTCTTAGACCACTCTGCATGCTCAACACTTGGAGCACCTGAACTCTGTCCACCTTCTCTTGCTATTTCTATTGGTCTGTTTTCTTTCTGTACTCCTTTTGGGATCGAAGAATGGCAATGAGGATTTAATTGGGAAATTGAGAATCTGAGAGACAGGACTTCTAGATCTACAGTTGCCTTCTTTGGTATGAGCCCATTTCCATTCTCTGGACCTTCTTTAGAAATATTTTCTTTGTAACTTGCCCTTTTCACTTTGTTAACATTCTCATTTTAAAGAATATCCTCACACATAAATCTTTTGTGCATTTTTAATTGTCTTAAAGCTGTTAGGCTTCAATGGGATTCTAAGAGAATTCTAAGAGAACACTTTCAAGCCTTTTTTAAAAAAATTATTATTTTAGTTATACATGGGCACAATACCTTTATTTATTTAATTTTATGTGGTGCTGAGGATGGAACCCAGGGCCTCACACATGCTAGGGAAGCACTCCATCACTAAGCCAAACCATAGCCCTCAAGGCTTTTATGCAGCAAAATCATGTTTTGCCTCAATAATATCAACATTGGGTATCATGATTAAAAAGTTCCACCAATCTAAGACATTGTATTAACATTTTTCCTCTACCCTAACCGCAGGGTCACTTCAAGTAGAGGTTCTCAGTGAGTTCAGTAATCAATACTTGGAGTGAAGCCAGGCACTGTGGTGCACATTCATAACTGGGGAGGCTGAGGTAGGAGAACCACAACATTGATGCCAGCCTAAGGAACTTAGTGAGACCCAAAATAATAAATAAAAAGGGCTGAGGATATAGCTCAATGGTAGAGCACCCCTGGATTCAATTCTCAGTATTGAAGGAAAAAAAGGGCAGGGGGGGGTGGTAATGAAAAGAAGTAAATAATTTGTAGCAAGATTATAGAAATGACTTTATATTACAAAACAATTTTATATTATAAAATAATGGGGGCTATAGCTCAGTGATAGAGTGAATGTTCAGCATATGTGAGTCTCTCTGGTTCAATTCCCAGCACCAAAACAAAACAATTTCTATACAATAGTTGTGTAGCTTTGCATTTCCATTATATACTGCAAGATGTTCACCTTGCAAACACAAAATTCAGTAACAACAAATTTCACATTATAAGAGCAACTTTTCTATTACATCTACACCTGCTTTTGCAATAGATGGTTCATTTTTCAAATATGGTAATGAGGTGCTTAATTGATGGGGACGTCTAAAAAAAATGCATCCTTAGGCAGGTTCATTGTGTGAACACCAATGTACTTACACAAATTAAAATAGCTAAGTCACTAGGTGATACAATCTCACAGGACCACTGTCATTTACATAGCTTACAGTTGATGGAAATCTCCTTTTGTGGCATATATCTATATGCTGAATGCAGGCTGGGGACTGAACCCAAGGGTGTTGTACCACTAAGCTACATTCCCGGCTCTTTTTACTTTGAGACAGGGCCTTGCTAAGTTGCTGAGGCTGGCCTCAAACTTGTGATCTCCTCAGACTCCCAAGTTGCTGGGATTACAGGTATATGCCACAACACTCGACTAAACACAAGCTTTATGGTCTAATATTTCGGAGAACTTAAGCCAAACAGCTCATATCAAAACAATAAATCTGCATGAAAACTAAATTAATTTAAAAGCAAAATTAATATCAAGTGAAAACTAAGTCAAATACATACAACACTAATGATACTGTAAGTCTCCTTCCAAGACTGGATATTCAAACTATCAGCGTACGCCCAGGCTGGCCGTAGCCTTTGTATTGCAAACATCTTAGAAAATTTGTTAGAATCCTTAGAAAACTTGAATTTGACCATTTTGGTTTATGAATGCCAAATTTTGATAAATAAGCTTTAATCACTCATTTAGGTTGCTGGTAAGAGTGTGAGAAAGGACCTATTCTTTTAGATCAGTGAGGAGCTGGCCATATTTACAAAATATTATTTTAGGTCTGGCTCTGAGCTGCTGACTTGTGGCAGAGGGAGTAAGTGGCACCATTAGCTGGTCTTAAAGTAACAGGGCCCCAAAATACCGTTCCTCTATCCTGCATCCAGAAAAGGTTCTCTCTGAGCTGGGTATATTGTTCAACAGTAGAGCTGCTTGCCTAGCATGACTGAGGCCCTGGGTCAAAAATCCTATTTTGGCAAAACAAAACCAACCTAGTTTCTCCTAAAATACATAATTCATAGCATGAGACCTCCAAATTTGTCCTGAATGTTAAATTAACTCCATAATAAAAGACCCATGGTATGGAGATTATATAGATGCAATTTGTTAAGGGTTCAGTCTACCTAAATATAGATTTCACTTTTAGTTGTACAAAAGATGCACAGACACATCAGGGAGAAGTAGAATCAGTGGGTATGAACTACAAGGAGACTTCAACTCTAAACAAAGTTTTTTTAACCATCAAAACTTCAGAGAATAGCATGGATTGTCTAGCACAGTAGGCAGTCTCCACTTCTTGACTGTTAAAAGGCTGCCCAATTAAGAGATGTTATTTGTATAAAGGATCCCGAGATTAGTCTTTTCAGCTCTACACTAATTCAAAAAAATCTATGTATCTGTTAGAACACTCCTGGAATCAAATTCAACTTAAGACTAGCCTACCCCTATTTCAAATGTTTACCTTGATTTTCATTTATATTTGCCCTAGAGTGGAAGGGACAACTAGAGATAAGGACTCATGAGAATGACTGTGGTTTACATCTGGCAGTTGTGTTGGGAATAGCTGTCTCAACATTTAGATAACATATTTGTTTTTTTTTTTTACTTGATGAGTATTTTATTTTGAATTCTTAAATACATTTCTTTTTTTTAATTTTTTTATTGGTTGTTCAAAACATTACAAAGCTTTTGACATATCATGTTTCATATATTAGATTCATATTTGAAGAGAAATTTTTAGATTGCAACCAATTTCTTTTTCTTTTCTTTTTGGATACTGGAGATTGAACTCAAGGGTGTTCTACTACTGATCTACATCCCCTTGCCTTTTAAAAAATTGTTTAAAAGTTCTGAGGCAGGGTCTCAAGTTGTTGAGGCTGACCTCAAATTTGTGATCCTTCTGCCTCAGCCTCTGGAATAACTGAGATATACACATGCACGATCATGCCTAGCATGTCTTTTTTTTTTTTTTTTTTAGGCATAGTGTTTTACTTTCAATTACTACAAAATTACTTTATGAGTCAAATGTGATAATACAATTTTCTTTATTAAAAATAATTTACAGCATCAGTAACATATACACAATTGTCATCAACTGAACTTTGCCTCCAATATATTTCTATACAATACTTAACATTATTGAACTTAAAACTGTTATACTGTTTTGTTGGCTTTTAAATAATAGACAATGATTTATAGATACATGAGATATATGGTTCCATAGCCACATATTGTGTGTAAAATTGATAGAAACATCAGCACTGTCCCCCTTTAGGGGGAAAAAAAATCAAAACAAAAAAACACTAAGAAAGCCAAAGTCCATCCCCTTCCCCCCGACTTTTTATACTCCAAATCAAACTAAGATAAGGCCAACAACATACAGTATCCTAGTATCTTTTCCTAAACCTAAAGGCAAAAAAAAAAAAAAAAAAGGTGTCCTTTAATTCAACCATAGAAAAATGGCAGTCAAATAATTTCTCCTCATCCTGTCACTCATTACTGTGAAGACAAAATGCATACAATGTTACCCATGACTCCAATTTAGCTTTAGCTTTATAGCGTTTAGTACAATTACCAGTGAAAATCCAAGTAACCTGGTGAAAGGGTTTCTGCTACCTCTCATTCAAGTGTCAGCATGAAGATAAAACAGGATATAACAACAACTGTCACCCTGGGAACTTTTTAAGTATAAATAACAATGCCAATTCAGTGGCTGGATGACACTTTCACTCATTTAATAGGACTAGCAAAACCCAAAGGTATGAAAATGGCGATAGTAGCATAAAGTTTTTAAAGATAAAAAAAAATGCTGCTGTTGGTTAATAACTTTTGAAATTATACTTAAGTTTACAATACTGATTTGCTTTCTTGTACGCCTATTACACTTCTTTTACACAATATTTTTTTGGTAACATGAAATTACTTATATAGTCAACAAAAGAGGTACATAAAATAATAAAAAACAATAGATGCCACATTTTTGCAGCATTTGGCTAATGGCAGAATTATAAGATATCCACGCTAGTATTTCTGACTCCTCCCCCACTTAAAACCATGCTTATCAAGCCCTATGGTTCACTGTATATAAGCAAGAGTTAAACTTGATCTTGTTCCTGAAATACAAGATATGTTTGTATCATTATTGGACTAGGTAGAATGGATATGCCAATGTTTTAATTAATAGCCAGCTAGCTTTATCATCAACTCTTGGATCAGCTGTTGTTGATGTACATAACTCTGCCCCTCGATGATACAGTATGCCTTAAAAATTTATATTTTCCCTCTCACACAATCTGGAATTACTAGTTCAAAGCATGTAACAGATATTTTAACATTCAACTTGTAAATTCTCCATTCTTAACTCATGTTTTTAGGTAAATCAAAAACACATGCACTGACATATATAGCATATATCAAGAACACAATATGACTTGAAAATACCAAGAAAAATGTTTATAAAAAATTAAATAAACAAGGGAAGTTGTTTTGTCAAAATCTAGCTCAACTTATTGACTAAATATATATCTGCAAAATATTTTCAAGACTGTATGATTGATTCTGTGCAAAGTTCTCAGTGGTCTTCACCTACTCGTTTGAGCATTATAGCTTAAAATCAGTAATGTTTTATTCTGTGCAACATAAGCTAATTCTGAAATGCAACTTAAGTAGGTCATATGAAGATCTTCATGTGAAAAAAAAATCATTACAATTAACTTTTTGCTGCTAAGCTTAATTTCTTAATTTAAAAAAAGGTGTAGGATTTTCTGAAAATAATTATCCAACCTTTTTAAAAAAGTTACCAAATAACCTTGTTGACAGAGTATTTGATGTGATATGGTAAACGTGCATACTGAGAATATTTAATACTCAGACAGCAACAACTTAAGTGTTTTATCCTCATGGTCCACTTTGGTTAAAACCAAACAAACCATAACAAAATTAATAGAATCATACATCCCAAGTAAATAATGATTTGAAATGACAGAAAGTCAACTTAAAAAATTACGAAGTATTAACATTTAAAAAATGCTTAGGGGTGAGCACCCATATAATTCAGGGTGGATAATTTAAAAGTCTAGAGGAAATCAAGCTAGAGTTTAATGATTCAATTTCTCTTTAGCATCCATAAAATGAATGTGGAATGTCAGTTGGTGATATCTACAGTAGGTAACAGAAGTAAGAGTATCACATAAGATGAGCAAAATGATCTCATCCAATTAATGTAATGTCATCTGAGGCTTGCCGGAGGGGCACAGTGGCAAATTACTGAAAAATTAAGGGCTGCATCAAGGCAATTCATATTTTCACTGTAAATACAGTGTGCCACATAATCATTTATATTCTGCAATGGTCCATCTTCAGATGTGGAGGAAACTTTGGCTGGACAGAATGATTTCATGTGGGGTGGATTCTATTCCTTGTTGTTAGACTGAGACAAAGGATAAACCTGGCTTATATTACAAAGTAGGAATGCCAATTGTGTCCAGCTCAATTCTGAAAAGGAATTACTACACTTAAAAAGTCCATTAATAAATCAGATTTCCAATATCCACTAATTTAGAGTCTACTTTGGTTTCTCTCATTTCAATCTGCTACTCTTAAACCAACAAACAGTAGTACAGTTTTATAGGTGCAAAACTAAACAAACAACTTCAGGAAATTACTCATATAAGAATCTTTTAACACAAGTTTAAATTCTGCCTTTATTTACAAAATGGTCTGAGATAAAATATTCGCACCCCCCCCAACCCATACTTACAGATCTCTTCCACAACACACTCCACACATTGATTTTAGCAATGTTAATAGCACCATTCGTATATTATTTAAAATCAAGAAGATTTCATTTCAGTCACTACGTTGATTCATAATCATTTACATCCATGGATGAAATAAGTGAGTATACTGGGACTATCTGCAGCTCCATGGCAAGGATTCCTGGGTCCAGCACAAAAGGTTTGCAGTTACCAGTTATCAAAGACATCCACGGTGAGTAGATACTATGAGAATTTTCGTGCCACAAAGTTTAATAATCCTCCATGTTTGTACAATGTTATTTCCACGTCATTTTCAAAGGAAGCAATCACGCTGAATACTTTTCCAGTACTTGTCTTTAAACAAAGAAAAACATCTAATGTGAGTGGTAAAATCTTCAAAGTGTTACTTAGTAGTAGTTAAGATCATTTGTCTTCAGGTTCAATGACTACGTGGCACATTTTGTCTGACTGTCCTGGTTCTAATTTCATAAATTCAGACTGCCTAAAACCCTTTTGTTGCTTGAAAAACACCTGACTATCTGACTACAGGCTTCACAGTTAAGTAGAAAAACAGGTATTTTCATTACTAATTCTAAATGACAAGTATCACACTACCGAGAACACTAAATCAAATGATTTAGGTTTTAACTTGTGAAAATTCCTACTCATTATCAATATTCATTTTACACCAAGTTATTCATTGCATGTAATGTCTACTACTCTGCCTTTTTCTCTTTAGAGATAAAATTCCATTCTAACCCTGAACTTCTGCCTTCATTTTGGGTTAAAGTTAGATCAAGAGAGAAAGCTGAAAAAATAGGAAGAAGTTGGCACATGTAACTGGAAGTCAAGATTTCCCTCCATGTCTTTTATCTAGACTAAGCACTCAGTTCCTTTCTACTTTTCTTCAGAGAACATAAACTGTATTTACCCATTTTAAGAATGTAGGAAACAGTCATCTTAAACTAGGACTTATGTACACTAACTGACAGTATGCTATTTATAACTCTTTCCATATTAAATTTACAACCATTTACTTGAGTATACTGTGCAATAATATATTTAAAAATTTTAGAAATACCTTTATGTTTAATGTAATTCCAGGAGATAGTTCTTCAGGAAATGTTAAAGAAAATGTTTCTCTGCCAGAGAGACCCAAGGAATCTGCATTTTCTCCTGGAAGGAACTGAAGTGGAGCTATGCCAATTCCAATCAAATGATCTTTGTGTATTTTTTCATAACTTTCAGCCAAAACAGCTTTCACACCCTGTAACAAATGTACATTGTTATTTCCTCCAATCATTTCTAAAAGGTGATTTATTGAGCATTTTAAAATAAAAATATCTACTTGGAACTTTTTGTAAATACTTTTAACCTAATACCCTATACTGAGGTCAATGTTGTTGTATCAAAGTTAATTGTTGGGCTGGGGATATAGCTCAGTTGGTAGAGTGCTTGCCTTGCATGCATAAGGCCCTGGGTTCTAATCCCCAGCACCAAAAAAAAGGAAAAGGTCAAAGTTAATTATAGCAGTTCCCTGTTAGCCAGGCACAGTGGCACATGCCTGTGACCCAGCAGCATGGGAGGCTGAGACAAGAGGATCACAAGTTCAAAGCCAGCTTCAGCTTCAGCGAGCCACTAAGCAACTCTTGTCTCAGGGCTGGGGATGTGGATAAATGGTTGAGTGCCTCTGAGTTCAATGGCTGGTACTTGCCCCCTACTTCCCTTTTTTAAAAGGTCCCTGTTGTTCTGCCTACCCCTGCCACTTCAGGGTTAAGCACTGACAGCCTACCATATAGGAAGAGCTCAGGGAGTTACTCACATAAGAATTTTTAATAAAAGTTCATATTTTGCCTTTATTTACAGAAGACAGGTGGCTATTCTGACATCATATAGACTCCTAAGGAGGATTTCTGTTTAAACATGATGGATCTAACATGTTCACTAACATTCTCTCTGGAAATGCCATTTAAATAATGATCTAAACTCATAGCAACAAAGGGAATGAGAAAATTCTATAAATATTTAGAAAACAGAAATAGATTTATCAGATAGTGTTGATACTGAAGCATGATGAAATTATAGAATGATTTCAATAAAGTCAGTCTGTAAACAGGGCTCAAGGAAATCTTGAGACTAGAGATATATGGAACTTTCAGAACATTGAGGTACAAAAAGCAGTACGATCCCTAGCTCAATCCCCAGTCTGATAAAAATAAAATGTTTAATCTTTGGAGAAAATGAATTAGGGAGGCTCTGTAATTTTTTTCCATTATTGTCTAAGGAGCCTCTTAAGATTTTCCCCCTTAATGACAACTTCCTCCATCTTTCCCCCATTCCTTTCAAAATCTTAATACCGCAAACATTCTGTGTATTTGTTTATGTACTATGTTTACCTGTACTTTACATAAAAACAGCTTTTTTTAATGTTTTTAACCACCTATGAAGCAATTTTCACCCCTTGGGAGGACTTACCCCTGCTAAGAACACGTCAGTAATAGGGGAAGGCTGGCCTGAGAAAGCCAGATGGAGATTAAGCTGATGTCTGCATTCTGAATTAAGTCTCTTTCCTTGAAGAAACTGAATGGCCTCAAACAGATAATGACATATAGGCTTCTGAATGATAAAGTTAGTTTATCATCCAATGTAAGACCTACTAATAGACAAAATCCAGATCATACCCAGTTTTTAAATGTCTATCTGAATGGAGAGCCAGAATCACCTACTACATCAGGGAAGCTTTCAACATAAAAAATAAGACAAAATTTTTTTTTAGAATAAAAGGAACCTACACCTGTAATACTTAAAGATAAGATAATCTGGTTTATTCCTACAATTCCTTAGAGTGTTTACATTTTAAGGAAGAGATTAAAGATTCAAAAAGAATGAAGTATGAATAATAGGCTATGAAGACTGCACTTTGGCCAGCTGTTTTACAATTACAGCTATAAAAAGAAGCACTTTCAAATATGAAATGGCAGCAAGCACACGTCACATAATGATTATCTCCAGCAAAGTGCTTACTTGCCCTGCAACAAAGAAGCCATCTAAAGAAAAATGTCTTCCAAGCAGATAGCCAGGCACCATCATCTCATATTTGAGGGGGAGGAGTGTGTGTGTGAGAGAGAGAGAATACGGTTTATACATGTATTCTCATGCATGGATGAGAGAGAGAGAAATTTGATCTACTACCTCTGAGTCTCTTAACCTTTGATAGAGCAAATCAGTGAAAATTAAATGAGAAGTAGGAAAGTACAAATATCAATAGGTATAAACAATTATTATATGGCCATAGTTTAAGACAGGATCTCCTTTCCCTCTGTCATACTGACTTTCTCACATAGGATGTAGGTTTAATAAAAATCAAAGTATTTAACACAACTAGATGAGTACAAAATATGATCTGAAATTACTGAAAAGAAACCCATCAACATGAAGTCACCCAAATAAGCTAAATAAACTCTGGCGGATGTTACTGACAAAGGGGAATATTAAAATTTATTTTAAGCTTATGAAAATAAATTTTAAAAATCAGTACCAGTAAATATGGTCCTTTGGCAGCCCAGTCTCTCGAATTTCCTGAACCATACTTCTTTCCTGCTAAAATAATCAGTGGGATACCTTCTTTCTGGTACAGCTCTGCAGCTTCAAATACATCTAGCTGTAGATTAAATAGACACAAACTCTTTAATACAAATTTTGATTTTGTGAGCAACTGCCTCAATACTTTGTATATATCCTTACCGTTTGTCCCGAAGGAAAATGAACTGTTTTGGGAGCTGGTTTTCCAATAAACTTATTAAAAAGCTTGATATTTGCAAAAGTGCCTCTTGTCATCACAGCATCATTACCTCTTCGGGCTCCGTAAGAATTGAATTCACGAGGGGTAAGGCTACGAAAAGATTATAAAAGTCAGTTTTTACTCCAATGGAAAATAACCAAGCATTACTGAAATGTAAAACTTAATTCAAAAAAAAATTTTTTAATTGTGGAAAAACTCAAGCAACTACAAAAATAGAGAAAACAGAACAGTGAAATATCTATGAGCCTAACACCAACCTATAATAAACAATTCATAGATTCCTTTTTCCTCTATAATCACACCTAGTAAATTAATTTTCAGCAAAACTCTATTATATTCTAACTGTATGTTCCAATGTTTCTCTAAAAAACATATGGCTTCTTTTAAAAAATGCTATCCTTGGGGCTGGGGTTGAGAAAGAAAGAGAGAAAAAGAGAGAGAGAGAAAGAGAGAGAGGAAAAAAAGAAAAAGAGAAAGAAGTTACGTCCATCTACACTTAAAAAAAATGCCATTCTTAAGCCTCATTAAAAAAAAAAAAAACCTCAAAATAATTTTTAAAAATATCAGACAGCCAGTCAATAGTCAAATGTCCTTGATTTTTCCCCAACTTTTTTTTTAAAAAACAGCACTGGGAATCAACCCAGGCTCTTATGCACGTGAGGCAAGTGCTTTACCACTGAGCCACAACCCAGCCCTCCATACTATTTTAAGTTGGTTTGTTCAAATCAGCATGTAAGTACAGCTTACAAACGTATTTATTTGATTTCAAGTCTGTTATAATCTATATGTTCCCTCCCTGCCAACTCCTTCCTTGTATTTTATCTAAAGAAACTAGATCATTTGCTATATAGTTTTCTGTATCTAGACTATGTTGACTGTAACCCAATGGTATCACATAACATGTTTTTCTGTCCTCTTATTTCTTATAAACCAGATGTCATCAGATCCAGTGACTCAATAAGATTTAGGCTTTTTAATTTTTGGAAACAATGCTTCATAGGTTATATGTACTTTGGTTGGGAGGCACACTATATCCAATTGTTGTCTTTTCCTGGAATGTTATCAGTAACTGATCATCATTGTATAGATTGACTAGAAAATGCAATGATACTAAATTCAATCATTCCTTCTTCATTTTTTAGCTGAAAACATTTATAAAGTCAAACTCCCTATTAGCAGAGAACACTTGTGCATGCCTGTAATCCCAGCAACTAGGGAGGTTGAGGCAGGAGGATCACAAGTTTGAAAAAGCCTCAGCAACTCAGCAAGACCCTGTTTCCAAAAAAAAAAAAAAAGGGGGGGGGAGAAAGAATAAAGGACTGGGATGTAGCTCAGTGTAAAGCACTCTTGAGCTCAATCTCCAGTACCAAAAAAAAGTAAAATTAAATTTTAAAAAATCAACAACCAAAAAACCCCCCACAATGGGGTGTTAGGGATGTTTACTTTTATCTATATAAATGACTTTTTTAAAAGATAAATAACTGGACAAAAGTACTTCAACAACAATTTTTATCTGCCTCTCATTTGGTTCAGGATGGGAGTGGTAGGGATTTGGGTGTCTTTTTAGAAAATTCTGATGATAACTACTAAATTAAATGTACTCAAGAATTCATAATACATTTTAAAAGTGTGAAACCAAGTTATTTTTTTTTCTTTTCTTTTGCAGTGCTGGAAGATTAAAGATTAACTAATTTGTAACCACTCTGTAATAAAAACAATGTATTATTATTATAGGTCAAACCAAGTTATATAGCCCTTATTTTTATCAGATATTTCAATTAAAAAAAAATACTTGAACAATTTGAATTGTTCAAGCATCATACAAGCATCCAAAAGCTAATCAGAAACCAGTACTACAAAGTTTACTTTTAGCAAAACTGTCCCTGATGGCAAAACAGTTGTATAATAGAGTAACTTACATCATTATCATATAGAAATGAAATAAAATCTTCTGGTTTTAGATCTGTATTTCCTGTATAAATGGCTTTTACATTCAAATGTATTGTTTCTATAAAATTTTAGGATCAAGAAGTTATCTTTTGGGGCTGGGGTTATGGCTCAGCAGAACACTCCTCTAGCGCGTGCAAGGCCCTGGGTTCAATCCTTAGCACTACATAAAAATAAATAAAATAAAGGTATTGTGTCCAACTACAACTAAAAATAAATAAATAAATAGATAAAGAAGTTGTCTTTTGATTTAATAACCATCAACCCTAGCCTCATGAATGTACATTTTATAGCTCATAAAACACACATTTATTGTACTGCAATAATGGGAAGCTGGTTAGAACCAAATGATTAGGCCTCAACTGGTAGGTTAAACGAAGCTTACACTTCAACAAAGTAGCTCTGAAAAAGAAATATCTTGTTTATCAGTTGTTTATTTAGACTGTATGGACCTAATTTAAAATAGCAATTTCAATTTCTAAAATTATAAGCAAAGACTGGTGTAAAGGTTTCCCCCAGTTCTTAAGTCACAGATACTAACAATTACCTAAGAAAATATTTACTTACTGGATAAAAGAACACAGCATAAGCCTCTTTATCAGTAAAAAGAAGGTAAACAAAAACACCCAAAACCATGTATACATACCCTCTATTTGTCAAATACTTAGCGGCAGCACTACTCCTAGCAATACTCCCAGCAGGTGATATATGATCTGTTGTAACAGCATCTCCCAAATATAATAAGACATGGGCATTTTCAATAGGCTGCAGTGCAACTGGTTCTTTGGTCTACAAGGTATAAAAGTTCAAAGCATTTAATATTTCACAAGGTTTTTAGTCTATAACAATCTTTAAAAAGATCAAACAAAAACAGTACTTACAAGTTTATCAAAAAATGAAGGACATCTGATATAGGTAGACTTTAAGTCCCATGGAAACAAAACTGAGTCTGGTGCTTCTAAAGAATTCCACCGCTTATTTCCTATCTGTGAATATAGTTTGGGTTGATTAACAAAACAAAGATAAAAGAAAGTGACTTAGGAAAATGTTCAAGGGATTAATGTAATACTTAGGTCAGTTGAAAAAGAGGGGGGAAAAAAAAGCCTTATCTATTTAGAAAGCTAACATAGTACATTCTATAAAATCATATGACATTTTTGACAGAATGAATAAAGACTGTCAAATTCCAACCCACCATGTTCTCCAGAATACATTAATAATTAAGTTTCAACTTAAACTGAAAAGACTTTATAGAGTCCCCCCAAAGCTTAAGAATTAATAAAGATCTACACATGTTGCAAAAGAGAGATTAAATGTGCTGTTAATCTATAGGAATGTTATCACAAAGAAAAACTTCCACATTTTTAGAATATATTTGTCCCCTATCACTGCCTACTGGTCTTGCCTTTAAACTATATCCAAAATCTCACCATTTCTCTTACCACTTCCACTGCTACCTCAAAGATCCATTCCATCAACACTTTTTATACCTTGTACTACCTTCATCTGGTCTTTCTGATTCTATCCTCCTTACCCAACTCTCCCCACAAAATATTTTCACTATGAGGGCTGGGGATGTGGCTCAAGCGGTAGCGCGCTCGCCTGGCATGCGTGCAGCCTGGGTTCGATCCTCAGCACCACATACAGAAATATTTTCACTATGATATCAAAGTGATCCTCTGTTCAAAACCTCCCCCATTGCTCTCCTTCTTAGGGTCAAAGGCTCTTCTTCTAATGACCTAAAATTCCTTAGGTGATCTGGAGCTTCATCTTCCCACTGACATCATATCCTATACCATCCTTCCTGTTCTTTATGCCCTAGTCACACTGTACTCACCACAGTTCCCTTTGTAAGGCTTTTACACTTTTCCTCTACCTGAAAAGTCTTTATCTTTGTTCAGTTATGAGGCAGATTCATTTTCTTTCTTCAAAGCTTTGCTTAAATGTTAGCTTTTCAGTCATCCTCCTATATAACACTGCATTCTATTTCCCAAATTTAAAGAACTGATTCTCTTTGATGTTTTTCTAATAGATCTTATTTTTAACACAATGTACAATTTACCTAATTATTTTCTTTACAGTTTACTGTCTGCCTCATGAGAATTTTGCTTTGTTCACTATGTATTCCAACCACCTAGAAGAGTACCTGACACATAGTAAGGCCCCAACAAATATTTGCTGACTGTTTGTTTCTGCCTTCATTCATATTGTTTATAAATTTTTGTGTATCTGAATTTGCTTACAGGTGATAAAAGCATCTCTGAAAAGGCACTTTAAAAAGACATCACTGGGGCTGGGGATGTGGCTCAAGCGGTAGCGTGTTCGCCTGGCATGCGTGCGGCCTAGGTTCAATCCTCAGCACCACATACAAAAACAAAGATGTTGTGTCCGCCGATAACTAAAAAAAAATAAATATTAAAATTCTCTCTCTCCCCCCTTCTCTCACTAAAAAAACAAAACAAAACAAAACAAAACAAAAAAAACATCACTGGTGTTCTAGAAAGGTAAAGTAAATGGCTAAGGAATTGGTGAAAGCAAGATTTGCTCTTACTTCTTTTGATTTCTGAGCCATCTGAATGGGAGTGACAAACAAGGGCAGTTTCTATGAAGTGTGCCCACATTCAGGATACCAAATGTTAAGTGGCCACCACATATTTCTAATAAGTAAATAAAATCGATTCTATCCCAGGCACTGTCTTTGTAATTAATAATTCCAGATAGAAAGTGGCTATATAACTCATTAAAAACTGTGTACTCCAAATAACATAATTATTACAATTATTTTTTTTTTTGTGTGTGTGTGTGTGTGTGTGTGTGTGTGTGTGTGTGTGTGTGTGTGTGCACACGCCAGGAATTGAACCCAGAGGCAAAAACCAACGAGCCACATCCCCAGCATTTTTATGTTTCATTTAGAAACAGAGTCGTCTCACTAAGTTGCTTAGAGCCTCACTAAATTTCTAAAGCTGGCTTTGAACTTGCGATCCTCCTGCCTCAGTCTCCTGAGCTGCTGGGATTACAGACACTTGTGCCACCATATCTGGCTAATTTAAATTTTTATTCTAGCCAGAAAGTAAGATTCATGAAATAAAAGGACACTGTGACTTTATCAAACTATTTCAGAAACAAACAAGACTCTTACCTCTATCTTCTCTTTTAGTGCTTTAAACATGGATAATATAACATGTTCTTCCTCCACCTGATGAACTTCTTCTCGACTAGGCCAGATGTCATGTAGATAAATGTTCTTGCCAGTAGGGTCGGTACCTGGTTAAAAAATTTTAACATGTTTCTTCTTTAAAAACAAACAAACAACAACAACTACCTTAAATGTTCATGTCTTTTCAAAGACATTATCACAGAAACTAAGGAAATAACGACAACAACAACTTTAAATGTTCATGTCTTTTTCAAAGTCATTATCACAGAAACTAAGGAAATAACTCAGCAACAGGGTGCTTCAGTCTTAAGCAGCTGAAAGGACTAATGACTTGTATATTTTACATTTCTTCACATGAACACAGAAATTATTAACTATATGTTTTAAGTCTTTATGAAATCAAAGAATGGAGGTACACTAAACATTTCAAAAATATCTTCTAGGGGGAAAACACACACACACACACACACACACTCAGAAAGGAAAACATACCTAAAGGCTCTGTTTGGAAATCTATATTCACTGTGCCAGCTATGGCATAAGCCACCACCAAGGGTGGAGAGGCAAGATAATTGGCACGAACACAATCACAAAGTCGACCTTCAAAATTTTTGTTTCCAGATAAAACTCCACAGGTAACCAGATCTCCCTGGGGGGAGGGGGGATTGCACAAATGAATACATTCAAGAGCTAATACAAACTTGGATAATCATATAAGCAATCTCTAATATTACAGACTGAGCAAGAAAATAAAAAACATCACAAATTTTATAAATCCTGCAAATAAACTAATTCTTTATAGGAACTATTTTAAAAACCTAGAAACAGTTCTTTGAACTGTTTTAAATTCACAGGTTACTCTTCCCAAAAGGTTACAGAAATATAATAATATATATTTTCTATAATAACAAAATAATTTTTTAAAAAACCCACTAAGATATCTTGCCAATACACATATATTACCTGTTTTACTGCATTTAAAACCACTTCTGATAATGGTGCTGTATTTCCCACACATGTTGAACAACCATAGCCAACTATTTCAAATCTGCATTTTAAAAAAATGAAACATGAGTAGATAGCATATCACATTTGCAAAGAAAGGACAAGTCTTATCTTTCATTTCCATTACTATTTTTTAAATCTTTTTAAGTTGTCGATAGAACTTTATTTAATTAATTTATTTAAATGTGGTGCTGAGAAGCAAATCCAGTACACCTCACACATGTTAGGCAGGTGCTCCACCACTGAGCTATAGTCCCAGTTCCTCATTTCCATTATTGCAATAAGATTATTCAAAATGATATTCATGACACACAGATTAAACTTCATCAATATATTAATTTCACAACATTTGAGCAATCAAGTTTAATTCTCATGTTTATCTGTAGTGAATGCAAACTTTTGAAGGACCCTGATACTTTGGGCATTCCCTATCAGGTCAACAGAATCTATCACGCTACATGAAAAAATTTCTCAAATACCACTTGGTATAATATAACCTTTTAAAATATTTGTTTTGTACTTACATCCAACATGTTTGCTTAAACTGTATCAAGACAATCTGGCTACAGCAATTTCACCAAAGACCCTCCCTCCCCCTGAGAAATAAAATAAGGCACTCTGTTATGAATAAATCTTTTAATTCTTAACCAAGTAAGCTAGAGAAGGGTACCTGTCAATAATTCCAAGGTGATATAGCTAAAAGATTATGAGCATAATACTTGTAAGTTACTTGTAAATTAAAATAATACTTGTAAATTACAAAAACATCTAAAATTTATCAGGCTTTCAAAGGAACTGATAATTTATATAAGATAGTATGTTTCAAAATATACAGAAAACACAACTAGCATCAATTAGTTTTTTGATAAAAAATGTAAATGTTTATTTTAACCAAATTTCAGGGACAATTCAATCTATGTTCTATAGACCAAATAACCTTACAAAACCTCATTTATTTACTGATTAATAAACACAATCTCTAAGATTTTATTCAACTGTATACAAATCATGGAAATTACATAGTACTATATATACTGTCACTATTAACCTGGTTTTTATTTGTCTTTTCTTTCCAACTAAGTATCCTGAAGCTTAGTGATTACATGTTCTTCTTCTAAATAGCCAGCACAGTTCACTGCTCATCAGAAATGTCCTGTTTGCTGAGTTTCAAGGCATCAGAGATTGTGTAGTTATGGCAAAGTAACAAGTAGAACTATAGCATATTTTTTTCTTTCTCTTTGTATATGAAAAGCCCTAATAAGCAGCTTCAATACCTATTAAACACCAATGTCAATATAAAACTGTCACTTACCCAAGCTTACTAAGATATGGTAATACTCCACTTGAACTGAGGTAATGTGTAACCATCCCACTGCCTGGAGATAAACTTGTTCTAATATAAGGTTTAACACAGAGACCAGCTTCAACAGCCTTTTTAGCCAAAAGACCTGCAAAGTGAACAAACAATGATGTATTTATTAATGGGAGCGTTTTCTCTTTTGTTTTAGAGTAGGAAGCAAGAAAGAATTTAATTAGCGGATTAGACTCAAATTCTATTTGGAGTAAAAACCCATACAAATTCATATTTATTGTCACTACTTTGTTCATTTTATTCTACTGACTTGCTCATTTAAAACAAATGATAAGTTATAATAGATATACTAGCTGTTATATTGTAAATTATTAAGCTATGGGTTGACACCACAGTATCATGCACACAGACAAAAAATAAAAAGATATACACATATAAGAGGTATGAGTAAATAAAACCTTTTGTTGTTTTAACAAGTGGGGATTAAATCTGGGGACACTTTATTACTAAGCTATGTCCCCAGCTTTTTAAAAAATTATTAATTTCGAGATAGGGTCTTGCTAAGTTGTTGAGGCTGGCTTCAATCATGCAATCCTCTTGCCACCTCCTGAACTGCTGGGATTACAGGCATGTGCTACTGCCTCCACCTAAAATGAACCCTTTTTTGTTATTGCTTTTTGTTTTTAGTATTGGAGACTGAACCCAGGAATGTTTTACACTAAGCTACATCCCCAACCCTTTTTATTTTTTATTGTGAGACAAGGTCTTACTAAGTTGCTGAGGGTCTCACTACGTTGCTGAGAATGGCCTTGAACTTGGATTCTTCTGCCTCAGCCTTCCAAATTGCAGGCATTAGTTTTGTGCCACCATACCCAGCTAAATGAGCCATGTTTAAATACTGTCATCATAATAAATTCAGGGTAATTTAATATTTACTCTACATGGTTTTATACAACTAAAGAACTGTTCTAATGAACAGTTGATTTCATTTACAATCAAAATTGTAAACAAATTTACAAACAAATGAAATCATTTACAAACAAATTGATTTCATTTACAATCCTTGTCAATAATCTTTTACTTCCTTTATAACTCTCAATGGAATCCTCCTTACTGGGATAATAAAATTCTTGTAGAAAACCAAGAAACACCAATTATACTTCTAAATTAACTGAAGAAACAGACCTATGGCTACAAGTAATAGATATGTAAGTTACAATTTTTAAAAAATTACCTTTCTGTAATAAAATAAAATTAACAGTATAAATCAAACTCAGGCTCCTTAGGACCTAATTAAGATCTGAGAAACTCTCAATATCAAATAGAGACTGATATCCATGACTACAACAGAAAAGCAAAAAACAATTTTAGGACAAGAAAACATGGTTATAAACCACAACCTACCTGCAGCAAGCATGACAGATGGATTGCAATTATTGGTACAACTGATTACTGCAGCAATAACCACTGATCCATGAGACAGCTTATATTCACTTCCTTCATAATGAATAGAGATGGTATCATTTTGTTTTTCAGCTGCAATTTGGAAGCCTTTAAATCCAACCTATATGGATTTGCACATAAATATAAGCTAAACATAATGAATTTGTATAGAAAAAAAAGATTGGCAGAAAGTACAGACACTTGACATCTGATGATTTAACATTCAAAGTTCTATTTATAACTGACACTGAGAGTCCATAACATTCAGTAGTTATAATTCAGCTGAAGTGTGATTTGAATAATCATGATACAAATTTGGTGGTTTTTATAAGCAAAAACTGAGCTTGGATTGTAGCTCAGTGGTAGAGCACTTGTGTAGCATGTGTGAGGCACTGGATGTGACTCAGCACTGCATATAAATAAACAAATTAAATAAAAAGGCTCAAGGAACTAAAGAAATTTTAAAAAATTAAATAAAAAATAAAAAAACTTATCTACTAAACGAATCCATCCAACTACCCAGAACCCAGATATTTTCTTTTTTTTTTTAAACTGGGGATTGAGCCCAGGGGCATTTAACCACTGAGCCACATCCCCAGTCCTTTTTTTTATATTTTATTTAGAGACTGGGTCTCAATAAGTTGCTTAGGGCTTGCTAAATTGCTGAGGCTGGCTTTGAACTTGTGATCCTCCTACCTCAGCCTCCCTAGCCGCTGGGATTACAGGCATCCACCACCACACCAGCCAAAATCCAGATCTTAATTGGCTTTGTTTTTGTCTATTCATTCTTTCTTACAGTAATTCTCAAGAAATGGTACAAATTCTTTCTATTCTGAAGATCTGCTCTAAAATGACCCTGTGTATGAGTGCAAGAGATGAAACAAGATTGGCTATGAGCCAGTAATTATTGAAGGTGGGTGACACATACACAATAACTCATTACACTATTTTATTTCGGTATAAGTTTAACATTTTCCAAATAAAAAGTGAAGAAATCATAAAGAGAAAGGCTCTAAAGCTGTCCACAGTGCTCCATACCTGTAATCCCAGCTATTTGGTAGGATGGGGTAGGAGGATTCCAAGTTTGAGGCCAGTTTTAGCAACTGAGACCCTGTCTTAATATAAAATATAAAAAGACTAGGGGATGTAGCTCAGTGGCAGACCATCCTAGGTTTGATCCCCAGTACCATAAAAAGGAAAGAAGGAAAAAAAAAAGAGTCTCTGAAAAGAAAACCAACTCATAGTTCTTGTAATAGAACAGAGAAAACCAGACTAACACCATGGTTCTCAGAAAATACAACCCCCCCACCCCGCAAAAGCCAAAGGAATCAATTGTTATTCAGTTATATTTTATCAGATTTTATGTGAGTAATGTCCCAGTAGAGTGATGTTATCCTAGTCTGGGAAGTCACAAAATTCTTGAACAGTACAATTTAATAAACTTTCTCTGATGATGTACATATTCAGTATCTGTGCAGTTCAAGCCAAGAGCCACAGCCACATGCAGCTATTTAGCACTTGAAATGAGACTATTATGATTAACTTAAAATTTAATTTAAATAGACAGCCTCTGATCCTCACAGTGGAACCAGGAATAAGCTCACAAAATAACTGACCTGCACAATGGACAGAAAGAAAAATAGAGTGCTGCTGATATGGGCTATAATATATATATAACAAATATAGCAGAAGAGTGATTTTACGGATCAATCCCATAAACTTGTTGGTTCTTCACTGCTTAGCATAAAGCATGTTGATGGATATAACAACAATTAAGTAACTTACCTTTTCATTTAAGCAAGCTTGAAAATCACTTTTCATGTCTGTCACAGCAACTCTATCCTGAGGTCTTTTTGGACCACTGACAGATGGAACTATTGAATTCAGATTAATCTGGATCACCTTGGAAAACAAAAGAGGAAGAGAAGAAATTAAGAAATCCTAAGTACAGATTCCAATTCAAGCATTACTTTCTGTTGAGAGCCACAGCCGAAGGGGCCCCAGCAAACTTCCAGCTGCCAGCTGATGATTGGCTCACAGGGGCCCCAGCAAACTTCTAGCTGCCAACTGATTGGCTCCTCTACGGTGATGCTCACTGGGCTGTTTCCCTGCCCTTTCAGACCACAGAGCTGCTCATTGGGGGACTTTTTTTGGCTCTGCCCACTTGACCCAGCCAATCAGCCTCAAGAGCAGGAGTAGTGGGGGAGGTGGAGAGGCTTGTGAGAAGCCAGTGGTGGCAGTTGCGCTCTGAGGATTTTCCTGAGGAGCTGTGTGGTTTGATGTGTGTGTTCTAAAAATAAAGTCGTTTCTTTTGACAAGTGGCTCCTGAATTGTGCCGCTGCGGCAACTTTCTGAAGCAGAATGAGTACATTCACATTCATTTATCATTTAACATAATTTGCTTTAATGGTGAAACACTCTCCTAGAAATAAAGACTTTAAGAAAAACATTTTTAAATTTATGAAACATAACTTGATAAGATTAAGCAGATCAGTTCAAATCAAACTCCCACAACATCAAATTATGTAACCTACATGAAATCTGGGGTCTCCTAATGTTTTCTCTCCTCAAACATAGACACTGTTGTAACATATGCCTGATGATAAAGTAGACGCCCATGCCAGCTATCCCATACTGCCTCAGAACTCTAAATTCACACACTTGGTTTGTTCTGAGATCATGGAGGTAGGTAATGCTTATTAACACATTTCTCCTCTATCAGCTTCCATGAGGTAAAATTTGTCAATAAAGGGTGCTGTAGGAATACACAGCAGAGAAGAGGGTTTTCTCCACCTGGTTTCAAAGGGTCTTTTATTCTTTGGTTAAAAAATCATTATTGGGGTTAGGTGTGGTAGTGCACACCTATAAACTCAGCAACTCAGGAGGCTGTGGCAGGAGGTTTACAAGTTTGAGGCCAGCCTCAGCAACTTAATGAGGCCTTATCTCAAAATAAAAAATAAAAGAGCTAGAACTATAGGTCAGTGGTAAAATTCCCTGGGTTAAATACCTAATATCAGTGTATAAGGCAAGTACTCTACCACTGAGCCACAGCAACAGCCCCTGGTCAGTTTTTTTAATTGCCATATTTTTTTCCATTTTATTCTACCGTCCCAAGTTTTCCATTTAATTTTTCTTATTCTTTCCATTTTTTTTTTAATGTGGACAAAACATTAGATTCAACATAGGTAAAAAAAAAAAACAGAAAATAATCAGAGAAGTTAACACAAATTCAATTCCAATGTATTCTACATTAGCCTTCAAGAAAATTTACTAGCCCAGTGTGGTGGCACACGCCTGTAATCTCATCGGCTTGGGAGGCTGAGGAAGGAGGATCATGAGTTCAAAGCCAGCCTCAGCAATGGTGAGTTGCTTAGTAACTCAGTAAGACCCTGTCTCTAAATAAAAATTTTTAAAAAGAGCCAGGGATATGGCTTAGTGGTTGAGTTCCTCTGAATTCAATCCCAGCACCCTGTCCCTTCACCCCACAAAAGAATATTTACTATGCCAAGCACTATTCTAGAAGCCGAGAAAACAATACCAAAGTTCTTGTCCTTGTGGAGCTTATTTATTTGTATTCTAATGGAAATCCCTACAAAGAAGTATATGTATTAAGAGTTCATATTGGGTGGGGACATGCTAAGATAAATAAAGCTAAGAAAATGGATTTTCCTGTTTAAAAAAATAAATAAAAGCTTAACAGTCAACAAAATGCTTGATAACACCAACTCTTTAGAGATCCTCAATACACTCTATTTTTATTTTGAGTTACTAGATTGAGCCTAGGACCTCACTTATGCTAGGCATAAGTGAGCTACCACTGAGCTACAATCCCAGTCTCCTTAATTCACTCTTTAGAAATAAATTTTAATAAGTTTTATTTCTGAATATGAATTCTATGTATTTAAACAGATGATACTTGCTTAGATTGTAAACAGCTTTAAAACTAACATTTAGGACCATATAACAATGTTCCTCTATAACAAAGGAATAGTCAATCATAAACCAGCAATAGAAAATCTACGGAAAATTATTAAAATTCTATGAGCTAGACATCATATTTTAGAGATTAGGTAACAGAGACAAAAAGGCTAAATAAATTGTCCATGGTTGTTCAGCTAATAAGTTTAAGAGCTAGGACCTGAACCCAAGTGGCCACGTACCACAATTTATGCTTCTAATAATGACTGGGTGAGTTATCTGCATATACCTGGGAATATTCAGGTTCTGAAGAATTCTGGTCATTTTGAAACAACTTCACAGCTTTAAGGTACGTCTCCATTGACTTGAGTTTGGCTTTGTCAAAACCTAAAAGGAAGAAACAAGAACAAAATCTAGTAAGGAAATCAAATCCTAAAGAGTAAGGATGTGAAATTCCAATGGCAAGCAAGAAACACAGTGTAATACTTCTCTTGTTCTTACCTCTGAGAAGCCACATTTGAGAAAGCCCAGATTATATGAAGATACCACAGAGGCACATATAGGCACATCTGAAAGCTCTAGCTTAGTCCCCAGCACACAACCATTCATTGTTAGATGTGTGAGAAAACAGGCCTTCAGGACTCTAGGCCCTAGCTTTCAAATCTCATAGTTCAAGCCCCAGATATGAAGCAGAGAAAAGCTCTCTCACTATGCCCTGTCTGAATGACTGATCTACTGAAACTATAAGGCAATAAATGATTATTGTTAGTTTAAGCAACTGAATTTTAGGGCAATTTGCTATACACAACAAAATGACTAACATCTTAATTCAGATTAATATAAAGTAATGAGGCACCTCTAATCATTTCTCTTTTGAAGTTCTTCTACCAACCAAATTCCAGATATGAGAAAGTTTTGCATTTTACAGGGAACATTCCTGCTAAGATATCATATGCTTTGTCATTCACTTTGCCATTTGATTCACTCACATATAATAATGTGCCCTCAAACTCAAGAATATAGTATATATCCCCCTCTAATCAAACATATCTTCGATTAAAGATAAGTAGCTCAGCAATAATTTCCGCATAAAAGAAAAAATAAGAAGAGATCTACTTTTTAAAGAATAGAAGCCTTATGAAATATCAATATATTCTGGTTGTGAATAGTCAAGAGATTTGGAACCTGTAACCCTATGTATTGCTTTTGGCAAAACTGGTGCTTCCTATTCTCTGGAAAGAACTCTGCCCCAAATGCTTGGCTGGTGGCTCTTCTACTCTGCCTACAGAATGAAATATCTGTGAATATGCTCAAGCCTGGCTTCCATTGAAGTGAAATCTCTGATCCCTGTGGAATCCATTATCATGGGGGAAACATGAGAATTAGTGGTTTGAATAATTCCTTTAAGTTGCTGTCAATGGATCATGGGGGCTAGTTTTTAAGGACAGAACACTCTTTATAGACATATGATACAGTTAAAAAGCCACTGTTTCAAGACGATTTCAGAAATATTAAATACAAAATATTAAATATAAATATTATCAGAAAGATACAGTGGAAATCTAACATGTTCATTCTTATATACTCTTACCTGTATGTTCTAAATGTTTTAATGTCACATTGTCAACAGGGAAAAAGCTGAGGATAGCACCATATTCTGGACACATGTTGGCTATTGTAGTTCGATCTACGATAGATAATTGTGAAACTCCACTTCCAAAAAACTCAACAAACTTTCCAGCTACTCCTACTTGCCTGAGGTGCTATAAAAAGGAGTACAAACACACACAAAAAAATCAGAAATGGCAAGATTAGCAAGGATTTCCTGAAAACTATAAAATCTAATATTTAACCAATACTATTGATATTGAAAGAACCAGATCCCTTGATGTTCATATGAAACATAAACTCATTCTAGTTTTTAGGTATTTTAAGATTTAATTGGACCATTAATTAAAAAATGGTCCAATGTCAGCATGGAGGCACAAACTTGTAATCCCAGTGGCTCAGGAGGCTGAGGCAGGAGGATCTTGAGTCCAAAGCCAGTCTTAACAACTTAGTGAGGCCCCGACCAACTCAGCAAGATCCTGTCTCCAAATAAAAAATACAAAAAAGGGCTGGGGGATGTGGCTCAGTGGTTAAGCAGGCCTGGATTCACTCCTCAGTACCCCCAAAAACCAATGCCATTGTAAGTCACAGTCAAAAGGGCTTAAAACTCAAGACGGCTACAATTCACAGGTTAAATGCCTTTGAAATCTGGATATAACATGGACTCTAATGTATGCCTGTTGAGCCTTTCTTTTTTCCTTTTTATGTGGTACTTGGTATTGAATTCAGGGCGTCACACATACTAGGCAAACCTTCTACACTTAGCTACTTCTCCAGACATCTTTTATTTTGAGTCAGGGTCTTGCAAAGTTGCCCAGGCTGCTCTTATTTTTAAAGAGAGAGAGAGAGAGAGAGAGAGAGAGAGAGAGAGAGAGAGAGAGAGAAAGAGAGAATTTTAATATTTATTTTTTAGTTTTCAGCGGACACAACATCTTTGTTTGTATGTGGTGCTGAGGATCGAATCCGGGCCGCATGCATACCAGGCGAGCGTGCTACCGCTTGAGCCACATCCCCAGCCCTGCCCAGGCTGATCTTGAACTTCAGATCTTTCTGCCTCAGCCTCCCAAAAAGCTGAAATTACAGGCGTAAGTGTTTTTTTTTCTTTTATAGCAGCACAAAAAATAAAGGTGCTTCTTGGCACTGAAGGCACCTTAGATTTAATAAAATGATGATTGTATATTTAGGTTAAAATTATACACTAGCTACAAAAATTCTTTGAATTACAACTACCGATCCAAATATTCCATTTTGATAGGATTTAACATGTGGTTTCAAACTTAATTCCTTCTAAAATCATTCTTCATTAGTATCAAGTAAGCAAAACAACTATTCTTTTCAAAATTGTAAAATGATCTCAGGCTGGCAGGGAAACAAGGTCTAGGGAGGTGACTAAGACTGAAACAATCTTCAACCTATGAATGTTAAATCCTAACATTTAACAGGCACTCAAGATCACTTAATCCGCATGCTTTTTTAATAGATGTAGAAACTTGCTGGGCACAGTAGCAAAAGCCAGTAAACCCAGTGACTTGGGAGGCTGAGGCAGCAGAATTGCAGATTCAAGGCCAGGCTCAACAACTTAGCAAGACCCTTTCTCAAAATAAAAAATAAAAATGGCTGGGAGAGCCAGGGTTGTGGCTCAGTGGTAGAGCACTTGCCTAGCATGTGGTAGGCACTGGGTTCAATCCTCAGCACCGCATAAAAATAAATAAATAAAAATAACGGTATTGTGTGTCCATAAACGACGACGACAACAACAACAACAAAAAACAAAGAACAGCCAGAGTTCCCTCCCTTGGAGCTCTTCCTGTATGGTGGGAGCCTTTAAAAACAAAACAAAGCAAAACAAAAACCTCCCTCAAAGAAAGATGTTCCTCTGTATTCATTGTTATACGTCTAAATGAAATACTGATAAGAGAGAGATACTAAGGCAAATGCCATCTTTGCCAATATGTATTTTAGAAAATAGATATGATTAATTCTATAAAGATCATGAATAAAACAGAACCTAAAAAGAGAAATAACATTCAATAAATGTAAACATACAGAGAATAGATTAAATTTAAATTTTACATTAAATTTACATTTTGATGTATTGTATAGAAACTGTTTCTCTGAGCTTTTAAAATATTGAATGCATGATGCTTAAGAGTTTTAGTAAATAAGAAGTTGTAATTCTTCGATCTAAATTTCTAGTTTTCACTAACTTATTAAGTCCCATTTTTTAAAAGTTATTACACCTGGAAAATGTTCCACATAAAATTCTAATATGGATCCCAGCTTAACAAATTCTATAATACATCAAAAAATGTATATCAAAAAATTAGATTAAATTTCTCTAACAATAAGCTAAAATGTCAAACACACAGATAATAATATTGTTAAGGAAAAAAAACAGCCAGAGGATGGTCTAAAAACAACATTAATTTTCAAGATATCTGAAGAATTAATTTCTCTAAAAGTAAGATTTTCCTTTTTTCTTTTAGGAATAATCCTTCAATTCTCAATTTAACATATTGATCTTTGGTACCCTACACTGAATCAATCATTTCCTTAAGATGACATTTTTTTTTTTTCCCTAATTAGAGAAGAAGGATCAATACCAAATGTTGAGAGGAAGGCATTATCACCTCCTCACCCTGTGGAGCTTCCTGAAAGTCTTCAATAATTTAACCAGAAATGCTAAGAAGACGGGATCCATATTAGAATTTTATGTGGAACATTTTCCAGGTGTAATCACTTTTAAAAAATGGGACTTAATAAGTTAGTGAAAACTAGAAATTTAGGTCGAAGAATTACAACTTCTTATTTACTAAAACTCTTAAGCATCATGCATCTAATATTTTAAAAGCTCAAAGAAACAGTTTCTTAGTAACCAGTTTCTTTGGTTACTAAGAATTGAACCCAGGGGCACTTTACCACTGAGCCACATCTCCAGTCTTTTTGTTTTTTATTTTGAGACATATTATTGTTAAATTGCTGAGGCTGGCCTCAAACTTAGTATTCTTTTGCCTCAGGCTCCTGAGATGGTGGGATTTCAGGACTATATCACCAGCCCAGTAACAGGACTTATTTTTAAAAACATTACCTAGTAAAGTAATGGTTTCTGAAGGGCAAATAATTCAATTAAATATTAAGGGGATACAGCCTTTTCCTAAATATGATAATTAAAAATTCATGTAATCAAGAAGTATTTAATTGAGGCAATAATTAATAATGGTTGAGAGCATGGACTGGAGAACTCGATTGCCTGGATCAGAATTCTTGTTCTACTACTTAACCCTTTTGGCCTTAGGAACCTTTGTTAAGTGGGCTTCATGTGTCTTAGTTTTCTCAAATTAAGATGATATAACAGTACCTATCTCAACAACTAGTAAATGAAGAAAGGAAGAAAGGGGAGGAAAAGGGAGGGTGAATATGATTAAGTATGATAATATGCATGTATGAAATATCACAAGGAAACTCATTAGTCTGTATCATTAATGAGTTAATCTTTATAATAAAAATAGCATTTATTTAAAATAAAAACGTATTTATTTCCTAGTCTTATAATGAGGACTAAATGAGATAGTATGTCAAATAAATAATGACTATTTTTTGTACTTACTACTACAGATTAAATGTTACATGTCTGCTTTTATTACTATAATGACAACTACCATGATGTGGCTAATAATGTAAAATCTAAGGTTAGAGGGATTAACCAAAATCTCTGCTCTTGTGGGACTTCTCCACTTATGAAAAAAATAAAGTCCCCTAAGTCATAAAGGTGCTACACACAACTCTAACTTACCTTTGTAATGCCAAGAACAACATCTATGGATGTAACAAAAGGGTTGGATGATCCAGTTAACTCACATCCAACCACCTCAGGTAAAGTAAGAGAAACAGGCAAACCAAGCATAACGGCTTCTGTTTCAATGCCTCCAACTCCTAGTGATAAGAATAGGTTTATTAGTAGAGTATATTTAAAGATGAAGTTTGCTCTGTAACATCTAAATCTCCACGTGTTTCACAAGCTTGACTTACACAGTACTTTACAGAACACTGCTACACTGCTTTACTGTGGACTTGAACCTTTGACCGTCTCAAAAAAATGACTCCATGCATGTGGTTTAAAGAAGTGACGTTTTTGCCTTTATATTAAATTTAATATTTAGTATTTATGCTATGTACACTGTACTATGCTCAAGGCACAGATATGAATACAACTCATATCATCCCGTCAATGTTAAGAAAAGCAATCTAATGAAAAAGAAAAAAAAATCATCCATTGTAACACTCTATAAAAGAATAAGTACAGAGTAGGGCATTCTTAATTCAGTGAGAGGAGTTAAGGCTTTCAGGAAACAATAGAGCTCAATCTTAAAGTAAGATTTAATAGTAGCCATATTTCAGCAATAAAAGGGGTGGTCACCAAAGTCATTAGGTATGGAACAGCACAACCCATTCAGGGTAATAAATAACTAGTCTCAAAACATAAAATAAACAGCTGGGTATGGTGGCACACATCTGTAATCCCAGCAGTTTGGGAGGCTGGGGCAGGAGGATCATGAGTTCAAAGTCAGCCTCAGCAAAAAAGCAAGGTGCTAAGCAGCTCAGTGAAACCCCTCTCTAAATAAAATAACAAAATAGGGCTGGGGATGTGGTTCAGTGGTCGAGTGACCTTGGTACCCCAAAAATAAAAATAAAATAGTCTCTAAGATGGGTGCAGATGAATGGTCAAAAGGGCAACAGGTTGTGAAGGGCTTGAATAAAATGCCATTAAGGAATCTAGATTTATAAAGGCAACCAGGAGAAGCTGCTGAAGAACTTTAAATAAAGATTAACAAGTCTAGCTACATCAACACTGCCACACTGCCCCTTCACCTCCTCATCATCATCACTGCAATTACTTCCCAAATGGTAGTACTGTGCTGGCCCTGTGCAAATTTTTCACAAATCCTCTTTTTACCACACAATTGATAAACTCCCTGAATTTAGACGTTTTTGTTGTTGCTCTGCTATAATTGATATTTAAAAAAAAAAACAAAACAGAGCCTCTAGCTATGAAAACCAGCTATTTGTTCTTTGATAATGTTACTAACAGCTCTTCCCAAAAGGAAATTAAATGTATTTGGTAATTTACTTACCCCACCCAAGAATCCCCAAACCATTCACCATGGTTATATGAGAATCTGTGCCAACTACACTGTCTGGGAAAAGAAGATCCTTTTCTTCAAATACCACTCTCGACAAATATTCTAAATTTACTTGATGAGCCATTCCAGTTCCAGGAGGGATGACAGCCACATTCTTAAAAACTCTTGAACTCCACTATGTTTTGTTTAGATTCAAGAAATACAAATATTAGTATATCATATGAGCTTATATTCATAATCAAGATATAAATAGATACTAAAATATGCTCACCAATATTCAACAAGACCAATTCAAAGTTTACAGTACATATTAAAAAAAATGCAAAATCTGAATCTAAACACATTCATTTTGTAAATTATTAAAACCAAATTAAGTCAAAGAAAATGTTCAAATATTCCAGATATGTAGTAATATTTAACTGTGTTCCAAAGATTTTAGGGAAAAGAGTTTGGGAAGGCCCAAGGTATATACAAGGAATCCCAAGCCAGTGCTCCATCTTCTTTTTAATATACTGGGGTATCCAATAGGATTTTACAATTTTATTGTTTTGGTAGGAACAAAACAGTTCTAGTATCATAAAAATCTTTTAAAACCACTTGTCCACATATAAAAATTGTACTTATCAATATTTTATAAATGTCAACACAAAAACTTCTTCAAATCATTTATACCTTGAAAAACTGAAGCCTCTCTCGATTTCTGCCAAATTCTACTTCTTGATTTTTAAATACTGTTTCAGGTCTAAAAACAAGAAAAGCTGGTATTAGGTACATATATTATAAGAAAGACTTACTTTGTTTCTAAGTCTTTATTCTTATGCATACTTATGCAAACATTAAAAATTACCCATGGAAGAACCACTTACTAGACTTCTCAAAATTCCTTTTCAACAAAGTTCTGCTTTACCTAACACACTAGACAGCTACAGAAAGGAGTTAAGTGTTTAAAACTATACTTAAAATACATTATTATGAGAGACTTGTCTAGATCATAATAAAAATATAACAGTAAGTACTGTTGGGTTTTCCAATGCAAACAGAAGGGTAGTAGCTTACTCAACAATAAACACAAACATTCTCACCTACCTGGCTCTTGTGCCAGTTAAATGGTGAGATAAATGTTGACAATGACAACACCTGAACATCATTTCATAGTTTAAAATAGAGCTTTCAGAAAAAACCTTTTATTCATCTCATCCAAAATGAAAGGCTCTATTCTTCAGTAGCAATTTAATGTACATATATTGTGAATATAGTTTACACAAGTTAATTACCTCTGAGTAATTATAGTAATGTTTAGCAAAGTATTTTTATCTAATAGATTTTTTAAAAGATTTCAAGCTGCTTTGCTTATTTTGATCATCAGCTGCTAACTGTTAACTAGAATACCAATATAATTTAAAGTACACATGTCCTCCAGGATCCAGATGATAAAGAGTTGTTTAATTGTCAACTTTTTTTTTTAAACATGTATATTTTTAAGTTACAGTTGGGCATAATACCCTTACTCCATTTGTTTATTTTTATGTGGTGCTGAGGATCGAACCCAGCACCTCGCACATGCTAGGTGAACTCTCTACCGCTAAGCCACAACCCCAGCCCCATAATTGTCAACTTTATTTCTGCAAAGATTATTTTAATAATTCATGGCTGAGTGATCACTTGAAACTACACTACATCTTAAGATATTTCTTAGGACCTCGGGGAACACAGCTTTCTAGGGCTACTCCAAGTATTTTACCTTTCCACAGCACTATGGAACAAAGTGCCATAAAAACATTTATTAGCTGGTAATCTCACAAGTGCTAAATGTTAAATTCTCACCTTTACCCTTCAATTTCTTAGTTGAACCTATAATGAATACTTCACTGATGCATAAAAAACCCCAAAAGAGTTACTATTTCCACACACCCAGTCACTACTATATAATACTTTGCAATTTAGAGCCAAAATTGAGGGAAAATGATACACCTGGTTAGATTTTTAGTAAGGTCTGGGGATATAGCTCAGTAGCAGAATGCTTGCCTAATATGCATCAGAGCCTGGGTTCAATCCCTGGCACCAACAAAACAAAAAACCAATGATTTTGAATCAATAAATCTTCCTTTTCAGAAAGTTAACTTCTATATATGTAGCATTAATCTTTTTTTTTTTAAAGTTGTAGATGGATTCAATACCTTTTTATTTATTTTTATGAAGTGCTAAAGATCAAACCCAGGGCCTCACATGGGCTAGGCAAGTGCTCTACCCCTGAGCCACACGCCAGCCCTGGCATTAATCTTAAAAGTCAACATGATCTTAACAATCAGGGCAAGTAAGTAGCAGGAATAAAGAGTGATTACATAAAACTACCATAATTTCATAGGGAAGGACTCATAGATTATGGTGACTTCTTAGGAAGAGCACATGAAATCACTGTAACCTGAGGTTTTATAAAAATGTTGAACCCAAAATTTTTGAACTGGATAGAACTTGAAGAATCCAATTGAGGGACAAACAAACTAATATATTATTTGGCACTTAAAATATGTGTGAGTGGACATTTTTCTTAGTTATTTCAAATGTTATTTTTTTTAAAACAGGAAGTATAATTTTTTACTAAATTAAAAAAATTCTGATAGCCTATTAATAATGGGATAAACAGTAGAACTCTCTTAAAACTAAGAATAAAAATTTGGAAACTTTTTAGTACATAAAAATTCAACTCAAAGAATTTCTTATTTTGAAAAATTATTAGGAAACTAACTAAATCCTAAGAACAGGATTCTTTTCTAGGCATGTTTACTACTTTCAATGATACCATACAGGAAAATATTTCCCTAAAAGAGCTCATTAGGTTTATAACATATGTGATAATAGTCATATTCTAATATAAAACTCTGGATGCAGCATGAAAAAAAACCCCTGAAATCCTCTGTGGGGGGGGGGAGCTAAATATAGAGGATTCTAAAAAAGATACGAATGATGAATGAACATATCAATGGTACAAATTCATTAATATAAGAAATTCAGTTTAAAATGACATCCCATTTTCTATCTACATTAGTCAGAAAAGTGATACATAGGGCTGGGGATATAGCTCAGTGGTAGAGCATTTCCCTATCTAATTTCTAGCACTCGAACATGCACACACAGACACACAAATTCATGGCTAAATGGCTGAATCTTCTTCTTATTATTATTATTTTTGGTACTGGTGATTGAACCCAGGGACGCTTAACCACTGAGCCACATTCCCAGCCCTTTTTTATATTTTATTTAGAGATAGGGTCTAAGTTGCTTTTGGCCCTGACTAAATTGCTCAATTTGGCTTCAAATTTGTGACCTCCTAAGGAGTCACTTCCTGGGTTGAGGATATAGCTCAGTAGTAGAATGCTTATATACTGTAGGACCCTAGGTTCAATCCCCAGGACAGGAAAAACAAATTTTTTTGATGGGGTGGGGGGTGAGGGATGAGGGTTACTCAGGATTGGACCCAGGGGCACTTAATCACTGAGCCATATCCCCAGCCCTTTTTTATATTTTATTTAGAGACAGGGTCTATGTTGCTTTAGGCCCTCACTAAATTGTTAAGTCGGCTTCAAACTTGTGACCTCCTGTCTCAACCTCCTGAGCCAGTGGGATGACAGGCATGGGCCACCACACCTGGCTTTTATTTTTTATTTTGAGACAGGGCTTGCTAAGTTATCAAGGATCTTACAAAATTATTTAAACTCCTTGAACTTGCGATCCTCCTGCCTCAGCCTCCCTAGTCACTGGGATTACAGGAATGCACTACCACACCCAGCTAGAGACTAACAATTTAATTTAAACTTTGCTTCTTTCAGTACAATAGAAATGAAATACAGCACATAAATGCAGACACAATATAACAGCAATTGGGTGGGAAAATAAAAGTGATTTCTTTAACTGAAAAATATCTAGCACTAAAAAATATTAACAATATTTATTATTGTTAATAAAAATTAACTGGCAGTAATAAATATTAACAAAAACATTCTCATACTCAGGCACTGGTTGCAAATGAAAAGGACATAGGATGGGTGTATTCTCAATCTGTGAAGAAAATGTTCCTGAGTTTCGGCCTAGTTCTCCAGAATCGCAGGATCCTCGGCAGGTAGTCTGGCCTCTGCAGGGAAGCTTCTTAGGCTGCACTTTAAGTGGAGAAAGCTTTCCTATTTTCTGTAGGTCACCACCTCCAGGATTTGGCGCATTCTGTATTGCACTATTATCCCCAAAAGGAAACAAAAGCATTTAGAAGTAACAGAAATTTAGCTCTTCAAAAAGTGCATGCTATTTGAAGTAAGTGAATGATGTTTGAAGGCTAACACTTATTGTTTAACTCAAGTTTTAAAAGCAAATTTCAGATAAATTGTTTTCATTTTTAATTTATATTTATGGAGATAAAAACTAATTCTAAGTGCCCCATATAGTCATTTTTATATATACCAATTTAAATAACTTGCTAGCAAGTGCCAATATAGTTCTTTTTAACAACTGAGAAGCACAGAGCCAATAGTTTTAATTATAGAGTATAAAAACTCTCACGGGTTATAATAAATTGCAATATTATACTGCTACTGCAAGGAATGTAAAAGACTAATGCATGAGAACAGAAATATGGTTTCTTGTTTGCCCTTGGTCAAAGGAGCCTTATAAATATTATATTATGTAAATATTCCACTTATTTCAGTGGAAAGAAAGAGCTTTAGTAAGCTCAATGCTTTTAGATCACCAATTAAAGACAAATCTTTACATTCTCTCTGAAAGGGAAATAGGTTAAAAAACAAAAAGTGAAAACTTAATTCAGATGTTCACTCAAAAAACAAAAAAAAAAAGATGGTTGTAAGCTTGTATATTTTTTTCAAATATGGCAGCAAAAATACACAAACATGAAAATAGTTCTAAACTATGAGTACAGAAAATTTCACCAATTCATAAACTTTCCACAAGTTTTCCTTTAATATACTAGTCAATACTAAATGGAGCATGCTTTACTCTGGCATAAATTGCTTTCCCAGATATTTTATACTTCCACAAAACTTGCATGACTGTCTTTATAAATATCTGTATTAAAGTACCATTTACTGAAGTCAATTTGTAAAGAATGGTCAACTGTGAGATCTGTCGGACAGGCAGGATGGACTTTTTTAGGATCACCTCCAAGAGTTTTCACTGCCTCCCTCATAGCAGCAAAATCTACCATTGCCGGTATTCCACTTTAAAAAAAAAAAAAAAAAAAAGAAGAATGATCAAATTACAATTCTAATTTTTAAATAAAATGTTTAATAATAATTAACATGTACTTATTCATTTTTATTTTTAAAAAGTATCCTTTATTAGTATTTATTTTTGAAAATATACTCATTATCCAATTTAGCTGTCCCATGGTTTAATGAGAATTAACATTATTATCTGAGAACTTGAGTGCTTAGGGACAAAAGCAGCAAAAATAAGAGATGATTTTGAGGTGCCTGTGGAATTCTTTTCTTCCTCAATTTTTTGACAGCCCCTCCCTTTTCCCTGGCTCTAGCCCCTTTGTCCTGTGGTTCCCTCTTATAATCTCAAAGCTATCCACAATAACTGCCCCCCCATAACTTTTGCTTATATTCATCCATCCATAATATCCAGGCAACTATGTAACAAGCATGTACTAAATGCCGTCACTGTAATAGATATCATAAGAATAAGGTCAAATAATAGTTTTGGCTCTTAAAGAATTAATAGTGAAGATAAAGCAATGATTACAGAATAGAAGCATATATGAGGTAACACAGATCAGACTTAGGTGGGTGGGCAAAGGGGATGTTCTAGCAAAATCCTAGGCCCCTTTGAAATTTAGCTCCAGGTACATTATTCCAATAAATAATTCTTGGGACACCTCAGACCATGCAAGGTCTTTCAGGCTAAAGACATCAGATTTTATTCTAAGTGTGATGGAAATCAAGTGGTACCTGGAGGAATGACATAACCTGATTAACATTTTTAATGAAGTCACTCCATATACCATGTAAAGAACCAACTATAGGCTGCAAGTGTGGGGGCAAGTATACCAGGTAAGAGACTACAGTACTAGTAGTCCAGGTAAAAGAAAATGGGGCTAGAACCAGGATAACAGTGATGGAGAGGTAGAAAATATTTGGACACAGGATATATTTTAAAGGTAGCAATGACAGAATTTGCTGACAAGACTGGTGATAGGGTGCAAGGAAGGAGAGGAATCAGAGCTAATCTTAGATTAGAAGCCTAAAAAAACTGGGAGTCTGGTAGCATTTACTACGAGAGAGAAGACGTAGAAAGGGATAGGTGATATGGACAGTCAAGAAATCAAGTTCTGGATATGTTAAGTTTGAGAAACCTACTAGCTACATAGAGATGACAAGCAGGTAGTTAAGGAAAAGCAGTTTTGGAATAAATGGCATGAGAAATATGTGCCTGATTTTTATTACATGGCTTCAGCTCGGAAAGGGAAACTTTTATAATAAAACTTCATAATTAAAAATAAATCCATACATCAGGAAATCTGAATTTTAAAAGGGAACATTCTAAAAATTCATTCACATAAAATGAACCAATGACTCACGTAAAATCTTGAAGAAGAACACGGGCAGGGAAAAAGGGCACTTCAACAATGTTTTGTTTGGTTTTCCAGTCTAAAATGTTCATAACATCTTCCTTTTTCATTAAAAAGCCATCACAATTTCGTACAGCAGCCTCCAACAGAACCCGTATTGAGTAAGGCAGAACATCTGATTCAAGAGAAAATATTATTATTAATAAGAGAACAATCATATGTATATAATGTAAAAATTACAACAGCAAAAAGATAAAGACATTAATGCAATGTTTTCTCAATTTAAAAATTCACTTTTTAGTCTAACAAACACAGAATCTAATATCATTCATGTTAACTATGACTTTCCTATGCATAACCCCAAGGTCCAAGGCCATGAAAAAGCAAAGACAAAAATTTTCATATAAGACTTGCATTGATTTGGGCATATCACACTATAATCATGATAAATAAAAACTTCCTCTTCAGGAAAGACAAGAAAAAAAAAATGAAAAGCACCAAATATAGATTAAATACCTATTGCAGGAAAAAAAAGTCTGAAAGTTTATAATAAATTTAAAATACTTCAAATCAAAAGCAGTCCAAGTTTAAAAGTAAATCAGGATGCCGGGTGAGAAAAAAATCATTTTAGGAAAACTTTCATTCACTCTTGATTACCAGTCTAAAGATATAATAGAGAATTCAGTATTGTTAAATTTTCAATCATATTAAATTCTCACATCAGATTTGGCTACACAATTAGAATTTAAAAGGAAGAGTGAATGAATGTGAGTGGTTGAAAATATCATGGCTGTCCACACAATAGATTATCCTACAGCTGTTTAAAGGATTGATCTCCAGAATACACTATTAAGAGAAAATGTGGGACAAAATTGTGTTCATAACACATTCTACCTATCTTTACAAAAGGTTAAAAAATATAGATATGTGTAATATATACATATACACACAAATATATGTATACACATTATAACATACACTAAATATACAATTTGAAAATATTTACTACTGCCAGGATTACACCTGTAATCCCAGTTATGCAGAAGGACTTCAAGTTTGAGGCCAGCATACACAACATAGTAAGACCCTGTCTTAAAAAATCAAAGGGGCCAAGGATGTAGCTCAGTGGTAGAGTGCCCCTGGGTTCAATCCTCAGTACAGAAAAAAAAAATTACTACAAAAAAATAATTTTTAAAAAACATATATACATATGTATATTGATGTGTGGTATATATATATATATATATATATATACACACACACACATGCTGAGCCTCCTTAATTCAAAAATCTGAAATTCAAAATGCTTCAAAATTTTTTTTATTTTCCTCCATTGATAAAGTGCATGAAAATATTCCAAAATCTCCAAAACTCCAACATTGAAAAACACTTCTGGTCCCAACTGTTTTGGTATGAGTAAATGATAGACAAGTTTAAAGTCAGAGAAGTTAAGGAAAAAACATAACAAAACTCTGAGCTTGAAGCATAGCTCAGTGGCAAAGTAAATGCCTAGCAAGTGTGAGCCCTAAATTCAATTCCTAGCACTAATACATAAATACATAAATAAAAATAAAAACTCTTGTAGGGCGTGGTGGCTCACACCTGTAACCCCAGCAATGCAGGAGGAGGCTAAGGCAGGAGTACTGAAGTTTGAAGCCAGTCTGAGCAATTTAGTGAGACCCTCAGCAACTTATAATGAGACCTATCTCAAAATAAAAAGGACTAGGGATATAGCTCAATGATAAAAGCACCCCTAGGTTCAATCCCCAGTACCAAATAAACAAACAAATATCCATACATTTTAATGAGAAATGTATGAATTCGTGATTTATTTTTCTCTTTCTAAATGTTTTCCTAACTCTATTCACAGAAAATGCCTAGGACAAAGACAACACAATAGTAATGAATTCCTAGTACCTTAGCCTGTTATTTCTAAAAACTATTTCTCATTTCTAAAACAGTTCCTTAGAAAAATGGCTGATTCTATCTGGAGAAGAAAATGTACAAACCGAGCCTGGAACATCTTGTGTTGGAAATAAAAGACTAATAGGGATACTAATGGATCAATTTGATTCAAAATGAATAATGACTGCTATTCATTGAAACATATCAACTATATAAATAGGCCTTAGTTTATAATGACTCTCAAAACACACTCTTCCATCAATCACCAATGGAAATTGCTAAGGCATAAACTCATTATTCTGAAAACTGATAAAAGAGACAAAAAAAAAAATCAATCATTAATCTTGTCTCCTCTGATTTCAAGTAACTAAGAGTTAAAAAAAAAAGTTCTCCATTTAGAGAGTTACAGCTAATAAATGCAGAAGGAATAATATAATTAGAAAATACACCACAAACAACACCTAATAAAATATCAGATCTAGGGGCTGGGGCTGTGGCTCAGTAGTAGAGTCCTTGCCTAGCATGGATGAGGCCCTGGGTTCAATCCTCAGCACCACATAAATGTAAAATACAGATACTGTGTCTACCTAAAACTTAAGAATAAACATTAAAAAAAAAAAGAAATATCAGATCTAGACAATGATCATAAAGCTAAAATCATTAGGTTATATGCAGATGGCAGTGGAACTTATAATGGACAGATCAAGCTGATAACACCTATTTCTCTTAGCATCACCCATTATATTTCTTCCTGATAAAGCAGAAAATACAAGTGGCACTAGGAAGTATTATTACAAAACTAAGTACTGTCCATAAATAAGCCCACATATAATCAAATCTCTAGCTTCAACTTCCAGTTAATAAGAAATACGGGGTGGGGGCGGGTGTTGTGGCTCAGAGGTTGAGTGCTCGCCTAGCATGTGTGAGGCACTGGGTTCAATCCTCAGCACCACATAAAAATACTGTGTCCACCTATTTAAAAAAAAAAATAAGAAATATGGGAGAGAGTAGAACAGTAAAATGAAACTACAAAGCGGCAATCTGCCACATCAAGAACATGGTATATTCTACAGGAAATGACGTGGCTTCTTCAAGAAAAAGTAGTAAAGAAAAGGGGGAAAAGAGGACTATTACAAACTAAAAAAGACTTTAGAGACATAGCAATCAAGTGTTATGTGTGGACACTATTTGGACACTGTCTGCACAAACCAAATATTTTTGATACCAGGAATTGAACCCAGGGGTGCTTAACTGCTGAGCCACATTCCCAGCCCCTTCTTTTTTTTTTTTTTTTTTTTTTAAGCAGGTGGGCGCTGCCCCGCTGTCGCCCTGCCCTTCTTTTATTCTTTAATTTTCGGTGTATATAACATCTTTGTTTGTATGTGGTGCTGAGGATCGAACCCAGGCCGCATGAATGCCAGGTGAGCGCGCTACCGCTTGAGCCACATCCCCAGCCCAAGCAGCCCCTTCTTTTTAAAATATTTTATTTTGAGACAGAATCTCCTTAAATTGCTTAGAGCTTCTCTAAGTTGCTGAGGCTGGCTTTAAACCCATGATCCTCCTACCTCAATTAACAATTTGATTTGCGCAAGCCACCATGCCCGGCTTGCACAAACCAAATGTAAAAATATATTAAGACAACCAGAGAAAAGTTCTTGCTTACTAGATTTAGATTATATTAAGAAATTACTTAATCTTGTTATGCATAATAATGACATGATTTATTTTTTCAATGCATATCAGATATGCATACTGACGAATATTTATAGGTTAAGAAAACGGCATAATATTTGAAAAAAAAATTGGGTGAAATGTTGATACCTGGCTGATAAATACATGGTGGGTTACTAATGAGTCTCTCCTTGCTTTTTTTCCCCATTAAGAAAAAATTTATTGCCAGTGCAGTGGCATACACCTGTAATCCCAGCAACTTGGAGCTGAGACAGTTCGAGGCCAGCCTCAACAACTTAGCAATGTCCTGTCTCAAAATTTAAAAAAGGGCTGGGAATGTAGCTCAAGGTAAGGCACTCCTAGGTTCAATCTCCAGTACCAAAAAAACAGAAAATATTTGACTTTTCTGCTATGTTTTAACATTACGTGCACAAATCAGACATGGTTAACAGTTCTTAGGAAGTTATCGAGCTATTAAAAAATTCAGACCATAAATAAGTAAACAAAGTAAATACAAACAGTAGCAGGTCTTATAAGGGAAGTGAGTAGGATTCAGTAATAGAAGACAGTAGAGAGGATTTTACCCAATACCAACATTCCTCACTACAATGCTACATTTGTTACAAGTGATGAACCTGTATGAATATATCAGTGACCAAAACCCACGGTTTATATTAGGGTTCACACTTAAGTGTTATATCTCCCTGCTTTTATGTTTGAAAATATTCTTACACAAATGAAAGACTATTAAAGTTGTAATTGAAGAGAAAAATAAAACTACAGAATCAGAAACACTAGATGCAAAGCCTGTATTTGCTATTTACTACATAGAAGTGATCTTTAGAGAATGACTAAGTTGATGCATTTTTTCAAATTGGGAATGCTACCTACTTAACAGAGATGTGAAGAACTATCTTTCTTACCTTATCTATTTACTTAGCCACATACCTACCTACCCATCCATCCATCCATTTTTTGTGGTACTGGGGAATAATCCCAGGGCACTCTACTACTGAGCCATATTTAAGTCTCACTAAGTTGCCAAGGCTGGACATGAACTTGCTATCCTCCTGCCTTAGCCTCCTGAGTTGCTGGAATTACAGGTGTATCGGTTAGCTGCACCCAGCTAACAGATCTAATATGTATAAAATACCCAAATTATGAGAAACAGTAAGTACTTAACAAATATTAATTTTGATCCTTTTCTCAAATCAGAAATAGTAATATCACTCAAAACAGAGGGAATTAGAGGGGAAAATATTTTTAATAAAACATTCTGAGAAAATAAGAAAAATATTATCAAAGAAATTAATACATGATTAACTTTTTAATTTGGTTAATTATACTGAAAGTCTCAGGAATATTTTTCTTTATATGTCATACACCTGTAATCCCAAACCTGGGAGGCTGAGGCAAGAGAATGGCAAGCTCCTGGCCAGCCTTAGCAACTTAGTGAGATCCTATTTGAAAATTTTAAAAAGGGGGTGGGGTAGGAATGTAGCTTAGTAGTAGAGCACCTCAGGGTTCAATCCCTATCACCACAAAAAAGAAAGTATTTTACAGAAAGCATGTCATCAGATTTCTAGTTTAACATGGCAAATTATCACTACTTTCTTCTGAAACCCACTAAGTAGTTACAGCAATGTTGTAAACACACAAGAACAAAAAGGAAAAAGCAAAACCAACACAATTTTGGAAAACAAAGTACATGGATGAGTGGTAACAGAATAAGCAGAACAGAGAAAGCTGTAACTTAAATATCTACATGGGGACAGGCAATCCAAAACAAAGACTAGGTATCTGGATTGCCTAAGCTTTCTTAGGGAAGTTAGAATACAATGAAGCAATGCCTTTAAAATTCCAATAGAAAACAATTTCCAGACCAGAAATTTATACACTGGCAAACTACTAAATAATCAGGTAAGGTCTCAAAAATCTACTTCCCAGGCAACGCTTCTAAGGAAACTTCTGGAGGATATGCTCTATAAAACAAAACAGTAAACAAAATTAGAAAAATCATGAAATCTAGGAAAAAGTCTCCAACATAGGACCAAGAGCAAAGACTCTTTAAAGACCCAATTGCTGTGCAAGTCATAGTGTAATCAGTTTCAAATGGAGCAAAAGATAAAAAAGTCCAGAGGTGATGCTGCCAATAAAACAGAAAAAAATGATTGATTTCCTGATTATAACCAACAGGAGTTCAGTTCTCTTGAACAATTTGGAAATAAATTATTGATAAGAATACTAAAAACTAAGCAAACAAAAAAGATCATTAATTACAAGGAAAATACAAAATTGTATGAGAAATGTGCAACAGTGACTACACGGACTGGCTGAAAATTATTTACAGTGATAATAAATTAGAATGAGATGCATGAATATATGTAGAAGTATCAAATCCTCATTTTCCATAGCAGAAATTCACTAAAATCTGAAATAGAAAAATAAAAGAATTAGCAGCATAACCAAAGACAGACTGCTATTTTGGGTATAATCTTTGTGAGGGTTTTAAATTATATTATTTGAAGATTAAAAAGCAATTACCAAAGAGTGCTATGAGAAAAATGAACCACAAATGTTAACTAGACACTTTTTCACAAAGAAGCACTGCCACAAATTTGTCTAATTTCAAAATCACGACAGAGACTTATTGCAAGGAAAGATGCAACCAAACAAAATTTCATATTTCATCCCGTGGAAGTCAGTCTCTGATATTATGATATCATTAATGTCGGCCTTCTGATATTCATGCTGCCATGAAATCTGTTCTGAATCAATTCTGCTAGTGTGACCAACAATGTATGGCAGAGATGAGAGTGTATGATTTTCAAGACCAGGACATTTTTTCCGCTTCAGTCTTCCTCTCTTACTTGCTCTGGGGAAGCCAGCAGATGACTGTTTTGAAACAATTAAGTAGTCCTTAGGAGACACCCATATGGGGAAGAACTGAGGCCTCTCCATCATCAATGAACACCAACACCTGCCAGCCATGTGCTTGAGCCCTCAGAAACAGGTTCTCTACCTTTGTCTAGCCTTCAGGTGAATGCAGCCTCAGAACATTTGGCTGTAATCTCATTAAAGACCCTGAGCCAGAACTCCTCAACTAAGTCATTCTGAAATCCCTAATATATAGAGACTATGAGAGATAATAAATGCCTATTATTGCATTAAACTACAAAGCTTTTGGTTTGTTATCTTCTTCTTCTGCTGTTATTTATTTAGGACCTACTAAGAAACAGGTGCTTTATATCAGCTTATGTACTTTTTTTTGGTACTGGGAATTAAACTCAGGGGACCCAGGGGTGCTTAACCACTGAGCCACATTCCCAGCTAGATTTATTTATTTATTTATTTATTGAGACAGGTTCTTGCTGAGTTTCTTAGGGCCTTGCTAAATTGCTGAGGCTGGTTTTGAATTTGTGATCCTCCTGCCTCAGCCTCCTGAGTCGCTGGGATTACAGGCATATGCCACCATCCGCAGCAATCTCATGTAATTCTTAGAGTAAACCCATAGAATTTTTCAGTAGAAGAGCTATATAGTAAAGAGAAAACTAGCAGATGTGAGAGAATGGACACAGATGCTCTGGTTTGTTTTTTAGCAATATTAATCCCCCACCCCCGATTCTGGAACAGCTATAAAGTTCAGGGAAGGCCCTTAATCCCTTTCTTCCTCCTCATTCTCCCCACACCACCCCATATACTCTCCTGTTCCAATATACCACCTTAAAGTTCCCTAAACTTCTAAACCTTCCCAATTCCCACTCTCATGCCTGTTCTTCAATACCACAAGGACTTAAATTTCCTCTTTCAGTCAACGCCTGCTTGTATGTACTTTCCATATAGTTCTATATGGCTCAATTTCTTAGTTCCCCAAATCCTATTTAACTTGCCTCTTTGTTTCAACCTATCTGCCCAAGGGGGTGGGGGGACATCAAAACCAGGTTGTTGTGTTCTTTTTCCAGTTGGTCCACTCCATATCACTTCCCTATTCAAGAACTGTTCTTAAAAAAAAAAAAAAAAAAAGACTTTACTAAGCCAGGTGGTATAGTGCATGCCTGTAATCTCAGCAACGCAGAAAACTGAGAAAGGATCCCAAGTTAGAGGTCAGCCTATGGCAAATTTATATGTAACATTTTTGTTTGTTTTCCTTTTTCATGGTGCTGGGAGCCAAACTCAGGGTCTTGCCCAGGCTAGACAAGTGCTTGACCACTGAGCCATCCCTTAAATTTTTAAGAAACTGCTAAATTGTTTTCAAAAATGGAAGCACCATTTTATATTTCCACCAGCAATGTAGTATGAGAGTTTACATTTTTCCATATCCTCTCCAACATTTGTTACTATCTTTTATATAATACCCATTCTAGAGAGTTATGAAATGGCAATTCAATATAGTAGTACCATGTAAAGGAGGAGAAAGGGGGATGGGGAAACTCTAAAAAAATGCATAACTATAACCTGAGTTGAGTCCTCACTATTCACCCAGAATCCAATCCTACTTTTTCTGATCTACTTATTTTCCAACACTCCACAACAATTATTTCCTATCTTCATTCACTCTCCTTAAAACAGTCTCTACTTACCTTCTATAGGAACCAGAGTACTTCCTATCTCCTAGATTAACAGAAACCAATAGTTCCTATTTGGGCTTCCTCCTATATACCCACAAATCTTGCTGTCTGTGGATTTACCCTTTCCCCAGTTAAGAAGGGAGATACAGAAATCCTCCTATTAAATGCCAACTTCTCTCTAGAAGCTCTGCATCCCATTCCCACTGACCATTTTAAGACCACAGTCGTCAATCATCACCTTCTTTTTGCCATTTACTGTTTAACTGGATTCGTCCCATCAAGATATATAGTCTGTAGCCCTAGTTTAACAAAAAGATTCCAGAAATGCCATCTTCAAATTTTGAACCAAGTTTTTTGAAAGACTTATCCATATTCCCAAGTGTACTGTTCTACCTTCCATTCATTCCTCAGCCCACATCAATCTGATTTACATCCTTAAAACACCAACAAAGGAGGGTCTCAGTAGAGTCCTAATATCCTTTCCACAATATTCAACAAGGCTAACAAATTCCTCCTTAAAGTGGACTTTTTCTACTGGCTTCTACAACACCCTTCTTTGAGGACCATTTTTACATGTCTCATCTTACATTTCTGCATAACTTGCAAATAGAGGCAATAACTGCCTTTGTTTCAGACTGTATTCTCAAAGTTTTCTGCAGTGATTAACTTCAGAAGATAATGTCTCCCTCTGCAGCAAAGGGCAGATAAGATTACTGTCCATTATAAAATATTTGGGTTCCCTAAGTCACAGTTCCTTTTCTGTAACCACTGCATGTATAGGTGTTGCCTGGCCGTCTTCAACATCACCCTGGGAGCAGTATGAAGAAGAAGAGGCAAGAACGACCCCCGGACCGATCAAAGCTGCACGCCACTGCATCCCCGCGTCCAGCGCCTGCGTCCCGCTACCGTCACCACCATGCCCAAGAGAAAGGCTGAAGAGGATGCTAAAGAAGATAAAGCCAAGGTGAAAGACGAACCACAGAGAAGATCTGCAAGGTTGTCTGCCAAACCTGCTCCTCCAAAGCCAGAGCCCAAGCCTAAAAAGGCCCCTGCAAAGAGGGGAGAGAAGGTACCCAAACGGAAAAAGGAAAAAGCTGACACTGGCAAGGATGGGAATAACCCTGCAGAAAATGGAGATGCCAAAACAGACCAGGCACAGAAAGCTGAAGGTGCTGGAGATGCCAAGTGAAGTGTGTGCGTTTTTGATAACTGTGTACTTCTGGTGACTGTACAGTTTGAAATACTATTTTTTATCATGTTTTATAAAAATGCAGAATTTTGTTTTACTTTTTTTTTTTAAGCTATGTTGTTAGCACACAGAACACTTCATTGTTGATTTGGGGGGGAAGGAGCATATGTCACTAGTAGAATGTCTCCAAAGCTGGATTGCTGTGGGGGAAAACACCTTTCCCTTCTAGTTTTGAGAGACTTCCTCTTTGTTCCCAAGAGGAAGGGATTCCCTGATGTTGGCACACATAGCCACCTTGGAACAAATGCCTTGTGCTATGGAAAAACTCAAACTCATCTGTATGTCCTCCTGTCCCTCTCTGCCATTGGCATAGACTTAATTCCCCTAAACTCAGACCTATTGGAACCTGATTCCCAATGATTGGTGTGTGGGGGGGGCAATCTGGACTTTCCAGTGACATCATTGAGAATAGTGTCCCTCAGAAGAGCAGCAGTTCCTTTTCTAGATTGTGGATCTTCAGATTAATAATTTTTGCCATTTTCCTTTCATTTCCTGAAAGTCAGGGTCGGCTTATGAAAAGTTGTTAAACAACATGCTAAATGTGAAATGTCAACCCTCACTCTAAACTTTCCCTATTCAGAGCATCAAATGAAGACTTCATTGGGTTTTATAGTGGCTTTCTGACTTTGGTAGTCCATTCAAGAAGGGAGTTTGAAAGTTGTTGTATACTGTTAATGATTGTCTGCCCCTGTCCTGCCTGAAGTACCATGATTGTTTATGAAAAGTATCTTTAATAAAGCTGGATACACTTTGGCTTGGGAGAAAAAAAAAAAAATCACCCTGAAGAAAACGGAGCTTAAGAAACCAACACGAGGGGCTGGGGATGTGGCTCAAGCGGTAGCGCGCTCGCCTGGCATGCGTGCGGCCCGGGTTCGATCCTCAGCACCACATACCAACAAAGATGTTGTGTCCGCCGAGAACTAAACAATAAAACATTAAAAATTCTCTCTCTCTCTCTCTCTCTCTCTCTCTCTCTCTCTCTCTCTCTCTCTCTCTCCCCTCTCACTCTCTCTTTAAAAAAAAAAAAAAAAAAAGAAACCAACACGAATGAAGACACTAAGAATGTTGCTCTGTATGAGTAATAAACCATACATGTCTTTTGATGCAGGAGTTGCACGCCTTCTGCCAACATCAATGAAACTGTCAGGCTAACCTATTAACTTCCAAGGAAGATAAAATGTTAGAACCTTTACAGTTTCTCACACTTCGTGGAAGCTCTGTTTTGGGTTCCACCTGATATTTAAATGTAGAAGTTCCTTAGAGTTCACATCTAGACTCAATTCTCACTCTATACTGTCTTCCCTAAGGATACTACTTCTATGGCTTCAAATATACCTATCTGTCCACCAATAATTAAAAAATACTTTTCTGCAGTTTAGGTCAGTCTTCTGAACTCCAAAACCACCTATCTAATTGTCTCCTGATTATCTATTGATATATTACCAAATTCACTAGTATCTAAGCTAAACTCAGTGATTTCCCTCTTTCCCTGCCCCTTATTAGCACCTCCTCTTGTGCTTTTTAACTCAGTAAATAGCACCACCATCCATCCAGAAGCTAACGCCAAGACAGGCATTATCCTTGACATCTCTCACCCATCTTTTTAATTTATCTACTTCTATCACCACTACCATAGTTGAAATCCCCAATATATCTTTTCTTCTAAGTTACCTTTACACCCTCAAGCTTGCCATACACAAGTAAAATAAAGGCATTCTGTCCATCTCTAACAACAACAACAAAAAAAAACCAACATTGATTTGGGAGACTAAGGTAAGCATATCATAATTTTGAGGGTGGCCTAGGCAACTTAATGAGACTATCTCAAGCCATGTGGGAACCAAGATGCTGGTAACTTAAATTGGGAAAGTATGATAATTTGTGTTTTCACTCTTCTGAAATGAGCTATCCTTGTGATAACAGTTATCCTTGTGAACAATAATTTTTTAAAATATTAATTTTTAATTGTAGTTGGACCCAATATCTTTATTTTAATGTGGTGCTGAGGATTGAACCCAGGGCCTCGCACATGCTAGGCGAGCATTCTACTGCTGAGCCACAACCCCAGCTCCCTTGAACAATAATTTAGTGGAAGATTCAACAGGTGATTCAGGCTCTGAAAAATAAAATGTTGAAATCTGCTATTTTTTAAAATATTTTTTAGTTATCAATGGACCTTTATTTATTTGCTTATTTATATGTGGTGCTGGGAATTGAACCCAGTGCCTCACATGTACGAGGCAAATGCTCTACCTCTGAGCTACAACTCCAGCCCCGAGGGTCTGCTATTTCATATGGGAGGCAGTTGATGAAGGACATACAGAGGGGCTCCTAAGATCATAGGCCCCACTCTTTAAGGATAAATGGCTACTATCGAGAGTAAGCAATACATGGGGCTGGGGTTGTGGCTCAGTAAGCAGAGTGCTTGCCCGGCACATGTGAGGCACTGGGTCTGACCTTAGTAACACATCACAAATAAAGGCATTCTGTCCATCTACAACTACAAAAAAAATTTTAAAAATCACAGTACAGAGGTCACAAAATATTGGCTGAACATTTCGTTTGCATAGCTTTAACATTTTAAAATCTAAAATGCCAATATTTAAAAGACATATTTTGCTTTTACATAAAAATCCAAACTTCTGGCTTAATTTAAAAATTGGAAAATCGTACAATGGTGATCTCAAACTTCCACTGAAACTCAGTAGCATCCCTTTTTAGAAGGTATGTGCTCTCCTGTTGGCCACAATTCCCAGCAGAGCCATTTCACTTGTTTATGCTGCCTCTGGTTCCTATAAACATGAGTTTGCAATCACCAGTATAACAGGTTTTTACAAGCATAGGCTTTGAAATCACAGATTTTTGTTCATGTTTCTCTGCCACCATATAAAAGTGGCAAAAGCCTTCAAGAAATAGTGTTATCTTTTAGAGTTCAAACTGAGACCTTGGCCATGTGGATAAGAGAACTGACAGAACTGGATACAGTAAATACTCATTAAATTCTAGCAGTTTTATTACTGCTACTAAGCTGGGGAACAGAATGGTATTGAGGGGAAAAGTGTTGGTCTTGAAATCAAAAGGTTTCCTCTCTTAGAAGAAATCAATCATGGAAAATATAGGTTATTAAAAACTGAGCCAAGTGCGGTGCCACACACCTGTAATCCCAGCAGCTCAGGAGGCTGAGGCAGGAGGATCATGAGTTCAAAGCCAGCCTCAGCAAAAGCAAATGGCTAAGCAACTCAGTGAGGACTCTGTCTCTAAATCAAATACAAAATAGGGCTGGGGATGTGGTTCAGAAGTAGGGTGCACTCCTAGAATGCATGAGGCCCTGGGTTCAATTCACCAATAGCAACAATAAAAGCAGCAAGGGCTAGGAAGTAGGCTTTTGGAGGAAGTTGGAAACACTCAAAAGACTGGAGTCATGCTCTGCACCTGCCAAAGGCCTTCAAGAAATAGTGGTATCTTTTAGAGTTCAGACTGAGAAAGGCTGGTGGTTAGGACAAGAACTAGATGGAATAGGCATAGGATAAACCTAGAAAACCTTATTCAAGGTCAAGGTCCAGAAGAAAAGATGAGAAAACTGTTAGAAAGTCTTGTAGTCCAACCAGACCTTGGCAGCAGTGTTAACTCACTCCTTTGTCTGACTAGAATCAAAGAACTGTTTCTAAGTTGAACTGGGCAAGATGGATTGACTTCCAATAAGCTCTGAAACTGGTGTCTCTGTGTGTTTAATATATTACCAGTGATAGTTTAAGAAGGTAGTAACAGATTTCATGCTTAAGAGTTTTTTGCTTACTAAGGCTTATAAAACAAGAAAAGTAATCTCACTTTATTGATGAAGGTGCAGAAACACATTCTCTTCTCATTCATTACTGATGACATACAAACCAGCATCACTAAATAACACAACAGATATACATCCTAGTGCCTCTTCAAACTGCTGTTGTGAAAGGGACAGTCCTCAGTGTCCTGTCGTCTGTCTCCTTGGCTACCACTGAAGTAAAAGCCAATACCACGGCAGGTCAATAACCAAAAGCCTCATATGAAACGTCATACACTAGACAACTAGATTCATCTCTCATGATTTGTAATGAGGATAGACTGAATCAGAAAGATGTTAAGAGCTAAGGTCCAATGAGAAACTCATTTGGAGCCTTGGCAGAGGGCAGAAATCTAAAGTCCCTGCGAGAAAAAAATAAAGAGTTAACTCAATTCTGGTCCTTTCTTAAGATAGCCACTTTCATTGGCCTGGGAGGTCTATATCATCACAATCATTCTTCACTTGAGTTAGTGGGTATCTCTTCTTCACAATCAAAAAGCAGACAGACTCTTGGGCAAAATATGCTATGGTGAGTGTATGGCTGTACATGATATGTAGAATACTGTTAGGAAAAGGTAATCCTTAGAAAGTTACATACTATGTAAACACATTATAATTAAATTGTTTCATTGCTTAACCAACCCATAGCCCTTTCCAGAGCCCAACAGAAAAGATCAGAAAACAGGACTTGTGTCCCTTCCAACTAGCGTTGGACCACAACAGAAACCAACCAAATCTAATCAATATAGGTTAAAACAACAGGCAAAAATGACACCTACAGGTACATTCTTAGCTGGTTGATAAACTAGTCATAACGAAGAATGAATGGTCAGGAGTGGTTATACTGGGAATTAATATCAAAGTAAGTAAAGTGAGCTATGGAGACAGAAGATTAGGGTAGAAGTAAAAGACACAGGGATAAAGACACCAGAGAGCCTTCAAGTGACAAACAGAACAATAGCCTCTGGCTCAGAAATTCTGATCCTGAAGAAGCCTGTTTTCTTTTGTTGTCTTTGGATGTCTGGAAACTGCAGCATCTTTTTTACTTGAGTGTTTGCTTCTTATAGTCCAGGGTAAAGACTGGAATAGAAAGTATTGTAAAGGCAAAAAATAAAAGTGTGATGGGGGATGGAAGGAAGAGCACACTTCTAACTAACAATCCTATATCTTCTATATAATAATAAACTTGCCCCCCAAAATAAAAATATTAGGGGATGAGGATATGTGCATGTACATCACACTATTATTTATATATGTGTGCGCGCGCGCGCGCGCGCGCGCGCGCACACACACACACACACACACACACCAACACAGACATATATTAGTCTTATTTATAAATAGAGAAAAGTTGGTAACAATCTCAACATTCAAAATTCTGTTAACCTAATCATGATGTATTTTCATAATGGCAAGATTATGCAGCCATTAGAAGCTATAGAGAAGAACAGATATCCTCTTCTACCTGAACCATGCTCCCTGACTCAGAAACCAAATAGAGATAGCATGGGATAGTTGTTTTCAATAACCTGGAAAGATGTTTGTGATGTTAGGCTTTAAAAAAAAAAGTTACAATATATACTGTATTTTCATTAAAAGTAGCGCTTAAATATATTTGTATATACACACTTTCCATTCCGTCTGTAATGTTCACTTCTTTTTGTGACTCTTATAAACAATAAAAACTCGAAAATATTAAATGCAGATTTTCAAAGATTACAGGGTATGATATGGATGCCAAGCCCTGACTCTATTTTAGGACTGAGGGGTATTGTGATTAAGAAAGCAAGCAGTCGGGAAGGAAAAAAGAAAGGGTAAATGAGATGACCTGAGATTATGAAGGAGGGGACATGGGGCTTTATACCAGCTAAAAGTCTTACTGCCCAGTAACAGTCACTCTCTAAAATTAACATTTTATTCTAGCCAATCTCTCCAATGTCTTCCCCCTAGCATATTCACTCATTTTCCCATAATGCATTCATTCTAATTCTCTATGGTTGACATCCTTCATGATGTCTTTGTTCAATAGCAATTCCATTCTCAGTTCCTTCAAAAAGCAGACTATTCTAGACAACAGGGATTGCTCCCTGCCTTGAAAATAGGAACACTGTCAAATTCAGGGGTCTACCTAAGAGTCATTCAAAAATCTCTACACTTCTAGTTATGCACTAGAGTGCCAAATAGGCAGCTCCAAGAGCATAAAAAAGGCACTTACCTATGAGGGAAATCACACAAGATTAAAATGTAATCAATGTCTATGACGTGTCCCCTTCCATACCTTAAATATAAATCTAGGAGGCAAAAGAATAAAATGGCAGCACAAAAAGCAGAAATCAAATGACTTGTGTTGCATTTTGTCTAAAGACAGATTAAGAAAGGGCAATTGGGGGCTGGAGTCATAGCACAAGTGGTAGAGCATTTGCCTAGTATGTGTGAGGCATTGAGTTCAATTCCAGCACCACATATAAATAAATGAAATAAAGGTCCACTGACAACTAAAAACATATTTTTAAAGAAATTAATTTAAAAAAGAAAAGGAAAAAAAAGGGCAGTGGGGTGGTGCTTACGTATAATTCCAGCAATTTGGGAGGCTGAGGGCTGAGGAAGGATGATGGTAAGTTCAAGGCCAGCCTAATCAACTTAGCAAGAGACCCTGTCTCAAAACTAAAAGAGGCTTGAGTATAGCTCAGTAGCAGAGCATCCCTGGATCCAATCCCCAGTTCTGGGGGTGGGGGCTGGGGATAAGAAAAGGTATTATGTTAGTGAGGTAAATAATACCTCACTTACCACTCATTCTTGACCACTTCTCCCTTTCTAAATCATAAAAGTATAAGCTAAAACACTCTACCACTCACTGTGTGTACACATATATATTTGGCAGTACTGGGGATTTAACCCAGGGCCTTGCACATGCTAGACAAGTATTCTCTACCACTGAGGTACATCCCCCACTCCAATTCAGCTTTCTTGAAGCTAAGAGTGGTCACTGACATTTTGGTGAAACAGATAAAAGCCCCTGAGGAGGGATTTCCTTTCTATTTTGCCATTCCAGGTGCCTGGAATATGAACATAATGTCTGGAGGTGCAACAGCTATTCTGTAACCAAAAAATGACAGGAAAATGGAAAGTAGAACCCTAGATCCTTGCAGAGAACATGCTACACAGTCCAATCTGCCCATCTCCAGATTTCTGGTATGTCAGGAAAACTCCTATTTGGTTTTTTTTGGCTTTCTCCTTCCTTTTTTTTTTTTTTTTTCCCCACCAGCAATTGAACCCAGGGGCACTTTACCACTTAATACAAACTGGCTTGGAATCCTCCCACCTCAGCCTCCCAAGTTGCTGGGATTATAGACATGCGCCAACACACCTGGCACAAACTCCTATTTGTTAATGTCACTTGCACAGCAGGTTTTCATTTCTGTGAAGCTGTGGGCATTCCTACATGGAACTTAGAACAGTGGTTCTCAACTATCTTTCTTCCTCAACAAATATGAAGGACAGAAAACATACCCTTTACTAAGTTACTCATTATAGCTCTGATTCTCAACTTGGCAGACATCAGAAGGTGAAAAAGGGCAGAGAACACGGTGACCCTGAATCTTGGTGACTACCAAAGCAGTATCTTCCTATTATAAGCACATGTCTGTGAAACCAATCTGGTCCCTCTAAACAAGCAATAAGGATTTTTTGTGCTGATGCTAAACAAAAGACTTCTCACCCAGAAGCTGTTTTTTTTTTTTCCAAAGTCAATTCTTCTTTCAAATTTTATTTCCTCTAAGTAATGACTAAGAAATCACTTAAGTAACTATTAATAAACCTCTGCTAACAACTACTCTACAAAAAAAAACTGGGTACTGATTTCACAGAAATAAAAACCAAGTTTGCTTCAGAAGCATTTATATTATATTTATCATGGTTATAATAAAAACTCTGGTAACTCCGGGATTACATTATATATAGATGGCTCATGTACAATTATATACAGGTGCCCATGAGAGAACATTTTCCACAAGAGACCATTTAATATTTATCTTACTAATCAATCCCTTTCAGTGCATTTTACTATTGTTTTTTATTCCCTACATTTGAGAAATACAGGCTGTCTTCAAGTGGGCACATTTCCACAAACCAGCCACAGAAACTATTCCTACTCAATTATATTCTATTATGCTGTAAAATTTGGATTAAAAAAAATTTCCAGACAAGAATCACTAGATATTTTTGTGAAGAAGATAAAAGACCTTTCCCATGTAAAATAATTAGGGTTTTTCAAAACTGATGTAGGCTAGATGCTCTGGTGCACACCTGTAATTCCAGCAACTCAGAAGACTGAGGCAGGAGGGTCACAATTTCAAGGCCAACCTCAGTAACTTAGGGATACCCTGACTCAAAATAAAAAATACTGGAGTCAGTGGTAAAGTGCTCATGTTCAATCCCTGGTACTACAAAAAACAAACTAAGCTAATGCAAACTCTTCATCAGTGAAGGAAAAAAATACATGTAAGTGAAAGACACAAGGCACTAAGAAAACAACCAACCTCTCTTAACATATCAATATAAGCTACTGCAACTACATATATAAAGTAATTGCTTTCATTTGGGTGAACTATTTATTTTTAAAAGGCAATCTAATTCTAAAACAGGGATTTTCTAAGATATGCTAAAATATCTAAATCTTCTCATAATGCACAAAAAAGTATTGCACATGGAAGTCTAGAATATTTAAGCTTATCAAAATCTACAGGAAAAACACAAGAATAATCCTCCTTATTAAACAAGAGGGGATGGGCTAGGGATATAGCTCAGTCGGTAGAGTGCTTGCCTCACATGCACAAAGCCCTGGGTTTAATCCCCAGCACCCCCCCACCAAAAAAAAAAAAAAAAGAGGGGAATAAACAAGATTAAAGAAAATCTCACTCCCAAACTGACTGTGATAGGTTTCACATTCATATCGCATGCATATTTCACTGAAAAGTTCAAAAATAAGGATACAGTAGCACATGCCTATTAATTCCAACAACTTGGGATGCCAGGGCAGGACAGAGGATTTCAAGTTCAAGGCCAGCCTCAGCAACTTAGTGAGGCACTAAGCAACTCTGTGAGACCCTATCTCAAAATAAAATTTTAAAAAGGGCTAGAGATGTGGCTCAGTGGTTAAGCACCCCTGAGTTCAATCCCTGGTACCAAAAAAATAAAAATAAATATTTTTTTTTTCACAAATAATAATCACTCTTTCAATGGGTTTTCCCTTCACTGGCTTGGCTGAAAGTCACTAAACTCAAGACTTCCACCCACTGAGAGATAAGCCAAGTTCATTCTTCTGAGATGCCAGTGAAAGGTTTGACCCCTGATGAAGAGCATGTATATGTCTACCAAGTGTTGATGTACAGGTCAGAACAAAACTATTTCCATACTGGAGAACAACTCAAATTCGTGGGTTCAGTTGATGATTCCTATTGAAAGGATGGCATAAAGAATAACTGGAGGAGCTGTTCACTTGAGAAAGTAAAATATATATTTAATCACTACAGAACATTAATAGGTTTACTAAGTAAAAAAAAAAAAAAGTTCCTTAGTTTCCTTAGAGAAAAATTTTATCACTTTTTTAAACGAGAAAATAATGTATAAGCTTATATCACCGTCAAACAAAAGTTGTTCCAAGAGGAATTTTTAAAAGATATAAATATGTGTAGGTATAGCTGTTTCAACATGGTGGAAATAAATTTAAAATTTCTTCAGCTCAGCTTGACAAATGCACTTTAATTATTAGAAATTAAATAAACCAGAAAAAATGTAAGTCAACATTACCATACTTGGTGCCTCCAAGTTTAGGTATATTGAAGAACTTCTTACTTGAATTGTCATTTAATGTTTCAATAAGGTACTCAAAGGCATATCCTGGGGGAGATAAAAAACTTTCATTAAACATAGCTACAAAGTAAAATTACCTGGATATTAGTTTTGCCCAACAGAATCTTCTGCATTGTTCAATAAGGCACATATTAGCCACAGGTGGCTACCGCTCACTTGAAATGTGGCTACAGAAGCTGAGAAAATGGAATTTTTAACTTTTAAGTCACACATGGCTAATGTCCACCATACTAGACAGTATAATTTTAAACCATGACTCTTTTTCAAGCAAAATCTGGTAAGATAATTCACTCCTAAAATGTGTTTGAGAATGCCTGGAAAGAATAAGAATGACTTACCCGGTTTATAGGCACGTTTTAGAAAGACATGTCCTAAAAATTGTGTAAATTCAAGATAGAACAATTTGAGAACACAACTGTTAGAATTATTTTTTAAAAACTTAAAGATTTTTTTATTGCACATTCAACAACAGACAAAACCAAAACAACAACAACAAAAAAACTTCTCATAAGACATTCTAGGTCTTAAGGATTAAGATAAAACTGAACAACAAAACACTGAGGTAAACTAGCATATTCTCCCTAACGGTCCTTCTGGTTTAGCTGCAATTTAAGCTGAACCTCATGGTCAAAGACCTATAAACATCACTGGTATATGCCCCAGGTCCAAATGTTCTCCAGGGAAGTGGCAGGGAGGCAGCCTTGAGGTTGAAAAGAACCTTTAGATCTTTTTATGAAGACACTGCAGTGGGTGGGTAGGACCCTCAACACAGTTAGGGCCACCGTCCAAAATGAAGAGAGATAAGCACAACCCACTTTCAGAATGGCTCGGGTTTTCCTCTTTTTGTACAGGGAGGTGGACGTGGGAGGAGACTCATAGCTGCAATCAATGATCAGAAAACAGGATGACTACGGTTCAGCCTTTACTGGCCCTCATTCTGCTTCCAGAGACAAGAGGAAAGAGCTCGAGGCTGGGCAGTGGGCTAGACAACAAGATAGGTGGGCCCAAACAAGGAGACAAGGACCCCAACCCCCATTTCTCACAAGTGGGGGGCGGGTAGGGGAAGATGGTGGGCCTCTCTCTCCCTGCACCTAGTGTCACTAACTAGGGCTAGGAAGCCGCAGGCACAAAGCGGCGACCACCGGGATGAGGTAGGTGCGGGTCACAGCCGGAGGCAAGGCCTATGGCCCGACTGAAAACCCGCTAGGAGAGTGGGGGCGGGGAGGCCTGCCTTCCGCGGCCTCCGCGCAGACTGCGGCCCAGCAGACAGGCCCCGAGGGGAGCACAAACTGAGAGCCCTGAGGGCTCCGGGCGCCGGCCGGGCGACTCTAGGCAAGAGAATCAAGGAACACGGCGCCCGGGCAGCGCGTGTCTCCAGAAGCTAGACCCAAGTCGGCGGCCCGAAACTGACCTGCACTTGGGGCGTCCATCGCCGGAGACCATATTATCCCTGCGGGGAGGGGGCCGGCGGGGGAAGGAGGGGGAGGCCGGGCCGGGAAGAGGGGGAGGAAGACAGGCGGACTGGCAAGGGAGGAAGGAAGGAAGCAGTCTCGCGCAAACACCGCGAGAGCCGCAGAGCTGGCCCCGGGTCTGCGCTCGCGGGATTTGCCGCCTTACTCCCGCGAGATCTTCAGCCTGGAAACAAAGAGAAAGGCTGGAGCTTAGGCCGTAGGAGACTTCTTGCGCCGTCGCCGCTGTTCTCGCGAGTGGGGGCGGAGCTCTGGTAGGCAGTAACGTAGGCGTCTGTAGCTGCGCCGGGGTTACCTAATGTGGCCTCGAGGGTTCGTTTGTGGGTTCTGAAGTCCAGCGGCTTGTGGCTTCCTAAGGGGTGTCTTTGGCAGTGGCTAATGGAAATCGGAACTCCTGGGGAAACAGCGTAAAGAGAACCACTTAACATTAAACAATAATATGAAGATGGCCAGACTGATCCGGCACATAGGAGGCGCTCATATTAAATGAATTTTTCCTTACGTTCCTGTAGCGTCAACCTCTTCCTTTCCGCCGACTCCAGCAGCAGTGGATCCTTCTAGTCTACCCGTCGGTCCCAGCTTTTATAATCCCTGCATTTTACCCTACCTATCTCCTTATCTCCCCGTGGTAGCCAGCTTCCCAGAAAGCCTTGCCTATACTTGCCCTTCTCCCACTCTATCCCTCTCCAATCTGGCTTTCACTGCCAGAAATGTTTTTGCTCAAGGTCAGTAGTAACTTGACTTGTTAATCTCATTTCTTAATCCTTACTCTACCTTCATTGAAACATGCGTTTTCATCAGTTTCTGTGACTCCAGGCTTTTTTTCTCTTCTTTTTCTTACCCATAAAAGTGCATCGTCTTAGTCCTCTTTGCAGGCCCCATCTTTGGCCCATGCATTAAATATAGTGGACCTTAAATAACTCAGGGCTCCTCCCTTGCTCCTTCTCTCACTTCATTTTCCCTGGCCTATCTCATTCCCCCTTTCACTTCAATTATTAATATGTTGATGCTTCGTAGCCTACCTGTAACAACCCCATCTCCTAACCCAGAGGTACTTGCAACTGTTGGGTACGTCCAACATTCCACAGGCATCCGGATGCAAAATCTCCAAAACAGAACTCCTCATTTCCCCCTAAAATTCATTATTTCTTTTGTATTGCTGTATCTTTTGTATAGCAATGCTATCCACCCAGTTGCCCAGGCCAGAAACTGGCACATTAACCTGGACACCTTCACCCTTTTCCTTTAATCATTGACCCACGTGCTGTCAACCAAGCCCCAGTTTCCTCTATTTATTCACGTTTCTAGAGATTTCCCTTGCTACCCACTCAGGTCTAGACAGCTGTGACAATCTTCTCCTCAAAAGACCTTGGCACATTAGTACTCATAATCTCCATTTTCATGATAGACTAAACCTCAGAAGGGATTAGAGGTAATCCTGCAATCTAACTTACCGTATCCACTCAGCTATCAAGTGACTGACTATAAAAATATGAACTCAATTCAAATGGTTATACAAGGTCACATGCTTAACTTGGACTTTTGTGATCTGGTATGTCATGCCTATTGTTCATACCTTACACCCTGAACACCTGAACACCCTTACACCTTAAACCCTGAACACCTTAAGGCAGAGTGATCTCTATCCCCTCTGGAACACCTTATTTGCTGTTCCCTCTTGGAACATTCTGCTGTGCACTATTGGACTAACCCCTACTCATTCTTAAGAAGTTCACACTCAGTCCATTTATTCCTATAGTTCCTATAGGAAATCTTCACTAACTACCACCCAGTCTGATCTGGGAACATGATAAAATGCTTCCCTAGCATTCTTTATTAAAGCACTTAATTGTACTTGATTGTAATTGCCCATTTATTGTATCGCCCATGTCTCAAGTGCTTTTAGCTGCATACAAGAGAGTACCCAACTAACAGTGTCTTAAACAACACAGACCTGTAATTATCTCACATAAGGAAGTCCACAATAGGCAGTTTCATAATTGGTACTGAGATAGATATTTGGGGAACTATTTATAGAGAAGTATACTGAGCCTTGAGGGAAGCACCATAAACCTGGCATGTGCCAAATCTTCAGCATCACGTGTAAATAAATAAATAATAAATGTACATCAACAACTAAAATAAAATATTAAAAAAAACCCACACACACACCTAGGTTCATGCCTTATGTTGGCCCTATGCAGTTGGTTTTTGTTCCTCAGGCTGTGTTCCTCATCTCATAGTTGCAAGATGACTATAGCAGAATGTCATCCTTCCAAAAGCAGGAAATAAGTGATACAGAAGCCCTCTTTTTATCAAAAACATTTTTTTCCTGAAGATCTTAAACAGATTTCTCATTGACCAGAAATTAGACTGGTATATCTCCACCTTATTAAACCAACACCTCTTCTTTATGACAAATATTTTGTAAAGTCTCTTACTATCTGGCATGAAATTCACAATATAGTCTGCACACAAAATAAAATAAAATGCCTTAAATGCAATATAAAGGAGAAGAAAAGGAAAGTAATTTATTAGAAAATAATATATATCATGCAGATACATAGGTATGTCTGTGTTAGATGACATAAAGGAGTATGTATACTTATAATGAATGAATGTGGACTTACAGAATATAATATTCAACTGAAATAGTCAACATTTTTGTTTACATTTGACATTTCAAAATAAAGACAATGCATACATTATAGCATGCACAATTAGTTATTAAGAATGCATAATGTATGTATATATAGTATATGTACATACAAACCATCAATAGCCAGCTTACATGGAGACTAATAAAAAATATTGTATTTAATCAAATATTGGAAGTGTTGTAGCTGTGAATGTAATTTTTCTAAAATAGTGAATAACTCTTGGTAGTGTTATAGAACAAAATAAGCTGGGTGCTGTGGCACACACCTGTAATCCCAGCGGCAAAGGAAGCTGAGGCAGGAGGATCATGAGTTCAAAGCTAGCTTCATCAACGTAGCGAAACCCTGTCTCAAAAATAGGAAAGGGCTGGGTGATTTAATGCATTCTACTATTGTCATGTATGTAAGAAATAAAAATAAATAAATAAGAAAGAAAGGGCTGGGGATATGGCTCAGTGGTTAAGCTCCTCTGGGTTCAATCCCTGGTACCAAAACAAACAAAAAACCCAGAAGAAAATAAAATACAACCTTCTTGCTTTTTCCAGAGTAGTTGTATCTATCTCTGGAAAATTATTAAAACCACAAACAAGTAGTTTAGTTTTTATTTGCAAATGGGGTTAAGTTTTAGTCTCATATAAACAATTCTGTTGTTTTTTATATGCTTTTGTGTGTGTTTACCTACCTGAATATGTGACAGATGTTCAATGGGGGATCTTGTCTGTTTCTTTGCTGTACAATTTCTGTCTTATAAAATACAGACAATCTAATAACAATCATTAAATGCCAAAAATGTCCTCACGATGACAACCAAAATCACCCTACCATTTTCCCCAAGTCCTGCTTACATTGAGAAACACTGAAACTTAGATCAATTATGATGTGTCCCCTGTGGCTGGACTCATTGCTTGCATAAAAAAAAATGTATTGAGATTTAATTCTTATTTTAACTGAGAGTGAATACTCAAAACTTCACTCAAATTATTCATTTCTTAAAATCATTTTTTCTTAATTGAATCTGTTTATCTGAAGAAAACCAACACATTGAACAAGTTATAATATATAGTCCCTGGCTTACATGGAATTATGACTGCTTTCAACAATTACTGGAGTCTGTTTTCAAAGAAAGTCTAAACTGCATTTGATTATGTAACAAACTGAAGACAACCACAAAATTGGCATTTTTAAAGTAGTCCATATACCCAGTACTAAAGGTAATCCTGCAAACTAACTTATTTTTTCTAACTGTTCCCTAAGTAATTCCATCAACATTTTTTTTACATTTGACATTTCAAAATAAAGACAATACATACATTATAGCATGCATAATTAGTTATTAAGAATGCAAATGTATGTATATATAGTATATGTACATACAAGCAGTATAGCAAAACATTAAAAGTTCCCAGTACTCATCCTAAGAATTAGGCATTCTTCTTTGATTTTTTTTCTTCTCTGTTTCTTCCTTTCCCTTTTCTGTTTAAGTTACTTGTAATTCAATTTCTTTAACACTAAACATTGATTTCTTATTATAGCCAGTTCAGTGTTTTTTTTTCCACCAGACTGGACAACTTTTAGCAAAACTCTTATTGCTAATTTGATAACTTCATTGTCATTTCCTATCGCATCTTCTGTGTGATTCTTTTCTAGAAATTCTGGGACTGTTTTAGCACTTGGGCCTATTGCATTTACTTTCTATGCATTGTAAGTACCAGAGGGATCTGTCTGATATAATCTTAGGATACCATCATTATCAAAACCTACAATTAAGGCAGAGATATTAAAAGGCTTTTTTCTATTGGTCTGAGTATATTTCTGCTTTAAAGGTGCTATGAATCGAGTTACATATTATTCTACAGTGACAGGGTCCTCAATTGTAAGCTTATGGCTCTGGCACTCAACCCGGCTCTGTTTATTACAACTCTACCATCAGCAGTCAGTCCTCCAAAAGCCATGCAGATGTGATCATCAAGCACACAAATTTTCCTCACAGTTCTTTTAAGCTGGGCAACATTTTTTTTTTCCTACTCCAAGCACTTCTATATTGGTGATTTGAATTCCAACCACAGTGGATTATTTCTTCAGTGCTTCCTGGGCATATTCCATCTGGAAAAGTTGTCCATCTGGAGAGAAGACAGTGATTGCCTTGTTGTACTGAGATACCATCCATAGGACTAATATTCCAGCGAGCCTAAGATTCTACTGGAGCTGAAGCTGGCTGGGAATGGCTTATACTACCATATGCTAACACCCAGAAACCTTAATTCTTATACCATAAAATTCACCCAATTTAATCCTATTTATTTTGTAATACTTGCATGCAGTTTATGAAATAATAAAGGCCCCATATATTCACCACCCAGTTTTCCTTTGTGTAACATAGTACAACATCCAAATAAAGAAACTGACATTGATATAATCCTTCCACCTATTCCAACTTCAGAAGTTTTATATGCATTCCTTTGTAGCACACACTCACATTTAGTTCATCTGCATAGACTGACCTCCACCACAGCAAGACACAGAACATTTCCAAGGATCATTCATGTTGCCTTTTTATAAAACCTACTTTCCTCCTAGGCTGCCACTTCCTTATCTCCTACTCTCCACCTTAATCTGTTCTCCATTTTAATACACAAACAGAATCATATGTTATGTTTTCATAACACATTTTTTTCAATTTACATTCCCAGTGAGATTTTTTTTAAATCCCATTTTTAGATCAGTGTCCTGGGCAATGCCCAGGCTGGTTCATCTTTTCTTTTTTAATTAACATTTATATTTTGGAAAATTTCAAAGGTACAGAAAAATCACCAGATAATTATAACAATCTCTCTTCTATACCCAGATTTATTTATTTACTGTTAGCATTTTAATCACATTTGCTTTATCTCTCCCTATAGATTATATATAGCACAGCAAGGTCCTCATTAGTTCTTTTTCTAAATTTTTTTGAAGGAAATGTTAGCAATTAATGACCTTTCAACCCTACTTCATGGTATATCTCCTAATATCGGGACAGTCTCTTAAATAATCACAGTACAATAATCAAATTCAGGAAACTTAACATTGATACAATACAATTTATATTCATATTTTATTAATTCAAATAATCAGATCTTACGAATTTGAATAATTTCTATACTCAAACACTGATATAATTTAAAAGTTTATGTTCAAATTTTGCCAATTATCCCAATATCACTTTTTCCTAGAAACTTTTTTCCCACCATAGAATCCAATCCAGAATCTAGCATTGCATTTAGATGTCATGTCTATTGAGTCTGCTATAACTGGAACATTTCCTGCTTTTAATTTGATACACAGTATTGACATTTTTGAAGCATAATGGCCATTTCCTTTGCAAAAATGTCCTTCAATTTGGGCATGCCTAAATATTTCTTCATGCTTAAACTTACATTATACATTTTTGGCAGGAATGCTACATAAGTGATATTTTGTTCTTTTTATTGTACAATATCAGGAGGCACCTGATTTTACTTAGTTCTCTTTTTGGTAACTGGGTCATTTCTTAACCTAAATCTAGAGCAGGATTTTAATTCAGGTCTTCAGGACTCTAGAGTCATGTTTTACCTATCCACAGCTCTGCATTTAGATGTGGCTATTACAAGGTGTATAGTTGGAGGCTCCCACTACCTTTGGACTCCTAGTATGATCTCTCAGCAGCTAATCCCTAAATCCTGCTATGTTCTACCAAGATACGTTTTAGTTCTCACTGAAAAACCCTGTTTAGTTATTGATGGTTCAAAAATAAATATCACATCTTAAAAAAATCAAAACCACGATCAACAAGAATGCCTGTCCACTCTATGGCTTACCTTTGAAGCCACTGATGAGCCTGATCATGGGGTAACATGAGAGCCACCAGCCCTTAGCACATGTGAAATCAAAGGGAACCATTATACATCCAAAGCAGGTAACTGTAAGTTCTGCACATCTATTCAAGAGAAATACAGATAGAAATTTTTGTCTTTTCACCAATAAGAGTAGACAAAACATTAAAAGTTTTTAGAAAGTCACTTAAATCTCTACTACCAGCAGGTAGTTACAAATGTTGATGTAATCTTGGCGTGGTGGTACATGCCTTTAATACCAGTTACTCTCCAGAGGCTGAGGCAGGAGGATTGCAAGTTCAAAGCCAGCCTCAGCAATATATCGAGGCCCAAAGCAACTTAGCAAGACTCTGTTTCAAAATAAAAAAGGGCTGGGGATGTGGCTCAGTGGTTAAGAGTCCTTGGGTTTAATCCCTGATTAAAAAAAAATTTATGTAGACATATAGTGCAGAATACTGTCCTCAGAACTGTGTTAAGATAGAAAATAAATAGAAAAAGCCTTATTCCTTGCTTCTTCTTCCTCCTCCTCCTCCTCCTCCTCCTCCTCCTCTTCCTCCTCTTCTTCTTCTTCTTTTTCCTGCACTGGGGATTGAATGCAGGGTGCTTTACCACGGAGCTATAGCTCCATTCTTTCTATTTTCTATTTTGAGCCAAGTTCTCAAAATTGCTGAGAGTCTTGCTAAAGTGCTTTAATCCCAAATCACTGGGATTAAAGGCATAGGCCATCATGCCTGGCCGTTATTGTTCTTTCTGAGGGAAAGGATGGAAATAGGAAATACCATCAGTAAAATGATATAGGAACATAAATTTCACAAATACTGTTTGCGTTGAATTGTACCCCCCTCCCCATTCATGTATTAAAGTCCTAACCTCTCAGGATCTGTGTATATGACCTTATTTGGAAATAAGGTGATTAGTTAAGATGAGGTCATACTGGAGTAGTCTGGTCCTAATCTGATGACTGGTTCCTTATGAGAAAACAAGCACATAGACACAGAGGGAGGTAGCCACGTGAAGAAACAAAACACAGAGAGAATACCACGATCCTGAAGGCAGAAATTGGGGTAATGCCTCTACAAGCCAAGGAGAGAGGCCTGGAACAAAATCCTTCCCACAGCCCTCAGAGGAACCAACCCTGCAAATACTGTAATTTCTGGCTTGCAGCCTCTAGAACTGTGAGACAGTAAATTTTTGTTTATGTTACCCAGTTTGTAGTACTTTGTTATGGCAGCTCCAGGTTACCAATACAAACACCTTCTGGGAACATGCAAGGTGGAGCAGAGAGAGTAAAGCGGAGCAGTCAGGAGACCTGGATCAATGCCAGCTCTGCCCCAAATTTGCCGTGTGGCCATGACCAAATGCATGAATGCATCAGGCTTCTGCTGTGAAATTACTCAGTGGAAGTAAATCTTGTAAGTTCTGGAATGACTTTATATAGTCTACGATTGCATATTTCTATTTTTCAAGCATATTCCTTTTGTCCATCCCTCTCATCAGAGATGATTATGGCGTCCTATCAAATTAGAATTCACAAATGTCTCTTGGTTTCATCTCCTTTACTGATGCCTTAATTTACGTTCTGATCATTTCCCACCTGGACCACTATATTCAATTAAACCCTATTAAATTGGTTTTGATCTTTAAAAAATGGTGATTATATGTGCTTCAATGTAATATTCATTTCCTAATTGATCTCCCTCTTCCTGCTTGCCTACCTCTCACCATTGCTCCAATCACCCTTTACAACCTCACCAGGTTATTCTTTCTCAAGGCAAATTTGATCATGTTTGCTTAAAATCCTTCAAAGTCTCCCGACATTGCCTTCAAAGAAATCAGACTTCAGCATCTGAGGCCTATTTGGGACTGAACTTTGCCTATCTTTCACTCTTTTTTGAAATAAACCTCATTCCTACCCAATACTGGACCCAAACAGAATAAGCTTCTCACTGCCTCAAGCTTCACGTTCACTAGCTAACTCCTGGCTGCCACTGGGAAACAGCAGCTCTTTTTGTTGTTGTTACTAGGGATTGAACCCAAGGGTGCTTAACCACTGAGCCACATCCCCAGTCCTTTTAGAAAATTATTTATTTAGGTACAGGGGATTGAACCCAGGAGCACTTTGTCACTGAGCTATATCCCTAACCCTTTGCCTCTTTTATTTTGAGGTAGGGTCTTGCTAAATTGCTGAGGCTGGCTTTGAACTTGTGATCCTCCTGCCTCAGACTTCCGCATGGCTGGGGTTACAGGCATGTACCACTACGCCCAGTCAACAGCAGCTCCTCTTGATATAATTTTGCTGCTCTCCTCCTTTCCCCACACCCAACTGCGCTCCCTCTTTCTTCCCTTCAAAGCCACCTAGGCTTCCGCTTTCCTCTTAGAACACTTAGTGCATTGTGCTGTAATTCCTGATTTTTCTGTTCATTCACTAAACTGAGAGCTCCCTGAACACAAGCACTAAGTTTTCACTTACCTCCCTAGCATATGGCAGTTGCTCCAGAAAGTCTTGTTAAATCAATGAATGGATGAGTGAATGAATTAAAACAAACAAACAAAAAAATGTAATCCTGCATGCAAGAATTTCCAGATCTATATAATAGGCAAATTAGATATAAACTATTTTAATTATGAAATGATTCATCTTTCAAAAATAATTTTTCTACAGCTGGATACAGTGGCATATGTCTATAATCCCAGTTTCTCAGAAGGCTGAAGCAGGAGGATCACAAGTTCAAGGTAACTTAGTGAAACCTTGTCTCAAATTTTGAAATAAAAAGAGCCAAGTATATATCTCAGGGGTAGAGTGCTACTAAATTGAACCTATAGCACTGCAAAAAAGTAAAAATAAGTTAAAAATAACTTTCTACATGAATTCTATAAATAGCAAGGTATCCTTGAAAACATGTCTTGAATTTAAAAATTCAATATATGAAAACTTGACCCCTGTCAAATGGCTGGGTTGGACACTTTGCTTGGTTCAACCACCAAACCTACATACCAGAACAGTGAGAAGAATGAGACCTGTCCTTCAGGAACTCATAAAAATATGTCAGTATAAGTGGTAATAAAAATAATAATAGCTAACACCTGCTGAACTTTTGTTAAATGAGATAATATTATGCAAAACACTTAAATCCTCAAAGCTGTATTGTACCAGTTAGGATGCTTTCACCTCCAAATTAAAAAAAAAAAAAATGAATGCAACTTCAACTGGCTTAAATACATGCCACTGATGTTACCAACCAAGGTACAGTCAGCCCTCGTTGAATTGAAAATATTTAAGGAAAAAATGCTTCCGTAAGCAACATGAACAGGCTTTTTTTTTTTTCTTTTTTCTTTTAATTATTCCCTGGTCAGGATTTTTGTGAATATTTGATATCAAATTTCCTGTGTCTTCTGCCCAAATACTCTCAATTTTCTTTGGGCAATTCAACCCTTCTCTAATTCCCATTCTCTGGACCACCATTGGACCAGTAATTGGTTCAGGAATTGGAGTAATAATTTACTTAGAAGCAACAAATCATGACAAAACTTTCTGGAGCTTCTAAGAAAGGGAACCTTTCCTTTCTCCTCTGCACATAATAGGAGTGAGGTTTTGACATCTAGAACTGCTGCAGCCATGTTGCACCACAGCAGTGAGTCTGGAGCTGTGGAGTCCACTTTGTGGTAACAGAATAAAGCCAAGACTGTCGACAATAGAGACAAGGCAAAGAAATGCTGGATTCTTGGTGTCATTCTTTTCGCTTCCGAATGAAGCTGGGCTGTTCTCTACTAGAACTTGTTCTTGTTATGAGAGCCAATAAATCCCCCTTATAGTGTTAAATAAAATTTATAGGATGCCATTGGCTTGGGCTCTGTGCCAGGCCAAACAGACCAAATCAAAATGGAGTTACTCATGCTGATGTTTCCACACCGTCAAGTCAAAACCAATCTTTCTGACCTTCCATGAAATCAGGAGAGAGAGAGAGAGAGAGAGAGAGAGAGAGAGAGAGAGAGAGAGAGAGAGAGAGGATAGCCAAATCCCCAAACTGCCATTTTTTGGTTATCATGATAAGGAAGCCCCGATGCTTTAATTTTACAAAGAAAGCAGTTCTGAAACAACCAATCCATACTTTGCTCTCTGTTTTTGCTTTCTTCAGCCCTTTTGTGCCTATAAAGCCTAGTTCATCTGCTCAGCTCATCAAAACAGTCTACTTTTTTTTTGAGAGACAGAGAGAGAGAGAGAGAGAAAGAGAATTTTTTAATATATATTTTTTTTAGTTTTCGGTGGACACAATATCTTTATTTTTATGTGGTGCTGAGGATCGAACCCAGCATGCCAGGCCAGTCGGTTACACCCCCCCCAACCCCCCCCCCTTATCGCTTGAGCCACATCCCCTGCCCCACTCAATCTATTTTAAAGAAGGAGCTATTTCCCAATTTTAGAATCACAAATAAGGCCAATTAGATCTTTAAATGTGTTGCAATTTTGTGTTTTGACAATAGTTTAAGTCAACTTAAGCTTTTGCAATTTTTTTAATCAAAAGAATCTAACTGATATTGCTATCTACTAGCTATGCAATTTGGGGCAAATTACTTAACTCTCTGAGCTGCAGTTTCCTTCAACTGTAAAGCGGGGTCAATAAACACTGCCTACTTGGATTATTATTAATAATAATTTTATTTTTAATTTTTTTGGCACTGCGATTGAATCCAGAGGTGCTTTACCATTGAGCTACATCCCCAGCCCTTCGTATTATTTTTTTTATTCTGAGACAGGATTTCATTTAAATTGCTTAGAGTTTTGCTAAATTGCTAAGGCTGGCCTTGGTTTGTGATCCTCCTATCTCAGCCTCCTAAACCACTGAGATTACAAGTGTGCGCCTCCATGACCAGCTGCCTACTTGAATTATTGTGCTAATTCAATGCATGTGAAGGGTTATAGTAGTGCTCAATTGTGTGTATAACAAATTATCACAAATTTAGTGGCTTAAAACAGCATGATTTTATTGTCTTATAGTTCTGAAGATCAGAAATTTGAAACAGGTCTCACTAGACTAAAACTAAGATATCAGCAAGGCCACAGTTCCCCTCTGAGGCTCTAGGGGAGAATCTATTTTCTGGCCTTTCCAGCTTCTGGAAGCTTCTCTCATTCCATGGCTTGTACTTCCCATCCTTCTTCAAAGCCATCAATGATATCACTCAGATTTCTGCCTCTGTCATCACATCCCTTTCTCTGACTCCTTGTCTCCCTCTTTCACTAATAAGGAAACCTGTGACGCAATGGAGCCTACTCAGATAGCCCAGGATAATCTCTGCCTCTCAGGGTTAGCTGATTAGCAATCTTTTTCTTCCATCTGCAGACTTAATCCCCTTGCCATTTAACCTAACATATTCACAGGTTGTGGGAACAAAGACAGGGACATCTTTGGAGAAGTGGGAGGAGTTATTTTGCCTCCCACGGGGTGTATCCTAGTATGGACTTGTACTTCATACTCTATTAATCATTTTCATTGCCTCTGAAATGAGATGTAGACTACTTCACCCCACGTGATGAGAATGGAAGAAGGTTTTTTTGGAGAAAACAATGTCTGAACAGAGTCCATTTTAAAATAACGCCTGCCATTGGTTGAAGAGCTCAGACACTGTCCAGTTTGAATAACCTATTTGCAATCCTCATAATAATCTTGAAGATAAATATGATTATTAGCCTTATTGTACAGATACAAAAACTGAGGTTCAGAGATGTGGAAAATATAGTCCTTTGTTAGCACTCATTAGTTGGTGGAATTAGAAGTCAGTTTTAATGAGAGCAAAAGAAAACAATAGGTCTAAAATGTGGGGCACCATAGAGAAGGCAGGCTCAGAAGGGGCCTTGTGTTGTGGATTCCCAGATGGCCAAAGGATTGTGCCAGGGGACCTAGAAAGATATTTGGAAAGAAAGTGTACAAGAATCTGGAAGAAATTTGGGATGATGTGGAAGCTATAATCCATTTAATTTACAGATTTTATAAATACTTTGAAGTGTCAGAACAAGAAAGAATATGTGAACCACCTAGCTTAATGTTTTATATATGGGCCCCATTATGAGTTATGTTTTATATATAACTCCCATTATGAGTTATGGAATGAGATAGTAGCAGAGCAGAAATGGGAGACCAGATTCTGGGCTCCAGCCCCACACCCTCTCTGGGAATGCAGGCAGCTACCCAGGTTCTGAACAAGGTGAACCCTGGGAGAAGTTCTGCATTCTCAGTTCTATGAGAGAAATTCTCTCCTCTCCTGCAGACCAGCAGTTTGTGCCGAGAAATACAAGTTACAGCGTTGGCTGCTGTTAGACACAGTGGCCTCTTGGGGGCAGCAGCATGAGGCAGTGTCTCAGAGATAGCTACAGAAGGAGGCTATAAGAACAATATCTAGCCTCTGTTCCAGTGGTAGTGAAGCACTCAGGGAATGATAAAGTAATGAAGTTCCCAACTGAACTGTCTCACATGATAATGAAAACAGGATTTGTTAAATTTTATTTTATTTTTTCCACTTAAAACACTCAAATGGTCCTTTCAGAGCAATCATCCTATTAGGTTAGATAAATATCTATTCTGAAGAGGCTGCCCACACTCAAAACATTACAGTCACTCTTTTTTTTTTTTTTGTCAGAAGGGCCTTCAGAGCTGAGGATGAACCAAAAGGATCAGGCTCGAAGTACTGTTCATTTAAAGCCCGTAAGATTAAAATCTGAATTTCCCCTGTCTCCTAAAAAATTCTACTCTCCCCCCACTAAGATATATCATCCTAAAATCAGGCATGGTGTTGCACTCAGGAGGCTGAGGTGGGAGGATCTCTTGATTCCAGGAGATCAAGAGCAGCCTGGGTAACATAGCAAGACTTCATCTTGAGGGGATATGTTTGCGCCTGGTCCTAGTCACCATCCCCTCTGTCCTGGGTTGCAGCAACTAAACTAGTCTGAACATAACCACCAAAAGAATTCTGTTACAATGGAAGCCAGCTCACATCATCCTCGGCTCAGAGCTCCACACTGGCTCCTGTCTCCCTCAATGTAAAGCTCAAGCCCTCACCAGGATTTCCAAACTGAGCTGCCCCTTCCTCTGTGACCTCATCTCTGACATACCCCTTGCTCACTCTGCACTAGCCTCATTCTTGGCTCTTTGCAGCTCCCTGAGCACCAAGCGCAGTCCATTCTCCAAGCCTTTGCACTCTGCTAGGAATGCTCCTCCCAGCCCCCAACATGGGCTTGCTCCTTCACTTTCTCTAGGTATCTGCTCTAATTTGCCCTGCTCAAGCATGCTTTCTCCAGACACCAAACATATATGGTGAACCCAATGCTCCTTATACACATTATTCTATTTTATTTCTCTCGGCAGCACTTACTATGATCTAACATGCTGAGCATTTAACTCCATTATCGTCTATCTCCAACTAGAATCTGGACTCCTTGAGGGCAATAACTTGGTTGTTTTGTTCGATATTGTATCCCGGTGCCTAGAATTGGTACACTATAGGTGCTCCATAAATATTTATTGAATAGGTGCATAAATCAAGTCGCCCAAAGACAAGTTCAAAGAAAGACTTGTCTCTCTGAAGCTCAAGTGGAGAATATTAGAGGAAAAACATCTCTACTGATTTTGGTGACACTGGCCTTTCTGACTTAAATGCAAGGGCACTTAAATGTTCAAAGAGAAAAGGTTCTTCTTTGCTGAGCGTGTACCTACTTTGTTGGCAGAAGTGAGGGTAGAAAATTGTTTAAGTTCAGCAAAAGCAGAAGCCAGACGACTGCGCTTCCTGCAGCCAAGAGCCTCACAGCTCTAGAGAAGACGTCTCATTCCTGGGGCAGTTGTCACATAACCTCATGTTTCCATTCTTAGTTTTAGGACTTGGAATACCTTTGTGTATTGTTAAAGCAAGAAACCTTGTTTCTGAAAATGTGATGGCTTGGTCCTGGCATGTAGAGACCTCTGGAGGTCAACAAAGAGTTTCATGGAAGGAATTGAAGTGAGCTCCTAGGTCATTTAGCTCAGAGCCTGCCACATCCTTCTCTTCTGATCGAGCTCCCTCCCACGGCCTATCTGCGTCAGGATTATGCCTGGCTTCCTGACTGGCACTCCACCTGCACCCCTCTGCCCTGCTGGGTTTCCAGAGGCACCAATTTTAATTACAGTCACTTTCCTGTCTAACACCTCCAGCCCATGCACAAAAGGCCAAAGTCCAATCTCACTAGCCTGATATTTGAGCCATCTGGCATCTGACTCCAGGGCACCTGTTTCCATTCTTGTTAATGTCTCACCTTCCTTTATCTTCCGGGTCATCTGACCTAGTCATCTAATAGGTCCTGAGCTTCTCCCCAGGCACTTAGGTTTCAGCTGTCTCTATGACAGAATGCCACCCCCACTCTCTCTGGCTATGCAAGCCACATATTTTGGTTTTTCTGAAATCTTCTCAATCTTCCATACCCAGTGGCATGGCTTCTCTCTCGACACAGATGACATCATTATCTGAGCCTACCTGTAGCTCTTCTTGAAGACCCAGGGAAAAGCTCCTTCAGTTCAGGAAGAGCTGAGCAGGAGAGCGGTTAGGTTGGAAGGACTCAGCAGGGCTACAGAGAACCCTTCAGCACCAATGCTTCACACCAGTCTCATCTCTAGAACCCCTCCCCAACCTTTTGACCTTTGGCCTTTCTAAGCCCCACCCTTCATATCCCACCTGCTCCCTATATCAAGGATTGTGTTCTGTTGTTGGCATTGCCCTTCCAGCCCCTCTTCTCTTCATGGAGCTCAATCTTTCACAGTATGAACATCTGTCTCCCAACACTGGATGTATCTATAGCATTGAACATTTTGTATTTTTCAAAAGCACAAAACCCAAGCACAAGCCCACTACTGCTTAGCTAAAGAAGCTGCTACTTGTCCCAACTGGAAGAAAAATGATGTCTTGATCCTTACTGAAAGATATTATCATACAGTGTGTATGCAACCTAAAGGATTTTCAAGAGTCATTTTGACTAAATAGAATTTCTACTTTAAGTGCTAACTCTAGAACCTTTCTCAATATATGGTGTAATTCCATTATGTTTATTTCTGAGATAAGTACAGATTTCATTTGGACAAAGAATGATCTACATAGGTAGAGACCTTTGCCCAAATGATCTCCTGAGTCCCAGGATGTCTTCCTTTGCAGGGGGGCGGGGGAGTCCATCTTGAAGAATTCAAGCTGTGGATCTGAGCTCTGTGTCAGAGCTGGGGGCTGGCTCCAGGATGCAACAGTCTTCTAATCCTCAGGTCTGAGAATCATAGAAAATGACTCATCAGACAGCATGAAGAAGAAGAGGGCAGGTCAGATTCAGCTTCTCTGTGATTTTTGAGGCAGGAATCTGATTGTGAGATTACATGAATTGCATGGGGACATGGGCATCTCTTTTTCTGGCATAGAATAGGATAGAGGTGGCATAATTCTGGAGCAGTAAGGTGAAGACAGTCTCCTGATTGTCACATAAATAATAGTTCCCTTGGTAGCCCAGTTCTGCAGTGTATTTTGTAAATTGTTCTCATAAGCTCAACCTGGACAGGCTTCTTTGAGCTCTTCATATCAACCATGGATCAATTTCAAAAGATAAAACCCACTTTAGTTAATTTAAGCAGGAAAATGTTTCACTACAGGGGCGCGAGGGACCTTCCTTGATAGAAGAGGTGAAAAAATCAACTAGAGGTAGAGGTTGCATGACTGACCCCCTAAATCCCCAAGGGAGCTGCTTCATGGGTCATCAGGAAGCCCCTGGCCCCAGAACCACACCATTGCTGCCACAACCCTCTGTACTGAGAAACTAATGTGACTCCATTTTTGAAAATAAATAATTAACAGCAGCTTCTACCTCAAGGCCTGTCCTAAGGAAGGGGGCATGACCCTTGTCCTTGGAAAAACCCACAGAGCCTTTCTAGGCACATACCCACCCTGCTGAATTGTTTGTTTGCAAATAACAGGAGAGATCTGTGGCACCAGGTGTCTGACTCAGTTAGGCTAGGTGAGGACCCATAGAAACCCCTAGCAACTACCAATCAGCATGAGCCAGGGAAAATACCTGGGATGCCAGATGACCCCCCAGTAGTTTATGGTGGTCGACAACATGTTGGGAAACAATGTAGTTTAGCACATACACCCCTCGTGGCTTAAACCAATCAGTTCAAAGGAATCCCCCTCTTGTACTAACCAATCATCCCTACCCAACTTGTTCCTGCCAGTGAATGTGCTAATCAATGTTAAGAGTTGTTGTTTGATTTTCCCCGGAGTATGGAATGATTTGCTGTGTGATGTTGTGATGCATAGAGTATCCCCCAAAACATATAAAATCTCACTGAACAAAGGACTGGAACTCATTCCCTGGGACTGCTGCGTCGGAACGGTTGTGAGTCCAGGCTCAAGCTTGCAATAAAGACTCTTGTGTGATTGCATCAGATTCGGCTCCTGGAGGTCTATTGGGGTCCCACAAATCTGGCATTACAGTACCACAAGTCTCCATGATTAGCAAATTGTCAATAATCAGAATGTGTATTAATCAGCTTCCTGACACTGTGAAAAAATATCTGAGATAAATTAAAAGGAGGAAAGATTTATTTTGGATCACTGTCTCAGAGGTTTCAGTCTATGATCACTTAGCTTTTTTGCCTTTGGGCCCTTGGCAAGAGAGTACATCAAGGCAGGAGAAAATAGCTCACCTCCCAGCAGCCAGGAAGCAAAGAAAATGAGGAAGGGGCTAGGGTCCCAATATCCCCTTCAAGGACACATCCCCAGTGACTAACTTCCTTCTACTAGGACCTACCTCCACTACCCCTCAGCCATACCACCCGCTGAGGACCAAGCCTTCAACGTATGGCCTTTGGGGAACATTGATGATTCAAACCATAATAGGATGCCACCATAATCCAACACCACAACCAAGGCTCTAGCTGCAGGCTCACTCTGTACCTGCTACAGGCTCTCTCTGTACCTGCTATAGGCTCTATGAGCTAATGCTTCTAGCTCTGCTTCTTGATGTCAGAAAGTTAGCAATTGAACATTGGCATTTCTGCAACAACCACTAAAAATTAGCAGACCTGGAAAAAGTGTGGCTTCCTCCTCTCCTTCACTTTCCATAAAAGCTCCTCTGATCAGCTAAACCTAATCACACTGAGAATCCTGCCATAAGGAGGAGAGAGAGCGAGGCATGATGGTTCATGCCTATAATCCCAGCAACTCAGGAGGCTGAAGCAATTCAAATTTCATCACAAGTTCCAGCTTCAGCAATTTAGTGAGATCCTGCCTCCAAAAAAAAAAAAAAAGGATTGAAGAAGCAGTTAACCACCCCAGGTTCAAATCCCAGTACCGAGAAAGGGAGGAGAATTTTAGCTTTCCAGCTTCTTGAGTGGAGGAAGGGACACAACAGAGAGGGTGAAACTGATGCTAAGCACCAATCCACCATTATATACTCATTTCTGTTACCATTAATTGGAGGAGACTCAGATGTTTATGAACCAAGAACCCTGGCCAGCGCAGGTTCAGTCTCGCAGGGAGTTCACCACATCTAGAAGATGCCTATACCAACGTGTGACTACTACAAAAAAGTTTCCTTTCATTCTGAGCTGAAACCCATGATCATCTGGCTTCCACCTGTCCCAGCCTTACTTTCTTGGACCAAACAGAATCTTGTGTCTCGGGTATGATAGAAGAAATAAAGATAGGTGGAAAGGAAACAATTGGGAGGAAAGAGGGACTGTAGCTTTAAATTTAAAACTCGAAAAGTACCCTCACCTTCACTCCTCAGGTCCAATAAAACTTGGAGTACTGTAAATCTGGTTAATTAGTGCTTCAGAATGTATTTTTAAACTAAAAGAAGCCTAGATGCTGGGCACGGTGGTGCACGCCTGTAATTCCAGCATTCAGGAGGCTGAGGCAGGAGGACTGTGAGTTCAAAGCCAGCCTCAGCAACAGCAAAATCCTGTCTCAAAATGAAAAATGAAAAGGGCTGGGGATGTGGCTCAGTGGATAAGTACCCGTGGATTCAATCTCTAGTACCAAAAGAAAAAAAAAAGAATTGAACTCATTAGGCCTATGCCACCCACTTACACTTCTCATGATCACTTTTACAAAGTGTCCTTTAAAATAAAAAGTCTAAGGGGCTGGGATTGTGGCTCAGAGGTAGAGTGACCGGCTAGCATACTTGAGGCACTAGGTTCAATCCTCAGCACCTCATAAAAATAAAATAAAGATGTTGTGTCCACCTCTACCTAAAAATTAAATATTTAAAAAAAAAGAAAAAGAAAAAGCCTTAGATCCCCTAAAACGTATCTCTACTCCTTCTCCCTCTGAATAGATGTCCTGCTATATTGTTTGCTTTCCTGAATAAATCTCTGCTTGTCCTCTTTTGACACATCCTGAAATTCCTTTATGTGGTGTCAATCAGGAATCTGCCAGGGCTGAGTTGGGGTCCCCTTTTCCCTTCTGGGGGATCTCCTCATCCATTGACATTTCCATTTATTTGCACTTTAGAGATCTGAGGATGGTGTTTTAGAAACTGATGCTCCCAAAACTGTGCTGAGCAGGAAGCCCTGGCTCCAAGGAAAGACGTTGAGGAAGCCAAGCACCCATATAAAAGTGAGAGAGCCCAGGAATAAGGAGACAGCAGGGGCTGTCACTGTCACCCCACTGAGAGAAGAATATATTCAGAGTATCTTAGTGAAGGCAAAAACCACAGCCAATTCGTAACTCCCAGGCCACTGAGAGGCTGTGGAAACCAATTAATTCCAAATGTATTATATACAGTGTGCTAAATTGGTCACCAGAGGGAGTCTAGATATAATAGGATCTTTGGCCAGAACCATCATTAGAACAGTTTATATTTGGAGAGCTTTTTCCTCCTTCTTTCATCAGAAGGGCTCCCAGCACCTTGCCACCACCTGTCTCATTAACGAACACAGGACCTCAGTGTGCCAGGCAGGTGGCCAGTCTCATTATCCCACTTTTTAAAGAAGGGCACCTAGAGGTCAAGTGACTTTTTTTTCACATCATTCTAATTAAAACCTTCTGTAGCTGTTATTTGCAAGTTCATGGGCTCCTTAAAAGCTTTGTCAGTGGTTTCAAAAGCCTAATTCACTTACTGACTGTTTTGACACTCCCATTAAGGAGTAAAAAATAAATGGAAAAGGGTAGTTTTGTCCTCATTTTGGTTATGTTTGAAGGTCAAGAATTTAGTTTAAAAGGAAGAAAGAAAATTACCTCTGAGGCAAGATTTATTTATTCACAATACTTCTGGTTTCCTACTTTGACTAAATATTACTGAATATACAAAGACTGAGAACTTGACCCCAAGACCCACAGCCTAGCTGGGAAGGACCATCAGGGTGGCCCAGAGGAAGATAAACCATTTCTGGCTTGAGTAATATGGAAATGCTTCACAAAGAGATGGCAAAGGACAGGAAAAACAAAACAAAGCAAACATTGGGCATCTACTCCCTCCTGTGGGGCATCCTGAGGACCTGGCCAAGGAGTCCTGGATGCCCAGATGGGTCTGGTGCCTGCTCTGTCCCCAGATTTCCAGCAAATGCTGGTGCAGCCCACTACCTTTCCACAAATATTATTTTGGCTTACACTAGTATGAGTCTAAGGTTGTTAAAGAGACTTTCTGGGCAAAAGCAAAGAGTGAAGAATCCTGGAAGAAAGGAGAACCAAGTGTTTCAGGGAGCTGGGTAGAGGAGAAGATTGGCAGTGCAAGCAAAGCCTGAGCTTTTGCATTTTCTTAATGTAGTTTGTTTTAAGTGGCAAGCATACTTTTTTTTCCCTCTCCTCAGTACTAGGGATTGAATCCAGGGGTGCTCTATCACTGCACTACACCCTCAGCCCTTTTTATTTTTAATTTTGATACAGGGGCCTCTCTAAATTGCTTAGGGCCTTGCTGAGTTGCTGAAGCTGGCTTTGAACTTGTGATGCTTCTGCCTCAGACTCCTGAGTAGCTGGGAATACAGGTGCTCATTGCGTGCCCAGCACAGACACACATTTCAAAAGTGTACTTCTACTATATAAAATGCTATCTTTCAAGGGCAATGGGCAGAGGACACACAAGATTTTCTGTACCTGTTTTGCAATTTTCTTTGAGCCTATAATTATTTTAAAATAAAGTTGTTGGTTTTTTAATGTGTTGCTATTTACTTGGCCACTGAAGACTGGTGTCTGAATCCCCACCTCCTATAAGGTGTGGGGTTGGGGAAGGTTCAACAGTCAGGGAAAGGAAAGGGCCAAGTGGGGGGGGGCATAAGCTGAGCCAAAACTACCCTGGAGGGCTTGAGGGGCGGAGGCAATGGGCAGGTCAGGAAGTGGGGGAAGTTCAGGAGCCTAGGGCAAGGATCAAGTTAGCTAAGTGTACCAGGCATTCAGAACCTGAGAGGAGGGAGGGAAAAGGGAAGGGAGGGAGGGAGAAAAGAAGGAAAGAAGGGCAGAATGGAGCATGAAAACTGCCTCCTGGGTCTACTGCTGTCTGAAGTTAAAAGTGCCTGGCACTGGGCTGGGGATGTGGCTCAAGTGGTAGCGCGCTTGCCTGGCATGCCAGCAGCCCAGGTTCGATCCTCAGCACCACATACAAAAAAACAAAGATGTTGTTTCCGCAGATAACTAAAAAATAAATATATTAAAATTCTCTCTCTCTCTCTCCCTCTCTCATTCTCTCTTTAAAAAAAAAAAAAAAGTGCCTGGCAGGTTTTGGCCCCCTGGCATGTGTTAACCCCAGCTGAAGAGGGCCAGGGGAGAGGTGAAGGCACAAAGATCATTTCATTTCTCCGTTCCTTTGGGCTGCTGTAACAAAAATACAGTAAACTGCATGGCTTAAACAATAGGAATCCAATTCTCACAGTCCTGAAGGATGGGAAGTCCAAGATCAAGGTAGATTCCAGGGAGGGCCTGCATTCCAGTTCATAGATGGCACCTTCTAACTGTGTGCTCACATGGCAGAAAGGACTAGGCAGCCCTCTGGTGATTCTTTAATAAGGACATTAATCTCAGCCTTTTTTTTTTTCTTTCAGTGCTGGGGGATGAGCCTTACACATGCTGTACCACCAAGCCACATCCCTGGCCCTACTGGCCTCATTCTTCAGGGCATTTCCCTCTTGACCTGATCACCTCCAAAGGCCCCACCTCCCACATGACCCATCAGTGGTGATTAAGTTTCAATGGGTAGATTCTGGAGCTGCACAAATATTGGCACAGCAGATAGGAAGAGCAAGAAATGGGTAAATGGGAGAAGAGCAAATCTTTGTCACTTTCTGGCTGTGTAACAGATACTGAGTCAATAGTCACATGTGGATTTCACTTAATCCTCACATAACTCAGTGACAGATGGCATCATCTTCAGTTTATAGACGGAGAAAGGAAGCTCAAAGAGGCAAAATGACACCTTGGGCCATACAACTAACAGGTGGCAAAGTTGGTATGAATGAGCAGGTTTGTTGGCTCCAAACCAGTGTCCCAGTGCCCCAGTTCCCCCCTCAACTCTAGTGGCACAGACTGTTCACAACATTCTGGCCTTATTTTGAATTACATCTGCATATCAGAGAAAACATTCAGCCTTCATTTTGGGGGGGATTGGCTTACTTTGCTTAGCATGATAGTCTCTAGTTCTATCCATTTACCAGAAAATGCCAAAATTTCATTCTTCTAGAAGGCGGAGTAATTTTCCATTGTGTATATATATCACATGTTTTTATCCATTCATCTGTTGAAGGACATCTAGTTTGGTTCCATAGTTGAGCAATTGTGAGATGAGCTGCTATAAACATTGATGTGGCTGCCCATATCCTTTTCTACCATTTATTGTTAGGAATTCTGATCTTTACCAATCTCGGGGTAGTTTTTTTTTTTTTTTAATCAGCTTTATTGAGGAGCTAAGAATGGAGCTCAGTGCTAAAGTACTAGCCTATCACCTGTGAGGCCCTGCGTTCAATCCATAGCAACAAACACACACACACACACACACACACAATCAGCTTTGTTGAGGTATAGTTTACATATGATACCCAAGATAGTTTTGACTCTATCCTGCTTGGCTTCTTACCTTAGTACAAATTCCCTCTTTGTGCAAGGCAGTCATGTGCCCTCTCTATCCCCACTAAGATCTCAGCCCCACTTGGATCTTTACTGATTTTAAGCCTCAGAGACTTTCCTATTCATGGCTTTACATGTACACCACCTATCTGATGCCCACACAGTTCTATGAGATGACTATATCACCATCCTAGGGACGGGGAGGCAGAGGACACACCAGCCAGTGGGAATGCTGAGTTTAAATTGAGGTTGTTTCAAGTCCACACCCCATAATCTTCTGACTTCCTCACTCAGACTTGTTGGAGTCAGACCACCAGTACTTACCTCCCAGCTCTGCCATCAATTGCTGTGAGACATGAGAAACTCCCTTTCTCTTTCCAGGTCTCTGCAATGTATGGCCAGAATTGCCAACTTCCATGAATTGGGTGGAGAACAGGGCAGGAAGTAATCTAAGACACTCTGGACCCCAGTCTTCTATTCTGGTCAGAGTGAACAGAGAAGCAGAAGAAAAGCAAATTCTTGCTCCCTGAAACACAGACAGTATTTCTCCAGGCACTCCCGGGTCCTGAGCTGGGGGGGGGGGTTGCAGAGAGAGTTCCCCATTTCAAGCATTTATCCAACATATGCAGGGCAGGCCTGCCTCATCAAGAGGCTTCCCTTATCTCAGGAACAAATTACAAAGGCAGGTGGAAGTCGTTATCCTTGTTGGGAGGAACAGGAACTTGCCCAGCGGCCTTGAAAGATGATGAGAATGAAAACCAGATTTCACAGGGTTATGGGAGAAAGGAAATTAGAGTTCCCACTTGGTTATAGAAATGGGGGTGCACATTTTTCAGAAGGAGAAAACTGAAGCATAGAGAGTCAAGTGACTTGCTCAAGGTCACACAAGCTTTAAGATCTGAACACAGGGCCTGGGGTTGTGGCTCAGCGGTAGTGCACTCGCATGAGCGAGGCCCTGGATTCAATCCTCAGCACCACATAAAAATAAATAAATAAATTAAAGGTATTGTTTCCAACTACAACTAAAAAGTAAAAAGTAAAAGTAAAAAAAAAAAAAATGTGAACATAGATCTCTGGAATTCCTGGTGCAAGGCTCAGCATCTCCCGTGACTTCTGCAGTGGGCCAATCTGCCTTACCCACGTGACAGAAAATTGGGGAAGCCCCTGCTGCTGGAGAGGAGGCAGTCAGTTGGAGTTAAGTCTTGATGACACTAATAGGATTCATCTGCTGAGCTTCCTAATTTAATTGGGCTTTTATTATTTGCACATTGATGATGCTGTTGCATATATTACCTTTGGATATTTGGCTAAAACGACTCTGTTTTTGCTCTACAATTTCATGGAATCTGCAGAGATGGAAATCTATAAAGGGGATACATGGAAAATTCCAAAGGTGTGTTTCAGCCTGGGAACACATTTTTTTATCCAAACTTTATGAAACATCTCCATTCTTTTAAGCCCTTCTCAGCTATCACAGCACATGAACTTTATTTCCTTAGGGAAGCTCAGACATGGTTCTCCATGCTGATTGCAGTTCTGGCTGTGCTCTGACACTGTGCTGGGGATGGTCTGTGGTGTTGAGAAATGGGGGAAGGCAGTGATAAGGAAAGACCAGCCTACACATTGCTGAAGATGGTTATCTCAGCCACCTTTTGTCATTAGTATCCCTGTCCTGGGTTACCCCAACCCCACTCAGAAAAAAGAATATAGTCTTTTTTTTTTTTTTTGTACTGGGGATTGAACCCAGGGGCACTTTATTACTGAGTTATATCTCCAGCCCTTTCTGATTTTTATTTCGAGACAAGGTCTCATTAAATTACTGAGGTTGGCCTTGAACTTCCAATCCTCCTGTCTCAGTCTCATTGGGATTACAGACATGTACTACTGTACCTGGCAAGATACAGGCTTTGATTGTAGTGCTAAACTAGGATGCAAAGGCTTTGGATTCCAAATAAATTGGATTTGAGTCCCAGCTCTGCCTATTAGCTGTTGCCTTTGGGTAAATTCACCTGTCTCTGTTCATTAACAAAGTATGAGCAATTATATAGGGCTGTTGAAAGATTAAATGAGATAACACATAGTGACTAGTTTATTATAGGGATTCAGTGAATGGTAGTGAATATGATTATTAAAGATGGTTCATCAAATATGACATCATCAGTTGCAGGGCACCATCACTTTATGTACTAATAAAACAGAGACACATTGTGATTAAAGTAATTAAACTATGGTATAAGTCTTTCTTATCATGTAGGATAAGGAGAGTTCATGAAAGAGCTCTTGCAGACTTAGACATCAATGCTTATTAATATGTCATGTGCATAAAATATTTTATACGTAAAAAGGAAATGTAAAGAAAATGAATGCATTTCAGAATGGTGCATGAATTACTTTTTGAGTTAGCATCACTAATTATCCTATTTTCCACATAACATTGTCCTCCAACTATCAATGGAATTCATGATTTATCTTTTTTTTTTTTTGTACAAGGGAATGAACCCAGTAGTACTTAACCACTGAGTCATATCCCCAGTGCTTTTTTTTTAAGTTATAGATGGAGACACAATACTTTTATTTTATTTTATTTTATTTTTTTTTTTGTGGAGCTGAGGATCAAACCCTGTGTCTCACATATGCTAGGCAAGCATTCCACCACAACCCCAGCCCCTCCCAGCCTTTTTTTTTACAGAGTCTCCCTAAGTTGCTTAGGGCCTCCATAAGTTGTTGAGACTGGCTTCAAATTCACAATCCTCCTGCCTCAGCCTCTTGAGCCCTGGGATGACAGGCATGCACCACCACACTTGGCAGTGATTCCCCATTTCTCAAAAAGGATCTTCCCTGCTGTTTTCAGGCTTTCCTCCCAAGCCACTGATACCCTTAAGTTTGATAGATGACCACATACTAACCATAATTGTAAGATGTATTGAGTTCCAAGATATCAAAATGTAAATAAATAAAATTGGATGTTTTAGAATTGCTAAAATATGATATGATGGTGTTACAATCAGACGTGAAGTGCACTGTGTAAGTGTATTTGAGGATTTTTAATGAATAATTATTAAAACTTTAAAGTTTGTGAAGAACCTACTTAAAGAATTAGGGTCTTCATTATCCTCATTCTTCATGGCAGTTACTGCTACATACTATTATTTCTAGTACACTTGTGTAACATTCTCCAGGTGCCATTCATAGACAAAAATGCTGAACATGAATTATTAACACACTAAACTCACAAAAGTCACATGAGGTAGGTATAATAATGACCCTCATTTTACAGAGGAGGAAGCTGAAGTACAGAGAGGTAAAGTAACTTGCCTGAGGTCATGCAGCTAGTCTGTTTCTAGAGTCTTTTTTCTTTAATAATTTTTAGTTGTTGATGAGCCTTTATTATTTATTTATTTATATGTGGTGCTAAGGATTGAACCCAGTGCCTCACACATGATAGGCAAGCGCCCTACCACTGAGCCCCAGTCCCATTCCTAGAGTCTTTTTTCTTAACTACTACACCAGGGTGTCTCAACTTTGGTGTTACTGACATTTGAGGCAGATGGATTTTTGTTGTAGGGGTTATCCCATACCTTTTACAATGTTCAGCAGCATCTCTGACCTCTACTTGTTATCCTGGGTTAAAAACCAAAATATCTCTAGACATTGCTGAATGTTTTCTGGGAGTGGAGGTGGGCGAATCATGTTAATTGAGAACCACTGCATTATGTCCCCTCTGGGGGAAACCAGATCCCAAGTCCAGCTCCAGAGTGTGAAGTTCAAGTCCAGAAATGATGTGAATAACCTAAGTTTTGGTCATGTGGCTGGTCGGCCGGCCTCAGGTGGCCTGTAGGAAGTTAGTGGCTATATCAGTGTTTGAGGGGCTCAAGTGATCCAGGGTTCAGGAAACAGGTGAGGCCAAGAGCATCTGGAAGATGTGTCAGATGTGTGACATGATAGGCTTATAGAGAAAGTGACTTTCCTTTGTCCCTCAAACCCATCTCACTCCTCTTGTCCCTCTTCAGGGACAATTACTATCATGAATATATTATGCATCTTTTCATTCTGTTTCTTAGCTCTTACCTTTATACGTGCATAGATATCTATGATAAATATATAGAACTGATTTTTCTAATTAAAATAATCAAATTAGGATTTGATTTTTGTAGTATACAATATTTTTCTGTGTTCACTTAATAGTACATTTTAAGATTCATTCATAATGATACATACACCTTTTTTCCCCAGATATTTTGTTGGTGCATTATAATTGTACATAATGGTGGAATTTGTTGGTATACATTCTACATGCATACAATATGACAATAATTCGGCCAATATCACTCCCCAGCACTTCCCCCACCCTCCCCTTCTCCCACTCGCTGGTCCTTTTAGCATTTTTAAAAATCCTTTTTGGTTCTGGGATTGAACCCAGGGCTTTATGCATGTTGAGCACATGCTCTACCCCAGAGCTACACAGCCAGCCTCATTATAGAATATTTTACCTAGCCATTTTCCTATTGGTGGATGTGTGAGTTGTTTCCAGTTTTGCATAATTACTAACATCCTGCTGTGAGATCCTTGAATATGCACACGTGGAACTTCTCTTGACATTATACTGAAAGATGGAATTGCAAGCTTGTAGGCAATGCAATTGAAAATGAAATGTTCCATTTCATAAGATACTGCCAAATTATTCCCTACTGGGTCTACATCAATTTATCCATGTGTTCTCTCACTAGTAATATACAAAGTTAGCCTTTTGTATTCTCTTTCCAATATTGTCTTTCTTTAAAATTTTTGCCAATCAAGGGAATCTATTCCATTGGGGTGGGTCAAGGATGTGAATAAACATCGTCCATCATGTGTGTCTCAGAAGGCAAAAGGCTGAAAGTCACCCAGTCTGTGAGAATTGTCATGTTTGACCACAAACATTATCCGGAGGTTTAAAAGTTGATGGATTGCTCAACAACTCCTCCGAGTAATTCACCTTAGCCAGTGAAACAAACTGCTCTTAAAACAAAGCAGTCATCAAATTCACTGCTGTGATGAAAGGACTTCCCCACGGACCTCATAAATGTGGTCTCAAGTCTGCCAAGCAGGTCGCTGTGCATGTTCCTTGGTGACACATTAACATCAAGCCTGGAGGTCTTCCCTCCATTCCACAAGGCTGCGTGTGGGCAGGGTGGACTGAGAGCCAGAGCTCCAGTACTCCCCACTTCCCAGTGCCTGACCAAGAACTGGTAAGGCAGACAGGTGAGGGTCTGCTTCTCAGTCTATTGGGGGTAAAGCCTGGGTTTGCCTGGCCACACTGCCTCTAGAGGTGAAGTCAGCCTGTCTCAGTCCCCTTCTGCCCTGGGAATACTTCCTGGCCTAGGCCTTTCAGACCTTCCTGGATCACCTATTCCCCCCCAGTTATGCATCTCCCCACCTCCAGAGTCTAGGGTGTTAAGAAAACATAGCCGGCACTCCTACCCTATTGCCTGGGGTCTTGGCAGCTGGGATCGCATCTGAACAACAGAGTTGACCCTTTCCTTGGAGATAAGGGAGGTTAGGATGAGGAACAGCCTACGCAAGGACTTGGGAGGTCTTTGAACACTACCAAGTGCCACAGTAACAGGTTAAGTGGGAGGTAATGTGGCTGAGTGTAGGAGGCTGCAGTTGGACTGTTCCACAGCTTTGTCTCCATTACTTACCTAGCTGAGTCATTTCAGGCAGTCTCCGCTTCTCTCTGGGCCTCTGTTTCCCCAGCTCTGACATTAGAGCATTGGACTAGATTGGCACATCCAAAACTGTACACTACAGAAGTCTCAAGACATTCTGTGAAAAAGGAGTCCTGTTGTGCATTTAGTCTGGAAACACTGAATGTGAAAAGTATTACCCGGATATCAGATAGAAAGGCAGCAATAAATGTTCTGAGACATTTTACTGGAAAGAAATTTAGTGTTTGTTTCCCAAACATCTTTGGATTTGGAACTCCTTTTCCTGTTGCATGAATGATACATCTCTGAAGTCAGGAATGTTTCTTGTAACTGATGTATCTTAGAGACTCTAAAATATGGCTTAATAGTAGCTAACCATGTTGGGTGACAATTAAATGCTGGTGCAAAGTATTTAATTTAATAAATCCGTATTTATGTAATTTAGTATTTTATTCATTTTTCCAGTAATCCTGCAAATTATGGACTATTATAATTTCTACTTTGTAAATGAGGAAACTGAGACACAGGTTAAGAAACCCATCCAGGATAATACCACTGATAAATGGTGAAGCTGGGACTTAAGCCCTGATAGTTGAACTCTTTTTGTTTTTTATTTTGAGACAGGTTCCTCCTTAATTTCTCAGACTTGTCTTGAACTTGCGATTCTCTTCCCTCAGGTTCCCAAATTTCTGGGATTACAGTCATGTGTCACCAGGCCCAGCTTGAAGCTGAATTCTTGAAAAGTTTATGTTGACCTCTCAGGTCTCTTTGGAATCTAATCCGAGACACAGTGACCATAAATGACAAAAGGCAAGGTCGTCAAAGGCCTTTTGAAAATACCATGTCTGGCAATTATCAAGAATACAAGCAATAATAAATGTTGCCAAGGATGAGGGGGAAAAGGTACATTCAAATATTGCTGGTGGGACTGCAAATGGGTGCAACCACTCTATAAAGCTGTATGGAGATTCCTCAGAAAACTTGGAATGGAACCACCATTTGACCCAGTTATCCCACTCCTTGGCATATACCCAAAGTACTTAAAGTCAACATACTATAGTGACATGGCCGCATCAATGTTTATAGTAGCTCAATTCACAATAGTCAAGCTATGGAACCAACTTAGGAGCCCTTAAACAGATGAATGGATATATATTCCATATACACAATGGAATATTACTCAGCTTTAAAGAAGAATGAAATTATGGCATTTGCAGGTAAATGGATGAAACTGGAGACTGTCATGCTAAGTGAAATAAGCCAATCACAAAAAACCAAAGGATGAATGTTTTCTCTGACATGTGGATGCTAACACATAATAAGGGGGCAGGGAGAAGAGAAGTGCATTGGATTAGACAAAGGGAGAGGGAATTAGAATAGGAAAGACAGTAGAATGAATTGAACACAACTTTACTATGTTCATATATGAATACAGAACCAGTGTAACTCCACATCATGTACAACCATAAGAATGGGAAGTTAGACTCCATGTATGTATAATATGTCAAAATACATTCTATCATCATATATAACTAGAAATAATGAGAGAGAGAGAGAGAGAGAGAGAGAGAGAGAGAGAGAGAGAGAGAGAGAGAGAGAAAACCATGTTACCAGATGCAGTGACACATGCCTGCAATCCCAGTAGAGGCTGAGGCAGGAGGTTCACAAGTTCAAGGCCAGCCTTAGCAACTTAGTGAGACCCTGTTTCAAAATAAAAAAGGGGCTGGGGATGTAACTCAAAGGTAAAATGGCCTGGATTCAGTATTAGAGAAAGAAAAAGAAAGGAAAGAAGGAAGAAAGGATGGAAGGTAAGGAAGAGAGAGAGAGAGAGAGAGAGAGAGAGAGAGAGAGAGAGAGAGAGAGAGAGAGAGAGAGAGACCAGTTTGAAAAAGTTATATCCAGTTAGAAAAAGCTGATTCATAATTGGGCAGAACCCTATTCTGGCACTGGGATTAGAAGCCCCTCAGTGCCTCCAGGGTTGGAGAGTGGTAGTAGAAGGGATCAGTCAGACAGGTACAGAAGCACAGCGACCTGGATCTGTCCTTCCAGCGCAGGTCAGGGGGGGAACCCATTCCCTGACCCACCTAGAAATAAGGCCTGAGCCCCAGATTTGGATCCCACTCTGAAGTTCACAAACCTTTTCCCCATCCTTACAATCCTCAGGAGAGGGGGGATTAGGCAATTTAGGGGAGAGTCAGTGATTTGGGGGAGAGATAAATGGGATCTCAGAAGACTAGGGAGCAACCTGTGATGAAGTCCTTCTGGGCGTGGTGTCAACCTCCAGCCTCCTCTCCTGTCAATTAAGCTTCCCTGGTTGACAGATTCCCAGGAAGGGGATTCATGATACTTGAGTCCCTTTTAGAGGATTGTCTTTAGGCAGATAAGGGAGCTTCAGCGACCACCCTTTCTAGCATTTTCTGTTCTCTCAGTGCCCTCCCTGAGTTTGAAGTCCAAAGCAGCTATTTTGGGAGGCATTTTGTGAACTTCTTCAATGACTATTGCAAGACCACATACTTTTCTTTCTGTCTGTCACTCTCTTGTGTCCTTCTCCAACCTTGTGCCTCCTCCCTCACTGGTTTCCTAATATCCTGCTTCCTAAAAATCATCCAAAACTCATTTCTGTTGAAGTATCTTTGACTGTTCCTCGTGTGCGGGGGATATGCTTCATTTCAAGGGAAAGATGCACTTATAATCAGGCATGTTTCTTCAGCTGTCAAACGTATAGCAATCCTGGGGGATTCTTGTTAAAAATGCAGCATCTGATTTGGTAAGTGTGGGTGGAGCCTGAGATTCTTGCATTGCAAGTTCCCAAATGATCCTGGAGGTGCTGGTTTGGATAATATTCAAGGTCTGCACTATAAGCAACAAAGATATTTAGGTTTGATGGAGTACATGGGGTCAGGATTTCTGGACTCCTTCAATACCACTTTTTTGGGGGGGAGCACCATGGATTGAACCCAGGGCTGCTTAACCATTGAGCCACATCCCCAGTCCTTTTTATATTTTATTTAGAGATAGGGTCTCACTGAATTGCTTAGGGCCTCATTAAGTTGCTGAGGCTGGCTTTGAACTTGCCATCCTCCTTCCTGCCTCAGCCTCCCAAGCCCCTGGGATTACAAGCCTGCACCACCATGCCTGCTTTAATGCCATCTTTTGGGAAGGTACTTAACTTCTAGCGTCAGTTTCTCTATCTGCAGAATAGTAAATGCTTGTTAGTAGTTAGTAAATATCCAAGTATTAGTAAACACCTAAAATAGTGGTACCTACCTAATGGAATTGTTAAAAGGATCAAATGAAAAAAATTCATACAGGGTACTTAGTCCAGAGCCTGGCACATAGAGGGATCTTCACTAAATGTTAATTAGTTCTTACTGTCAAAGGGAATGGAAAGGCTGGTCTAGTAGAAACCCAAGCGCCAGGAAGCTAGCAGGGAGGTAGGGAAGGAAGCCAGTTCCTTCTGATATCATGAAGGTAAAGACATTCTTATTTGGGCCTCAGAGCCCTTCGAAGGAAGCTCCCCTCCTAACATTCATCAATGCCTCCCTTCTGGTTTCCCTGGAAAGAATGGGAATCCCAGGTCTTGCTGGGAAATGTGATGTCAGGCCACAGGTCCAGCCTCCCCCACCCTGGCAGCTCTGTCTTCCCAGGAGTGTCCTTTGTGCGTTTTTCACTTGCTTGCAGCCACACTCGGCTGCTTCTCCTTAAATCATCTTCACATCACAGGGTGTTGGGAGCCTGCCTGCCTCTCTGGGGCTCCAGCTGTCTCCTGTGGAATATGAATAGTGCCTGTAGGGCTGTTTGTCTTGTTGCCCTTGCAATCTGCCTTCTGCGTGACGTCTAGGTTGGGCATGTTTGCAGGCTTGATGAAGCCATTATTTTTCTTGGTGACATTTTCTGGGAGCAGTCTGGATTCATGCAGAGCTGAGGATTCATGCTTGTGTCTGGAACTGTGTGGCCCACACAGTGCCCATTGTCATCTGTGTCTATTTGTTCCTGGCGTTAGATAATGACCTACCCACATTCAGACCAAAGAATCTCAGGGCACTGAAGCCCAGGTGTGGCCCTTGTCAAACTGAAAGGTACATGGAAACCCTCTGAGATCTTGTTAAACTAAAAATTTAGTAGGGGATAGCCCTGAGATTCTGCATTTTTAACAAACATTCAGGTAATTGGATGGCGCTGGTCCACAGGCCACACTTTCAGTAGCTAAGTAGTTCTCAAACTACACACATTGAATTACCTGCAAGTTTTGTTAATTTTGTTAACTGATTACTGGGTCCCCACCTCCCAGAGTATCTGATTGGAAGGTCTAGGGTGGGGCTTGATAATTTTTATTTCTAAGATTTCTGGTGATACCAATGTTGCTGCTGATCCTGGGACCACGCTTAGAGAACCAGTGTCCTAGTTTCCCAACCTCTCATTCACCTTTATTACTATTCCTTAAGATCTCTGGTTTTAATGGGTAACCACAATTTAGTCCTGCTGAGCACTTCTTGTCTGTCATTTCTATAGCTGGCAACACCCTGACTTAATCGATAGCCCTCTTGCATTCTTTATGGCCTCTGTTTTGAACTGGTCACTTGCCATGCTTCTCTTTCCGGAGGAATGCTAGCCTCAATTTCCCACTTCTGGCCTCTTCTGGTTCTTTCAGCCTGAGCCCAACATGACATATTCAGCCTTAGTCTTTGCCTCACTACTCTGCCACGGCCACACTCTCTCCTCTGACTGCCCTGTGCAAATGGTCCACTTCTGTATGCACCTTGCCCTAGGGCTTTTCCTCTTTTCCTGGATCTTCTAGGGTCATGAGGCAGCTGCAGGGGCCTGGCACATAAGGCTGTCCCAAAGGAAGCAGAAATCATGGTACTAATTAAACCAACATGGACAGGAGGCCCCGGAATTCAGGCGTTGGCCCTATCCCATATCCTCCATCCAGAGCCTCTCAGGGGCTGGAATGAGTTGGTTTGATCTTCTGAATTGATGCAATTAACAAGATGGTTGTGAAATGCTTTGTTAACTGGACTGGTTTCTGGGCATGGCCCAAAGCTAGACAGGACTCTGGCCGCCTTCCATACCCCTAGCCCTGCCTGCCCCCTTGAGCCTTACGACAGCCAGTGATCCTTAGGTCCCCAGGGCTAGTATGTTATTTCCAACTACCCTATACTCCTCTGCTTCCCCTGAAGAATCTAGTGACTTTTCCCTGCCAGCTCCATCTCGGTAAAACTTTCTTTCTTACAAACTGGCCTCTCTGGCATGGAAATCTTTTGTTTGCAATAGAGCAGAAAAGTTGAGACTTTTCTGGGCCTTGCCTGCCATCATTAAGTGATGGTCTGAGGGGCGGGGAGGCCATATCTCTCTAAGAATCTTTGGCCTCAAAGATGTAATTTTATCTCTCTTCCTTGTTATGGGTTCCCAAGTTCTTCACCATCTTAGGCACTCCTGTCTCAACTGTTCCAAGCCATATTCCCTGAGCACAGCACACTGGGAGAGCAAAGGTTTGATATCAGACTGCCTCTACCACTTTCCAGCTGTTGTGACCTTGGGCAAGTGACTTTACCTCTCCCAGCCACTGTTGCCTTGTCAGTAAATTAAGAAACATATTCCCCATCAAGGGACAGTTTGGGGAGTGAGAGAATGTGGTCGATTATCCAGCACAGTGACTAGTATATCGGGTCTCGCTGTTCACCCAACCCACCCGGCACTTCCTAGGGGCAGGGTATCAAACAGCTCAACTCTTTAGACAAGAAACAATGCAAGGGTGATTCTAAGCTGGCTTGGTTCTTTCCTGGCTCCCACTTGAGAATGGCAGGGTGGACTAACTCATAGCACCAGGGGCAAGAAACCTGAGGCCTAAGTCCAGCCCAGTCCTTTCCAGACTGAGTGACCCCAGGCAACTCAACTTCTATCTCTCTGCCTATAAATGGGACAGTTCAATTGTGAAACTCTAATTCTCTCCAGAGCCATGATTTTAAGATAGAGAAGATCCATACGCAAGTCAGGGAATGGAAGGTGGCACTTAAATGAACGTGTGAAGTTGCTAGAGCCTCCTTAATCCCTGCCTCTTGGTGAATGTTAAAAACCAAGACCTAATTCCTTGTACCCTAGGGTTGCCCTTCAGCGTTTCCACCTGGTCTCAGAAGTCTAGACCCTTCCCTTCTGAACCGTGCTGCTGGCAGTCTTGTTTTTCCTTTCTCATCCCAGGTTAGTTTCCTGATGAGCCTGACACGTTGAACCACATGTGGTCCAGCAGTGAAAGTTCCTGGGCCTGTAGGTGGTCCCTCCCCAGTGGGCTTGTAATCACTTCCCAGATTCCAAAGCCTCATTATATGAAATCCAAGCTGGAAGCCCCATCCTAGTCTGCCTTTCCCATCTTGGCTGTCAGCGGGTGCTTGGATTGTTTACAACTGTCTTGTGGAAAGATGGGAGGGTGGAGGCTCAGGAAGGTCTGTTTTCAGCAACCCCCTCCTTTCCTGCTTAATGCTGGTCCTACTGGAGTCTTATCTGAGAGCCTGGGATCTCTCTCTGGTGCATTAGCTGCAGGCCCACCAGCCTCCCTGGACTCAGGGTTGTAGCATCTGGCTGGGGCTGAACCCTCCCATTAGGGGTAGGAGCTGTGGCCCAAAAAGTGGGAATCGTCATGGAAGAACTATTTTCCAGCTGGTTCACAACGTCAGAATTGAACTTGAAATGGGTCTAGACATTCCTCTACCGTTCCTTCCATTTTCTTCCATAAAGGTTTGAACACCTCCTATAAACCCAGGGGCAAGGTGCTATAGGGGCTTCAAAAAATTATTACACATTAGTCCTGCTCTTAAGGTATGCAAACTGTTGACAGAAGCACCTCTCCATCATTTTCCCAGGCTGGCCTTGGAATTGCCAACTTGCAATCCACCTGTCTCAGCATCCCAAGTAGCTGGGATTATAGCCACCTGCCACCATGTCTGGCTTGGCTTCCAGTCATTCTTTCATGTGTTGGATAAGCAACCTGTCACTGGCTCCTCCTCTCCCTTGTTTCTCAGGCACAACTGGATGTTTCTGAGGGAACAGGGAATACTGAGACCAAAGAGATTCTGGTTCTTTCCCGAGACTGGTGCAAACGGGATATTGAGATGGAAAGATGTAGCCCCTGCCTTTGGGTTGCACAGGGCCTGGTACAATAACCACAACAACCAATATATGTGAAACAGATTCCGGTCAGTGCTTTTAGAAGGCAGAAAAGTGGGAGTTCATAAGAAGGAAGGATCCTCCCAACTTGAGCACCCCTGAAGGTTTCCTGGAGGTCATGAGTTGTGCCTGGGAAAACGAGGGGATTCTACAGTGGGAAATAGAAAGAAGGGAATCATAGGTACAGGCATGTGTGAGAAAATCCATGGAAAGATTGGAAAATGAAGGATGTGCTCAGGGAACAATCATTAGAAATCAACCAGAAGAGTCTCCTCCTTCTACTGAATAGCTATGTGGTCTTGTTTAAGACACTTAACTTCTCTGGGCTTTATTGCTTTGTGAACACAACGGGAAGAAGACAGAAACCTCCTGGGAAATCCTCTTCTTCCTTCCTTCCTTTCCTTTGGCAGTGAACAAGACAATGTCCTTGCCCTTGTGGAGTAGGGAGAAAGAGAGTAAAGAATAGGACAGATAGTGCTAAACGCCTTTGAGAAAAAGCAGCTAGGGAAAGAAGTAGAAAACAAGAAGGGGTAGGATAACAATTTAAAACAGATGACCAGGAAAGGCCTCATGGATAAAACAGCATCCATCAATTGTGAAGGAGATGAAGAAGGCAGCAATATGATTATTTAGGTGAAGAGCTGTCTTCCCAACGCAGGATGGCAAGTGCAAAGACCTGAGGGGGTTGCAAGCTATGTGTGTCCAAAGTCCAGGAAGGAGGGCAGTGTGGCTAGACTGGAGAGGAGTATATAAAACTGGACCTCTTTCTGCCAGGTTAAGTTCCACTGCATAATCAAATAGCTTGGTTGGGTTGGTTAATGGGAAGTAGTTTCAGTGCTGGCAGCAGCAGCTGGCAGAGAGCCTGGGAAACCAGGTTGCAGTGGTCACCTGGGCAGGTTGGCTGTGAAGAAAGCATCCTTCCTGACACACTGACTGGAGGGACTCACAGGAGCCCCTGCCCTCAACTCAGAAGACTTTGCAGTTCTCATTAAGTGTATTAGGATACAGCATGGAGCAGGCCCTGCACTGTAGCTCAGGCCTCCAGCACTAACACGGCCACCAGACTCACTCTGTGTTGGGTCTCCAGTAAGGAGGTAACACAATATGAGAAGGAAACTTTTTGGTTGTTTTTTTTTTTTTTTTTTTTTTTTATACAGGGGATTGAACTCAGGGGCACTCGACCACTGAGCCACATCCCCAGCCCTATTTTGTATTTTTTTTTAGAGACAGGGTCTCACTGAGTTGCTTAGCACCTGGCTTTTGCTGAGGCTGACTTTGAACTTGCGTTCCTCCTGCCTCAGCCTCCTGAGCCTTTGGGATTACAGGCATGCGCTACTGCACCCAGCAGGAAAAAACATCTGATACCCTAACTGGGTCTCCTTTCTCCAATCTCCATCATTTCTTTTGGTCCCTGGCATGGGAGGCAATTTCTTCCCCCCATTACCCTAGTCAAAAGATTCCTCTCTTGCTATTTGAGGGAAGAAAAGTCAAAGTCCTAGGAACAAAAGAGTCATTTTGGTTCTTTAGTCACAGATGTCTGGGAGTGGGGTGGGGGCCTGGAGATATTTATGGGACTGAGGATGAGGCCGTGGGGTTTTCAGCTCCCTAGAGAATAATGGAGATTATGATTGGGAGGTAGGAGAGAGGCAGAGGAAAATGAAAACTGTGGGTGCCGGGGTCGGTGGAAGGACTTTGTGCTCTGCCCCCTCCTGGTCAAGTGCCCAGTGTGAACCGGGAAGCAGGTGTATCTGTGGGGCTCCCAGAAAGCATCCCCAAGCTCCTGGGTGAAGCTCCATGCTGGCGCCCCCTTGTGTTTCTGTAGCTCAAGAATGGCTTGGGTGTGAACCCTGCATCCTAGGACCCCAGTGAACCCAGCGCACTGGGGACAGGGGAGGTCAAGGTCAAACTGGGTGCTGAGAGGAATAAATATTTACCAAGTAAAATGTTTATTATAAAGCACTTCACTTGAATTAAATTGTTTAGTCCTCACCACAACCCGGTAAGGTAGGTCCTTTATTCTCCCCATTTCATAGAAGGGGAAACCGAAGCTGTTATAAGATTAAATAATTTACCCAAGGTCCCAGGACCATAAAGAAGAATGTCTGGGATTTGAAGTCTGGCTCCAGAATCTGTTCTCTTTGCAGAATCTCAACTCTTAATGTTCCCCACACTTGTTCTCCATAAACCTCCCCAGAATTTAGGTACAATCCCAGATAAAAGAGTAAGGAAAAATTCCAAATTGGCTGAGATTAAATTTCTACTACCCTCTAGAATAGGGCTCACCAGGGAAATTTCTTTCAGTTTTCGATTAATGCACAGTGTATGGACTCACATTCTTCCTGTTAAGACAACTGCCCAATACTAACACATGGTTATTATTGTCTCTGCCCCTCCCCCAGTCACTGCCATCAAGCCATCTATGCCGGGCCACATTGGGATACTGAGCCACCACACCTAGCCTAACGACAAAAATACACCCATAGTTAAGACTATGACTTCCTCTTCTGTGGTAGAAGTATCCTGGGTCCCAGGTTGAGCCATTCCAAGTGGATGAAGTTGGGCACTTTTGACTGACTCCCTTGGAAGGCTCCTTTGGATTGGCTGGAGACGCAGATCACCCCATTCATTCATCCTATCAAGCCTGCAGTTCTACCCTCATCTGGAAAGAATGAAATCAGAACAGCAAAGACCATGGTCCCCTAATGCAAACCATTTGCATAGTCAGAAGGCAAACGGGATGTGATTCACATGGACATTCCAGCTTTTCTTTCAAGAGACCAGTGATTGGTGTGGAGAGGGTGCCACGTTTTGTAGAAAAGGGACCTTCCAGGCCAGATTGGATTCATTCTCCCATAACTGACCCTGGACCTTCTTGGGAATCTGGGTATGCTCGACTCTTGGTTCCCTGCAGATGTGCTATGTGCATGCATTTAAGAGGTCAGCGGTTTTAGAAATTCTAATTTGGACAAGTTTGACCACCACCTAATTTCTTACAGGTCATGATCCAAGATGCAATGGTAGACTTTATACACCAAAGGACACTGGAGGGAAACTCAACTTTTATTCCTGTTTCAGTAGATCAAAAGCTACTGAGGTTTTTACATTGTTTGACCTCCATGAGGTTACAGTGCCCCTGGGAGGTGAATGCACATAGTTATATAGTTTTGTTGTTTGTTTTGAGAAAGCAAGTTTTATTTTGTGGTTTGAATCACAATTAAAATTTTGAACAATACATAAAAATAAACAGAATTGAAAAAAGTTTTTGAAAGCTATCTTTAAAATGCTATACTCTTGCCGGGCGCAGTGGCACATCTATCAGGATTAACTTGATTCTTTGGGGTGGATGGCATCAGACTTGCAAGTAAGTTTACAGACCTAAGGGCTGTTGTTGCATTCTGAATTAGCAGAGCCCTGGCCTGAAGGTGGTTCCCAGTCCACTCCCTCATTGCCTTAACTGGGACAACAGACCCCACTCAAACAGCAAGCTGCTCTAGTCCTTGGGGCCCTTCCAGCCTGCTGGGCCATGAACTCTGAGGGTGGAGACACAGGCTCCCTGGCCTCCTGGTTATGGTTGTATGCTTCTCGGTTATGTGATTTCTAGAGCAGGCCACATGCACACCAACTGCACTTTGGGAAATCGCCCCAGGTCCTGGTTCACAGCATTGCCGGGAAAATGACAGCTCTGGGTCCACATGAAAGGCATTCTTGGAAAATGTCTCTCCACCCTCCCTCCTTCCCCAGCTGGAGAACTTTCTGCTGTGAATTGTTGCAGCAATTGCAGGCCTCAGATCAGTTTGAGAGGAGGGAGCTGGGTTTCATTTTTTTATTGTTCCAATGTGTGTGGAATCAACTCAATTCTCTAGCAATTTCCCTTCTCTCCATCTCTTTGTGGAATGAAGATGCTCAGAGAAGTGGAAGCACTAGACAGAGGTCCTTAGTTTCCCTGGATTTTCTTCTGCAAAGCTTCCCTGCCACATTCCAGACCCTCTAATATATACAGAGTGGGGTGGGGGTGGGGGAACTGCGGGTTAGGGTGTAAGCTTCCCCCTGCATTGAATCACTGGGAAATACACAAAGAGACAGCAAAAAAAAAAAAAAAAAAAAGGGGGGACTGTTTCATGCTTCTGACCAGTTCAGGAACAATAGCCATGGCCATTATTGACCAAAATGCTCCCACAGAGATGGACATGAGGAAAAGGAAAAATGCAACTTCATTTATTATTATTTTTTGGTGCTGGCAATTGAGCCCAGGGGTGTTTTACCACTGAGTTACATTCTCAGCCTTTTTATTTTTTTATTTTGGGACAACAGGGTTTTGTTAAGTTGCTGAGGACCTTGCTAAATTGCTGAGGCTGGTCTCAAACTTGCAATCCTCCTGCCTCAGCCTCACATGTCACTAGGATCACAGACCTGTGCCACTCCACCTGGTGAAAAGTACAGCTTTAACCTGAGGACTTCATGTGATATATATATATATATATATATATATATATATATATTTGTAGATGACAGTAATTCTATTTTATTTATTTATTTTTATGTGTGCCGAGGATTGAACCCAGTGCCTCACGCGAGCTAGGCAAGTGCTGTACCACTGAACCACAGCCCCAGTCTTTCAGGTGCTCTTAATGTCATGTTGTATTTATGCATTTGCTCCTGGGTGGATTTTTGTCTTTCCCGAGCAGCACTAAGGGGACCGGGAATCATAACACAGTACACTTTGGGTTTATCTTCCCAAGAACTCCAGCTCTGTGTAGTAGCATTCTCCAGTTGACATTTCCATGATGATGGTAATGTTCCGCCTCTGAACTGTCTATGACAATAGTCACCAGCCACCTGTGGCTACTGAGCACCTGAAATGTGGCTAGTGCAATTGAGGAACTGTATTTTAAAATTTCACTTAGTTAGCTAAGTGAATTTCAGTGACGTGTGTGTGGTCAGTGGCTATCATATTGGACATTGCAATAGTTCTAGAACAGTGCTACTCGGAATGTGGTCCAGTGACCAGCAGTACCAGGATGCCTGAGAGCTTATTAGAACTAAGCTCCAGTCCAGGCCTTTTGAATCAGATTCCTTTTAACGAGATCCCCAGATGATTCATGTGCACATTAACATTTGAGAAGGAGCCAAGAACAAAGGAGCTGGAGGTAAAGGGAAGAAGGGGAAAAAAAAAATTAGTAGACTGGAAGAGCCATCCCAAGGTCTCTGTACCCTTCACATGGAATACCCTCAGCTCTCATTTACGGCATAAGAACCCATACCTTGGACCCCATGCTAACAGTTTTGATTACAATGTTTTCTTTTGAGCCTGCAGCAATAGAGAAAAGCACTACAGGCACAATTAGAACCATCTCTGCCACTGGTAATGCAGTTTGTTCCACCCCCACAAAGTGCTCTTCGAGTGGAGATGCTGATTACCACCGCCTTTTCCATAGGGGAGCACTGGAGAATCTCTCTCTCCCTGGATCACGTTAGAATCTCTTTGCTGGAATTCTGCAAGCCAGGCAGCGTTCCAGAATTTAATTTTTAAATACATGTCAGAGTCTGGTGTAATGAAACCCATGCTGCATACCGATGAAATTTAACGTTGAAGCTGAATAATAAAATGTTTTATTTATGGGCAAATTTTACGTCTCCCTATAGGGAGATAAGTTAGTGAGCAAGCCCTTCCCACTTCTCCTGGGTCTGATGTGAAGCCAGCTCTTCCCCGACGCTGCAGGGAAATACGGGGGTGGGAAGAGAGGTGAGGAATGGAGCCTGGGAGAGGAGGCTTTATACTTACTAGCCTGTGGTACCACATTGCTGAATGGACGGCGATTCTCTTGGGTTTTGGGAGTTGAGGACAGAGAGCAGAAACTCCACAGGACCACCTTTTGAGCTCCACAAAGTCTCAGAGTAGTGCAGTGGGTTTGACGGGGAGGCTGCATTTAAGAAGTCTAGTTAACTCTAGAGAGACGGCAGGTACCTCCCAGACCTCATCTTCTAAGCTTGCTCTGTCATTTCAAGAATCAATCAGCAAACATTGATTGAGCTCATATTAGGTGTCAGACACTGTTTTAGATGCTGGGGTTAAAAATGTAGGGATCTCGTCCTCATGAAGCTTGCGTTCCAGTGGGGTGTGAACACAGACACATGTAAATTTCAGGAACTCAGTAGGGTTGTAAAGAAAATAAAATAGGGGGCTGGGGTTGTGGCTCAGTGGTAGAGTGCTCACCTCGCATGTGCGAGACCCTGGGTTCGATCCTCAGCACCACATAAAAATAAATAAGTGAAGTAAAGGTATTGTGTCCAACTACAACTAAAAAATAAATATATATATTAAAAAAAAAAAGATAAAATAGGTAGAGAGGGATGCCAGTGATCAGACAGCGCTTAGAGAAAGGGACTTTTTTTGTTTTTTGGCACTGGGATTAGACCCAGGGGTGCTTTACCATGAAGCCATATCCCCAGCACTTTTTATTTTTTATTCTGAGACAGAGTCTTGCTAAGCTGCTTAAGGGCCTCCCTTAGTTGCTGAGGCTGGCCTAGAACTTGCAAGCCTCCTGCCTCGCCCTCTGGAGTCACTGGGATTACAAGTGTGTGCCATCTGTGCCAGGTGGAGGATGGCATATTTGAGTTGAGTCCTAAAGGACTGGGGGAAGGTCTTTCCAAGGTTAAGGACCAGCATGGGCCAAGAGCATTTATGATTGTAGTCTCTAGGGGATTCAAGTAGGAGGCTATAGAGGGAGAGAGGTACTTAACATGCAGGACCACAGGAAGGGGCAAAGTGGGAAGCCATTGGAAGTCTTGTGTCTCAAGCACAGAAGCCTTGTCAAAAGTCACCCTGACTGCCTCGTGGAGAAATAACTGTGACAATGGTTGGGGGAGGACAGATGGGAGCTGGGAGACAGAGAGTGGCTGTTATGTAATAGGTGGGCAATGATGAAGCTGGGTAGGGGGTAACAATGAAGGCGTAAGAAGTAGTTGGATTCAGGATATGTCCCAAAAAGGAGCTGACAGTTCTGTCTCACAGATTGGATGCTTGTATGAGGGTGGAGCTCCATTGTCTGAGCAAATTTTACCCCCCAGGACTGGGGATGAGCTACATCTCAGCCCTTTTTATTTTATTTTATTTAAATTACCATCCTCTTGTCTCACCTCCAAAGTAGCTTTTGGTAGCTTTTTTGGTTTTTGGTTCCAGGAATTGAACTCGGGGCACTCAACCATTGAGCCTCATCCCCAGCCCTATTTTGTATTTTATTTAGAGAAAGGGTCTCACTGAGTTGCTTAGCACCTCACTTTTGCTTTGAACTTGCAATCCTCCTCCCTCAGCCCCCTGAGCTGCTGAGATTATGAACTGCCCAGTCACTCGTTCTTACTCCATACTCCCTCAGCCCACATCCAAACTTCACCAAGCCCTGACTTTCCACCTTGCGCTAGCCCTCCTCCCATCCCCACAGACACTCTTTTTGTCTGGGGCAGCCACTGTTGCATTCCAAACCATCCTGCACGCTTCAACCTGAATGACTGTCCTGTATAAATACAGCCACCTGACACTTCTTAAATATCTCTGATTCGCACAGTCTTCAAGATAAAGTCCAAATTCCACAACAAGGAATTCAGAGTTCTCCGCCCACCTCTCTTTCTACCACTGTACAGATCCTGCCATGCCTGCTGCCCTCCCCTTCCTTGTGTCTGTTGAAATGCCTGCACTTCTGCTTGCCATGTTCTTTCCCCTCCAATCCTTTAGGAGCTTGGTTCTGTGAGGCCTCCCCTGACCCATCCCACTGTTGGTGTGGTTCTCCACCATCTCTCTTTCTTTCTTTCTTTTTTAAAATTCTTACAATGCTGGGGATTGAACCCAGGACTTCAGGCATGTAGGCAAGTGCTCTACCACTGAGTCATACTCCCAGCCTGACCCTGCATCTCCTTTCCACTGTGTACCTACTCTTGTTCTCTGGCCCAGCTGTGTGCCCTCAGGAGACTATGGGCCAGGCTCAGTGTGGGTATTTTCAAACATCGACTATCATAATCTCCAACATGGACTCAAGGAAGAAGATCTGGTATTACCCTCATTTTTTCAGCCAAAGCAGTGGGGACCCAAGGCTGCTGAGTTACATGGCAAGAAAATGCTAGAAGCAGGATTAGAACCTTGATTCATCTGCCCCCAAGATTGCCATTCTTAGAATGCATGCCCTGCTTATGCATAAGGAGAGCCTGAGGGGTGTGGCTGGCAGAGCAGTGTATCCTACATGAGGGGGTAGGCCACCCAGGCTGCTTGGCCCCTGGTCCTGGGGACAGTTGGGAGCAGGCAGCACTTTGAAGTTGGAGAAGACAGGGCCTCCCTTTCTAGACACCCTATTACAACATGGTGCAGGCCTTCCCCACCCCTGCCTCTGATGATCTCAAAGCTGGGAGTGAATTTATTTATTTATTTATTGTTGATGAATAATAATTGTGCTTAATAGCAGGATTCATTGTGACATAGCCACTCATGCGTATGTTATAATTTGGTCAATTTCATCTCCCAGTACCTTCCTTCCTTCCTCCTGATCCCTTCCATTTTCTATTTTCTTTTTTTTCCCCTCTCACTTATGAGAGGACACATATGACTCTTGACTTTCTGAGTCTGGTTTATTTCACTTCACATTATGCTCTTCAGTTCCATCCGTTTTCCTGCAAATTACATAATTTCATTCTTCTGTTACGTCTGGGTAGAACTCCATTGTGTATATATGCCACATTTTCTTTATCCATTCATCCATTGATGGACACCTAAACTGGTTCCACAGTTTAGCTCTTGTGAATTGTGCTGCTGTAAAATTGATGCATATGCAGGTTATAGTACGCTTTATGATAAATACCAAGGAATGGCCCAGTTGGGTCAGATGGTTGTTCCATTCCTAGACTTTTGAGGAACCTCTGTACTGATTTCCACAGTGGTTGTACTAATTTACAGTCCTACGAACAGTAAATGTTCCTTTTTCTCTGCATTTTGGCCAGCATTTATTATTATTCATATTCTTTTTTAAAAACTATTTTTGGTACTAGGGATTGAACTCAGGGGTGCTTAAACACTGAGCCACAGCCTCAGCCCTTTTTAAAATTTTTTAAATTTAAAGACAGGGTCTTGCTGAGTTGCTTAGGGCCTTGCTAAGTTGCTGAGGCTGGCTTTGGTTTTGCAACCCTCCTGCCTCAGCCTCCTGAGCTGTTGGGATTATAGGCAGGTGTCACTGCACTCAGCTCCCATCTTCTACAGAAATCTTGCCAGTTGGGGCTGGGGGAGCAACTCAGTTCTAGAGTGCTTGCCTAGCACATGCAAGGCTCTGAATTCAATCCCAGCACTAAAAAATAAGAAAGGAAGGAGGAGAGAGAGTGAAGGAGGGAGGAGGAAAGGAAGAGAGAGATGGAGAAAGAAAGAGAGACAAACAGAAAGAAAGAATGCATGTGCTGCTACCTCTTCTAAGTACTAATCAGATTGGACCCATCTGGGTAATCTGATAATCTCCCCATCCGAAGATCATTAATGGAATCACTGACATCTCAGAGCCTCTTTTCCAAATAAAGTCACATTCACATGGTCTTGGGTGTGGACATTTTGGGAGGCATGATCCAGTCTACCAGAGTCACCATGCCCCCCAGTCTCTGCCATCCAAGGCATCACCTCTGCTAAGAGAGACTAACAATGTTCTGTGACTGTGGGGAGTTTTACAAACCTCCCAAACTAGGGTTTTGTGCTGAAAACAGTAAATATAGTTGGGATCAAGGAGTTGGGAGGAAGAACAGAGAAGCAGCTCTGGGTGGTCCAAAAGCAAGCAGGAACATGTGCAGTGACCACACAGCCAGGTCACCGTGACTGCTCTTTAGTAGCAGTCTTCCCTCTGGGCTGCAGCTTCATTTACTGTTGAAATCAAGTTGTTAAAAACAAAAAAGCATTCCTCTCTACTGTATTTTATTATTTCCATAGATAATAGGAACTAGTTAAGATTGTTGTAGTTATGTCCCCATTAGGTAATTAAAGTCTAAGAGCTCCACAAAACCCATTAAAGAACAAGCAGAAGGTTTGTTTTCCTCCCTCCATCTGAATATGGATTCGGTTTGCAAGGGCAAGTGGGGACACTGTGCATGTCTGCTACAGTTCCACCAGGGTGAATGGGGTTGGCAAGTTGGGCAAGGGTTTCATATCTGGGAAGCAGAACAGGGAGGCCAGGCTCCCTTGAAGAGTGAACAACTTGCACATCTGTACACAGCAGCCCTGAATTCCCAACTTCATCCACATTCTCCTCACTATATGTGAATTCGTTTCATAAGAGCTCAGGGTTTACAAGGCTTCAAAGAATCTCCCATAGTCACTCATTTGATTCTCACAACACCCCCGTGAAACTGGCCAATTTGGTATTATTGTTCCATTTTAGAGATGAGAAAACTGAGGCTAAAAAGCAAGAATTATATGCCAATATCATCTGGCAAGTAGGTGATGGGACTGAACACAGTGCCCCTTTCTTGATAGCCCTCAGTGCAAGGTGGCCCTGCACTGAGGCATGCATTTTATTGGGCAAGGTTTTCATCTGACCACCTACTGTCAGCAGCCAGACTTTAAGAAGCTTCTAAGAAAGCTCTCCACTTCCCACACCTCTCCCTGCCCTCTCTGATCCTACCTCTAAAATACTCTGCAAACATCAAGCCCCTGAGCATAATTGTATCTGCTTGCACATTATAGGTTTCAGGGCAGATAGATCATAAGTATTTATTCAAAGGAGTGAGGGAGTTAACATGCCCTGAATGGAGTTTGCTTTTAATGATTAATCATCATGTTTGCTGTGGGTCCAGACTAAGGGATGTCCCCCCAGGGTGGAAGCCTATTGGCCTTTCACCAAGCATTAGGGCCAAAAGCAAATGAAGCCCAAGCCCCACTTAGAGGAGGAACAGGCAGCCCCATCTGAGGGCTTAGAAAACAATTAGGCCCCTTGTTTTTTATGTGAATGGAGACGGGGTCTAAACAGGAAGCTGGAGTTTGGCCCAGGAGCACATGGGCTCTGCCACGCTGCTTAGCCACACCCCTGCTAAGCCTTGTCTGTCTGTGCCCATGAAGGGCAAGGGCTAGAGATGCCCTCCAGCATCCCAACCACTCTTTGTTTAAAATGCTTCTGCCTCGTGTTGGCAACAGTGCCCACCTAGAGATGAACAGGAACAACACTTACTAGACCAAGAACTGGCCACAGCAGGGTACCCACTGGAACAGTGACTCACAGGTAGAATCCAGGGGGTCTGGGACCTGGACAAGTCACAGAAAGAAAGGACATCTTGTTTTCTCTGCCCTGTAACTGAAATTCAGTCTTCCTCTCCCCAGCGAAGGCAGGCAACCAACCCCATGGATTGGGATTCTATCTCAACAAAAAACACCAATATTTTCATATCACATTAGAATTGTTGCACATATCCTGAGATATGGTTTACACCCCTCACTACTTCAGAATTATGGTAGTTATTACATACAATACTGGATCTTTTTTGAGGGGATGTGTGTACTAGGGATTAAACTTGGGGATACTTGAGTTTTATTTTGTTTTGCTTAACCACTGAGCCACATCACCATCCCTTTTTGATATTTTATTTAGAGACAGGGTCTCACTGAGTTGACTTAGCACCTCACTTTTGCTAAGGCTGGCTTTGAACTCATGATCTTCCTGCCTCATCCTCCCAAGCCGCTGGGATTACAGGCATGCCCCACTGCGCCTGGCACAATGCTGGATTTTAATCAATGGGTTAATAAAAACATACTACTATTGGGCTGGGGATGTGGCTTGCCTGGCATGCGTGCGGCCCGGGTTCGATCCTCAGCACCACATACAAAGATGTTGTGTCCACCGAAAACTAAAAAATAAATATTAAAAATAAATAAATAAATAAATAGATAAATAAAAACATACTACTATATCACAGTTCAAAACACATTTTGATAACCATATCTCAATATAATTGCTTTCCTTTGTAATACTAAGTGTTTTGTTTTATGTATTTAAAAACATTTTTCAGCCAGGCACAGTGACTCAAGATCCCAGAGACTCAAGAGGCTGAGGCAGGAGGATTGTGAGTTCAAAACCAGCCTCAGAATCTTAGTGAGGCCCTAAACAACTTCCCTCACCTAGGAGGGAAAGTCTTATTGAAAATGTGTGTATTTTGAGGGATTGAACCCAAGGCCACATATGTGCTTGGCAAGTGCTCTACCACAGAACCTAGTCCCCAGCCCTTTCAAAACTTTATCTTGAGAAAGGGTCGAGCCAGGCATGGTAACCTATGCCTATAATCCCAGCGACTTGAGAGGCCGAGTCAGGAGGATTGTTTTCAAAGCCAGCTTCAACAACTTATCGGGGCCCTAAGCAACTCAGCAAGATCCTATCTCTAATAAAACATTTTAAAAGGCTGGGGAATGTGGCTTGGTGGTTAAGCGCCCCTGGGTTCAATTCCTGGTACCAAAGGAAAACAAAAAGAAAACAGCAAATGAAGAGAAAAGGTCTTACTCAGTGCTCTGGCTGACCTTGAACTTGTGGTGATCCTCCTGCCTCAGCCTCCCCAGTGGTTGAAATGGCAGGTATGTGGATGAAAATGCAGATTTTCAGGACCCTGTCTCAGATCAAGTTCTCCAACAAGCCAACTCTGGGATAGAATTTAGAGTTCAGAGGGTTGATTAGAATTGGTTTTGGGATCAACACTTGTGGTTGATGTGGGGAGCAGATTTGGGTAAGTAAGGAGAAAAAATGTATGTTTATAGAGATCTAGGCTGACCCTATATGTTTGGAAGCTGGCATGACTCTTCAGAGTTGTCTGGAGTTGGGGAGAGGGACCAGGCCTTCACACCCCCATGAGCATTAGTCTTAGATGCATTCACCAAGGAAAGGGATTGTACCTTGGGCAAGGCTGCTGTCTCCAGCAGAGAGGCACAGGAGGCTGCCACTTAGGAATTTCTGCCAGCAGGCTCAGTCCTATTGCAGCTAAACACTGGGTGGAATCCAGCATCTGTCATTTCTAAAGTCCTCCTAATTGTTCAAACGCCTGGTCTGAAAGCCCTTGATCTCCGGTAGTCAGAGCTGGAGAGGGCTCTCATATCCAAGGGATTCATTCAAGGCTTTTCAGCTGGTCAGTGGCAGGGTCAAGAGGCTACTAATCTGGCCTTGTCCCCTTCTATTTTTAAATTTCATTCAACAAATATTTATTGAGATTCTTCTACCACACCAGACACTGGGGATATACTAGTGAGCAAAAGAGACAGGGTTCCTGCCCTCAGGAGACCTGCAGCCCAGCCTCCCATGATTCTCTCAGCTGGGCCTGCTTAGGCTCACCTGTTGCTTGTGGGACTGAGTTGGCACAAGTTCTCCGCAGAATGAGTTGGCAACATCTATCAAAGTAACTATGTCAATTCAGCATTTCCATGTCTAGATATTTATCCTGCAAACAAACTTCCATATGGGCAGAGTGGCACATGCACAAGGATATTTACCAATAAATTAATTTATCATAGCAGAAACCTGGAAACAGCCTGGATGTTCCTCAATGGGGACTAGTTGAATAGAGTGTAGCATACACAAAGGAATCCTTTGTAAACGTGGGGAGGGGGATTTCTCTCTATATTGACAAAAGAAAATAAAAGGAAAAAGAAGTCCTCTAAGTTGTACCTGTAAATAAAAATCAAAACAAGAGAAAATAGTAGAACCATGTGTAACATGCCATATGTGTGTGGAGGAAAAAAAGAAAGTGTACCTACCTGAATTCATGAAAGTTTTTAGCCGACTCAGATTTTTGAAAAAGAAGGAATTTAATCAGTCTGATTAGAAAATCAGAAGCCACTCAAGGTTTTCAGACAGATAATTTAATTCAGGAAATTGGTTAGACAAGGAAGAGGCAAGAACTGAGAGGCCAGATGGGGGAAGGCAGGGCAGCCCAGAAACTCACAGCTCAAGGCAGCTGCTTCAGTCATAAACTGAAGGACAAAGGAACGGGGCTGTTCCTGAAGCTGAGGGGCTGCAGTCACCCAGAGGATCTGGGACCAGGCAAATACATCCATCCATCCATGGAGGAGACACAGCTGCAACCAGAGAGGCCACCCAAGGCACACAGGGAGGGGAAGAGGGCTATTTTCCCTTGTAACTTTAGCTTTGACAGGTACCTCCCATCAGTTGAGCCCAGTCTGAAGGCAGTTGACCTTCAGGAAAGAGGTAGTCTGTAAAGATTGGCCTTCCGAGATACAGAAAAGAATAGGCAGAGAGAGAGAGAGAGAGAGAGAGAGAGAGAGAGAGAGAGAGAGAGGAGTGATTTGTGGGCTAGCAAAATAGTACCTAGAATAATAAAGCATATGTTCCTAAAATCCAGAGTATCTTTTAGACATGCCCATGGTAGTTGCCTCTGGGCATTAGAAATTGGGAAGGAGACCTCATTTATGTTAGGTATCCTTTGGCATTTTTAAATTTTGCATCATGAGTATATATTGCCTATTGGGAATAAGGTGGGTGCCTGTCATACATATATAGCACACTGGTAAGGGCAACATTATATTTCTTCATTGGAAAACATCTTCCTGGGGAAAACAAACACCAGCAAAATCTCCCCGTGCAGCTCCAGTAATTACACCCCCCACCCCAAAGACAGCACAGCATTTTTCTCCCAGGCATATTTTTCATGAGTGCCTTCTTCAAACCCTCCTCTGGACTGCCTTGTCCTGGAGAGGAGGAAGCACAGACAGAGAGAAGGCAGAGGGCTGGCAGAGCGTGTGCTGGAGAGGGGAAGAGGCTCCGCTCTCATCAGCAGCTGGCCTGCTGGATGATCTCACACCACATCTGTAGCCACTTAGAAAACTGCTGGCCGGAAGCCCTAAGCTCAAAGCCCGGATCCACGTCTGCCTGCCAGAGAGCGGGCTTACCACCTCCCTGAAGGAGCGGCTGCTGCCTCGGGAGCCACCCACCGCTCCAAACCCCACGAAATAGCACACACTGGTTGCCACCTGCCAAAGCTGGGACTCCACAAAGGAGGAAGATGGGGATCAATTGACAAATTCTGTGACCCTATAAAGAGGATGGATAGTAAAAGAGGTCCAGGGGCCACCTCTTCTCATTGAAAATCAACCCTATCTGTTGGACATAGTGGGACATGGCTGTAATTCCAGTGATTTAGGAGGCTGAAGCAGGAGAATCACAAATTCAAAGCCAGCTTCAGCAACTTAGCAAGGCTTTCAGCGACTTAGTGAGATCTTGCCTCAAAATAAAAAATAAGGGCTGGGGATGTGGCTCAAGAGGTAGCGCGATTGCCTGGCATGCGTGAGGCCCGGGTTCGAGCCTCAGCACCACATACAAACAAAGATGTTGTGTCCGCCGATAACTAAAAAATAAATATTAAAATTCTCTTTTAAAAAAATAAATAAATAATAAAAAAGGGCTGGGGATGTAGCTGAGTGGTAAAGCACTCTGGGTTCAATCCTTAAGACCTCCAAAATCAACCTTGTGGAATTCTAAGAAGGACAGGTGAGGCACAGGAAGTCTGACTTGCCCAGAGTCACACTGCTACTGAGTAATAGCGATAATTCAATCCAGATCTGGGTGGAATTATGAATCTGACTTTCTCACTATGCAGGCCACTCAGGGTCACGGAAGTATCAGCTGAAGGGGTTCTGCCTTTCCTTCTTGTCCCCTTGTCCCAAACCAGCCTTCAACATTCCTTGCTAAAACTCCCTGAGCCTCAGTTTTCTTGGCTATAAAGTGGGACTTCACTAGTGTACCTAAAAGCTTGTCAATGAGGGTAAAGCATCTGGCACATAGTGAGTCTGAATATATCTGAGTCCACCTCTTCTTCTCTGCATGCATCTCAGTTTCTGCTCACCTTGAAGCCTCACAGAATTGCCTAAGACTCAGAACATGGACTTCTCACACAGTCTCAGGCTGTCCAGAGTTTCCCCCAGAAGTCCTGGGAGCTAACTGGTCTTTGTGTCCGAGAATCCTTCTGCTCTAAATCCCTTACGTGGATCCTCTTGGCAGGCCATCGCCCCTCCTAACTCAAGCAGCAAATTCAAGTCAGGTTAACTCTCCCTGCTATTAACATTTCCATGAATGCCTTCCCAGCTATTTTCATCATTTCTGAACAATTTTCCTAAGAAAGGGAAACGCCCTCTCAGTTTCAGCCGTCTGAGAGGCGGGCTTTGGCAGAGGAACCTCTGCACATCTGGGGCTCTGCTCAACTCCCCAATACCTGCCTCCCCAGAGCACAGTGATCTAAATTTGCAGCCAGGTCCACCACCCAGGGGGCAGCTTGTTCCTTTGTTTGTAAGATGAGTCTCTCAGGTAAGCGCCCCAGGCCTGACTCCTGGCGCCAGAGCTCTCTTGTCTGCAGGGTGGAGGCCACTTGACATTCTTTGGTCTCTGGCTGATGTTGCCCATGGTTGGTACTGATGAAAGGAGCCTGAGGATAGCATTTATCTCAGCGGCTTAATTTCAGGTCATCATTTTTATGGGCTCTACTATGATCTCCAGCCTAGAGTATCCACTTTATCTTGTGTTACCTCCCCTAGGATCCTGTAGATGCTCATCTGGCTGGCCTTGTTACCTCTAACAGTTGGGCCAGCCAAGGGCTTCCTCAAGATATTCTTATCAATTGAAATCACAATCTCTCTCTCACACCCATCCCCTGTCTGCTAATTCTCCTGTGCTGGAAATACGGAGATAAAGGAGACACAACTCCTGACCCCCTATCTCCCTAGAACTTCATAGTCTAGCAGAGGATATAGGTTTGTAGTGGGACAGTCATAGCCCAATGTGGCCAGGGCTTTGCTGGAGCAATGCATAAGAAACTCTGGAAAAACCAGAGGAAGAAACATTGAAGTTTTCCCAGGGAAGTCAAGGATGGTGTTCCAATTATCACTTACTCCAAAACTCAAGGGCATAAAATGACCACATGCACTTGGAGATTCTGTGGCTCAGGAATTTGAGAAGCACTCTAATGCCTGGGGTCTCACCCAGGGTGACTCTAATGGCTGGAATTGACTTAAAGAGTTAGATGTCTGGTTGGGTGTGGTGGCATACTCCTGTAATCCCAACAGTTTGGGAGGCTGAGGCAGAAGGATCACGAGTTCAAAGCCAGCCTCAGCAAAAGTGAGGCACTAAGCAACTCAGTAAGATCCTGACTCTAAATAAATACAAAATAGGGCTGAGGATGTGGCTCAGTGGTTGAGTGACCCTGAGTTCAATCCCCAGTATGAAAAAGAAAAAAAAACAAAACCCCAAAAGAATGAGCTGTCTGGCTGGGTGCAGTGGTGCACACCTGTAATCCCAGCTACTCAAGAGGCTGAGGCAGGAAGATCTTAAGTTCTAGGTCAGCCCAGTAAACTTAGCAAGACCTTGTCTCAAAATAAAAAGTAAAAAAGGCTAAGGGTGTAGCTCTGTGGTTGAATACCCATGGATTCAAGCCCCAGTACTACAAATAAAATAAATAAAAAGATTTAGTTGTCTGGGCTGAGCTGCCTGAAGAATTGGGCTCAGGTGGGACTGTTGTGAAAGTGCCTTCTCCAGCATGGTGGTCTCAGGGTAGGTGAGCTTCTTACATGGTGACTCAGAAGTTCAAGAATGAGTGTTCCTAGTGAACTATGCAAGAACCATATGACTTTTTCCATAGCCAGAGGACATATAGCATCACTTCCAACACACTCTATTAGTCATTACAGTCATAAGACTAACCAGATTCAAGGGTTAAGAGCATAAAATTCATCTTTTGATGGGAGAAGAGGAAAAAAAAAACCATACAGCCATGTCTTAAAACTTCCACAAGAGATTTTCCAGAAGTAGTAACTCTTGAGTTTTGAAGACCGAATTGAATTTCAGTCTCCAAAATTCTTTGGAGAGTGTCTGAGATTGAAAGATAGACATATGCAAAGGCCCAGGAGCCTAAAAGTGAATTGCAGTACAGGAAATAACTCTCCCCAGATTTTGTAGGAGCTCAGCAAAGACTTTCTTCCTGCGGACTCACCGGACAGCCATGCCTGGCTGGTCTTCCATAGAGGGCTAGGACCCTGCTGTGGCCCAACTCAGGCACCAGCCCCTCAACTGAGGGTCCATTTAGATTAGAGGCTGAGTGGCAAATCCATGTACCAGTGGCCTGCTCCCACCCCCAGCTCCTGTGGCTGAGGTGAGCACTGAGGGAGATGCCACCTAGGAACCGCTTTGAATGTAGTCTAGCCAGTCCCCACACCCAGGTTTTCATCTCCAGTTCTTGATTTAGAAAGCCCTGAGGTCCGGCCAAAGCTTTCCTGGTTTTTCAAAGCACCAAAGGCTCTGTGTCTATTGGCTTGACTCCCAGCAGTTCTTTCCATAATAGTTCTTTTTTTTTTTTTTTTTTGATGGTAGGCATAAAAACTCAGACTAGATTAAACAAAAGAGGGGGGAATGATTAGTTCATAGAACTGAAATATTCCAGGAGTAAATCCTAGAGTTTAAACAATTCAGAATTTGATCTCTTTCAGTTTTTCATTTGTGCCTTTTTTGGTGTTGGCTTCATTTTCAGTCTCCTGCAAAGTAACGAGGATGGCCTGACAACTCGAGGTTTATCTAATCCTAATAGTCAGAAAACCCAGCCAAAGGAGAGTTCCTCTTCTCCGAATGCTCCAGCTGCAGTTGCCAAAAGAATTCTGACTGGCCCTTCCTGGACCACAGGCCCTTCTGAGAACTGTCACCATGAAGCTATGGTACTCTGATCAGCTATGACTGAACCAAGTGCTAAACTCTGGTAGGGGTGGTGGGTCAGCGCCACAGTAACAGCATAGAATCACTTGATTTCAGGGAACACGAGTTCTGTAGGAAGAAGGGGAAAGAAAGGTGTAGAAAGCAGACAAAATTAAGTTGTCATAGACTCACTAATGGGGTCACTGATACAGTCACACTGTGCATTTTGCAAAAGCAGGATGGGGTGCCTTTAGGGCCTGCCTAGATATGGTCCCTTTTTCTAATTCATGCAAAAATGGCTATGTGGACCAATGCAGGGCCTTGCAAAGTCTGACACACTTTCCCTAGTCCTTCGATATACCTAGAAACCCTCTCTGCATTCTTCAAGTCCTAGTTCAGAGGCCTGCTCCTTCATGAACTGGTTAGGATGAATCAGGAGTTTCCCAGGTACCTTCAGAATTATGGCGTCTGCCTCTATTGCTGGTCCAGTTGTCCAGTTACGCTTCCTTGTCTGTCTTCCTGTCTAGCTTCAGACAGATTTCATGAGGATAGAGAGTGTGTCCAAGCTGCCCTCCCACATTGGGCAGAAGAGATGCACAGTTCTGATTGGCTGTGTGGATGGGAAGAGAACAGGGTGGCTCTCCTGCTGCCCTACCTTTCCCCTAACCTTGCCCACAGAAGTCAGAAACAAACCAATGTGAGCCCTGCATGTCCACAGTGAGAGGTAGTCCCCTGCATCTTCTGTCTATTGCACTTTGCTCCCTCTGGAGACATTGTTCAATAGGAGGGGGCTTGAATGGTGCATTCACAAGGCCACTACCCAAGACTGGGCTCTAGAGATCAACAGTCCTTCTCAGGGGGCTCCAGGGAAGAGAACGTGACTGGGCTGCCTGGGCCTCCCTGAGGCTGCCAGGCAGTTGCTCTAGGGCTCAGCTCTAGTTCCTGATTAAAACCAGATCTGGGAGCTTGGAGCCTTTGGTGAAACTGGATACCTGTCAATGCAGGCAAAGGAAATATATTGTGGGAGGGAGGCTGGCCAGCAGCCCAGCAGTGTTGAGTTTTCCTTCTGAAGGCCCTCAGGAACCCCTTGCCATGTGGGGTGATGACAGCCTAAGAAACAGGAGCCCTGTGGAGAACAAAGGGGCACACCCACCTCTCTGACACTATCTTCCCCCTTCCCTTTCTCTGCTTCTTTTCTTAGGTAGAAGACCTGAGTTCAATCCCAATACCAGCTTTTATTCACTTGGAGTAAATTATTCAACCTCTTGGTGCCTCAGTTTTAACTTCTATAAAGTGGGAGTGAACACAGACCCTACCTAGTTGAATTATTGCAGAATTAAAAGCAATAATATATGAACAAGACTTAGCACAAGACCTGAAACAGAGTAAGCCCATTAAACGCCAGTTATTGCTGTGTTTTCTTCCTTTCTCTTTCCCTACGCACACACAAAAACTATTTGATCCCATTAAACCATAAACACAATCCTTGATAGTTGCAGCAAAGAAAACATTTTACGTCCCTCATGACTGATGGGGTAGAAAGTATTGGCTCTGGGATCAGAGAGTCCCATGTTGTAACCTTAGCTCTGCTGTTTGTCATTAGGGTGACTTACTCAAAGGACTTAGCTCCTCTGAACCTCAGTGTTCCTGTCTGTAAAATGGGGATGTCTGCAATGCTTGTCCTGCCTGTGGCTGGGGTTGCTGTGTGTTTCACATGGAATATGTGCTGGGGAATAACTGCTCAGTCTCACACCACAGTAATCATGATTTATGCTTCCAGTGTGTGTTTTCTTCTTGCTGTCTCCTTTTCTCTATTTTGGTCCTTTTCTTTCTTTTCCCCCATATCATGAATCAAACAAACTGCGGGGTCATAGAGGAAAGGCAGAGATGAAAGATATCTTTGCAACCATTGTTCAGTGACTATCGGAAGTCACCTGAGGTGTGCAAAGAGATTGATTCCTGGGCTCTAGCCCAAACCCAGACCATCAGAATCTCTTACTTTTTAAAGGAAATTTTGTTTGAAATTTAAAAAGTAATGCATACTCATTACAAATACATTCTAACGACCCAGAAAAAAATGAGAGTAAAATGGTCTTTCTTTAGAGATGACTGTTAATAATGGTTTGGTGTGTGTTCTCCAGGGTTTTGTGGTTTTATGCCCCTGGAATGAGCTGAGCATACAGTTTTAATTTTTCCCATTCAACTAGATGATCACTCATTTTTTTCTACTTATAACTTGGATATCTTTCCACATCAGTGCACATGTGTCTCCCTATTACGTCCAACAGCTGTGGAGAATTCCATGGTGTGGCTTGTTGTGGTTGACGTATCCATTTCCCTATTGATGGACGTTTGGACTGTCCCCAGTGATTCATATGCAGCTTACCCATCCTCTGTCTGAGTTTGGCAACTTTCCCTTTGCACAGATGGGCAGCTGGAGACCCAGGGAGGTAGTACAGCCAGATTCACAGAGCACATTGGTGGCACAGCCGGGACGTACATCCATGCTTTTGGCATGTTTTATGGTTGATCCATACCATCACATTCATACAAATGAATAAATAAAATGAGCTTAATATTTTCCCGAACTTTTTCTTGATAGTAGGGAAGACAAAAAAATATATTATTCCATATATTCTGAAAATTGGATCCTCCCCAACTTAGAGTTTTCACTTTGCATTGTGCTCTTTGTGAGAGTTCTTGACTCAGTACATTTTTCTTACACATTGTTTCTGAAGCTAACTTTCTTTTAATAATAGACTTTTAATTTTAATGCCAGAATGAAACCCCACTTCCCCTGAGGATGGCTGTTTATGAGAGATCTTGGTCAAATTTCCACTTTATAGACCCAACACCCCTCTTCACCATAATTGATGAGCTTTCCTCTTTTGTGGAAAAAATGGAATTATGAAATTATGACTGTCATCTATTTTTTTAAAATTAAGTAAATTGCTCCAAGTCCAGTAAGTAACTTTCCCAGAAAGATAAATCACCCAATTGTAACAAATATATAATGCTTGCAAAATCCTTGGGAGAGTTTGCTTGGTCTGGAAATTATGCTTTTATTTTTCTACTAACGAATGGGCCCTTAACCCTGCCTCCAATGAGATAATAGATGTTCGACTGGAGGTGACCTATGCCCAGCAAGTCATGTCCTCCTTGAGGTAGTTGCCCTAACTTGATGCTGAGTTGCAGACATATGTTTCCAGTCCATGCCCCTGACTCCATCTCCTGCCACAAAGGGATTGGCCAAAATCTGCCCAGATTTCTGGATAAAAGGAAGAGATGTGTGGGGCACACATGTAATCCCAGGAACTCTGGAGGCCAAGGCAGGAGGGTCACAAGTTTGAAGCCATCCTGGCTAACTTAGTGAGTTCCTGTCTCAAAATAAAAATAAAAAAAGGCTGGAGTAGAGTAAAATAATAATAATATTAATTATTAATAAAATAATAATAATAATAATAACTCTATGATAGAGTACACTGGGTTTAATTCCTAGTAACACACACACACATACACACACACATACAAGAAGAAGAGATATCACCCTCAGATAACTAAACACAGTGTTGTCAACAAAGGAATATTATTTAGCATTGTCTTGTGTGGAAGAGAAAGGAGACAAAGGAGTATAGAGTAACTTTGTTGTCCGTAACCTGCCTCTTGAGTCCTAAAACCCTGGCATCTATCCATATGCATGTGTGAGAGGGAAGATACTTGGGATTGAACCTAGTGACACTCTACCACTGAGCCCAGCTCTTTATATTTTATTTTGAGAGAGGATCTTCAGACTGTCCTTGAACTTGTGATTCTCATGCCTCAGACTCCTAAGTTTCTAGGACTACAGGCATGAGCCACCACACTCAATTTATGGCTTCTATCTTAAAATCAAAAACAGACTCCCCTCAAGCCAGGCATAGTGTTGTGCTCATATAGTCACAGCTATTCAGGAGGCTGTGACAAGGAAGGGTCACTTGAGTCCAGGAGTTCAGAGTCAGCCTGGGTAACACAGCAAGACCCCATCTCTTAAAAAAAAAAATGTATGGGGCTGGAGTTGTGGCTCAGTGGTAGAGGGCTCGCCTCGCACATGCGAGACCCTGGGTTTGATCCTCAGCACCACATACAAAAATAAACAAGTGAAATAAAGGTTTTGTGTCCAACTACAACTAAAAAATAAAATATTAAAAAAAAATACATTGGCCCCTATACTGTGTAGTTTCTGAATACTATTGTCTCCTAAAAGGAATGGCTCCTTGGAGAAATGGATTCCTGGTCAGGAGCAAGAAATGTACAAAATAAGCCAGGAGCATCATCATACTAAATGGCCAGGAAGTCATCAAAGATGACCAGGGTCTTACCAAGGACTCAAGGGCCAATAAGAAGAGGTTCCCATTGTCCAAAGATGGGCCATTTTTAGTATCAACTGGGATAATAATTGCAATGAATCCATAAATTCACAGTGACATTCAAAATGGAAAAAAAAGTGAAAACCAGAATAAAATACAAACATGCATTGGCCATCTCTAAAGAATACCAGGAGAATCCATTCATTGCTCTGAAAACTTGTAAAAATAGGGAAAGAATCAAGTATTGATCTTGTCTTTCCTATATAAACTGTAGCTCAGGATAACCAGGAGGGCAAGAATATCTTTTTAAGGAGATATTCCAGCTCATAAATGAAGAAGGAAATAGAAAATTCCCATGTTTTAACCTTCACTGAAATCACAAATCCAGGCAGTGCTCACCAATGGCTGCTAACATTAAAGAGAGAGAGAGAGGGACAAGCAGATGTCAGGAGTCTTCCTAAGGGCAGTGTGGCAGGCCACTACCTGTGAAATGGTCTTGTGAATAAATCAACCTGGAATCGAGATGAGCTTTCAGATCTGACATCCGATTCTCAATTAACCAATTTAATACATTAAGCAACACAATAGAAATGTTATTATCAAAATCCAGACTGTGAGAAGCTCTGCAGGACAACCAAACAGTATCTCCAACAAATACTTACAAAAAAAAAATAAGGCAGAGGGGGACTTAGAGATTAACAGAGACTTGTGGGACATAGCAACTGATCATAAAGTATGATTATCTCAATGCCAGTCTAAACAGGTTAAGAAAAAAAGCTAAGAGACAATCAGGAAAATTTAAACACTAGCAAGATATGTGGTGATATTAGGAATTATTGTTAATTTTTAAGATGTGATCATGGTAGTGTAGCTATTTTCAAGAAAATTCCTAACTTTTAGAGATACATACTAAAAAATTAGAAGTGAAATCTTCAAATATTTAGGACTTGCTTCAAAATAAATTGGAAAAGGGCAGAATAGATGAAACAAGATTGGCCACCATGGTTGTTGAAGCTGGGTGGTGGGCACATAGAGAATCATTATATAATTCTCTCTGTTTTTGTGTATTCTGGAAATTTTCTACAATAAAGAGGATTTTTTTTTCCTAAGATAGCAAAATCCAGAGAAGGAAATTATCTTGACAATGCCAAGCACCTAAAATAAGGACCCTCTGAGCAAGTCATTTCCTCTTTCTGGGTTTTATCTGCTCTTGGCTGGAGATGTTTATGAGAGAAGAGGCTCTGATGGATGGGATGAGCACAACTGCCCACTTGGCTTAAGGGTTTGGCATCAAAGTTGATTTTAAATCCACTCTGACCTCCATTTATCTGGCCCTTTGGGGAATTTGGGAAGATTCATTTTTCATCCAGTGACATCCTGCATTTCTTTTATTTTAGAGCACAATTTGCTAGAAATTGAATATGGCAGATATAGATGCAAGTGATGTTTTTGACAAGATCTGAGGACTTTACTGACACTAATGGGTAGTTACAGTAAAGTGCCAGGAAGGAGGGAAGATCCCTGGAGGGTACTCCCAGAGGACTGGTGCCTCCAAAAGGAGTGGGTTGGGTTAGGCTGGGGGTGTAAAAGCTGCATTTGCAGGCTTGCTACTCCACATTTCCTCTGATAACATCCTTGCAGTACACGATGAAATGTTGGCTGTCATGGTGACAAGAAGGGACTGAAGTAAGAGACTGAGAAAGCTACTGCCATGTGAATAGGGTCTTAATATCTATGAAATAGTTTAACATGATCTTTCCCTTGAGCAAGAGGACATTGTCTAATTCCAGAAGCCATCATCAAGACTGGGCGGCTTCTTAGAAATTAGCAAGCCAGACAGGTCTCTGTCCTCCCTTGTGCTACCTTGGTGTATCAGTTGAGAATGCTTTTAGCTGCAAGTATGGAAGCCACAGAATAGCAGGCTTGAACAAACATAGGTTTTCTTCTTTAAAAAAAAAAATATCACCTAGCAATACATCTAAAGAGAAGCAAGGGCTGCACTGTCTTAACGACTCTGGGCTGATAGCTCTGAGATTCTCATAGCCTTTTATTTTTATGGTCATAAAAATAGCTGAACCAGCTATAAGCATCTGTTATGGTTTGGATAAGAGGTGTTTCCCTCAAAGTTCATGTGCTAGTTAATGCATGAATAGTCACAGGTGAAATAATTAGATTTGTGAGAGTTGTAATCTAATCTTTAGATTAATATCCATTTAGATGAATAATTTGAATGGAATACTTGGTGGTAACTGTAGGCAGATGGGACATGGCTAGAGGAAGTAGGTCACTGGGGGCATGCTCTTAGAGATTAGAACTTGTCCATGGCCCCTTGTGTTCTGCTTCCTGGCTGTCATGAGCTGAGCAGTTTTTCCCACTACACTTTTCCACCACGATGTTCTGCCCCATCACAGGCCCAGAACAAAGAGTCAGCCTACCATAGACTGAACATTGAAACCAAGCCCCAAGTAAACTTTTCCTCTTCTAAGTAGTTCTTGTCAAGTATTTTGGTCACAGCAAGGAAAAGCTGACTAACATCATAATCTCATACAATATTCAGAGGCATTGAACAGAAATTAGCTTCTTAGGCTCTCCTGGACTATCAGGAATAAAAGGTCTTTTCCAGAAACTCTTACCAGACTTCTCATGTGTTTCTTTGCGCAAGATTGGGTCACATGGACAATCTAATTACAATGCAGGCTGGGAAAATAAGCATTGTTTTCCCTAGACTCTACTGTTGGAAGTGGGCAAGGGACCACCTGAGCAGAATTTCCCCTTAACTCACATTCTTCTTTCAAATGGGACTTGCAACTCTCTGCCAGATAACATGTAACATGTTTTGTGCTATATCACCCAAGGCACTACTCCTGCTCTTGGCTGGTGCTTGGACTGGGTACCAGTTTGCTCCCCTACATTTGCTTTCTTCAAGGCAGTCCATTCAGGAAGGCTTGAGTCTCAGAAAATGTTGGCTCTCTATTAGTCAGATAATCAGCACATGTTTACAGAGTACCCCCCATTTGCCAAGCATGCAGGGATGTGTAAGCAGCCATTCCCGGACCACACAGACTGGCTGACAGAATTTGATGGAAATCTAGAAAATGTGGAATGACAGCATAGGACCACAACAGAAGCCTGCGTGCACAGGGCAGGCTGTAATTGTGAGCCTCTGTGGGGAGCAGACAGCAAAAGCTCCTGCCTCCGGGGTCAGAGAAGATGCCTTAAAGGAGGTGGGTGCCTCTGAAGAATCAGAGACCTGGAGGAGAGCCTTGAGGTTTTGGACCTGTGGGGTTTCATGTAGTTAACATGCCTTCATTCATTTAATTTCTACACCAACCATGCCAGATTATTGTCCTTACATAGCAAGGGACCAAGGGTCAAAGCCTCTAAATTATTTCCTGAAGTTTTCTAGCCAGCCTGGTGGATGGCAGCAACCCCAATATACACTTACCTAGTTTATTTTCCCCCAGTCCCCCCTCATCTCCTTATCTCAGGCTCTACCCCTGATTAGAGAAGAGGGCATAAGACTCATGCCTGACCAATCCTTGAACCCCATTCCTTGGCCCAGGGGTGGTCATGCGACCTGTGCCAATTGCATAAGGGAATCAAGATGGAGTAGTAGGAGATAGATGGAGAGAAGGGCTTCAGAGGACTGTGAGTTCAGATTCTTAACCTTGAAGCCTAGTTCCTGCAACTCTTCCTTCAGTCCGGAAAGCTTCTCCAGCTTTCTCACATCCAGGGAAGTCAGTCTATTCCTTTAAACAAACCCCACAGCTTTATTAAAATATCATTCACATAGCACACAGTTCACCCTTTAAAATGTACAATCCAGTGATTTTTAGTGTAGTCACAAAGTTGTACAACCACTACCGCATCAGTTTTAGAACATTTTCATCATCCCCAAAAGAAACTGTATTGGCCGCTCCCTAATTCCCCCACCTCCCTGCCTTAGGGAACCGGCCTGGCTACTTTTCTTTAAGAATCTGCCTAGTCTCCACATGTCACTTACACGGAATCACACAATGTGTGCCCTTTGTGACTGGCTTTTTTCAAATAGCATAATATTTCCAAGGTTCATCCCTGTTGAAACAGAGTAATTTCTTTTTTGCTGGGATTGGCTGTGGTTAGATTTCTAGCACTTAACTAATGGAAAGTAGCTCCAGGATTTAAAGCCAGATCTGACAGACCTGTTCCTTCTGTTTTACCTGATGAAGCCAAATCATGGAGGACTTTGAATACTAGGCCAAAAATTTTAAACTTTCTGCTACAGACCATGGGAATTGCTGAGCAGAAGAATGAGAACAAGATTAGAACAAGTTCAGAGTAACAAGTTTAGTGAGATTATTCTGGGACAGTGATATTTTGTGAAGGTTTTCGTTCTGCATTACATATCATATGTGGTATATGTACACACAAATATTATAGGGCTGAAGATTATATCAGCAATTCCCCAAACTGGGTTCCATGGAGCACTAATGTCTCACGAGAGGTGTTCTATAAGGGAATGAGAAAAACTGTGCCTTTTATCTGGAAAAATGGGGAAGCGATAAGATTGAAGACAACCAGGCTGTAGTTGACACTCTCTGTCTAAATGAACTACTGATGCTGCCACCACATCTTGTTATCCAAATGTACCCACCCATGCCCACTGGCTGTCGAGCAAGTGAGATACTGCTGGTAGCCTCCTTCACTCTTGCTTTATTCTTCATCCTCTGTGAAGGCTTATCTGAAGGAAACAGGTGATCCATGTACCATGTCATAAAGAAGAATATGTTGGAAATAACCAAATTTCCAGTCAGAAAAGGAGAATGGCTTCTTGCATACTCTGCACAACTGGGCTGTCCTCCATACAGGGGTCACCACAGTATAGTAGGGAGAGATGGAGAAGACAGTGCAGCAGTGGAGGCAAGGAAGGGGTGTAGACCAAGATGTCTGAGGCCTCACTCAGTCCATCTGCAGTGGCCATGAGCATCCAGCACTCACGAGGCAGAGGCAATACATCTCAGCCTTATCCACCTGGCATGACCTGCTGTGCCCACTTTCTCTTATGTGGCCATCTTGGTCCCCTCACTTCTAAATCTAGTACATTCCCATGTAGGTGGTCCCACCATGTTACCTTCCTCCATACCATTTACCAACCCAGGATCTGCCATCCTTAGAGGCCCTGTTCCACCTCCCTCCCACAATGAGCACAGGTGACTCCTGTATCCCTCCACACTCTGCTACAAGACTCTCTGTTTTGTAGGACACTGAGTATGAACATGGCTATGTCTGGTAAGCAATCCAGCCCAAAAGGAGAAACCAGCAGAATGGAGGGGATGGTACGGTATCTGCACCTCCTGGTCTCAAGGGCTCTGGGGTAGAGTCAGAAGTTGAGAAGCTATTTAAAAAAAATTTTTTTTTAAGTTGTAGATGAACCCAATACCTTTCTTTAAATTTATTTTTATGCGGTGCTGAGGATCAAACCCAGTGACTCACATATGCAAGGCAAGCGCTCTATTACTGAGCCACAACCCCAGGCTGAGGAGCTCTTTTCACAAGTGACTTTGGGAAGTTCTGGACATAAGTAGAGGTTCTTTGTTGCCTGAGGAGAAAGGGCAGCCCAGCGTCAGGCTTCCTCCTGTCTCTGATGCAGAATTCAGTTCTACTTGACACACCAGGGCCTGGTAGCTTTGGGACTGTGGGAAGCAGTGGTGTTTCCATAAGGGGCACCAGAGCAGAGGCAGCCAAAGAGCCCCAAGCAGGCGCAGGGAGATGCATGAGATACCTCCCCAGAGTTCCAGATATAGGCAGTAGAGTCTTGGAGGGGGCCAATGTCCCCCAGGAGCACATTAGGGCTCTGGGCTGGGGAAATGTGAGGACTCAGGTAATGTGTTCTCACTCCCTCAGGTAGTGCGCCTGGGCCTTGTGTGCTCCACTAGAGTGTGAGATCTTTGAGGGTCTTCTAGCCTTGCCCAGCCCCAAATACTCTTGACCAAGAGTCCATATGTCTAGAATGGCCAGGAGAGAAGCCAGGCATACAAAGTAAATGAGGTCTCCCCAAGAGTGGGGAGCAAGAGGAGGCAGAAGGTTCAAGTTCCATCTAAAAAAGGCTTACTCTCTTGCCCTCCACATTCCAGCTGTATTTAGCCAATGTGTAAAATAGGTGAGGACTGATAGGTGGGAAGTTAGGATACTTACCTACTCTTTCCAAGCCACTTCTCCCCCAACCTAATTCACTGGAGCCATGATACTGACAGTGGCTGTGTTCTCTATTTATTGCCACAGCTCCTGCAGGGCAATCCATCTCCCAGATTATTGCTCCCATGGTTTGGTGACCTTGCTGCCCTCTATCTTCAGATCTAGGAGTGATAAGGGCTCATTCTGTTGCTAGTTTTTGGGCGCCTCACCGTCCTTTGTTGGTTCTTTTTCATTCTGACCTTGTTAATACCCATATAAATAGTCCCTCCTTTGTGAGTTCTCCTCAATTAAGCCTTTTGAATGTGCCCTTTCCTGCCTGGAATCACCAGTAGCAATTAATTCACTTAAAAACAACATGATGAGGTCCATTTGCAGCTGGATCTATGGCCTGGACCCCACCAGTCTGCAGGAGCCCAGTTTGTGACTGCTGATGCTCGCTCAGAGCTCAATACCTAGGCAGCAGGCTCAAGCTGAGAACACCATACAGATCGATGCAGTGCTGGGGGCACCAGTACACAGTAATTTGAAACCCAAGGAGCAGTCCCCAAAAGGAAAAACACTCAAGATGTGTCCAACCAGTTTAATGACTGATGCAACCATGCATTGCCAAACTACAGAGCACCAGGGGTACAAGAGGCACAGAGACCTTGAGGGGAACACTACAACATTGTCACAGGGAAAATGGGATCACCTAATGTTGATAGGAGGGAGGGTGGCCCACTGGCAACTCAGACCTATGACATATTCCTTGGGGAAACCTGCATCCTGTCCCAAAAGTGGGAACAAGTTGGCCGCCTTCACTCCCGGACATAAATTCTTGTGCAGACCACATCATCGGCGCCGAATGTCTGCAGAAAAGAAGAAAAGGAAAACCAATCAGTACAGATGCCTGTGCAAAAAATGTTTAAAGCATATTGCTAATAAGGCCAGTTACTGCCCTGTTAAAAACTGTTTGTAACAGGCATTCAATTTCCTGTTGTGCTGATGCTAAGTAAGCACTAATAGTTTGAGGTTCCTCCCCAAGCTCCTTAATGGCAGAGGCAACTGGGGTATTGACATAAGATATGCAAGTTTCCCAGCTTTAGTTTTGAAGTTATATCAAAAGGGGAAGAACTTCATACTGGACATTTCTGAAGGGGTTCCATCTTCTTTCAAACCACTGCAAGAGAGCAAGGGGCTTGGACAGCTGGGGTCACAGGGTCCAATACCAACAAGTGAGATGAGATTGCTTTGGAGACAGAATAGAATTGATTTCCAGGAAGCATCTATGAAGCCTGGGAGAAAGACTCCAATGTGTAACTACAACAGGCCTCTGTATCCACAAGCTCTATATCCTCAGATTCAACCAACCACAGATTGAAAATACTCAGAAAAACAATGCATCTGTATGAACACATACACACTTTTTTTCCTCATCATTATTTCCTAAACAAAAAAGTATAACAGCTTCTTACTTAGCATCTACATTGCATTAAGTATTACTAGTCATTTAGAGATGATTTAAAGTATACAGGAGGATTTGCATAGGGCATATGCAAAATAGTACCCCATTCTACAGAAGGGACTTGAGCATCCATAGATTTTCCAAAGAGAGTCCTAGAACCAATCCCCCAATCATGCTGAGGGAGAATTATAACACTCAAATCAAACCAATGGCAAGCTAGGAAATTGGTCTCAGCTGCAAAAATGCAGCACTGGCACCCTGATCTAGCTCTCCAACTCACAGATGGGTAAACCTAAGCCATTCTCTTCCTCTCTAGGCTTGTGCGGGTGGACAATAGGGAGGGGAGGACTTGAACAAAATTATCCCAAAGGTTCTTTCCATCTAAAATTCTATGGCTCTTTGTTAGTTTGTTTGCTGATGGGAAGACACGAATCATTGCGCAGACAGAGAACATTTTTCTTCTGGCTCCTGAAATGATATTGCCCATAAGTAAGTTGTCTCAACTTTTCCAAAAACTAGCAATTACTCACATGCCTGTTCTCCTGGGCCTCTCACAGGCAGTCAGAACAGAGAAAGCAATGTGTATGTTCAAAAACCAAAACCTTCCCAAGTCATTAGGCCTGATGTATGGGTATGTTTGTTTGCAGATGTAAAATTATCTGCTGAAAGGTCCTTATCTATCAGATTTTCACACTGGCCTGAGATTCAAAAGTTAAAATCACTGGACTAAGAGTTTAGTTTAAAAGGACTTTAGAGTTAAACAAATTTTTAAATCCACATAACAATTGTACAATTATGGGGTGTGTAATGCAGATTGGTCATGAAATGCTCTCAGAGAGCATTTGCTAGGGCATTATCCCAATACATATGCTTCATAACAATACGTCTAATACTTAGCAGGAAGCAAATGACCAAATGATCCCACTAGGGATCCTCTGATTTCACTTACCCACTCTGGACACCTATCCTCTTTCCCTAACAGTGAGGAACAGGGATGATTCTGTGTCCTGGGGGTATGTGGAGGTGGAGTTCCCATCATAAATCCACTTCTCAGATATTTGGATCCTGCAGACCATGTTGGTTTTCCAGAACTCTTTGAGCTCTGTGGCCATGGAGTATCAAGTAGAATGCCAAAATTTAGGAATCTGACTCTTTACCCATGTAGTAAATATTCTGGTTCTCTGAAAGCTCACTGAGGCTAACAAATGGCTTCAGGACACTAGAAGAAATCCCATTTCCAGCCCCATTTGAACTTCTCAGCCTGAAAACTATGCTTAGAGGTTGCTGAAAAAAATTCTCCATAAAATATTCCAGAGCAGTTTGAAGGAGTATACTCAGTTTTCAAAGAAACATAACTTACAGCTCAGGGGCAATTTATGGTTGGCACTGGGGGAGCTTATTTCAACTTAACCAGAATAATTTGCCTCTTGTTATATGGAGATTGCATCTCCTGATGTTTTGGATTTATTCATGATAATAACTCTTGAAACAAAAGCCCACATTTCAGATTCCAAATGTCAAGAATTAATGCTCCCTTTGAGGCTTATATAGGTTTGCTGAGCCAGGAAAGGATGCTGGGGTGGAACTATAGTGTGGGGGGAATGTGGGATTCAGAGGTGGTACAGTCCTTCTAGCAGAATTTGGTCTATGACTCTGGCTGCTCAGGTTCTGCAAAGGTTAATAAAATCACACCTTCTCAGAGCAAATTGATCTTACTTAACCCTTGGCTACACTTCCGAACCCTTAAAATCATTTGCTCTTTGCTGTCTCTGGTCCCAGTAAACCATATGTGCCTTTTCTCTGATGTTTCCAAGTCTCAGCCTCAAATTGCTCCCCAACCCCATCAAGTATTCCTTCCCTGGAAACATTAACCAGGTTGCAAATTAAGCCAGTCCTTTCTCTATGAAAGGAGAAAAGCATGCTAAATCATCCCAGCAAGACAAGAGGGGAGAGAGAGGAAGAGATATCAACGCAGCCTCAGTTAAAGCAATAGAGACAGTTCAATTTAGGGTCTTCTTGCAGAACAAACATGTAATTTCAGGGCTGAGAGGGACCTCAGGGACCAGAAATCAACTCAACCCCTAATTTTACAGCAGGAGTATTGAGCTTGGGAAGGGAAGGACAATGCCTAGATCACAGAGAGAGTCTGTTCTTTTCCCAGGACACTTTGCCATCTCCTATTCCCAGTATTTTGGGGTAACATTCACTAAGATGGGGCAGGTGGAATTTTAGAGGCGAGATGTTCATAAATGTCTGATGGAGAACAAAGAATGTAAATTTCTTGTTACTCAAAATGGCTTTTCCTTTTTCTAGTCTTGGGGGTGGGATGGTTGCAAAAAGTTTGATCAGTCCTGAAACACAAAATGCTTCCTTGGGGAGTAGCATGGGGGTGGTTTGCCTCCCAGCCTTCCTTTGTTCCTCTACCTTAAAAGGGAAGAAGGGTGGGTGATTAAACTATAGGGATTTATAATTTGGCCTCATCAGGTAATTTTGTTTGTCTGAGGGTGTTTGTATGTTTCTGCCTGCATACTTTTAAGGTTAGAGTTCACCTTCTCCAGTTCTAAAGGCCCTGTCCATCCACATTGTTACATTCAGACATTTCCCAAATTAGCATTACTTCTCTGTCTCCCAAAGACCAAAGGAGTTTGTGAGTCTGGAGGTAAAAAAGTTCTCTATGGCTTTGAGTGCTGATGTGATAAAAATTTCTAATACCTTTCCCAGCCAGCAAAAGCATGAGAATGGCGGGGTGGGGGGATCCCTTCTGTAGTAGGATCCTGGGGGACCTCACAAAGCCCAAGTATTCTGAGCCAGGGTGGAGGGGAAGTTGGCTTAAAAGAAGTCTTCCTCCCACTACCTCAGGGACAGTTTGGATAGTGGCAGGCACCCCAGCCTGTTTCTAGCCTCTATTTTGCCACTCCTCTCTCCTGCCAAATATTTAACGATGACTTCCTCTGACCTATGCTGTCATCTTGGGCTTTCTGCTCCAATTTTAACCCAGGGGTCTGGGGATGCAGCTCAGTGCTATGTAGAGATGCTTGCCTAACAGTGAGGTCCTCCACCCCAGGACTGCAAAATTAGAAAAAGAAAAATGAAAAAGCATACATTTTAATCCAAGGCAAAAGTCTTTCTTTGAATGAGAATATGAGAACAACATTTTTGTGCGGGTCACCTCAGGATTATCTGGGGAACTTTGGGATCATTTCAAGGTCAAAGGGCCCTCACCAGGATGAGCTCGTCGTTGGCCAGCTCGCGGGTCCAGTAGGTTTTGGGGCCATCCCCCTCAAGCAGAGTTTGCGTGCAGTGGATTTTGTTTTCGTTCTCCCAAGTGGCTAAACTCTGCAGGCAGGAAAACCATTAGTGACATTAATTACAGTCTCGGCAGCAGGAGCAGAGACAACAATGAGCACCGGAGAATAATTGCTGTGCAGAGAAGCAACACATGGTCCTTGTCACAAGCACATAGAATCTTCTCTGCTGAGCTACATAAAGTCCAAATTCAGAGTGCTGGTCAGGGATTTTATGGGGTATAAAATACACCTTGTATTACACACACATACACACAGACTCACTCAAGCAGCAAAGCCTTAGACATGACATACATCTCTAGGAATAAAATTCAGAGCACGCAATGATTCTTTTATGTCAAAATAGACTACCTCTTCAAGCAATTTGAATTTTAAAGGCAAGAACCTTCACGTTAGAACCACAAAATTTTACAATGGTTAAGATACCATGTTTGTAAGTACATCCATAGCCAGCAGATCAGGAGAAGGATTTCCTGTAGAGGTTTTGGGATAACATTTTCCTTTCTGTTTGCATTTCTCATCAGATATAGCACACAGCCTCTTGTTATAAACCTGGATGTCTCTGACAGGATAAAAATGCTTCCATTTTGCAATTTATAACCTTCTAGAAAAATTTTTAAATCAAACTGATCCAAAGATTCTTCATGCTTTTGGAGGGGAGGCAAAAGGGGGAATTCTTTGCAGCTTTCCCCAGTGTCTGCACAAAGTATGGTACAGCTGGGCTGGGGAAATACTGAATGTGCACATAATTGCTTTTTAACTAACACATGGGACATCTTCATCAGGCAAGGTAGGGGCTGGGGGATAAATAAAGCCCTTCTCTCACAGTCGTTTTGTGAACCTTTGATTTTTTAAAAAATCAGAATTACTCTCCCTGGCACTAGCTACCCTTGGTTGTCCCCAAATTAAGCCCTGTCTATTATCAAGCCTTCTCCCTCAAGACTAACAATCCTGTCCTGATCTTTGGTTTTTACAAACAATGTGGTGATTTGGACCTCATATCCCACCTGTTCCAAGCCTGAGCATCACTTTCAGACTATGTCAATTTTGAGGGCCAAAGATTGCCTTGTGCATCCTGCTGGGGATGGGGGTGGGGGTGGGGCTCTGGGTTTTTCAGTCCTTCTTCCAAGCCTGGTCCAGACTCCCTGGGCACCAGCTCCAGGAAGGCAAAGGAAACAATTCCTCACTGTTTGTAATGTTTTTACTTATTTTCATTTTTCAAAAACGTTGAAGAAAACCAGGGAGACAGATATTCTGTCACTCATTTAAAATAATAGGCAGCAGCAGTACTTATTTTTCCATCTGCTTAAACGAATGCAGTTTTTTTGCCCATGCAAAAAAGAAATGTACAATTGTTCATCCCTGGGTCAGTGTTTATAGAAATAAAAACCGTCTTGCCCTTGAGGACTTAGAGAGGGCACTTAGTCTACTCCCTCAGCCAGAACCTGCTGTTGCTTTTGGAAAGATTCTGCCTTTCCCTGGTTGAGGGCGGGGAGGGATACCGGAGTATTGGGACTGCTGAAACTGGATCCAGAGCTTTCCCAGACGGCCCAGGGACCCAAGGGGCGGGACAGGAGAGCTGCTGTTCCACCTGCGACAGGAAACATGGCAGCAGCACTGCCCTGGAGCCAGGCAGCCCCTGCAACCTCTTCCTCCCGGCGCGGCCTGCTATTGCGCGGAGGGTGCCCCAAACGGCTGCAAAAGTCACAGCTAGGAACGCTGAGCAGACCAGAGCCCGCGCTTTAAGCGTGCCCGTTAGCACCTCAGGGTGGTTCAAGGATGGGTTCAGAGAGGGGGTAGGACATTTTCTTTTAAGCCCAGGGCAACCAGGTTTCACAAACCCTCCTGCAAACAGCACGAAAGCACGCCACAGGCTGCTAAGAGAGACATATTTCTACGGAGGCAGGAGTCCATGGGCCGCCAGCGGGAACCTGGGAACACTTGCGCGGGCTATGAAACCTCACCCTGCACTTGCGTCCGTCCACAGTTTCCTCCTCGAAGCCTTCTCCGACCTTGAAGTTGATCTCAGTGGTGCGCACCGTGGTGGAAGTCTTGATGTAGAACTGGTCCCCATCCTGGCGGATCTCCACGTGCGGCTTGGACGCGGCAGCCACGGCCACCTTCCTCAGCATGGCGTTCACACCTGCTCAGGAAAGGGCGCGTGCACCACCGTCTCGGGTCATAGGATCTCACCATTCACCCCTCGTCCACGGACCTGTTGGGTACTTCCCGAAATCTCTAACTTTACCAGCCTTAAAATCTACCTGTCCTTGCCCTAGATTTCGAGATGAGAAACAGGCTAAGAAAGGTAAGTGGCTTTCCCCAAGTCACCCAGTGAATTCGCGGCAAAGCCTAGTCTCTAATTGAGTTCCCAAATTCCAAGCCCCTAACTTTCCAGTAATCGCTCCTCGCCATGATCTAGCGCGAAATAAAGGCGGAACCGTCGGGTTAGACGCCAAACATCCAGCAAACGTTTTCCTGAACGGGTAGGTCCCTGGCACTACTCACCTCCGGGAGGAGAGATGCCCATGGAGATGGAAGCGATTTATCGCTCGCTCCCTGGATTCTCTTCTGCCTGAGGTTCCCCAATGTGCACCCTCACTGGGGCCGGGACGCCGCACCTCGAAAGCCGCTTTTCCCCGTAGGGGAGCGCCCTTCTCCCCAGCTTACCCAGTGCCTTGAGGAGCTCGTCGAAATTCTCGCTGCTACGCATTTTCCAGGTGCCGGCGAAGTTGGGCATGGTGGCGGTGGCGGTGGCGGTGGCGGCGGCGCTAAGGTAGCGGCAAGCACGGACAGCGGCGGCGCAGCGGGCACACTCGGAGTTGCAAGGCGGAGACTGGCGCTCTGCGCCCAGCCGCGCGCGCCTTGAGTCACTGCAAAGGTGCCCCCCCTCCCGCTTGGGCCCCGCCCCTACCCCCCGCGGCCCCCACTCAGTGTGATCCCAACTCCCGCCCAACCCTTCCCCCACTCCGCCTTGGCGTCCCAGCCTCGGGTGGTGCCGGCCTGAAACGGGTTCTCCAACTTGGGGGGCACCTCCGTCACTCCCAGGCCACCCTCATTCTGTTTTAAATGAGTGATGGGAGGTTTGAAAAAATGAGACTGGTCCTTGTCGAAGCTTGGCCTTGAGAATTTGACATCATTCTACTTTTGCATATGTTTGAAATATCCATTCTATAAAGTTAAAATGGGTAGTGGGGGTCACTAAGGGAAAGGAGCCACTATCTTCCCTTTCAGTCGTGCCTTCTGAGTGTCACCAGACAGTCCGGTCCCCTCCCTTCCCGCGCGTGGGATCCTGTTCCGCATCCCCACCACATACCTCTCGCCTCTGCCGCGAGACCATAGGAGTGAGTGGCGGGAAAGCCCCAACCCCCAACCCCACCAGCCTGGGCACTACTAGGCTCGCGCGAGATTGTCGTTCTGCGTGCGTTCGTAGGGAAGGCCTTCAGGCCTTTGTCGTTCGCCCCAAACAGACTTTGGGTTGGGAGGGTGGACTGAACAAACTCCAGAACATGGGATAATTTCGTCCTGTTTTGCAGAAAAGCAAGGCTTTGCGTTCTGTAGTCAGGTTGGGAAGGCCAAGCGGAGGAAGACTCCTCCCTTCTTTTTCTCCCAAATATGTACCATTGCCAGGGAGTACACTTTCCCGTGGCTCTCACAGCTCTTCACTGAAGACCTCAAATTTTCCTTCCTGCCTTTTTCCACTGTTTCACCATCTGTACACCCCAGCCAAACTGCAAAACTCAAGATTCTAGAACCTGCTATGCATCTGTCCGTCTCTAAGCCATTGTCCATGCTGTGCCCTCTCCCAGCAATGCTTCTTTCCTCTTCAGGTTAATAAAACCTTTCTCATTCATCAAAGCCCATCTTTATGTAAAATTAATTACCTTATCAAATATGAATATTTTTCTTTGAACTTACACATCCCTTTTGGTTCTGCTCTTATTCAGGTCTTAACTCTGTTGTAATCTGAATTTGTAGAGGACAGTTATTGAAGTTTACCAACCTCTCCTCCTTTCCTCAGGCCCCATCAGGAAGGCTCAATAACTATGCATTGATTTGAGAAGGATGTAAGTGTTCCATGGCCCTCGGGTGGTGTGGGGGTAAAGATTCCCCAAGGGCCTGGGAGTAATCTGTGCTGAATGCTTGCTGAACAGGGCCCTGGACTTCTGGATGTGACTGGGTCTAGTCTCCTGCCCAGAGGCCCTAAGAAACTAAGAAAGCAACTGAACACAAGAGCATGGAAAGGGACGGTCACCAACTGGAAAGGAGTATGGGCAGGGCTGGCTTTATGCACATGCAACTGGTATAGTCACACAGGACCAAGCACTTAGAAGGCCTTGGTGATTGGATTGGAAAATGAAAAAGCAGGAATGATCTGCAATTGCCATTTTGAAATTCTTAGTGATTTTTGAAAAGGGATCCTTTTCGTTTTGCACTGGCAACTGCAAATTGATTTTTGAAAAGGGATCCTTTTCGTTTTGCACTGGCAACTGCAAATTGAAGTACCTGGTCTTCAATGTGGAAGGAGGAAGATGAGGCTGTCATGGAATCATACCTGCTTCACACAGGGTCTAGTATCTCTGTAGTTAGGGAACGTAACACAAGTGCCATACAGCTGAAGCAGGTGTCTGCCCCCATCTAACATACCTACAGCAAGGGGTCAGTCATCTCAAGCCAGAGTGGGGAGGTGCTGGGGGTTACTGGAGGGGGTAGCAAAGTTGGAGTTAGTACTATAATTAAGGCTCAGGGAAAGTCTGTGAAGATAGAGGGCTGTGGAAGAGACATGAAAGTGACTGGCAGGTCTTGCAGCAAAGGCACTTGGTGGACAAAGAGGGCAGAGGGAGAGGGAGAGAGTCATTGTAATAGAGAAGATGGAGCAAGATAAGCCAGGTGAAGGGTCTACCCCCCAGGTTGGTGCTGCCATGACAGGAGGGTAGTGGTGTTTTTGTCCAGGCACAAAATGAGAACAAAGGCAGAGGCAGGGTCCAGGAGGGAGGAGGGCACGGCCAGTTCAGCATTAGAGTGTGAGTTGGTCCTGGAGTCTTTGTGTGCCCACTATTGTAGTCAATGGAAATCCAGAGGTGGCCAGCATAGACAGAAGGAGTCAGATGTCTCAGAAACCCTAAACCTCATCACATGGTACATTGAAGGGAAGGTCAGGGTACCATTTCTGGTCTGGCTACCAGGGGAAACCCTCAGCCAAGAGGGGAACAAAAATACCACCATCAGAGTATTTCTTGGACCCAGCCCCAGGTTTCTCCTATTAGACAGAGGAGATCCAACTCTTGGCATGGACCTCAAAACAGACTGACAGAACCATCCCAAACCCTGTAAGCTTTCCTGTCTTCTTTCTTCTTTTCTTTACCTTTCTGTTTAGTAACTCTTTCCAACTACCCCTCTGAGCCAGGAACTGGGTGCCACTCTAGGGATAGTAACCAATCAAGATCCAGGTCCTATCCTGATGCTTGCTATTTAACTGGGGGAGAAACTTAGAACTCTGTGATCACTATGTGGGCTAGTGCTCAAGTGGCAGGTGCTTGGAGTAGATCTGGAGGTACTGAGAGAGATTGTATGTGTGTATGTGTGGGGGTATAATCAGAAGGAAAACACATGCAAGGACAGAGGTTGTAAAACAGGGATGTGTATGTTGGACCCTATATCTCCCAGCATGGCTAGATTGCATAACTCTAAGAGGGTAAGGTAGGAGGTGACGCTTACAATGTAGGCAAAATCACTCCACCAAGGACAAAGGGCTACAAATACAGTGTTCCAGACAGGTACAAAGGATTTAAGTAGGGTTGAGCCATGGTCCTGTTGCATTTTTTTGAAAGTTGCCACTGCTGCAGTATGGAGAATGGATCAGAGGGACCAACATATTTCTTAGGGTCACAGGGAGGAGGCTGTTGCCCTGAGTGAAGCAAGCAGTGGTAAAGTTGGCTGTGGACAGAAGAGGGTAGGCTAGAGAATGGCGGTTTTCTAAGACTACTCTGTGCTTTGAGCCAGACCTCACAAGAGCCGTGGGTAGGGGTGAGACTTCTAGAAATTGGATTCCTAGGCATGAATCTTGGGGATTTGGATTCAGGAAGTAAGGCATAAGGCCCAGGGAGCTGTGTTTGGCAAAATTTCCAGATGATTCTCCTTGTGCAACCAGGCTGGCCCGGTAATATTGTAATGTAATGTAATATTGTAATGACTGGTAAGGTGGGGAGGTGGGAGCAAGAGGCTACATTGACTCCCAGTTACTTCTCATTTGCTTTATGGGGCACACAGTGGTAGATGAGTTCTGTTTGGGGTGTGTTGTCTGGGGTGTCCAGGATCTAGTGGGTCGTGGGAAATGTAGTTCTAGAATTCTGGACTGAGATCTGAGTGGAAGACATATTTGAGAGTCTGCTCCGTCCAGCGAACAGTTGAAGACCTGAGTATGAATGAGATTTCCCAGGAACAGGACACTGAAAGAGAAGAGCAGGAGGCCAAGAGTGGAGCTCAGGAATCTTAACATTTAGGAGTGCAGTGCATCACGGGAGATGCAAAGGAAGTGGAAAAGGAGAGGAAAACCTGAGGGTGATATTCTGCCTGCCAAAGGACACATCATATATACAGAGATATGAAAAATTGTGCTCTATATGTATAATAAGAATTGTAATGTATTCCACTGCTGTCGTGTATTTTTTAAAAAATAAAATCAATAAAAGATAAAAAAAAAAGGCACATCATGTTTAAAAAGGGGTGGGCCAACAGTAACAAGTGCTCCAAAGTCATGGAGCAAGGCCACCAAATGTCCCCTGGATGAACAGCAGGACAGTTTTGGTTACTGTGGCCAGAGTAGTTTCAGGAGATGGTAAAATCTGAAGGAAGGCTGCTAGGGGTTGAGATTGGAAATGAAAGTGAAATTAGAATGAGAAAATGTAGATGTCTCTTTTGAAAATCATGTAGAGGATAGGAGAGATCAAAAGCTAGGAAAGGAAGTAGAATCAAAGGACCATTTGGACCACTTGTTTGCTTGCATTTCAGACAGAAGAGATTTGAACATTTCTGTGGAATGAAGGCAAAGACTAAAGGACGGGGGAAGAAGCAGGAGATGGACACAAGTGGGAGAGGTGGGGGAAGAGGAGACCCAGAGTGCAGGTGGAGGTGTCTGCCTTTCCAGAAGTTAAGGGAGTTCCTGCATATGTCCTCTTCCTGTGAAGTGGGAGATGGATCTTCTGCAAAGAATGAAACAGGTGCAAGGTGGAACTCTTGACAAAACCTTGGAACACCCCTTTCTGAAAAGAGAAGAGGTGACTCAGGATGCAAAGAGATGATGCTGGGCACCAGCCAGGGGTCCAGGGAGGTCTGGGACTGGCTCCAGCTCTCACCATGGAATATGCTTTTCTCCAGCTGCTCTGGGATGCCAGCACAAAGGCAACATGGTGCTGATCCATTGTGCCTGGTGGTGAACTGAGAGAAAAGTAGAGTAAATGAAAATGGTGGCAAGAGAAGGTCAGGGCTTAGTAGCTAGGGTTAAAATGGGGGAACCCAAAGGTCTGAACGTGCTGTGAGGTAGAATGACTGTTGTGCCCGGGCAGGCAGGTAGGAAGGTCAGAGATCAAAACACTGGAGTTTAGGATAACGATGAAGCCATGTTTAGGATGCTAATGTCACTGTGAATCTTAAAAAGGAATATTGGATGTGCAGAATTTCCTAAATGTATTGAGGACATATATGTGGAGTATATGGCAGAACTGATGTTTCATAGAATCCACTTCAGTCAACTTCACTGAGAGACAGTCGGAGCCATGAAAGTGTTTTTTTGTTGTTGTTTTTAATTTGTTATACATGACAGCAGAATGCATTTCAACTCATTGTACACAAATAGAACACAACTTTTCATTTTTCTGGTTGTACCCGATGCAGTCACACCATTCATACAGTCATACATGTACATAGGGTAATAATGCCTGTCTCATTCCACCATCTTTCCCATTCCCATTCCCCCTGCTCTCCCCTCACTCCCCTCTGCCCAATCTAAGGTTCCTCCATTCTTCCCTTGCCCCCCCCACCTCATTAGGGATCAGCATCCACATATCAGAGAAAACATTTGGTCTTTAGCTGTTTGAATTGGCTTAGCATGATATTCTCCAACTCCATCCATTTACCTGCAAATTTCATAATCTCATTCTCCTTTAAGGCTGAGTAATATTCCATTGTGTATATATACCACAGTTTCTTTATCCATTCATCTGTTGAAGGGCATCTCAGTTGATTCCACAGTTTAGTTATTGTGAATTGAGTTGCTATAAGCATTTTGATGTGGCTGTGTCACTGTAGTATGCTGATTTTTAAGTCCTTTGGGTATAGACAGAGGAGTAGAATAGCTGGGTCCCATGAAAGGTTTTAAGGACAAAAGTGACTTGGTCAGGTTGTGCTCTTTTCAGGGGTGGGGGGTTCTGGGCATCCCCAGAAATGCTCTGTCCCACTGTGCTACATCCCTCGTCCCTCAGATTATATTTTAAATAGACCCCGCTGGTATGAATGGAAGGTGACTTGAAGATTGAGAGTTGATACCTGAAAACCAATGAGGAGTCAAAGGGAGGAGAGAAAGAAGGTCTAAGCTTGAAGAGAGACCAGATTTGAGAACTATTTAGAAAGTAAAATTCATAGGAGGAGGTGGAAGAGGAAGAGAAATAGGTGCTGGGTTTCTAGGGGGAATCCGCATGGAAGGTGAGACCACCAACAGATGGTGGTTGTGGTTTTCTAAGGAGGATACTGAGGTCTGCCCTTGGATATAATAGCTTTGAGGTTCATGGGAGCAAACAGATAGAACTGTTCAGAGTGTGAACTCCAGTGTATCAGGAGGGAGCACCTTGGAAAGTCTTGAAGACAAGGGAGTCAATTTGTCACATTGTGGGACTTCAGATCTAGAGAGAGAGAGCACCTGGTATAGGGTAGTAATATGGATCAACACAACATTGGAATTCGGGAAGTTATTTCAGACTTCAGAGTGGACCTCTGATGGGGCAGTGGGAGGGACGTGCATTCCAAATGAAATTCTAATGCCACTTGGTCTGAGAGTTAGTTAAAGTGGGGGAACAGACTTGAAGCCCTTATTGCTCACTAAAGAAGATTCGACTGGTGCAAGGCACAGTGGCATACGCCTGTAATCCCAGTGACCCCAGAGGCTGAGGCAGGAAGATAACAAGTTTGAGACCAATCTGGGTAGCTTAATGAGACCCTGTCTCAAAACAAAAAATAAAGAGGGATGGAGTTGAAGCTTAGTGGTAGAGTGCCCCTGCATTCAATCCCTTGAATGGCAAAAAAAAAAAAAAGAGAAAAAAAGTTTCAACTGGCATTGGCAGGGAGCCAAAGGTGATTTCTTGGCTGAACACAACTAAACAGAGTGTCAATTAATTCTATGTCTGTGGGACTCTAGTGTTTTCCAGAGAGCCTTATGTTTATGCTGTATACCCAAGATGATATGTGCCATGTGCTTACATTTAGGATCTCAATATTGTTTTGGCTGGAAACACTGATTTTTGAGTCCCTGGAGCAAAAAGACTTTTGGAATATAAAATCCACATAGCAGGGCTGGGGGTGTAGCTCAGTGGTAGAGTGCTTGTCTAGCATGCATGAGGCACTGGTTTCAATCCTCAGCACCACATAAAAATAAATAAAATAAAGGTATTGTGTCCATCTACAACTAAAGAAAATATAATAATAAGTAAAAAAATAAAATAAAATAAAATCCACATAGCAGCCAAGCATAGTGGCACATACCAACAATCCCAGTGATCTGGGAGGCTGAGGCAGGAGGATCATAATTTCAAGGCCAGCCTCAGCAATTTATCAAGGCTGTAAGCAATCTTTGAGACCCTGTCTCAAAATAAAAAATAAAAAAGGGCTCAGAATGCAGCAAGGTGGTAAATTGAACCTTTGGGTTCAATTCCCAATAATGGAAACAAAAATTAAAAATTAAATCCACATAGTGGAATACTATGTGCCAGACATGGGGGTTCAAAGGTGAAGCTAAGGTCAGAGGTAAATTGACCAAGGTCAAGGAGGAGTAAAATGGGCCAGGAGTTCACAGGCTGGTGGGGAAGGCAAAGACATTGAGACAAACTTGGGACAATATAGTGATGGCTATAAAGGGGGAGGTACTTTGGAAGTTCAGGAGACGGGTCTTACCAGAGGCAAGTCTGAACTTTCCAGAGAAGATGAGTTTAAGCCTAAGTAGGGACCTGAAGGATGAAGAGGAGTTTAACATGCAGACAAAGGGGAAGGCATTCTGGATGGGACACTGCAGAGGGAAAGCAGGCTCCAAGGCCTCTCCCAGCTCCAGTAATCTGCAAGGAGCTCTTTGTAGAAGGGACTCTCCTTGGAGTCAGGTGACCTCCCCTAGGGATCCAGGGATCCCAGTCTCCTCTCCTCCCAATAAAAGGGTCTCTCCTCCCCAGCTGGCTGATGTGTCTTTCTCAGGGGAGGAGCTCCAGGCTGAAACTTCTCTCCAAGACCCCTTTGTTTTCCGGCTGGCCGCCTTCATGGACTCCATGTTGCTAGCTCCTCCCAGGCCACTGACCTGCCTCCCTGTCCAGGACATTTCTGCTGAGCTTTGCTACTTTTGCCTGGAAGCAAGCCAGGGCCTCAGCACCCCCACTCAGGGCTGCTGGCCTGGCCCCACGCCCTTAGGCAGGCCCAATTCATGCTAGAAGAATGGAGGTCAGAGTTCAGTCCCTGAAAGCTGGGGCTCTGAAGAGGGTCCCAGTGGGGGTCTTCAGGGTAGCTTTCTGTAGTGGGGGCTGGGACCACTGTGCCCTGCCAGGGACACTCTGGGAATCAGCAAAACAAGACAAGGAAAAGCTAGATTCCTAGGCAAGAGTGGCGTGCAGGCTGCGCTTGCCCTGCTTGGTGGGTTTCTTCTAGGTTAATGGAGTGGAAGAAGCACTGGACTGAGAGTCAGAGGGCAGTCAGCATCAGGACTGAAGCGATCTTGGGGACTGTGAAGTCCCTTAGTAGAATAAATACAAGTAGATAACACTTTTTGAGCTTTTGCTATGGGCTATGCACTATAGCGAGTGCTTCCTAAATAGTCATTCATTTATTCTTTATCACTGACCTATGAGATGGACATCTATTTGCAGGTGAGGAAACTAAGGTACAAGAGATAAGTACATGACCAAGAGCATTCAACTAGTAAGACACAGAGCTGGGAGGTAAACCCAGCTGGTCGAGCCCCAGATTCATGCTCTGACCAACCCACTCTTCTGGTTTATTATACAAAAGGGGACCTGGAGGCCTGGTCCCAGATAACAGTAGAGCAAGGGCAAGCCCTTGTCCCTTACTGCCAGCCTCAGAGATCTTGAGTTCATGGGAGACTTTTGGAGCCTGGGATATCTGGCCACCTGAATGCTAATGAGGACAATTCTCTTAAACCAGAGCCAGGAGAAAGGGATGGGGCAGACCTGTTTTCTGACCAGCTGGGCTTTAGTCCTGGGTCACCACTGAGTGACCTTACATCTTGAAGCAAGTCATAATCACTGTGAACCTCAGTTTTCTCCTATAAAATGGGAGTGAAAATACCAACCACACCTCTTTGAAAAGGTAAAAGGAAGCCAGGCCCATAATCTCAACTACTGGGGAGACTGAGGCAGGAGGATCATAAGTTTGAGGCCAGCCTAGGCAATTAAGCCATACCCTATCTCAAAACAAAATAATATTTGGCTGGGTATAGTGGCACACGCCTGTAATCCTAGTGACCAGGAAACTGAGGCAGGATGATCACAAGTTCAAAGTCAGCCTCAGCAATTTAGTGAGGCACTCTTCAACTTAGTGAGACACTGTCTCAAAATAAAAAATAAAATAAAAAAAGGGCTTGGGATGTAGCTCAGTGGTAAAGTGCCCCCTGGATTCAATTGAAAAAAAGAAAAATAAATAAATAAATAAACAATAATTTTTAAAAAAGACTGGGGAGGTAGCTTAGTGGTAGAATGCTTGCCTAGCATGTGCAAGGCCCTGGGTTTGATCCCCAGACTGGAAAATAAAAAGGCAAAATGAATAAGTGTGAAAACAAAGGATTGTATAGTTATGGCATTAGACTCTATGCTCAACTTATTCCTGGCTTGTCCACCAGCTCAAATGAGAGTTCTGTTTTCTTCTTTTATTTCACTTATTCACCAACCTTTTTTTTTTTATGTCTACCATGCTCCAGCCTTTACAATCCTCAAATACTGTATCCATTTTATAGATTTAGAAACTAAGGGTTGGAGGTAAAATGACCAGCTCAAGGTCACAGAGGAGTAATAGGCAGAGCCAAGATTCAAATTCGTGATTGTCTCAATCCAGGATCCAAGCTTCCTGAGAGTTGATAAGTAAGGCTGTTTTCCAATTCTGTGGGTGGAGGACCAGGGAGAAGGCAGAGCAGTAAGCAAGCCCTAATTATTGTCTTTTAGCAGATACAGTTACTGAAGAATGATCTAAGAGGTTTAGGAGCTGGAAGGAATGACTGTGCTGGGATAGACCAGGAAGAACTGGGAACTTGTCAACAGAATCCCTAGTTCCAGCCCAACCTGCTGAATCAAAATCTGCATTTTAGCAAGCCCCTCAGGTGACCTGTATCATATTTAAGTTTGAGAAGCACTGGTTCATAAACTTGGCTGCACAATGAAATCACTTGGGGATGCCAAGTGACTATCAATAGCTGCTGGGTGCCACCCCCATAGACCCTGACGCATTTACTCTAAAGTGTGGCTTGGACAATACAATTTAGAAAAGCCACCCGAGTATTTGTAATGCACAGCCTCTGCTGGTCTACTGTAGGTATTTATACTAACTCCCCTTCCCATCAGAAAACTTTATTAGCAAAGGGAAAACTAGAGCTGGTGGTTCCAGGTGGAACCCCTCCACCCACCACAACTCAGGCTGTCTATAGAGGGGACCTGTGCAAATGATCCCTGACAAATTAAAGGCAAGGTCAGAGCCCTGATTGGCTGGGTTAACAATGGTTCTAGTCCTTGGATTGTGGCATTGGAGTACTGGGAGGGACTTGGAAATTGAACCCAATGCCCAAAGAATCATGGCCTGATTAACTTTCACGACTAACATGAAATAATGTGTGTGAAAATATACTATTAAGGGCAGTACCTATATTAGACAGATGTTCCTGCTCTGTATACTGTTAAGAGCAATGCTTATATTGTATTAACAAATCCCACCATTATGTACAGGTATAATACACCAATAAATAAATGTGAGAAAAAAGAATGAAACTAGATAAAGAATAAATGGCTTCATGTTAGTTCTGGTGTGGTTTTGTCTCCTAATGGGAGGAAAGGTTTCATTTTCAGAATGGCATTTTGGAGTTACAGAAAAGGGACTCCAGACATGTGTCACAGTAGCTCTACTGTATTGAGCATACTACTGTCCTATGTGCCCTGCGTGATGCCAAGGTGCCTCTCATGCTCTTATTCATGAAGCTCCTCCACTGTCCAGTGAGGATGAAGGTGGTGCTGGCTTCATGGGAGCGAGGTGTGGAGGGGGTGCTCTGCAATGGACTTGGCTGTGGTCAGTTACATTAGTCAACAGAGGGGGGCTGGAGATGCTTTCCTTTCTAGGACATCCTGGCTATGGGACTCCAACCAGTGTGCCTGCCATTGTCTGCTCACTCCTATCTCTCCACAGCCCTGAAGTTTTTTTGTACCAGGAATTGGACCCAGGGATGCTTAACCACTGAGCCACATCCCCAGCTCTTTTTAATATTTTATTTAGAGATAGGGTCTCGCTGAGCTGCTTAGGGCCTCGCTAAGTTGCTGAGGCTGGCTTGAACTCAGTATCCTCTTGCCTCATCCTCCCAAGCCACTGGGATTACAGACATGGGCTACTGCGCCTGGCACCCCAAGTATTTTAAACATCTAAACCAAGACTGCAGCCATTAACCCGCTGATTCAATAGGCTGCTGCTGTTCATCCTCAGATCTTTGTTTGAATGGCTTGGCTTGAAGTTTGGTATTTTGCTCCATAGATATGTGTGTGTGTGTGTGTGTGTGTGTGTGTGTGTGTGTGTATGTGTGTGCGCGTGCGTGCGCGCGCATGCGTGTATTTGTATCCCTAGATGTGTGTGTTTGTGAGCTTGGTCTCTGGGGTGGGGTGCACAAGGTATGACTTGCTTCTGTCTGCTCTGTGTGTGGGACTTGGTGTGTCTCCCACATGTGTCTATGCCTCTGTGTGTGCAGAGGCCTGTGTGTTAGTGCTCTGTGGACTCTGAGTTAGGGTGACCAAAGGTCACAGTTTGCCAGGGACTGAGGGGGAGTTCCCAAGACATGGGGCTTACGGTGGTAAATGAGAAACCTAGTCCCAGCTAGTCCCAGTTTACCTAGTCCCTGGGTAAACTGGGACTAGCTGATTGCCCTACTTCCAGCGTAGGGTGACTATCTGGGTATAATGCTCTGTGACTCTCTACATATACCCTTCCTCTGTGTTTTCTTGTGCATGTCTGCAAGTTGTGGGTGAGTGCTCTGCATGTGGTTACTCAGAGAATGTCTCTGTGTGTCAGACTTGTACATCTGTCCCGTGCTTCTCCTGTGTGTGTATTTGACAGTGCAAGGGTCCTCTGCGTGTCTACATACACAGGTGTGTCTCGGTCTCTGTGTGTTTGAGTCTGCGTGCTCTGGAATGATCTGTGTGGGCCTCTGCACAGCACAGCAACCTCTCTGTATTCTTCAGAGCAGACCCAGGGCTTCTCTGGGTGGCCCTGTCTGGCTTACTGTGTGTCCTTGCTGTGGTTAAGCTGGTGGTCCTGAGCCTCAGCCAGATTCCCATTGATACCTCTTTCTGAATCCAGGCCCTCTCCACCCTCAAGCCCGATCCCCATCCAGAGTCATTACAATAGATTATTCACAGTCCAAATCCATCCTCTGTGTAGTTGGTACAACCTCCAAAACTCCTCTATGATCCTGTCTGTATTCATCTCAGACCTGGGGCTTCTCCTCACTTCCCAGCTCTTCCCTCCCAACACCCTCCATCCTTCAAGAGTTCTTTCTCAGTCTCTTTGTCTTTCCCTTCCACCCCCACTATCCCCCTAAACCCTATCCTTGAATCCTTCAATATCTGCTCTGTGAAAACGCACCCCTACCCCCATGCAGAATGGAGCATTTCCATCTCCCTGCCTCCATAGCCCTAGGTGGCTTATCACCACAGGTGACAGAAAGCCAGGGAGAAAGGGACCACTTCATTTATTGAACCCTTCAGGTGCTAGTCACTGGGCTGTGTTGCCATTAAATTTTACAACCATCCAGTGAGATAGGTGTCCTCATTGCAGCTTTTCAGTTGTGGGACTAAAGCCCAGAGAGGCTGAGGCACTGGCCAAAAACACACAGCTAGGAGGTGATGGAGCTGGTCCAGAGTCTGGACTCCTTCCACCAGGCCACCTCTTTGCTCCCTTTTGTGGGAGCATGCCTGGTGTGTATATCTGCCTACCTCACTCACCTGTGGGCCTTTTGCAGGCTGAGACTGCGTATGATTTGTCTTTACATCCCCAGCGCTCAATGCAGGCATGGATACCTAGTGGGCACTCCATAAAGGCTTCCTAAATGAATGCCTGCTCTCAAAAATGACAACTTCAGCTTTCATTAGTCTGATTTATATAAGTGCTGGGATCCTCCTGGCTGCAAACCTGGGGAATGGGTGGCTATAATTTATCAGAAAACTGTTCCAGCTTCCCTTTCAGTGCAAAAAGAGAAGGTAAATTTATGGCCAACAGCCCCGCACCAGCAAGGGCCTGCAATGTTGGATAACCCTGATCCTTGCTAACAGTGCAAAGCACGTGACAGGGAGGCCCTCCAAGTGTCCCCCACGTGGGCTTTGACCACAACTGCCCATCCACCTGCTGCCTGGAGGTGGCCACAGGGGGGTCAGCTGCCTCTCATCGATCGCCCTACTCAGGATGCCAAATGGTGCCTTTGAAAGTCCATAAAGAAAGAGACACTCATTCATCCCTGATCAATCACTTCTTACCGCCCCTTATGCGGCACGTGCGGGCGCAGCACAATGCCGGCTCGTCACGGGTGCTCAATCACCATTGCAGGATTAATGGCTTTTCAGATGAGCGTAATGCCCACCTCCTTTCCCCTCATCTCTCAGCCAGGCATTTCCAGGACAATGCTGCAGTAGCTGGAGGAGCCCCAAGCTCCCTGCAGCCCTCCTTAATCGAGATTGACGGATGTGGGACGTGTGGTCTATAGAAGCCCCTGGGCTCCTGCAGAACGCTGAGCCTGCTCCTCCTGGGGGTGGTGAGCTGGACAGCTGCCTCAGCCTTCCCAGATGTCCAGGGGAATCCATTCTCATCTGCCGATCAATGAGGCAGCTGACTGAGCCCTGAGAGCCCCACCTGAGGGGTCCCAAGCCTCAGGCCTCCACCAAGCCAGGTCATCAGAACAAATGGCCCCAGCTCAGGAAGGCCTTGGAGCATTAGAGGATGGGGACACAGGGGCTTGCTACTCCTTGTCCCCCCTTCTTCCTGAGGCTGCCCCCAGCCTGGGCCGTGAGTGATGAAGAGGGTTTTTCTGGCCTATGATGATGATTGTATTAGGGTTGATAACTCAAAAATTAATCATCATAATAAGACCTGCCGGGCTGCTGATCGAGACCAATGACTGCCCCACATTTTGGAGGCACCGCGCTTCCTGCTGGGCTGCGATCATGTCCTCATCTTCACAGCTCCCCAAGGCTCTGCAGGATGTGAATATTTAATTAACGTCCCTCTCCTGCTCGCTGGAGTGTTTGTAAATATGATTCATGGGCCATATTTTACCTCAGTTGAGGGCTCCCCGCCCCCTTCCACCAGCCAGCAGCTCGTGGGCAAATAGCCTCCTCTCACGTCGCCCTTCCAGGATTCAGCATCATTCCAGGTGGCTTTGGACCTGGAGACAGCCCACCTTCCCTTCTACAGTACCCAGGCAGAAATCAGAGCCCAGTTCCACCTTGTCTTTGGAGCACAGATCCAGCAGTTAGTTAATGGACCTTTGAGAGGGACCCCCCAGGACAGACACCTAACTCACACCAGTTGTTCACAGGGAGTAAGGACTGTCTCCAAGGGAAGAAGCACCTCCCCCAACCACACACACACACCTCTGAAACAAATATACATGAGAAAACTGGACAATTACAGTGAGGAGGCACATGCCAAGGCTCTGAAAGAATGACTTTGGACTGGGGAGCAGGAGCCCCACGTTCTCATCCAGGCCCTGCCACCAGTGTGCTTGGGTCATCTGGCCTCACTTTAAGCATCTGCATTGTGAATACCATAACACCCATTCTGTAAGGTCCACATCCAGATGCTGGGGAACCATAAAGTTCTACATCCACTGGAGAAATGGAGCACAGAGCCGGGAGAGCCGAGTTCTCTCACCATACAGTGGGGAAACAGGCCCTGAGAGGGAAAAGAACTTGCCTGGAAGCAGTCAGAGCTGGGACTGAGGGTGGGTCTGCTGCCTTTCACCTAGGGACTTTTTCTGCAGTAGAATTTGGAAATGCATTATTTTATTCTTTCATCTTGATTCTGCATTCGCTTTTTGTCACTGTAGGGAGAGCATTCCTCCCCAAGATGCAGTAGCCTGGGACTATTAGTGGGTTCTCCTGGGGTGCTGCACCTACAGTTGTGACAAAAGGCTACTGGGCTGTCTGAGGACATCCTCAGTCTTGGAGACCTTCCTGGAAGACTCTCAAGCTGCTTGGTACCTCCCTTACAACCCATGCAGGGCTGATCTTACATACATGAACAGGACTTAGGGACGCTGCTGGGAATGGATCTCTACTGGGTCTCCCAGTCTCCAAGTTACGCAGCTCAGACACTTGACTGTGGCCTCCCCTGTCTAAAGTCCTGGCTGTAGTGCCCCCAGCTTCAGAATCGAGCCCTCTCCCGGGTGTCAAAGGCCTTTATGATCTGGGTTGCTGGGTTGCTGCTTTCCACCGTGCTTCTTCCCTGCATGGACAACCCCTGAAAACTGCAAGCCTTTGTACATTCCTCTTGCTTTGTTCTGCTCTCCCCTCTGCCTGACAAAACTCCCTCCTCACAATTCAAAATTCAGCTCACATGACCCCAACTCTGGAAACTTCTCTGATCCTCCAGGACCACACCCCTGCCCTTCATCCCAGATCCCTGCCATACCACCTCCACAGTGCTCACTGTAGGTATTTATACACCTGTCTTCCCCCCAGTCTCAGAGCAGCACCTGGTCAGGTACCAAGTCTGGCTTATCTCCATGTTCAGAGCCCAGCCAAGGGCATGGCCCAGAGTGGGCATGGGTGAAGTCAGTGGGAGTGACACAGAGCAGCTGGTGTAAGCTGTGTTCTTCCCTCTCTCCCCAGGCCTTTGTCTGACTACTCCTCAGGGTTAGGAGATAAGGGGCTCTGGCAGATAGAGAGGATGGGGACTAGGGAGGGGAAGGGAGAGATGGAGGCAGAAAGCATGGTACATCTTGAGCCTGGTCCCAATCAATATAGCTAATCAGTCAGGGGTCCTGGGAGTTCCTGAGATTTGACCAGTTTAGCAGGCTCCCCTGTGGGGTAGAGCAGGGACTGAGTATGAGGTCTTTGATCATCCTGTGTGTCCTTCTTTCCCATGATGGAGAGGAGCAAAAATAAGATGCAAGGAAATTCGGTGGGGAAGCAGCTGGTATTCCCTCCTTTACCCAAATGGAAGGTTCTTCTGTGCCCAGGTGACCTCATACCCAGACTGAGGAGGCCTTTACCTGTCTCCTGCCCTCTGCCTGCTTTGAAATGCTACTATTATTGCTCCTGCCTTTGGCTCCTTCCCGATGAAGCTCTGATGCCTCTGTGCCTACCTGGCATGGAGGCCTCAGAGATGGGAAGAGAGGGTTTTCTAATGGGAGTGGAGGTTTCCCGGCCAAAGTCATTTCGTGGGGGGGGGGGGCACAAATGAAGGATAGCAGTGGTTTGGCTGCCTGTCTTCAGGGAGATCAGGCCCAGTGGTCATTAGAGCCACCCGCCCCCAGCCCATGAGGGGGGTCAGAGTCCCTAACTCATTAACCATTAGCCATCCATCTTGTCTCTCTGCACTGACACATCCATTGCCCCTGACAGCTGACACAGCTCTCCTGGAGGAGGCATTACCCTCCAGGAGAGGTAATGGGTGGGGGAAGGGGAGTAGGGGGGGGCAGGGGGGCGGTGGGGGGGGCAGGAAACATCTGTTTGGGAAATTTCTTTATTGTTTCAACCACAGAATGCTGTGGGGTGGGTTTGATGTGGGCTGCTTCACTCCCCTGCTGAGGTCTTCAGGCTCAGGTAGGTGCAACTCAGGAGGCTGAGGCAGGAGGATCACAAATTCAGGCCAGCTTCTGCAACTTAGAGAGACTCTAACTAAAAAAAAAAAAAAAATTTTTAATGGAGGATATAATTCAGTGGTAGAGCATCCCTGGGTTCAATTCCCATTACCACCACCACCACCACCAACACCACCAACAACAAAAACAAAACAAAACAGGCTGGGCCAGCCTGACCGGGCAGCTTAACGTCCTAGGCCATGAGTTCTTGTATGTCTTTGATGAAGAGTCCTTGGAAACCAAATTAAGGCATTGCCAACATTCTGGAGGGCAGCAGAAGAGATCAGTAGTGCATGAGCTGTTTCCTACTACCCAGACATCTGGTTCTGCCATCTGGATGGGGCTTTGTCTTGTTTTCTGAGTTTACATATGCTGGATCTCTTCTCCCCAGCCCACACCAGCCCTCAACAGTGCTCACTAGGTACCCCTAATGAGAAAGTTCCACTCCCTGGTCATATGTCATGTGGACACAGGGCAGTTTCTCAGGCCAGTGTCTGGAGTCTAAGAGCCACAGACTCCCAGGCTGGACTAGACTTGGGCACCTAGGGGAGACCCTCTGATCACATGTGCACTTTCCGTGCAGCTGGAGCCACTGAAGGCCTGTGAGAGAGCCCTTCCTCAGCCATCTTGCCCTGCTCACTCTGCCTTTGGGGTCCTATGGCCTGGGCCCATAGCTCCCATACAGAAATTGTCAGAGAGAAGTTGAGTGGCCTGTGTTGCCTCCACACTGAGTTTCCTGTTCCCCAACCTTTCTTGATGGAACATATTTGAGTTATTTCTTCATGCTGGTCTCCCTTTGAGGATATGTTCTGATTTTTTTTTTTTTTTAGTGTCCCTCTTCTTAAAAACGAGTGGTGTGTGTGTGTGTGTGTGTGTGTGGTGCTGGGGGTTGAACCGAGGATCTTGTGCATGCAAGGCAAGCACTCTACCAACTGAGCTATATCCCCAGTCCAAAATGAGTATTTTTTTTTAAGTAAAAGTAATTTGTAGAAAAATTAGGAAAATGGAACAAAGAAAAAAAATCCAGTGTTTGCATGTTTATATTTCCTTCTAGTTTCCTCCTCCACATCTGTTCAGGGGTAATCACATGGTAACACAATTATGAACCACATTTTTTCCTCTTAGTTTTATAGCATAAGCAGTTTCCATGTGGCTATATGATATTCACTCTACTTTTTTAAAATTAATTTTCAAAAATAATACATTGGGATGAGTCACTATTGTAAAACTTTTCATTCCCTCCCCCTAAATACTCTATAAATTTAATTCAAGCCCAATCAAAATGTAACAAGATTTTTTTCATATTTGGCAGATTGGCACTAAAATTTTTATTGGCAAATAAATATATGGGAATGACTAAGGCAATTATGAAAAGGATAAAGAGAGGAAATTATCTCATCAGATATAAAAAAATTATCATAATGTTTTAGTATTTTAAAGCCATAGAAATTGTGGCTGGGGATGTAGCTCATTGGTAGAACACTCGCTTAGCAGACACAAGGCCCCAGATTCAATCCCTAGCACCACAAAAACAAACAAACAACACACACACACACACACAAAAAAAACAAAAAACAAAAAAAAAAACAAAAAAACCCAGGAATTGGTTTAGGAGTAAACAAAGAGATCAATAGAACAGAACTGACAGTTCAGAAAAGTATCATCCATGTATACGTAGAAATGGCTCTTCAAACCTAATGCACTTATAAAATGGTCAAACATTCCAAAATTACATGTCTCCTCCTCCCCTTCCCTACCAGCTTCAGGGCCTTCATTGTGGACAATCCCATCATAGGGATGTATACACATTTGCTTAACACAGTCCCCTTTTTTAGACATTTAGGATTTCCCAGTTTCTTAACATGATTAGAAACACTACAATAAACATCTATGTCTCTGAAGTTTTTTCCCCTCCTGTTTTTGGATTATTTCCTTAAGGAACTGCCTTAGGAGTGTGATAGCTGGGGAGGGGCCATGGGAGGGCTCTTGGCAACTATGTCCAAAATGTTTTCCCAAAGAGTAGAGCCTGTAGGCCCTTCCTTCCTTCCTTCCTTCCTTCCTTCCTTCCTTCCTTCCTTCCTTCCTTCCTTCCTTCCTTCACTGAGTTACTAGGCTGGGCTATGTGTCAGGACTGGGGCCCTAGGTAAGGCACATAACATACAATTCATCAGAGAAGAGACCTGGAAATGAGGATCTTTAAAATCAGGCAGAAGGCTTGGGTGGTAGTGCACTTGCCTGGCATGTGTGAGGCACTGGGTTTGATTCTCAGCACCACATATAAATAAATTAAAGAATAAAGATCCATTTATGACTAAACATATATTTTTAATAAAAGGGCCATCTTAAAAAAAAACAAACAAACCACCAGGCAGAGTACAATTACCAGTATGGTAGCACTAGGAACAGCATACATCGAGAGTCCTCAGGAAGACTTCCCAGGGCCAGTGATGTTTAGACTGCACTTCCTTTTACAAATGGGGTGGGGTGGGAAGTGCACAGAGGCAGATCACAGAAGGCTCCAGATGCCAGGCCAAGGAATTAGGATTGTGTGCTGTGGCCATGGGGAGCCACAGAAGGTTGATGAGCTGGAGAGTAATGTGTTACTGGTGTTTAGGAAGCTTACCGGGGGGGGGGGGGGGGGGTCACCTGGGAGCAGCTCCTCCAAATTTGGGTCCTCCACTTCACATCTGTAATGTGCCCCTGACTCTGCCTGATGCTCTGAAATAAGATAGCCTCTCACACATCCAGAATGGGTCAGAGCCCCCATTTGACCTGCCCTCAGGAACCCGCACCTTGTCTTAGAGTCATCAGAGATATGTTTAACTGGATCTGTGCTAAATGGGGGTAGAGGTGCTGTGGGAGTTTTCCATATCAGTTCTCATCCTGGCCCTGCTACTAAGTCTGAAAGGGATCTTGGGGATGTCCCTGGCTTTCTTGGGCCTTGGGTTCCTTACCAAAGAGTGAGGTGTTTGAATCTGCTAGTCTGGGAACCATCAGCCTGCATTTATGACGATGCAAATGGACCCCACAAGACCAAGCATCAGTTTTAACGGGGGTGGAGGGGCCACTGGCTTAGGTGAAGCAGAAACCCCACCTGACTCACATGGCTTTCTGGGATTCCTCCTCACTATTGCCTCCTCTCAGCTGTCTCTAGTTAGGCCTGTTTGCTCTGTCTGCAGAGGCAGGCACAGGCTGCTTTCTACCCCACAAACACCCAGCCCAAGGTCTGTTCCAAGCCCCTTATGTCCCCCAGGCAGCAGAGGCCTAGCGACAGGCCTCATTCATCTTCCCCACTGAGGCCAGAGACAAAAGGCCTAATGTGTGTGCAGATGGGCCTGCCCCTCCATCATTGCTTACAACCAGTGGCTGATAATGTGCCTCCAATGAGTCCCCCGTGGCCACTCGCTGACCAGGGGGTGGCCGGGCAATGATGCATGCAAACACTGGGACCGGATGACAAAGCAGGGCTCAAGGGGAGGTGGAGTGGAGGGGAGAAGAATGATCACAGCCCCGTGGCGAATCCCATAACTCATTTCTGACGTGGATACATTATGCCTCTCAAAGACCACTTGCCCCTGGACACTGAGCTGCCAAATTAATTGACAAGGTGCCCCAGAGCAGGAACTCCCATCCCCAGGGACCTGGCCTAAGGAGCCATCATTATCTGGGAAGACAGAATTGTGCCCTGCCAGGCCAGACTTCAGTGCCCTTCTGGGCTGAGACCCTGGCCACGCAGGGTGTCCCAAGTATGTGTGATCAAGGACACTGGATCCCAGGGGAGCTGTGATGTGATAATCACACAAAACAAATAGGTGGTGGGGCTGAGGCCAATTTAGAACCCAACTTTGTTCTGCACAATTCTGTCTTCCCAGAAAATGATAGCTCCTTGGGTCAGGCCTCTGGGGATGGAGGTTCCTGCTCTGGGGTCCCCATCAACCAATCTGGGCTGGGGATGTGGCTCAAGCGGTAGCGCGCTCGCCTGGCATGCGTGCGGCCCGGGTTCGATCCTCAGCACCACATACCAACAAAGATGTTGTGTCCGCCGAAAACTAAAAAATAAATATTAAAAATTCTCTTAAAAAAAAAAAAAACAATCTGGCAGCTCTGGCTTAGGAATAAGGATAGAAGGGACCAGAGAGCAGGGAAGAAGAGAATTCCAGAATTTCAGGGAAGGTAGGTCAAGGTGGGTTACAGAGTAGGATGCCATTATCCATCAGGCTGGAGAGGAACGATGCAGAAAAGGGTGTGGCTTCATCATTCTGAGCTGTCTAGCCCACCTCCTAGCAGATCTTGCTGAAGACCCTCTATCCCTTTCCCACAGCCAGGACTTCTTGACTCTTTACAGGGTAGTCCTCCCAAGCAGCCTCAACCTGTTATCATGGGAATTTTAACCCCCTAGACCCAAAACAGCCTTCTTTGGCCCTGCTCCCCATGCCCCTGGATGCTTTTCTAGTTACATGTCCTGGAGCCATGTCACAGGGCTAGTTCACCTCCTTTAAGTACAGCTCTTCAGCACCCTGAGGCCCTGCTGGGCTATCAACTAAGTGCATCCACTCCTGATGCTGTCTCCTTCCTCCTTTCAAAAGGAGTCTCTGTGGAGGCTAAGACACTGAGGGCTGGGGCTTCAGAGAAGGATGCCTGGTATGGCACTGAATGACCATCTGGATTTGGAGACCCATAAGTGTGGGGGCATGGGAGGGCAGTGCTTGAGGAAACCAGATTGTGAGGTGTGTAGGGAGGGCTTCACTCCAGATCACAGCCTTTGAATCCCACAAGGACCTTGCCTGATCTTGCTTGCTTTGCATAGCAGATTCCCCCAAGATCTGGTTGCTGAGAGGGAGAGGTGCTGGGGGAGAGCCTATTGTGGGCTGGGTGAACATTGGAAGTTGAAGGAGTTCAGTACTTAGAGCCTGCTGTGGTTCTAAGACTCCTGCCAACTTTTACAGCGCCCCTGAAAACAGCTTGGCAATGAGGAATGATCTTGAAATGATAGCAGGGTGGTGGTGAGAAGTGGCTGGAAGTCCACCGTGGGGCCTGGAGTCTCATCAGCCAGTCCTACATTTGGCCATTCAACTGCAGCTTATATAGCCACCCTGGACAGGAGGTTTACACCTCTAAGGCAGCCCCTGCCCTGAGGAGTAGAGTTCTGCCTATGAAAAAGTGCCTTCTCCCTGTGGGTCCAGGCACTTCTCGGTGGCTAGTCACTAGGTTATGGCCTGGCTTGAGATCAGAGCCCATATGTGTCCCCTCCAAACCAGCTTCGCCCTGCAGAGGTCTGCCAGTGAGCTTCCCACCCTCACCGCCCAGGTCTCTGCAGGCTGAGATGTTATTGGGTTTTGGCCATTCCCTGAGGCACAACTTCCTCACTTCATCCCAAATACTGCCTTTTTGAGAGACCTCAGTCAAGAATGAGTGTTCAGAGAAGATGTCTGTAGTGTGGGGGCCTCTTTTACTTGATTCCTTGCTCCTGTTGATTCTGCAGGGAGCTGGAATTGGAAGTCAGTGAGGACCTGGGTCAGTTTGCATCCAGCTTTGTTCAGGATAACTCAGCTCTGCAGGCTCAGGATGAAAGCAAGGGAAAACCTGAGTAAACCCTCTGGCCTCAACCTGCTTCTTCACCTGCTTTTAGTTACTTGCTTTTCTGGACTTAACCTCTTTTATTTGCTTTTGTTTTGAGTTTAAAAATCACCTATTTTAGAGCTATAAAAATATGGTAACAGCTGATGAAATTTGATTATACATACAGACCACAGATTACTTACTAACCTCTAATCACCTATCCCCACGCCTCAGCCCATATATATCCCCAAACCCTATCCTCAGGGAGGTGGATTTGAAACTTGCTCTTTTGTTTCCACACTTGGCCACCTTGTGAATAAATTTTGTTTTGAAAAACTCGTCTTTCAATGAGTGGCATGCTGCATGGTGGCAAAACTGACCTGGCTCAGTAACAAGAACACCTTCAATAGCAACCAACTTCCTACACCAAAGTGCTGAGTTTCCACAGACATCTCACCAGCAGAGGCTCCTCACTGATCTCCAGCCTCCATACAGATACCCTGGTTCCTGGCCTTCCAATACTCCTCCTTAGGGTAGAAAAAGGCCCTTCAGAGTGTTCCCATCCCACCAAGCCTTCCCGCCACTCAAGAAATCATCTTCAAATACAAAAGAGCTGGAACTTAATTAGAATTAATCGTCCCACTCTATCAAGAGTAGATTATTTACAGTCATGGTCACTTAGAAACTCTCTTAGCCTGGACTCCTCCAAAACAGAGCCCATGACAAATATCCAAGCAGGGAGCTTATTTAGGGACATGATCCCAGGGAGTAGGAGTGAGGGATAGGGGAAAAGAAGAAGAGCAAGCCAAATCAAGGATGCATTGTTGAGGTGGCCACCAGTGCTGTACAGTCTTGTATCAGGCATCTCAAGGAGACAAAAGGTGAAACACTTGCCCATTGGGTAGATTCCCCATTGTTCAAGGCTGCCCCACTGGCAATAAATCCCCTATCCTTTGGGTGAATGTGGACTGGTTCCTAGGCTGGGAAGTTAGAGGTACAGATTGGTGGTGGTGGTGATAGTCGGGTGCCCTCAGTTTACATTTGGGCAGAACTGGTGGAAAACTGTGTAGAATAGATCCCAGGGTAATGGCCTGACTAAAGCAGAGAGGATCCAAAGGCACAAAAAGCATCCTATACACTACTTGCTGGTGACACAGGCAACTCACAGCCAAGGTAACAAGTCAGTGGAAAAACATTGCCAGTTGAGGACAGCTGAGGCACATCAGAGAAAAGCTGGAAGGGAATCCACAGCCAATGGCCTCATGATCAGACAGCTGAGAAGCTGAGGCTCAGAGAGGGATCAGAAAGAGGCAGGCTAGAGACTCCTTCTCAAAGCCAGGGATAGCTTAATGAGGCAGCGTAGGTAATATGCCCAGCTTTGTGCCTGGCACACAGTGCTCAGAAGTGGGAATGATAACAACAGGACCATCATGATAATGGCTCCCAGTGTGAGGATCTAAGTGTTGTGCTGCTATGCCACATAGCCTCCTAGGCACCTTGGGTATCACTGCACAGCAAGGTCTCCACAGGCTCCAATTCTTCTGCTCTCCATGTTAGCACAGCAGCAGTTAAAGAGTAAAGGACACAAGCTTGGTCGCCAGTTGGGGGTAGGGGAGCTTTGCAGTGAGGCTGTTCTAAAGCCACCTTTGGCTTCTTGAATTCCCTTTGTCCTTCAGAAATCCACTCAATACAGGGTCTCTGGAGCTTTCCCAGCCTTTCTGGCTTGGCCTTGGCACCTGTTCTTCCTGGCAGGAGTCTCTACATATGCTGCTACCAGAAGGGGCTTCCAGGTTCCACCGGGAGCCTCAAAGCAGAGAATTCTCTTCCTCGAGCTTGTTCTGGCCCCAGCTTCTGGAGTGCAGGCCCTGCGCTGCCCTTAGCCCTCTGACTGCCCCTAACTTTGTAAGTTAAGAGTCTCTACATTTTCAGCTCTCTCAACTCCAACTCTGTTATCACTGCACCAAGCTCTCCATGAGGACACCACCTGCTGGCAGGCTCCATAGTGGATGCAGCAGAGTATGTGTGCCCATGAACTCTGGGTCAGTGTGACACCGTCAGCAATGTCAAGACTACTCAGGTGTGCTGGAGCTCTCGAAGGCAGCTTACAAAAGCTGGCTGCACACATCAGTCAGCAGCATCAGGTATTAGTTGCTTGAATCACCCACCGGAGCTGTATTTATACCAAGAAAATTGGCAAATGCTATTGGCAAACCAGGTTTTGTACCCCCACCCCTCAAGAGCCTTTTATTAAACATTTACCAGCACACTATAGGAATCCCTGTTCTTCTTCCCTTTGCTTCTTTGAGACCCTCACCATGCATGTAGAAGCTGAGGCTCAGAGAGGAATCAGGAAGAGGCAGGCTTCTTCATCAGACTGACTCACCAACCTCTCCTACTTCATCAATTGTAGGCTGTAGCACCTCAACCCACCCTCACCCACCACTGCCATTCCTGCGACCTTTTGGGGCTGGCAGGCCCATAACTCTGGACTCCTTGGCCACTTTCCTACTCTCAGTTTTTTTGGTACCCTGTTTTTGCAGCCTGACTTTGCTGCTTCCTAAGGAAAAAGGTAAATGCCAACAAGGTTCAGAATGTTCTGGTATGGGCCCCAGTTACAGCAGAATATTGTACACTGCTAGGCTTGCCCAGTGCCCCCAAATCCCCAGCACGAGGCCTGGTTCCTCTAGCTGTACGGTTCCTGGCTGCTGCCCATATTTGAAGGGTGTAGCTACTGAAGGCTATGGAGAAGGGTCCAGACCCTGATAACCCATAGTACCTCTTTGGGTCATGCTCACTGAATGCTCAGGAGCAGAAAGGCAAGCTGCGTGGGGACTCAAGAGGCCTGGGTTCTAGTTTCTATTCTGCCACAGTTTTATCAGGTGCTTGGGATTAACCATGTGCAGTCTTTGGGCCACCTTTTCTACAACAATGAGAATACATAATTCTTAGACCTCTGACAGGGGGAGAATCAGATGGATGAGGGCTTTTCTAACCAGAAAGTCCATTCTTGTTGAAGGTGGCTTCAGTCCTGGTGAGATAGAGTCACTGTGAACTCGTTGGGGGCAGGGATTCCATCTGATTCCATTGATATTCCCAGTTTAGCCTCGCATAGGCCTATTTGGTGAACAATAGCAAAGTAGCCATGCACAGAAAGTGACTGCCAACCTCTGGCCAGCAGCTGGTGAATCAAATAACTGAACCTCACCCTGACCTGTTGCTGGGTACTAAGAACATCAGGCCCCTTGCCATGCCCATGAGTGGCAGCCCTTTAGTCAAGTGTGTGCTAGGCATGGGGCGCTTCAGCTGCCCCTCCAAGAGCTCTCTATCCTCTGTCCTTACCTTCTTTGGGGGACCTCACTGCCAGGATCTGCAGGAAACACAGGTGGGAATCTCCACAACTCAGGGGATGTGGGGTTCACTATCTCCTCACTCCAGGCTTTATGGGCACCATCACCCGAGCTTAGCAACCTGAGCTCACCCTGGCGGTACCTGGGTTCCTCCTCCTCATTTAGTGGGACAGTGGTCATCCTCACACATCAGCCTGCACCAGGGATGTTAAACTCAGATTGTTGGGCCCATTCTTTGCTTTTCTTGTTGGGTAGTTTGGGGATAGAGTCTGAAAGTTTTGTATTTTGAATAAATTTTCAGGTGATGCTGATACTGCTGGACTGCGAACCACATTTAGAAAACAACCAGGGGTTAAAGCTATAGTGTTAGGACTATGAGACCCTTGCTTATGGTTCCATAATGACTCCACAGGAGACATTCACTGCTTCTGAGGATCTAGAAAGGCTAGGAGGGCAGGTACTCCCATTCCTTCAGCAGGCACAGGCCAGGGGGACATGCACAGGCAGTGACTGCCACCCTCTGGACAGTGGTGGCAAAGCCCCTGGCTGATGGCTCTGCGTCTGTAGCCCATTTCCCTTCAGATACAAGCCTGCTGCTACTGCCCAGGGATCCAGGCTACAAGGTAAAAGGCCAGTCCCAGGAGGTTCTCTGGTTCAGTCTGCCTGGACCAGCTACAGAAAGGAGCCATGTGTCCCTGTGGTTTTGAACTAAGATTGCTACCTCTGGCCCTATAACAACACTGCCCTCACCCTCAGTCACCCCTTCCCTTGCTGGAACCTCCTGTTCCCCACCATCCTCTCCCCTAACACTGTGGAATTAGAAATGAAAAGAGAAATAGCCATCTGCAAATGCAGCTTGGGTTTCCATTCTCACTCTGTCTTTCTGGTTCAGTAACCGTTGGCCTTCCTTAAGGTCAGTTTACTCTTTTGTATAAAATAACAGTTAATCTCCATCCCACAGTATTAGCTCCAGTATTCTGTGTCATTGTTTTTCCCAGTGTACAAAGTTCAATCCATTCATTCACCACTGCAGCTCTGCTAAATTTTCCAACCAAAACAAAAATTTGGAGACATTAGGGTCTCCAAAGTATGTTTTCTGCATCCCAGGTGGTGAGCAAGATCACTCACTGGGGTGTGGGAAGATAATATCAGGCCTTTTGATTATATATATTTTAATCTCAAAAGTTCCATTTTTGTATTTGTTTTATAATGTACCTAAATATATTAGTAGAATAGTTCACATATATGATTTAAAAATAATATACACATATAAAAATGGATGATAATTTTTAATCAGTATGTGAGTCACTGCTTTTGGAGGGACATAATTTTCTATAAAGGTCCTTGTGAAATACCCAGAGTGCATCATTGCTTGAGCTATAAGTTTCAGAGAAGCACTTACACTAAACTGTCCAGCAAGCTGGTGAGGGAAAAAGAACTTGGGGCTTTCAGGGTTTTCCCTAAAGCTGGGCTGAATGTTTGTAGCTTCCTAGGCTAACAACTGTTAGGAGCAATAAGTTGGCATTTGAGTGTTTTCTTTGTGCCAGGTACTATTCTAAGCATCTTACATACGCTAACTCTTTTAATCCTCATATCAGCTCTGAAAAGGAAGTTACACTGTTATCCCCATTTTAGGGATGTTCCTGTGAGGTTACCTGTGGATGGGTTAAGTTACCCATCCAAGATTGAACCCAGGCATTGTGGTTAGAGCCTAAGCTGTATAGCCCTATGTGCTCAACCTAGAAACAATAAAAAGGGTCTGGGTTTGGTCTGTGTGGGCATGCATGAGAGAAGAAGGTGCTACTAGGTCAAAGAAAAGGGAGACACAGGGGACAGAGTGGCATCCACAGGAGAGAGACACTATGGGAGACACTGAAGTAGCAGAAAGGGAGGGAGAAGACAGGAAGGAGAATAGGGTGTCATCTGTGGGGGTCAGGGAGAGTACCTGGAATCAACTTCAGAAAGATGAAGGGGTCCCTAAAGAGGATCTCAGAAAAGTTCGTGTTAGAAGACCTTGAGACCATATAAGGCAGATGTCACCCAGGGAGCTCCCCTCCCTCTACCTGTGCTGAGCAGAAATTAGGACCAATGGGAGTTACCCATCTTGGATGGGTAAATTACATAACCTCACAGGGACATCTCCAAAATGTTAATAGTAACAGAACTTTTATTTTAGACTGATACCAGAATTAAAAGTACTTGTCAACTCTGACAGGAAAATAATTATGTCTTTATTTTCCTTAACTCCTAACTGGAATTCAATATTTTATCTAATTATAAATATATGCAATAAGCCCAGGAGTATTAGCAATAACTGACTTTATCACTAATACAAATCACAGATATTTTCCTATAATATTACAGTTGGTTATAGAAAATTCAAAATATTGTGGGCTGGGGCTGGGGCTCAGTAGTAGAGTGCTTGCCTAGCACGTGTGAGGCACTAGGTTCTATTCTCAGCATTGCATATAAATAAAGGAATAAAATAAAGGTTCAGAAACATCTAAAAAATTTTTTAAAAGAAAATTCAAAATATTGCTTATGCTTATTGCTACTTTGAAATTATAGGTTTAAATCTGCTACATTAACATAAAAGTACATATATTACAATTTTACAAATATTTTGATAACTTTTTTGTGGGGGGTATCGGGGATTGAACTCAGGGCACTCGACCATTGAGCCACATCCCAAGTCCTATTTTGTATTTTATTTAGAGACAGGATCTCACTGAGTTGCTTAGTGCCTTGCTTTTGCTGAGACTGGCTTTGAACTCATGATCCTCCTGCCTCAGCCTCCTGAGCTGCTAGGATTACAGGTGTACACCACCATGCCCAGCTTTGATAATTTTTGATATAACTGTTTTCCTTTGAAATCCTATGAGTTTTGTTTTTATGCACTTAAAAACATTATTCTGAGACAGGATTTATACAAAAGACATCTATGGCTCAAAAAAGGCCAATTATCCCTGCTTCATGATCCCAGTGCTAAAAGCTGCCAGTAAACCCCAGGTGCTTGGTGCTCTGGGGGCATATGGGTGAAAGTAGATGCTTACACAACTGTTTTAAAGGAAGATTTAGAGTTCTTATCAAAATTATAAAACTATACACTTGGAAAAATATTTTTAAATATGTTTTTAGTTGTTGATAGACTTTTATTATTTTTCTACTTATTTTTATGTAGTGCTGAGAATCGAACCCAGTGCCTCACACATGCCAGGTACTACTTACTGCTGAGCCACAGCCCCAGCCCCCATCTAGGAAATCTTTAGAAAGCTTTTTTTTTTTTTTTTTTTTTGTGTGTGTGTATTGGGGATAGAACCCAGGGCCTTGCACTTGCACATACTAGGCAAGTGCTCTACTACTAAGCTACATCCGTAGTTCTAAATAGCCTTTATGGCAATCATTTTTAAACCTTTTAGCCAGAAGCAGATTTTCCTTTGTGACCTAAGACCTGTATAAATGAAACAGTTTTTACAAAACATGACAAATTTATTATACATGATGCACTCTTAACAACTTTACAACTTTTATTTTTCTCAATTTGGTTTAGTTTGTTTTTTAAGATGATTAACTTAATTTTTATCCAAAACAACTTGATTCATTTGGAAATTAATAGTAGCCAATTTGAAAGCAAGTACACCAAAGGGGAACATCATGGTATATGAATAATAGATAAAAGTCATGAGTCATTTATTTTGGCCTGGGAGAGGTCACATAATAATTGGTCTATTTACAAAACCCAGAGGAACCCAAACATTTCACCAACAAAAATAACAGGCAGATTAGACTGGCAAAATTAAGGCAACCAGTTACACAGGAAGGCAGCGGATTACTAACTGCTAAAAGCTATTACTTTGGAGGACTTAAATTCTTTCTGTACTGGGCCCAGCCATTAGCAGGATGAGTGTGTGTATTTAGCTCCCTGGAACGTGTCTGAAAACACAAGAGTTCATTCAGCCATTAGGTCAATGTAAGGGGAATTACCTCTAGTTTGAAGGTGAACTCCCTGTCCTCACAATGTAATTTGTACATCCTTTCTTAAATTCAGGAGCAAATACCCTCTGGGTCAGATATGTTCAAAATGGTTACAAGGATGTCTTTTAGGAGGCACCACATAAGAATTTAGACAATTCAGAGTGCTCATCCTAACTCACTTTGTAAGCCATTGATATGCCAGTGATGTTCTAGGGCTGGATGAAGTTTCCATGGACAGAGTTGTCACCCAGAGAATTACTGAGGACCAGATAATGTGCCCTAGAAGATTTTAGAGTATATTTAGTAAATTCCTGAATATGAAAACAAATGAACAAGAAAAAAAACCAAAGAAAATCTCCTAAAAATAAGATAAATTTTATTTAGTTGTAAGTGGTCTAAACAGTTTTCTGAAATCATCATTGACCTCAAGATGGTCCTAATAATCTGGGTCCTGTAAAGAATTATCTGGAGAGAGATACTTAAGGGTATGCATTTACTGAGACCTTACTTTTTTTTTTTTTTTTTTTAGTTGCTGATGGACACAATGACTGTTTATTTTTTTAATGTGGTACTGAGAATCGAACCCAGTACCTCACACTGTGCTAGGCAAATGCTCTACCACTGAGCCACAACCCCAGCCTGAGACCTTATTTTTTTTTCTAAATCATTTTTAAACAAGAGAAGCTGTACTCTCTCCCCTCACTAGCTGAAACAGGGACCCTTCAGGCACTTCCCCAGACTTTCCACTCCCCCAAAACATCTTTTCCTTCCCACCCAGGGCAGAGACCAGCAAGCAGGAGCTGCGGGGCAGCTTCTTCAGGATGGGGAACGGGTCTCCTCCCTTCCATGTCATTGTTTAAAAATGCTGGCCACAGAGCTGAGGCTGCGGTCAGAGGTAGTGTTAAGTTGGAATTCAGGACACCAAGATGGTTTAGGCAGGTATAAGAAGGATGCCTCTGAGAGGAATCATGTCTCTGTTTGGGACAACTCCTGACAACCCCCGCTACAGGTTCGGTAGTTTAAAGTAACCAATGGGGGAAAGTTGGACAGATATTCTAATCAGGTATCATAAGGAAACCAATGGGGGCAGATGGGGTAAGTCTTCACCTCACAGCTAGGCATATGAAACACTAATTTCCAGACATCAGGCCTTGAGCCTCTCTCTCTTGCTCGGCAAGCTCTGTTCTACCTCTGTTCTTCCACTTTCGGCTTCAATAAAATCTGTACTTTGCCTGTTACTTGTGTGTGTCTTGCTTAATTCTTTGCTCGGGACACCAAGGACCTGGATACCAACTGGACACCCCACCAATAACAGCGGAGCACTTGCCAGCATGTGTGAGGCCCTGGGTTCTATCCCCGGTATGCAAAACAAAATTTAAAAATAAAAATGCTAGTCTCGACCTAGTAAATTGATACCTGACCCACTAATAAGTTGTGACTTGCAGTTCGAAAAACAGAACCCTAGAACGGATCAGGAAATTGCCAGAAACTAAGAACCTACGCTCCCAGGAGCAGCTTCCCAGCCTCCACCGCTCTGGGGAACTGCGGGTCTCGGCTACTCCTCTCCCCGCCCACCCTCTTCCGCGTTCCCCCAGAGGCGCCGCCCCGCGACTGCAGAGGGCGCTGCGGTGTGCACGCGAGCCCTGGGGCGGGGTGGGCAAGATGCCCCGCTCCTCCCCTTCATTAGCTCATCTCGGTGCGCCGCGGTCACGCCAAGCCTGACGTCAAACGTGCAGCCGGGCCGAGCTGCCGGTGAGTTGGTCCTCGAGGCTGTGGGGGCTGGTGGCTGTTGGGGCCGGAGACAGCTGGAACCGTAGGACCGGTGAGCGAGAGCGGGCAAGAGGCAGCCTTTAACCTGGTTTGTTCAGAGATGCTCCACGGAGTGGGACCCGTGGATGGCTCCCGTGACTCCATTTACCCCGGTAACCTGCGGTGTACGGGGATCAAGGGGAGAGAGAAGGCCCTCAAGTGGCCTCATCTTGCATCCTGAGAATGTTCTGTGCAGCCCGGACATTAGGACCAGCTTCGCTGAGGGGGAATTAATTTTTCCGTAGATGGAAGAACTGTCTTAATTGAAGTTTTGTAGTATTGGGCCACGCTCTTAGGGATTGGACACCTACAAGCAGAGGCTGGATTTATTCTTTACATATCGTATTGTATGGTGGATAATTGACGTGTCTGAATACCTTAATAGAGGCACGTGTAATGCTTTTGGAGCAATGAATATCCGCATGGGAAAATTAGGGGAAACTTTCCTGAAGAGATCGTGGCAAAAACCGCAATCTCCAACCCTGAAAAGATACTGGAGTTTAAAAAAAAAAGTGTTGTATCTTGGTAGCTTCTTCTGTATAGCTTGATTCTGCCTTTTGGTGTAGGAAAACTTCCTTAACCTCTGTAAGCCTCACTTTTCTTATCAGGAAAATAGAGCTGATAATAAGAATGCCCACTAAATGGGTTTATGAGGGTTGAGTGAGACGATCCCTTGTGTAGAACTTAAAACAGGGATCTGATTCATAGTATATCCTCAAATGTACATTCATTGACAGAATCACACCTTATCTTGGCCAGGCTGGCATTTTGGAAGTTGGCTTTCTGCAAGACTTCCTACCTTTCTTGTTAATGTTTCTCTTTTGTTTAATGTGAGGCTTGGACAGCAGGGAAGATAACAAGCTTGTGTTTCATTGGGCCTAGGGCTGGTGCTCAAGCAGAGGTTGCATGCTTTTTGTTTTAGCAAGATTTATTTGGGTTCTTTCTTTCTACCCAACAAGAGCCTTTCCTTGGGTCACAATTGAATAAAAAGCTGTCCACCTGATTAAGATCTCTGTTGGCAGGGATTATTTTTAAATCACTTATTTGATTTTTTTTTTTTTTGGTGGTTATTCTTGGAAAGTCTTTGGTAGCCTTTTTGGGTTTTCAGATTTAAAGCAAGTAAACTGAACTTTATATTTTAGCTGTGTGGTCTCTTAAGCTGTCTGTGGGTAAAATTGAGGGGGCCATGAATTTGAATGAGAAGAAAAATTGCATACTTCATTCCTTAACCTCTGACGAAAATTTGGCATTTTCTTCCATTTCAGATGTAGGCAACAAACCATAGTATTCTCAGTGTGACCTTTTTTGTGAATAGAAATTACATATACTTTCTTATCAAGCTATTGTAAAGTTCATCACATTTTGAAATTATGGTAGTTATTAGACTTGCTGCTAGATCTCGTTATGTAATGTGTTAATAAAAAAGCATATATGTTATGCTATCTTATATTTAGTTTTTTATTTTTATTAAATTATACTTCAACATGCTGTCATGCCTGGGTTCTGTACTTGTGAATTTGCTTGCTAAAATTTATTTGTAACCCTAAAGGAATCCTTGCAAGGCTTTTGTAGTCTTTGGAGGACATTGTGCAAAGTGGTAAAAAATTTGAGCCATCTGATGGACAGGTCTCAACTGACACTTTGCCTTTTTGTTTCAGCTGTCATGCTGTAAACAAGTGTCCTTTTTGCAGTCTTTGTTGCCATACTTTTCACATTTTTGTGTTTTTTTGTTGCTGTTGGTGGTGGTGATCCCATATCTAAAGTAGCCTGGAGCATTGTACTGAAATGACCAAGTTCCTAAGTGCAAAAAGGTTATGATGTGTTTAATGTAAAAATAATGTTTGTTAAATAAGCTTTGTTTGGGCATGAGGTCAAGATTAATGAATTCTAATATATATTCAATAAGGTGCCTTTAAACAGAACTACACATTAAAAACATAATTACATGTTGATCAGTTGACAAAGATGTGTCCAGAGGCTTCTAGAAAGGTAACCCTTGTGCTTTCTTAAGGAGCAGTAGTTTACTGTTAGCTAATTTAGTGTTTGCAATGACTTTATAGAACATAACTGCTGTGAATATTGAATACGCACCATATTTGTTTTCCTTTCATTTTTCATTTTCTGAAGTGCCATTTAGACTCAGGGCCTTAAGCATGTTATGCAAGTGCTCTACTGAGCTACATCCCCCCACATTAATTCTAGTTCTTTGTTTTTTCATGTATTTAAAAACATCCAGAGAAGCAGTATATAGGCTTTACAAGACTGCTAGGGGATCTTTAGTGCACAAAGATATTAAGAACCCTTAAAGTACCCTGTGAAATTAAATTTACTTAAAGTAAGTTAGGTCTGTGTTTAGCCAAGCTAAGTCCTTGAAGAGTTGGATGAGTTTGAGGAGACATATATTTCCCTTCAACTCTGTTCATAGTTATATGCCTATAGGCTTTTTTTTTTTTTTTGGCAGAGGGGATTGAACTCAGGGACACTTAATCATTGAGGCACATCCCCAGCTCCCCTCCCCGCTTTTTTTGTATTTTATTTAGAGACATGGTCTCACTGAGGCTTAGGACCTTGTTAAGTTGCTGAGGCAGGCTTTGAACTTGTGATCTTCTTGCCTTAGCTTCCTGAGCTGTTAGTGCCTATAGGCTCTTATAGGCATTTTTTATTGAGACCTGCCTGGACTGTAAGAACTTTACTATCTTTGGACTCCTTCATGTTTGCTTGCTGAGTTGGATAAAGTTTAAAATTTATTTTGGTTTTGTTTCTCAAAAGGGTAGCTAGGGACACAGACTGGTCACCTCTACAGTCAGACTTAGGGAAAAGAATCTATAGGATGGGGGTAGGTGTTAGTTGAGTCCCTGGGAGAAGGAAGGAATCTCCAGGGATCCAAAGAAAGGTGTCAGGAACTCCATAGCAAAGGGTTACTTTATTGCCTTGGTGAAGAGGAACCTCCTGTAACCCTTTTTGTCCTGATGATTCCCTACTTCACCTTACTAAAACCCTGGTGTTGTTTCCACAGAGCTGTCTGGCCTTTGGCCCTTCATCCCTGGTTAAGGAAATGACCAACCAGGTAAGGCCTATGTTGAGGGAAAGAATATCAGTTAGTCTACTCAGCAAGTTCAAGCCCAATAGGTTGGTAGTCAGGAAACTAGCATCTAATTCTTGACCTGTTCCTAAAGACCTGGGTGACCCTGAGCACCTAGTCACATAGAATTAGGTAGCACTAGTAAAATGCACACTAGTAAGAGCAGAATTGGTTTATTTAAGCATTTACTGTAGTTTAAAGAGGCATTGAAGAAACTAAACGATTTCATACATAGACACAGATCAAAACAGAAGATGAAACAGAAGAAACTTTAAGATTATGGACAAAGGTAACAGGTTATGCAGGTTGTATGGTCTTATTCAACTGCAAAAATTAAGCTACAAATCAGACTGAGCTTCCTGGTGATCAGAGCAGAAAATGAAAACATAATTTATTGGTCACCTGTTATTGGGGGGTGGCAGTAAGGGAGGGAAGAATATCAGTTCCTTTGGGTTCATTTTTTTTCTCATATGACTATACAAATATTGCATGAGCAAGAATCAGGAAGATTGCAAGTGGTCAGGGCCACAGCAGAAGGAGTAGCTGGTACTAGTCACTGCATCTGCTTTCGGGAGGTGGGGAGGAATAGGGAGGGAATGCGGGATATCTGAAATCTGACTATCCATTTAATGTGGCCTCTGTTCTTTTTTTTAGTACAGTATTCTCTTCAAACAAGAACAAGGTAAGCAATTCAGTGAGAGCCTGCTTGTTTAAGCAAATTCATTTGTGAAAAATGTGTTCTCCCTGGTTTAAGATTCTGTCGTGCCAACCAGGCATGCAGTTCCCAGGTGTATTCACATTGCAAAGGAATTGACAGAGGCAGCCAAGAACAAATATACTTAGAAACAAACAAAGCTGAATAATTACATTTTTTTTTTTTACATTTTTTTTTTAATATTTATTTTTTAGTTCTTGGCAGACACAACGTCTTTGTTTCTATGTGGTGCTGAGGATTGAACCCGGGCCGCACGCATGCCAGGCGAGCGCACTACCGCTTGAGCCATATCTCCAGCACCCCCCCTTTTTTTTAATATTTATTTATAATTAAATTTTTAAAAAGCAGCAGGAGTCTAGTGATAGACTGGAGAACTCTAGGCTGAGGAAAGCGCTCCCACTTGAGGAGAATGGAACTCTGAACTTCTCAGCTGCAAGGGTGGGAGAAAGAATTACCTGGAGCCTCAGAACTCTGTTAGTAACCACTCAGCTTCAGAGGTGGATTTGAAACCTGACCCTGAACTCAGAATTTGCCTTGGGGTCTCTATACAGGGTTCTCTACTTAGAAGTGCAGACTCAAGCAGTGAGATGAATTTCTGTCAAGGTCCCTGGAGTGTATGGGGAAGGTTGGAGCTATGCGGCTGTGGCAGGGATGGGAATAGGAGCGGGAGGCAGGTCATAAGTACATTCTGGGACCCTAGCTCCCATACAGGTCTTATTCCTGAAAAGGGAACAATGTTTATTCATGAACTAGTCACATGTCTCTTTTCTCATAGCTTAGATGAGTTAGGGAAAGGCTCAGGGATTTGTGGGATGCCAAATAAAAGCTCTTCTCTTAATTATTTTGAAATTTGAGCCAAAAGCTTTCTTCCTAGCTAGTTTAGGTAATTAGTTGTTTGTTGGGCATTTGCGAGTCAGCCACTTTGTATGGAGCTAATGCCATCCAGGTGGCAAGCTAACTGGTGAGGGTCAAGTGGGGGATTATAAAGTCCTGACTCTGTGTAACTCAAATACCTGTTTCAGTTTAATGCCCTTGTAGTCATGTTTTGGGAAGATGACCCTGGGGAATTGCTACCAGACATGGATAAAGCCTCCATCCGCACTTGTCACATTTATGTACCCATACCCTGTCTGCAAGCCCAATAATGTGGCCCATTAGATGTGCAGCTTACAGACTTAGATTTAAGGTGAACTTCAGTTAATAGATTGGGTTTGAGTCTTAGCTGTGCCCCTTTTTAGCTTTATGACTTTGGATGAGCTCCTAGGCTTCTCTAAGCCTCTAATTGCTTGTGTCTATAGTGAGGATGGTTTTAAAAGTACTTATTTCATAGGGCTGTTGTGGGTGAGACAACATTTATAAAAGGATTAATGTAATAACTGGGTTAGTAAGCATGACAGAGACATTCATGGTAAAAGACAGCTCATCTGTTTTTAGACCTATAATGTTTACAGTTGAACTGCTCATTAGTTTCTGAATATGTTTCATTAATATGTATCTCAGAAGCCAGGCACAGTGGCACACACCTGTGATCCCAGTAATTTGGGTGACTGAAGCAGGAGGATTGCAAGTTTGAGGCCAGCCTCAGGAACTTAGCAAGAGCCTTGTCTCAAAAAAATAAAAATGACTGGGGATGTAGCTTAGTGGTAAGCACCCCCGAGTTAAATCCTCCAGTACTAAAAGTTGGGGGAGTACCTCATATCAAGTTTAGGCCTTTTTTTAAGAAGTGGGGATGCTCCTCACTGTCTTTACTTATTTAAATAACTGTAAGTCATTCCAGTTGCTGTATGCAGGACAGCATGCTAATGAAAAGGATGTTTAATTTGGAGTCTGAAGACCTGGATTGTTCTGGTTCTGCCTTCACACCTGGTAAACTTGTGGTTCAGGGCAAGTGATCCTTCAGAACCTTCAGCTTTCATATTTGTCCCTACAACTCCAAAAAAAGTTTTATGGGAAAGTGCCTTATGAAACAGTAAAGTAGATAGAAGTGGATATAATCTCAGAACTACAGTATTATAGCTCCTTTTTATCACATTAAATTTAGAAGTTGCATGCATGGAAACTTTTTAAACAAAGCACTTTCTATTCTAGCCCATGATGATGCCATTTGGTCAGTTGCTTGGGGGACAAATAAAAAGGAAAACTCTGAAACAGTGGTCACAGGATCTCTGGATGACCTGGTAAAGGTCTGGAAATGGTAAGTACTCTTCCCCTAACATACAGCCTTAGAAAATTAGAGGCAAAACAAATTATATTGTTATATTGCTTGCATGTATGAATATGCAAATCCCACCATTATGTACAATTAAAATGCACTGATTAAATGTGAAAAAAAACATAGGGGTAAAGCTTTTGCTTTTAGGCTCCCAATTTGCAATCAGGGAAGTGTTAGCTTTTTTCTAGGCAAGAAAGCAATAGCAACATGGTAGCATAAAACAGCTACCATAAAACAGCATAAAAAAGAAAAAATAAGCTTAATTTTTCTACTTATTTTCCTATTTGGTACTAAAGCCTTATTAAACAAACAAACAAATAAACAAAAACCCCAAACTTAAAAACCTGACTGCATTTGGTATTCTGTGGTTCTGTATTTCATTGACCATTGATAATGCATAGTCACAGGGATCCAGAATTTCAGATGCCAGGTACCGTGTCTTATGTGTGAAGAAATCCATTTCTCTGTCCCCACTGAAGGCGTGATGAGAGGCTGGACCTACAGTGGAGCCTGGAGGGACATCAGCTGGGGGTGGTGTCTGTGGACATCAGCCACACCCTGCCCATTGCTGCATCCAGCTCTCTTGATGCTCATATTCGTCTCTGGGACTTGGAAAATGGCAAACAGATAAAGTCCATAGATGCAGGACCTGGTAAGAATTTTACATTTAGGGGAAATAACAGAGATCCACAGTCCCTTTTCATTATCCCTATCCTTTAGGGATAGATGTACTTAAAATTCAGAATTTTTCACATTTGAGAGGGCTATGGGTTATGAACTGTACATTATTTAATGCCCTCCGTGGGGTGGAAAGGGCTCTCAAACATGAATATCACTGCAACTAAATGTGAGTATTTATACTGAGAAAAACAGGCTTTACTGCCAAATAAATTTTGGTACTAAGGAAAGAAAGTCATAGTTTTCAGAATGTTTTGGGTTTCAGAATTGCTGGTTTATGATTCTAGACTCATATTTGGATGGTCTGGTGTTTCTCTATTTGCCATATTCTGCCTTGTAGAAGCCTAGAAACACAGAGCGCTGTGTCCTCATTAGTTTATATAATGGTGTACCTGGTTTCCAGTATGTGATAGAAATGAAACTTTTTAAGAAGCAGATTTGTCGATTTTTTTTTTTAAATACTGTGGGACAGCATAACAACCTTGATAAACATTATCAAAGTTGATGATAATAGATGGCTGGATCACTGTAGAATAAGCATTATGACATTTCAGGATTCCCTTCAGCTTCCGCCTCCTATTAACTCATAAATATCTGCCTGGCATTCACCAGCATAGCCTGTTCTGCTTTCAGTGGCTGGTGACTGCTGGAAGTGCAGATAGCTTGCCATGTCTCTGACACTCCCCTTTGTGGGTTGATTATAGAAGAACTGCTTAGGTTTCAATGGCATGATTCCCCAGTGGGTTTGCTAAGTAGCTACTGTAGGCTGCTTCTATATTGGAAAGAATGGAGATCCCAGAGTTTGTAAGGAGACTAGATGATTTGAAAATTGAGTGTGTTTTCCTTCAGAAGCAATATTTCTTGTCTCTGATTCTTACTGTTGGTGCTTTGCATGCCCAGTCTCTGTTTTGGGTCCACTGAATTAGTTTTCAGAGTGTGTGGACTGAAATATATATTTAGAAAAAGCAACCCAAAGTCTCTGACTTCCCAGATGGTTGTCTTGTCTTTGTGTGGGCCCTTACCCTACTTAATGTTACTTAGAGACCTTGGATTCCCAGATCATCCTGCAGAGTCTATTTGGACTGAATATAAGAAGCATCTTAAGAGAGGATGATGCCTTTTCATTGTGAGCACCTGTGCTTCCCACGAGACATGACACCGGTCACTGCATGGTGGTTGTGACCATGTTCATATTGCAGCTGAAGAAATGAGTGCTACCTTGCTTCCAAGTAAAAGGATGGCATATGTATCCAGCTTGCCCTCCCCGACAAACAGTACAAATGTTTTCCAAGGGCTGCAAGGTTCTAAATATTGCTGTTGTAAGCCTGATTGCAGTGGCACACACCTGTAATCCCAGTGGCTTGGGAGGCTAAGACAGGCTTGTGAGTTCAAGGCCAGCTTCAGCAACTCAGTGAGGCCCTAAGCAACTTAATGAGACCCTGTCTCAAAAAGCAAAAGGTCTGGGGATATAGCTCAGTGGTAAAGTGCCCCTGGGTTAAATCCCCAGTACCAAATAAATAATAATAATAAAAAATAAAGGTTACTGTTATGAAGATGCTGAAAAGAATAAAGGGTTTGGTTTGCTTTCTTTTTAAATAGGAATCTGAATAAAACTATACCAAGGCATTTAACAACAAATATTTATCTGGCCAAGTAACAAAAGCTGGTATTGCTGTTGACTAAAAAGCAGCTGAATTCATTTGAAGGACCAACTCCTTTGATAAGTCTAGGTCCAGTGAGTGTAGGGAAAAGGGACACTTAGGATATATCTATTTTGAAAATATGCATGAACAATGTGAACCCCCACAAAAAGAACAAAAAAAGAGAAGAGATAAATTCATTATCCTGAAGAACATAATGAGGAAGTAGAAAAAGCAAAGCTGAAGGGGAAGACCCTGCATTTGGTACTCCGCCAAGCCATAGCTTTCTAGCCACTGACCTTGAGGAAGAACAGAGGCCTCTCAACATCAGACATTCACAATTCCCACTACTGGTGAAGAAAAGCAACTCTTTGAGTGAGGAGGTAGAAATAAACATTGATTCTAAACATATTAAAGTTCAATCTTTTATCAATTAAAAGTTCAATAAAATCAAATAAATCAATTAAAGTTCAATACAAGGTTTGATTGAGGAATAAAAATTGTTCCTTCTATTTTGAAGACATTTGGTAGTAAGATTTGTGTATTGCAAAATAGTGAATAAGGGAATGTAAAAATAGTTTAGAAGAATCATTTTATTAAGCTTTGAGAGACAAAAATTAGGTTTTCTATTAGCCTTCTTTCCTATAAGCAGCTAATTATAATAAGAATAAGAAAACACAGTCTGAAATGAGCTTGACTATTAATGTTATACAGGAGCTGGCAAAGACTTGATGACACAAAGGTCTCTCAAGCCTTTTTTTTTTTGCATCAGATTGCCTCCACATGTGGAAAGAAAAAGAAAGCATAGTCTTTTTAGATTAAATGCCACTGTCACTTAGGAATAAAAATACATAGTGAAAAGCAGCCTATGTAGGCTGGGGATGAGGCACAGTGGTAGAGCACTCACCTAGCAAGGCCCTGCGTCTGATTCCCAGCACCCCACACACACACACACACACACACACACACACACACACACACACACACACACACACACCCCCCAAACACCACACTACAAAAGGGTGGGGGTTGGGAGGGAGTTGGTACAGGAAGGAAGCTCTTTGAGAGGTTGATTATAAAAGTTTTTTCAGGTCTTGGCTAATTGAGTACTTTTGAAGTAAATTTTGTTTTTGAATGAAACATAAGAAATCAAGTCAAATGAATGATTTTTTATTACTTTGGATGTATATATGGAAAATTTCAAGGAATTTTATTTAAAAAACACTCTAGAATGTAGCGACCCATCTGGTGTAAAAGCCTTTGTCCACCAAGAGACAAGCTCCCAGAGGCCTTTCCTCCTTTGCTGGCCTATGAGTTAAGTAAAGGGTAAGGGAGCTTACCTCACCCCACATGTGAGGAAGGTGGCTTGAGAAGGAACCATTTCCTTTATAAGTATTCTTCCTGGGAAGGGACCCAACTTCAGGGGTGGGTGTTCCCATGTAAGACTGGGATGGGAAAAGTGACCCAGGCAGTCAGTGGAAACTAGACTGTTTCTTGGCCTGTAGGCCTTGACCCAGTTCCCAAAGCTCTTTAGGATTGCCTTTGAAGGGCAGAGATGCCCATGTAGTTGGAAAAATAAATGCTAAAATGCCAGCAGTGGTCCAGATGGAAACACACAGCACTTGTGCTTATCCAGGCTCCACAAGAGTCTGGAGACCTCCCACATTGCTGTGGTTCAGTAATGCTTGAACCAAATTATTATTTTTTTAAATTAGAGCCTTTAGTTCTACATAGTGGTTGGGTTCATTTTGACAAAATCATACATGTATGGAATTTGATTTTAATTTGATTTTAATCCCTCCCCCCTCCCATTCTCCTTCCTCTATCTACTGATCTTCCTTTTGCTCATTTATTTATTTTTATTTTTGTTTGGTTCATTCTACTTATACATAAAGATGAAATTACCTGCGGTACGTTTATATGTGCACATAATATGATTTTGTTAAATTCATTCATTTTTTCCTCCCCTTTGTCAACTCTTTCCTCCCTTTCCATCTCCCTTTTTCTCTCCATCAGCCTTCCCTATGTCTTTGTGATATCCAGTCTTCCCCTCCTCCTTTCCCTTTGTTGCTGTAACTTCCACATATCAGAGAAAATATTTGATTGATTTTTCTGAGACTGGCTTGTGATGTTCTCCATTCATTTATCAGCAAATGCTATAATTTCATTCTTCTTTATGGCTAAGTAAAATTCCATTGGGTAATATCCCACATTTTCTTAATCCATTCTTCTGTTGATGGGCATCTGGGCTGGTTTCATAATTTGGCAATTGTGAATTATGCTGCTATAAACATTCAGGTGGCTGTATAGCACACTGATTTTTTCCTGGATTAAATGGGATAACTGGGTCATATGACCGTGCCATTTCTAGTTTTTTGAGGAATCTCCTTACTGCTTTCCATTGTGTTTGTACTAATCTGCAGTCCCACCAAATGTGTACAAGTGTATCTTTTCCCTACACCTCTCCAGCATTTATTATTTGGATTGAATTCTTAAGGTTTAACTGAGATGTGTAGTGTAACTTCAAAACTAATTGATTTCTTTAATGGTTCTTCAGTCTCTGTTAATTTGTGGTAACTATTTCATCATATTGCATTCTGGTATGTCTTCATTTTTTCACAGCTTAATTTAGGTAAAATTTCACCTGTGTAATTGCACCACGAAATTCACCACTTTAAATGTGTAGTTCACAGAGTAGATTTCTGTAGTTGTGCAGTTTTAGAACCTTGGTGCCCAAAAAAAGTTCCTTTATGTCCACTTATAGTCAGTCCATGCCTCTACCCTCAGCTTTAGGTAACTACCAATTTGCTTTCTGTTTCCATGGTTTTACCTTTTTCAAAATTTCATTTAAGTAGAATGTTATTCTTATATATCTTCACTGTTTCTTTAGCATAAAGTTTTTAAAGTTCATCCATGGTGTAGCATGGATGTGTTCCTTTTTATTGCCAAGACATGTTCCATTATAAAGATGTACCACATTTTGTTTATCCATTCACCAGTTGATAGACATTTGGATTATTTCCAGTTTGTGCTATTAAGAATAACGCTGCTGTGAACATGAGTGTACAAGTCTTGGTGTGGACATGTGCTTTCATTTCTCTTGAGTAGCTGCCTACAAGTAGAAATGCTGAGTATTATGTTAAGTGTTTGTTTTCAGTTACGAAACTGTCAAACTGGATTTCAAAGTGGTTGTCATTTTACCTTCCCACCATCGTATAAGAATTCTGGTTTCTCCACATCCGTTGATTTTGTCCTATTGATTTTTATTAAAAATTTAAGAAGCCTTTAACTAAATTTAAACTTGGTAAAGAATTAGCATCTTGGGCTGGGGATGTGGCTCAAGCGGTAGCACGCTCATCTGGCATGCGTGCGGCCCGGTTCGATCCTCAGCACCACATACAAACAAAGATGTTGTGTCCACCGATAACTGAAAAATAAACATTAAAAAAAAAAAAAGAATTAGCATCTTTACAACATAGTTTTATGCTGGACACAGTAGCACATGCCTGTAATCCTAGCACTCAGGAGGCTAAGAAGGGAGGATCACAAGTTCAAGGCCAGCCTTAGCAACACAGCAAAAACCCTAGCATCTTAGACCCTATCTCAAAGTAAAAAATAAAAAGGGCTGGGCATGTAACTTGGTGGTGAAGTCCCCCTGGGTTCAATTCCTTGTATCCCCACCTCTAAAAAAACAAACAAACAAACAAACAAAAACATAGTTTTCTGAATCAGGACACTGTTTCTCTAATTTAAAAACATTTGATCACCCCTTAGTTTTTCAAGTTAAAGTCAAATCTTTTCTCATTGTTTTTTGTTTTTTTTTTTTTGTCTTCCTTTTTCTCTTCAGTGGATGCCTGGACTTTGGCCTTTTCTCCTGATTCCCAGTATCTGGCCACAGGAACTCATGTGGGAAAAGTGAACATTTTTGGTGTGGAAAGTGGGAAAAAAGAATATTCTTTGGATACGAGAGGAAAATTCATTCTTAGTATTGCATATGTAAGGAAACATTGCTCTTTTTTCTTTCTGGTTCTTTAAGATTACACTCTTCTAGCTTGTCGTCCTTGGCACAGATTCTGCACTGGTCTTGTCAGGCAGCTATATCTTGCTGGTGTGGTTTGCCAGCCAGTTAGACATGTAGCCAGCAAGAGATTTGCTTGTGTTCAGAAGGGTAGATTAACAACATGGAATCTTACAGTGCTCCTTTCTCTGTATGTACAGAGTCCTGATGGGAAATATCTGGCTAGTGGAGCTATCGATGGAATCATCAATATTTTTGATATTGCAACTGGAAAACTTCTGCATACGCTGGAAGGTATAGCTCATCATCTTATTTTGTGCAGACTGGATTATCAGATCACAAAGGAAATATTATTCTTTCATTAAAATGCTGTTAAATGGGGCTGGGGTTATGGCTCAGCAGTGGAGTGCTCTCCTAGCACGTGCAAGGCCCTGGGTTCAATCCTCAGCACCACATAAAAATAAATAAATAAAGTAAAGGTATTGTGTCCATCTACAACTAATTAACTAAGTAAATAAATATTTTTTAAAGATGCTGTTAAATGGCAAATGGGCATTAGATTTACAAAATATTTAAAACTCAGTTGGAAAACTCAAAGTTTTAGACTTGTCATTATAGTTTTAACCTGGACATTTTAGTTCTTGTGACAGTGATAAGTGCTTGTTTTGATGAATTAGCTTACTTTTATATGTGTTGATATACCCCAGCCATATGAATGTCTTGTTTCTGACATTTTGGGTTCTAAAGAACTTTGTGATTGGAAGATAACTTCTTTTTGTTGATAATTTGATAGTAGATAAAAGTATTATGCCCACTCTTCACATTGGTAGACTCTGGGGAATACGACTGGGTAGCCAAAGAATGGGGTGGGATAGGAGGGAGATTTTATGAAATGTTCTTTTGTATTATTTTGAATTTTAAGCAAGTAGGTATATTATCTCCTCAATTTATCCTTTGCCCTACAACAAAAGATTTGGTAGGAAAATAACATGTTATTTGTTCAACCTTAAAAATCAGAAGCAATGCATATTTCCATGTTTGTCCATATTTTTAGGCTGAGGAGTTTTTTAAAGCAGTGTAATGTTGAGGCCCAATTGGTCAGAGAAAGAAACTAAGGAGAAATATCTCCAAGGGAGAGGCTAGAGATGTGGATGTTTCAAGAACTTGGGGAGGAAGGGCCCAGTCAGTACCTTTCTTTCTCTAATCAAAGCACCAGGGCAATTCCAGTTCTGTTACTAGTGGTCACTGAAAGGGACATAGTCAGTGGGAAGCTATATGAGGCGGCACTGCTTCACCAGATTAACAAGGGCCTTTGTGAATTTCAGGCCATGCTATGCCCATCCGCTCCTTGACCTTTTCCCCGGATTCTCAGCTCCTTGTCACTGCTTCAGATGATGGCTATATCAAGATATACGATGTGTAAGTTATCATGTCAAGACTAAAGATGTCTCACTTAACACCAGTGTCTGCTTAGGGGGGAGCTCCCTGGGAGTGTGCTGCTCCCTCTCCTGGTCCTAGTAGGGACGTGCTCAGGTCATATTAGATTCCTGGTCTTCCCAGTCTTTGAGCTTAGCATACATATGTCCTCAAGGGCTACATGGAGGAAAATGTGCATAGGATACCTGGTAAGATTAGATTGCTACTTTTTCTCATACAGCCAGGATTTTTTTGTTTTTTGAGGAGGGTTTTTGTTTTTTGGCTCACAGGTGGTTTTTTTTGTTTTGTTTTGTTTGTTTTAGTATATTTTTTAGTTGTGGATGGACAGAGTACCTTTGTTTTATTTGTTTTAAAGTGGTGCTGAGGATCAAACCCCGGTGCCTTATGCGTGTTAGGCAAGTGCTCTACCAATGAGCTACAACTTCAGCCCCTTGGCTCACAGATTTAAATTCTTTTGAGTAGATTAGTATGCAGTTGAGACAAAGGAGCCCTGGGCTTTAGCTGGTCTAGTGTGACAGTACAAAATTATAGCATATCCGTTCTCCAGCTGCAGACATTTTGGTGTCCTAGTTAAGGAGTTGGCGGTTTATAAACCATCACACTGATGGTCTAAGTGGGAGACTTTTCGTCTTGACTGCCAGTATAGAAGTGAGTTAATCTTTCTGTTCAGTTCATGGCTCTGACACTGTGAGACTGATGTTTTCTTCCATCATCCTCAGTCCCCACTGACATATATACTATACTGCAATATGTTCACTGTGTGTCCTTATTACTGTGACTAGGTATTATGATCAGCTCTCCCTCTGTGCTTCTGGTTCCTTGCTCCCCAAATGTGACTTTGCAATCCACTGCAAACATCTATCGCACCTGCAGGCACCATATCCCTGATCATCCGTGTGCATGTTCTGTATTGGGCCTGTGAGAGGTTTTCAAGAGTTTAACTTGAGGGTAGTGACACTGTTCCTTCTAGCCTACATCTGGCAAAAAAAAAAAAAAAAGAAGAAGAAGAAGAAAGTTGAATAGGAATACAGCTTTTGGTATTAGAACTTACTGAGGGTGCTAGTGTCCAGAGAAGAGGTCTCTCTAAAGTTATGCTTGGTTCTTAGCAGAGCCAGCATAAATAGCAATTCCTTTAGCTTCTGACTTTATGATTTTTAGTGCTTCTGTTGTATTGATCCTCCCAACAACTGGTGTGGTAGTAGCTCAGCCTTGTGTACCTATTTTGTTGAGGAATCCAGGCTGAGATGGTGATTTGCCAAGACAGTGATACTGAATGAAGACCCAGAAGTTTTTTTGTTTTTGTTTTTTAAAGAAACCCAGATCATGTAGGATTTTTTTTTTAATATCTTTATTTTTATGTGGTGCTGAGGATCGAACCCAGTGCCTCACATTACAAGGCAGGCGCTTTGCCACTGCCACTAAGCCACAACCACAGCCTGACCCAGAAGTTTTTATCCTCTATGGTCCCATTGCATGCCCTGAGGTTGCTTTTGCTGATAGCCAACTAAGGTCTCTTTCCAGAGGTGAAACTGCTGACCTCAGGCCTTAGAGTTGTTCTCCTGACATAGGTGATTTGGTTTCATGTTTTTCATCTTTTTGTTGATACTGGGGATTGAAACTTCGGCTTTACATGTACTAGGTTAAGTGGTCTACCACTGAGCTACATTCCCAGCCCACCCCGACTCGGCCTTTTTTTCAAAACAGGGTCTTGTGAATTTGGCTGGACTGTCTTCAAATTTGTGATCTTCCTGCCTCCCAAATTGCTGAAATTACAGGCATGTACTAGCATGCCTGGTACTTGTTTTTTTGTTGTTTTTTTTTTCCTGTCCTGGGATTGAACCCAGGGCCTTGCACGTGGCGGGCAAGCATTCTACCAGAGTTACACCCCCAACCCTTGGTTTCATTTTAAAAAGTAAAAATGGCTGAGTATTAGATCTGTCTTGTTCTTGGTTAGGTTAAAAATGGTCTGCTCAGCCACATTTGTTATAAAGAGTATATCTTGATACCTGGGTGGCCTCTTGTGGAAAGGGTCTTGGTATAGATAGGCAGGAAGGGGCCAGCCCTGCCACTGTCCTACAGTAGCTTACTCACCTCTTTCCTCAGCTTGGAGTTGACTTGCAGAGCCTCTGTAGGGTGGTTTTTAACTCAGTGGTGCATGATGCCACTTCATTGAAAAGGGATTTTGAGTGTGTGTGTAGTTTTGGGGACTGAACCTGGGGGTACTTTACCATCCCAGACCTTGCACTTGCCTTCCTCCTGCTTTACCCTCCTTAGTCACTGAGATTATAGGCACGCACCATCTCATTCAGCTTAAAAAAGGAAATTTTGATGTAGCAATATGTTCATTCCAATTCAATGAGCAGAATTAATATATTTTCCACTTCAGTGATTATATCCTAAAAATTAACATCTGCACTTTTTAAAAAATTTTTCCCATTTCAGACAACATGCCAACTTGGCTGGCACACTGAGTGGCCATGCTTCCTGGGTGTTGAACGTCGCATTTTGTCCTGATGACACTCACTTTGTTTCCAGGTACTTATGATTCTTAGCAATTTCTAAAATGCTAGGAAGGTGAAGACCATCTTTCTTCACAGGTTGCCATAAAATTTGAAGACTGTATGATCCTCTTGTTTTTCAAATTGCCTTTATTTTCTGCAGTTTTTAAAGTTTTTATTTAAGTAATGAAGGTAGTTGTCCTTAGCTGGAACAAATAATTGAATAATTAAACTTAGATTTTTCTTGTAAATCTAGGGTCTCACCTACTCTGAGGTGTATCTGTGTTCAAATGGTAACTTAAAATATGTAAATTTGTTTGTAAAATATTGTGCTTATAGACTCCAGTGGTGTTCACATTCAGGGTGACCAGGATGGTTGAAAAGCGTGAGGTGGGCAGCTTAAAGGGATTGCACAGCTTTAAGGCATTTGCAGAGGTATCCAGAACACCCTCCTTTCGAAGCTTTAACAGGCCTCCCTCACATCCAGAAATAGGTGGATATGCCTGAGATTCCTGATGACAGCACTTGATAGGAAGGCCAGGCAGATCAGAATTTTGAGAGAATGGACTGCCCTTTGAGGAGAGCCACCCACCCAGTGATGCTGAGACCCTGTCCATGTCCTGCATTGAGGGGGGTGGCTTCTGAAAATAGAAGAGTATGAGTCAGTGAAGGAATGTGGGATTTGGGGTCAAGTTCCTTTCAACTTCAAACATGTCTGAAACTGCTAATATTGATGTTCATTTTTTAAAAATAGTTCATCTGACAAAAGCGTAAAAGTTTGGGATGTTGGAACGAGGACTTGTGTTCATACCTTCTTCGATCACCAGGATCAGGTATGTATAATTAGCATCTCAATTCCTTTGTCTTTAGATGACTGGTATTGTTTGACCCCTGGGCCAAAGTTTTCTTTTTCTAACCTTACTGAGTTGAGAATGTTAGGTTCTAGCACCCATCTAGCCATGTCCCTGTCATGTCAGTTGGGGGCGGAGGCATCCTCTGCATAACCGGAATACAGGAGTCTGGCTACATGACCTTCTTTGAAATTGCAGTGGCAAGTGCCTGTGGCGAGCATGGAGTTTTCTTTTGGGTATCTCCTGGCCATGACCGACTAGCTCACGAAAGACTTTCTTCAGGAGCTTCCATTACTTAAACATAGTCATCATCTGTTGTTTCTGCAACTGTTCTAGATGTGATTTTATTTATTTATTTTTATGTAGTAGAAACTGGAAATTCTTAGTTGTTTTTCTTTAGTCAGAGTGCTTTTGTTTCAATCTTTAAAAAGAGTGTCCATCTTTATTTTTGCCAAGGTGAATATAAAATGCTAAAGGTAGGGGCTGGAAATGTGGCTCAAGTGGTAGCGTGCTCTCATCTGGCATGTGTGGGGCACTGGGTTCAATCCTCAGCACCACATAAAAATAAAGATATTGTGTCCACCTAAAACTAAATATATATATATATATATATATATATATATATATAAAAGGTATTCAAATGCAATATTTTTTTTTTTTTTTTTTTTGAGCCAGGGTCTCACTATGTTGCCTAGCCTGGTCTTAAACTTTGGATCCTCCTGCCTTAATCACCCAAGTAACTAGGATTATATATATGCACCACTGGGCCCAGCCACTGCTCTATCTTAATTGTGCACATGAATACCCTAGGCATCTGCTTAAAATGCAGATTTAATTCAGCAGGTCTGGCATGGGCCTGAGACTCTGCATTTCTAACAAGATCCTAGGTGAGGCCAAAGCTGCTGTCCCAACCACTTAGTAGAATGGTCTAGGGGAACCAGTTAGCATAAAAAAAATGGGTTCGTAGGAATATAAAGATGGTTTTTAATATATTTATTTAATATACTTTGAATGTTTTTGAATGTTTTAGATGATCCTTCTAGATTTCTCCTTTTAGAATACAACTTAACATAATTGTACATGTAATTTTATACTTAAAATTGTTTCCAAAGTTGAGTAGATCGAATCTTGATAATCCAGTCCTGGATTTGAACATTTTACTTAAAGAGTAAATCTACCTTGTGTTCCCTTGTGTGTGTAGGTTGGTGTGGTACTGTTGCAGAGGAAAGTGTTTGGAGTGGGAGTGAGGCAATCATGTGGCCAGTCTCCACCCTAAAATCAGGGCTAGACACCCAACTCAAGGCTAGGGTGACAGCCTGACCATCCAGAATTGCCATTAGAAAGTTATTCCTGATGAGAGAAACTCTAGCCACATCAATTCTGTCTGGGGAGGAGGTGTGAAGCCGTTAATTCAACACATAGTAAATAAAATCAATGGTGTACAATGTCATGTTGTCCAGTTCCTGGGTCTCTAATAACAAGTGAGAATTAGTGTCCCAGGGGGGTTTGGAGCACAGGAGGTAGGTGAGAAGCAGTTTACAGTTTTCCCTGTAGGCAGTAATTTTGGGGAGGTTGTGGGGCCTTTTACTTCTAGAACATAAATGTCTGTTGCTATGGGTTCCATTTTTGTGGCATTAGATTACCCCTGGATTCTGAATCATTGAAAGGACTGTAGGTTATTTTGGTTAGTATTTATAAATAAAATTTTCTGATATAGGAGAGGGGAGAGGAATGATAATTAAATTGCAGCCAGATGATGGTGCCTAAAGAAAAGGCTCCATTCTCTGGACTCAGAATAGTGGAAAGTAAGTAAAGATATGCACTCCTTAACATTCTTCAGAAAGAATAAAAGCATTAGAACTTTCTTTTTTCTTTTTTTGTAACTTATAGGTCTGGGGAGTGAAATACAATGGAAATGGCTCAAAAATTGTGTCTGTTGGAGATGACCAGGAAATTCACATCTATGATTGTCCAATTTAAACCCCAACATCTACAGGACTAATGCTGCAAAGAGAATGTACAGATTGATCATGACATTCCTTTTTAGGCACATTTGAAAGAAATATAGCATATATTATAGCAAAGACTTAAATTTTGTAGATACAGTATAAAATTTTCCTGTTTTATTGGAAATATTGTTCATACTTTAACATAAATAAAGCATTCTTAATGCAAAACACCCATGTTTGTGAACATCTTTTTTCATTTACCTTGTCACCAGAGAACAGTGAGCAGAACTAGCATTGTTAAATGCAAGTGAATACCTGTGTCTGGAGAGGTACGGGCACTTACTGCATTAACAGCCTAGAAGTGCAGGCCTCTCTTCCAGGGGGATTCGCTGATATGGAGAGGTACATAGCAGTGCACTCCCACGTGATGTCCTAAAGAAGCTGCTCTATTTTAAGTGGGGTCTGAAAGACACAGGTTGCCTGACTGGATGGGAACAGTCTATGGTTTTACCTACCTGGGGATCCTTCTGTTTGGTATATTCAAAATGCCCCTTGTCCGCCCCCCCTACCACCACCTTCTTATTAATTTCAGAGAAGTCTATAGCTTGCCAGTAGGTGTCAGAAGACAAGCTGTGTTCTTGTAGTGTTTGCAGTGCCTAAGCTCCAGACTGTACCCATATACCTGAACTCTGTTGCTGCCTCAGGGCCCTTGCCTCCGAGTACCAGGCTTTTCTCTTCAGCAGTCTGCTTGAGACTTGCTCTGCATGTTAATGGGGAAAGTTTAAGTAGCTAACATGCTGATGCCTGTTACTTTTTATTGATCATATCTTCATGTGCCTGTGAAGCCATGCACTTTTCCTCCACTCCTCCCTACTCCCTATTTTCGAAATGAAACTTGTGCTCTTTATTCATGGGCCCCTGCTCGCTCTCCCATAATCACATTGTCTTTGCCATTTTCTCTGCCTACATGTCCTCCCCAGGGCCTTCAGAGGTCTGCTCCCTCACTGGTTGGGGGCTGCTCAGATGTCGGCTCCCCAGAAAGGTCTTTTCCCTTTTTCCCACTACTCTAGCTCTTCACCAAAGCTATCACTACTCTACATCTGTACTCACCCTTACCCCCGAAATATAAGCCCCATGAAGTAGAAAACCTTGTTCCTTAAATCAGCAACACAACGTAAGCTGGCACTTAATCCACCATTCATTTGGGTGCTCAAGAAAAAAGAAGTAGCAAAACCACTTGTCTCATACCAGCTCAATTTTAATTTTAAAGTGACAAATGTACAGGTGGAATAAAATTTTAAGCAACACCCTCCACTTATATAACAAGGAGGAGCTGATTGTAATTTTGCTCCATCACCAACTAAACAGTTTTCTAGCAATAATTTATTAGGAAGTCACAGCGCAGAAACAACACCCTGGAGTCGTGGTCCATTTATAAACTGATTTTCACACAGGCTTAGTTGAAAGAATGATTTTAAGTCTGTCCTGGCCAATGGTCAAAGTGGGCATAGGGGGGCTCTTTTTGTACTTTGAGCAAATTATGCCTCATTAGCCAGCAATGTTCTTTGGGAGCCTGGTCTATCCAAGCTGGCTTGCCCTGTCTGCCTTGGGTCTGATCAGGCCTTTGACCCTCATAGGCGAGGTCCCTGCTCTGAGACAAACTCTCAAGTACCATATAACCAAATAAGGGTGGATCTGAGCCCAGCAGCTTAGAAGGTAGCAATTTTTATTCATGACTTGTAGAAAAGAAATGAATAGTAATGGCTAAAAGTTGAGGTAACTCCAATTCAAAGTGTAGTTTACCTGCCAGGAATAAAGTAATGACTACTGTTCCTCTAAACAGGCTATCATTTACAGTGGTAGTCCATTCAGACTAATTCTTAATAGAACTTAGTGCAGTTCTCAGCAAATGTCACTTGAGCAGGAAGCCCTTTGTAGTATGGCTGTGCAATGAAAGGAATGATCCTTTGGAAAGGAGCTGAATCTGGGAAATGAGGTGGAAAATACTGAGACATTCTATGCCTTTCCAGACCCTCAGGTCATCTAGGGTCACCAGACAGGAGAATGTGTTGTGCCATAGGGCCAAATGACCAGCATTCTCCCTTGGCTTCTGCTGCACTGAGGCTGCTGGGCACATGGAAGGGTTAGTTTACAAGTAAGCACTTTGGTGGGAGAACATTGCAAAAGTTGTCAACAGAAAATCATTAAAACCACAAAGAACAAGGTGCAGGGGTCACAGGCAAACAGCTACATCGGCACATCACTTAAAACACTGGTTCGTCCTCACTAGGGCCTGGAAAGCTCAGAAAATTTCCTAGATGATCAGACACTTAAGAGCACACAGCAGTAGGAACTAGGTGGGCCCTGCAACTTTGGAGTGCAGCCCACTCCATATGAACCAAGAATGGGAGCCAAGTCCAATCCACACGTGTGCTTTTATTCTTTAAGAGGTTCATCTGGAATCTAGATTCAGAAATGTCATATTAGCAGCCCTGAGATCATGCCCTCTAACTTTGCCAAGGGAGGGAAAAGAGAAAAATCAGAATAGAGATAGGCCAGGACACCCACTTCGTGCCTTGGGAGTTTGCTAGGGGCTGAGTGCTGCTCTCTGGGCTGTGCTTTACTGTGGAACCACACTATATCAAAGCCACTAGAAGCACAAAGTGTCATTGTGGTCACTGGCATCTCCAATGTCCTGGAAGTGTAAATAAACAGATTCCATATGCAGACTAGAGGTGATTTACACTTAAAACATTTAAATATAAATCAAGCTATAACTTAAATTACAACCAAAAAGAAAAACAGAAGAAAAAACCAAAAAGACACTCAGCAATGGAGAATGCTGAACACATACACAGGACACCCCAAACACGAGGCCATTAAAGCGATGCCATTTTTCATTGTGCCAACTTTACATTCATCACGTGCTACTCTGGCCAGGCTGCGCTGCATAGTGCCAAGTCATGCCACATCATGCCGTCTGGCACTGTACTCCGGCCCGGGGCCCATCGTCATCCTCCTCATAGGCCTCCCTGTGTTGGCGCCAGTTCTGCTCACTGGGATTGAACTCCTTCAGCTCCACCTGATCCATGTCCTCTGTGATCCTCACCTTCTGCCTGGGAGGGAGCAGAGCTTCCAGTTGAGGAAGCTTCTCCTGAGACAGCCACTGTTTTTCAGGGAAGACTACCTGTAAAGGGTAAGGGGCGACACAGGTGGTGCTTTCTTACCCTTTCAGGTAAGGCATTTAATATTATGTACTGTGAGGTAAAATAAGTGCACTTACTAAAAACTGTATGATCAAAGTTCCCTTTTCCAGGGGAGCTTTGTAGATGGGCATTCCCTCGTTGCGCACACATTTCAGGTCCCCATGCTTTATCACCTCACCTGCCACAGAGAAGGTTTAATTATCAAACAGGGAGACAGAGGAGGCCTAGATTGATTGGCCTCTTTTGGGGAAAGCTGGGCAGGCCCTAGAGGCCCTGCAGCTGTGGTGAAAAAAGAGGCTTCATTCAGTGGGCACTGGGTAAGGGTTTGGGGGTGGGACTGGCCCACTCTCGCCAGTTCTGGGCTCCAGCAGTATGTCAAGGTAGCAACATCCTGACGCCTCCATCTTAAGGTAGAGGTTAAAAAAGGGAACTAGAAGTCAAAACACCCCAGTGCGCCTCAGGTGGGGCTGATACCTTCCCACCTGCCTCTTCAGGTGGTCTGGACATCCCTACCATGAGCAGATGAGTGCTCCCAAGACTTAAACAAAGCTTGCAGCAGAAAGTCCAACCAGCCCCCACCACCTGCAGGTGACAACCAGGTTCCTGGGGAGGGAACTCCCAAGGTGGCTTTAGTCACTGCTGTCCCCCTCCTGGTTCCAAAACACTTGCTCCTCACTGGTGAGCTGGAAAGGTCTCAAATGCACCTCTGGTTCTTCCAGACAAGATTTCAAGAAGCATTCGGATAGCTCAGCATCCCACACCCAGCACCAAGCCTCTCCCACAGGTCTAAAAATGCTATTTCTCCCCAAGCAAGGAAAAGGAGAGGGACAAAAGGGCCTCTTGATCTCAGTAGTGAAAACAAAGAAATGTTAGAAAAAAACAGGGACAAGGTAGAGAGGAAGCCAAACTCTAATTTATTCAAGCAGCCTCCTCCCTTGGAAAACAGTAGGTCACAGAAGGGGACTACTCAAAAAGCAAAATCTCTTCCAGAGGAAATCTTTACAGTACATCATACACGTTTTTAAAAATACACTGTGCCCATGACTCTATCCTAGAGGTCACTCATGGTAGGACTCTGACTCAGACATGTCCCCCACAGTCACTGCCTGTACAGCACAGTGACCTCTTAAGCTCTGAAAGGCTGCTGGGTGTTTTGCATTCTTGGTGGTTGTGTTTTTGAAACACTTGCTTTGTCTTCTAGTTCCTATCAGGTCCCACTCCTTACTAGTCTCAAGCCCCAATTCCCACACTTTCTGGAAAGCAGGGAAACCAGTTAGAGAAGGAAGACACCACAGTCAGGCCCTTCCAATACTAACACCCTTGTGTAGCTCCTAAGTTTTTCCATCACTACAGATTTTTGGTGGTGCTGGGGACAGAACACAGGCCAGCAACCCCCACCAGCCACACACCCCTGCCCAATCTCCTGATTCTCAGCAAAGCTCAAGCCAACTCTGCAGTTCAATCCCAGAGGAAAGGAGGAAGATTAAGAGGAGGATATGAAGGAACAAGAAATAAGCCAAAGTAAGAAAAGGAAAGAAGAAAGAACACACACAAAGGATGAGAACAAAGAAAAACCAAACCCCCCCCCCCAATATCTCCAGCAGAAAGTTTTCTGGATATCCTGCCCCTCCTTATGCCTAAGCAGGGGAACTGCTTTCTTGGGATTTATCACTCCCCTCCCTTTAGGGTTCTGTACTCAGTAGCTTCACTTCTGTGCTTGGCTCCAAACTCCCTGGGCTGGGGTCAGCTGAGAGGCAGCAGGGCCCAGTGCCAGGGAGCTCTGGTGGGCTAACACAACCTTACATCGTCCAGTGTTGGCCAATGATGGGCTCTTCCAAAGTTGCACTGGGATGCTGCCTGCCAGCCTGGGCTCTCAGGAGGCCTGGAATCAGGGCCTCAGTTTTTCTCTTCAAGTTGGGGGGTCACCTTGGGAGGGCTATGGAATAGAACTATTATAAAGGAAAGTATTTAATTTTTAAACTCCACACAAACTTTGTATTATGCTGCAGCACTTTCTGCCATTTTCAGATGAAGTAAGTGTATGCATGTATATATACTCACAGAGAGCAAATGAAAAATCAAATCAAACTTACCTGTTAACAGGCAAGTTATATATGGGTGGGCCTTGTATTATTTTTATACAGATTTTTCTAAGTTTGACATTTTAAAAAAAAAGTATTTCAAAAACAAACACAAACTCTGATAAGGCTTAGAAATATAATTTCTAATTAATTAATAAGAAATATAATTTCTATATAATTCAATTTCATATTATCCCCAGAAAAGGAGGAACTAGAAAAATGAACGAGGGGAAAGGGATAGAAAAAGAGCACAGGGCCATAAAGAGGAGAGCATTCAGAGAGGAGAAATGAAAAATGGGGAGAGGCACAAAAGGTGCAGAAAGTTGGCCAGGAAGGTGCACTGTGCCCCCTCCACTGGACTGCAGAGTCTTATCACCAGCCACCACTGCCATGGACAGGCTTATCAACTGGGAACCTCCCACCCAGTCCTGAACCCACCCCACTACCCTTTAGATGGACACTAGCAGAGCTATGATGGCCAGGAGCAGACTAGAGCAGCACTGGCTTCTTCCTAGCTCTCAGCCCCTGTAGGCAGGTGCTATGGAGCACACGTGAACATCCTGATCTGCAGTGAACATTAACCCTCCCAGGAGCAGAGCACCCTGCTATCTATTTAGGTGCCAGAAGGCCAAGCCCAGCACCCTGCTATCTATTTAGATGCCAGAAGGCCAAGCCCAGGCCCTCAGGACCACTTCCCACCCACAGGTGCCTTCTTCAAGCAGCTTCCTTTAGCTCCCCATGGGTGTGTGTGGACAGGCAGATCCTGTGGAAGCCTCTGGGGATAAGCTGATTAGCAGGGTTTTTTTTTCTTTTTTTTTCCAGGAAAGTTCTACTTTAAAATGTCTCTCTATGTAATTGACAATATAAAAGCTAGAGGAACATGTGGGTCAATCAGCACCAATCCCACTAGATAGAAAAAGAGCTCCTATCATCAGTTTTGTTTTTTATTACACAAAAAATGTTCGAAATGTAGCAAATTCCAACTAAGATTTTAGACCCCCCCCCAAGATTCCTATTTGAGATTTCTTCCAGCTCTGAGGGCTTCCCCTCATCATAAAATTTTTAGTAATTAGTGATGACTTTCAAGTTAGAGAAAACAAAGTCAACAACTTTCATAACAAAAGTCAGCCTTAGATGTGAAACTCGGCTCATGCACTGGGTTATTACACCACCCATGCACAATGGAAACACATTGGCAACATTACCTGATTTGGATGTAATAACAAGGGTTCGCTCATCCAGTGTTTTTATCGTCTTCTTGAAGCCACAAAGAGCTTCAGAAAGCTGAATTTTCATTTTCATGATCAAGTCATGGCCTCGTCTCTGAAAGACACTATGATCCTTCTGATCAAGCACAATTATGACATCACCAGGCTCCAGCTCAGGCTCCTGATCTCCTTCTCCATGAAATAGTATCTTTTGCCCATCTTTCATACCTATGAAACATCACCCCTTTCTGATTAGCCATTTCTCATAAAAACCATGCTTTCTCAAAGCTTTTGAAGAAGGGGTGCAAAGTCCTCTGGGGGTTCTTTATTCATCAAATCTCCCAATCTTGAATGGGCATGGGGCAAGATGGGATACTGGGATTACCCAGAAAAGAGGGCCCTGGGCCAAACATGCAGCAGGAAGAGGACAAAATGAGGCTCTCTGTCTGGTTCACTCCCTACTCCCCAGCCCCAGGCCCTGTGATGCCAAACTGAGACTGCACTTGGAGCATAAGTTAATCACCCAACTTTCTGATGCTACACATGGTATATGGCTCTGGGGACTTACCGGGAACAAGGGAGCTAGCCTGCCCCTTTCTAATGCTTAGGTACACAGGCACAGAGTTCAGGCATGTTTAAATGAAAAGGCTTTAACAACACCTTTGACAGTCTGGGGTTGGATTCTTTGGCTTTGGGTCTCATCTCTGATATGTTTGTTGGATTCGAAAGCCACAGAACAACCAGAGAATACTTGGAAAACAGTTGGGACTGTAACTGGCCTTCAAATGATGGCAGAAGGTAAAATGAATAGCAAGGGAAAGCATAGTACTAGGTGGATCTGATACATCAGAAGGAAAGTGTGGGGAGAAGGAACACACAGCTACAAAGACTTCACAAGCTCTGGTGGCTAATGGGCAATAGAAATCATTAGGAGAAACATTCCAAAAATTTGCAAAGGAATGTTTGAGAAAGGCAGCAGAGACAACTAAACACATCTGGGGTTAAGAAAGACTTTCACAACATCAGAAAACCTTAAAAAGAGGTTGTCTTCAGCAAGAAAACTTTAGCGAGTTTCATGGGATGAAATAATGACAAGCAGGGTCAAGAGAAGATGACCTGGAAATAGGAGGAATTCTGATACACCCTAATATCTCTTAAATGTGTGACATGGCGTATCCCACATCTCTGACACCTAACCCATGTGCCCCATAATTGGCATTAGGTAGCACTTCCAGCCAGTATGGAGTGCTAGTTCTGTACAGCCTCACCTTTCTCCACGTGTACCTCGATAATCTTCTTCTCGCGGACCACCTTGGCACCACTGCAGCTTTCACAGCGATCCTTGGGGTTGATGCGCTCACCCTGGCCCTTGCACTCGATGCACACAGTCTGGATCTGCTGCACCATGCCTGGTCCAATCTGCTGGATGTGGATTTGCATCCCACGCCCCTTGCACAGTGGACATTTCTCCACTGATCCCTTCTTCCCACCAATACCTAGGGGTGGAGGAATGACTAGAGTGAGAGCTGTGTTCTTCCCTTATAGCAGTCCCTCCCAGCAACGCAGCAGAAGGGCAGTGACCCATAAACACTGGGTTGGGATTTTGACTCTTCACAACCATGAAAAGCAATGTGGAAGAGTCTGTAAGAGTCTAGCAAGCATCAAGTAATAATATCTAGATGATGATATCTAATCTCAAACAATTGTCATTTTGGCTGTGTCGATCCACATTTATTACCTTAGCTTCATCATGTGTGTTTTCTTAGATACAAAAACACTCATGCCCACCAGTGGATAAGGAGGTTGGGGCTACAGAGGACCGAAGGATGCAAGCTCTGCCAATGGGAGCGACTACCCAGCTCAGCCAATATTTTGTGTGACAACATGGGTCTGGGGACACCAGATTTGACTTGACTTGGAAATTCTGATTTTTAAAATTATGTCAATTTCATTTACATTTAACTAAGGTGCCCAATTTAATTTACATTTAACTAAGATGCTCAGACTATTGGATTTTATAAAATAAATTTTACTGGAACCCAGACATGTCCATTCATTTATGTACTCTAGCAATTGAGTGGAGTATTTACAACAGACTGTGTGACCCACAAAGCCTAAAATATTTGATATCTCACTCATTACAGAAACTTTGCCAACCCCCAGTTTAGGTGAACTGTCTTCATTTCAAAATGTTTGAAATAATTGTCAATATATTAAAAAAAAGTGCAGCTCCAATAAAACATTCAGGTAACCTGTTTGTAAACTCTGCTTGACCCTCACATTTTAGAAGATAAATTAGTTTTTCTCTTAACTATGATACAAGCTGACTTATTTCTAGATGCAAGGGATAAGAACTATGAGAATCATTCAAAAATTAATTTTTACCTTCACATTTCTCACAAATTACATTTTTCTGGAGGGCCAATTTCTTTGTGACACCATTATATAAATCTTCAAGAGTTACAGACAATTGATGTACCACATTCTTGCCTTACCAAGGGAGAAAAAAACACAGTTAGTAATATTATATGAAGTATACCACTGTATTAACGTCTACCCACATGACCCCTGATTATAAGAAGTCTCCCGCACTAATAGCTGAGTCTGGGCCATTCAAGGCTTCCATCATGGCATCCATTGGTCCTCTGCCAATTATAAGAAATAACGCCCTGTCTGGCTATGAGCTAATTACTCAAACATTTATAGAGATCAACAAAAAGACTTTCTAATACGAGGATAGGGAGAGATCACTAATTGAGAAACAGAAGGCAATGTTAACCCATGAAACTGGTTGACTGAGTCCTCCCCACAAAAGAAGACTTATCCTCATAGAGGAATGTGTGACAACCAGAGGCTCTGGACCTTTTGCTCTCTTGGGCACCAAGCTCTTTACTTTCCAAGCCCTTCTGTCAACTGGGGCCAAGTTGGAATTCTTTCCTCTGCCTAAATCCTGTTTCTTCGTTCAGGACCGTGGGCATCTGGTCCTCAGGTGGGAGTCTGTCTGCTCTCATGCTCTTCTAGTTCATGAGGCCAGACAGTAGACAGACCCTCCCTGCTGCCAAAGTTCTTGCAGTCACTGGGACAAGGTGTCCGGGTTTATTGGCTGTCAACTTTGAGAGATGACTTAATTAAGGGCGTGAAGTTTTTCATCTCAAGACAGTGAGAGAGCTGGACAAGAAAAACCCAAGGTTTTAATCACGTCTACACTGTCGATTATATGAGCAGGCAACATACCCAGAGGACAAGGGAGGGATTTTTTCCTAATAAACACTTTGTGATTTTCAGTACACTGTGTTCATGGAATTTACGCCCAAGCTTTTTAAAGCTCAAAGTCAATTATAACGTGAGAACAAATAAAGCTTCATTTTTCCAGGAGCCTCTCATTGACCAGAACCACACTTGTTGGAGCCAATACAGAGCTCATTTTTTCTGATTTTATTCATTATTGCAAAAGCTTAGTTATCTGGTTCCAAGATCCAAACAGACTGTCAGCAGTGAACTAGACAAGGGGAGGGGACTAGTTGTCATAGACTATAGATATCGGGGTGACAGCCCACACAGGCGGCAAGAAGTGAGATGTAGAGAAACAAGAGCAAACCCTGGAAATCCAAAACTGTGGCCTGCGTCCACTCAGTTTAAAGTCCCTCATTCACTACCTGGGGATCTGATTATTATATATTTTTTTTCCCTGAAAAGAAAGGCTGACAGTCTGTTTAATAAGGATTTTAAAACATAAAATGTGAAAACCCAGAAAACCCCCTGAGCAGACTGGGAAAATGAGTCCACACTAAGCACCATTGAGCCCAACAACCAGAATGAGAGGGCCCACAGGTCTGGCTCAGGTGGCAGGACCAAGAGACAGGGGATGGTGGGATGGTGGGTGGGCGGGAATTGACAAGACACTCTTGGTAGAGGCTTCACCAGCAACCTCAGGAGGGGTCATTTATGTCTCTCAGGCACTTTGGTGTCTGACTCCACAAGAGAGGCAGAGACAGCAAAATGAATTTGACACTCCCTACCACCTCATAGTGGAGACTGAGCTCAGGGGCACTCTACACCTTTGTTAAGTTATATCCCAAGTTCTTTAACTTTGAGTCAGGATCTTGCTGAGGCTGACCTCAACCTCAAATTTGTAATCCTCCTGCCTCAGTCTCCCCAGTAGCTGATATTATAGACCTACTTGATCTCTTCCTTTCTATCCACAACCCCATTCGCTCCTTCATATGTTGTTTGAAGAGTGTCAGATAAGTACTAAATATAATAAGGGATCCAAGTAGCCTACATATTAGACAAGTGATAAACTAAAGTTAACAATCCCCAAACACAACAATTGCACCATTTTAAAGCATGAGCCATACAGATTATAGCAACATGTACAAGTTTGGAAACTAAAAATTTTGCTTACATTTCTTTAAAAGCATTTACCTCTTCTCTCTCTAGCCATCCGTCCTCCACCACCAAAGAACATGTCAAATATGTCCATGGGTGAAGAGAAACTGGGGCTACCCGAGCCTCCTTCTTTAATTGCCTGTTCTCCGCCCTGGTCATAAATATCCCTTTTCTTTGGATCTGAAAGCACTTCATAGGCCTGGGATATGAGTTTAAACTTTAAAAGAAAAAAAGAAGAGAGAAATATTTTAAAAGAGAGGCAGAGAGAGCAGAGGTTTGAGTTGTTTTATTAAGCAAATGCACCACAGAAAATGTAAAACAACCCCAGGGGCCCCTTAGCTCAGTTCAAGTCCGAACATTCTCTGTTGGGACTCTGGTTTCATTCACTGCCTTTGCAAAGTGGGACACACAGGACAAACATTATGAAGGGACTGGTGGCAGGGACACTGTAGGAATATGGACAGAACGCAGAAGGGAGGAAAAGTCTCTTTCCCACTCTGGTTGCACCTGACAGGAGGAAATGGAACCTGGCTGGGTGACCCAAGACTGGCTAGAGCTTCATTTGTAACTAGGCACAGCCCAGGACTCCAAGTGCTATGATGGCCTTCAACTCATGGGAATCACTTAACTAGTTTACAAACATGATATTCAACCACAGACATCTGTGAGCACTTAACCACAGGACAGATTCTTGCTCTTCCCCACAACTCCCATTGACACTACTTCACATTTGTGTCTCTAGTACCCCACAGCAGACACGACACCCTATGTGTAGCATTCTTGCCCAAAATTTGTCACTGGAATTCAATTGTAAGGTAAGAACCAGGGAATTCTCCAAAACTAAGACAGGAAAATTAAAAGTGGGTGCTCCTGGAGTAGATTTTACACAAGGGAAAAAATGACTAAATAGGACATTATTGGAACAAGTGGGGGTAATTCTTGCATTTGGTAATTGTAAACTATAGATACCGAAAAGGACCCTAGGAAAAACATGCTGAAGTATTTAGTGCTGAATGGTTATGACATATGCAAAAATTTTAGCCAATAGTAATAACAATAAAAGAGAGACTAAACAAACATGGCAGCTTATTTATAACTGGTTGAGCCAGGTGAAGAATATGCAAGTGTTCACTGTGCATCTTTAAAATAAAATCAGAGTACTTAAACATGCATGTTCTATCCCTTCTTCCCAACACCGGCATCCACCATGGCTGAGCCTGTCTTCTCATGCCTGGACAGCAATCTCATCATCCCAGCTTTCAGCCTGTTTTCTTTCCTTTTTTTTTTTTTTTCTTTTGAGATATGGTCTCCTTAAGTTGTTTAGGGCCTCCCTAATTTGCTGAAGCTAACTCTGAACTCACAATCCTCTGCCTTCATTTCCTGAGCCACTGGGATTACAGGTGTGTGCTACTGCACCCAGTTTTCAGTCTGTTTTCTATCCAATCTAGTGAACTATATCAATCACAGGTAGGGTACCAAGAGCCAGGAAAAAACAGATCACCTCTGGAAGATCAGAGATCTGGCTCCCAAACCTCCCCAAGGTGGTCCAGGTCACTGGGATTAAAGCCAGTCCTTACTATCACCTAGAAACCCAAACACTTTACCTTTCTCTCCTCCTGCCCACCCCCAACCCCCAACTCTGCTTCAGCTTTGCCAGCCTCCTTGTTCTTTGTCACTACTCACAGCATGTGCCCCCATGGTCCCTTGGCTGAGCACAACCTCCCCCATTCACCTTGTTCAAGTCTTCACCCAAAGTCTACTTTCCCAGGGAGACCTCCCCAACAACCCAGCTTTAAAACTGCAAGTCCACCCTAGGTCCTCCTGACCCCTTCCCTGCTTCATTTCTCTACATGATATTACATTTCTACCATGTTTTGTTTATGCTGTACCCCCCAATGCAATGCAAGCTATGAGGACCAGGATTTTTGTTAGCTTTGCCCACAGCTGCATCCCTGAGCCTGCAACTTGCAACTATGTCTGCTATGTGAACAACATTTGATAAATATTCATTAAATGAATGGCTCAATTCTGGAAATTCAGAAATTAATAAATGAGGTTAAGACGTGGCCTCTGGAAACTACAGTTTAGTCTGAGAGCACATATCTCCTACAAAACATACAGGGGGAAGAATGTGCCATGAAGAAAAGAGTACAGAAATTGACAGAAATACTAGGTCATCCCTTATTATACAGATTCCTGGCCAAGATCTAATAAATAACTAATACATAATAGCCAATAAGTAATAGCTAACAAAAAAACTGGACAATTAAGTCTGATGGACAATTAAGCATCAGGCTGGGGTTGTGGCTCAGTGGCAAGGCACTTGCACTTGCGGGGCACTGGGTTCAATCCTCAGCACCCCATAAAAATAAACAAAGTAAAGATACTGTGTCCATGTATAACTAAAAAAAAAAAAAATAAAAAGACATCAGCATCATACACTTGGCATTTAGATATGTTAATTCTCATAGTATTTCTGCAAAGTTCTCATACACAATCATCCCTTTCTTTAGTTTACAAAAAAAAAGAAAAGAAAAGAAACAATTGAGGCATTGGGATAAGGTGCCTGGCTCAGAAGATCAGAAAGCAAGTAGGCCAGGCTGCCCCTAATGAGTTTCTGGGCCTGTATGTATAGGTCAGGGACTATGGAAGTATGCTCCACGGGAACTAGAAACACTCATCAAATACCTGGATACTCCCAAGACACTTGGATTTAATAGATGCATCTAAGAATGGGAAAGGAATGCCCTGTCGCTTAGGACACTGAATCAAAGGCCAGATGTCACATGGGAAGGGGCCTCCAGCTGACAGCAGTGAGCCCTCCTACCTACCCTTAGGGCACTAGCACTCCAGGGTCTAGTTTGGCTTCTGTCTGGACCTCTCCTCCCAGTAGGAGATTAGGGGTTTTGATCAGCTCACTTTTCAGACTATGGTCTTTGGCCACAGAATCTTAAAGGAATGACTATACAAACTTGGGAAAAATGGCCTTGAAGATGACACAGCAACTTGGAAAAGTACTTATGATAAAATTTTAAGTGAGAAAAGAGAGTGAAAAAAGTTCATGTACCAGGATGACCATGTATGATTACTCTGTGAAAATCTTCTTGGAAACCCTCAAAGGGTAATCAGGATGTGTTTTCTCAGTGGCTTTTCCTCTGTATTGTGAAACTTTCGGCACTGTTAGAGTTTTTACCTTGAAAATCTATTACTCAAACTCAGTGTTACAATGAAATTGATTAAAAGACCAAACTCATCTCAACAGGGTAACAGCCAAGAATACACCTCTTCTAAAAGGGACTATTTTGCTGACTTGCCATTCTCGACCCTGTCTTGCAGAAAATCAGCCACAGAGAAGCAAATACAGACTCCATGCAGAGCAAAGCATCTGACAACAAACACAGGCTGCCCAATGCTTAGCAACACAGGACAACAGGGCAAAAAACAAAGACCAACACCCCAAATGGCCTTCTCAGTTGGCCCACAGCAAGGTGGAAAAGGACTGGCTTAATCTATTTTTGAAGAGACATTAATAATACAGTGAGAACAGGTGAAAAAATAAAAAGATTTCACCTGTGGTTGATAAAGTGGACAAGGGCTACATATAGACTGCACCAAAAAACAAAAGGTCTGCACAGTGTACCCAGCACACAGTAGTACCAAAACAAGAGGTAGTTGGTGAATAAATGAATGAATGAGCCCTTTCTGGGGAACCTGACAGCAGAATTTCTATTAACTGTGTCCACAGTCTCCCCATCCCTTTTGAGTTCTAATCAAAAGTCCACTGGCCTCTCAATCTCCCTTCACTACAATTTCCTTTCCAACCTGTGCCTTTGTAGGTATCTCTCTTCTCCAACTTAGAATATTTTAAAATACATTTCTTCTCATGACATTGTTTATTCATTCAGCCAGGTGACAAACACTATAGCACCTCCATGGCACATCTAGAGGTAGTGGGTAGTTATCAAACAAGTTAATCATCATTATATGAGGAGGAGGATTGGGCCACTGCATCAATCTGTAAGTCAGAGACAGTCCTCTGGAAGATGACTTAGCTCAGAACTAAAAGAAAAGGTTTTATTCCCTTCATGAAAGGTAGTGAAGGGGCAGTATTCTTGGCAGTGGGCACATCAAAAACACTCCCCCTACCAAAAAAAAAAAAAAAGCCCAGAGGGACCTTGCTAGACCTCACTGCTAAGAGCCTCATTTATGTGACACTAATTCAGGGCATGGCTATAAATAAATATTAGTTTCAAACAAAGCAAATAATCATCCTGGGCAGGTATATTCAGGGTGAAAGCTATACACAGGTAAAGGGCAAGTCTAATTTTAGTTTTTAAAAAGAAGCTTCAGAACACCAAAAACACACTCATATCAAACAGCATATACACCACCACTGTGAGCACTGTGAGATTTGACCTGAAACCAGGGTCAGAAGGCTTTCCCTCACATTGCTATTAGTGAGATGGCTGAAACATGAAATTAGAAGCCGAGAAACCCTCCTTAAAGGAGACTGTCAACAACAGACTACAGTGAAATTAGAGAGCAAGTCTGTGAATCACCGACAGCATGTAGAAAGTCAGTGACTTTAAAAGCTACAGTAAGCCACCTAAATATAGACAAGAACGCAAGTGGGTAACAGACAAATGGTCTTACAGGGAAGCATTTTCAACTTGTGACAGCCACATTAGGCACATGTGGCTAAATATAAATATTCTATCACTGTTGCCACCCAGCCAACCTTCTTTAAGAAGCTTGCTCCAGCTTGGAATTAGGAATGCAGACAGGTATTTTGGTCTGAGCGTCATTTCCACAGGTCTAAATGCTAGTTGGGTGACTGGAGTTTCAAAAGTGGCCCAGCTGTCACTGCTATCAGCTACTACAAAGCACCCACTCCCAAGACCCACCAGGAGCATACAAAGTTTTGTAAGAAAATGACAAGAAGTGAAGGGAGAGATGGGAAGGCCAACAAGCTTTACTTGCAATGCCTGATCCTTCAAGTTATCTACACAGGTGGATCATATCCTCCTTTAGGAAAACAAACAGAATGTCCGTTTCTGCAAACAGGATGAAAAAGTTTAATTTAGATCTCTAATATGCACACCATTTTCAGCATATTGTTGGTATTTATGGTCAACTGTGGGTCATGTGCCACAGGAAACCTGAAATATGCATTTAGGTGAATGTGACAAACTACAGATCTCTCATCCTTAATACAGAAAAGGTGATTGACAGCTAACAGGCAGGAGGTAGGCTCATTGGCCAAACCCAGTCCATTATCAAGAAACTCATCCTTGGGGTTTGTGTATCCATGGGGAATATAAGCACAGCAATACTTCAAAGCCGGTGGTGCCCAGCAAGCACACAACTTCTGGGGATGCGTGCCTGTTTTCTGGGTTTGCGGCTGCCTCTCCTACAGAAATGTCCGCAAATCCCATGTGAGCAGGGCCCCCACGGGTCAATCCCAGCGCCTCCCCCAGGTCCAGCAAACATGGTGGATAGGGGCTCCACAAACACTTGTGGAGTGAATGGAGGAATGAATGAGCTGTGCAGTGGTTCAAGAGTGATACTAATCCCTCTGGCCCCTGGACCTCCCGCATCCTCAACCTAGCAAGCAGGGGCTCCGCCAAGTGCCCTCCACTGACTGCACCGCGTTGCACGCCTCGGCCTCGGGCCACCTCCCGCCTGGCCCCGGCCTGGCCCCGCTGCGGGTGGAGCGGCGCCTGGCAACAGCCTCCCCAACGCGGCTCGGGTTCCCCGCCGCCGTCAATAATTCACAGCCCAGAGTCTTGCAGGGTTGAATAATTCCAGAAGACCCCAGCGCCCCGCGCCGCCCCCTCGCGCCGCCCCGCACCTTCTCGCCCTCATCCGGGTTCTTGTCCGGGTGGTACTTGAGCGCCAGCTTCCGATAGGCCTTTTTGATCTCCTCTGGGGAGGCGCTGGGCTTCACCCCCAGGATGTCATAATACTGGGTCTCCTTCACCATCTTGTCTCTGCGGGGCGGGGCGGGCGAGGCCGGTTAGCGCGTCCCGGACGCCCCCCGGGCCCCTGGCCCGCGCCCCCACCGCCCGCCTGCGCGTCACGGTCACGGTCACGGCCGTCGCCCGGGGGCTCCCTCCCGCGCGCCCGCGCCGGGCCGACTTCCCCGCCGGGTACCGCCGCACTCGAGCCGCCGGCTCCTCCGCGGCGGGTTTTATTCGGCGCCGGCGGAAGGTTCCGCAAAGAGACAGTGACGCCACAAAGGCCCAGAACCTTCGCGGAGGTTCCGGCGGCGCCTGGGGCTCCCCAGCTGCGCGACTCGGCGGGTTCCCGGCCCGGCCCTCCGACGCCCAGGCCCCGCGCGCTCACTCGCTCTCCTCCGGCGCCTGCTCCTCAGGCGGTCCACCGTCCGACTCCCCGGAACTCCAGTTTTGACTGCCGCCGCGGGCCATGTTGGGGGACTTTGAAAGTGGCTTCGGCGTGGAGGCGGCCCTCCGACGACCTTCCCGCCGCCCCGAGGCCGCCCCCTTGCTCTTTCGTGGGTCCGTGGGGCTGGCGGACTGTAGGATTGCGTGGTCTGGAGGGCCGCGGCTGCGGAAACCTTGGGCCGAGCTGTTGGACTGGGAGAGCTGCGCCCTGAGGTCCCCACCCGACTTCTCCCCAGGGGTGTGGCCGCCCTCTGTTCGGTCATGACTGGGATGCGCCCTGAGTACTGCCTCGGATTGTTGCATTTTACGGGGGGCTGGAGCGGGAAGGGGTCCTCTGCCATGGTAGCGCCCCCTTTGCCAAGGGCCTGAAGCTGCTGGGTCCCCCTGTGGCATCTTCAAGGATAGAATAAATAGCCTTTCCAAATATATGCAGTGGTCCTTAGGTGGTCCCAGGTGTGAAAGGTGGCCTCTCTACTGTCCACAACTGGGAATCAGTCCCACAGCTGTGAGCAGTGACGCCCATCAGATGTGAGCAGCAGTGTCCCCCAAGCCTCCCAAGGATGGGCAGTGACCTCTCTTTTTCCAGCGGTGGGAGACCACCTCTTCCCTCCTCACTTGTTAGTGTACAAACCACTAAGGCAGTGGTTTGTACTGGGCTCAGTGTTGGGTATACAAGGAAGACTCGCAGCTGGACCCTGACAGTGCTGTACCACAGGAGACATGACCTGGCAGGGTGCTGTATTAGGTCCTCGACTTCTCTAGGCCGTTCTTAGCCTGTGCCCCAGGGGCCATGATGAAGAGCTGCTGTGGAATCATGGGTAGAGAGAGAAATAAGGCCCTCTCTTCTCTGGCTGGCCTTGGTTTCTGCAGGTTTCTTGGTTTCTTCCACTACCCGGGAGTGGAAGGCCCCTGCTTCCCTCACTGAAATCCCCTGGCCTCCTGTGGGGTCTTATAGCTGAAGCCGGTATTACCCCCTCTTACACGTGTACAATGGTAGTGACAAATGACCTAATGTGCAGAAGAAATCAAGCTACTAGTTTCACTTGTTGACTGTGTTGTTTTCCTTTGAAATATGCCCCTGTATAGCAGTTGCCTTTGGACAAAGACTCAAAGCTGTTCATACGGAATTTTGGATTCCATACTGATCTTATTACCTTCAGGAGTCTCAGCCTCTGAGTTTGTTTCTTCAGGAGCAGGACATAGTTATTGCCAACTTCTTGTCTTTCTCACAAGGCTCTTGTAAGGATGGTATAGAATGATAGCTGTGGAGGCTTCTAGGGAAACTGGCTGCTCAAAGGGATCACCTGGAAACTTCTTTAAAAATGCCTATGTTAATCTGCACCCCAGACTAATTAATTACTTAAGGGCATGTAGGGGCGGGATGCAGGCATCCTATTTTCAAAGCTCCCCCAGGTGGTTCTAATGTGTAGCCAGAGCTGAGAACCACTGTGCAGCCCCATGTACTTGTCCAGGTTCAGTACTGTGAAACAGAGTAGCATGGACATGTGGGAGAAAGGAATGGCTTAAAGGTGGTCAGAGCCTAGAAGCAGAGAATGGGGCTATGAACTCTGGGAGCAGCAAGACAGAGTTCAAACCGCCCACACACACACAATTTTTATTGGTGCATTATAGTTTTTTATAATGATGGGATTTGTTCTTATATATTTGTACATGCACATAATATAAAAATATAATTTTGGCCAATGTCACTCCCCTGCACTTCCCCCTCCCTCTCCTCCTCCTACCTCCTGGTCTCTTTCCTCTATTCTTCTGATTTCCCTTTGATTTACATGAGAAGTGCCCCCCCCACACACACACACACCTATCTTTTCTTTCTCTAGCTTCCACACATGAGAGAAAACATACAACCCTTGACCTCTTAGTTTGGCTTAATTCTGAAGGTGCAACACTATGAGGGAGTGGAAGGCCCCTGCTTCTCTCCCTGGAATCCCCTGGCCTCCTGTGGGGTCTTACAGCTGAAGCGGGTATGACCCCCTCTTCCACATGTACAATGGGAGTGACAAATGACTTAATGTCCAGAAGAAATTAAACTACTTGTTTCACTTGTTGATGGTATTGTTTTCCTCTGAAATATGCCCCTGTAGAGCAGTTGCCTTTGGACAAAAACTCAAAGCTGTTCATCGGGAATTTTGGATTATTTCACTTAACATAATGGTTCCATCTACTTTCCTGAAAATGACAAAATTTCATTTGTCTTTATGGCTGAATAAAATTCCATGGTGTATATAGACCACATTTTCTTTATCCATTCATCTGTTAATAGGCACCAGGGCTGGTTTCATAGTTTGGCTATTGTGAATTTCCAGCACTACTCTTCTTTCTAGCTATGTAACCTTGGGCAGGTGTTTGGGTGTCAGTTTCTTCAGCTGTTGAAAGGGGATGATATTAGCGTACCTACTTCAAGCGTATCAAGCACCTTGTAAGTAGTCTCAACACATGTTGATGAACTTTTTATTTTTACTTTTTGCTTTTGTCTAAGCTAAAAGCTGACATTCTCTCCTTGACCAAACTCCAGTTAGGCTCTTCTAAGCCTTCTTCTTGGTCTAGACCTCAATCTATATGTATGAACACTAACATAGTTTCTAATAGCTCAAGACTACATCTCTAGATGACTCTAGTACCCTGCCCCCTTAAAGTTCCTGCCTGAGAAAACTCAAGGCTGGCAAAAGAATTTACTGTTTGTTCCAGCCAACACCTGAGGATAGGCCTCTGTCTCCCAGTCTCATGGGACAGTAGAACCCTAACTTTGATCATTGCTAGCTAGCACATCCAGCTGGCTTAATATTAATTACACTAACCTAGCTTGTAATTTTTCATTTTCCTGACTCTGCTGAACCCCTGCTTGTCTCTCTTCCAGCTCTCTCATCCCCCTGTAAAAGACCCAGTGGCTTTTGTTCAAATAGAAGTTGAGCTCAGTTCAAGCTGAACTCTCTTCCCTAATGCAATGCTCATTACTGATGAAAATTGGTCCTTACCATTTCGACTAGTGTCCACTTTTGTTTATCTCTGACAAAGATTTTGGTGATCTAGATTGTTTCCCAGAATTCTACACAGGATTTGAGACATTATACAAAAATTTATTTATGTGTTTATTTTCGTGGTTACTTTAGTTTTTTTTTTTACTGTAACCTTTATTACAAATGACCTTTGTTTTGCAGTCACAGTAAACAACATAAAGTATAATTTTAATTTAGATTTTAAAAAGATAAATAAGCATATGATAGTACTGGTGGTTCAAGAATAAAAGCAAGCATAGTGGTACTCAAATGAATTTTGAGAAATGCTGATGTGGTCCTATCACTTCATTTTACACTGGGGAACTCTTAGATGAATAGGTAACACGAAACAGCATAGAATGAGCCTTGTTGCCTGACTCCTAGTGCTAGGCTCCCTTTCTGACTCAGGGTGATAGAATCAAAGCAAGCACAGAAGTAGGTGTCACCCAAGGAATGCTGGCATGGTTTTCCATGGAGTCTCCCAAAGAAAGAGAAGGCACACTAGGTAGGGAAGGGTGTCAGTAAGGACTTCTTGGAGGAGGAGCATGTACTTTATAGACCAGCAAGGTAGAAGTACCTTGAGCAGAGGTCGAGGGAGGGAAGCCATATTGAAGGGACAGCAGAATAAAGGCAAAGAGCACAGGGCTCAGATGGAGGAAGATTCTGAATTGGGAGGAAAATGAGGGCAGGTATACCAGAGCCCTGAATACCTTGGGAAGAATTTTGTTCCCCTTTTGTTGACTTTGGGGAGCTAGTGAAGGTCTGAGAGCAGAAGCTACATTCTCAGAGAGAGAATAACCAGCAGCAATCATCAGGGCCTAGGTGGTTGTCTCCTGGAGAGGTCTGAGCTGGTCATAACAAGTATGAGAGACTGTCCCAGAAAGAGGGTGTAGAAGGAGAAAGAGTGTCAGGGAGAAGCCTTGGGGAACACCTGCCCTTAGCAAGTGGGCAGAGGAAGAACAGCTAACAGAGAGGCAAGAGGAGAGCCTGGAGAATGGAGAGGGACTGAGACCATGCAGTGCCAGAGTGGCAAGAAAGAGCAGAGAGGACAGTACCTGGACAGCAGAGAGACCAGGGACAGTGGGGATCATGCTCTGAGGGGAGAACATATATAAGAGAGTATAATTTATTGGCCTCCAAAACAGCAGTGGTCATCCAGGCTATTATTTCAAAATCTTGAAAGATGACTTCTTGGAGAAAACCAACCTCTTAATGACTCAGGCAAATTACTTCACCTGTCTGAGCCACCATTCCCTGCTTTGTAAAATGAGGAACACCTGTTTCAAAGGGTAATTGTAAAAACAAATGAAGACAATGTGTCTTTACCAGGTACACAGAGCAAATCCTCACACAATAGAATTCACCAATTTCCCCACAGTGAGGTTTTTGGGCACCTGCTCTGTGCTGGGCACTGACAGTACAGTGCTAGATTAAGGTCATACTTGTCCTTGAGGAGCTTGCAGACTAGCCATGTCTGAGCACCCTGGGTGATCCCTAGTGTGGGCCAATTTTATCAGCACTTCAAGCCCTGGGAATTTCTAAGAATAAACATTGAAATAGTTGCCCAATTGTAACTAACCTTGCTTGAACAGCTGAAACCCAAGTGACCTGTGAAGCTTCTGTGGGTTTGGGCCTATTCTCTGAGAGGACCATTCCTCCTAAAAGTTGACCTTTACCCAGAGCTGCTGCCACCAGGGGTTGGAGGGACTTCTATTTGGGAAGAAAAAACTATGAAAGTGAGAGAGTGCCATGTATTTGGTCTTCATGGATAGAATTCTGAGGTTTTCTGGTCAGGTACCCCTCTCCTGAGTTCCAGAGTCCAGAGGGAGGATATCCAGCCCCTCCCAGTGTTTCACAAACAAATGCCTTTAGAGTCCCAACTCTGCAAGAGGCACTGTGGTGAGATGGGGCCCATTGCTGCCCACCCAGAAGGCAAGAATGAGTGGAAATAAAGCTCTAACTCCATGTTTCCATAAAGGAATAGTATTCTGTTGAGTTCTGGGTGGTTAGGGAGGTATTTTGGAGTTGGCAATCTTCATGTAGAATACTGGAGGCTTATTTTAACAAAAATCACTACATTGTTATAAACAGCATCTTTGCAAATTTTGTGTTCTATTTTCAGCAATGCCAGATTATAAAACATTTCTTGAGTCATTGTAACTCTTAGTTTTAATTTAGAGACTTTTTTTTTGTTCTGAGGCATAGCAAAATTCTCAAAGAAATACACTCAAAAATGACCATGAATTTTGAATATCATACTTGAACAATGTAATGGAATCACATAAGACAAAGTCACTATAGAGTCACTGTAGATATATTACAAATATTTTAATTGCATCACATAGTTGCTATTTTAAAAACAGCTCTATTAAAGTATAATCAACACACAATGAATTGCATATCAAGTATACCATTTGAGAAGTTTTGATATTCAAAAATACCTATGAAACCATCCCCATAATTGAGATAGTAAACTAGCCATTGCTCCCAAAAGTGTACTCATGAGGGAACTTACATTTTAAAGATGACCCACTGAGGCTTGTACTGGTCAGAAGCTGAGCCAGGATGACATTGTTAGGTTGTCTCCTACTGTGTTTGTTTGTTTCACAGAAAATAAGTATCTTGAGTACATGATATTAACTCTGCCACTTCCTAGCTGTGATTGCTTCAGTAAGTTACCTAACTTTTCCACCTCAGTTTCTTATCTATAAGAGGGTGCCTACCCTCTTACAACCTCATGAGATTGTGGGGAATATTGAATATTAACAATAAAAGCCTTTAGACGGCATTTGGCACAGCATTCAGTAAATGTTGACTACTGTTATTTGATACAAAGAGCTCTGTACATGAATCTGCCTAGAAGTATTATATTTAGAAATAAAAAAAGCTAGATAAGATGGAAGGCTGGAAAACTGGCTGAGACATTTGTCTCAAAGGTGCCACTGTTCAAGGATGCACTCTGCATGTGTGTATTAAAGCTACACTTAAAGGTTTCTTCAGAATTTTCTTCAGCCTTGGTCAGTCCTATCTCAACAGTAATGGTCTGTGTTAAGGATGGCACCTGGCAAGTTACAGACTGGTGTAGGTTAGGAGAGGAGAATTAGCCTCCCCCTCAGACCCTGGGGCTCATCCTTCAAAGCATCTCTTATTTTCCTCTTTCTCTCCTTCCCTATTACTAAAGCCTGTGGATATTCCTCAGAGTCTCCCAGACCTGTTTTCTGCTTTAAGTGATTCCTCAGCATCCTCTGCCTATCCCCCTCCAATCATTGAGCTGCATTCCAGATTATGGAATCTCCAGAAGTTCCATTCTGCTAAGTCACAGACCTGCTCTAGAATCTTTGATGGATTCCCAAGTAGAATAATCAAATCCAAATCCTTCCCTCAGCATGCAAGTTTCCCCCATCATCTGAGCCCAGCTCACCCTTCTTGGCTTCAAGTCCCACTCAGAAGCCTGTTTGCCCTGTCAGAATAGTGCAGTGCCGTTTGCCAGCCCAGGAGATAGGGAGAGCAAGTTTGGAATCTGTTCAGAAATAGAGTTGCAGCGGTCCTGTTATAATGATGGTGAATTAGCATCTAAAACTGTGTATCTAAATTGCTGGCTTTGAGTTGTTCTTAGAATGGAAACTATCTTTGGGAAAATATGTTGATAAACAGTTCAGAGAGGAGTTTGAGATTCTAAGGGCAAGGCCTTGGAAGATGATGGTAAATTACCTGGCAGGATGCCAAAGAGGAATCTGTTATTCCATGAGGGAAGAGAAAAATAAGAAACAAGGAGAAAAGAGCTTGTGGGATGAGCAGAAGCTTGAATTAGGTGGAGCTGTCTCCTTATTTCCACCCCACTTCATCTTCAGACTCCTCAACTCACAAATGTGTACACAAGTGTGTGCTCATGCGTGCATGCATTTGTGTGTGTTGTACCACCATAGAGGAGGCCAGCAGGGACCCTGAGTCCAAGTCCAGCCCCTGTTATCAAGGAAGAAGGAGTAAATCTCCCTGCACATCCAAAAGCAGGGGACTAACTCTGGGGAAAGTATGCTTTTACTTGAAAGGGACTACCATAATCCAATAGGGATTTTTAATTTTCAATTTTTAAATTTAATAGTATTTACTTAAAGTATAAAAGTAAAGTACACAACTTAAGTGAACTTCTCAATGACTTTTTATGCACATGTATACTCATTTGATCATTACCTGATCAAAATATAAAATATATCACCCTAGAAAGTTTGCTTAATATTCTGAGTTTTACCATCACAGACTGAGTTTGTTCCTGAACTCCAAATAAATGGAAACATACTGTACTAATCTTTTAATGTGGCTGATTTTGCTCATCATATTTTTGAGCTTTATCTGTGCTGGTGTCTGTATGTAGTTCATCATTTTGATAAGTATGATGTCAAATGAATACCACAATTTTGTTTATCCATTAACCTAATGATGGAGATTTGAATTGTTTCCTGTTTTAGTCTATTATGAATAAAGCTCCTTGTATAATTCATGTGTGAACATGTAGCTTCGTTTCTCATCTGTAAATACATGGGAGTGGACACAATGCGTCATAGAATAAGTCATAGAATAAATTAGTCTGTTTAACTGCTGGGTGTGGGTTTCTTCTCACCAAGAGTCAAGCAAGCAATTCTGCAGTGGACACTAGCTGGGTGTTCTCTAATTTAACGAAGTTCTGACACTGCCTACCCAAAGATAGCATCAGATCTGCTGCCTGGTTGAGGGCTCAGTCCAAGACTACCTCTTACTTAGATGTTCTTTGCAAGTTCAGGTTTGTAATCTGGGAAGAAAGAGATTTATAGCTCACTGGATATAAATTGGGGTTGCAATAACTCTTCCTTGTGTTTGATTAACTTATCAGAGTGGCTCACAGAATGCAGGGAAATACCTTATTGGTTTATTATAAGGGAAATTACAAAGAAAACAGATGAACCTCTGGATGGAAGAAACCCATAGGGTAAGGCATGTGTGGAGGGGCATAGAGCTTCTGCCCCCTTCTCTGGAATCTTCACAGTTTCGGTTACCCTGGAGGCCACTGGAGCCCTGTGTTTGGGGTGGATCTCATGGAGGTTTCATTGTGTAGGCATGACTGATTACATCATTGGCCAATGATGATTAACTCAACCCAATGGTATTGGGGGATTGTTCCCTCCCCATAGGTCAGGAGGGTAGGGCTAAAAGTTCTAACTCTTTAATCACATAGTTTGTCCCCTGGCAACCAATTCCCATTCTGAGGCTATCCAGGAGCCCACCGAGAGTCACCTTATTAGAACAAAAGATGCTCCTGTTGTCCAAGGAATCCCAAGGGATTTAGAAGCTCTGTGTCAGGGACAGGAGTCAAAAACCAAATATTACAATAAAAGGTTCTCTTAGCATCTCTATTGCTCAGGAAATTACAGGGGTTTTCAGGGACATATTGGGCAGAGAGCAATATGCATATTTATTATTTCATACCTGCTAGACAATTTTCCAAAATGGTTCTAACATTGCATGCTGCTACCAACAATGTACATGAGTTCCAGTTGCTCTGTACCCTTAGTAATATTGGTGATATCAGTCTTTTTCATTTTAGCCATTTCTGGTAAATGTATAGTCACATCTCCTGGTTTTAATCTGCATTTCCTTGAGAACCAACAACATTGAGCATCTTTTCGTGTACTTCTTATTTCAAATGCCATTTGGTTCGTCTCAAGGACTGGCAGTTGTGGACTAGGGTTCCCTAAAGACAAAACATCTCCAAATTGAGGAATTGAAGGTAAAATTTACATTTGCAGGCCTTATATTTCCTGTCCCTCTGGCTGCTTTTATCAGTTGTAGGTTGACGATGGGGAGAGTTGGACAAGTTGTCCTTGTGTATTTGAGGCCTTAACCTTGGTGATACTTTGCTACATCAAGTGCTTGAACTCCTCATGGCTCTTTTCCATGAGGCTTTTGGGCAATTCCACTTATCTGATATTCTGGCTTTTCTCCATTGCTGTACAAATCCTGTAATGGCTATGGCCACTCAGTTGTGGGGCCTGGGAGTGGGTAAGACTGCCAGAAAGGGCAGGGTCCTGAGCCCAATAATAGAGTGATATAAAAATTTGTTATTTTGACTACCTAGCACCAATCTTCTTTCTGAATAGCTTCTAGAATAATGGTCTCTTTTTTATCAGTATTGACAAATACTGCATTATCTTGCTCATATGTGAATCTAAAAACATTGAACTCAAAAGCAGTGTGGTTGCTGGGACTGGGGAGGATGAGCAGGAACAGAAAGAAGTTGGTCAAGGGTACAAAGTTTCAGTTATAAGATGAATAAGTTCTTGGATCTAATGCATAGCATGGTTACTATTGAATAATAGTGCATTGTGTACTTGAAACTTGCTAACAGAGCAGATCTTAAGTGTTCTCACTACAAAAAAAATGTAATGTGACAGATGTGTAAATGAGCTTGATTATGATAACCACTTTACAATATATATCAAATCATGCTGAACATTTTAAATAAATACACGTTTGATTTGTCAACTATACTACAATAAAGCTGGGGGGAGAAAAATTGTTTCTCTGTGAAGCAGGTGGAAGACCCCAGCAGGAGGAAGAGTCTGTCTCCGCATGCTGAGGTAAAGGTGCCAAACCCAGCCTCTCCTGTCTGAGGGCATGATTGGGCTTCCTCAATCAGATAGATGCTCTCTTCTACAATGTTGGATCCCAAAAGAGTGACACCAGAATCCAAGAAAGAATTGCAGACAATTTTTGGCAGATGGGATGGGGGTCGGGCGGTGACAGTGATGGGCCCAGTTGCTATGGGGTACCCCAGCCTCCTGTCAATTTTGTGAGTCCTCTAACAGTCTTTTTGTTAAGTATATCCATGTAACTGAATTCTGGCAAATAGAAATAATAGTATGGACCCCACTTTAGGCCCACAGTGTCCTTCTGCGTGGCCTTCCACTCTCTCTCTTGCCCTATCTGCTGGTTTCCTATTGATTGGTAACTTAGGAAACCATGTATTAAATGAGCAGAGCCACCTTTGGCTTGGTTCTCTGTAAGACTGTGTAAACGAGAGCAGCCTGCTGATCCATTTTTTGTTGCTATAACTGAATACCACAGACTGTCTCATTTATGAAGAACTGAGATTTATTAAGCTCACAATTCTAGAAATTGGGAAACCCAAGAGCATGATGCCAGTATCTGGTAAGAGCCTTCTTGCTGCATCACAGTGTGGTGGAGAGTTTTGCACGGCAGTGTGCCAGCTCAGGTCTCTCTTCCTCTTCTTATAAAACCACTATTGCCATTTGGTGTGAGGAGGGGCCAACTTTATGACCTCATCTAATTCTGTTTACTTCCCAAAGGTCCCACCTCTAGATGCCAAACACATGAATTTGGGTATTAATTTTTCAACACATGAAATTTTGGGGGACACATTCATATCCTAGCACTTCTACATCTCTCTACCCAGCCTTGTTTGGAACTTAGGTGAGCAAGGAATAAATTTGTGTTATGTAAAGTTGTTGTTATTTTGGGATTTTCCTAATAGAGTAACTAAGTATGCCTTAAGTAGTGTAGTTGCTTACAACAAAAATCTCCAAGTGATCAAATATACCTGGTGATCATGAATATGAATCTGAAGGATACACACACAAATGTTAACAATAGCAATCTCCAGATGCTGAAATGATGAGTTTTGTGTTCTTTTGCCTATGTGTTTCATTTTTTTCCACATAAACATATACATTACATATATATGTAATGAAAACATCATTATAGTGAACACATTTGGATTCTCTGAAAGTCAAGGTTAGAGGCACCATAGCATCCACATAATCAGTCAGAAAATCCAGAATCTATCAGATTTACAAAAGCAGTGACCCGCCAGGCGCTGTGGTGCACACCTGTAATCCCAACAACTTGGGAGGCTAAGACAGCAGGATCGTGAGTTCAAAGCCAGCCTCAGAATGACAAGGCACTAAGCAACTCAGTGAGACCCTGTCTCTAAATAAAATACAAAATAGGGCTGGGGATGTGACTCAGTGATGGAGACCCATGAGTTCAATCCTTGGTACAAAAAAAAAAAAAAAGCAATGACCTGCAGACCTCTGGAATCTTCTCTGAACTACCTGCCCTGCCTTCAGCAGTTTTCCTAGCTGTCCCTCTTATGACAAGATTCTTCTATATTTCCATCCTGAACCCCGCCTTGGAGTCCAGACTCTTACATCACGGGGCCCAGAGCTGAATAGAGCATGAAACTTTGGATCTCCTTCAGCTCAATAAGATTTCCCTGGCACCTGCTGTTAGCAGGTCTTCAAGGCACCAGGAGGGCTACAGAGAGTGAAGACAGGCCCCAAGGGCACTAATTTGTGCCCCTCCCAGGCCAGAGAGCAGCCCTTTAACTCTGTGATCCCTTCTAAGTCCATACCTTCCAGGGTCCCAAGGGCAGGGGCAGGCCTGAGTCCCCTCAGTAAGGTGAGCCTCCTCTCCCACGACGAGGTAAAGAAGGGGTCTACTCTCTGAGATTCTCCCAGACACCCCTGCTTTGTTTAATTTGGATCAACAAAATATCAAGATGATTAAATATCTTTTTTGGTCTGGTCCCAGCAAGGGACTCAAATCAAGGGCTTTGACAGGTACATCATCCTTCATTTTCACATTGCCCATAAGGGCGATTGTCGGCTTCTGTGAGAACATAGACTTCGAGAGGTTAAGAAACTTGCTCAAGCTCACACACAATTAAGAGGGGACCCTGCCAAACTTTAATCCAGACTGAATGATCCCAAAGCCCACCACGTTCTTTCCAGTCCACCACACACCTGTCTCTATAACCGAGGTCAAATAACTGGGTGTTTAGTAGTACAGCCAAATCATCACATGATCACTCTAACAAAAGGACAGGAAAATACCTCCAGTTCCAATAAAATCCTGGGCTTGCTCTTTTCTTCTCTTTCTCTTTCTCCCTCTCTCTCTCTCATAAAAGTCAAGTTGGATACAGTTGTAGCATTCTGCTAAGTTTCTGCAAAAATCATATAATCCAATACTACCCTCCCATGTTTGGGATGGAGGAAACTAGAACCCAGAGTGGGGTGAGAGCTTGTCCAGGGTCACAAAGCATCTTAGGCAGATTAAGGTTAGAACCTGGCCTTTGTAACGCCAAGTCAATGTACCCTACATCACACAGCCACCAAAATACCCCCAAGCATGTTTATTAATAATCTAAAAACTAGATATATTGTAATAGAATGTATTCATGGAAAATGGACAAATCACAAGTGTACAGTGTGATAAATGATCAGTGAACACTCCTGTTTAACCCATGCCCAGAGTTAGAAAGAGAACATTGTCAGCACTGCAGACCCTCTGTGCCATCTCCCAATCCTTGTCCTGTCCACTCCACCTACCCCCATCCTGACTTCTAACACATAGATTTGTTTAGCCTTTTTGTGAACATCGTGCACATAGAGCCATGTAACAGGCATGCTTCTGCATCTGGCTTCATTTGTTCAATATCAAGTTGGTGAGAATTATCCCTACTGCTGAGGTAATAGTCCATTCACTCTCAATGCTGTTTAGTGTTTAGGTTCCATAGTAGGAATATACCACATGTTATCTATCCAATCTACTATCAGTGGGTGTTAGGGTTGTTTCCAGTTTGGATTGTCATCAATAACATCTTGGTCTATGTCTTTTGGCAACAGCATGCTCATATGTCTCTGATTTACCCCTAGGAGTGGAATTACTGGATGAGTTAGGGTGGCACTTTAATGCCCCTCTTGCTTTCTCCCAGGACTCTCCCCTAATCAGTGTAGACTCCCACTTGGTACTTTGGAAAACCCTTTGTGGCCCCCATCCCTTGTTGCCTTTGAGACCTTCTGACTGCCCTGCTGAGAAAAGGCAGTGGGCATCCATGGCACAAATATTTTATAGCAACTACTACTGGGCTGTCTCTGCATGTTGGCAGAGAAGAGCTCCCCTCTAAGTCCTTCAGATAAGCTCCTTTTCAACTGGACAAAGGCTCTGCAGCTGCCAGTTGGGAGCTGTTTCTATTCAGGCTGCCAGTTAGTGATAATCTTCTCAGCTTGCACCCACCTGTAATCCAACATGGCAGTTGGCATGCCCTCCAGTGACACTGTAGCTCCACCCAAGGCAGGAGCTGCATCTCTCCTTACTTTCTCCCCATGGTCTAGTATAGCTCCTGGACCATAGAAGGTGCTAGAAAATGTTTGTGAAATTGAATCCAGCTTTCTAAAATGCCAGTTGAAGAATGTTGCTTGAAGCCCCAGTGCCCAAGTTATGCTCAGGCATTATGCCCTGTATTAGTGTCCTGTGGCTGCTATAACAAATGGCTACATGCACAATGACTGAAAGCAACACACACCAATTATTGCACAATTCCAGTACTCAGAAACCCAAATTTGGTCTCACTGGGCCAAAGTCAAGGCATTTGTAGCTTGCATTCTTTAGTAAGGCTCTAGGGCAGGATCCATTTCCTGCCTTTTCCAGCTTTTTGAAGCCTCCCTTGTTCCTTGGCTCATGGCCTCTTCCTTGCTTCCTAAAGCCAGCAGTGCAGCATCTTTAAATTTAACTCTGCTGATGGCCACTTCTCTCATGCTACCCCTCCTACCCCTGTCTTACTAGGACATTTGTGATTACACTGGATCCCTGGTCAGAATACTCATCCCAGCCTGAAATCCTTAACCTTATCCCATGTGCAAAGTATCTTTTGAAATGTAAGCTAACAATCACACATTTAAGGTAATAGAGATGATACCTAATACCCTAATTAATTAGGTGTCACCAGGGGACATAATTCTCTCTACCATAGTCCCAAACCTTTAGCCCAGCTGCAGCACCTCAAACCTACAAACTTGCACTTTCCATTCTGTCAGTCCATGTCCACACCCTCCTCTTCTGGCCTGCATGTGCCTCCTTGGTCCTGTCCATGCCTTGCACTTTCTATCTTGTTCCTAGAATTCTCATGGCCACAAACTCAGTATCTCCCATCTGATTCCTCCTTCAAGGACCCACTGAAAAGTCATGTTTACCAGGGAGCCATTTCAGACCCTCAGGTGAAAGTGCCTCTCTCCTCAGTGCCACATGCAGCCAGTGGCTCTGATAGGTAGCACTGCTTGGGTGCAAAGCCTGCTCCATCACTTCCTGCCTGTATGATCAACCTTAGGCAAGTTAACGTCTGTGTATTAGGTCCTCATCTGAATAATTAATAATAATAATAATAATATTAGTGGTTTGATTAAGTTACATGAGCATTAAATGAGAGAATGTGCATAAAATGCTTTAGTACTAAGCCTCATATTCAATAAAAGCTTCATTTAAAAATGCTAATATTTCCATCATTGTTGGTGTCAATGGCTCACTTCCTAGCTGGCTGTAACTCCTTACAAGTAGGCCCCCAAGGTGTCCACCAGTACAATCACAAGTGCTTGTTAATTTTTACTGGGGAATAGAGGGATGGAGAGATGGATTATGGCCACATTTACTTACATTCATGCAACTGACTGGGATCAGAGCATGCAACCAGTAGGGACACCCCCACCCCCCACCCCACCTCCCACTCCCACTCCACTCCTCACCTCCAACCCCCCATCACACTCCCCACCTCCCATCCCCATGGCACCAGGCAATTTAACTGACAATGGCAGAGGGAAATCTCCATGGAACAGACAAGGAAGTCAGAGAATGTAAGGTATCTGGCCTCCAGAGGAGCTGAGGGAAGCCAGATGGGGAGGAGGCAATGGGACATCTGCCCTTTCTACCTGACCCCATGCCTCAAAGGTGGCAGTTTGAGGACCTATGGTGTCCCTTCACATCACCTTCTTCGTCTTTCTGAAGCCCTGCAGTGAGACTCCTCTTTATAAATGGTAAAGTCCTAAGAGAAGCTGGTTATAGATGCTGACAAGGTACCTGGGAATGAGGTGACTTGTGCCCTTGGGGTCCTCAGAAAGGGTTAATCAACACTGACCCCACCTGTTCTCAAGGAGCCAGGATGGGTGGTTCTTCACCCCTGCGAGGATTTTGCTTTGCTTTCTTAGGGACAGGGGAAAAGCTTGTCTGGATTTTGCCTCTGAGAAACCCCCACAAAGAATGAAGCCCCCTGCTAAACATGGTGGTGCACACCTGTAATTCCAGGGATGGGGAGCCTACAACAGGAGGATTGCAAGTTCAAAGCCAGCCCTGGCAATTTTGCAAGACTATCCAAAACAAAAACAAACAAACAAAAAGATTTTTTTTAAAGGGTTAGGGATATAGCTCAGTGGCAGAACAACCTGTTTTAACCCCTAGTACAAAAAAAAAAAAATGCACTCCCAAAGTCCTATCAGGCAAGAGTGGTCTATTGGAGCAGCTAGATTTTTATCTGAGAAAAGGAAAAAAAAAAAAAGACTTTTAGATTCTCAGGTGATAATTTATTCAGCTTTGACCCTGCACTGTGAGTTCCACTGGGCCCCCTCAGAGAAGGCTTGTGCTCTGGTCAGTGCCACCATCTCACATGCTCCCCAACTGCTGGCCACAGAGCCCTCCTCTGAGCCTCCACAGCACACCATAGCTTAGGAGGTCTTGGCATGGGAGATGGGGACCTGGGCCAGAGGTCAGCCTTCCTGGGTCCTAGTTTCACATCTGTAACTGGCTTGCTGTGGGACCTCCGCATGCCTACCCGTCTCGACGTCCCCATCCATACTATAGGGATTATAATAATGCCTCCTGGCAGGTCTGATGTGGGCACACATGAAGTCTTAGACATGAGTGCCTGGCACCGTGGCTGTAGGTAACACCCCTCCCTCCTTGTTTTGGAAGTCCAGAAAATAGGCAGTCACCCTGAGGGTGAAATTCTCTGGGAACTTCCTTTCTTTGTCCTCTGGACATGAAGGAGCAGGAGGTAGAAGAAGCAAGGGTCAGCTAGAACCTGAGAGCACTTGGATCCACCAAAGATGCCCCCCTGCTTGCACACACCCCCCCCCCAGCCTGGTCTGAGAAGTTTGTCATTAAATAGGACATGGAGTTGAAGCAGGGGAGCAAATTCTCCATGCTTAGGTGAGCAGCTCCCAGATAGATGCACTGCTCTGCCCCAACCAGCCTTGGCCTTGGCTCCTGGCTCTCTGTGCCTTTCAGGACTCCTGCACCTTAGTGTCCCCGCCCCCCCCGCCCCCCCCCCCCCCCCCCCCGCCGTCCCCACCACCACCCACATTCATTCCTAGCCACACCCACCAGCCTAGACAGAGACTGGAGAGGTCCCCAGACTCACAGCAGACACAGATCACTTCTGGGATCACTGATGTTGGGGTCTGTGCCAGAGGAAGGCATTCCCAGGCCAGCTCTTAGGCCCACACACTCCTCTCTCTCTCTCCAATGCCACGAGCCCTTTCCCTCCTTCTGGCCAGGCTATTGCCCCTCTCTATGCCACAGCTTCCTCATGTTCAAAGTGAAGGCAGAGGGCTGGAGGAACTTTCTCTAAGCCTTTCCAGTGCTGACACTTTCAAACCCCATCTGGGATAAGTGCTCAGTAAGTTTTTGTTTAATCCATGTAGTCATTTGACAGATAGGAAACAGGTTTTGTTTTGTTTTTGTTTTTTTCGAGGCAGGATCTCATTAAATTGCTTTGGGCCTCACTAGATTGCTGAGGCTGGTCTCCAAGTTTGTTGATCCTACTGTCTCAGCCTCCCAGGTTACTGGAATTACAGGCGTGTGCTGCCACACTGCTTGGAAACAGGTTCTGAGTCAAACCTTTCCCAGGCCATAAAGACTGGAACCAGGTCCTGCTCACTCAGTGCCCTTTCTCCAACCTCTGACAACTTAAAGGGCAGCCAGTCAAGGGGTGCAGCCTGGGGAAGCACTCTCAGTCCCAAGGCTCTGTCACTATGCCATGGGAAAAGTCATCCAAGCCTCCATTCTGTTCTTGATGACCTGCCTCTGTCCCAGTGCCCAGACTTTTCTTGGGCACCAGGGTGCTAAAAACAACAAATGCCAACCATATATATATATATATATATATATATATATATATATATATTTTTTTTTTTTTTTTTTTTTTTTTTTTTGCTCCAGGAGGTCTCACTATGCTGCCCAAGCTGGCCTTGAACTGGGCTTAATCAATCCTCTCATCTCAGCATATTGAGTAGCTGGGACGACCGGCACATGCACTCATCGCCTGGCAACACTAACTTGTTGAAAGTTTACACACGGCTTTAAGTGCTGTCTGTGTATTTAACTCCCTATGACCCCACAGAATAGGAATTATTATGACTCCATTTTACAAGCAGCTAGCTTATCTTGGATTCCCTAGAAAATAATACCCAAGGCAAAGTTTATGTCCTAAGCCTTTCTGGAGAGTACAATTCTAGGGCACAGAGTGAGGGAAAAGGAGAATGAGGCAGAAAAGAAAGGAAAGCAAATAGAAGGTAGTGAGTGATGTTCAGAGCCATTCACCACTGCACAGAAAGCAGAGTCTTTTCTATGCCATGCAGGACCTCTGGACAGGTCCTGTGCTCTGACTGTGCTGCTGAGGGGAGAAAGGGAGGGAATTTACTGTTGTCTCTCTCCCATCTCTGTGTCTCCACAGCAGGGACCAATGCAGAGTGAGCTATGAGCAGGACTAGGAAGGAGAGCAGCGGGGGTGGGAGGGGTGGGAGTCTGTTCAGGTGGCAGACGACCCCTCACCTCCCGGGTTTCAGCTTGCTTGAGTCATTTAATTTTCCTTTTCACTGAAGCTGGTTTCAGCTAGAGTTTCTGCCCCTTGGAATTGGGAGTTCTCATTTTACAGATTTAAAAAATGAGGCTCAGAAAGATGAAGTGACTTGGCCTGAATCTAAAACCTAGTGAGCTCAGCTCTGCCCTGAACTGTCAAGATCCTGAGGACAGACTTCAGTGCGCCCAGTCTGCAGAGGGTGGGTGGGTATGTGGGCCTTGCTTCCTCCCATCTCGCTGCTCTTTCTTCCTCCAAGGCTTGATCCTCAGTGGTTGGTGGTAATCCCAGATCTGTCCCCACTGGCCAGACTCTCACAACCCAAGTTTTTCTGTCCCTGCACAGGGAAGTTCTGCTCTGTTGAAAGAGCTATGATCCTAGGAGAGGTCTTGGAGCTCCCCCAACGGCTGGGTTCACCTGGAGCTGGAAGAGACTTGGCTTCCTATCCTAGGACCTGAACCCCACCCAATCCATGTAGACAGGGCCAAGAGGACTAGAACGCAGCTGGGATCCGCGGGGCCCTCGGGACTCAGGGTGCAGTGCGGAGGCCCACCGGGGCATCCTGGGGGCAGCGAGAAAGCGGGAAGGCAGTTTCTGAGGTGCAGGCCAGGTGGCAGTAGAATGCCGAATTCTTGGGCAATGGCTGGATGGAGGCACTGGGCCAGCAGGGGTCAGCAAAGGCCAGTAGTTCTCCTGCTCCTCCTGGTCGCCACGGTAACACATGCGCAGAACAAAAAAAGTTACCCAGAACTGATGCTGGAAATACATAGCAGTGCTCCTCCTGCCCAAGCTCCAGAGGCACCTTGAAGAGAACAACAAACCCCAGTGCTGTTCAAAGCTGCAGGGTTCCATGGGTTTGAGGCGTATGCTTCTCTGCTAGATCCTGGTTCACCCACTGAAATGGACGCTTGCCTACCATTTAGCTCGTGGCACTTGGCTGACTCCCTGTCTACCTTCTCCAGTGATTGATTATTACACATTTTTGGTTCTGTCATACCTTCTGACCTCTAAACACGAGTCCCCTGCACCATGAGGACTTGAGCAACTCCACTCCCTTCTTCTTCCCACCCTTTCTCAGCAGTTCCTTTATTTTGAATTGTCAAAATTAATAACATTTACATTCTTTATTTTTAAACTTTTTTTTTATTTGTATGTACTGGGGATTGAACCTGGGGCCCTTTCCACAGAACCACATCTTTAGTCCACCCACCCCGCCCCACTTTTGAAACAAGGTCTCACTCAATTACTCAGGTTGACCTCGAACTTGGGATCCTCCTGCCTCAGCCTCCTGAGTCCCTGGGATTACAGGCAAGTGCCACGGCATCCAGCCATTCTTTACTTTAGGGAAAACAAAAAGATTTTTGACTAATTAAAACAAAAATTTTAAGTTTTCGGAGCTCTTTCTGTAGAAGATTCCATAAGTGTCCTATTATACAATATTATCCATCAAGAAGCATTTAAAAAATGACCTCATGTTAATTTCAATATACATTAAGAAGTGTATGTGTGTGTGTGTGTGTGTGTGTGTGTGTGTGTGTGTGTGTGTGTGTATTCATTCTATTTATTATTTCACAGATAAAATTGCCCGGGATAACTCTAGAGTCCATTTTTTAAATTTTAAAAATGAATTGAGGTGAGTCAGGCACAATAACTCATGCCTGTAATCCCAGAGAATAGAAGGGCTGAGGCAGGAGGATCACAAGTTCAAGGCCAGACTCAGTAACTTAGTGAGACCCTGTCTCAAAGTAAGAAATAAAAAGGGTTGGGGATGTAGCTCAGTAATAAAGTATCCCCTGAGTTCAGTCCCCAGCAGGCAAAAAAAATTTGAGATGAATAAGAATATTAAATGATGTACCTGTCAGGATACGGCAAAACTCATGAAGTTGCTTAAGAATTTGATTGGGAAACAGTGGTCTTGAGTCTTAAAGTTGAAAACCAGTGAGCACAGCAATCTTCTGACAGTATCATCCAATGCAGAGCAGAGCAGAGCAGACCAGACATTGGCAACATTTCCTTCTTGTGCAAGAAACAATGTAACAAATGGTGCTGGGAAAACTGGTTCTCCAGATGCAGGAGAATGAGATCAGACCCTTATCTCTCACCCTGCACAAAATCAACTCAAAGTGAATCAAAGACCTAGGAGTCAGACCATAAATTATGCAGCTTCTAGAAGAAAATGTAGGGTCAACACTTTAACACATAAGCACAGGCAATGACTTCCTCAACAGGACCCCTAGAGCTCAGAAAATAATGCCAAGAGTTCATAAATGATAGAATCAAATTAAAAAGCTTCTGCACAGCAAAGGAAACAAGAATGTGGAAAGAGAACTTACAAAATGGTAGAAAATCTTTGCTAGCTGCTCTTTTGACAGAGGATTAATTTCTAAACAATATTAAGAACCAAAAAAAAATTAACACCAACCCCCCACTACAAATAATTCAATTAGTAAATGGCAAATGAATTAAACAGATACTTCTCAAAAGAAGAAATACAAATAGCCAGCAAATGTATGAAAAAAGTGTTCATACATTTAGAGAAATGCAAATCAAAATTAAAACTGAGGTTTCATCTCACACCAGTCAGAATGGCAGTCATTAAGAATACAAATAATAATAAATGCTGGAGAAGATATGGAGAAAAAAGAATACTTTTACACTGTTGGTGAAATTGAAAATTAGTATAACCATTATGAAAATCAGTATGGAGTTTCCTCAAAAGACTAGACAGGAAACTACCATATGACCCAGTTATCCCACTCATTCGTGTGTATCTTAAAGAATTAAAATCCCCATAGTACAGTGATACATGCACCCCTAGGTTTATAACAGAGCAATTCACCATAGCCAAACTATGGAACCAGCCTAGGTGTCCATCAATGGATGAACAAAAATAAAGAAAATGTGATATATATGCACCATGGAGTTTTATTCAGCCCTAAAGAAAAATAAAATTATTTCATTTGCAGGAAAACAGATGCAACTTGAGAACATTGTGTTAAGTGAAATAAGTCAAACTCAGAAGGTCAAGGGTTGTAAGTTTTCTCTTATATGTGGAAACTAGAGAGGAAAAAGGAAAAGAAAGTTGGGTGCAGGTATTGCATGAAAATTAAAGGGAGATCAGTAGACTAGAGGAAAGAGACCAGAGATGGGAGGAGGGGAGTGGTGGGGGTGGAGTGCTGGGGAGGGATACTGACCAAATTATATTGTCATATTGTGCACATGTACAAATATGTAACAACAAATTCCATCATTAGGTACAACTATAATGCACCAATAAAATGACCACCACCACAACAACAACAACAAAAAAAACCAACCAAACAAACAAACAAAAAAAAAAACCAGAAAAATGAAGAAGAGAAAACAATGTGTCTTTCATGGAAGACAGGTGGATTCAATTGCCTTACAATTGATTGTTGTTCATAATCACGCCACAGTCACACCTATACCATGACTTATTTTTGAAATCTTTTTCTCACAACCTTTTTTTACGCTTACTAACTTGTTGAGAGCCACAGCCAAAGGGGCCCCAGCAAACTTCCAGCTGCCAGCAAGCTTCAGACTGCCCCAGCAACATCTAGCTGATTGGCTCCTCTGCGGTGATGTTCATTGGGCTGTTTCCCTGCCCTTCAGACTGCCAGCTGATGATTGGCTCACAGCTGCCCCAGCAACATCTAGCTGATTGGCTCCTCCACGGAGCTGCTCATTGGGTGACTTCTTTGGCTCTGCCCACGCAACCCAGCCAATTGGCCTCAAGAGGAGGAGGATTGTGGGAGGAAAAGGCTGGTGTGGGAGAGAGAGGCTTGTGGAAGCCGGTGGTGGCAGTTGGGCTCTGAGGGTTTTTCCCTGGAGCTGTTTTGTTTGGCGTTAGTAGTTCTAAAAATAAAGTTAGTTTCTTTTTGACAAGTGGCTCCTGATTTGTGCCAAGCCAGACTTCGGCATTTGGTGGCCCGTACGGACATTTTAAAAGGAATTGCCCCATAGGAGGAGGGTTTAACAAAACTAGGTATCAAACAAGTAGAATACCGGGTATTTGCCCACGATGCCGTAGAGGGAGACATTGGGCTAATGAATGCCGTTCTCAAACCACCATAGAGGGTACTCCATTATATTGGGCTAATGAATACCGTCCTCAAACCACCATAGAGGGTACTCCATTATCAAAAAACGAACAAGGACAAGGTGTTTATCCACAATATCGTGGACAAAGGCATCGGGCTCCGTTGCCAAAAAATGGACAGGGGGCCCCAATGCTCCGGGGCCCCAAACCACAAATATACGGAGCACTGGAAGAACCCAGCAACCCCAGCAACCCCATCAGGGTAGTGCCCAGCACATCAGATCCCTCATCAGACAAACCAGAGGGAGCGCAGGGTTGGACATCTGCGCCTCCACCAAATCAGTACTAACTCCAGAGATGGGAGTTCAAATCATTCCCACAGGGGTAAAAGGACCTCTTCCCAAAGGAACAGTAGGCTTATTATTGGGACGCAGCTCTTCTACTCTAAAAGGACTTTTGATAAGTCCTGGGGTAATTGATTCCAATTATGAAGGTGAAATAAAAATTATAGCCAGTTCTCCAAAGGGTATATCAGTAATTTCACCAGGAGATAGAATAGCACAGTTACTAATAATACCAAGCCTACATGATAAATTTTCCAGTCATGTTGTAGAAAGAGGTTCCAAGGGATTAGGCTCCACAGGTGTAGATTGGGCTATGCTTTCTTTAAATTTAGATTCTCGCCCCATGCTAAAACTAAATATTCAAGGACATGAATTTAATGGGCTACTGGATACAGGTGCAGATCTTAGCATCATCTCTCGTCAAGAATGGCCAAAACATTGGCCATTACAACAAGCCACTCAATCGCTTCGAGGCCTAGGAGTGGCGACTAATCCCGATAGAAGTGCAATGCTATTAGATTGGAAGGATCCTGAAGGATGTGAAGGAACTATACAGCCATATGTATTGGATCATCTTCCCGTAAATTTATGGGGACGAGATGTCTTAGATCAATTAGGTTTGACATTAACAAATAATATCAATCAAAATGCACCCACTATTATGGCTAGACAAGGTTTTAGGAAAGGAAAAAGATTAGAAAGACAAGAACAATGTATAGCAGCACCAATACAAATAGATCAAGGAACAGACAGACATGGGTTGGATTTTCACAAAGGGCCACTGAGACAATAAAAATTACATGGAAATCAGAAAGACCAGTATGGGTTCCTCAGTGGCCCTTGACTAAAGAAAAGACACAAGTAGCCCATGATCTGGTCAAACAACAATTAGCGGAAGGACATATACAACCTTCTGTATCTCCCCATAATACTCCCATTTTTGTCATCAAAAAGAAATCTGGTAAATGGAGATTACTGCAAGATTTAAGAGCCATTAACAATGAAATGGTCATTATGGGACCTGCTCAATCGGGGATTCCTCAATTGTCTGCTTTGCCAAAAACTTGGTATGTTTTAGTTATAGATATTAAAGATTGTTTTTTTTCAATTCCAATTCATCCTGAGGATAGTCCACGTTTTGCATTTACTATCCCTGCACTAAATCATGAAGGTCCTGATCAGAGATATGAATGGAAAGTACTCCCTCAAGGGATGGCTAACAGCCCAACTATGTGTCAAATTTATGTTAACAAAGTAATCCAGCCACTTAGAAATCAAAATCCTGAACTACAAATATTTCACTATATGGATGATGTGTTATTGGCACACAAAGCTAAAAACACATTGCTAGAATGTTATGCCACACTTACAAACTTATTAAAAAATTATAATCTAGAGATAGCAATAGATAAAGTGCAATTAAATTTTCCAATTAATTATTTAGGAGTTCTATTATCCTCAACCATGGTCCGTCCACCAAAAATTCAAATACGAGTAGATCAACTCAAATCACTTAATGACTTTCAAAAGTTATTAGGAGACATAAATTGGATAAGGCCTTATCTAGGTATTCCAACAGGAGAATTGGGACCTTTATTTGATATCCTAAAAGGTCCATCAGATCCAAATTCACCCCGAATGTTAACGCCTGAAGCAAGAAAGGCATTAAAAATCATTGAAACATATATGGAAAATATGCATTTGGATAGAATTGATATAAGTTTGCCTTTATTATTTATTGTACTACCAACAAAAAATATTCCTACAGGAGTATTTTGGCAAGAAGGTCCATTATTATGGATACATTTATCTTATTCTCCTAACACTATTCTTACTAGATATCCTGAGGCTGTAGGACAATTAATACTCAAAGGAATAAAAACAGCAAAGGCAGTGTTTGGAATTTCTCCCCATAAAATTATTACTCCATATACTATGAATCAAATTGATGAATTAGCTAATGAGTTAAATACTTGGGCAATAATAATGTGCAAATCTAATGTTTCATTTGATAACCACTTACCATCTAATCCTTTATTGTCTTTTTGGTCATTGCATCCTGTAATTTTTCCAAAAATGACAAGAAAAACACCTATCATGAATGCTCCAAATATATTCACTGATGGGTCAAATAATGGTACAGCAGCAATAGTTACACCTGATCAAACTTTTACATTTTTAGTACCCAAACAATCAGCTCAAAAGGTAGAGCTTAATGCAGTATTACAAACTTTTGTGATGTTTAAAGATTCTGTATTTAATTTATTTTCTGATAGCCAGTATATAGTTAATGCTATAGTATCCCTTGAAGATGCTGGTAGAATTTCCCCTTCTTCTACTGTTTTCTCTTTGTTTTCCACTATACAAAGTTTAATCTGGGACAGAAAAGATCCATTCTTTATAGGACATATCAGGGCACATACAGGATTGCCTGGAGCCCTTAGTTTAGGCAATGATTTAGCAGATAAAACTACACGTGACATACATATTTTCTCTGTACTAGAAGAAGCTATAAATTTTCATGAAAGATTCCATGTCAATGCTAATACTTTACAAAAGCGTTTTAAAATAACTAAGGAACAAGCTAGACAAATAATAAAACAATGTCAAAATTGTGTGACCTTTTTACCACAAGTTAATCTTGGAGTCAATCCTAGAGGATTGATGCCTAACCATATTTGGCAGATGGACGTCACACACTTGCCAGAATTTGGAAAATTAAAATATTTGCATGTTACAATTGATACTTCTTCTGGATTTTTGATGGGCTCCCTTCATGCCGGCGAAAAAACTAAAGATGTTATAGCTCATTGCTTACAAAATTTTGCCACTGTGGGCATTCCAAAACAGTTAAAAACAGATAATGCCCCTGGTTATACGTCTACTTCTTTTAAACAATTTTGCTCATCATTTGGCATTACTCATATAACAGGAATCCCATACAATCCACAGGGTCAAGGCATAGTTGAAAGAGCTCATCAAACTATTAAAATGTACTTATTAAAGCAAAAAGATGGAATTGGGAAGGGGTATATATTCCCCAAAGATAAACTTAAAATAACGCTTTTTACTCTAAACTTTTTAAATTTGGATTCATCAGGACTTAGTGCTGCAGAAAGGCATATGTGTCCAAAAAATGTACATAAGCCCAAGGTACTTTGGAAAGATATTCTAACAGGACAATGGAAAGGTCCTGACCCAGTAATTGTCTGGAATCGGGGGTCTGTTTGTGTGTTTCCACAGGAAGAACAGCAGCCGATTTGGATTCCAGAGAGATTAACCAAGGTTCTGACCCAGAACAACAGCCGATTTGGATTTCAGAGAGATTAACCAAGGTTCTGACCCAGTGATTGTCTGGAGTCAGGGGCCTGTTTTTGTGTTTCCACAGAGAGAACAGCAGCCGATTTGGATTCCAGAGAGATTAACTAAAGCGATTTCTACAGACCAAAAAGAAGATGATTTAGCTCAAATCCATAATAGCTGATATCCAAAACTCCAATTTGGCTATCCTTACATCTGCGACAGAACCAGGATGCTTTTTTCAATATCTATTTTATTATTGCCCTTTCCCATATCATGAAGTTCTATTTTATTTTTTTGAGCTCATACAGACCTAGGTTAATGTTTTGCTGATCAGTTCTATTTTTTTTTTTTTTTTGACTATAGAGTTTTTAAACATTGCAATAGAGATTTTACCTGTAAAAAGTTATAAGGCCTTTACTATTGTGTTATGTGTTGTATGTATTATGTTATGTGTGCACACTTGTGTTTTGTGTTATATGTTTGAATGTACGTATGTCCAATGTACATATTTCTATATATCATATATGATGAGCGCTCATGAAAAGATGGATCCAAATATTTTTTTTTTTATTCACGTGATTTAAATGGTTTAATTTAAATTGGGTAAATAACTGTTAAGAATTGTTTTAATATGTAAACAAAAAAGGAGGTTAACAGATCTGTTTGTTTACTCTCACCTTTAGTTTTCATTATATTTAATAATTCTCTTCACTATAATGTAAATTGTTAAGAAAATTGTTTTCTTTTAGTGTCTTCTGGAATGTTACCTAATTTTTTCTTTAGCCATTATTGCCAGAATTTCTATCTTCATCCCAGTGCCGATGAAGATAATATAAATTGTTAAGAAAATTGTTTTCTTTTAAGAAAATTGTTTTCTTTTAGTGCCTTCTGGAATGTTACCTAATTTTTTCTTTAGCCATTATTGCCAGAATTTCTATCTTCATCCCAGTGCCGATGAAGATAATATAAATTGTTAAGAAAATTGTTTTCTTTTAGTGTCTTCTGGAATGTTACCTAATTTTTTCTTTAGTCATTATTGCCAGAATTTCTATCTTCATCCCAGTGCCGATGAAGATAATATAAATTGTTAAGAAAATTGTTTTCTTTTAGTGTCTTCTGGAATGTTACCTAATTTTTTCTTTAGTCATTATTGCCAGAATTCCTATCTTCATCCCTGTGCCGGTGAAGACAAAGATAAAACTAATCTACAGTTTCTGCAATAGCCATCACTGAACTGCTTACAGAACTTACACTGAACTGCTTACAGAACCGTCAATTGACTTGGTATATCTTCCTCCCTTCTGCTTGTCATGATCATTCAGCTAAAATTTGGGGGTCAACAGAGGTGAGGCAAAGAACCTCACCCCCCCCCCCACCCCCCGCTGAGACCTCTCCACAGGTGTGGCTGTACTGGACCGGTAGTCAATGACGGGTAAGATCCAATTACAATGGTACCAACCTAAGACAGGAGGCTGACGCCCTGAGGTCAGCTCATCCGAAGACGGGTAAGGACCATATGTATTGGACAACCTAAGGCAGGCACGGTCCATAAGCCACATGCTTGTTGTTTAAACAGAGAGGAGATGTTGAGAGCCACAGCCAAAGGGGCCCCAGCAAACTTCCAGCTGCCAGCAAGCTTCAGACTGCCCCAGCAACATCTAGCTGATTGGCTCCTCTGCGGTGATGTTCATTGGGCTGTTTCCCTGCCCTTCAGACTGCCAGCTGATGATTGGCTCACAGCTGCCCCAGCAACATCTAGCTGATTGGCTCCTCCACGGAGCTGCTCATTGGGTGACTTCTTTGGCTCTGCCCACGCAACCCAGCCAATTGGCCTCAAGAGGAGGAGGATTGTGGGAGGAAAAGGCTGGTGTGGGAGAGAGAGGCTTGTGGAAGCCGGTGGTGGCAGTTGGGCTCTGAGGGTTTTTCCCTGGAGCTGTTTTGTTTGGCGTTAGTAGTTCTAAAAATAAAGTTAGTTTCTTTTTGACAAGTGGCTCCTGATTTGTGCCAAGCCAGACTTCGGCACTAACTGAAAGCCATCACCTCAGGTTGAGGCATCATCTCAGTCATACTGTATATTTCATGCAGCTCCCTTTTTAGTTGGAAACACTCCAAAAAAATTTTTTTTCTTTTTTACAGTGCTGGGGATTCAACCCAGGGCCTTGAACATGATAGGCAAGTGCTCTGTCACTGAGCTGCATCCCCAACCCAGAAATTGTTTCTACAAGGATACACTTATTGTGCCACACTGGGCAGGGCTCTGCGGCTCACCACTTTTACACCTGGGTTACAGGTCCTTCATTTGACAAATATTTATTGAGAGACTCTTCTGTACTAGGTGCTTCTTTGGAATCAGTGCCCTCCACCCCATCCACTGAGGATCCATCCAAGACCTTAAGCTGAGGCCTAAAACTTTAGAACCCTATATAGACTATGTTTTTTCCTATGCATATGTACTACAATAAAGTTTGATTTATAAAGTAGGCACCGGGTTAGGGATGTGGCTCAAGTGGTAGCACACTCACCTGGCATGTGCGGGGCGCTGAGTTTGATCCTCAGCACCACATAAAAATAAAGATGTTGTGTCCACTGAAAACTAAAAAATAAATATTAAAAAATTCTCTCTCTCTCTCTCTCAAAAATAAATAAATAAATAAATAAGGCACCATAAGAAATGAACAACCATTAATAATGAAATAGAACAATTATACTAATATATCACAGTAAAAGTTATGAGAGTTTGGTTTCTCTTTCAAAATATCTTACAGCACCATACTCACCTTGTGACGCTGTTAGGCAACAGTGTCTACGGGGTGAGATGAGGTGGGGTGGGTGACAAAGGCTCTGTGACATGGCATCAGGCTGCCAGGCTGCCACTGATCTGCTCCATGGATCCTCAATAAGCCACTCTGAGTGGTGTAATGAAATCCTGTCATCCCTCTCCCTCTGCCCGGGAGGTGAATCATCTCTTTGTCCAGCATATCTATACTATATCCACTATTTGCCTGTTTGTCACTTAGCCATCTCAGTCATCAGATTAATTGCTATGGCGTCACAGTGCTTGTGTTCAAGTAACCCTCAGAACAGAGCACAATTTCGAACGCATGAATTGTTTGTTTCTGAAATTTCCCATTTAATATTTTTGGACCATGGTTGACTATGAGTAAATAAAACTGGGAAAAGGGAAATCTAAGAAAAGAGGGGACGATTGAAGATAGAGAACAAAAGAGACAGAAATCCCTGCCTTTCAAGGAGCATGTGCTCTAGGACAGATAAATGACAAAACATACAGCATATTAGAATGAGATGATGGGAACAGGAATGGAGAAAAATAAAGAGAAAGTGGTAGGAGAGCTGGGTGGGTATGGTTCTTAGACTGGTCAGGGAAGGTGACATTTAGGTAAAGACTGAAGGAAATGAAGGAGTGAGTCTGCAGATACACTTGGAAGTGTGCCCTAGGCAGAGGGGGACCACCAAAAGAAAGGCCCAGAGGCAGGGGTGTGCCTGTGAGTTTGAGGAGCAGCAAGGATGTAGTGTAGCAGCAGGGGGGCCACTTTGGAGGGGCTGAGGGTGGGGCCAGATTGCAGAAGGCAGTAGCCCAAGCAAGGATTTCAGCTGTTATTCAGAGAAGGCAAACTTCTGGAAGCTTCTGGCAGAGGAACAGTGTAATAACAGACCTGAATTCTAAGAGGTCCTTTGTGGCCTCATCCCTGCAAAAGGGTCCAGGGCCCCAGTCTGTTCTGGTGGTTTACACAGGCCCAGGGCTATGAAAGCCAGTCTTTCGTGGCTGAAGGTGGGCAGGGACTCAACCCTCAGCATGCACTGTCCTCTGAGCTGATCCTTTTCTGGCTTTTCAAGGACTTCTCATTTCCCCTTGCCCTATGTGGCTCATTTTCCACTTCAATTCATACCCCACCCTCCCTCTTCTATCTCAAGCCCCATCTTAACTAATCCTCATCTAATGGTTGGAAGAAAATCAGGCTTGGCATGCCCATTTGTCACCAGAGTCCTCCGGTCCTGACTAAAGGAGAGCCAACAAATCAGGTCCAACCACTTGCCCCAAAAAACAAACAGGAAAGGTAATAGTGAAGATCATGGAAGGAACTTTAATCAGTGCAGGAGCACCAGGAAGACAACAGGACCCTTGTCCTTACCCTGTCTTCGAGGAGGTGGCAATGACTTTGAGGTTTTATTGAAAGGAAATCTAAGATAAGGAAGGAAGAAGGCAAGGGATGGAGGCTTTGCACACCTGGCGAAGGAGGTGATCTTGATCAGGTGTGGTCTGTCCACTAGCTCAGATTAGTCAGTGGGGGGGACCTTGTCTCCAACAAGAAAGTTGCTCCTGTCCAAAAGTGTTGCTGTTGCCTGGGGGTAGTTTCAATTGTCACAAGATATTTATCTATCAGACCTTATTCGGGAATCCAGGGTGCCTCAGAACAAAGCAGATGGATATAAAAGGAAGGCAAAAGTGCCAAATCTTTAATTCTACTTTTAGCTACCCACTGGACATTTCCAGGCAAAAGTGGAGTCTAAGTCCCTGTTATACATTTGCTTCACCCTAAGTTAGGCCAGCTATTTCTGGTCATAATTTTTTCTGCCTCGGTGTGGAGTAGAGAGGACTTAGGACTCCTTGGAGTGCCAATGGGAAGGAAGGAGGCAGAGAGGGTGGCTGAAAACCACGTGTGACAATGCTACAGAGAGCCCATCCCAGCAGGTGGCTCAGTCCAGACACCTTCTCAATCTTCTTCTGTTCAGTCCTCACCCACAACTTCAGCCCACCCTCATAATGACAAACCTCAGGTTCAGAAAGGTAGGGTCCCTTGCCCAAGGTCGTTCCATTCATAAACCAAAGAGGTAGGAGGTGAACTCAGGTCTGTGGGGATCTGTAGGAGGGACACTTATGTCCTGCTCAAAGCCAGAGTGGGCTAGGAGAAGACAGAAGCTGCAGTTATGAGGACAAGGCCAGATCAGCCAGCAGGGACGGAGCAAGAGGAACACACCCCCACCTCTCCTTCTAGCCACCTTCTGCTCTCCTGCTGCCACCCCACATTGGCCTAACTTAGCCAAAAGCCCGAGGCCTGTTTTCTGGTGAGGAGACCCTCATATGGGTCTGCTCCAGGGGCAGAGCCAGAGGAGAGGGTGTGAGGGACTCTGGGCCAACAGAAAAACCAGCAAGTTATTTATATTTACCTTCCAAAAAGAAATTCACCATCTTTAAAGTCAGCTAAACCAGACTCCCCCATTCCCTATCATTTTTGGCACCATGACCCAGCATTGACCTTTTGTTGAGATAGATGCACCCTTTGTCCTGGTCCCCGGGTGACTGCTGAGAATCTTGTTCCCAAGCCTCTGTTGCCAACGTGCCAATTCTCTCCTCAACTACCTGTCTTCTGTGGCCTTACTGGGCACTCTGTGGCCTTGTCACTTTCTTGGGTGATCTAGGGTCCTCACTACCCCCAGATCACACTGACCTTGAAGATCTACCCAAGGGAGGTCTTCTCCAGAGCCGCTTGGGTCTTTCTGCCCTTTCAACTTTCCCCTTGCCAGTTCCCAGGATCTGTAGGAATCTGAGGGTTGCCGGCAGAAGAACTTGTTCTGCCTTATCACATAGCTTCCCTGGCTTTCATCTCGACCAAGGCTTCTGAAAAGCCAGGAATTCAACATCCTTTTCCCTCTGATTCAGCTGCCTCTCACATGGTGGCACACTGGCCTATCACTCATCTTGATGGTCCTCTTGGTATAACCATGGCTCATGGGCAAATCTCTCTCCATCATCTCCTCCTGTCCAGTTGGAACTGGGAGTCACTTTGGCCAGATTCCAGGCCTCCACCCTTGTGACCCAAACAGTTTAAAAGGAAGCCCAGAAAGGGCCAGGGACCTTCCCAAGGTTGCAGGGAAGGTGTAGTGGTCTATGCAAGACTCAGGTCTCAAAGCAGACCCCAGGCCTCCTGTGCACACCTCTCCCAGCCCCTGAGCTGGAGGCTGGGCACCCAAGGAGGGCCCCTAGCTCCTGCTCTCTAGGAGCCCAGACTAGGGGAGGCAGCATTCAGGGGTCTGTGGTTTGTACCCTGAATTTTCTCAGACACAGTCCAGCTTTTTCTCAATCACTTGCCTTCCCCTGTTAAGACAGCACACTGTAACCCAGGTAGACTCACTGACCCTCTTGGGGATATCTTAGAGGAATCCCCATGGACATTTCTTGTATACAGTTGAATTGTGTGTCCCCAAAATTCACATTCACTCAAAACCTCAGAATATAATCTAATTTAGAAATAGAGTCTTTGCAGATGAAAGTAGTCAAGATGGGGTCATGCGGGAGGGTGTTCCCTTGTCCAAGGACTGGTGTCCTCACAAGAAGAGAAAACAGAGACCTAGACCCACAGAGGGAAGACAGACATGTAAAGAGAGAGGCAGAGACTGGACTGATGCCTCTATAAGCCAAGGAAGACTACGGGTTGCTAGGGGCCACCAGAAGTTAGGAAAAGCAAGGAAAGAATCTTCTCTAGATCTTTGCGGGAAGCCTGGCCCTGCTCACCCTGCTCACCCTGCTCTTTTCTTTTCTTTTCTTTCTTTCTTTCTTTTTCTTTTCTTTTTTTTTGTACCAGAGATTGAACCAAGGGGTATTTACCCACTGGGCTATATCCCCACCCCTTTTTTATATTTTATTAAGAGAAAGGGTCTTGCTGAGTTATTCAGGGCCTCACTAACTTGCTGAGGCTGGCTTTGAATTCACAATCCTCCTGCCTCAGCCTCTTGAGTTGCTGGGAATATAGGTGTGAGCCACCACACCTGGGCTTCTGCTCACATTTTGATTTCAGGCTTCTGGTCTCCAGAACTGTGAGAGAATACATTTTGGTGGTGTTAAGCCATCGTGTTTGGTATGGCAGACATAGGAACTAATGCGCAGTTAATCTTAGAGGGGAGATTTCTGGTATTCAGAGAAAGCCCCTGCCCTACATGAATTTCTCGCATGTATTTATGGCTGAAACCTGCTGTTAGCATTCCTCCTTCTCTTAGCTGAAGAGGCAGAACCATGTTTGTATTCAGGTGTCACTGGGTGGTCACACCCCGGGGTCTCTTCTCTCCTGTCCGCTTTAGTGCAAATGCTTCTGTGAACTCCATGACAGCCCTCGGTGTTGGTGATGTTACTTTCCTCCCCCAGTCTGGGCTCCCAGAGAGCCGGAGCTATGGACCCTCCTTGGGTGTCCAGCCTCCAGCTCAGGGGCTGGGAGAGGTGGGCTGAGAAGCAAACCCCCCCCCCCAGGGGTATACTGGGCTCCCAGGAAGCTGAGGTGGCAGTGTGGGCACCAGGGTACACAGGCACCCCAGGCTCAGTGTCTGATTTTGTTCTGAGAACCCTTTACTCCAAAGTGGCCCTTTTAAAGCCAGTGAGAAGGTTTTCTGGGGGCTCCCAGAAGCCCAGAGCCCATTGGCCAGACCTCCTGGGAGAACAGGGGCAGATTTGCATCAAAAAGAACACTGGCTTCATTGAAATTCTCCTCATCCTGAGTGAAACAAAACCACCAAGAAAAAGAAAGTTTTAGTCCTGAACAACTTTGCTGTTGAGGAGCATTCTGAGCTTCTAAAAATAGAGAGGAAATGGGCCCCTTTGGGTGACTCCAGGCCCCGCCTCCTCCGCCCCCTGCCCGCCTCCACTGCCCACTCAAGGCCAACCTCCCTGTCGTGGGAGACCCAGTTCCCTTCAGCAGATGCCCACAGCAGATGCCACAGAGTTCTGGAGCCGGACATAGCTGCACCCTTAAGGACCCCAGCATGCCGGATAGCGGAGAGGTCACACAGGAGAGCCTGCAAGGCATGAGTGTGAGGACCACCCAGGACAATTTGGGAACCAGGTAAGTTGGTGTTTGGGTCTCAGTGGACCAAGACTATGGGGCCAAGTTCTAGAGTCTATGCTGCTGTGTGATCCTGGGCAAACCTCTTCTCTCTCTGAGCCTCAGATTCTTCACTTGGGAAACAATGAAAGGAAGGGTCTGGATGATGGGTGTCTAGGATGGAGTAAGCACTGGATGCAGACTCTTGTCATTTGGAGCACTATTTAGTGTGTCTGCTCCCCTAGTGGCCAAGAGCGGTTCAACTGAGGAATGAATCACATCCCAGGGGTGTGAGCTGGGGGCTACAGTTACATGAAGAAAGAATTTTTAGTCAATAAAAATGTCTCCCTGTCTTCTTAGGGGAGCTTTGGCATGTGGGGTCAGTGAGGGAGAAGTTGTTCAGGGAGGAGCCAGAAGTTTCCACTCCAGTGTGCTGTGTGACCTTGGCAAGTCCCTGAACCTCTCTAGGTTGCGATTTCGCTGTCGGTACTTAAGTGCGGTCGGTGGCTGAAGTTTCCCTGAAGTTTTCCCTTCCAAGTTGTATGTCCTACTGATCTGCAATGCCAAGGAAGTGGATTCACTTTGTCAGGCCTTCGCCAATGCCCACTCTGGCCCATGCCCTGTCAATTGCAGGAGTGGGGGGATCCTGAGAAGACAGGACATAGTCCCAGCCCCAGGACTCTCCAGCCCAGCAGTAGGGAGAAAGGAATTCCAGGGCCACACAGATCTGAGACCTGTGTCTAGGGGAGGAGGGTGAGAAGCCTCTCTCTAGGGGTGCTTGAGATACGCCTTGAGTGGCCAAGAGGACCTGGACTATCAGAGAAGAGATGAAGAGCAGCAGGCCGGAGAACACCACAGCCATGGAAGACCCGGAGGCTGGAGATGGGAGAGCGATGGGTGGATGGAGGGTAGAACAGAGCAAGCGCCAGGATCCGAGTTCTCGGTGTTAATGGGAAGAAACTACTACCAGTGTTTGAGCTACAAGAATGTGGTCTCTGTTCTCTGGGGGTACGAGAAAGGCGGGAGGGGTAGAAAGGGAGTGAAAGTTGACGCATCATCAGAAACAGGCCCTAGCAAGGGCAGGCTGCCTGGGTCTCTGGACAACCTCCCCAAGCCAGCAAGGACTCCTGTCTCCTCCAAGAGCCCAGGACCAGCCCTTCCCTGGACATGGACCAGTTGCACAGAGAGGCAAGAGCCCCTGGAGGAAAGCTGACTTCCTCAGCCAGGGGTGGCTGAATCTCTCTGGGCACTGATTGTCTTCCACATCCTTCTCCCTGGGGGTCATGGGCTCAGAGAGAGCCTGGCTTACCCACCCCACCCAATGCTCCCACGCATGCTTCAAAATCTCAGTCCTTGAATATAACAAGGCCGCTTTCTCTTCTCAAGGTTCCCTGAAGAAGGAACCTTGAGAACGAGGGGCCACAGGGAGGTCAGGAACACAGTGTTTTTTGTTTGATTTGGTACCTGGGATTGAGCCCAGGGGAGCTTAACTACTGAGCCACATTCCCAACCCTTTTTGTTTTTTATTTTGAGATAGGGTTTCACTAAGTTGCTCAGAGCCTTGCTAAATTGCTGAGGCTGGCTTTGAACTTGCAATCATCCTGCCTGGGCTGCCTGAGCTGCTGGGATTACAGGATTGCTCCATTGCACCCAGCTCTTTGAGTGGTTTTTGAGGCTCATGTGCAGAAGAGTGGCACCTGATAAGGGCTGGCCCCTCCTGGGGAAGGCCATGCACTTGGGCTCCCAGACCCCCAGGGAGAAGGATGTGGAAGACAGCCAGAGGTCTAGGACTGTTTTGCAAATCTCACTAAAGGAACGTGGACAAACCTAGGACAGAGCCCAGCCTGGGGCAGGAAGGACTCCCTTAAGCGAGGGTAAATAGGTTCAGGACCCAGTGAGGGAAGAGAAGGGCCGAAGAGCCCAGGTTGGAATACGAATTCCACTACTTTCTTACCAAGTGACTTTGGGTACGTTGCTGAACCCTTTTGAGCCTTAATATCACCTTCTGCAAATGCAAGTAAAAGGCCTGACCTCCATGACAGGAGGAAAGGTTGAATGGACTGTATCCACTAGTGAATATTAAAGTGCTTCCAAAAACTTGTCACAGGCCTGGTAACCCCTGGAGCACCTCCCAGCTCTCTTAGCAGAAGGCTGGAAGGCACATACCTTGGTTCCAAAACAGTTCTGCTCCTGACCTGGGCAAGACACCCTCCTGACCTACTCTGTGACCCTGGGCAAGACACCCTCTCTGAGCCTTAGTTCCTCCACCTGTTAGTCAATGGGGCAGATAAACTTGCTCTGCCAGCCCTGCAGAGTTACTGCAAGGAAAGGACACTGAACCCTCACTAAGCATCATTCTAAGGTCAGAGGCACTTGCTGCTGCAGCTGCTGTGATACTTTCGCTTCCTCTGCCCCTGCAGGCCAAGTGTAGCAGCAAGGCTCCATTCCAGGCCTGCCTATACGTAGCTAGAGTCAGCTGCTTCTGGGGAAAGGTGAGCCTGCATCCTCCAACAGCCTGAGAGGGACTTAGCTCCCCATTCCTTCCCCCAGCACTTCAGAGCAGGAGGCTGCAGGTAGAGAAGGAAGTCTGGGAGCCAGAGGAGGATCTCTACCTTGGCCTGACCCATGTGAATTTCCTTTTGTGCCATCCCAGTTGAAGGGCTGGGAATGGGAGGAGCTCTAGAGAGAGGCAGACAGGCCAGAGCCAAGAGAGGCAGTACCTGCTGGGCCCCAGCTGGACCTATCTGGCACAGCTCACTCTGTGTTCTGTGCTCTTTGAGGCCTACCCATCAGGGACACTTGTTGACCTGGGCTTGGGTCTTGGGCCTGTTAAGTCATCTGTACTGAGCCTGGAGAAGCACAAGATGGAGGAAAGTCTTTGAAGGAAATTGAAAAGAGGACAGTACATCCGGGGTTTGAAAGATTATGGATGCCCAGAATGGCAGGCAGGGGGCACTGTGCTGGCTGAAGCTGTGCTATGGAGGAGTCATAGGTGATCACCAGACCAGAGAGGTTGGGTCTCTCTAGTCCTGGGTCTAGAGATGCTAGTGTGGCCAGGCTAAGGGCAGCGAGGCATGAGGATAGCCGGGGCCTGATGAAGAAGCTCAGAGAAGGAGTGGAAGCAGCAGAGCCTGGGAGAGCCTTATCTGGGGGACTCATAGTGGTGAGTGCAGTGTAGGCTAGACTTGGGGTGGGCTGGAGGCTGGAGGCCAGGAGATGGGAGCCCCAGGAGGGTCTTGCCTGGGTCTGGAAAGGATGACAGGCTCTGAACTGACCTACTCACCAGGGCTGCCTGCTGCCTGTCCCAACCTGCCTGCTAAAGACCGAGAGCTCAGAATGTGGGACACTCACAGGAGGCTGCTGCAAGCCCAACGAGCAAGGCCCTTCTCACTGGCAAAACCCTCCAAGGATGACAGAGTGAGCTCCCAGTCTCAGGAGTGTGCTATCCCAGGAGGAACAAGCATAATGAAAATGTATCCAAAAGGATATAGCTACTCCGACGGAACATGGAATACCAGGACCTTCTAGTTCTGGAATTCTTTCCCACTCCCACAACCCGTTTTCCCACGTTATATGAACATGATTGGCTTTTTTTCTTCATTATTTATTATCTTCATTGTTTTCTGTTTTCCTAAGAATAATACATTCATGTATTCAAAATTATTTATTGTTGAATAGGCAGGTACTGTGCTAAGCACTGGTGAATATCATAGAACATCAAGCAAATTCCTGCCATGAAGGGTTTTCAGACTTGCAGAGAAGACAGACATTAACAAATAATTATATAGCTATCTGTTTAACTATAATTGTGATAGGTACCATGAAGGATTAAAAATATGTGGAGAAAATGTAATCGATATTACTGAATTATACAAGTAAAATGGTTAAAATGACAACTATTGTTATATATATATATTACAATAAAATTTTTTTAAATGTTGGAATTTTTTAAAAAAAATTATGGATGGAATCTAACAGAGATCTGACTTAGTCTTGGGAGTTAAAGAAAACTTCCCTAAGAAAGCAACATTTAAACTGAGACCTGAAAGATACATAGATACTGGGGGCGGGGGGAGTTTCGTAGGAAGAAAAAAAGCCCATCATGTATAAAAGCTCTGAGGTGGGAAGGAGCTTGTAGTATCTAAGAAACTAAAAGCCCATTCTAGCAAGGTGTGGTGACACATGTCTGTAATCCCAGGAACTTGGGACACTGAGGCAGAAGGATTGCAAGTTTGAGGCCAGGCTGGGCAACTTAGTGAGACTGTTTCTGAAAATAAAAAATAAAAAGGGCTGGGGATGTAGCTCAGAGGTAGAATGTCCCTGGGTTCAATCGAAAGAAAAAGAGAGAGAGAGAGAGAGAGAGAGAGAGAGAGAGAGAGAAGAAGTAAAAGGCTTGTGGCCACAGGACAGATTTGGAACTATAAGAGCGACAGGAAGGTGAATTGCTGGGGTCAAGAGTGCCAGAATAAAGACATGGGCAAAACCGGAAGTCAGAGTTCCTGGGGCAAACTAGCCTGGGTTCCAGACATCCGAATAGATCTGGATGTCTTAAGGATACACACCAACCCAGGCCGGTCCTTACAGGGCTGCCTGGTTGTTGTCCAAGGGCAGCAAAACCCAAGTTTGCCTGGAGTCAGGATGCTAGACCTAAGCACTTTGTCCCCAGGCAAGCCCCTCTGAGTGGCAGACTCCAGGCCAGTGGGGTGTTTTAGGTCACAAAGTCCAAATCACTCTTTTACAACATCCACTTATTATCGATCTCTGACTTGAATCCCTTCAGGGAAGAGGAGCTTGCTACCTACTTTTTCACACATACACACACACACAAAATAAAAAATAAAAACCAGTTTCATCTGGGGAATGGGTGGTGGGAGGAAGTTCTGTCTCACACTGGGTCCTGGCTCTGACTCCTTTCAAAAGAGGCTGTGAAGAACACGCCAGACAGGACTGGGAAGGTGCTTAGGAAGTGGAAAGGGTCACCGGCCATGTGAAGGACATCTGGGGCCTTGTTCAGACTCTGGCCCCAAGGGGCTGTGAACTATGAACTCACATTTGCAGAGTTTACATCTGTAAAATGTAATGAATGGATTGTGGAGTTTTTATTCACAGAGTCCAATTTTTCATACAATGAAATGTACATATATTAAGGGTATTATTTGATGACTTTTGAGAAATGTATATATCCATGTAACCAAAACTGCAATTGAAATATGGAACATTTTCATCACCCCAGAAAGCTCCTTCATGTCTACCCCCTTCTTGCATGAGCAGCCACTCTTTTTTTTTTTTTTAGAAAAGCAAGTCAATTTTATTTTAATGTAAAGTATGATAAAATGAAATCATTTTTAAAAAGTATATAGACCATATCAAGAAAAAGTGCTAAACATAGAAATAAACCTAACAAAAGTTACACAATCTGTAGAGAAACTTATAAAAAATTCAATGAGAGGGTATTTAGAAAATTCTCAATAAATAGAAAAAAATATTTATTAGCAAGGGAATCATATGTTAACAATGGCATTTTTCTTAAATAATGCATAGAATCAATGTAATTATTATAAAAAATTTGCAGGAGTTCTCATTAATGTCTAGAAGGGGTTTCTAAAATATATAAAAGTAGCAAAACTTTAATCATAGCCACAATGCTTAAAAAGAGAAAAATAAGATGAAAACACGTTCTATTAGACAAATAGATATATTTGAATTAAGAAAATTGCATGATAGGGTCCACGTTGACCTTGTTTTAACAGAAAAAGATATTACTTGATGTACTTTTCTATTTCCCAGTTCCCTAGGGGAGATAATGAGTGCTGCCTGTGTTTGAAAAGGTTCAACTATTCTAGTCCTCCAGGGATGCCTCCTCATCAAACATCAGCTTAGTTATGTAGCATAACATTGCTTCTAGAGTACCATGTTAACCTTTATCTGTCCGTTTTTTCATATTTTTATTTATAGACTCTTATTCTATTTCTTGACATTATTCTCTTTCTAGATGAAACTTCTTAATCTATTTTTCCCTCATAGCATATTCCTGTCACTTGGAATTAGCAATGCTTCATGACCAAGCATTCGGGATTGTTCAGGGAGATGTTGTGTGGTGTGTATAAACCTTGCTATATTACCAAAAACCTAATTGCGATACTTAGATTCCTTCTAATCTATTAATTAAATGTGTGTTAGAGGTTAATTGTTCATTGAATGTCACATGGATAACAACCCAGACTGTCAGAAGCCAACACGCTGAATGAGAACATCTAATATGGTCACAGCAAGAGGCAAACTTGAGTATAACTTTCAGGGACATGGAGCAGTCACTCTTTTGAACAGCCACTATTCTGATTGTTCTCAAACATCACATGAATGGGATTGTAGAGAATGCACTTTTTTGGTCTGAATCTTTTCACTCATTTGTGAGAGTCATCCATATTGCTGGATGTTTCAATAGTCCATTATTTTGCACACCCACTGCTACCTTCTTTTTTTAAAATATTTTTTTTAGTTGTAGATGGACACAATATCTTTATTTTATTTATTTATTTTTATGTGGTGCTGAGGATCAAACCCAGTACCTCAAGCATGTGAGGCAAGTACTCTACCACTGAGCCACAACCCCAGCCCCTCCCCCTGCTACCTTCTTGCAAGAATATGTATGGTTGCATTTAGGCCCCACTTGGATAGTACGGGATAAACTTTCTTCCCCCTTAATCACATCTGCAAAATTCTCTCTTCTCTCCCTTATAAGGCCATATTCATAGGCCCCCAGAGATTAGGATGTGGATATATTGGGGTATATTTTCAACTTACATACTGGCTATGACTGGATACCTTAGTTCTCCGCCAGTGAGCCTCCCCAAAAGCTGCTGGAGTCCTTCCAACATGGCAGCTTGTGATGGATCTAGGGCCACCTAAGACTCTTCCTTACTCAATGGCTGGTGCCTGATCTGGGAAGACTTAATAAACTGGGACCTGGACCAGCTGGGGCTCCTTGACAACTCTATTTCTATGTGGTTTCTCCTTAAGATTTCCAATTTCATGCCTTCCAGGTAGATGGACTTCTGACAAGGTGGGTCAGGAATCCAAAACAGTTGGTGGGGGGGTGATGCTGGGGTTGTGGCTCAGTGGTAGAGTGCTCGTCTAGCACGTGCAAGGCCCTGGGTTTGATCCTCAGCACCACATAAAAATAAATAAATAAAATAAAGGTATTTTTAAAAAAAGGAATCCAAAACTCTGTGATCTAAGAGAGTCAGGAAGAAACATATATCACTTTTTATAAGTAGCTTTGGAAATCATATAGTGTTACTTCTTCCACATTGTACTTTTTAGAAACCAGTCCTGGCTGGGTGTGATGGTGCATACCTGAAATCCCAGCTACTCAGGACACTGAGGCAGGAAGATCACAAGTTCAAGGCCAGCCTGGGAAACTTAGAGAAACCCTGTCTCAAAAATTAAATAAATAAATGTAAAGTGCTAGGGATCTAGCTTAGTGGTAGAGCTTGCCTATGTTCGATCCCCAGGTCTGGAAAAGAAAGGAAGGAAGGAAGGAAGGAAGGAAGGAAGGAAGGAAGGAAGGAAGGAAGGAAGGAAGGAAGGAAGGAAGGAAGGAAGGAAGGAAGGAAGGAAGGAGAGAGAGAGAAGAGAGAGGCCAGGCATGGTGGCACACACCTGTAATCCCAGCAGCTATGAAGGCTGAGGTAGGAGGATCAAAAGTTCAAAGCCAGCCTCAGCAACTTATTGAGGCCCTAAGTAACTTATTGAGACCCTATCTCAAAATAAAGAAAAAATAAAAAGGGCTGGGGATATGGCTCAGTTGTTAAGCTCCCATGGGTTCAATCCCTGGTACCCAAAAATACATGTGTGTGTATATATGTATATTATACCATTTGATATAATCTCGTTAGGTCACTATGGCTTGATTCAGTTTTTTTTTTAAAATATAACAGTTTTATTGAGATATAATCCACACATCATAAAATTCACCCATTTAAAAAGTGCACAATTTAATATTTTTTAGTATATTCACAGAGTTATATAACCATCACTTTTTATCTTTGTGTTACAGGGGCTGGAACCCAGAGCCTATGCATGCTAGGCAAGCACTCTGCCACTGAGCTACACCTCAATCCCCATAAACAATTTTAGAACATTTTCATCATCTCCTAAAGAAACCCTATACCCATTAGCAATCACTTCCCATTTCCCTTCGACTTCCCTAGCCCTAGGAAACCATAAATTTACTTTTTTTTCCCCCCTTGCTATACTGGGGATTGAATCCAGGGGCTCTCTACCACTCACCTATACCTCAGTCCTTTAAAAAAAATTGTTATTTTTAGATATACATAACAGTAGAGTATACCGTGGCATATTACATATATGGAATATAACGTCTTCTAATAAGGGTCCCATTCTTGTGGTTGTACATGACGTAGAGTTTCACTGGTTCTTGTATTCATATATGAACATAGGAAAGTTATATTCAATTCATTCCACTGTCTTTCCTTTTCCTATCCCCCTCTCTTCCCTTCATTCCCCTTTGTCTAATCCAGTGAATTTCTATTCTTCCCCTTCCTACCCTCCCTTGTTGTGGATTAGCATCCATGTATCAGAGAGAACATTTGGCCTATGATTTTTTGGGACTGGTTTATTTCACTCAGCACGATATTCTCCAATTCCATCCATTTGCCACTGAATGCCATAATTTCATTCATCTCTATGGCTGTGTATATATACCACATTTTTTTTATCCATTCATCTGTTGAAGGACATCCAGGTTGGTTCCACAGCTTTTGTGAATTGAGCTGCTATAAGCACTGATGTGGCTGTGTCATTCTAGTAAGCTGGTTTTAAGTCCTTTTAGTATAGACCTAGGAGTGACATAACTGGGTCAAATGGTGGTTCCATTCCAAGTTTTCTAAGGAATCTCCATACTGCTTTCCCAGTCCTTTTTATTTATTTATTTATTTTATTTTGAGACAGGTCTCACCAAGTTGCCCAGTCTGGCCTTGAACTTGTGCTCCTCTTGCCTCAGCCTCCTGAATAGCTGGGATTACAAGCATGTGCCACCATTCCTGGATTTACATTTTATCTTTATAGATTTACCTCTTCTGGACATTTCATTTAAATGGACTGACATAATATATGATGTATTGTGGCTGAATTCTTTCAGTTAGCATAATGTTTTCCCAATTCATCCATCTTGTAGCTTGTAGCAATACTTCATTTCTTTTATGGCTGAATAATATTCCATTACATAGCATGTTTTGTTTACCTTTCATCAGTTGGTGGACACTTGGGTTGTTTTCATGTTTGGGCTATTCTAAGTATTGCTGCTATCGACATTATTATTAGACATCTGTTTCCATTTTTCTTGTTATACGCCTAGGAGCCAAATTGCTGGGTCATATGGTAATTCAAGGCATAACCTTTTGAGGAACTGACAGCTTGTCTTCTAAAGCAGCTACACTCCCACTGGTAGTGTATGAAGGTTCTAATCTCTCCCCACCTTGGATAACACTATTATCCTTTTAATTACAGCACTCCTAGCAGGTATGAAGTGTCTCTGATGCAGTTTTAATTTGTTATTTCCTGATGGCTGATGATATTGAGCAACTTTTAAAGTACTTATTGTCTGTATGAATATCTTCTAGGAAGAAGTGTCCATGCAAATCCTTTCCCCAGTTTTAATTGGATTATTTGTCTTGTTTATTATTATTACTGAATTGCAAGCGTCCTTTATGTACCCTAAATATCATTCACTTGTCATATATCCACTTTGCAAGTATTTTCTTGGCTGACTTTTCATGGTATCTGTGTGTGTGTGTGTGTGTGTGTGTGTGTGTGTGTGTGTGTGTGGTACTAGAGACTGGACTGAACCCTGTGACACTCTACCACTGAGCTATACCCCCAGCCCTTTTTTAAAATTATTTTTTTATTTTTTTAGTTTTGGGTGGACACAATATCTTTCTTTTATATTTATGTGGTGCTGAGAATCGAACCCAGTGCCTCATACATGCTAGGCGAGCACTCTACCACTGAGCCACGACCCCAGCCCACCCCCCAGCCCTTTTTATTTTTTATTTTGAGACAAGATCTCACTAAATTTGTAAGGCTGGCCTTGAATATACAATCCTTCTCCCTCAGCCTCCTAAATTGCTGGGATTACAGGTGTGTACCATAGCACTTGGTACTTTTCACATTCTTTATGGTACCCTTTGAAGTATATATGGTTTTATTTTTGATGAGGTCTAATTTATCTGTTTTTCTTTTATTGCTTGCACTTTGGTGTTATTTCTAAGAAGGCTTTGCTTAACTCAAGGTCACAAAAATTTATTTATAATTTCTTCTAATACTTTTACAGTTTTAGCTCTTACATTTAGATCTTTGTTAGCTTTTGAATTATTTTTTGTGTAAGGTGTGAGGAAGGACTCCCAACTTCATTTTTTGGCTTTTGGTTATTCAGTTGCCCCCACCTGTTGAAAAGACTTTCCTTCTCCATTGGATTGTCTTGCCATCCCTGTTGAAAATTAATTCACTGTAAATTTGAACTGATTTCTGCTTTTCTCATTCCATTCCACTCATCTATATGTCTACTCTTATGCTGGTACCTCTTTGCTTTGATTATTTCTGGTTTGCATTTTGTTTTGAAATCCTCCAACTTTGTTCTTTTTCAAGATTGTTTTGGCTATTCTAGGTTTCTTGAATTTCCAGACTAGCTTGTCCATTTTTGCAAAAAGCCAGCTGGGATTTTGATAGAAATTGTATGGACCTATAGATCATTTGGGGGGATATTACCATCTTAACAATATTAACTTTCTTGATCCTTATATATCTTTCCATTCACTTAATTTTTAAAACTTCAGGGTGGGTGCAGTGGTGCATACCTATAATTCAGCTAATCTGGAGGTCAAGATAGGAGGATAGCAAGTTTGAGACTAACCTCCACAATTTAGTGGGATCCTATGTCAAAATAACTGGATTTAAGACTGGAGATGTAGCTCAGTAGTAGAGCACTTGCCTAGCATGCATGAAGCGCTGGGTTCAAGCCCCAGTACTACAAAAGAAAAAAAAAAAGTAAAAATAACTGAGTCCAATCCCCAGTACCACAAAAGGGACATAAAATCTTTGATTTCTTTCAGCAATGTTTTGTTATGCTCAATTTAAAAATAATTTTTCTTTCTACTCTAATTTAGGTTAAATAATTTCTATCATTTTGCCTTCAATCTCACTAACACTTTCTTTTTTCAGCTTTCAATATGAAATCAACCCCATCTAGTGAAGTTTTCATTTCAGAGATTATACTTTACTTATACTTCCATTTTTATAATAAGATTCTCCTTTTATTCACCTATGTCTAGTTTTTCCTTTAATTCTCAAACTTGTATTAATAACTGCTTCAAAGTCCTTGTGCTGCCAGGCTTGGTGGCACATGCCTAAAATCCCAGTGGCTTGGGAAGTTGAGGCAGGAGGATCACAGTTCAAAGCCAATCTCAGCAACTTAACAAGGCCCTAAGTAACTCAGTGAGACCCTGAGTTAAATAAAATATTTAAAAAGGACGTGGCACAATGGTTAAGTGCCCCTGGGTTTAATCCCCAGTACACCCCCCACAAAAAAATCCTTATGCTTATTCCAACATCTGTGTCATAGAAAGATTTGCTTCTTTGTGTTAAACTGCTTTTTTCCTTAGTTTTGGTTCATAGTTTCAAAATTTTCAGCTGTCTAGTCATTTTTTGTTGTATGTTGATATCATAAATGATATCAGGACTACACTGATTTCAATAATTTTAAAATACATGCACATTGCAGGGCATGATGGTTGGTACATGGCTGTTTTGCCAGTGACTCAGGAGGCTTAGGCAGGAGGATTGCAAATTTGAAACCATCCCCAGCAATGTAGTGAGACCCTCAGGAACTTAGTAGGACCCTATCTCAAAATAAAAAACAAAAGGACTGAGGATGTAGTTAAATGGTAAAGCACCCCTGAGTTCAGTCTCCAGTACTAAAAAAACAAAACAAGGGGCTGGGGTTGTGGCTCAGTGGTAGAATGCTCGCCTAGCACATATGAGGCACTGGGTTCAAACCTCAGCACCACATAAAAATGAAATAAAGATATAAAAAAAATGTAAGAATACCTGGATTACAATGTCAATTAAAAAAAAAACAAAAGTGCACATTAAAATATTGCTTTAGTCACAGGGTTCTGCCTTTCTGAGTCAGTGATTCCTAGGAAATCCCATGTTGCTGGGGCATGTGGAGAAGCTTCAGGGGATCCACAGAGCTTCACTCAACCTTGGCAGTGCAGATTGTAGTTAAGAACATGAAATCTGGAATCAGATTCCCTGGATTGGAATCCCAGCTATCCCCATTACTAGCTGCCTAAACTTTAGCTCTTTTGGGGTGGTGGGTACCAGGATTGAACTCAGGGGCACTTAACCACTGAGCCACATCCCCAGCCTTTTTATATATTTTATTTAGAGACCGGGTCTCATTAAGTTGCTTTAGGGGCTTGCTAAGTTGCTGAGGCTGGGTTTGAATTTGCCATCCTCCTGCCTTAGCCTCCTAAGCCTCTGAGATTACAGGCACACACAACCATGTCCAGCAACCTTTAGCTCTTTACGTCATCCCTCCCTATGCTTCCATTCCCTTATACAATGGGGATCATAATCACTACCTCCCTGATAGGATTGAGATGACTAAATAAGTAAATACCATTTACTCATTTTATGTAAAACCACTGGGATAGTGCCAGTGCTCAATAAATGTGAGTTCTCAGTTTTGAAAAAGCGAAATTACAGTCCTCTTTAGACCTGTCTCCTGCTGCTCTGTGGCCCCATCGAATGCCCTTCTCACCTGCCCTGTTCAGAGACGCCTCTCACGTGTGTAGACCAGGTGTATGGTTTTCTTCTTTACCCTCTTCTGTAGACTATGGGCTCCTCTAGAGCAGATGAGCACACTGCAGGGCACAGTGGCAGAAGCCTCACCCCACCCTGCACCATGAGGTACCTCTGGAGCCTGAGGAATAACAGGCAGTGCTCTTCCTTCCTCTTGTCTCCCTGGAAGAAACGTGGAGCGTCACCTATCATCAGAGCTGGTATATAGACACTGTCCCCATCTACCCCCTACTTCATAGACGGGGTAACTGAGGCCCTAACAGGAAGAGGAACATGCCCAAAGCCACGCTTGTGTACTTCAAACAAACACGCCAACCAATGGGAAGATGGAGATCTTCCAGTCACCTTTGCTTTGGGCTGGAATTATGTCAGCTCTCAGCTTCACAGTGCCTTCTCTCTGCTGATCAAACCCACTAACTGGCAATTATCTGTGTCTATCACCAATACAACTTAAGAAAATGGCTTAGTTATGATTAATGCATGCAATTTGCCTTTACATAGCATTTTCCAAACATTTGATGGGGGAGGGTATGATAAAAAGGTCTAATGACGGGTGGTTGAAAGCAGGGGACTCTGAGATGCCTCTTTCTCTACATCTCCCCACTCCTTCCCGCCCCCTTCATACCAATCACCCAAAGGACCTGAGGCTCTTGAATATAGATGGTTAGATAAGGTCATAAGCTCCGGAGCCCATCTGCCTGAGTTTGCATCCTGATTCTGCTAAGCAAAAGACCATTCCATTATCTGTACCTGTTTCCTCATCTGTAACATAGAGAGAGTGACAGCATTTCATTAGAGTATAGTGAGAGTCAGAAGTGTCATTGTACATGCAAGGTGCATAGAACATCACCCAGTACCCAGGAAATGCAGGATACATGTTAGCAACCAGCTAGTATAAGTATTATTATTATTCCTGCCTGATTTCCCCAGCCCCCTGGGATTCCAGTAACACCAAATCTTCCAGCTTTGTCTCCATTTGGTACAACAAACTATCAGTGCAGGCCCCGAAATCATCAATCACAGACAGAAAACTGTGAGGCCCTTTGTCTCTGACATCTGAGGAAATGGAGTTGCAGAGAGGAGAAGGGACTTGCGCAAGATCACATGACAATCAGAGTATGAGCTAGAATCCAGAGGCCCAAGTGCCCAGAGAATTTTGTCTTGCGGCTAATCACATTGCTTGCTGACTGTTTTGGGGCTTTGTAGTAGCACTTGATGAATGATACATTTATTTCCTTAAAGCAGTCAGTGGGATTTGGCTTGAAGGGCTGGACCTGCCAGGCACTGCCAAGTGTGTTAAAAGTGAACTGTCTAACTAGACTGCCCCACCCACCAAGGCAAGAGCCGAGGAGAAGCTGGGTGAGCCTTTGGAGGGTGAAGCTTCTCAATAAACACTCTTGTTAGGACTTCCGTGGGCCAATGTGTTCCTTCTGGTGGACCTGTGGGACATGTCTTGGACCACTGCTGCCCTACCCTGACAGTTTCTGAGAGAGACCTTGCATCCCAGAAGATGACTGCTTCAGCCCACGGCCCTACCCCTTGTGAACCTCTGCGCCAGCCTCCCCCACTGTCCCACAGCCTCACATGGAATAATCAAAATTCACTTCTTGTCATCTGTCTCCCTTTAACTCTAATGTACCCTACCCCCAACCTGGGATTGATGATCCTTCAGTGACCTTGAATGCATCTGTGTTAATTGACCTTTCATTCCATCCTCTGTAAGCTACAGCCAGCTTGCTCACCTCTATCCCTCACATAAAAAAGCACTAAATCAATATTCATTGTAGGAAAAGAAGATCCTTAGGGAACTGTCAGTCATTGGGACAGGAAGAGATCATTCCCAACTCTGGGAGCAAGAAGTTAATTAATATTTTTATTGCATAGCATATAATTATGTTTTAGAAAGCAATGTCAGTCTCTAAATGCTAGTGTCCTGGGAGGTGATCAGTCAGGGCAGCTTCAGGAAGAAGCATGAGAGCTGGGGTCTCATATTGAAGCGTGTTGCTTCAAATAAACACGCCGACCAATGGGAAGATGGAGGTCTTCCAGTCATCTTTGCTTTGGCCTGGAATTATGACTGCTTCCCAGAGGAAGAAGGGACTGAAGAATTAGGAGGCTCTGCCAGAATAGGCCAGCTGGGGGGTTTTGCAAGGGGATAGAAGGGGACTTACATATTTCTCAGGTCTCCTGGCCTCAGAAGGAGGCATGTGCTCGCTTTCCAACTGTTGAGGTTTCAAAATCTCATCAATTTAGAAACTACATCCACAGGGGTCATCAAGCCATCCAGGGGCTAAGGCTCTGGATATGGAATTCCTGCTAACTTTGAAATGGAGACATTTATGCTGCCAATCTTTACCCATGACAAGCCAATCATGAACTCCACTGCTCAGCCCTCCCATTTGTTACCATAATGGGGCAAGATGGAGTGGTTGGATGAGTTTTATGATGGGTAAAGTTAGTGTAAAAGAGGAAGAACAATTTTACTTTGAGCTCTCCAGGACAGGGGAGAGGTCTGGATTCCTTTGAGGGTGACCCAACCAGGGTGGGTATGGATAAAATAGCTTGGGCCTCTAGAGCCCCAGGGGAATCTGAGGCAGGACGAGTCTCAGAAATGCAGGGATGAGGGCCAGGAGTGGGCTAATACTCAGGTGTCCTGAGTGGCGATAGACAGGGATCACTATGGGATTGGAATTTGTTCAAGGGCCCAATTCCTTTGAAGTAAGGTGCTAGCATTGACCTACCAGCTTCATGTAGCAATCTGAGGGCTATCCACCAGGGCCACTGAACAACAATCTCCTCTCCCCATTGCTGCCTCTAGGCCCTGCCCGATGACCTTAAAATGAGGATTTGAAATTTTCCCCAATGCCATCCTCCCCTCATCTAAACACCCACTCACCTTGGAGGCAGTTTAAGATTTGGAGTTATAGCTCCCAGGTGATAATTAAAGACAAGGTAGATGAGCCCCTCCAAGGGAGACAGGGGCCAAGCACTAGGTCACCCCTAGGGAACTCTGGAGTGGGGGGAGGAGGGGAAGGCAGGGCCACAGGGTGAGAAGGGGCTCTCCCAGGAGCAGAGGTCCTGGTTTTAGAAAGTGCTGAAAAGGGCCGGCTGCTGTCACAAATGTCCTAGACCCTGGAATGGAGAAGGAGGTGGAGGGGGCATTAGCCAAGGGCAAGATATGGGGACCTTTGTTACCAGAGGTGGGGCAAGATGTAAAGATGCAAATAATAAATAAGGGGAAAAGCTAGTGATGTCTTCTTGGCTTCAGAGCCAGTGGGGGAGACCTGGCTTTAAAACACCAGCTGTGCCTCTTACTGACTATGTAACAGGGAGCAAGTCTAGAGCTCTCTGGACCTCCATTGCTTCATTTGGAAAATGGGACTACTGATAAAACCTATTATGCTGGCCCTGGAGAGGATGCAAGCTGCCAACCACTTGACCTGGTGTGTGTCCTTGGAAGAGAGAAGTAAAAATGGCACGTGCACAAAATGTTCAGCTTCCCACCCAGCCCCAGAGGCCTTGGGGGTGGCTCCCAGGTGAATGGCCCAGCAGACGGAGCAATTTCTTCCAAGACTCTGCCAAGGATCGCAGCCAACAAACCACCTCCCTTACGCGCACTGGCAGGTCCCTGTCCTGCTTCCCGTCCCTCTTATGTAAGAGTCACACAGGTGGGCAGCTGGGACCTGTGCCAAGTGGGTCAGAGGTATCTGGGGCCACACCTTGACAGCCACCCCAGGGCGGTCTGGGGCGGGTCCCCACTCACGCCCAGCCCCACTGCCTCATCACCCGGAACCTGGGGCACCGCGGCGACTGGCTCCCAGACTTGCCATGGCTTAGCCGTAGGAGCAAAGGGATGCCGAGCCCAGTGCCTGCCAGCCTCGAGGAGGAGGAAGGTGAGCGCCCCGGGACAGCCAGACCCCCCTGGCTCTGATTCTGCCCTGAGTCTTCTGTGGGGTCTGCAAGCCAGAAATCAGGAGAGAGCTGCCAGAGGCCTGATTTTGAGGTAGTCCATCCAAACCAAAAGGAAGCCGGCAGGTGGTGGGGGCCATGGGGTCTGCCATGCGAGGTGACAGGAGGCCAGGGTGAAATCAAGCTTGCAGATGAGGCTGTGGCTATCGGAAATGCTAGTTAGTGCCGGGGCTGGCCCATGTGGCCAGGGCCATAGGATCTGGAGGAGGCACCCCTCCTCTCTTTGGGGCTTTTAGAATAGGGGAAGGTACTTAGGCAGCACCTTCCATTGAGAATTTTCTTTGGCCTTCTAGGACATGGATTCTTTTTTTACACCCTGTGCAGAGAGGAGAGGAGAACAGGCAAGGTAGGGAAGGGTGGTCAGAAGTCTTTGCAAAGCAGGAGTCCTAGAAATTTGATTTATTGGTGAGTGACTGGCCCTCTGGGAGGCCAGAGCCCCAAGGCAGCCACCTCCTGTGAGGTGTACCTTGTTGTCGGCCTGATCCTACAAATATGTGGGCTTGTGAGGCAGTAAATTAGAGCCAGGTGCCAGCCTCAGGAGCAGTGAATCATGTCCTGAAAGGAGGGCAAGTACCCCTCTCCCAGCCAGGCCTGGGGCCGTGACTCACACAGTGTCTCTATTGCAGGGCGGTTTGGTGGCACTGGGCCTCTCTGGGGCTCCTGTGGCTCTCCCCGGGGGACGCCGGGGGACATTCTCTGAGGTCCTCGCTCTCTCCCGGGTGAGCTTGAGGGCTGCAGCTGCCCCACAGGGATCATGCCAGAGGTGCTTCTGCTCAGGTCTGCCAGCTCCATCCTGAGGACTGTGTAAGAAATAAGGGTCCCTCCTCCCTCCCGCCTCCCAGCCCCCACCCTGTCGCCCAGGAGGAGGTTTGTGGCATAGCTGCTGGACCTCCAGACTGGGGTTTGGGATTTTTAACCTCATTCAGTCACCTCCCCATTTCACTGTGAATTTTCTTCTCATTCCTTAAAAAGGTCCATGAGCACCCACCAGTGACAACGAGAGCACCCTGTGCACTAAACACTTTTACTTTTCAGGTATCACCTCATCTCCTCAATCTAGTTAGAAAAATCAAGGCTCAGAGAGGTGCAGTGACTTGGCCACAGTCACACAGCTAATAAAGTGAGTTGAACCCAGGCAGACGGAGAGACTGGGGTGAATTGCAATCCTAGGTTGTTTCAAGAAAACATTTATTGAGTACCTACTCCATATAGAGCCATGGTGTGGCTGCTGAGAACTGAATGGGAAGAAAGAATAACAAAGAAGAAATGGGTCCTTCTCTGTAAGCAATTCATATGGAAAATGAGGGGCTCTCCGTGATTTACATGTCACACACAGAGTGATGGCTTGAGAAGGGGTAGGTCCAAATAATATTTACTAAATTCCCACAGCAAGTACTCATAGCCAGAAGACAGAGCAGAGTCGAGAGTGACCCCTGTTTCCAGGAGCATCCAAGCCCAAACCTGAGTGTCCAAGGGCCACGGGGGTGAGAGATTGTTGGGGAAGTCTGGGAGGGCTTCCTGAAGGAGGCATTGAAAGAGAGAGGCTGTGTGTCAAGACAGGACGAAGAGACGGGAGGGAGAACTGTGGTGTACCGGCTCTGCCACACTGTCCCCACACACTCCACACGTGCATTTGCTCAAGCTTGCCTTTGGATGTTGCTCCAGTGCCCCTGAGGAGGTGCTGAGGAAGCTGAGATTTGTTCTGTTTTTGTGAGGGTGAGCAGAGGTGCTCCCAGTGCATCCCTGTGTCAGGAATGAGCACGGAAGGCGTCCTCACCAAATGAAAGGGAGCCTTCACCTGCCCTTTCTCAGGGTCTTCTTCTCCCTCCTGGGATTTCAAAACCCAGACAGAAGCAAGTCGGCCTCCCCGGGCCCTTCTCCACCATTCTTGCCACTTTCTTACTTTAGATGGCTTCCTCCTCTGGGACACCTGCCAACTGCGGAAGCACTGCATTCCAGGAGGGTATGAGTTTCCAGAATGACAGGAATGAAGTGTTAATCGCCTTCCTTGACAGGCTCATTAGGGACCTCGAAGACAGCAGTGTCACCTCGCCTGCTGGGGCCATTTATGAGCCACCTGTCCTTGCGTGGGAAATGGCAGCAAAGAATCAGGAGAAGGGCCCCAAATGCTTTTAAGGAGCCAAAAGACAATAGGGTTTTGAGCAAAACTTGATGGGTTCCTGTCCTACCATCCCAGCGAGCTTCATTTGGTTTCTGCAAGAGGGGGTGGCAAGAAATGACTGCTAGGGTTAAAAAATAAAAAGAAAGAAAACCAAGCTAGCCTCTGCCAAGGACGACAAGGGAAGCTCAGGCAGCCACCGTGCTGGGAAGGGACGGTTCCAGCCGTGACGCCATTTGACCCACTTCTGTGGGCCAGGAAGTCAGCTCTGGGTAGAGCTCTGAGAGAGCTGCAGGGAGGGCCAGCAGGGAGGGCCAGCGCATGCTGATCCCCATGGTCCCCCTCAGAGGACCCACCTCAGAGCCACTGGCGGGCAGAGTAAGCTTAATTCTTTTGGGAAAATTAGGTTTCGATTTTCTCTTCATTGGGCACCCCAAATTCTGTAAGCATAAAGAGTTGAATAAGAGCCTCCCTGGGCCAGCCACCAGGGTAAGTGGGCAGTCCCTGTCACACCAAGGACTGATGGAGGACCAGGGTCCAGTGAGGGAAAAGGCAGAACAGGGTGGCTGGACAAGAACTGTGTCTGAGTGACAGATTTCGGGGCAGTGGGTGCCGGACACCAGGGAAGAGGCCCCCAGGGACAGGGGCACTTCCACCAGCCTCAACACTTGGCCCTTGGCTTCTTGAGGTGGCTGTCTTTTCATTTAGTCTTTGTTTAGCTATTTTTAAAACCAGAACCACCTTACACGAAGTTAATTAGGTGGGGGAAATGCTGCCTGTACCTTTAATGGTGAGGGTTTAAAAACACTCTTGTTTGTGACCAGGCAGTTAAGATGGTGGGAGATTACAGTCTCTGCTAATTGGGGAGTGGCCCACCAGCTGGTGATTTCAAAGGCCTATCAGCTCTAAGAACAGGGTTTGTCCTGCTGTCAGGCCCCATCTTTTGAAGATACAGGCTGACATAGAGCAAGGACATTAACCAAGTTCGAAGTGCCTTCCCTGGATGCTCAGCAGGGGACCCCAACCCCCTGGTGTACTGTCCCTGCATTTACCGGGACACTGCTCAGTGCTCCATGGCTGTTAGTTTGAACATTACAGGGTTCTTTGTCCCCCAGTGAGGACAGCTTGTCCCTGACAACCCTGGAAAGTAGAAGAGGTACCTGATGGTCTAGTCCCACAGCACTCCGAAAACGCCCCCTCCCTCTGCCCAGCACAGTGGCCTCGCCCAGAAACATGTGCCGTCACCCTGTCTCCTCTGCAGCAGGTTGCCATAACAATAGAAGAGCAGCTCCAGCCCTGTGGTCCCAAGAAGGGGGACCAGCTCGGTGCCCTATTCCTTCCCCTCCCCCGGTCTCACCCCTGCATAACCTCCTGATGTCTTTTGCTTTAAAACCTACCCCAGGTTCTTAAGCAGACTGCTGCCAGGTGGGCCAAGGTGTGTTCGGAAACTTAGTTTGCACCTGCAGTACCAGCAAGGAGTAAGGCTGAATGCACAGAGCAGGTAATGGGCCTGGCTTCCTGGGAACTAGTCAGGGATGGGGTTAACCCCACCCTGACACATAGATGGGACTCCCAGGAGCCAGGGACATATTCTCAGAGTTGTTGTGACCAGTTGCACAGATTGCCTGCTGCACAATTCCTGGGTGCTCTGTTTACACACTTGATGACTTTGTAATGTCCCTCCGGGTTGTGCAATCTTACAGCCCTATGCGGTCCTGAGGTGTGTACTAACACGTATCTGCTCATCCACCCAGGAGGTGGAGGTGGAGCCAGGTAAACAATAAGGGACAGTGAGGCTGAGATGATAATGGGAGTCTGAGCTGTGCTGGCTAAGAGAAAAGGCCCTTTATCCAGAGCCACCAAGAGAAATATGGGCCAGGGGCAAAGGTGAATGGCACTGGGCTCCAGCCTTCCCTGTCTATGCCTGTTCTCTCCATGAGGTGAACAGACATGGGGTGCACCCCTAAGCACCACTGAGAAGGTGAGGCCTTCATTTAGGGACCCACTTAGGACCCCCGAGAATCTCAGCAATGTCCTTGGCTCCACTCAGTTTCTAAGCAGGGCTGAGGACTAGTGGGTATTGGGGGGTGAGGGGAGAGTGCCAGACTCCAACGCCTTCCTTGTCCAGATAGGGACACTGAGACTCAGACAGATGTATGATCTTGCTCAGAGTCACACAGCATGTTAGAGCAGGGGGGGACTTGACTTCTTTTTCTACTGAGCCTTTAGAGCCTAGGGCGGGTGGCTGGGGAGAGCAGTGTTAACCTGGCAAGGACTGAAGTCTCCTCCCCTGGCCCCCGTCGGGACCCTCTCTTAGATGGTTCCTGGGGGTGCTGAGGTCTGTGCCGGGTCAGAGTCTGGAGCCCAGGTCATGCACCATGTTCTAATGACTGTTTCCCCAACCCCCACCAGCTCCCTGACAGACAGGCAGACGCTCTCCAGAGAGTCGTTAAGCCATGATCTTGAGTTCTCCACCCCTAAGAAGACCAAGCATGCCCAGCTGGACTGTCCAGGTGAGCTGGGCGGGGCAGGGCAGGCTGGAGGGAGGTTGGAACTACGCTGGGGTGCTACAGGAGGCTCTGCCGAGCACTGCATAAAACTGGGGGAGGGGCAGGCTCAAACCCTGCCATCTCCACATTCCCAGGGACCCCACCAAGCTCTTCCCTCATGGCCACTAATGACACCATCAGAGCCAGGCATGGCGGAAGAGAGTGGGGGAAGAGTTCTTCAGTAAGGTCGGGAAGGAGAGAAGCCAGGGGATGGGTACAGCCAGAGCTTCCTCCAGGCCAAATCACAGCTGCTGGGGTTGCTGGGGGACATCGGAAGCACAGATAAGCAGCACCTTGGGGTTTTGGCCTGGATAACTGGAGCACAGGGCTGACAGATGGGTGGAGGCTAGCAGGGTTTATTTTGAAGGCTGGAAAGTCACATGCTCTTTTAGTGACCTTCCTCTTAGATATGTACATCTTAAGGAAGAGAGAGTTATCATTTACCCTGAAAAGTTATTTGAAAGATAATAACAGGAACAATACAGTTTTTGTTCACTTTATTGGCTGCACAACAACATTGTAGCAACAACAGCTTTTTTTTTTTTTTTTTTTTTAAAGAAAAAGAAAGAGTAAGTGCCTAACACAGAGGGTCCCTCCTCCTGCTATCAGTGCTGCCCTGGGACCTTAACTCTTGCCCCTGGCCTGGGTCACCTCTCAGGGGCAGAGTGTTCCCTGTGTTGCTGGACTTCCTGGCTGGGGCAGCTGCAGGCCCGACTTTAGAGCAGGCAGGCTGACACCCCCACCCCAGGCCACCTGTCCTGGGTGGAAATTGGCTGCAGAGAAGACAGGTTGCCTGTTGGGTGCCATGTTTGGACTGGCATGACTTGTAGAATGTCCTGGAGCTCAGCGTGGCCATTTTGCTCACAGCTAGAGGACAAATGGCTGAGGAGAGTGGGCAATAGTGTTTGGAGTGAGACTCGCTGGAGAAGGGCCAGTTCCAAGGGTCTCTGAACCAGCAAAGTGATGAGGCCAGAACAGAGGGCCAGGGAAGCAGGGCAGGTATCGGGCCTTTGTTCTGAGTCCTCTTTCCTTGGGGTTTCTTCTGACCAGGTTTTCCTGGAACCTGGGATGAGGGCAGAGGACAAGGCCAGGGCCAGGCCTCCTCTGCTATATCTCAGCATCGTCATGGGTTAAAGGACACTGGTCACTATGCTCATTCTCAGCGAGGACACTAAGGTGTACAGAAGTATAATAATGGAGACCCTGGGTCAGGGCTTTGGGCACTCCATTCCCCAGGCCACTCAGCTCCTTGGAGACCAAATGCCAGTCCCCTTGCTCCAGCTGGGTTTGCTGCTACCATCAGGCAAGACGTCCTTCTCCCAGGCTGAGTGTCTCGGGGTGGGCTTGGTGGTCTGGCTGAGGGGGGAGGTGCCTTCCAGAGGTAGACGTTGCCTCTCTTGCCCCTCCTCAGAGGTGAAGAAGGAAGTAGGCCTAAGTGGGGACTCCCTGGTTTCAGAGAGTGGTTTGAAAGGCTTAGGAGGAGGCCAGGAATGGGCCCGGCAAGGCCCAGGCAGCCTCAGTGTCTATCTTCCCAGGATGTGTGGGACACCCCACTGACTTGCTGGCCTCTTCAGACAGCCCCACTGCTGGCTACGGTCCAGACACCCAAGACTCCCTAATCGCTTCCCTGGGGCACTCAAGGGGCATGTGTCAGTTTCAGGGGACGTGGGCACAGTGAAGCCCTGGGGCTTGGGGAGTGCTGGGTGTGAAGGTAGCACTGGTCTTCTTGTAACTCAAGTGCAGGAAGGGGGCTGATATGGCAAGCTCAGTGTCCCCTGGAGCCCCTGAAAAGTGCCTGGAGCAGCCCTGGGTGCCTCAGTTGTTCAATTAGAGTCATTGTCACATGACAGATCTGCAGCAATGGCACAGGAGTGGTCAGCTTTTAAACAGAGGGGCTGGAGAGTAGCTGGGCTAGGTTGGGTAGGCCACTGCAGAGGCAGTGGCAGGGCCACCTCAGTCTAATTTATTGGGACTATAGGAGACTGTCAGGGATGGCCTGGCTAAATGTGCACCAGGACCTCCTCTTGTGTGCTGGGCTTTGGGGACTGCTGAGCTAAACACACCCATTTCTGCCCCTGAAGAACTGCCAGTCTGAGGGCAGGGACAGGCAGAGGAAGGCAGGCCTGTGTTCTGGAAACTGGGGAGTCAGGGGGATATCAGAGATGAACAGGATCTCCAGGTGTCCTTGGAACCTTTTGTCCATCTAGGCCTGGGTCTGGGCTGCATGGTCTGCCCTTTGGGTTCAGCCTCTGGGGATGGTGCTAAGAAGGAAGGGACAGTCTGGGAGGAACTAACGGGCCTTTGGACACCATGGCTGTCAACAGGCACTGGGAGCAGAGGGTCCCAGGGGACCCTAGGTGATGCCCCAGCAGTGCTGAACAGCTCCTGGGCTCCCACAGACCTGGTGTATAGCCACATTCTCCCCAGTCCTCTAATGCAACCCTGGTGCCCTGGGCGAGGGGAAGGTGCTGGGATGGGGCTGCACAGACTGAATGCCCACTGTGTGCCAGGCCTGTAGTTAGGAGTCCTTGACCTCATCGTCTGCCCAGAAGTTCCAGGGCCCTGGGCTCTCAGTGCTGCTGGAGTAGGGGATGGGAGCAGTCACAGATTGAGAGGGAGCTTGAAGCTGCTCTTTCTCAACGCACTTTTCATAAGATTTAGAAAAGGCAACTTTCCATTTCAAAGACCTGGAGAGGGGCATCTGTAGGATTGGGATAAGGCTGAATGTCCTCTCCTGCAGAACTGACCCTTAGTAGGAAGAGCAAACTTTCATTGAACATTCACTATGAGCTGGGCCCTGTGCTAAAGGACTTTCTTAAGTCTTTCATTTTATCTTATTGCAGCTGTGGGGAAAGTACATTGGCCATTCATTTGAGAGAGTAAACAGCTCAGAGAGGCTTACTGATTTTCTTTGAGTCACAGAGTTTACTAAAAATGGAGCTCTTGCTAGGTTTGGTGGCACATGCCTATAATCCCAGCAGCTCAGGAGGCTGAGACAGGAGGATCATGAGTTCAAAGCCAGCCTCAGCAATTTAGCAAGGTGCTAAGTAACTCAGTGAGACACCGTCTCCAAATAAAATACAAAATAGGGCTGGAATGTGGCTAAGTGGTCCATTGCCCCCTGAGTTCAATTCCCAGTACTTAAAAACAACAACAACAAAAACTCTTAACTGGCCATCCTGTCTCTTTGGGAACTAGACTGACTGTGTCATGCACAGTATGGCCCCCTCCAGGTCTGGCTAGCTCCTGCTTCCATACTACCTGACTGCTGAGCTGGTGGCCTCTCAGAGGAGCTCCTAGAGTCTTGCCTATAGGAATCAGGGTTCACCTGGAGTCCTTGGAAGCTACGTAGTCTCCTTGAATTCCCAAGAAGCTTGAGGGTCTCTGACTCTGGGCCCCAGGCTAGGCTCCAAAGTTGCCCAAACAGCTGCGCTCCCAGGGAGCAGCCCCAGTGAGCCAGGCCATGGAGCTACTGGAATCTGACCTCCACACAAAGGCAGCCTTGTGCCAGGTCCTGGGACACATTTCTTTCTAGCCTTTCAAGGCTGAGCATGAACCCAGGCTGAAGAAGGGGAGGGGACCTAGGAGAGCAACTTCTGGGACCGGAGCTAGTAGAGGTGCTGCCCAGGGCCAGCTCTCCACCCCCAGTCTCCCTAGGAAATTCCAGCACACACTGGAGAGCACCGAGCTAAAGACTGGGAAGCCAGATGCTCAGCCCTGCTTGGTCTGCAGCCCAGTAAGGCTCTTGAAGGCCCAGGGATCTTGCTGTGCCTCCCTCTGTCCCTTGCTCCCATCCTCATCAATGTCCTAAGGGTATAAGTGGTGTCTCGGGCTGGAGCTATGAGCTGGGGAACCAGGAGGGAGCAGGATACTACCTTGTCCTTCGGGAGATCACAGTCTGAGGTTGAGGATCAAGAAGAGGGCTAAGGAACAGTAGGAGGCAAAGGACCAACTGTTGCTTCAGCCTTTGGTGGGGTGGGACTGGAGGAAGGTAGGAAGGACTTCCCAAAAGTGGGAGGAAACAAGGGTAGGTGATTCCTATTCTGTGAAATGGAAATGGATGGTGATCCATGTCCTGCCAGCCTCTGGGGATCCTTGGAGAGACCTTTCCACAGGGGTCAAGGAACCCACTCTGCCCCTGCCTGGACATTCTTCATATTCTGCTTGGTGTCTTCCACCCACTGTCCCCTTTTGTGACCCTGCCTGTGCAGGGAAGGTCTGAACTCATCTCCCAGACCTCACTCCTCCCCAGTAGGTGGACAATCAACCCAGGGTCTCCTCCTAAGTCTTCCTACCACAGGGGCAGCCCAGCCCATCTCAGCACCCCAACTCGGTGGTCCAGGCCAGGATATGTGGAACCATGGGGGCAGGCCATCAAACCTAGAACAGTGACCTGGAGGGTTATTTTGTCTATCCTCACTGTAATTCAGATGAGGAGAGAGGCCCGGGGATGACAAGGATCTGTCTGCTCAGGGTTACTGTAACTGTAGTGACCCAAACTCAGAGCTCTTGACCCTTCAGCAAGAAGGCTGGGGAGTGGCTGACAGCTGCAAGGTCTTCTCCCACCAAGCACAGAACAAAATCAGCAGCCATTCGGTCAGTACATTCTGTACCACATTGCTAAAGTCCTGACAGTTTGTTCTGTGCCAGGCTTATCCTTATCTTTTGTCATGTCCTAAGGTCAGTGTGACTTCTTTGTCTTCTATATTCCCAAGACTGCTTGGCATGGGGCTGTGCTGGTGCCAGAGTTCCTGTGTGGAGAGAGGCCCTCCTAGCCACTGGAGGAGGGGCTGTGGCATCTGGTGCCTTGAGAGAGCACTCTTGGAGAGAGATCAGTGCGTGGCCAGAGTGCCACCTGGTTCTATCCCTCCATCTGCACAATGCACTCCTTTGCTAAAGCTGTTCCCACAGACTACAGAAAACACCACCCCACCCCCAGCCCCCTACTGGCTTCCCTCTCTCTGAGCTGGTGTTTTTCTCCTTCCCAGCAAATTGAGTAATTTTTTTCTGCTGTGCAGATGCCTCCCTTCAGAATCCCAGAGAACCTAGATCTCTGCCTGCCTAGCTGTTCCCAGCATAGTGGGCAGAATGATTTAAAAAAAAAAAAAAGGCCAGGGTCCAGTCAAGTCAGTGGTCAACACAAGAGCAGGAGGAAGAGGAAGGTGGCAGAAATATAGCCTGGGCTTGGGGGAAGACCACCAGAAGCACTCAGACACTTGGTCTTGGTGGGTGAGGTGGGTGCCTGAGCTGTGTGCCGGGGCTGTGGTGGTTGGCACAGGCTACGGGCTAGCTAGGTTCCTGGCTGCATTTTAGACCTGATTTTGGTGTTTGTTTGTTTGTTTGTTTTGGTTTTGTTTGTTTTTTGGGTACCGGGGATTGAACTCAGGAACACTTGACCACTGAGCCACATCCCCAGCCCTATTTTGTATTTTATTTAGAGACAGGGTCTCACTGAGTTGCTTATGCCTTGCCCTTGCAGGGGCTGGCTTTGAATTCGTGATTCTTCTGCTCAGCCTCCCAAGCGGCTGGGATTACAAGCATGCGCCACGCACCCGGCTTTGGTTGCTTTTTGAAGTCAGTTCTGGTTGCATTATGGGAGCCTTGCTGGGTGCTAGAGATCTCGACTTGGTCCTGGTGGTGTTCTTGACTATGACTGCAGCAGTGATCTTAGTTTGGACATGGGACAGAGATGATGGTTGTGCCCCTATTGAACTTTGATGGGGGAGATGAGGGGTCCTTCAAACACTGACAACCCAACCTGATTTCTTAAGTCTTTCCTGCCCTAGAAGATCACTCACCCCTAGATAGATGGCCAAGAGAGGTGCCCACAGCAGAACTGGGCCGGCAGATGATGCCTTCCTCCTGCTTGATTCTGAGCCACCTACCATAGCCCATAGCTATACCACATTCACTGCCCAGTTTCTCCCCCTCCCCCCAATCACTGGACACAAGGCAGTTTCCAGGACCAATCTAGAACTTGTCCCAACCCTCCCCCTAATTTGCTGTGATGTTGGCCATCCATGCCTCCCCTGACTCAGTTTCCTTATCTGTGAAAGCACCATCTCCATGTACTATATACTCCCTGCCCTCACTTCTCAAGGATGACCCATCTCCTGAGGGCTCAGGCTGTACTCCAGAGGGGGTAGAAATATCACATGCTTTATTTTATTTGTGTTTTTGGCTAACACCTTTTGCAAGTCTAATGCTTACACCAGAGGCCAAATCTAGTAAGAAAGGCTAGAGAGCCAAATCTTGGGCCCTACAATATGCTAAGCCTCTTAGCCACACTATGTTGATGCAAATATTTTCACTTTCATCTACACACGTTATATGCTGTTTGCTTCTTTTTTACCTTGATACTGTACTGTGAACCTTTCTTAATATCATCAAGTATTTTTTTTAACATCTTATTTTACTGGCTCCATGGAAATCCATGCTATGGCCCTACCATAATAAATTTTACCAGTCTCCTCTTAGGCCCTGGGGCTGTAAAGATGCCTATCCCGACATTCTTAGGGTACTTGACTCTGGTTGTCTCCCTTGCATAACTTCTTAAAAGTGTGGTTCCTGGTTCCAAGGACAGTCTTTTTTCAAGTCCTTTGATATTCATTGCCAATAATCCCTGGGAAAGGGGTATCAATTTAGGTCCCACCATGCATGGGGACTGCCTGTTTGCCTGGCTATATCTTTATTGCTTCAGGTCTTTTCCTTCAGGAGAATCCTTGGGAGGTAGAGAGGTTGGTATGTGGGTTCAGGTGGCTTCAGGAAATGGGAGTTATCAAGAGGACAGGTAGGGAAGAAAAGAGGCTCAGAAAGAGACCAGTGGGAGTGGAAATATGTAGGCCTCCATGGTTGCCTGCTGGAGCAACATGGTTCCTCTCTGCATCGTTGCTACCCTCTGCTTCTCTCCACTCCACACACTATGCTCTGATTTCTACCACCTCTTTATCTAAGCTTGTCCCTTCTAATATCTGCAAGACACTTCCAAACTCTGTATGAGAGAGGCTCTGATTGTGTCACTCACCACCTACACAACACTCTTGCTGGTCTGCATTCCTGCATAGCAACTTCATAGACCTATGGCCAGGGCTTGGAGCCCTGAATTCACTCGTGTAGTTGGATAGCAGAGCCACTATCCAAGGCTCAGCACATGTGAGAGTCAGAGTCAGAGTCAAGGGACCCTTCAGATTGCTCTTTCTTACATTTGGCACAAGCTAATGCTTGAGCTGAGGCTTTCTAACTCATTCTCCAGAGATTTCTTCTTCATCCACAAAGTTGGAAGTTGAAGTGGGCACTGAGCATAGGCTCAGAGATGGGAATGCATGGACATGAGAATCAGGGAGGATGGGGGATTTGTTTATCCTCCCTTCCTTCAGTTCTCAAGTCCAAGGGCAGGCTCAGCAGCTGACACCAGAAACTGAGAGGCCAGTGAGTTGTGGTGGATTCAGGTCAGAGGGACAATGAACAGCTAGGGCCTCACCTGGCCCAACAGGATGGCGATTCAGCCTGGCATGTCCTGGCATGTGCACCTGCTCTGCAGGTGTCACTCACTGCACCTGGACAGCAAAATGTTTTGCCTCATGATCAGGCCATCTTCAGGGACAAAGGTGAGGCAGAGAAAGATGAGACACAGTCACTTGGCCCAGCTCTCCTGGGACTGGGATGGAAAGAGACCAACTCCTTCTTCTGTAAAGACCCTCTAGCCTCTACTCTGGGCCAGGCTGCTGCTGGCGATCAGGACCCTTGGAGGCAACCCGCCCTGGAGAGCTCCAGTGTGGCAGCAGAGGTAGCTGGACCAGGACTCGGCACTCGGTTAGACGCAGGCACCAAAGTCTTCCATGAGGAGGCGTGGACCCTGAAGCCCTGTAGAAAGTGACCATGTGATGCAGGGAAGGGCATTCTAGCCAGAGTCAGAGCACAGGCAAAGGCACAAGACAGGGAGTGAAAGAGACCTGGGAAGGCTGGCCGTGAGGGTGTGTTAAGTCCCAGAAAGGCAAGTGAACCGCTTTGGGGAGGGCCTGTCTGAGAGGCCATGGTGGATGTCACCCTGTGGCCAAGGAAAGCTGAGGAGGCTTTTGAGCAGGACAGCTCTGAATTAGAAAGGTCATTCCAGGTGCCTCAGGAGTGTTGAAAAGGCCAGTGGCTAGAAACCATGGCTGCCCAAGGTTACCCTGTCTGGACCCCCGCCCAGGACTTAGGCAGGAGGCATGATGGTCCTTTCCCAGAGAATGTGGGTGCTGGGGTTCACCGTGAAGATCACCACCTGTGGCAGCAGGCCTGATGAGAATGGGTGGATTGGGGCGACAGATTGTGTGGGCGACAGACTGTGTGGTTTGGATCCCAGTTCTGCCTGCACTCAGTCTCTCTGAGACCAACAGCTTTATCTAGGAGGTGACAGAAGGTTGTGGGCACACAACAAAATGGCACAAAGTCCACCTGACAATGGCAGGGGCTTGGTAGAAGTTGTGACTTTGCTAAATCCTTCTTGTGGAAAATACTGGGGCCTCAGGAAAGGGAGGGCAGGCCCTTTCCCATAGAGTCTCCGCTTCTGGCTGGTCTAGGGGCTTCAACGGGTCCTATTGGCTCCACTGGTCCTGTCGACAAGCCGGCGAAGCCAAGCTGCTGGCCAGTGAGCCTTGTTGCCTTGTTGGGGTCTTATAAGGGTCAGGGCTCTCACATCCATCAGGAAACAGCTGGGCTAAGATGAATGTGAGATGACTTCACACAAAACCCCAGGATTACAACAGGAAAAAGACAGAGCCATGTAGTTAATAGAGGAAGAAGATTAGATGAAGAACTATGTCCAAAAACATCCTTAAAATTTTAAACACACCGAGGATGTAGCTCAGGAGCAGAGCTCATGCTTAGCATACAGGAGGCCCTGGCTGAGACACCCAGCACCATTCTCCCAAAAGTTTTAAGCATTTTTTCTTCTGATACAGTGATACCAATCGTAAAAATCTAGCCTCTGGAAAGCCTAGCTCAAGGGCTGAAAACTGGAAAATAATGGGGAAATAGGTGAGGAAACCACTTGATATTCTTGATAAGTTTCAATAATAGCATATTATGCAGCCAAATGAACCTACACACATGAAGAGAAAGACACATGGATGTCACCAAAGCCAAAGAGGGACACTTTGGCAAATGGCCATGTTTGATTCAGTGCACATAATATTGTAAAAATATTTAAGAATTCAAATAAAATCATAATTAAAAAATATAAATGCACAGATTTCTGGTAACTCTTGGTCTCCACTCCTACTGGGCACCAATCCTACATCTGTGGAGCAACATCCCTTTTTAATGGGGCGCACACTCTCCTACGTGCTCAGTCCCCACCAATCTCCGTTGTCTCCTTGACACTGAGGCTGGTCAGTACAATTATCATCGCTCTTGTATTGTTGCTTTGTTTTCCTTTTTAAAATATTTTATTTCTTTTTTAATTGACAAATTAAAATTGTATGTATTTGTGGGGGGCCAACATATTTGGAAACATATACATATTTCCAAATATATTGGCCCCCCACAAATACATACAATTTGGATGTTCCATTGTGGAATGGCTGAACTGAGCCAGTTAATATATGCATTGCTTCACAGACTTTTTTTTGTAATAAGAACACAATCTATCCTTAGCTATTTTCAAAAATATAACATATTGTTATTAATTACAGCCATCGTGTTGTACAATAGATCTCTGAAACTTTTCTCATAATAGAGAAATATCTTGCTGTTCAGGGTTTCTATCAAAGGCAGAGAAACAAAATGTGGACCTTGATGGCTGTGCATCTCAAGGAAGATAGGAAGGAGCCTGTTTCTTTGTGAAAATAAAGACTGTGCCTCTGGTTTCACTTGCAAATCCTAGAGCACTTTATTCATTTATTATTTATTATTATACATTATTTATTATGGTGCTGATACAGTAGCCACCAAAACGTCTCATGGACATTTTGAGTTAGCTACCCTTGATTAATATGTTAATAGTATGACTCCCCCCTTTTTAACTAAAACACACACACACACACACACACAGAGCAGAGCTGGGGATGTGGCTCAATTGCATGAGGCCCCAAGGCTCCAAGCACACCCCCCAGTAATTTTATAAGTAAGTTATTTTATAAGTAAAAATAATATATTGTAAATATATATATGTAAAATATGCATATAAGTTAAATAAGTTAAATAAATATATTGTAAAATATATTTATTTTACTTATAAAATAACTAAAAAAATAATAACTGCAGCAACAACAAAATAAAACCTAGCTTTATATTTGTATAAGACAAACCTATAACTTTTTATTTATTTATTTATTTAATATTAATTTATTTTTTAGGTGTAGATAGACACAACACAATGCCTTTATTTTTATGTGGTGCTGAGGATCGAACCTGGGTCCTGCCCGTGCTAGGTGAGCACTCCACTGCTGAGCCACAATCCTAGCCCCGAACCTATCACTTTTTATATCATAGACTACTGAATTGTTTTATGTTTCTTAGAACAAGTATCATATTTTTATTAAAAAAATTTTTAAAAAAGATGATGAGGGGCTGGGGTTGTGGCTCAGTGGTAGAGCGCTCACTTAGCACATATGAGGCCATGGGTTCTATTCTCAGCACCACATAAGAATAAATGAATAAAATAAAGATATTGTGTCCAACTACAACTAAAAATTAAATATTAAAAAAAAAGATGATGAATGTTCAAGTTAAGAAATTTGGCTTGAGGGAGGATTTAGGACCATATCACAAGGCTTGAACTTACCTCTGCTGGTCTTGGCAACCCTGGGGAAGAGGTGAGTGCAGTGGTGCATGAGTTTCTATAAGTGCCTCAGAAGGAAATTACCTTTTCTAAGCTGAGCAGCAGGAAGACTTAGTGCTGAGGAAGGAAGAATTGGCAGAGGGGCAAAGACAGGATACAGGTTCCATGCACACTACCTGGGCCTTCCCTAGGGTTCTTGCACTGTTTGGGAGGTAAACATTCTTCTTCCTTTTTTTTTTAAAGCAGCTTTATTTAAGTGTAATTTATATGCCATCAAATTTATCCATTTGAATGTGCAATTCAAAGATTTTTAGCAAATTTATAGACTTGCACAATCATCACCAAAATCCAACTCTAGAATGTTTCTCCCCAAAAGGTCTCTTGCACTTGTGTTGGGGTCACTCCTCACTCTCACCCCCAGCCCCAAGCAACCACTAATGTGCTTCTGTCTTTTATGGGTACTTCATTCAAATGTAATCATATGACCCATCGTTTTTTGCATCTGGCTTCTTTCACTGGACATGTTTTGAGTTGCATTCGTGTTGCAGCCAGTATAGCTTTATTCCTTTTTAGCGTGTAATCATATCCCACTATAGAGATAAAGCACATTTTGTTTTCCATTCACCAGTCTATGGACATTGGGTTGTTAACATTTTTTGACTATATATAAATAATGTTTACATAAACAATATAATGTTTACATTATAGACAATGCTGCTATGAATATATGTATATAAGTCTTTGCAGGGATGTGTGTTTTTGTTTCTCTTGGGTAAATACCAGGAATGGAATTGCTGCAGTGTGATAAGTCTATAATGCATTGAGAAACTGCTAAACTGTTTGCCAACACGGCTGTACATCTTACATCTTCACTGGCACAAGGGCTCCAGCTTCAAAGCAAGTCTCAGCTCCAGCTTCTCCCTGCCAACCCCTTCCCATTCTCAGATCATTCTACCTGCTTACAGGGCTGCCAAGAGGAGAATGGCTTGTCAGGTCATGGCAGGGAGTAACAGAATCAGGGTTTGGAACCCAAGTTTCCCTGGCTCCATGGTCCTTCCTGCTTCCATCTTTGTGCTTTCTCATGGACTTTAGCAAAAAGCAGGAGTTGGAGACTCTGAAGCTGATCATAGGGTCTGCCCAGGTTGAGGTTGCAGGATGTAGAAAAAGAATTTGGGGAAGTGTGAGGAGGGATTGGAGGAGGGTCAGCAGCCCAAATGCACTGGATTCCAGCAGTGGCCAGCCCAGGGAACTCAGTCCCAAACAGGTAGGGGGTGGAGGATGTCTTCTACCAATACAGCGCTGTTGATGAATGACCTCTCTTTTGCCCTCCCCTGGCCCAATCTGCATTTCCCACAAACTGTCACCTTCCTGCCTCATATATACAGAGGCACACTGCCCCCACCCCTGCCTCTGGAGCTGGAGATTGTTGAACCCAGAGATGCTCTATCACTGAGCTACATCTCAGCACTTTTTATTTTTTTATTTTATCTTATTTTTTTAGGTGTAGATGGACACAACACAATGCCTTTATTTTTATGTGGTGCTGAGAATCAAACCTGTGTCCTGCCCTTGCTAGGCAAGTGCTCTACCGCTGAGCCACAATCCCTGGCCACTTTTTACTTTTTATTGAGATAGGGCCTCAACAAGTTGCTTAGGGCCTTGATAAGTTGCTGAGACTTGCCTTGAACTTGTGATCCTCCTGCGGAAGCCTCCTGAGTATCTGGAATTGTAGCCTTAGGCATATTCTCTTCTCTTATTTGGATCTGGATATGTCCCCTTGTCCCCAACACTTGGCCCTCCAGAAGAAGAGAAATGGTCTGTCCTACCTCTGACCCCAGATATTACCTCTTTCTGCCAACCTCAGAGTCTGCATGCAACCTGAGAGTATCAAAGAGAAGGGATGAGGGCATCCAGTCCTCTAACTTGGATAAAGACCAATGACAGGGCACCCTGTTGATGCTGATACCCCCGGTTATCTGTGGAGTTCTGCTTCCTCACATGCTGAAGTTTGAACAGTAGAGAAGCAGGCCGAGGCCAGCATATAAAGCAGGGCTTATTTAAAAAGGGACAACATAGACTTCTTCTGGGAGGGAGGAGGCCATAGCTGGTATCCTGGTATCCCAAAAAGCGAGAGTGCTTTGCCTTTTTTATAGACCTAGTTTTCCTTTGTTCTCCTGCCCTCTTCCCCTTATCTTTCTCCTTCCTGCATACTGACTAGGCATTTGACTTGGCCCAGGAATGCTCGGGTGGGCTGGCCAAAAGGTAGGAAACAGGTGGGCTGAAGGAGGAAGGGCAGAATGGAGCAGCCCAGGACACATTAATCAACAATTAATAGCTCCCTGTAGGAGGGGCAATTCCTGGGACAGGTTACCTTAGCAACAGGTTGGAGCAGGGGGAGATTCTTGATAAGGGTGGAGGAAGGGCTCTGAAGGAAGGAATATTTCAATCCCTCAGGGGACAGTCTCCAGCTTCCCAGGACTCACTCAAAATTGGCCTAACTAGATCTGACCTGACTCTATTTACCTATCTATACTGACTGCCTGTCTAATTCTGGCTTCAGGGCCACCTCCAAAATGGATAACTGGTGGGGGTCTGGCCAGCAGAAAGCAGTGCAACCCCATTTGTCCTGGCCAACCCTGCCCCTTCCTTTCTCTGTGGTCATGCTCAAAGGGTCTAGATCACTCATCCAATCTTCCTTTTTTTTTTAACTTTATTTTATTTATTTTGATGTGGTGCTAAGAATCAAACCCAGGGCCTTGCACTTGTGAGTCGAGCGCTCTACCACGAGCCATAACACTAGCCCCAACCTTCCTTTTCAAACAATTTGAAGAACTTGGAAAAGGAGGAAGAAGGAAAGTGCATTTATTGAGCACCAACTATATACCAGGGCTCTTTGATGTACACTATTTGTTTCAACCATCAAATTGACTCTGAGAATGGGATCTCCACCTTTCCCCTGAGGAAACAGACTCAAGGGTGAGATGCTGGCCTGAAATCTCACGTACTAAACTGCCAGTCTGTGTCCCCATCTGCCATACAGAGTAAGAAAGCCACAGAGGCTGGGTGGTGCCTCAATAAGTGTCCCAAGTATGGGCTGAAGCATCAGGCACATCTGTGTTGGAGTCCTGACTCTGCCACTCCTTGGTGTGTGACCTTGGGCAAGTGCCTGACCTGTCTGAGCTGCAGCCACCCATGTGTGAATGGGGCCTCTCCAAGCCCATCCTATGAAGCCTGGGTGAGAGGGCTCAAGAGAGGTGGAATGAGCAGTCTGCTGCTCTTACTTTCCAGCACTGAAGACTTTACATGTTAGGAACCAGGACCTGCTGGTCTCCAGCTCACCACCCCCAAGGTCCTTGGGATGCTCTCTCTCCTTAATGCTCTGACCTTCTGTCCAACTGAACCTGTCCCCACCCATTCCCAGAAAGCAAGAATACCCTTGAGCTCTGACAGTCCTACTCTTCCCAGACAGTGCAAGCTCCAAGGCCAGCCACCCAAACTTGAGAGGCAAACCCCTGCTGGGGTGAACGAGGTCTGGAAGTTCAGCGTCTCCTCTTCCTTGCTGCATCCCTAAACTCTGCTCATCTTTGAAGGTTGAGTCTGACTTCCTCCTCTAGCACCAGTAGGGCAGGGAAGTTCTTCCCAGGACAGGAGCAGTTCCCCTGGAGACAACCCCAAAAGGGCCTGACCAAGCTGTGGTCTCTTCCCTGCAGAAGAAGCACTATGGACGACTCGGGCCGATGGGCGTGTCCGCTTGCGCTTGGACCCCTGCTGCCCACAGCTTCCCTACACCGTGCATCGGATGTTCTATGAGGCCCTGGACAAATATGGGGACCTCAGTGCTCTGGGTTTCAAGCGCCAGGGCAAGTGGGAGCACGTCTCCTACTCTCAGTACTACCTGATTGCCCGCAAAGTCGCCAAGGGCTTCCTGAAGGTGAGGAGCCCCTCAGAGCATGTCCTTTCCTCTCCCCAGACCTGCCTTCCAGCTTGGGCCCTCAAAGGCCTCCTCCCTGACTCCCTGCCAAAGGAGGCCCTTAGAAGTCATAATCTTAAAAAACATCCCCATTCATTGAACGAATACGTTGTGCTGGGACCTCTACTGAGGATTTTATATCTATTGAGCCTTCCTCATGTACCAGGAACTCCATAAAGCTTTACATTTGATATCACATTCAAGGAGGCCTGGGAAGCCTCGTGTGCTGGGCTGGATTCCCTAGGAAAGCCCTGGGAGGGAGCACAAGGGTTGTTGCGTGATCCCCCAGAGGGATCTCTGATTGGGATAAACCTGCAGGGTCCCAGGGCACAGGGGAGGTGGGGTGAGGCCCCCTTCCCTGCCTGGCTGACCTATACTGTCTGCCTTTGACCTGGAGCTTGGCTTGGAGCGAGCCCACAGCGTGGCCATTCTCGGCTTCAACTCCCCAGAGTGGTTCTTCTCGGCAGTGGGCACAGTATTTGCAGGGTAAGTGGCTGGGTAGGGGTGGGTGGTATCTCCAGTGGGTTGGTGGTAGGCAGAAAATAGAAAAAGGATCACTTTCTCTTTTTAGTGGTCCCCCATTCCCAACATCCCTTCTCTCCCTGGGACCTTCCTCTTGTCCCCTCTCTGCCAGGGGTACCTGTGCTGAGATGACAAGGGAACCCTGGCTGCTCTGGCCATGGGAGCTCTTTAGGGCCGGGGGATACAGTTATGGGGAGTGAAGGCCAGGGGATGCCCCCTTGGCACCTGCCCAGATATGAATCCTCCCGGATCTCCTTCAGTGGCATTGTCACCGGCATCTACACGACCAGCTCTCCTGAGGCCTGCCAATATATCGCCCGTGACTGCCGCGCCAACATCATTGTGGTCGACACACAGAAGCAGCTGGAGAAGATCCAGAAGGTTTGGGGGAACAGGGAAGTGGGCATGGGGTCAGAGGCTGGCTGTTCTCATGGACCCCTACTCCAGCCTACCAAGGATGCTCCCCGCTCCCATCCAGAGTCTCCCCTGATCCTCAATAGCAACTCCGATCTCCCATGACCTACACCCATGCATGGAGCAAGCAATAGTTACCTACCCATTTGATAGGTCAGGAAATTGAGGTCCACAAAACTAAAGGGACTAGGTCACTCAGGAAATGAGTGGTCAGGTCTTAGACTAGGACTCCTGGCAGCCCACTGCCTCCCATAGCTGCCCCTTCTCAGGACAGGGTCTCCCCAGAAGGGGAACAAGAGTGGTGGGCAGTGGGGCCCTCTGCTGGTGGGAAGGATGTGTGTATGAGGGCCGCTCTGAGCTCTGACAGCTTGAGCAATCCTGTCTAAATGGGAATGGGGATGAGGGCTGCCACAGGGTGGGGGTGACGCCAAGTCAGAGCAAGCACCCCAGTGTCTTCCAATGATGGGCAATGGCAGGAGCTCGAAGTACCTCTTGAGCCAGCTGGATCTTTCCTGGAGCATTGACAATTCTCCCTAATTAATTTAAAGCCAGCCAGAGACTGGTTCCATCCCACATGCTCCATTCTGGCCTGCAGTGGCCTGGTGACGCCTGTGTGCCCCAGCTGCACCCAGAAGCCTGTGAGGTCCACCAGGTCTCCCTGCATTCCAGAGGAGAGTTCAGATTGATTTATTGGCTTGGCTCTGATTTTGAAGATGTCACCTGGGTCTCAGTCTCCCCATCTGTACCTGAAGGTCTAGTGGTCTCCAACCTTCCAGGATCACAGGATTTCCAGAGAGGCCAGGGTGGGTGCTTTCCCTCATCCTTAGTGGGAAGTCTCCTCAAATCCGAAAGAAAAAACAAAAACACAGTCTGGAGCCAGTCATTCCTAAGTAGATGTCAGCAGAATTCCTTCCCAGGACAGGCTCAGGCTATGATCCAGATCTTCAGGGCAATATCTCTTAGAAGGCACTGTCCATCTCCAAGAGTCTTTCCATCTTGCAAAACAAACTCTGTACCCATTAAACAGCTCCCTTTCAAAATAGTTAAAAAAGAGGATTTTGAAATGTTCTCACCACCGGAAATGCTAAATGTTTGAGGTGATTATTATGCGAAGTACCCTGATGTGATCCTTACACGATGATTACATGTATCCAAAAAGTACATGGTATAATTATCATGTGTCAGTTTTAAAATTTTAATTAAAAAAATAACCCCCCAAAACAAAAACTCCCCATTCCACCTGCTCCCATCCCCTGGCAACCACTGTTCTGCTTTCTGTCTTCCCCACTGACTATCGTTTTACAGTTGATTTATTTGAATCAGGCTCTAAAGCAGGCCCACACATTGCATGTGGGGTGTCTCTTAGGTGGCTATTAATTAAGAGCAAAGCATTGCCTTCCATTTCCCATGAACTAGTGTTGTCCCCAAATTAGCATTGCATGGGAACTTTCCAGAAATACAAGTTTTCAGGCCCCACCCAGGTCCCGTGTGGGGCTGGCCACTCACAGGAACATAGTTTCTTAGCATCTTCTACTCCAAAGACTTCATCACTGAGTCCATCAACAGCAAACACACCTATACCAACCTTGACCACTACCAGTCATGCTCACTGCTGCTTCCCTCACAGCTGTTCAGAGTACACACATCATTTCCTTCCCTCTACGAGGACACCATTTTTAACATTAGTTTGTATTAATGAAAATAGCTTTTTATTAATTAACTCAGTTAAGCATCTCACAATTGGCATCATTTTTGCTGGCATCTGCATCTTCAGTAACATCACCCCGGTAACCGTCCCACTTATACTTATATCACCCTACTCACCATAGACAGTTCTAGTAGTTAATACTTTAGGTTTTACCATTGCCATAAAACTCCACCTGCTGACCTTTAATCTTAAAATCAAACCCTACTCTAATGTCTCTAAATTTTCAAATCTTCTAGGATTCTTTCCAACAATTATCCACCACCTACCACCACTCCTAGATACTGGACTTAATTAATTGACTAGAAAAAACAACCCCCAAATCTGTCTCCCACATTCAAATTATAGCTTCCACCTTCACCTGTAATCATAAGGGACTGATTAAATTTTACTTCTTATCATTTATACTCTCTATAATCTTAGTCTCAACACTTTTCCATGAGTAATTTTAATCACAATGAAAAAATAACAAAGATCAACCAGCTACAACTATTACCCAACTTCCATAACTATACAGTGCAACCACACCCATAGAATCTTCATGAGTGAAACCAAGTTCTTCACCCTCAAACATAACCCAATCCTCTAAATTCTTTTTTATATATATTTATTTTTTAGCTGTAGTTGGACACAGTATCTTTATTTTATTTATTTATTTTAATGTGGTGCTGAGGATTGAACCCAGGGCCTCACACATGCTAGATGAGTGCTCTGCCACTGAGCCACAATCCCAGCCCCTAAATTCTTTTTTTTTAAATTTTTATTTATTTGTTTGTTTGTTTGTTTTGTGGTGCTGGGGATTGAACCCAGGGCCTTGTATATGCTAGAAAAGCACTTACCAACTGAGCTATAACTTTTTAAATTCAATAACAATTTCCATTTCTTGACAAATTACAATTATTAATAATTCTATTAAAAATCCCAACAACAGGGACTGGGGTTGTGGCTCAGTGGTAGAGCACTTGCCTGGCACATGTGAGGCACTGGATTCAATCCTCAGGACCACATAAAAATAAAATAAAGGTGTTGTGTCCATCAAAAACTAAAAAAATAAATAAATATTAAAAAAACTCTCTCTCTTTAAAAATAAATAAATAAATAAATGTATTGTGTCCATCTATAATAAAAAATATTTTAAAATATCTGCTAAATGGAAACTTTGAAAAAAAAATCCCAACAACAAAGCACCTCAAATTATCAAATCACACCCTCTAGTTTCAGGGTACCCTTCCATAGCTATAACTGTACTATACCCAAATATTACATTCCCCTTAAATAAATTTAAGAGACTATTAATTCTAAAAAAGACCACCAAAATATAACACAATCCCACAACCAATCCTCCCTGCACTAATAATTAAACCCAACCCACCATGAATTGGTGAGGTTTTGAAGAAGATCTTGTGAAAACCAAAAAAAAAAAAAGTATACTTAAGGGCTGAGGCTGTAGCTCAGTGGCAGGACCACCCCCTAGGTAGCATGTGTGAGGAACTGGGTTTGACCCTCAGCACCATGTAAAAATAAATAAATAAAATAAAGGCATGCTGTCCATCAACAACTACAGAAGAATTTTTTTAAGTATACTTAATAAAAATATAGTATGTGTCATTATTCTCCATGGAATCTAACCATGACTAATGACATGAAAATCATCATTGTTATTCAACTATAGAAACTTTAATAACTAACATTCAAAAAACCTACCCTCAAATCAAAACTATCAACCACTCATTCACTGACTTACCAGTGCCATCTAAAATCTCGGCTTGATGAAGTTGTGGCTCCTTCCTAGGAGTATGCCTCATCATGCAAATTCTCATGGCATTTTTTCTAGCCATAGTTATAAGTCCGATGCAATAACTACATTTTCTTCTATCACTCACATTTTCTGAGACATAATGTATGACTGACTCATTTGATTTCTACTTGCAAATGGAGCCTTCATATTGTTTATCTGTTTATTCCTACACATAGGCTTAGACCTTTACTATGACTTTTATACCTATTTTAAAACATTAAAATGTCAGCTGGGTGCAGTGACTCACACCTGTAATCCCAGTGACCTGGGAGCTGAGGCTAGAGGATTGCAAGTTTGAGGCCAGCCTCAGCAACTTAGTGTAGACACTGTCTCAAAATAAAAAACAAAAAGGGCTTTCAACCCCCAAAATCAAAAAGAAAGAAAATCAACATCATGACATATCAGAATTGTTCTTTATTCACAGTAAATAGCAACAGAATTTGTAGGCTACATACTACTGTAAGGATAAGTATCCTTCTGAGGGGAACCATAATTACTAATCTCTCAGCTATTACTTATATTAGAACTAGTTTAGAATGAATCTGAGGTAGATTTTTTTGTAGATAAAGCAACTCAAACACAATTCTTCACATTCCACTTCATTTTACCATTCATTATTACAGCCCTAGTAATAGTTCACCCATTATTCCTTTATGAGACAGAGTCAAGCAAGTTCTATTTCACCCCTGTTGCCCTATTAAAGATATTCTAGGACCACTGTGTTTAGCCAGTTCTGAAGCACACTGGAGGTGAGAACCTCTGCTGTAGAGGTGCTGCTGAAGCCAGGTCAGCCATCTTGCAGAAGGCTTCACCGTCGGGATGTGTCTTCTCTTGCTGTCCTTTAACTTGTTCTTGTAACCTCTATATTTCCTAAGGGCTAGCTAGATGTGTTTCAGATGAGAATTTTTGGGGCAAAGACATCCCCTAGGTGGCGCTGTGTACTTCATAATGCTGGCCCTCAAGCGACTCAGATGTCAGGTGCTAGCATTCTCAGTGATGCAGAGCAACATCTGGACCCAGGTGGTGATCACCTGCTCTTTCATTGCGACATTCCCCAGCAACCTTTCCCTAATGCTTTTAGCATCCACTGGTTTGCTTTGGCTGAACTAATTATTTCATGAGGGGTGGAAAATGTTGATTTGCTGGTGATTTGATTTGCTAATGCATCAGCCAGAATTATTCTCCAAAAGAAGAACTTGCTGTCTCCTGAGGCTCTTTGGTATCTGAAATACTGTTTGCACAGAGCAGGTGTGGTAGAAGAAATAATGGTCCATCTTTCGTATTCTATAAATATTAATTATGTTGAGCTGGTCTGTGGTTTATAATGTTATTCAAGTCTTCTGTATACCTATGGATTCTTCACCTGCTTATTCCATCAAACACTGAGAAAGGCGCTGGAGGTGTAACTCAGTGGTGGAGAGACTGCTCAGCATATGTGAGGTGTGGCATTCCATATCCAGCACAAACACACACAAGAACAAATTCTGAGAAAGGGAGTGTTGAAATCTTCTATTGTTATTTTGGATTTATGTATTTTTGTCATTCAGTTATACCAGTTTTCACCTCACAGATTTTGGAGCTCTGCTATTAGACATACACATATTTAGATTGTTATGTCCTTGATGAATTAACCCTTCCCTCTCCATTGTAATAATTCTGGTTCTAAAACTACTTTGCCTCAAGTGATGTGGACATTCCAAATTTCTTATGATTAATGTTTGCATGGATACATTTTTAAAATATTTTTTTAGTTGTAGATGGACACAATGTCTTTATTTATTTTTATGCCCGCTAAGGATCAAACCCAGTACCTCACAAGTGCAAGGCAAGAGCTCTATCACTGAGCCACAACCCCAGCCCTGCATGAATACATTTTTAGATTTCTTTTATTTTTAACCTAGCTATGTCTTGTAGGCAGCATATAACTAGGTTATTTCCTCTGTCTCCCATTTGCTCTTCTTTCCTTCTATTTTTCTTTTGAGGTCCTGGGGCTCAAACCCAGGGTCTCACACATGCTAAGTAAATGCTCTACTGCTGAGCTACAATATCCCAGCCCTGTTCTGTTTTCCTTTTCTCCCTTTTCCTGTTCTGTATTGAGTTTTCGTTTTGTTTTAGTATTCCATTTTATCTCCCTTGGCTTATTAGCTATCCTCTATATCATTGTTTGCTGTAGACCTTACAATATGCTTGCTTTTTTTTTTTTTCATTCCTGGGGATTGAACCCAGGGTGCTCTATCACTGAGCTACATCCCTAACCCTTTTTATTTTTTATTTTGAGAGATGGTCTCACTAAGTTGCTTAGCCTGGCCTCAAACTTGTCTCCTGTCTCAATCTCCTGAGAAAATATACATCTTTAATTTATCACATTATGATTTTCTTTTCTTTTTCCTTTCTTTTCTAGTTTTCTTTTTAGGGTAGGTATAGGTTTATCAGAGATTGAACCCTGGATCTCACACATGTTAATCACACACTCAACCCCTGGGCTACATTCCCAACCTCCATCATGGTATAATCTTTTTTTGGGGGGGGCGGGGTATACCAGGGATTGAACTCAGAGGCACTCAACCACTGAGCCACATCCCCAACCCTATTTTGTATTTTGTTTAGGGTTGCTTAGCACCTCAGCACTGTTGAGGTTGGCTTTGAACTCATGATCCTCCTGCCTCCACCCCCCACCCCCAAGCCACTGGGATTATAGGAGTGTGCCACTGCGCCCAGCTACTACTATTAAATATCACATCACTTCACATGTAATGTGGAACTCACAAAACATGCTGTTGTTCCTCTATATCTGCAGTTCAACCATCCTCATATGGAAAAATTGGGAAGGAAATACATCTGTACTGAATGTGAACAAATTTTTTCCCTTGTCATTATTCCCTAAACAATACAATTATAATAATAATAATAACTATTTACATAGTATTTACATTGTATTGGGCATTATAAATCATATAGAGATTATTTAAAGTCTGTGAGAGGATGTGCAAAAGTTACATGCAATAGCATGCCATTTTATGTAAGAGACTTGAGCATCCTTAGGTTTTGGTATCCTCCAATAGCGGGGAGTCCTGGACACAATCCCCTTCTGATGCAGAAGACCATAGCACTTCCACCTGCACCCCCACCGTCTTTATCATTATCCATGGTACTTCCATATAGCTTGTAAACCCCAATACATTGGTACTATTCTTGCTTTAAACAGTTGAATATCTGGGGAAGAGATTTTAAAAGAAGAGGGTCTTTTACGTTCACCCACATTTTTGCCACTCCTGACCCTGCCTTCCTTGTGCAGATCCAAGTTTTCATTGGATATCGTCTTCCTCCTGACTTAAGAACTGCCTTCAACATCCCTTGCTGACATTCCAGGCTGGATGTCAACAGATATCCTCAGCGACTGTTTGTCTGAAAAGTGTTTATTTTTACCTTCGTTTAAGAAAATAATTTCGTCTGGTATAGAATTCTAGGTTGACAGATTTCCTCTTTTCTTTCAGCATTTTAAAGATCTCAGTCCCATTTACTTGGTTTCTGGTATGAAGTCTGTGAGATCCTATCTTTGTTCCTCTCCACCGAATGTGCCTGTTTCTCTGACAGCTTTTAAAATCACTAGTTTTCAGCAATTTGGTTGTGTTGTGTCTTGGAATAGGTTTTCTTGGTGTTTATTTTGCTTGGGATTCTAGAATTGGTAGATTTAGAAATCAACCCAGAAATTTCTCAGACTTTTTTCATTTTAAAACATATTTTGGGGGGTGGGGTTGTGGCTCAGTGCTAGAGCGCTTGCCTAGCATGTGTGAGGCACAGGGTTCGATCCTCGGCACTGCAAAAATAAATAAATAAATAAACAAAATAAAAGTATTGTGCCCATCTACAACTAAAAATTTTTTTTTGAAAAAAAAATTGAGACAGACTCCAATTACATGGATGTTAGATGTCTTGATATTGTCTTACAAATAATTTTTCTCTTTTCTAAACTTCATTTTGAGGCACTATAGTACTGGTGTAGATAGCCTCTACCAAGGCTAATTTAGCCTCACACAGTAGACATGACCCTTCTGGGTCTCTGCTTAATGCCCCAGGAGGTCCCACATGACTGGTTGATGGAAGCTTGAAGAATTCCTAGGTGCCTCCTTGTTTGTCTTATCAGTTGAGTCCTTAGCTTCCTCCAGCCTCATGGATTTTCCTCTTATGTCTGTGCAAGTAGATAAGACTCGGCGTAATGCTGAGTCAGGACAATGCAGGACACTATGGTAGGGTAGTGTGTATACCCTTAGGTGATAGATGGGGCTATCTGGGCCCACCCAGCTTACCAGAGCTGGCTATGAACACTGCTCAAGAAGATCCCTAGAGATATTTCTGGAACTTTCTTTACATAGTTCTCTCCCCTCTGGTGTAGTGTCTCACACATTTGAGCCACCTTGACTTTTCTGAGCTCTGAAAAGCCATATATATATCATGAGTTCACAATGATAGTTCTGATTCAAACATTACACGGAAGGATTTTAACTTACTTTCTTTGATTTATTCTTGCATTTCTTTTATCTGACCCTAAAAATCCTACTTCCTAATCACATCAACTTAATTCTATGGTATATATCAAATAATTTCCAAATAATAATGTAGATATTATTCACAACAATAAGACTGCAGAATGAAGTATGGAATTCTCTTTTGTCCTTAGAGTGCATTCCACTAAGAAAGAAGAATCAAAGTGCGCCGTTTTAAAATCCCTTCATGTAATTCTCTGTGTCTGTGCTCATGTGCTCATGTGTGCATATGCATGATTATGTCACCAACTTGGTCTATAGTCTTAGTTTCTTTCAGATTGTTTTTTGACTCTTAGAGAATTGTTGTTTCCATCTTTTACATAATTTTGTTTTTCAAATGATTATAATATTTACATGATGACAAAATCAAAATTCTTTGAGGCACTCAAAAAATTCTTGCCCCCCTGCTTCTTACCACTATTTCTTTCTCTGCTTATACATAGTCTGTTAGTTTGGGGTTTAACCCTCCAGGGTTCCTTTTGACAACATAAACAAATACGTGTTTGCGTATATATATATATATACATATATTCATGTATGTTCGCGTAGTATTCCTTTCTTATACAAAGGTAGCATGCTACATGCTTATTGTACACATTCTCTTTGTTAGTAATATTTCAAAAAACCCACTCTATACCAGTGTTTAGCACTGTCCCTCTCTAACCTGTAGTTACTTAGTGCTCCATTGTGCAGCTAGATCATTGTATTCACCCAGATCCTGTATCATTTGGTGGTTTCCCCTGCCCCGGCCTGCCCCCACTGTCACTGCTTCCAAGTTCCCATGATGTAGATCTATGGACAAAGGGTGGCAATTGTTCTGCTGGGGTCAAAGATCAGAGATGGGGAACCCAGAGACTTTTGTCACACAGTGCCTGCCAAGCAGACTGTTGCTGTAGGAGAATGGGATTTCTTTTCAGAAAGTAACATTTTTCTTGCTGAAACCTGGTTTGCTTTCCCTGTCAATGCAGATCTGGAAAAATTTGCCACATCTGAAGGCAGTAGTGATATACGGAGAATCTCCTCCAAAGAAGATAACCAATGTGTATACGGTAGGGTAGTATGTATACCCCTGGGTGACAGGTGGGGCTGTCTGGGCCCACCCAGATGATCTGGACTGGTTGCTCTCCCCCACCTGGCCACAGATGGAAGAATTCATGGAGCTGGGGCGTGAGATATCCGAAGAGACCCTGGACACCATCATCGATGCTCAGCAGCCCAACCAGTGCTGCGTACTAGTGTACACGTCGGGCACCACTGGGAACCCCAAGGGCGTGATGCTGAGTCAGGACAATGTAGGACAGATGGCAAGATGGGTGGCTTGGGTGGCTCTGTCCCAATAACTTCTGGGGAGGTTCTCAGCTCAGGGAGCTGGGATAAGTAAGAGCCCACAGGTCTATGGTCCAGACTGAACACAGAAATGGGGAGGGGAAACAGTGAGGGGGGGCCTATCCCTGGAGGTTTGTTTCCAGGAACTGCAGAATGACCTGGGAGGGTAGCCACTCAGTGGGTCCCCAAAAAAGTAGCTCCAAGTCCCCAGCATGGCCACAGTTGTGAGCACTGCCAGAGCTGGCTGTGAACACTGCTGGGCTCCGTCTGCCTGCCCTCCAGATCACGTGGACAGCACGATTTGGCAGCCAGGCTGGTGACATCCAGCCAGCGGAAGTCCAGCAGGAGGTGGTGGTCAGCTACCTGCCCCTCAGCCACATTGCTGCCCAGATCTATGACTTGTGGACGGGCATCCAGTGGGGAGCACAGGTCTGCTTTGCTGAGCCTGATGCCCTGAAGGTCAGTCTGCCTCTCTGCCATGTGGGTGTCCAGTGCATGAGCAAGAGCATGCCTGATCCATACTCCAATCTGGGACCTTGCGTGTACATCTGTGGGTCTGCTAGTTCCTTGTGCATTTATTTGGCAGAATTCTCCCAGCTGCAAGTTGCATAGCCTGACTCAAGTGACCAAACAAATAGGGAAACTGATGGCTTTACAGTAAGTTGAGTCAGAATGGTTTGCTGGGTCTATAGCACCATCAAGGAGACCTCCTCAGAGGAGGATCATGAGATGATCACAGTGGCCACAGCCCCTCCCTGTATTCCCACTGCATAAACTACACCTATTCTTTGGATTCTTATGAATCCATGAGATTCATAAGAACCATGAGAGAAGTTTCCCAGAAACCCTTCAGCAGGCTTTCCTGACCCAGCATCTGGGTAGCCCACACAATGCCACATGTCCTCAGGACCATGTTCAATCCTAAAGCATTTGCTACTCAGAGAAATGAGATTATTAGATTTAAGTTAGACAAACAAAGAGTCACCAACCTCGGGGGCAGAAAGAGACCAAGGTACTTCTGAAGCACCTGGCCATCTGGTACCCAAATGACACCAAGTTTCTATTAGTGGAGTGTGAGGGGAAAACTGTTGAGCCACAGCCAATAGCCCATGCTGCAGGCTGGGTGTGGGTGTGTGCAGCAGCTGCGCTGTGTGGTGTGTGCACACCTGATCAGATGCAGGACCCAGCTGGCCCTGAACAAGAGGCCTGACTCTCCCAATTTGTGAACAGGGGAGCCTGGTGAACACACTGCGGGAAGTGGAGCCCACCTCCCACATGGGCGTGCCACGTGTGTGGGAGAAGATCATGGAAAAGATCCAAGAGGTGGCGGCTCAGTCTGGCTTCATCCGTCGTAAGATGCTGCTGTGGGCCATGTCGGTGACCTTAGAGCAGAACCTCACCTGCCCTACCAGGTACAGAGGGCCAGGGGATAGGAGCCAGCAGGGCTGGCTCACAATCTAGTATACACCAAAGATCCAATAGGCTTGTCCCAGCCCCAGGGGCCTGTAAGTTCTGAGGACCCCTGCGCAGAGGCCACATCAACAAGTGGGACTTGCACTCCTTTACTCATTGCAGCCCTTGTGGGGACAGTTGGCATCTTGGGTTCTGGATGGGAAGACTGTCTCCCTCTAAAGAGAAGTCCACCTTCCTGGCAGCAGCCTACCAGTCTCCTGAGGTCCCTTGACCTCGATAGGTGGGGATAGAAGAGCCCACTGTTATGAAGGTTCATCCTTTCCAGCCTCCCCAGGCATCCCACACGACCACTCAGACCTCTCCTTAACCCCCAACCTGTGTGTGTGAGTGTGTGTGTGTGTGTGTGTGAGAGAGAGAGAGAGAAGAGAGAGAGAGAGAGAGAGAGACTATAGCTTGAAGGCTCTACCACTGAGTCACATCCTCGGCCCTTTCTTTTTTTTTTTTTTTTTTCTTTTGAGATGGGATCTCGCTAAGTTGCTCAAGGCCTCACTAGGTTGCTGAGGCTGGCTTTAAACTCACAATCCTTCTGTCAGCCTCCCAAGCCTTTGGGATTACAGGCATGCACCACAGTACCTGGCTCTTTTAATTTTTTATTTTGAGACAGGGTCTTGCTAAGTTTCCCAGGCTGGGTTCAAACTTGCAATCCTGACTGCCAAGTCTCTGGAATTGTAGGCGTACACCACCGTGTCTGGCATTCCCACCCTTTCTGATTGCTTTTTAAATTCTCACAAAGTACTGTTACATGGGTAACATATAAATCTAGTGAGGTTTCAATTTTAAATAGCAATAGTTTCTGTTACTAGTATGTTTATGAAACAGTATCACGTTTCATGAGAATTGTGGACACATCTATGCTCCTACAGCTTCATTTATACACAGGAAGTGAATATGCGTGCAAATGTCTGTGGACCTCAAATAAGATCATACTTGTGTGTATAATTATACCTGTGTGTCTGTGAATATAGACTTAAAATCTCTGTGTGTGTGTTATAGGGTTGCAAATATGCATGCATCTGGATTGTTGCCTGTGTATCTGTATACAGCTGAACCTGCTTATCTGATTTCCTGGCTCAAGGCATATTTGCCCAAAACTATATGCATTTGCATCTTCATTTGCATACAAGGATATGGCAGGGCCAATATTCAAATTATTTAACAACAGGTTCAGCATTGACATCAACATTAGAATATACAACCAGAATGGCTGTGCCAGTATATACACATGGAATACACACCCTTTCACATGACTGTGTGTTCCCTTTCTTCCATGGACCATTCTTCCTCTCCCACCAGTGATCTGAAGCCCTTCACAACCAGACTGGCAGATTACCTGGTGCTAGCCAAGGTCCGTCAGACACTGGGCTTTGCCAAGTGTCAGAAGAACTTCTACGGGGCTGCCCCCATGACTGCAGAGACACAGCGCTTCTTCCTGGGCCTCAACATCCGCTTATATGCGGGTTATGGCCTCAGTGAGACCACAGGCCCCCACTTCATGTCCAGCCCCTACAACTACCGGCTATATAGGTGAGGTCCCAAGCTGCAACATGTACGCATGCCCGCATGTCCCTGATGACACCCATGTGTGCCTACCTATTGAGTGCCCCAAGAGCTGGCTCTTCTTTCCACACTGGACATCTGACCCCTGGGCTGGGAGCTTCCAAGAGCCAACATCATCATCTTGGGCCAGGCCCCTTGCTTGTCCTCCTTGGTGCAGTGGGGTCTTTTCCATTATGACATGTGGATCTATGGTTGAAAACAGCCTTAACAGCTCAAGCACCCCCTGAACAGTCTTCTCTTGATGAAGGAAGGTCCTTCCCCCATTGCCTCCAGTAGAATGGGGTGTATTGGAGGGGGTCCCAGGAGAGCTGATGGCCAGGCTCCCGTTGAGGTGGGAGCCAGGGGTCAGGGCTAGCCTTCCAGTAGGCAAGGAAGGCAGTCAGGGCTGGAGAGTGGTGTGAAGGCTTATCTACTGTGCTCCGATTCCTCCCTCCCTGGCCGGCCTATCACAGCGCTCCAAATTCTAACATTAGCATTTCATTCATTTATTCATTGAAAAACCTTTAGCTGGCCCTATCGGCTCTAAGTCCCCCATTAAAACCCCAAAACCCTGGCAGGGGATACCTGGTCATCAGTGAAGACTGAGAGATTGGGGACTTGAGGCTCCCTAATGGGATCCTCTGACCCCCTCCTGCCCACCTCTCCATCTCAGCTCAGGTAAGGTGGTGCCAGGCTGCAGGGTGAAGCTGGTGAATGAGGACACTGAGGGCATTGGAGAGATCTGCCTGTGGGGCCGCACCATCTTCATGGGCTACCTGAACATGGAGGACAAGACGTGTGAGGCCATAGACTCTGAAGGCTGGCTGCACACAGGTGACACTGGCCGCCTGGACACCGATGGCTTCCTCTACATCACTGGGCGCCTCAAAGGTGAGCCCCCATGGCAGCTGCAGCTGGGCACTGGAGGCCACAGTGAGGTATGGGAGAAATTCTGCTTCCACCATTATTCATACCTGCTACCTGCGTTGAGCCCTTATTACGTGCCACACATTTCCTGACATAATTTTACTCTATTTACTCTCCACTAGGGCAGGGACTATTACTATCCTGCCTTAATGAGGACATCCAGAGAGGTTAAGTAACTTACCCAAGGTCACCTAGCTGGTAAATAGTAGAGCTGGATTTACATTTCTGAGAGAAACAAGGCAAGGGCAGGTGCAGTGGTGCACACCTGTAATTCCAGCAACTCTGGAGGCTGAGTCAGGAGGATAGCAAGTTTGAGACCAGCCTAGCAATTTATTGAGACTTAAAAAATTTTTTTTTTAATTTTTTTTTTAAAAATGAAAATGGGCTGGGGATGGAGCTCAGTGCCTCTGGATTTAATCTCCTATACCCTCTCCCAAAAGAGACAGCAAAAAGGCAAGACCTTCAGAACATTCAAGGCATTAATCTTATGTAGTTTTATATGTAAACATGGATGTGATAGAGAATAACACATAAATCAAATATTAAATTTAAAGTGAAACATTAGACTTCAAAGAATTATCCTGTGGAGAAAGGAAATTGGAGATCCCTCCATGGAAAGATGTTTCCATCCTGTTGCCCAACTGGGTGTCATTCCCCTAGCACCGACAGGGGAATCCCATAGCCCCATTTCACAGGGGAAATTGTTGCAGGTAATAGAAATGCAATTTTTTTTGCATGTTGGCCTCATATCAAATGATTTTGATGAGTTCACATAGTAGTTCAGTACTGTGTGTCTTACTTTAAATTTTCTATGGACACAGTCATATCATCTGTATATAATAACAGTTTTATTTCTTCCTTTCATCCCTTGTGAATGTTTCTTGCCTTATTGCACAGGTTAGCACCTCTCTCCAGAGGAATGTTGAACAGAATTGGCAACAGTCAAGTTGGGGGTGTAGCTCAGTGGTGAGTGCATGCTCACATGCATAAGGCACTGGGTTTGATTCCTAGCACTGAGGGAGAAAAAAAAAAAAGTGATGGTGGTTATTTGTTTTAGTCCTGATCTCAGAGGGAAACTTCACAACATTTTATCATTAAGTATGTTTGCTGTGGATTTTTTATAGGTATTCTTGATCATATTTAAAAAGTTTCTTTCCATATTTCATCTGCTAAAGGTTTTTATCACTAATGGTTGGGCAAAAGGATGCTAGAAGAGCTCTGAGAAGGGTGAGGTCAGTGTGGCTGGGAGAGTTGGAGAAGGCTTCTTGATGGAGGCAACAGAGCTGGACAGATGGGAAGGGAGGAGGACATACCATGAGAGACACAAGGACAGCAAGAAGCACCATAGCAGGGTGGGTTTGGACTTTTGGAACTGAACTGGATTTAAATCTTAGCTCTACCACTTACTGGTATGTGATCTTAGAAAAGTTACTGAACTTCTCTGTACCTTAGTTTCCTCATCTGCAAAATGATAAGACAGCCTCCCTCTTAGTCCTATTGCGAGGATTGAGTGAATGACTGTTGAAGCACCTAGCACGGTGACTGGTGCGTGGTGAGTGCCATGTGAGTGATGGAGAGGTGGTAAAGCACAGGGAGGGAGGGGAACAACACCAGCTATTCAGAGGATGGGGTGGGAGGCCTGTTTAAGACCAGAAGGGGCCTGGGGCTGCACTGTCTGAGCAGGCAAAGTCTTGAAAGATGAGCTGAAGAGTGGGAATACTGGGTGGGCAGTTGTCCTCTGGGAAACTGCTGCCATCCCCCAGCAGGCACGAGGTGCTTTGGAGAGCCTGGCCCTGCCTCTTCCTCCAGAGGCATCCCCAGCAGTGCTTCCTGCTCTCCAGCCTCCCAGGCTGTGACTCAGGTCAGGTCACGTTTAGCCAGGGCACCTGGACTATAGGCTAGGCTGCAGCCTGGTCTTGCTTCCCCAGAATTGATCATCACTGCCGGAGGGGAGAATGTACCCCCTGTGCCTATTGAGGAGGCTGTGAAAATGGAGCTGCCCATCATCAGCAATGCCATGCTGATCGGGGACCAGAGGAAGTTCCTGTCCATGCTGCTCACCTTGAAGGTATGTATGGGGTGGACACTGCTCTGGAGGAGCAGCTGGTAGGTGCTCTGAGGGTTGGGCCTAGCAGAATCTGCATTCAGCCCAGGAGACATCTGGATCTCAAGGCTTTGTTCTGGAATCACTGCAGTCAGTGCCACTGGCATTCAGGGAGCAGTTATACACAGGTAAATTCCTCTGTCCCCAACAGGCCACTGAGAAGATCCTTTCCATGTTACCAGTGCATTTCATTGTGCAAAGTGCTGCTGCCCACCTGCATTCCTTGCAGCAAGGAATTCCCTGCATTCCTACATTCCTGGGCTCCCAGGGCCGCAGACAGGCAGGAGGATAGCCCTGTTTCACAGATGACTTCCTTCAGGTCTCTCTCAGATCACTGTCCCTTCCACCACACCACAGGGCCCAACCTGGTGACATCCAGCTCATTATAGACCCATATCTCTGAAATAGCTCACAGTGGTCCATACCTCTGCTTTCAGCAATAAGACCTCCAAGACCATGGGTTGTGTCCTATAGAGCAAGGCTTGGTCTTCATCTGTCCTCTGGCTTTTCAGTGCACCCTGGACCCAGACACCTCTGACCCGACTGATAATCTGACTGAACAAGCTGTGGAGTTCTGCCAGAAGGTGGGCAGCAGAGCCAGCACCGTGTCTGAAATCGTGGGGAAGAAGGACGAAGCTGTGTATCAGGCCATTGAAGAGGGGATCCAGAGGGTCAATGCCAATGCAGCAGCCCGGCCCTACCACATCCAGAAGTGGGCCATTCTCGAGAGGGACTTTTCCATTTCAGGAGGAGAGTTGGGTAGGTTTTTCTTTTTCGTTATTCCAGGGGCTGTGTGGGAAGACAGTGGCTATGGCAGTGCTGGGAAGTAGCTATGGGCAGTGGGTCTCAGACAAGGCTTTGGATGACACCATCTCTCTCCTGTGGGAGAACAGCGATTGCTCAGTGCACAGACTTGTGGTTTTATAGAATCTGTAGAATATCCAATAGGCCCTGTGTCTATGGGTTCCTCAACCTGTGAACTCAACAGGCCACAAATGAAAAATTTCGGGGGAAAAAAAATTATGTCTGTATTGAACATGTACAGTACATGCTTTCTTTCCTGTCATTATTCCATAAACAATACAGTGTAACAACTATTTACACTGTATCTGGTATTTTATGTAATCTAGAGATGATTTAAAATATATAGGATGTGCATAAGTCATATGCAAATAGTACATCATTTTATATAAGGACCTAAAAACATTTTCAGACTTAGGTATTCAAAAGGGGCTCCTAGAAACAATCCCCCATGATACAAAGGCATGTATTCATTTAAGAGACAATTGCAATAAATTGAGGATCTGGAATGGGTAAGGGGCATGTGGTTTACAACACTTTATTAGGCACTGGAAAATGTAGTCTTTTCCAACCTATTCCTGGAAGTGACATCACATCACTTCCTGTTTTTCAAGGTCACACAGACCTGGGTTCCCTGGAACACGGCAAGGGGTGTGATGCAGAGGGGGGCCCCACTGTCTTGGAGGTGGGATATTCAGCTGGTCCTCAATACCTGTCTGGCTTCCTGAGTTAGGGGACTCACTAAGTCTGCATCTTTGACATACACCTCAGTTACCAGAGCCTGGCTCTCATGCATTTCTTCCAATTTCTCTTTTAGGTCCCACCATGAAATTAAAGCGGCTCATAGTTCTGGAGAAGTACAAAGATATTATCGATTCCTTTTACCAAGTGCAAAACAAGTAATCAGGAGTCATCCCTGTGGTTTCTACTGAATAGATGGCAGGCTTTTCCAGCATTCTCCTGAGCTCTAGATTCTCTTCAATCTAGGCCTAGGAACTGTCAAAATCTATTATCTCAAGGTCAGGGTATGGCACTTTCATCTACAAATCTGAGAAGCCTCATGTGTGGATAGTTTAAATTCTGCTTAAGTAATTGTTTCATGTTCAGGTGACAAGTGAGATTGGTTCTCCTTCCAAAACTAAAGGGCTAATTTTTGGCCTTAGTTCCAGGCAGATTTAACAAGCTCACATAACAGATCAACCAGTGACAGGCTATTGGGGAAGAAGAATGAGGGGAAGACAGCTTGTGTTACTAGTGTGGGCTGCAAGGAAAGCAAAGTCATAGTTCACCTAATGGTCTGACTTACTCTGGAATCTTCTTGAACACTGCCAATTCCATTATCCATTACCAGGCACTCCTCTACCATGCACATACCGACTTGATGCTTAATAAAACTGCTGCTGTATTTAATGTGTAATTTGAATATTAAACTTTTAACATAACTGTCAACAAGTACCTGAATTTTTTTTTTTTTTTTTTTTGGAGGGGGTCAATTGAGCAGGCTGGACAGAGTAGTATTTAACCCACAGGACTATGTGCAACAGGCATGAGTGACCATTAGTGCACCATTAGTGCCCTGGAATAAACAAATACAGGGATAGGGTCAAGTGGAACCGCCAATTCTAATGTTAGCCTGTAGCCACCAGGCCACCCCTTCCATTCTTAGCAACAAGCTGAGCCAAAATGCCCTAAGGCACCTGACTAGGAAACAGGCAGAGAAGGCATACATCTCAATTGGTTTTGGAATTCTTTATTACTGTGAACCCAAGAGCCACTGATTATTAGCAATAAAACAGAGGAAGCGGCAGCTTAAAACAAAGTAAAATACACATAAGATTATAAGTCTGGTTACAAGCTTAAAAACTGACCCAGACAGGGATATTTGTTGTTAAGAAATACCCTTGTGACCTGGGTACATTATGCAAAGCCACAGGTTTGCAAATTTACACAAGAGCCAAGGGAGGACATGAGTTGCATTTGGTATGGGGCCAAAGGGTAACTATTCATGCTGTAGCAGAAGAGAGGGGGCTGGGGAAAGAAGATGCCTGAAGGTCATAAGCATGATTATGGCATGATTCTGTCAATCAGCTCGAGCTGTCAGCTCCTGTCTCTGCAATGGCATCTTTTACTGGTGCTGTTGTGGCAGAGGGCAGTGATTTGGTGCTTAGAGGGAGGCAAAGGAGAAGCCACTGAAATGCAAACTCAAGAGCCAACATCCCAAGTTCCTTAACTGCAGCCAAAAAAGGATCAGGCCACTAAGCAGTGTCACCTGGGCAGTACCAGTTAGAGTGCAGTCCGTTTCCAGACAGTGACATGCAAGAATAAGTGTGCACAATGGTTAGCTCCTTGGCCTGAACTCAGGATGTCAGTACAGGGGCTCATAGGCTGTGACAATTCATGATACATATGATGTGTCCAGTGAAAAAGAATTACTTTGCTTCACTAAGAGCTCTTGCAAAGAATATTAAATTTTAAGATTAACAAAATAATTGAATACACAATGCAGTTTTGGATTTGAACCCAATATATTATATATCTTATTAACAAAATTACATTGCTCATTATATATTTCTTCGATCTAAAATTTTTATTCATATTAATTCATGTAAAGGACAAATCTGTTATTTTCCATACCATCAAGGAATATATCATTTCACTATTTTTGATATGAACTTTCCCAAGAAGTTTCTCTTATCCCCATTTAGTTTTATGTCATCTTGTGCTATTATGCCAATATCCCAGTTTATTTTCATATACCAAAGAAAATAGGACTTTTGTTTAAAAAGTTAGATGTTTTCTCTTATTAATCTGTATCATAATATTTACAGTTGAAGAAAAATTATTTTAACTGAAGTGTAAAATGGTTAACAATGGCAAATGATACAGTCCACGTACAGTTTACAAAAAAGGCTTATCAGATAGACATTTAATAAATAAAAGAAATACTTGGAAAAAGTCCTTTGAAAACAAGCCTAGGGACATCACACCTGCATCCTTTGCACAGATTTTCCTAAGAAAAGGTCAGATCTAAAATGTACTCTGTCAAGGAACAAGCAAACCAAATGCACATATAATAGCAGGTATTCTAGAGAGAGGTTTATGCGGTGGTGTCCCTTGGGAGTGACTGCAGCTAGTGCCATCTGTAGAGGCATTAATTTAAATCTTTTACCCGGCGACAGATTTCTTCTGTGAAGTCTGAGCATTTTGCATTGCCTCCCAAATCTTTAGTTAAACTCTGAGGAAAGAAAAAAGCAAAAGTAAAAACATTTCCACATACTACACTAAAGCAAAGATTTTTTATTTAAAGCCCTCAGTGAGATGCCAACTGAGCAAGGAACTTGCCTGCTATAACTTGCTTAGTTCCTCATTTCAAAGTCATTCCATCATATGCCATCCACCCACCAGAAAGGCCTGGGAAAATCCAACTACTAGCATACACAAAAACACTAAAAAAATGAGATGCTCCTGCTACAAAGGGAGTAACCAAGAAAATCTTCCAAAATTTTCCCTTTGTTCTTACATTAAACCCTAAGAAAAATAGTGCTTGATCATGGATATTTAAATGAAAACAAATCTAAACAAGTGGTTTCATGAAAAGTCCTTGGGGAATTTTTAAAGTTGAAAAAATTTTAGACAGGCTCTGATCTATTTTTGGAGGCTGAGAAACAAATACCAAGGAAACACTTAAATGACTAACTCTGACATTGCACTCTTTGCAAGAAAAGTCTCTCATACAACCAATCTGTTTTCTAACAACTCACTCTCTTTACTATAAACAGACTTTGATATGTTTAATTATCTTACATCTGCATTCTACACAATTAAGAAGGTCTATTGTTTAAGTCAAGCATTTCTTTGCTGGGTTCTAGAACATAATTCTTCAAATATAGCTTCAGAAAAAAGACAACACCCCTAAAGTTACTGTCAGCTTATTAAAAACAAGCTTCAAGTTGAGAATGTGGTCCAATGGTAGAGCATTTATCCAGCATGCAAGAGGCCAGAGGCTCTGGGTTGAAACCCCAGCACTTCAAAAAAAAAACCAAAAGCTTGCGTTTCCTATATTTTGACTAAAATGTAATCTCAAATTATAAGATTTTCTTTCTTTCCTTGTTTCTTATTAATGGGGTCAGCTTTGACAACATTATGCTAAGAAGAAAAGGAGCTGGCCAAGATTACACAGTTAACAATAGGATACCTGGGCCTGCACCTAGCTGGCTCCCATTGCTCTTTCCATTGTACACTGTCCATCAATGCTCCTTAACCCTATTCAGATAAAATGTTCAGATCCTTACCTCAGAAAATGCACGTGTATGTGCACATTTCAGGGAGTTCACAGTTAGGATACCTATTTAATGTCAAATCTTCTGGTTCTCTTAAGAACTATTATGTGTACCCTTCATGCAGATAATGCACGTGGAAGAAATGCATTTTACCTAGCACAAGTAGGTCACATTACAGATACCTTTCCATCCTTAATTGTAGCAAAACACGCAGCCTCAATTCTTGCAGCATGGTCAAAAAGTCCCATGTGGCGTAACATCATCACGGCACTGAGCAGCAGGGCTGTGGGATTGGCCATGTCCTTGCCTGCAATGTCTGGGGCAGTCCCATGAACCTACACATCAAGAAAAGTAACATTAGCAAGAGAGAGACAAGAACAAGAAGCCCTTGGTTGAGGATGAGCTCAGTGGTAGAACACGGGCTTCACAGGCAGAAGCTCCAGGACTTGATCCCAGCATGAGTAATAAAACAAAAAAAAACAAGCTGCCTACTTCTGGGGAAGCTGGGGTCTCAATCATCTTTCCTCATCAAGAACAACAAAAAAAATTATTGAAAACTAGTATGTGCAATTCATCTGACACAGATCTTAGAAATAGGACTTGGGGTTGGCTCAGTGGTACAGCACTTGCCTAGTATATGCTGGGCCCCAGGTTCAATCCCCGATACCAATTAAAAAGAACCAAATCATAGAAATAAAAATTAAAGAATAAAAGGGGCTGGAGGGATATAGCTTAGTAGTAGAGGGCTTGCTCAGCGCATGCGTGAGGCACTGGGTTCCATCTCTAGTACTGAGGGAGGGAGTAAGGGAGGAAGGAAGGAAAGGAAGGATAGGAAGAAAGAAAGAAAAGAAAAGCCTTGGAAAAACAGAGCTACTTTTTTAATTTAATTTCAAAAAATATGGACCAACAATCTTTTTCCAGTCAATTTTTGGTAAAGTATTGTAAGTGAGGAAGGATATATAAAGATATATCTAGAGAGAAATGATCAAAAACAAGGCTATATAAAAAACAATATATAGGGGCTGGGACTGTAGCTCAGTGGTTGAGCACTTGTCTACCATGTGTGAGGCACTGGGTTCCATCCTTAGCACCACATTAAAAAAAAAAAAAAAATACACAAAGTGTCATTTTTTTTTTTTTTTTACATTGGCAAAACTCCCAAGTTAAAGCCTATGCATACAGATAACCCCTCCCAAATACTCATGCCAATCCAACCCCAACTCTGCTTATGTGTGAGGGTTCTTACCGACTCAAAGATGGCGACCCCGTTGGCTCCAATGTTGCCACTTGGGGTCACACCAAGACCTCCAATCAGTCCGGCACACAGGTCACTGGGGGCAGAAAAACATTTCAAAGGATATTTTAAAAAGAAACATCTCACCTCTAGCATTGAAATTTTAGTTTATAAATACTATTCACCACTAAAAGAACCAGGATTCCTTGGAGCAATGGCTGATTCCAGGCTAAGATTAAAAAAAGGCAGATAATTCTGGAGCAGCTTACTATGCCAGGAAGCAAAATGAGGCCCAAAGAAGGGCTGAGTTCAAAGGACCCAGGAGCCATGGGGAAGGGAGCTTCCCTGGCCAAGTGGGAACAATCTGAGTATCAATTAGTGATGACAGTCATGGACATGCCACTCAAGAAAACAGAAAACCACGAGTCCACACTGATATAAATAACTAAACAAGTAATAAATGAGAAGGAAAGTTTATCTTTATATTAAAATGCCAACTAACAAAGGTAGAAAGATGGGTTTGAAAGACACCATTTGGCCAACATCATATTTTTTTTAGTTATAGATGGACACGTACCTTTCTTTATTTATTTTATGTGGTGCTGAGACTTGAACCCAGTGCCTCACACATGCTAGGCAAGCACTCTGCCACTGAGCTATACTCCCAGCCCCAACATCATATTTATGTACGTGTGTGTGCGCGCGCACACGCGCTCGCATGCACACGCGTGCAAGAGAGAGAGAGAAATAGAGAGGGGAAGAAGAAAAAGGAGGAGAAAGGGAGGAAGTAAAAAGGGAGGCAAAGAGGCAGAAAGAGGAAAAGATTAAGTAAGGTAAAATGTTAACATCTGGGGGATCTAGGTGCTGACTATAAGGGAATTCTTTGTACTATTCATGTAACTTTACTAGAAGTCTGAAATTATGTCAAAAGGTAGTTGGTTCACCTCATGGCAGATCAACAATCACGCCCTCCTCACCATGAGGTTCTGCCTTAACACAGGCCCAGAAACAATAGCTCCAAGAGACCATGGACTGAAATATCTAAAACTGTAAGCCAAAATAAACCTTTCCTCCCTTGATTTATCTCAGGTATTTTGTCACAGCAACAGAAAGCTAACACAAATATTTATAAATTATAGGTAATAAAAAATTTTTAAAAAGGGGGAGACTTACCTAAGGATATCTCCGTATAAATTTGGCATAACAAGAACATCAAATTGGGATGGGTCTTGTACCATCTACAAGGAATACAATTATGCGTTTAGCAATCAAAAATTGCACACCGCGCACACTGTTCAAAGAAAGGAAAGTATAAATATATACTTACATTCAAACATACTGTATCAAGGTACATCTCATTAAATTTAATGTCTTTACAGTTTTCTGCAACTTCCCTGCATTTCTGCAGAAAAAGCCCATCTGACATTCGCCTGTATTTAATTAAATAAAAACTGCTGAAAAACAAAGGCTTGCAGAAAGAAAAGGATCAAATCAAAGAAGTAAATTATATGCAAGAAATTTAAGTTCCAAAAGCTAAGATGTCTGATTTCATTATGGCAAAATGGTTTCTTAGGCAGTTAATAAAATGCAAGTTCAAAATATTTTGGGATCCCTTTAAAAGCATAAAAGAATAAAAATGTAAAACAGTTTGATCATGATAGAGAAGATTAGATCTTTATAATATTAACCCAGCAAGATCTAAGAAATAACCATTAATATTATTAACTTGTATGTATGTGTGTGTATAGCTTAAGATTGAATCCAAGGTCTTAGGCATGCTAGGCAAGGACTCTACCAATGAGCTACATTCCCAGACCCCATTAATATTATTAAAATTGTTTTAAAGATTAATCTAATTTCATTATTTAAATGGTTTAACTATTTTGTAATTTCATACTTTTCTTTGTTAGGAAGTGTTTATATATTCAGAGATGGCCTTTAATAGCCTGGGCATGAGGATAATTTGAACTATTTAGAGGAACATATTAGATAGCATTAGCACTGACTATTTTAAGACCCTGAGCATGAGGCCATTTCTAAAACATCCCCACTATTTTACTTCTAAAGCATAAATAACATGGCCTCTGCTAACTGGACACAGCATCTGAGGACCCCAAATCATCTCCACCTTTCTCTTCGGGTAACCCTTAGTCCCTTCTTAACTTCCAGGATCTCAATTCTGTCCCTTGCCTTTTGCTCCTGTCATATACCCAGTGAGGCCCAGCAAATAGCAGATTAACCGAAGAGAAATGCTGGACTCTCTGATTGGTACAAGGTTCTTTTTCAGAGATACTAGATGGAAGAGCAAGGTGGAGAGAAGGATGGTTGGTCACTGCTCTCTCCTCAATAAAGCAAGATGGAGCATTGGCCCCTATAGGAACTCACATGATGTTGGCTTTGTGCACAGCTGTGACATTGCTCCGGTGATTGTTCCGGGCATACTCAAAGGCAAATTCAGCAATGCGCTTGCTGGCCTCCTCAGTGATGAGCTTGATGCTTTGCACAACTCCATCAACAATCTGAAAGAAGAAAAAGCCCTGAACACTGGAAAGGATGTGGCAACAACTCATTGGCTAGCCACATGTAAACCACATCACTGTGGCGTGCTTGCATGGGGTCGGCCAGCATGGCCATATCACACAGAAAGTATGTCAATGGAGTTACCATTAAACCAGGCCCTAAGGTAGGTATCAGCCCCAACTGTACAGAGAAGCAAAACTGAAGTACAGAGGTAGTCACCTGCCCAAAAGCATACCTGAGAAATGGGGAATGCCCAGATGCCCAGGCCTGTACCCTAAGCCACACCAAGCTCTGTTCCTCCTGGCCTCCATTTGAGTAGAGTCAACCAGAGACCCAGCACCAAGACAAACACACACAACTCCTCACATGGTAAAGTTGAGCTGTCTTTGGGAGACATTTTCAACTGAGAATTTGAACAATTGTCCCAAGTACACAGAAAGCAACTTAAGAACAGAAAAGTATCTGAAGTGAACATACCACATGCTCAATTCCACTGTACTCTCCTTCTGTGTTCTCTCGAATGGTGACAATATTTACATCAGTGTAAGGAGTTTTATACCCTTCAATTGAGACACATGGTCGAACGTTGGCATAAAGGTCAAATGTTTTACGCAGCAATAAATTCATAGATGGGTGACCGGCTGCTATTGGGGTCTTTAAAGGGCCTGTAATAAAGAATACCTAGATGACAACAGAATACATTCTAGTCTTACTATCCCACTAGAAGCCCCCTTATAAACTGTGTTCTGTCTCGAACTTTACCCACTCCCTCAGATCCAGGTAAGGAGGAACATATCCTCCCAGGAGTTTTCTAGAACATGAACTGCATTTCTCATCTTCAGAACATTATGAGGACAAGCACTGTATCAGCTGCTCAACATTATCCAAACCTCAATCACTGAACAAGGGTCATTCAAAAATGAAGGGTGAAAAACAATTCCAAGATAAGAAATTTGCCCAAGCTTCTCAGTCAGTAAGTGGCAAAATGAGATTCATATGTGGATCTGTCTATGGATTTACAGCCTGTGCCAAATTTCTATGTCACATGCTAGTAATTTTGAATCATGACCTTAAATGTGTATTAAAATAAAAATGTAGAAATTAGGCACAAGACAAATCTAGTTGAAGATAAACACATACTGTCCATTGGTATTGGCTAGTAATACTTCAATGTTTTTTCTGGAGTTTGAAAAGAATGTCTCAAAAAACAAAGTATCTTACTCCAAGGGTTGACTTTACAAAAGGATTGCTTTACTTTAACTGATGCCAGGTCTTATTTAGCTTATGTGCAGGAACTTTTGAAAATGTGACACCTGGAGCAGAAATCAATAATAACCATCATTTCTACTTCAGTGCTACCTTTCAGTCCCATCTTGTTCTTGTCCATTGACTCTTTGGCTTCAGGAGGTATCATCCACTTTCCTCCAGGTCCTTGAATGGCAGTGACATTCCGCTCCTCCCACTGAATAGGTGCCTAGATGCCACACCAGAGCACAGTGAACTGGAAAGACTCAATGAGACTGACATTCACACTACAACGATAAACTTCTATAACATATGATCTGATAAATAGACTTGGAATTTGGGGCACAACTGGTAAAAACACATACAATAAGGTCCAAATAGTTCCTGGCATGAGAACAGAGGTGTCATTCTCTAGCGTGCCCACAGGGAGTCTCCACATTATTCTGGCCCAGTCAATGTTCCCAGTTGCCATCTGCTCACTTATTTTCTTTACAAGGACTCTTAAGGTGGCTGTAATTAAAATATCCTAAGGAGTGGAGAATTGTGGTTCACAGAAACACTTTATAGTACTGATACATAGATGAACTTTGAAAATACTACAATAAGTGTAAGAAATCAATCATAAAAGATCATATATTTTTTTAATATTTTAAGTTTACAGGTGATGCTGAGAATCAAACCTCGGGCCTCACACATGCTAGGTAAACACTCTACCACTGAGCTACAACCCCAGCTCCAAAGACCATATGTTATAGAAGTTTATTCATATGAAATGTCCCAGAAAAGGCATCTATAGAAATAGAAAGTAGGGCTGGGGTTGTAGCCCAGTGATAGAGCACTTGCCTAGCACAGGTGAGGCACTGGGATTCTCAGTACTACGTAAAAACAAGTAAAATAAAGGTTAAGTTCTTAAAAAGAAGAAAGTAGATAAGTGGTCACCTGGGGCAAGGGAGGGGAAAGAATCAGGGATCAGGGTATAAAAATCTGCTCTTGGGTAATAGTTTTCTTTTTGGTTGGTCAAATCTTTCAAGCTGTAAACTGTAGTGAAGGACTGTAATCCCAGGAGTCTGAAGCAGGAGGATCTCAAGTTCAAGACCAGCCTCAGCAACATAGTGAGACCCTATCTCAAAAAATAAAAAAATAAAGGACTAAGGATATGTCTCAGTGGTAAAGTGCCCCTGGGTTAAGTCCTCAGTACCAAAAATAAATAAGAAAAATAAAAATTTTCCAAAATTAGGACTGGGAGTGTAGTTCAGTAGTAGGGCATTTGCCTGGCATGTGCAAGGCCCTGAGTTCAGTCTCCAGCACCCCCCATGCACACAAAGTTTCAAAATTCTGTAGATGGTTTCACAACTCTGTGAATACACCTAAAACTATCAAACTGAATTGTATATGTTTAATGATAGAAAAGTATGGAGAATAATACCTCAATAAAACTGTTTTTAAAAAATCAGAAATGTTATATAACCTAAAGGCACCAACTTAAGGTATAAACCAGGGTTCCCTTTCTTTCTACCCACATCCTTGTGTGTATGTACACACATATTCAACAACCAACACATCGAGCAAGTCCTAGGGACAAAAGTACAGAATAAGACAAGGTCTTTGTTCCTATAGAGCTTAAGAGCGAGTTGAGCAATCATATTGCAGTTTGCTTGGGGAATCTGTCACTTTATAAGCATTGCGTCCTCTGTTAGAATTTGTTTTTGCTTTTTTCCAAATATTTTTTAGTTGTTGATGGATCTTTTATTTTATTTATTTATTTGTATGTGGTGTTGAGAATTGAAACCAATGCCTCACATATGCTAGGCAAGTGCTCCATCACTGAGCCACAACCTCAGACCTATAGGAGTTTTAATTAGAAACATAGGAAAAAAAAATGTTTGTATAATTTAAGTGGATTTCATTGCTCAGCTTATAACTATTAGTATTATAATAGGCACTTATTTCATTTTATACATTATTTCACCTAGCATGTTTAAGGAATAATAATAAATAATAATATAGCATCAAGTTTCCTAAACCCCCAAAAGTATTTTAAAATATTTACCTAAATCTACGGCTGGGCTACCAGAAGTAGTAATACCCCATCCCAGTCTTTTTTTTTTTTTTAATTGATTTTATTTTTTTAAGTACATGACAGCAGAATGTATTACAATTCTTACTACACATATAGAGTACAACCCATCCCAGTCTTAATGAAAATACCACATTAGAATTTTTTTTTAAATACTCTTTCGGGGGTTGGGGGAGAGGTGCATAGTTCAGTGATACAGTATGTGCTTAGCATGTGCATGAGGGCCTGAGTTCAATTCCCAGCACCAAAAAAAGAAAAGATTTTTTAAAAGTTTTCTATTTAACTAAACATCAATTATATTCTCTGTTTTGACATGAAGGTATACCAAGATAGACAGGTAACTTGGCAGAACGTAAAGACCTTAATCCAGGCAGGGTTCAAAGTTCCACAAATACAGCAGTACTACTTTGAATAACTTAATATATAGTAGATTTTAAACTACCAACAATGACAGTAACAAGAGCCTCCACATTGGGTTCTCTGCCTGGCCTGCTGTGGCTTGGCCTCGATCACCTGTACCTATGATGGCCAGAGCCCTGGGGTTTCTAAACACCTATACTATGACCAGCAGAATGTGGTGGAAATCAGCAGATTGAGAATGCTTCAGGTACTGACCACTACTGCCTGGAGCTGCTGTAGAAATGAGATTATGAAAGTTACTTATGTTCCTGGCTGCTTCCTGCAGAATTCCAGTTCTGCTTTTGCACTGAGAGTTTTCAATGCAGAACTGGCTCAGGCTAGTTGAGGACTCTGAGAAAGTGTCTGAGAAACAACTGGACTACTATGAATGCAGTGTTAGAAAAAAAAAATGTGAAAAATATATACTGTAATAATCAACCAAAAATCAGCCTGTGACCATGGAGCTATGAAAGGCTATCAGAGACATAATCTAACTGATGGCTTAAGAAAATCATTGATGAAAGAGAAAAAAATATGGATGATGAAGCATATCATAAAATCCAAAAACTTGAAAGTTACACTAAAAACACTTAGACTCTCTTCCTTATTTAAGAAATATTGGGTATAAGGCATCTTCATGCAAGCCAGGCACAGCAGCACATGTCTGTAATCCCAGTGACCTGGAAGGCTGAGGAAGGTAGATTGTAAATTCAAGACCAGCCTCAGCAATTTAGCAAGGCCCCAAGCAACTCGGTGAGACCTGGTCTCAAAATAAAAAATAAAAATGGTTAGGGATGTAGCTCAGTGTAAAATGCCCCTGGGTTCAATCCCTAGTAAGGGGAAAAAATGTTTCTCTGGAGGACTATTTGAATAAAACTCAACAAGTGGAATTTGATATACTGCACCTCTCTTACAATAGAAAAACACATTAATTCCATTGTCTATGTATATTTAGTCACAAAGGAAAAGATTGGAATAATTTCATGGCACTGTTTCTAATTTACTTTTAGTTCATTTGTTTTATGAAAGTATACAAGTTAGGGGTCTTGTTTAGAAACAATAAGAACTGTTTGCTTAAAGATAAAAAGAATTATTGGGAGTAGCTCACAGAACAAATTCAAAGCTGCTATGGGACTAAGTGCCAAGACACTGCTGAGATTCTGCCACACACACTGCCATTGGCACCACCAGCTCAGATAGTATCTGTTGTGTCAGAGGACAGGAGGGAGCCATGCTCCAGTCAGAGCACAGGGAGAAAGAACGTCAAGCAGTAGAGGCTCAAGTTAGCACTAAGATTTATACACTGATCATCTAAAACTTAGATGTTTGGTACAGCTAGAAAATACATTTATTCAGGAATCATGAAGGATGAGATTATTGAGTTGAGAGCTTTATATTCCTAATATTTAATCTTTATAACCTTGTGTGAATATTTATCCATAATGATATAACAACTTATTTAAGGTAAGGCAGCTGCTGGTAAGAGCTGAAGCCCTAATTTGATTTTAGGTCTGACAGGTCTGGAAGTTTTTACTCTATTTTTAAGCCCACTGCTTCAGTCTGTCATTAAGTATTATCATGATCATGAACAAAACTATATTGGCAAAATCTATATTAGTGTAAATTATATTAACAATATTGTATTGAATATCCATTAAAGGGATATATATATTTTTAAAACCTAGTAAACACTAAGCTTCTCAGTGATAAGCACTGTGAAATATATCAAAAATAAAATGGTGGGTAACAAATAATGCTGAAACATGCATTATTAAACTAAAAATCCATGGAGACTAACAGACCTTACCAACTCTATGGAAATGTATGCAATTCATCCAAAGAGTTCATAGAAACTCTTCCACAAATTGCTATTATATAGATTTTTTTTTTTTTTTAAAGCCAACTTACTTTGGCAGCATCAAAAATCTTCATAACTGCAGCTGAAATTTCTGGGCCAATTCCATCTCCTGGAATTAAAGTTACTGTCTGAACCTGAATACAAGAAATCATTAAAGGAAAATAGTAAGAATTGATTTTTGAAGGGTTAAAAAAAAAAATCAGTGACAGAAATCCACTTTATAGGGGTGCTTCAGAAAGATTCAAATGCTGCTAAGAAAATAGACAAATCTTCCCCAAGACAATCAAAGTGGAGATAGGAATCAATAGACAAGATATTCCACAATTCTATTCTTTTTTTTTTTTTCCAGGAAGCAGGGCTTTATTCTGCAATATGAAGGAAACATGTTTTGCCCAGCTGCCCCAGACATAAATTGTAACCACTGAGGAACTGGGCAGCAATGCCCCTTGTGGACCCCTTGCAGGGTTCTAAAGACAAACCAGAGTCCAAAAATTCTTCCTTCCCTTAAACACACCCATATCATTACTTACAGAATTTACTTTTATACTGATATCAAAAATTATACTAAAAATTTATCATTAAACTAACTTTATTATATATTTTTCCCTCTAAAATTTCTTTGCTAAATATCTTCACTGTCCCGGTGACTTCTGCTTCCTATTTACTTGATGTATACTGTGTCCTTATCCTTCTTTAGGTTTTCTGCACATCTCTTAGCACCTCCAGTGACTCTCTGCTCAGATTTACTCTCCAGTCAAGGCTGCAAGCCCGCTTTTTGGACCTCAGACACCTCAAGTCTGAATTTGCGGTTGCTCCTTTTTCTTCCTGGTTCCTCATGGGGACTGCCATGCTTTTCTCCCTCACTTCCTCCTCTGCTGTGTGAGGCTGGGAAATCTGATTCCATCTTCCAGCACATTCTCTTTTCCCTGACTGTTCTTTATCTGAGTTCAGAGGTTTTTAACAACCCAAATCATGCTCTTTTAAATAAAACAAAAATAAATTAAACCACCAAGTAGACCTCCCAACTGATATTTCTTTACAGACAAGCTCCCAGACTAATTAATTCTATAAAACAAAGATAGCAAAAACATTTCAACAATGTTCTCACACTAAAATTTAGAGAGTTCCTCATGAAGACAACTTTCCTGTTCATGTAATCCTGGAAAAGTTCCCTCTGCAACTTCTTCAGGCTTACAAAGCTCTTTCAGACACATTTCTAAAATATCAGAGCTCTGTTTGACACTCAGGAAAAAAAAAAAAAAAAGAACAGGCCTTACATCAAGAAAGGGCCTTCACTTTTCTTAGTTCCCCTAAAAACTGCCTTCTTAATGGTTAAGTATAATATAAATGATAAGCAATGTGATTTGTAACCAATAAAAATAAAACATGAGCAGACCTGCAAAGCCTGAATTAGACCTAGAACAACAGTAAGTTTACTTATGATGTAATATCAATGATTTTATTTCAAATGTAGAAATAAAAATACATAAGGGGGGAAAATCAGAAGATTTTAATGACCCTCTCTTTCCATTTGGGAACTATCATTTTATTATTTGGGAACTTCATTTCAACAGGCTCCAGTTGCTTGATCTATATGTTTTTTGAAAGAAGTTTCTCTCTTTTGCCTTCCAATGATCCCTCCTGGGCAGGTGGACTAATTCTCAATTTTTCTATACAGTTGAAGAAGTTTTTTAAAAAATAAATATCTCCTCTTATTTTTCTTGAAAATAATCCCTTCCACCAAGCTAATATTTTTAAAGAACAGATAACTGAAAATTAAATAACAGCAGATAGCAATGATCATCTTTATCAGCTTTCAGAACATGTTTGAAATGCCAGCTTAGCCATCCTTGAGCTTGAAGTGCAAGCCTCATTCTGCATTTTTTGCATAAGCAGAGCCAAAAGAACCCTTTGGCTTCTTCCTGTTCTCCCAATGTCATCAGGCCATCAGAAAATTAGAATTTTCTTCCACAGCACAAAAAGTAAATAAAGGGAAAAAATGTACTATGGTCTTATAAATTCTTCATGGCATAAAATGTTATATGGGAGTATAGGAATTATGAAATTCAAATCAAATCAGATTCTATAAAAAGGGGATAAAATAAAAATGAACAGGAAATCACTGACCCACAGTCTCAGAATGTTCCAAAAATGTGGTATCAGTTCTGAAAGCACAGAACTCTAATGCTAGGAATTCTAAAAGCAGCAGATTTAATGAGCAATAGATGATCCACTAAAATGATAGTCTATAAAGACTGTATAAGGAAAGTATAAGCCTACAGGGCTTATAAGTATTTGAGAAATTCCTAATTGGCAATCTACTGTTTTTAGGGAAGCTCACAAATTAAAAATGCAAAGCAGGTTTTGAAGCTTCTCAACAATTTTCTCTCAATTTGCACTAGTTTTAAGGAAAAAAAAATTGTCTTACCAAAATGAGATTGTGAAATAAAGTAATAGGCTCAAGGGTAATTCTATTTTTATAACAAGGCTCCTTCAAGATATTAATGTGACAGGCTTACATAGCCAGCTGTAATATGATTCTTTTACATATGCAAGTGACCTAATAGGTTTGTGTATATGTTAGCCAATAATTTTAATATGCATTAAAAGCATGGTCAAATTTCCCTAGATTTAAATAAATGGAGATTAATGCTATATAATAGATGTATTAGAGCATCTTTCTTGAGAAACTTCTAAAAGGGAAAAATAAAAGACATAATTATACTCACACCACCAGCAAAACCTCTGGTCACCTGTTTTGGATTGTGGAATGCACCCAGCAGCCGAGAGACCTACATTAATATCAACAGAGAAATGTTATCCACAGAATTAAACAACATTTAGTGCTGCAAATTTGCAAATTTGGGCACTTCGCAGGAATACCTTTATCACATCTTAGCTCAATGTAGCTAGCTTGTTCAGATTTGAAAACCTAAATATTTCATGTTTTATCTGTAATCTGAGAATAAAACTATACTTTTTAAGCTCAAATACTGAAATTTTCTCTGATATGAATGGTTTTACATCAACATTCTTAACCTCCAGGTCAATTTAGGAGTAACATATTCTTTAAGAAAAGTACCAATAACTAGATCCTGGAAGGTCCTTATGAAATCCAAAGCACAACTCATTTATTTCACAGGTGGAATCATTGGGTCCAAAGGGTAGCAATATGCCTATAGTCACAGCAACTATCTGGCAAAACGGAAAACCAGAATCCAGTTCTTCTGCCTCATTGACCAGTGTATCTCCAACCATACTTTACATTTACTCTTCTCCTATGAATATTAGGAAGTTACACTTTATGCCAGGTGTGGTAGTGTACACCTGTAATCCCAGGGACTCGGGAGGCTGAGGCAGGAGAAATGCCAAGTTCAAGGCCAGCCTCAGCAATTTAATGAGGCCCTAAGCAACTTAGTGAAATCCTGTCTCAAAAAATAAAGCTGTGTGCAGTGGCACATAGCTATAATCCCAGCATTTTAGGAGGCTGAGGCAGGAGGATCACTAGTTCAAAGCCAGCCTCAGCAATTTAGTGAGGTCCTAAGCAACTCAGCAAGACTCTGTCTCCAAATAAAATAGAAAAAAGAAGGTCTGGGGATATGGCTCAGTGGTTAAGCACCCCTTGGTTCAATCCCTGGTACCAAAAAATAAAAACAAATAAAAAGAGCTGGAAATGGGCTGGGGTTGTGGCTCAATGGTACAGCACTTGCCTAGCATGTGTGAGGCACTGGGTGTGACTCTCAGCACCACATAAAAAATAAACAAATAAAATTATAGAGGCATTGTATTCATCTATAACTAAAAAAAGGCGGGGGGGCTGGTGATGTAACTCAGTGATTAAGTGCCCCTGCATTCAATCCACAGTATATAAAAAAAAAAAAGAATGAAAGAAAGAAAATACACTGTATGATAAAATCTAAGAAAGTTTATTCCTAACCACTTGATGCCTGTGCCATGCAGAGTGAAGATTTTAAATAACTTTATTTCTTCTGCTAATACAGATAATATGGTCACTATTGTTAATTTGGGGGGACTAGAAAAAGATACAAAAAATGGCACCCAGTAATCCCACCACTCCAAGACATCACCACTGTTAATGTCCCCCAATCAACATTATCATACATCAAAAATATAAATTTTAAAAGATTAATTCAAACTTTAATAACTCAATCTTTGAGGACTGGTAAAGTCACATTATAATAAAGGCATTAAAACTCACTAAAAATGCTAAATGTAACTTTTTTTCATGCTAAACACAAGAGCAAAGAGACATCTGTTACATCCTATCTTAGTCTTCCCTTATGGAGCCTGAACCTTTGTTGAAATATTGGCCCTACAAATGATGGGACAAACACCAATATTCAAGAAAGTGTGTATGAATTGTATTCTATAATCCTATATATACATAGTCGTCTCTGGATTGAAAATAAAAGACAGGGCCAAGTTGAAAGAATGGTCTATGCCAAGCTCTCAGCCAAATCATCATCCTAGAACATAAATGCATCTACCCAGCAGGTGGATTATTGGACAAGAGGCCAATTAAAAGCTATTCTGTAAAAGTTCTTCTCCCCACTCTCCACCTCACCACCTCATCCAGTAAAGAGAGAAAGACACACAAAATAGACTCACATCCTTGTGATACAAGACTTCAAAAACCTAACTTTAAATAAACCCCAAGAGTGCAAAGATTTTTTTTATGATTTGTTTGCTGTTGAATCTCCAGTACGTAGACCTTGCCTGCCTCATAGGAGGTGTCCAATAAACTTTTGTAAACACCAAGGCCAGCCTCAATCATATTTCTGATTCTATCCCAGACTTTTTAAAAAGTTTTTTAAAATATTTTTTTAGTTGTCAATGGACCTTTATTTTACTTATTGATACATGGTGCTGAGAATCAAACCCAGTGCCTCACACATGCCAGGCAAACACTCTGCCACAGTGCCACAGCCATAGCCTGTAACCCAGACTTAATACATGAAACAATTTTCCTCAATAACAGTTTTTTTCCATGTTTGTCACATTTCCTCCAAGCTTTTAAAGCAATACTCCATCAATAAAGACATTAGAATGACCTAGAACCTTCAATAAAATAAGAGTTTTTAGGGCTGGGATTATAGCTCAGTAGTAGAGCACTTGCCTCACAAGCATGAGGCATTGGGTTCAATCCTCAGCACCACATAAAAATAAATAAATAAAAATAAAGATAGTGTCCAGCTACAACTAAAAAAAAATTTTTAAAGAGTTTTTAGAGCCCTATCTCCTATTTTACACACACACACACACACACACACACACACACACACACACACACATATCTATATCTAGATATAGATATAGATCACATTATGTATTTTGATAAAACCTGGAGAGAAAGATTCTCAGATGAGAAAACTGAGGCCAGGCTTGCAGAGCCTTTACTGGATCCCTGAACTTCAGGCCCTGGGCCATCTTAATCCCTGGCTTCTCACCTCCTATTTAAACCTTAATACACCATCTTAAAAACATAATAGATACAATGTTGGATGGATGTAGGGCAGGCTCAATAAGTGCTTGCTAATGGCAACTCAGACATTATAGTATTTCACAGTCAGAAGTCTTTAGAACCCCTCTATTTTCTCTATGTGAAAAGCTTTTTTAAGGTACAGATACCCTTTTTCAAATAAATAAATTAAAATCCAGTAAAGGATCTGCTCTGAACCCTGCATTCAACTTAGCACTCCCACCTTCCTAGGGTCAACCTCTGAGGCACCAATCCCTAAAGGGAAAAACTGGCCCAGAGGTCAAATGACTCTGCCAAAGATCACACTGGGGGTCCATGTCAGAGAACTTCATCTTCTGACCCAGAGCCTGACGCTTTCTAGACTCCCAATATGAGAGTTTTTTTCTTGCAGATCACACTAAAAGCAGAACAAATTCATCAACACATTCATTATCAACAGTGTTGCTTTAGTCCCTCATTCTGAAGGTTTAGTGTACCTACCAAAGATGAATTAGGTGTTAAGTGCAAGCCCAGTGATTGAGGGATTGTTTTAACAGTGAAACAGAGGTTATTTTACCTTTAGAAGTAAATATAACAGCTACCATCCCAAGCAAATCCCAATCTGAGAAGAGTGACAAAGTCAATCTAGTTACTGAGCAAAAAAAACCCTGTTACTGATACCCACGAAGCACTGTGTTCTTGATGACTGCCAAGATAAATATTCTGATGGCTAAAAAAGCTTCATATTTTTGTGTTCCTTCTGCATGTTCTAGGTGTTTTCACATTCGTTATTTTATTTAAGTCTCCATCAACTTGGCTACACAAGTACACATATTTGGCAGATGTGCATATTAAGGCTCAGAGATGTTAAGTAATTTGCTTAGAGTCATGCAACCAAAGAATGGCACTGCCAGGATTTAAACCTAGGATTACTAAATTCCAGTGTAGAAATATTATCACTAAATAACAGTGTATCCCTGAACCTATCTTTAAACTTAAAAAAAAAAAGGAGAAAAATAGTAACAAGTTTTATAGAAAAATTAAGTTGCTTATGGTAGACTCCAAGGGGACCACCCATTAAGAGCAACAGGAGACAAATAAATCATGTTATTCCCTGTACTATAATAATTTACTATGTGACCTTGGCCACAGAGCAGGCAGAATGGAAGTGAGAGGGCTGGGGAGGTAGCTCTATAGCATCTGCCTACCTCGGAGCATTTGTCTAGCACGCATGTGTTGCTGGGTTTGATACCCAGTACTGGGGGAAAAAAAATTTTTTAAAAAGGTTGAAAATGTGAACCAAGACACTCGGGTTCCTCTCCCAGCTCTGCCACCTACTTCCTGTGTGACCTTGAGCAAATTTGTTAGGTTCTTTCCTCTGAAAAACCAAGGAACTGCGAAGATAATCTGAAATCCTTTCCAGCTCTAGCAACTGAGCTTTCCAGATCGCAAGATTCCCACTAATAAACAGGTAAAAGGAAGACGCTGTGAGTCTCCCTCTCCCAGGGTTCGAATAGTAATGCCAAGATGTAAATGCCCTGTGCCCTTTAAAGGGGAAAGACACAAGAGCACAGAGTCGGACTGGGAAGAACTCCAAGGAGGACAAAATCTGGCATGAAAAACAGCCCCGGGATTTCCTCACCTGGGAAATCCCACTTCCCTACGCCTGATCCTGCGGTTATCCTGCCGAGAGCCAAGCAGACCCCAGAAAGGCCTGAGCCGTGCTCTGGGGCTGTGGGTACCATCCGCAGGGCCGCAGCCAGGACCGCGGAGCCCAGGCGGGGGCTCCGTGACCTTCCCCGGCTCGCGAGGCCAGGCGGTGGCCCTGGAGAAGGTCGATGGTAATATCCGGAGCAGGGCCGGTTCCCCCCGCCTTGACCTTGACGTCGTCGTCGCCTGAGGCGCTGCTGTCCGGGTTCAGGGCTGCCCAGACCCTGGGTGCCGGCCACCAAGCGCCTCGCACCAGCAGCGAGAACAGACTCCCAAACTGTCTACGAGGACCGCGAGCCACCTGCCCATCGGGTCCCGTAAGCCGTCCTCACCCAGCACGCAGTTCGCCGGCCTGCCTGCTCTTGCTGCCAGCCTGCACATGCCGGCCTGCCAGCACTCACCTTGGAGATCCACGCGGACCCGGCCATCGCTTCAGCTTCTCTCACTGCAGCGACAGCGGTGGTAGTAGGGCGCGTGCGCGCCACCGGCCTCCGGAGCCCGCCCCGCGTGGCCCCGCCCCCGATGCCCCGCCCCTCCTCCGGCCCGCCTAGGTATTTCTCCGCACTCACTCCCTGCTGTTCCTATTGGCCAATCGCCGGGCTCGTCTCGCAGTGACGCACCGATCCAGGAACAGTTCTGCGACCCGGAAGCGGCGGGTCCAAGATCTCTGGGAAGCCACCACCTTTTTCATTCATTGATTCGCTGTTTCAGTAAGACGTTTGTTGTGCACGTACGAAGTGCCCCTTTTCTAGAGTTGGAGAGAGATCGCGCCTCTCACGCGCGGGAGTTTACAATCCGTGAACCGAGAAATCATTTACTCATTCCACAAATCATAATTTTTATGTTTAACAGCTTTATTGAGGTATAATTTATATATCTTAAACTATACCCTCTGGAGGTTGGACCTGTGGCTCTGGTGGTAGAGCGCTCGCCTTGCATGGGCGAGGCGCTGGGTTCAAGCCTCTGCACCACATAACAATAAATAAAATAAAGGTTTAAAAAAATGTCCTCGCTGTAAGTGTACAGTTCGATGATTGTTTAGTAAATGTAAACAGTTGAACGGCCATCATCACAATCCAGTTTTTGACATGGGAATATTCCTAGTGCCCATTTGCAGCAGTCCTTGCTTCCATTCTCAGTCCCGGGCAACGACTGATCGGTCCTTAGATTTTTACAGCTCTACAAATATTTCTAAGTGCCAACCAGATGTCAAGCACTGTTTTAAGTACTGGAGCTCATATTTCCAGTGGGAAAGACAATCATCCATCAAGTATCTCACAAATGTGCAGTCAACTATGGCTTATGATTCAAACCAATCGTGGAAGGCAGGGAAAGCTTCTCTGAGGAAATATCTTCCCCCTCATCCTTTCCCCACCCCAGGACCCTTAGCTGGGTGCCAAGGGTAACTGCGACCAGGTCTCCTCCTCCCACCCTATCCTGGAAAGGGTTCTATCAGGAGAGGAACTATCCACCTAGAAAATTAATGAGTGCATTGGAGAAGTGATGCCAAATACTTTCTTTAGATAAAATAAATTGCAGCTTAATCTGCGACCTAGTCTGAAAACAGGGCTGTCATCAATCTCTTCCCCTCAAACCCTGTCCTGCACCGAGCCCTGCAGTGTTCTTTTACAGTCCTCTCCATCCTCACTGCCCCTCTGTGCCTGACTATGTTTTGAACAGACTGTTACAACAGCCTCCTCACCAGCTACCTGCCCCTTCCAGTCCTTTCTCTCAGCCCTTTCCTTCAGGCACAGCTCTGACTAGGGCTTATCCTGCTTTTAAAAATCTCCTGACTCACTCTTGCTTTCTTCTGCCACTGCTGTCTTTTTCATCTTATTTTCCACTACTCCTTCCAGCCCCAAAGCTCTGTAACACCAGCCAAGTAGGACTGCTGGCCAGCCCCCAGCCCCCAAATGCTGCGGTGTTTCACCCTCTGCCCTTATGCTGATGCCATCCCCTCTACCTATGTGCCCTTCTGCCCCATTCTCACCTGCTGAAATTCCAGCCACTTGTCAAGACTCAGCTCAGCTGTTCGTTCCTTTGGGAAGCCCCCCAAGACCCATCCATGTATCTTCTCTCCTACTCAGAGCTCCTATACTCAGCTCCTATTTGTCCTGAGAACCCTACTGAATTATTTCCTGCTGTGTACCATCAAGCCCAGAGAGCACCTCTTATATCTTTGTTTCTGGAACAGAGACTAGTACACCAAGTGCTTACTGCTCGGTGATTATAAAACAAACATTGAATGGCTTTATCTAACCTCCATTTAATCTTCACAACAACCATATGGTGAAACTGAGGCACAGATAGTAAATTATGATGTATGTTGGCATCCACACTAGGAAATCTCCCAAGTACTGGAGCAATACTCTTGATTTTGAAACTTCCTCCAGGGACCTTTCAACAAAGGTTTCCAAGCTGAGTCCTTATGGTGTACTCTGAGGGTTCAAAGAACTAACTAAGATCCAACCCTGCCCTCCAAGTCTAGTGAGGGAGAAATTTAGAAGTCTCAGATGGTGACAGATGGCAGGGGAGGGAGGATTTAAGATTCCTCAGCTGATAGCATCTGACTCAGTCCTTAAAGAGGTAAAAGTCAGTCAGCTGTGGTGGTATATACTTGTAATCCTAGCTCCTCAGGAGGCTGAGGCAGGAGGATTGCAAATTCTAGGCCACCTAGGCAATTTGTGAGATCCTGTCTCATAAAACGGGAGAGAGAAAGGGGATATAGAAGAGACTGGTGCCACAAAGCCTTACAGGCAGAAAAGTGTAGAACCCTGAGAACTTCAGTTTCTCAATACTGAAAGGGACTAATTCCCACAACCAAGTGCTCTGCCTGGGGGCAGCTGGAGGATAGAGTTGGGATCTGTTTTCTGTGTTGGCCCTAGGCTATTTTCTGTTTTCTGTGTCGGCCCAAGATGCAGGCCACTCTCCTCTGAACAAGCCCTCTGCCCCCAACCCTTCACCATGTAGTGCCCCAAGACATCATCAGTAAGATAAGTTTGTACCAGATTATGGGAAAACTTGGCTACTCAGGAGAAGGATCTAGAAGGTAGGCCCTTATCTGTAACCACTACTACTCATTCTAGGTGTGCCATAAGAAAAAAAATTTTTTTCAATCAAGATGGCAATTTTTAAATTAAAAAACCATCAAAGTAGAATAAAATTATATAATATTTCTTTTTTCATTTTCTCAAAAGGCATCGAAATCATTTCAACAGAACTTGTTTGTTTTAAATATTTTTACTAAAAATATTAACAAAGGGTACATCCTTATCTTCATTTTAGGAAAAAATTCAAAAATAAGTAAGGGAGATATTAGGACCTAAGTAAATAAGTGGGCAAAGGACCTGAACAATCAATTCACAGCCAGAGACACACAAAGTAACTTAAAATGTGTTCAATCTTAACTGTAATCAAATGTGTATGAAATTTTTTAAATGGGAATCTTTTAACCCCTTTACTGGGGCAAATTAAAATTCTAATGTCACATATTGTCCAATTTGTGGTGACATTACTACACTCTAAGTTTTGGATGACCTTAAAATCTGCCACAATCTTTTTGGAAAACAGTTCAGCAATGTGTCTCAAGAGCCAATAAGTACTCTTACTCTTTTACCTAGTAAATCCATTTCTGAGAATTAATCTCTTGGAAAAAAAACAGAAATAAAAAAATCAGCACAAGATATTCATTAGAGTATTATCTGTAATTTTGAAAATTAAATAGAAGTCTTAATGATTAACAAAGGAAATAGTTGTATAATTTAAGTTAAATGAATTGAATGGAACACACAGTTCAAAAAGTGATTATTATGAAGACTCCTTGGCTTCTCAGTAAGTGCTTATGGTTTAATGTTTAGAAAAAGAGATTTTAAATTGATCTATGCTCTGCTATACCTTCTGTCTACTTGTGAGCAGGACTCTTCCCACAGTCTTCCTCCATTCAATAAAATCCAACTTCAGTCTCCTAGTTGCTCAGGTCAACAGCTTGAAGGTCAGCTCTATTTTCTTTTTCTTTTTCTTTTATTTCTCAGGGTCTCACTGAGTTGCTTAGCACCTAACTTTCTGCTGAGGCTAGTTTTGAACTTGAGATCCTCCTGCTTCAGCCTCCCAAGCCACTGGGATTAAAGGCAATCTATCATCATACTACATCCCCAGCCTATTCTATTCTATATTTTGACACAGATCTCATTAAATTGCTCAGGCTGGCCTCAAACGTGCAGTCCACCTGCCTCAGCCTCCTGCGTCAGTGGAATTATAGTTGTGTACCACTATGCTTGGATGTCAGCTCTGATTTCAAAATAGAGCCAGATTGGACATTTCTCCCTACCTCTATAGCTACAACTGTCACCTTGACCCAAGTCAGAGTTATTTCTTGCTTGAACTAATGCAGTAGATTCTAAACGGTTCCTGTTCCTTGAAACTTGCCCACTTATAGTCAGTCCATCCTCTGCCAGTAGGATCCTGTTAAGATGTAAGATAGAAGAGCTGGGAATATAGCTCAAAGGCAGAATGCTCTCCTAGCATGTGTAAGCCCTGGGTTCATTCCCCAGTAACACACACACACACACACACACACACACACACACACACGTGTACACACACACACACACACACACACACACAACCTGAGATACCCTCTTCTGCTCAAAACTACCAATAGTATTTCATCTCTCTCCAAGTAAAAGCCAATGTCCTGGTGGGTCTGGTGGTGCACACCTGTAATCCCAGCGGCTTGGAAGGCCGAGGCAGGAAGGATCATAAGTTCAAAGCCAGCCTCAGCAACTAGCAAATTGCTCTAAGCAACTTATGAGACCCTGTCTCAAAATTAAAAGTAAAAACAAGGGCTGGGGATGTGGCTCAGTAGTCAAGTACCCCTGGGCTTTATCTCTAGGACCAAAAACAACAACAACAACAAAAAAAAAAACAATGTCCTGACAGTGATCCATACAGCCCTAAATGATTTGGTCCTGCTACCCATTCTCTGATTTCGCCTCCCATCACTGTCTCCTTTGAAGTATACCTGCCTCCTTGCTATTTTGGGTCTTTTTTTTTTTTTTTTTTGTACTGGATATTGAACCTAGTGGTTTTCTACTACTGAGCTACATTCCCAGCCCTTTTTACTTTTTATTTTGAGGCAGGGTCTTACTGCTGGAACTGGCCTCAAATTTTTGATTCACCTGCCTCAGCCTCCCCAGTAGCTGGAATTACAGGTTTGCACATGTGCTAGCCTTGCTGTGCATGGATCAGTCCATGCTTCCACCTCAGATCCTTTGTACTTGCTATTCCCAAGCCTTGAAAGCTGTTCTGTAAGGCTTGCTCCCTCAGCTCCCTGCCTAGTACCTAGCAACCATGAAGCTGCTTTCTATGTATTTGCCTACTCTGGGCATTTCATATAAGAGGAATCATACAAGGTGTAGTCTTTTTTTTTTTTTTTTTAAATAACGTCTGGTTTTGTATTATCTTACAGTCTTTTAAATGTTTGGTTTTTAGTTGTAGTTGGACACAATATCTTTATTTTATTTATTTATATGTGGTGCTGAGGATCGAATCCAGGGCCTCACATGTGCTAGGCCTCACTCTACCACTGAGCCATGACCCCAGCCCCAATGTTTAGTCTTTTATGGCTGGTTTCCTTTACTTTGTATGTTTTCAAGATTTATCTGTGGCACAGCATGTATCAATACTTCATTCCTTGTAATTGCCAAATTACGTCCCATTGTATGGATATACCACATTTTATTTATCCATCAGTTGATGACATTTGAGTTGTTTCCAAGTGTTTTTTTTTAAACATTTATTTTTTAGTTGTAGGTGGACACAATATCTTTATTTTATTTTTATGTGGTGCTGAGGATTGAACCCCGTGACTCAAGCATGCTAGATGAGTGCTCTTCCTCTGAGCCACAACCCAAGCCCTGTTTCCAAGTTAGTTTTTATTTTTTGCAGTGCTGGGGATCAAATCCAGGGCCTCATACATGCTAGGTAAGCATTCTTCCACTGAGCTACACTCTTACCCCTATTTCCAAATTTTGGCTATCATGAATAATGCTGTAAAGAGCATATGATTTCCTTTTTATCTCCTCTAGTATTCCTCAGATTTTATTTATACAATAAAAATCATGTGTTCAAAGAATCCTTGCACCTTGACCTTGTGGCCGGGCATATATTGCCTGAGGCACAGCCACCTTCTATGCCCTATGTAGCATTAAAGCCTGGAATTGTACCTTTGCCTTGAGGAGTGAAGAGATGCCCGAGATAAGTTCATATCATCCAGTTTTTCCCTTTATCACAATTTTCTGTTATTGCTTGGCTGAGCTGGGCTCTGGGGAAACTTGATCCCAGTTTTCTACTGCAGTGACTACAGGTCAAAGAACAGATGCCCTGAATCTCGGTGTTTCCACAAACAGGGTTTGCTATGTGTTTCCTCAAGTAATCACTGCAGAGCACCTACTGTATCAGACGGGAGCTGGAAGCTGTGTGGTGTAAAGATGAAGGAGTTCATCCCCTACCTTGTAGAAGCCCCAGCCCTCTGAAGATCTGATATCACTACCAGAAGAGACATAAACCTTTGAGTTCCTTCCCCAGGTTGGTTCATGCTGTAAGGAAGTCATCAATGTACCCATCAAAGAGGTAGATTGATACTATGACTTTGCACTTCAAATTCTTCAATGTCATTTAGAGAACAATCAAGGCCTGCAGAGCAACTGTTCCTTAGCACTTCCACCTGGAAGTTCCAGGGCTCTCCAAACTTTCACCCTGAAAACAACTCTTCACTTTACTCCAAACCTGATCTCTCTCTGTGTTCCCCATCTCAGCAAAGGACCCCATCACCTACCTGGTTTGTGGCCCAAACATAACTCCAGGTATCACCATGAACTTCATCATTCATATTTGTTTGTTTGTTTGTTTATTGGTGCAGGGGATTGAACTCAAGTTACTTGACCCCTGAGCCACATCCCCAGCCCTATTTTGTATTTTATTTAGAGACAGGGTCTCACTGAGCTGCTTAGCGCTTCACTTTGGCTGAGGCTGGCTTTGAACTAGTGATTTTCCTGTCTAAGCCTCCCAAACTCCTGCAAAGGTAGGAATATTCAGAGGTAAAATGATTAAAGAGCTGTAACCTAATCTGTCAATCCTAATTTGAATGAACTGACTAGGGCATGGCTAGAGGAGGTTGGTCACTGGGGGAGTGCCCTGGAAGGGTGCATCTTTGCTGTGGCCTCTTTATTCCCTCCCTTTCTCTGTTTCCTGGCTACCTTGAGGGGACAGCTTCTCTCTGCCATGCCCTTTCCCCGATGAAGTACTGCCTCCCTTGGGCCCAGAGTAATGGAGTCAGCTGTCTATTGACTTGAGACCTCTGATACCATGAGCCAATATAAACTTTTACTCCTCTAAGTTGTTCTTATCAGGTATTTTTGTCACAATGATGTAAAAGCTGACTAAAACAAATAATTTGTCTTTCAATATGTAAATGCTCATGCCAATTCATTGGAAGACATGCCAAAGCACTTACATGCTTGCACTTACTTGAAAAAGAAATTTGAGTTTGAGAGATAAGATTCAGGTAATATTTTCTTTTAAAAATAAGAACTAAAAAAGTAGACTTTTATACCAAATCCCATTGACATCCACAAATGCAGATGAATACAGCTTAGTTGTATTATTATTCCACAGGTCAACTAAAAGTTCTCAAAATGATTTGCCAGCAGTTTCAAGGTTAATTTCTTCTTTCTAAATCATGAGTCACTGTGATTATTTGGATCTGGAATGTCTTGCAAAGTCTTGTGTTGAAACCATAGTCCCCAGTGCAGTAGGGTTCAGAGATGGGGGCTTTTGAATGATTGATCATGAGGGCTCTGAGCTCATCGGTGGGGACTAATTTTTTTTCCATACCAGGGATTGAATCCAGGGGCCTCTACTACTGAGCTACACCCCCTGCCCTTTTTTATATTTTATTATTTTGAGACAGGGTCTCACTAAATTGCCTAGGCTGGCAATTTGCAATCCTCCTGCATCAGCCTCCCACATCGCTGGGATTACAGCTAAATACTACCACCCTGATAGGTTAATCCAATTGATGGATTAGTCCATTGATAGTTGAATGGAATTCTGGGAGGTGGGATCTAGTTGGCAAGTAGGTCCCTGGAGGTTTGCCCTGGAAGGCCCTTCCTCCTCCCTTTCCTACTTCCTGCCTCACCTTCTCCTTCCTTTGCCTTCCTCCCTCCTAGAATCCTCTTGCTCCCTCCTCCTCTCTGTTTCTGTCTCTCTGCTTCCCAGCTGCCATGAGCTGATAGCTTTCTTTCACCACACACTTCTCCCTTCTGCCATGATATTCTTTCTTAACTCAGACCCAAAGATATGGAGAAAGCTGACCATGGATTCAAACCTCTAAAGCCATGAGCCAAAATAAATCTTACCTCCTCTAGGTTGTTCTTGTCAGGAATTTTGGTTATAGCAATGAAGTCATGTGTTCATCAATAATGCAGTTTTTCAAACTGATGTCAACTCTAGTTAAAGTTTGGGAAGAAGTAAAGTTTAGTTTTCCCTTGATTAACACAGTAGTTGCATTCCTGGGAAAAATCGGCATATGGTAAAGCCATGCCAAAAACTACTAAGTTTATTTGTAAAACAGTTAGGTTGCAAATGCATATTATTATAAATAAGTTTGTTACTTACACGAGTTATCTGGTTGGACTTTTCAAAGTCCTGCAGGACATGGGCATTTGCTACTATGCAGGACTGTCCCAGTTTTGCGGAACACCCAGCATTCTCAGACCACATTCACTGAATGGAATGAGGTCCATTCCACCTTCCTATCATTGCACCCACAAAATACCTCACAGAGTTCAAAACACTCCTTGTGCAGCAGTACCCCTTGGTCTAGAGGACAGATATTTAGACAGCTGTCATGTGAACTCCAGGGTCTGTGGGTACCCCAAGCCTGAAATTCCTAGGAACTAGGGGAGAAGAAACAGAGTATCATGGGTCTTAAAGCGGAGAGATTGTTACAAGCAAACAAAACTTAAGAGAGGCCAGGCCGGGTGTCGCATGCCTATTATCCCAGCAGCCTGGGAAACTGAAGCAAGAGGATCTCAAGTTGAAAGTCAGTCTCAGCAATTTAGCAAGGTCCTAAGCAATTTAGTGAGACCTTGTCTCTAAATAAAATATTAAAAAGGGCTGGGGATATGGCTCAGTGGTTAAGGCCCTTGAATTCAGTCCCGGATTAAAAAAAAAAAACTTAAGAGAGGCCCATTTTCCCATTTTCTAAGCAGAAAGAAGGGAGCCAAGCAGAAAGGACAGCATGAGCAAAAGCACAGAAGTGAATGATTGTATCTGGGAACTAAAGGGCCGCCAGCAAAGGGCCAGGTGGTAAGAGGTGGGGAAAACAGATAGAGTCTAGGCCCTCACACATCTGTCATGGAAAGCAGCTTGGACTCTGCCCTGGGGAACTAACGGGCTGCCATATGACAAGCCATGTATTTTACTTGTGAGTGTATTATTTTACTCAATGAACTCTACCAAAAGATTTGCCCTCTGAGGCCTGTTTTGGGATAGCATCCCAAGAGCTGCCCAGAAATAAGACCTGGAAATGTAATCCTGAGTAGTGGTTTGCATTCACCTGACCAGACCTGACTTGTCTCCCATTTGCTTACACCCCAGGACCTGACTTTGCTCTGTCTGCCCAGCTCCACAGGTCAAGTGCAGAGGTCGCTATATAGATAGAGATAAAGCTTCCCTCCAAGCAGATAAAGACTTCCAGCCTAACACTCTTTCTAGAGTAGCTGGGCCTCAGGCTTCAATGATAATGAAGTGAACACTTGAAAGTTTATTTCCACAGTAACTGGGGTGACAGAAGAACTCCTTGCTGCTTTCAAAAGGACATTGTCTATTTTCTGTGAAGCTGCCAGGGTCACAGTGAAAGATCCCCAAGTAAACCTGTGTCCCTATTCTCACTCTGTCATTCTCTAGATGTGTAAACTTGAATTTCCATTTCCTCACTTATAAACGAAGTTATTGATACTCCAGAGAGGGTTCTGAGGACTCTGATTAATGTAAGTAACACCTTATAACTTATCTTTTTCTTTTTTTTTCTTTTTGATACCAGAGGTTGAACCCAGAGGCACTTTACCACTGACCCACAGCCCCAGGGTCTTACTAAGTTGCTTAGAGTTTCATTAAGTTGCTGAGGCTGGCTTTGAATGTGTGATCCTCCTGCCTCAGCCTCCTGAGCTGCTGGGATTACAGGTCACCACACCCAGCATAATTCATGTTTTAAAATGCTGAGTGAGCAGAAGGTAGTATAATGGCAAATGACCTATGGAATATTTCATTCTCCTGAAAGATAAAGAAAAATGAATTAAATCAGAATCCTTGCTATGCAGACTTGTAAACAATCCTCCAAACACAAAAATGAGTATTTGATCATTTAGGGGCTAGCTTTGAAAAGCCCATGGTCATCTGAAGGTGCTGCATAGATAGTACATGTTAGGATGGAATGCTTTGGAAGCATAAGTATGGTCCTCACTGGTGGGTTTGGCAAAGGTGGGGGACTCATAGATAGATTCTTTTGTTCTTTTAGTGTGACCCAATGCCCCTTTCTAGCCAGCTCACTGGGATTCTATGAGTCTTTGGGTGATTAAGAGCCACTCCCAGTAATAGTGGATGCAACCTATTCTTAAAAATTGTGGAGATCAGCTTGGTGCAGTGGCACATGCCTACAATTCCAGAGATTTGGGACACTGAGGTAAGAGGATCAAAAGTCTGAGACCAGACTCAGCAATTTAATGAGACCCTCAGCAACTTAGCAAGACCCTGTCTCAAAATAAAAAATAAAATGGGCTCGGACTGGGGCTCAGTGGTAAAGTATCCCTGGGTTCAATCCCTGGTGCCAAAAGAAAAAAAGAAAAAACAAAGTATCCCCAGGGCAGTGACCATTGGAATTGTCTGAGAGGGAGTCAATTCATATAGTCATCAAATGAATGTCTAGGCCACAAATGGCTATGAGCACTTGAAATAAAGCTAGTTTAAATTGAGATGTATGCTTAACACAAAATGTACACTGAATTCCAAGACCATACTGTTGAGATGACAATGTTTCAGATATATCTGCTTCATAAAAATACCAGTGTAATCAATTCCACCTGTTTTTCCATCTTAAAATGTGGCTACTAGAGCGTTTAACATTTTTTAATTTTTTTAATTTGTTCTACTTAGTTGTACATGACAGCAGAATGCATTTCAGTTCATTATACACAAATGGAGCACAACATATCAATTCTCTGGTTATACACGGTACAGAGACACACCATTTATGCAATCATGCATGTATCTAGGGTAATGATGCCCATCTTGTTCCACCATCTTTCCTACCCTGTTAACCCCTCCCCACCCTACCCTTTGCCCAATCCAAAGTTACTCCATTCTTCCCATGCCCCCGCCCCCATCATAGATCAACATCCACTAATCAAAGAAAATATTTGGCCGTTAGTTTTTTGGGATTCATGACTTGAATTATTTTTCCATTGGTCACCCAAAAGGACATGGAGCCAGGCCTTCCTTGAGTTCACAGAACAGGTAATCTGATTGTTGGGAGCCTGCTTGGTAATAAGTGATGGTGAAGGGTACAGAATTCAGTCTGAGATTTGCTTGAAGTGTGTCAAGCCCACTCTTTGCAAAGTCTGAGGAAAGAAGCTATTGTCCTTTTATTATTATCACTTTTACTGTAGGTTACTGAGATCTGAAGCAAGGAAACCCCATTGTGCATGAAATGGCTTAGGTTATTTCATGAAAGATACTACCGTAATAGTCCAGAATACTGGTAAGGTGGCTTGGACGACATTGATACTGATGGAGTGCATCCAGGCTGCCCGGACAGACTGAGTATGTGGGGTAAGGTAAAGGGGAATCAAGGATGCCTCCAAGGATTTTTAAGGCACCTGAAAGAAGGGGGGTAAGGCAGATTGTAGGAGGTTTTGGGGGGAGATTGGCCCCCTCCCCCCAACAACAGGACAGCCACCATCAGGTTGAGGACCCATTCTAGGCTACTTGAGAACTTCTCACATTCAGGATCTCCTAGGGGAGACCAGAACAAGCCTAGGTGTCATTCAGGAAGGGATTTGTTTTGTTTTGTTTGCTCTGTACCAAACGGCTGGTCATTCAATCTCTCAGCTGGAAAATCTTTTCCAAGTTACACTATTTGGGGATGTAATTGAGTCACACGAGGTCCAGGAAGATATATTTTTGAAGCTCAGTGATAGAACACTTGCCTAGCATGTATGAGGGGAGGGTTTGATCCCAAGTAACACATACATATACACACACCAAAACCAACCACAACAAAACCCAGCAAAAAACAAAATAAACAAATGAGCAAAACCCAAAAACTGTCCTAGACCCTGGGGCTAAGATGTGGTCCCAGCCCTCCTGTAGCTTAGTAGTTGAGGAGAAATAAACCTTCCTCTCCCCATAAAAGAGCCAGTCTCAGGCTGGGTATTCATTTATCCACAAAATATTAAGAAATTACTATGTAAGGAAATTTCATGAAAATAGAATAGAGGCTGGTAAAGGAAGGGGGTCAGATAGGGAGGATGGGAGAAAAGGATGAGGTACTGAGGAATGAAATTGACCCAATTATGTTATATGCATGTACAAATATGTCACAATGAATCCCACTATTGTGTATAATTATAATGCACACAATACAAAACAAAAAGAACATACTCATAAATTATTCCTAAGAGAAGAATTAGATGAGTCATGATAGCAGGCAGGATATAACCAGCAGGAACCTTGAAGCTGATAAAAAAATAGAGGTAGGGGGCTGGGGCTGTAGCTCAGTGGCAGAGCGTTTGCCTAGCATGCACGAGGCATTGGGTTCAATCTTCAGCACCACATAAAAATAAACAAATAAAATAAAGGCATGTGTCTCAATCTAAAACTATAAAAAAAATTTTTTAAAGTAAAGGTAGACTAGCAAAGGATTTGAGTGAAGGACTGGTAAGTGGTCGCTGAGACAACTGGGCAGCTGGAAGGCAGGTTTGTTAATTTGCTTAGGAGATGTTCCTATTCAGACCTTGGGCCTACCGCATTCCATCTCTACCATTTCAATCCACTTATATGTATTTCAAGTCTTAGAAGAACAACTTGCAGATCAACAGTATTTCATCACAAAGAATAGCATGTGATTGAGGTCGAAGAACTGTGGAAAGAAAAAAAAGAGATTAATTTTTTAATTTAATTTTTATTAGATATATATTTTATTATATTATATTTAGTCAAACCCTTTCCCTCTTTTCAAGTACTCCTTGGAATACTTGGTAGCATTTATCTGTTTCCATTCCAAATTTAAAAACAGACTTCATTGTGTGAGTCAGAAATAAAAAAAACCTAACATTTTATGGAGTGTTTGCAAAGTGCCAGGCACCTCAGTGACATCCCCACCTCCCCCTTGTCACTGTCTTCCTGAGTGATACCATTGTAATACTGCAGTCAACCAGTTGTCTGCCTCCTGTAAATAGGGTACCTAACATGTTCCCTTGCCCTAGACAGTATGATCAAGGGGAGAGTCAGGGCTCAGATTTAAACCCACCCATTACCAGCAGTGTGACCTTGGACAAGTTCCCTTTTCTGAGACTATTTCTCCATCTATAAAATAGGATGATAATGTCAAACTCTACTGGCCTATGAGGTGTTTATAGAATAATCATATTCGGTGAATATAAAATATCTAACACAATCCTGGACACCAGATAGGTAATAAATGTTTCTTCTCCCTCTGTCCACTCTCCTTGCAAACACTCAGCCTTTCTCAGGGACCACACCCAACATCCAGAGCTGCTAATGCACAGGACTGGATGCAGAGAATGAGGTTAGAGCTTTGCGTTGCCACTTCCTAGCTGGGTGGTATCAGGCAGGTCATTTTGTGTTTCTCATCTGTAACATGGGACTTGTATACCCTGCCTTCCTCACAGTATTATAATAGCTCAGAAGAGTGGGCTTCAATTAGACCAAAGAAAACAGCAATTAAAAGGGATTTTTAAAAGGGAATTTTCTATTCAGGTTGGTTGCATTGACTGTCTCCCATGAGAAGAGAGGCTCCCAGGACTGAAAACACTTTTCCTCTTTGTAGAGGTTCTGGCTTTTCTACCTGGAATATATGGTATGTAAATGATCATCATGTTAGCAATTATTCAAGAATGTCCCCGAACAGGATCTGAACACACAGAATTCTAGCCTGCTCATGGGTATGTGGACTCCAAGATGGAAAGAAGAAAAACTTTTGTAACAGTTATCATGTTACGATAGGGCTTCAGTTTCCCCAACTCGTAACAGGGGAGAAAGCGGGAGTGCAGGTGGAGTCTTTTAAAGGTATCATGGCTCTACATTTCCACATTCTCTGAATTTCTGGGCACACATCCCACCTTCTTTCCTGCAGCTGAGGCCCCTACTGGATGTGTCTACAATGAATGAAAGCTGATGAGGCCGCCTTTGAAGGCTGATCAACAATCCCCTGGGATGCTTAATTGCTTCCTGCCCATCCAATAGCAATTGATTGTGCCTCTGAGGGACACTTGAGATTTCAACAGGGTGGCCTGTTTAGCTAATAGCTGCTGTTCTCACTGGAGGCTGGCAAAATAATGTTGGAAAGCCCTAACTATCAATCTCTAGTATTAAAGGAAAGTAAAAATACCAAGGATCATCTGCCAAACTCAGACTCGTTTCCATGGCAACCCAGAACCTTCAGCCTAAACTGAAGGTTTAAGGATCAAAATGTGGTTTAAGGATCAGTAGCCACAGCATCACAATGGAACTTGTTGAATACCCACATTTTTAGTCACCCCAGGTCTATTAAACCAAAAACTCCCAGAGGCATCACCTTCCAAGTGGTTTCAGAACCACTAACCTAAGAAACAAAACACATCTTTGTTTTTAAATTTGTTCTAATTATTTATACATGACAGCAGATTGCATTTCAATTCATCATTCACAAATGGAGCACAATTTTTCATTTCTCTGGGTTGTACATAATGCAGTCACACCATTTGTGCAATTACATAGGGTAATAATGTTGGTCTCATTCCACCACCCTTCCCACCACCATACCCCCTCCCCTCCCCTCAATCCCTTCTCCCCAATCTAAAGTTCCTCCATTCTTCCCTCTGTCCCCCATTATGGATCAGTAGTCACATTTCAGAGAAAAATTTGGCCTTTGCATTTTTGGGACTGGCTTATTTTGCTTCGCATGATATTCTCCATCTCCATTTATCTGTAAATGCCATAATTTATTTTCTTTTAATGCTGAGTAATATTCCATTGTGTATATATATATCTGGTTTCTTTATCTATTCATCAATTGAAGGGCATCTAGGTTAGTTCCATAGTTTAGCTATTGTGAATTGAGCTGCTATAATATGGACGAGTCACTGTAGTATGCTGATTTTAAGTCTTTTGGGTGTAGACCAAGAAATGGAATAGCTGGGTCAAATGGTGGTTCCATTCCAAGTTTTCTAAGGCATCTCCATACTGCGTTCAGAGTGCTTGCACCAATTTGCAGTTCCACCAGCAATGTATGAGTGTACCTTTTCCCCCACATCCTCACCAACAATTATTGTTGCAAAGCACATCTTTCAAACCATGAGATCTTGATCTCCTTCTCAAAGTCCACTGGCAGGTATAAAATAGTGGGTTGAACCAGCACCTAGAACCAGCCCAGGTTCTATTACTTCTCAGCTATAGGACCGCGGGCAAACTATTAAACCTCTCTTATCCTGTTTCCTTACCTGTAAATTGAAGCTAATACCTATAGTCAGCTGTTCATGAGGTAAGAACTAGCACACATATGGTCTGGATCTCTACAAGATATATGTACAGATGTTATTAAAATATTTATGTTTCTTTAGCCTCCCATATATTTTACTTTTCAATAATTCTGTTTATTCAACCTAGTATAAAAGTATTTAGGTATTGCCACTTCTTTGGATCTTCATTTACTTATGAGGGTTATCATGTCCTGTAAAACTTAATTAAATAAATGGGTATGCTTCTCTGCTGTTAATATTGTCCTTTTGCCAAATTAATTCTCAGACCCAGATTGAGGTATTTTTTGTTTGTTTTGTTTTATTTTGTTTGTACCAGGGATTGAACCAAGGGATGCTCAACCATTGAGCAACATCCCCAGTTCTTTTCATTTTTTATTTTGAGACAGGATCTGGCTAAGTTGCCTAGGGCCTCGCTAAATTGCTGAGGCTAGCCTGGAACTTGCATCCTCCTCCCTCAGTCTCCCCAGCTGCTTGGATTACAGGTGCACCACCATGCCGGCTTTTTTCATCACCCCCTGACATCTTCTGAGGTTCAAGTTTTGCAGTTGCTTAAAACCCCAAGAAAACGTACTGGCCTTTGTCACACTTCTCTGGATACAATAAGTTCTTCGAATTCTCTCAGGTATAAGAGAATGCCAAGCAAATCCTGTGCTCTTCCCTGAGGAGCCTAGAAGACCTGAGATGCCCTGCCCAGGCTGCGGCCAAAGGTTTGCGGGAATCGGGCCACGGAGGGTTTTGGAGGTCAGCTCCACTGACCCCACCCCACCCCCACTTCATCGGAGCCACCGGGCCCAGGAGAAGGGCTTGGCCAAGGTCGCCATGCAAGACGGTGGCAGAGTCGGGCTCCAACTAGGTCCCGGCACTCACCGTACAGGGACCCCTGCCCCAAACCGAGATGGTGTCACTCGCCCTTCTCCATCCCTGGAAGGGATTTCCCAGGCCCGGCGCCCTCAACCGCAGCGACCCTGGCCCTGCTGGCCGGAAGTCCTGGGTGGGCCCTGCAGACGCGCGCACGGCGGCACCAGGAGCCCTCTCGCGGCCACGCCGCCGCCTGGCGGGCCCCGAGCGCACGACAACACCGGAGTCCGGCTCCCGTCGCCTCCCCGCCGGGGGCGGAGTCGCTGCCACGCCGGGGCCGGGTCGGCGCCTCTGGCCCCCTGCTAACCTTCTCAGGGCGAGCCGCGGGGCGGAGTGGCGGGTCCGGCCGCCTGGGACGCTGCCTGCCCGGGGCTGGAGAGGGCCGCGGGGCGCGAGGCTCCCGGCTCCTGCGGCCGCTGATGGGAGGCGGCGCACCCGCGGGCGAACGACGGCGCCGCAGCCACCATGGGGAACAAGCAGACCATCTTCACCGAAGAGCAGCTGGACAACTACCAGGTGAGCCCGGCGCGCCCCGGTCCCTGAAGCGGCGCCCTCCGCCCCTCCTGTCTTTTCCGGAGACCGCGGGGAAGCCAGTTCTCTGGGGTTCAAATCCTACTCCTGCCTTCAGCGCGCAGCCTGACCTTGGGCTGGCGACTTACCCCTCGCGGAGCCTCAGTTTCCCCGCCTGGGGAACGACAGTGCTTTCCAGGTGGAAATTTGTGTCGGGCACACCTTGCTCCCTTTCCCTTCCTCTCTCCCCCATCCGGCCTTAATGCTGGGTCCAAGCTGGACCCAAGCCACCCCTCCCAGCGACCATGAGAGTTAGAAAACGTGAGCCGAAAGCCTTGTCAGTCCCCACAGTCCCAAGAAGGATTGGGAGTGGGGTTTTATAGCCCCAATTGTGGTCTTAAGTTGGGCTGTTTATCTGTTGGAGTCGATCCCTCTGGCCCCAACATGGAAATAACTGGAACAAGAAGGTAAGCCAGGTACCATTCTTACATGGCCACTTCTTTAATCTCTGTCAGCACCACCAATAGCACTCCTTAGATCCTTCTAGGTTCCAGTACCAGCTGTCAGGATCCAGGATCCCACTGTCCTCCCACCCATGTAAAAAATTCTTGTAGATGAAGCCCCTACCCCTGACTTACCAGGATCCCTGGCCAACTGCCCAGCTTACATCTGCAGCCTCAATTTCTCCAGGTCCCTTGCCTACTGACTGCACTACCACTACCTCAGAACAGTCTACAATCCCCCAACTGGCCATGCTCTTTCCTTCTTCCCTCCTTCCGTTTCTTTTCTGTACAGTTTCCTGGGCCTGAGACACCTGTCTCCAGGTGATCTCTCCCAGTCTTCAAGGCCTTACTCTGATACCTTCCCTGACTCCCCCAGGCAGGACTGACAGGACCTTGTTGTGACCACTGTCTTGGGAGAGAGGAACATAGTAGATACCTGGAGCTTTCATGAATATTTGTGTTGGCATGAAGGAAAGCGAGCTTGAAGTGTGGGTCCTTTGATGTGGGTGAAGGTAAAATAAGTGCCCCTTTGTCTCCTACTTATCAGTAACACAGATTTCTCAGTTCCTCTTGTGAGGCTCAGGAAAGAAGAGAGTATTTATGGAGAGCTAGAAGTATACCTGACACTGTAGTCAATGCCCTCCACGCATCAACTCACTTGACCATCACAGTGAGGTGGATCATTCGCTCCATTTTATAGGAGAGTAAACAGAGGCTAAGGAGCCTTGGACATTCAAGTCTCACTTCGAAATTTGAATAGCAAACCCAAGGCTGGCTTTCTTCATTTGGGATGAAGTGGCCTGGACCATGTGCCTTTTTGTCCAGAAGACACTCAAAGTTTAAGTGAGACAGACTTTTACCTCCAGTGTGGCCCTTGTGATAGAGGCAGGTGTGGAGTGTGTTCTAGGGAGGAGCGTTAGCAGGCAGGGGAATACCTGGAGGTAACTGGCTTTTGCTTTGTCTGCAAGATTTAGAAACAGTGCAGTGCTTGAACAAGCCCTTGGAAGATGGGTGCATTTTACTCAGCAGTGCATGAGGAGACATTCCAGGTGGAGGTGGCAGTTTGAATAAAAGCTTAGAGGTAGGCATGGGTAAGCAGCCCATACCCAGAAACAAAGAATGGTCTGGAGTGGGGATAGGGAGCCTGGGTTCCCACTCAGACCAGCCTATTGGGTTACCCATCAGAGCCAGTCCCAGTGTTGGGTTCTGATCCTTTGCCAGGCCTGGCTAGACCCTGCCAGGCGGGTGGGAGAAATGAGAGACATGAAATCTGAGAGGCCCCATCTCCTTCCCTCTGGCTGTCCAACATGGCCAGCCAGTGCTGGATGGGGTGACCCTGAGTTATAGCCACCTCTGCCCCAAGTGATCACCAGGTTTCTTGGGACTTCCAGCCTGACAGTCTTCTCTCCCTCAGGAAGGGTGCCTTCTTCCTAGTTCCCAGGTGTCATTGGTTCCCAAAGTTTAAGCTTCTGTCTAGGTCACTCTGAATTGTAAATCTATTCTCCAGAACCTTCAAACTCTTAAACAGGCCTCACTACCTTTCCCAGAACCCACCGCTGTTCTTCCAGCCATTCCAACTCTCCATTTTCCTTTAGCCCCCATTTTCAGTTAAGAACAAGTCTCTTTTGTGTCTCACCTGGGTACCTCTCCTTTAACCCCAGGGCCCGGCCCTGGTCCAGACCTCCTCAGTCTCCTGGGAATGAGAGGTCTAACTGCTCCTTCCTCACCCCTCCTGTCTGCTCCCTCCATCCCAGCCACTCACTGGCTTTTGCCACAGTTCCTTGGTTCTCTCACTCTTTCTCCCTCTTCCTTCTTTCCCCTTCTATCTCATCTCTTCTGTTCTGTTCTCTCTCTTCCCTTTTCCTTTCAGTGGACACTGTATATCATCATTGTAAAGCAAAAATTTTCTATGAAAATAATCCATGAACAAAGAGTTGCATTGACTGCACTGGCCAGTCCCCTCTTGCTGTGGAAGACCCTAGGGAACAATTTATGGAATATGGACTCCTGGTGCAACAATGCAGGGACAAAGGACAGGAGGGATCTTCTGAAAATTCAGGTCCCAGTGCTGCTGCTGGTCCAGGCACCCCATCTTAAGGACCATTGATGTAGAGAGATGATAAGAGCCCAGGTTTATATGGGAAGCTTTTGCATCTTTGCCAGTGGAATCCTTGGGTCAGGACCTGAATACTTCCTTTCTAACCCAGGGTCAATGAGAGAGGGGAGGGGAGGAGGGAGCAGACAGATCAGAAGAGAGGAGATCAGGAACCAGGACCTCTTCATTCCACGTCTGCCAACAACCCCCTCCTGGCTAGTTAGCAGAGTCCTGGCCCTTGTGACTGGCACCTTCCAACCTCAGAACCAGCCTGCAGCAGAGGGTCATCTGTACCTGGAAGGCTCAGTCAGGCTGCCTGAACCAGGTCTCCAGAGTATCAGCCCCCATGGTTCCCAGCCTCTCTGAGTCTTAGACCTGCCAGGCAGGAGTTTTCTGCCTGCTGGGTGGAAGGTGGAGCCACTGCTTCCCCAACCTGAGCCTTTCATGGCTCCCACAGAGAAGCCATTGCCAAAAGCAAAGCCAAATCCCCCCAGGAGCAGCACCTACATTTCCAAGAAGGGCAAGGCAGCATAGAGTCCTTCATCTAACTCCCAGAGAGCTGCAGGTTGCTCAGAAGGACAGATTTATTTGGCTTCATGGGACCCAGACATTCTTACCAACTGTCCCCAGCTGAAGGTGCCCAATGGAGCCCTTCCTGTTGTGGGCATCCTATGGGCATCATTCTTGGCCTACCTCAACATGCAATCCAATTGACCTGATGTCCAGAGGTTTCAGGTCTTATCCAGGCCAGCCTGGCTGTCTGCAAGCCTGGGCTGCAGCCATTCACCCTGCATCAGAGCAGCTCTGCTCAGCATATGGCCCCAGGAGGCCCTCCAGGCTCTGGGCTCTGCAGAGCCTAAGAGGCCTTCTTCCTTCATACTGCAACAGTGGACAAAGACACAGGAGCCCAACAGCGGAGGATACACATTAAAGGCCTTCTCCATTGGCTATTTTAGGAAGTGCTGGATCCTTTTTACCTCTTTGCTTCCCTCCAAAGCCTGGCATAAAAAACACCATCAAAGGGCTGGGGCTGGGGTTCAGTAGTAGAGCGCTTACCTAGCATGTGTGAGGCACTGGGTTCGATTCTCAGCACTGCCTACAAATAAATAAAAAATAAAGGTCCATTGACAAATAAACAAATAAATAAATAAATAGACACCATCAAAGATGCCAGTATTTTTTACCCACTATAGGCAGACCAGGCCACCAGGTAAGTCCTAGGAGGTTATAATCTGTAAGACCTCAGGAGCTGAGTGCTGCCCATCTGGGTAACCCACCTGGGCCTCCTTAGCAGCCTCCACACTTTCTTTTGTCCAGATTCTTTCAAGGCTCCCTGCCTACCCTCCTCCTCCACAGCCTCTTTCCCCAGTCCTCCATCCCTCCTCTTTTCCCACTGTGTGACCTTACCCATTTCTGTGGCTTCAGACACTGGATATATACTGTTGCTTCCTCTGTCCACATTCCTGGAATTTACTGTCTCCCCACATAGGGCTGCTTCCCATGACCATCCAGAATGCACAATGTACCTTGCACACCTCCATGAGGCCCCATCCTCAGGACCTGAACTAGTGTAATGTGGTGGCCATGTGCATCCTCAGTGGAGGTCAGAATTTTGTGTCCCAGCTACCTTCCCGTTCTCTCACAGCTTATTCCACTGGCCTTTAAGACAACCTGTGAACTCCAGCTCCTTCTTTACTGTGCACCCCAAGCATGTCTCACAGCCCCACTCTACCCATGCTTTGGCTTCCCAGGCAGTGGGCAGATGTGGGAGGGGAAATAGAGTCTCTTCTGCCCCCAGCACAGGGCTGTGTGGTGAGGACCTGTGGCTCAAGGGCTCTGAGAAAGGAAGGAGCCTTGGGCCGCACAGCCCACTGTGTGTGTATGTTTTCCCTCCACAGGACTGCACCTTCTTCAATAAGAAGGACATCCTCAAGTAAGTGTGGCTTCTTGTCCACCCTTTTGGGGCTGGGGCTGCAGCAGGGGTGGGGCCAGGGACCCCATGTGGGCTGACTGTAGAAGCTGGAGCTGAGAAAGAGCATCTATGCATTTGAGGCCTTAGCTATACCCAGCACCTACCTTGTGGACTCAAGAACTTCCCACTGTTCCCAAGGCCCTGATCCTCCTGCCAGGAATGGAGGGAGCATCTACTCATTACATGCTAGACTCTGGGGTGGGAGGGTTTCAGGTACATTTTCATTTAATTTTCACTGTGACTTTATAACAAGAAGATTCTGTTATCCCCTTTTAAAGATGGGACTCAGCAACTTGGCCCAAGTTACGTAGGCAGGGATTGGAGATCTGGCTTCTGACTTCAGGTCACTTGCTGTGTCCCTGCATCTTGGGGCCTACTACCACAGGTATCCCCTGTTAGGCCTCTCTAGTTCCAGCTTTGATGTCCAGAAACCAGGAATTTCCTTCCTTCCCTGTCCTTGCAGGTTGTGGGGGTGGTCCTGGACAGGAAAATGAAGGGGCTTGGGAGTCTCAGAGCCCCAGGACCAGACAGTGGAATCACAGAATGCCAGGAAACCTGCTCCATAGCCCTGGCTGGGCTCCTTTGCTCAGGCTATCAGGTGGCATTAAAAGCCAGAGAAGTCTCAGGATCACTTTCCTTGGAGATCGATGGACAGGCTGGGGCTGGAGTTTGGTGCAGCTTCTCAAGATAGCTGTTCTGTAGTTTGTCACTGCCCTAACCACTCTGCTTGGACAGGCAGTGCTCCTCTCTTCTCAGGCTGCCATTTCAACTTGTCCCCTGAGGGGGGTGAGGTGTATCCCACTTCCATCCCCTCAGAGAGATAGGGCTTTCCTTCCACTTCCCAGCTCCATGGCTTCAAGTCAGGTTTGACCCTGCCTGAGCCTCAGCTGCTTCTGGGAAATGGGATGACAGGACTGCTGTCGAGAGGCAGTAACCCCAGCGTGGTATCTGATAACTGGGATTTGGCCAGAGCTTGAGTGTTATGAGGATGAGGACCCCATTGGGACAAGATGGCTCTCAGAATGTAATCTTTGCAGCAGTTGCTCCTGGTGTTCTGGTGGCATCTTTGACCTTTCAGAGTTTTGACACAAAGCTTCATTTAAGCCTTGCCACATTTGTCCTCTGCTGTGAGGAGCTCCCAACATCCACTTTGTAGATGCCAGACCCAGACTGATTTTCCTTTAGGTCCACAACCATTTCCATTCTGGCACTGAAGCCCCTTCCCCCCAAGTCTTTGTGCTGACCATCTCTGCCCAGGGTGCCCTTTCTCATGCCATACTTCCTTCCAGACCCAGCTTCAGTCACTCCCTTTTCTGGGGAGCCTCCCGACTCCCTGCCAGCCCAGTGATCACACAGAGTTCTTACAACTTAATGGTACTCTGTGGGTTTGTGGGCTCAGATGCCAGCTTCCCTTGAACTTGTTGTCAAGTAAGACTTGGGTCTCTCAGGCTGCTCCTGGGATTGCCCCTGTAAATCACTGGTGAGGGCTGGAAGAGTATGTGGGTGAGGGACGGCTGGCCATGGAGATGGATCCAGCCTGAGGAGCAGCTGTCACAAGGAAGCAGGCCTGCAGCCGATCCCTGCCCTTCTTGTGGTTTTACTGAGAGCAGCAAGGTTGCCCCTGGGGGGACGAGGGAAGAGTGGCTCAAGGTTAGGAGTGGGAGTCAATATGATAGACCTCTGGGGGTGTTCCTGGCCTCTTTGCAAATGAGGGAGTCCAGGCAGTGAGAGTGCTTAGGGAGGACTGTCCTGGCTCTCTGCAGTCTCATCTGCCCACCTCTGCACCCTTTGGTACCCAGCCTTTATAATTCAACATCAGAGCAAAGGCCACAGCTAAGGTCCCAAAAGCAGTGAAGGACCTCTCCACACACCTAGACACACCCACCCCACTGCTTTGTCACTGGTGTATTCAAGCCCAGACTCTATGCTACTAATCATTGAGGACCCACAGAACTAGACTCAGTGTTTTTCCTATGAAGTGACCATGTGGGGAAGGGGAGGAACGAAGCCTGGCATCTGGTCCCTACGATGTGGCACTTTATGTGTCTCCTTGCCACATCTTCAGGGTAGGGACAGCAGTGTTTGCTGGGACTATTTTCTGGGAGGGCCATGTCAATGGTATTTTAAAGACAACTAAGAGCTACTTGGAGTTCTGTTGCCCACCTGTGTACCTTCAGGGAAGGGCAGTGAGATAAGGCAGGAGTTGGGATTACCTGTCCCTGGAGGAACCAGGCATGGCCACTTTGGTTCCTTTTTAGTATCAGCTTCTTTACTCTTCTCCAGCCTTCTCTCTGGGTACTAGTAGAGGCCAGTGTGACTGATTCCTATCCACCCAGGGAAGCACCCCCCCTACTGTTTACATCTCAAGTCCAGGCAGCACAACTAAGACCTGGAGCCCAGAAAGAGCAAGGAGCAATGACCTGCCCAGCAATGCACAGCAGGGCAGCAGCAGGGCCAGACTGACCAGGCCCAGCCTCTGCTAGTCTGCCCTCCTCCCAAGACCTCAGTGCAGCCACCCTGCCCCCACCCGGATGGTTTTCTTGGTAAGCTGCACCCTGAGTACTGACCAGATGGCGAGGAGGAAACCTGAGCAGGAGGCTCTTTGCAGCTTGGGGCCTAGCTTTCTGGCAGCCTTGGGTCAGTGACACGGAGTCACAGATAACCATAGAGCTGATTCTCTCTCTACTCCCTCCACCCCTACCCTGGTAGATCCAATTGCTCTCCAGGACACAGCTCTTCTACCCGCTCTCTGAGCCCAAATGGGCAGCCCACCCCATTGGGCCACCCATCCCTTCAGCCTCCTTGCTGTCTGTGGATCAGATGCTTAAAGCTTCAACTATGGCGTCCCCCGTTACACTATGCATGAGTGGCTTAGGTGTCCTTGTCCCCTGGGTATAGAGAAAGGCTCACCAAATTAGTAACCCCAGGTGTTCATCTTGTTGTTACTTTACTGTTTATTTTCTCAGCCTTTAAAAAACTTGTGTAATCTATTTTTAGTTACTTTTAATTTTTTGTTGCACATCTAATATAAATTACTGTAAAAAAATTAGAATATAATTTCTAGTATGAGCAAGGCCGTGGGTTTGATCCCCAGGAAGTAACACACACACACACACACACACACACACACACACACACACACGGAAAAGAAAAAGGAAAGCTAGTCAACAGAAGACAAAAAATGTACCTTATAATCCTAACCCCACCCATGAAATAATGTCTGCTAATATTTTGTTGTAAGTTGTGCCAGCATTTTCTTTTATGTTTATCAAAAAGTCAAACAATGTTGTTTTGTAATATGCTTAAAATTGTTTTTTTTAAGACAAATTGTAAGAATTTACAAGAGAGCTATGGAAAATATATGGTAGCTCTGCAAAAAAAAAATTTAAGATAGAATTTTCATACAATCCAGCAAATCAATTTATGGTATATAATCAAAAGAATTGAAGACAAGTTTGTACTCTCATGTCCTTAGAGCATTATTCACAGTAGCCAAAAAGTGGCAGCAACCCAAGTGCCCCTCAGCAGATGAATGGCTGAACAAAGCACAGTATATCCGGGGAAAAGAATGTTATTCAGCCTTAAAACAGAGGCATTGGGACACATGCAATATACTAGATAGACCTTGAGAACATCATGCTACATGAAGTAAGCCAGTCACAAAGAGATGTACCGTATACTCCACCTTAGCGAGGGACCCAGAATAGTCAAATTCATAGAGACACACTGTTGAAGGGTGGTTGCCAGGGGCGGGGAAGAGGGGGAAGAGGGGAGTTACTGTTTCATGGGTATAGAGTTTCAGTTTTGCAAGATGAAGAAAGTTCTGGAGATGGGTGGTGGTAATGTTTGCCTGACAGTGTAAATGTCCTTAATACCACGAAGTGTACACTTAAAAATGGCCAAGGTAGTCAATTTTATGTGCATTTTATTACCATTAAAAGTAATTTTAGGGGGCTGGGGCTGGGGCTTAGTGGCTGAGTGCTCGTCTCGTATACGTGAAGCACTGGATTCGATCCTCAGGACCACATTCAAAAATAAGTAAATAAAACAAAGATATTGTGTCCATCTATAACTAAAAAAAATTTTTTTAAGTAATTTTAGTAGTTAAGATGGTAAATTTTGCTATTTTAGCACTATTTTTTAAAAACTAAAAATAGCTAATAAGAAAGAAAACAATATATCAATACCCTCACCACCCAAGATAACCACTACTAACATTTTAGTAAACAACCTTCTTTTCTGTCTTTCTTTTTTTATACAAGCTTTTAAAAAATTATTAAATGGACTCCTACTGTACATTCTACTTTTTTCAGTTTACATTGTGTGAACAACTTTTTTGGACTTTGGTGCTGGGGATGGAACCAAGGGCCTCTTGCCTGGTAAGCATGTGCTCTGCCACAGCAACACCCCCAACCAACTTTCAAGATCATTAGGTATTCTTCTAGAACATTTTAAATAGCTGTGTTTACTGAGTGTCCCTTAATTGATTTAGCCGACATCCAGGTGACCAAGTTTTCACCATTTTAATTAGTACTGAGGTGACTATCACTGAGGCACCTTCACATAACTGCATATTGGGGATTATTTCCTTAAAATACAGATTTGAGGATCAAAGTAGAATTTTAAGACTTTTGAATTTTGCCCACACTATCGTTACAGGTCTTTTTGTCTTCTGACTTGAATAACCTAAGAGTCTGAAACACAGCTGCCTGCGGGCCAGCATGCACTGTAAATAAATGAAGCTGCCCAGTCTGGGCTCATTAAAATAGCAGCTGCAGAAACAGTTGCTCTTCAGTCCCAGCATAATTAGCAAATCCAGATGCATAATTTAAAGTCTTTTAATTTGTACATGTTGGTAACAAAATTCTAAATTTTAATTCAGCTTTTAATTTAATTACTTTATAGTACTGTGTAAAAGTAAAACACAGCATCATTAGAGTTTTGCCTTTCTTTATTATTATTATTATTTTTTTAAGTACCAGGGATTGAACCCAGGGCCTTTGCCTATGGTAGGCAAGTGCTTTACCACAGAGCTATATCCCTAGCTCCTGGTATTAACTCTTTCTTATTAGGAATATACACTAATTATCTTAACTACCTAAAACATTATACCCCTTGATAAAGTTTCATGTTTTTAGTATTCATTTCATATTAATTTTATACTTAGCTGGTTTTGTTTTATTGCTTCTTTAAAATTGTGAATTAGTGTTTTTGTTTGTTTATTTGTTTTTAGCAGTACCCAGGATCAAACCCAGGGTCTCACCCTTGCTAGGCAAGCACATTGCTACTGAGCTACATCCCCAGCCACTGAATTAGGTCTTTTTAATCATTTTTTATTAGGCTAATGTTGATATATAGGAAAGTTGTTACATAGAAAATCTTCTAAGCTCTAATTCAAATATAATTTTTTTTGTTTTCCAACAAGTAATGATGATTTGCCTCCTTCTTTCCAACATTTATACATACTCTTTTATTGTTTTAACTAATTATATTAACTAGCACTCCAGAGGGAACATGTTATATAATGATGGTGATTATAGGCATCCCACATTTATGGGTTTATTTCCAGTATTTTAAGTGTGATTTTTGTTTTTTTGTCGGGGGGTATTGGGGATTGCACTCAGGGTCACTTTGTCCTCTGAGCCATATCCCCAGCCCTATTTTGTATTTTATTTAGAGACAAGGTCTCACTGAGTTGCTTAGTGCCTCACTTTTGCAGAGGCTGGCTTTGAACTTGCAGAGGCTGGTTTTGAACTCACAGTTCTCCTGCCTCGGCTTCCCAAGCCCCTGGGATTACAGGTATGTGCCACCACACCTGGCTGGCTAAATATGATGTTTGATGTTGATTTACAATGAAGATGTCCTTTTGGTTCTGCTTCTAAGCAGAAACTACTTTGTTTCTGTTTTACTAAGAATTTTAAGATTCTGTTGGCAAAAAAAAATTAAAATAAAAAATCCTCATGCTTTTAACATTTTTAATTTTTATTAACAAATACTTTTAAAAATTTAAAAACTTTGCAACTGAGGCTGCAGCTCAGTGGCAGAGCACATACTTAGCATGCATAATGCCTTAATTTCCACCCCCATCACCAAGAAAAAAAATCAAATATAGATAAAGCAATAAGTCAACTTCCCTCTAACTACACTTTTCCATTTCCACCTCATGGGGACCTCAGTGTGAACATGTGGTGTGTACAACCACACAGTCATAAATGTATCTGTCAAATCGATCAAAATTTTTGTCTATTAATATCATTTATAGTCACAGATTTCCATGCATTGAACCATGCTTGCATTCTGGAATAAATCCCACCTGGTCCCAGTGTATTATTCTCTTAAAAACTGCTGGACTTGATTTACCGGTATGTTATTTTAAAAAGAGCTTTGCATCTGCACATGCAAGTGCCCTTGGTTCATTCTGGATGCTACTCACTGGGTTTTGGTATCACGGTTTTATTGATTCTTTAATATAAACTTGGAGGCCTTCACATTTTGCCTTATGCTCTGGAGCAATTCAAGTAGCACAACTATTATTTCTGGTCCTACATGTATGATAAGAGAAATATATAAATCATCTTGAACTCAGTACCCTTTATTGGGGAAATGGTGACAATGTTTAGATTACCTTCCAGAGTGATTTAGGATTTCAAATTCTTCTTAGGTTTACTTTAAAGAAAAAATTCTAACATTATTCATCATTTTAGGACAGATCTGTGTACTAGGGCAGAAGCTGGCTTCCCACCCTAGCAGAACCTCCTCAACCCTGGAAAAGCATTCCCAGCCCCTCTCCCAAACCCTCTCCTTCCAAGAAGCCCCACACATATCAGTCAACATGCTAATAGCTACAGTTGAGAGCCAGGATGGTTGTTTGTTTGTTTGTTTGTACCAGGGATTGAAGCCAGGGGTGCTTAACAAGCCTTTTTAAATTTTTGAGACAGTCTCACTAAGTTGCAGAGGGCCTTGCTAAGTTACTGAAGCTGGCTTTGAACTTGGCAATCCTCATGCCTCAGCCTTCCAAGTCACTGGTATTACAGGTATGTGCCATCATCACTCAGCAAGAGCCAGGTGGTTTTATGAGCATCATCCTATTTAGTTCTTACAAGTGTGACAATAGCAGGGTGGCCCCCATTTCTGAAAGAGAAATTTCTTTTTCTTTTTTAATTTGTTTTAATTAGTTACACATGACAGTACAATGATCGTTTATTTTTCAAAGGTTACTCCACTTACCCAAAGCCACTCTGCTGGTGAGAGAGTGTTTCCAACCTCAGCCTGACCTCAGGCTCCTGCTGCAGCCTGACATGAGGCTTTAAGCCAGCCTTCACATTTTACCTTATGCTCTGGAGCAATTCAAGTAGCACAAATATTATTTCTGGTCCTAGATGTATAAGACAAATATATAAATCATCTTGAACTCAGTACCCTTTATTGGAGGAATGGTGATTTAATGGAGATTTAAGCCGGCCCCCAGAAATAGCCGAGCATCATACTCCTGCACACATACTGTGTTTAGGTGTCAAAGTCAAGTGGGAAATATAAAAACTGAAAACACAATGGATCTGTCAATATATGGATTGCAAAACAATTTGTGGTTGTAGGGTTTGGGGACTGTTTTTCTCAATGCAGGAAATAGAAGCAAAGAAAGTCCTTGAGCACCCTCTTACGGAAAATCCCCACTTGATCCTGCCACCCTGGTTTTTGTTGACTCCCTCACACCTAAGGGATAAATTCTCGGGCCTTACCCACCTCTAGCTTCCTCCAAGCCATGGAGCTTCTTTGTGAATTCAGGCTCTTGTAAGAGGATGGGAAGTGGGCTTGTGGCATTTTGCTTTTCATTTGCCCTGGACAGTCTCTGAACCAGGTGTTGATGACATACATGCTTGCCAGAGTGGCTTGACTTGCAGGGGAAACATGGAGATCTGGGTTCAAGTCTCATCCCCACTTCTCACTGGTTGTTTAAGTAGGGAATAGGCATTTAACCCGTGAGCCTTAGTTATCCCACCTGAAAAATAGGAGGCTAATATCTACCTCTCAGGATGGTTTGGGAATTAAAATAGGAAAAATAACTCTCATAGCCTTAGCTCAGGGCCTGGCACAAGTCAGCACTGGGAGCTGAGTTCCTTTTGTGTGTGAGCTGGGGAAGTAATTAAATGCTCTGCTCAACACCAAGAGTTGGGTGGATCCCAGTGAGGTTCAGGTGGCTGTGTTGAAGGATTTGCTAAGAGAGGTTCTGAGTTGGGCCACTTAGAAGACCTAGGCTGACCCAGACTTTGAGGTGGTAGGGCAGCCCAGGCCCAGGCCCAGGTGATATGGGGCCATACCTGATCTAATCTCAGTAGCCTTGGGCCCCACCTTGTACAGTTTACCTACCGCAGCCCCTAGAGGACCACTTGTTTCCCCCAGTCTCTAGCAGCACTTCATTGAACAGTTCTTATGAATGCAATTGTACCGGCCTTGGGAAGGAGACTATACTCTGGAATGGCAGGGACCTGGACCAAAGGACACAAGGCAAAGGAGGCCTGGATAATGGGGACCTTCTAAGTGAAATGGTGTCAGGATACTTCTCATCCTCAAGGGTCCATGCAGCATGCTGAAGTGGTCTTGTGTTCCTGAGTCCAGGGCAGGAGATGGAATGGGAGCGTGTAAACTGAGCCATCAGTGAGGAGGGCTGGACCCAGGGCAATAAATGGGCTTGGTCCTGATGGCTCCCTGCTCTAGGCAAGTTGCAGGTGGCCCATTCACAGGGGCTTCCTGAGGATGTAAGGGCTGCTGGAGCTCTTTAGAGACCAATCCTGAGAGCTCATTTTGGGGAAGAGGGAACTGAGTCTTGGTTTTGCAGACCCCCCAGGAGTGGCAGAAAGAAGAGTGGTTAAGAATTTCTACTCTGGATTTCCAGTTCTGGATTTGTTTCCTGGCCTTCTACATGTCCTAGTTGTGTGGCCTTAGACAAATCACTCTTATCCTCAGCTTCATTTGCTGAGCTATAAAATGGGGTCACAATGCATCTTTATGCCCAATGATAAGGAGGATATCAAGTAAGGTGACGTGTCAAGTCTTAGCATATTGCGTGAAGCACAGAAGACTCTTAAGAGTCCAAAGGGGTACGGTCCCAGGGATGAGGGTGATGGTGATGGTGGTGTGTCGTAGAAATGGGAAGGGTCTGGACACAGTCTGATTGTCAGCATGGGGGTTCAGGCAGAATCTTCTTCCCTCCCAAGCTTCACAGTCTTGTGGGCAGAGCTGAGGTAGGTTTTCTGGGGCAGAGGCCCACACAGAGCAGCATTGGTCTACTGGGGGATCAGGGTGACATCCCCTCCAGTGCTTTTCCTCTGTTTCCCTCAAAGGCTTCATGCACGGTTCTACGAACTGGCCCCCAACCTTGTTCCGATGGACTACAGGAAGAGCCCCATTGTCCATGTGCCTATGAGCCTCATCATCCAGATGCCGGAGCTCCGGGTATGTGAGAGGCCTTCCCAGTTGGGCTGTGGGGATGGGGAATCTACACCTCTGGATGGGCAGCAGAGGCACCCAGCTCTGGGTGAATCCTTGCTGCACTCTTTGTGGTTCTGTGGCTCTGAGCTGACCACTGAACCTCTCTGTGCCTCAGTTTTCTCATCTGCACTCTTATGAATAAATGTGGGGAATCAATAGGGTTACTGTGGATCAGTGGCTGCCCTGCTGCTCAGCCTTTGGCCTGTGCCCACCTGCCTGCCCCTTCATGAAGTGGCCTCTGTACTTGACAGATATTATATCTGCCCTTTTAGACATTTTTTCTGTCTCTTCTTTGTCTGGCTGTGGCTTCTTGCAAGGTCAGCATGGGCATCCATGGCTCACTTCTCAGAACTGAACATAGCAAAAATCACCTGAAAATCTTTTCAGAATGCTGATTCAGGTTCAGTGCATCTGGGGTAAGTCAACATTTTATTTTCTCACTAGCTCCTGAGTGAGGCTGGTCCTCAAACCTCCCATACATTTGAATGGTTCATTTCATGAGTTCCTCACCCAGAATATGTAAAGTGCATTCCAACATTAAGGAGACATTTGGAAGCTGGATGTGTTGGCACACTGCAGTAAGTCAGCAACTCAGGAGGCTGAGGCAGGAGGATTGCAAGTTTAAGGTTTGCCTGAGAAACTTAGTGAGACTCTGTCTCAAAATAAAAATAAAAAAGGCCAGGATGTAGCTCAGAGTTAGAGCACCTCTGAGTTTGATCCCCAGTTCTAAAGGTGGGGGAGAAATATATTTGGGTACAAATCCACATGCCATGGTGCTTTGCAGATGACCCCTCTCCTAGGATGTGGGGTCACAGCATTACCCAGCATCCTCATGGGACTGCACCTGGCTGACTGGAATCATGAGAGACAATGAGCCCAAACCTTGCCTCTGGACAAGCACCAGCCTGGCCTAAAGAGGGGTGGGAGACCAGGCTCAAAGGGTCATAGAGAACATAAGGCACTCATGGGCAGAAACCATGTGCTCTGTCTCTGAGCTCTGGGCTGGGCACTGAATGGGGCCAGCCAAGTGCTAGCCCAGTTGTGATGGAAGGAACCCAGGAGTGTGGGACTCTGCACGATTTGGTATTAGAGAAAGGAGTCAGTGTACAGCCCCCCAGGGAGGCAGTACTGGGGGTGGTCTGGGAGAATTGGTTGCAGGCATGGTATTTGAACCATCTCTGTGACTCCCACAGCATGTCCTGTCCTGTTATCCAACCCTTTGGGGCTCCACTTCTGGCTCCCACCATCCTGGCTTGACATGACCTGAGCTACCCATGCCAGGGAATGTCTTCTCTTGCCAAGGACAGAACCCTATCCATAAAGGCAGAAGCCTCTGTGAGCTGCTCTGGGAAATGACACAAAGCCCTGCTTCTGCCTCCCATGAGTGCACAGAGGCTCTGCTGAGCTGGAGAGCTTGTTTAGTTATATGATGCGACTGATGGAATGCTTCTATGCTGGGCCTTGCATACTTTATATCCTTGAATCCTCTAGCACTAACTCTTTGGAGTAGGTGCTATTACTGTTCCCATTTTACAGATGGGGAAATGGAGGCTCAGATGCTTGTCTAAGGCCACACTGCCTGTCAGCAGTCTTCTGATTGCTGTGATTATTTTCCTCAGGAGAATCCCTTCAAGGAAAGGATCGTGGAGGCTTTTTCTGAGGATGGCGAAGGGAACCTCACCTTTAATGACTTTGTGGACATGTTTTCCGTGCTCTGCGAGTCAGCTCCCAGAGAGCTCAAGGCAAACTACGCCTTCAAGATCTATGGTAAGCAGGGCCTGGAGGCAGGGAAGTGGTATTCAGAGCCATCTGGCCATCCAGTTACTGCTGGCTCCCACCATGGGAGACACCAAGAACAACAAGGCTGACCTCTAAAGAGTGCTGGTCCAGGGCTGGGGTTGTGGCTCAGTGGTAAAGCACTCGCCTGGCACATGTGAGACCCTGGGTTCGATCCTCAGCACCACATAAAAATAAATAAGTGAAATAAAGGTATTGTATCCAACTACAACTAAGAAAAAAAATATATATATATATATATTTTTTTTTTAAAGAGTGCTGGTCCAGCATGGGGCCAGTGAGGGACACATTCTGCCTGAGAGCCATCCTCAGGGATCCTAAAAGCAGAGGAGGAAGAGACTTGCCCACCATGGGTTGGGGTTAGTGTGAGGAGGGAGTCACATGTGATGTCATTTAATGAGGGCCTAGAGGATTTGAGAAGATTTGTCAACTGGACACATGGGAGTGGTCAGCCCTGGCAGAGGGGGCAGCCTATAAGGACTCAGAGAAACAGGAAGGCACAGGACTCAATAAGATAAAAGAGGTTTGGGACATGGTGGGACTTGTGGCAGTGTGGGTCTGGAGAGGTAAACTGGGGCCGGGTTGTAAGGAGCCAGCCTGGGAGTTTGGGTCTAATGCTCAGGGCACCGGGCACTGCAGGGTGTCCAGGGGAAGGGAAGCTGTGTTTTGAAAGATCTCTCAGAAACTTTGGGGCGTGAACAGGAGCCATACTGAATCTGGGGCCCAGAGATGAGGTGTGGGTCCGTGGTGGGAAGGCTGAGCAGCAAGAGAGGCCCCCAAAGTGCCAAGGGTAAGGGGGCTCTTCATTTCACCCTAGCACAGCACAGCCCTCTGCCCCGTTGTCTCACTGGCCACCAGAGGGCGCTGGGCACTCAGGAGTCTGAAAAGGATACAACTTCACATAGCTTACATTGCTGTGTCAGAGGCAATGAGCCCGACAGGCCCAAGGGCATTGGTGTCAAATCCTCAGCTATCCTTAGATGGGGGACATTGAAGTCCAAGGAGGGGCTAGAACTTCCCTAGACCAGAGAAGCCAATGACAAATTTGTCCTTGGTATTTTGAGCAGCTGGTTGATTCTAATGCAATGGGACCCATGAGGGGATGTCTTCATTTTGTCATTATCATGTTTATTTCAAAGGATTTTGGTTTAGCTATATCTGTGCACTCACATTGTCTTTGCATATGAGAAAGACAGTACCTGCTTTTCCACCCTCCACAAACTGTGGCTTCATGGTTCATGTATGTAACATATAAAATGCTTCCCAAATTCCACCCATCATCCCTCCAAACTTAGACCCCAACATGTTGCTTCTGGGAAGGGTTTTTGTCCACCAAAGACGGGGAAGAGCACACAAAGGCCTCAGTTTCCTTTCATGAAATGGGCAGAGGAATCCAGCCAGCCAGCAAGTCTTTCCAGAGAACTGCCTGCGTGTCCCTCCAGTGGCAAAAATGAATCCCACGTGTGCCTGCTCTGGAGGCCATCACAAGCAAGTGCGGAGGTGGACAGTACAGGGTACTCCCGAGGGCTTTAGGCTCTAGTACCAGCACCCACCGGGGACCTCAGGCAGGTCTCATCCGATCCAACTCTGTTTCCTCATCTGTAGAGTGGGAATTCTAGGTTTACCTATCTAGTAGGTATCATTTAAAAACTAAATGAGGAAAAGCATGCTGTGCTCATATTGCAGTTATTCTCTTCCTCACTACCATTAATGTCAGTTAGCTTAGTAGGCTAATCTGCAACTGTGTCAGGAGGAGCTCAGTGAAGGGGACCCTTATGTCTAGAAAGCCCCTCTTGGGCAGGGGGGGAATTTGAGGGAAACTTCCCCCAGGTGTTTGCTGGGCAAGGCATCCCAGGCAGGAGAATCCGCAGGTGCAAAGATCTGGCAGTTGGGCTGAGAATGGTGAGGAGGGGTGGAGTTCATCACCATGATGATCCTTTGTGTAGCTCATTCCTTGAATCATTTTGCTGTTTGGGGCAGTGGTAGTGCCTTTTTTTTCAGTACAATCAAACCATGCTCTCTGTTCTGTGTATAAAGGCCAGCCAATAGCCTCTGAGGGGCTTCTGCATCTCCTGACTTGGTGTGTGTGTGTGTGTTTAATTGACAGGTGAAATTGTATGTGTTTATCATATACAACATGATGTATGACTACATGTTTGACTTGAAGCCTGCCTTAGGCAATGTGATCCCATTTAGAAAGCAGAGGTCTTAAAGTCATGTAGGCCCCAGTCAGAATCTCTGTTCCATCTCTGACTGTCTCTGTGATCTTAAGTCGGTCACTTGGCCTTCTTGAGCTTTGATTTCCTCAGCTCTAGAAGCCCACAGAGGGTAAGGCCAGAAGAGACATTTGGCCTGAGCCCAAAGTTCCTGGGGAGCCTCAGATTTGGAACCGTCTCTGACTGGGTATACATATAGTCATTGTAGGGTTTTGTAGGTACTCTGAATGTTAACTTGTTAACTGGATATTTAAGCCATATTTTATGGGTGAGACCCTCTTGCACCCCATCAGCTGGCACAAAGATCCAGTATCCCCAAAGTATGCCTAGAAATGCTTTGGGGACTTTAAAGGCTTGGAGAGGTCAGTGTGACCAGCAAGGAGAAAGGGGTGTTATAGGACCAGACCTGAAGGAACCCATCCCTGGGCTAAACATCTCCAATCCATGCCACCCACCCCACAGACTTCAACACTGACAACTTCATCTGCAAGGAGGACCTGGAGCTGACACTGGCCCGGCTCACCAAGTCAGAGCTGGATGAGGACGAGGTGGTGCTCGTGTGTGACAAAGTCATAGAGGAAGCTGACCTAGATGGCGACGGCAAGCTGGGCTTTGCTGATTTTGAGGACATGATCGCCAAGGCCCCTGATTTCCTCAGGTGCTGTCACCCCAGGGACTGGGCTTGGGGAGGGAAGATCAGAATGTTGGGGCCACATCTAGGAGGACTGGTCTTATGGTACTTCCATGGTTAATGATGTGCAGACCAGGAAGCAATAGGTTATCTTCAAGGCTCAGATCCCCTTCATGTTTGGCTGGCCTTGTTCTTTGAAGGACCAGACTCTCCTGGGAAGGATACAGACCCGGAAGGTCCTTCAGTTATGACGGGTGCTGGAAACCTGGAGGATAGCTGTTGGTTCCTCTGAACCTTCCTTCCCTTGGGGTGATTAATTGTGCCTCTGTGCAAGGCTACCCTAAGGAACTGGCTAGGGGTGGGCCAGTTCTTTTTTCCTAAGGAGCCTCTACCTGCCCCATCCAGGACCTCTCACCCTCTCCTTTCCTTGCTCTCTTTCCAGCACTTTCCACATCCGGATCTGAGGACACTGCCAAGGCTGTAGGACCTGGAAGCTCACCACCCAGCTCTGCTGCCCATACAGGTGTGGCTGCATGCTTCCCAGGAAAGGAACGGCAGCCTCTGGGGTTTACACCCATGAACATTTCCTGTGGCCCTTTCAGCAAAAAAGAAAGAAAGAAAGAAAAAAACCTTAATGAGAGAAGTGGGTTGTGAGGAGTAGGACCCTTCCCAGGGCTCCCAGTGGTCCAGCGCCAGGACACATAGCCCCTGAGCAGATCCTTCCATCCACACCTCTCTCCCCATCAGAAATGTCCCTCCTGGGAGGGGAAGGAAGAAAACCCAACAGGAAGTGGTGGGGTCTGACTTGACCATGTGCTGGGTTGATACCCCAGTCACCCAGAGCAAATACAAAAAAAAAAAAAGAGAGAGAGAGAGGTCAGGCTTTTAATGAGCTATATAATCTTCTTCCAAAATCCAAGGCTGAGCTGTGCCCCACTCTGGCCTGTTCCTCTTCCCACCACTCCCCAATGTGAAGCTGTGTGAGCGGTGGGTCCAAAGGGCTCTGTCCCTGTCTGTCCCTGAGTTTGAGCACCACCCTATCCAACCTCCCCAATGATGTGGAATTCTCACTGGTGTGTGCTGTCCACAGATTTGTGAACTCCTGATAGTAAAACACTCTGTGTCCCACACACTCGGTGTCTGCCAACATTAGGAAATGTTCAGTGGTACCTATTCTCCTGGTCCTTAAAATCCCACTGAGAGTGCCTTGCCTCACAAGGTTACACACATCTCTTTCGCCTCAGACTCTGACTTTTGTTTCAGTGCTGTGCCTTCGGGAGGAAGGCATATCACACCTATGCCTCACATTTTCCAGTGATCCCCACAAAGGACAGAGGAGGATTGTTTCCATTTCACTCATAACAATAATCTTGCTAACATTTGTGGACTCAGGGCTAGCACCTTTGCTTTCAACTCTTCCTCCCAGAGTAGGGATTCATAGCCCATTTTTCTGACGGGAAAGTTGCATAGCCAAGTGCCCCTAAGGATAGATCTTCCCTACAAATGTGCACTAAGCCAAGTCTGCCCAGCGTCTGGGGTGGAGAGGAGGGGCCCCTATGATCTTCCATCTGGAGATGGTTAATTCTGGTCTCTGTCTCCTCTGGAGGCAGTGCAGAGGGGGACAGCTAGCCAGGTGCTCACCCTTATAGAGGTGGGGATTCATGAGTGAGGAAGGATGTAGGACAAAACAGGAAGGATCTCAGGAACAGCTAGCCGGGCCTGAGGGAATGACAGAGCAGGAGACCTGAGTGCCCTATGTCCAGACCTGGTGTCTAGTCAAGACTCTGAGGGCTCCTTAGAGATAGGGCCACCAGGTTGTAGCTGGGTCTCATGGATGGAGTCTAAGATCCACTCAAAAGGTCAGTACTGGCTGAAAGCAAAAGGCAGGTGAGGAGGTGACCTGGCCACACAGGGATGGCTACTAGGTGTCCACTGGGTATTCTAGATGTCACCCATCAGTCCATCTCAGGCTGACCTCAAGCTGGACCCTGTCTTAACTAAGAAGTGTCTGCTCAAGCCCTGACCAGCTCTGTGGTGCCAAATGGCCTACTCTTGTCTAGGCCTTAGTTTCTTCATCTGTAGCACAAAGAGATTGGACTGGTGCTTCTTAGGATCTGCCCAGCATGCATGGTGAGGCTGGGATCAAAATAGGGGACAGGGAATAGCCAAGGAGCAGTTCTTGGGAGCCTGGCCTGCTCCAGGATTACAGCCATGGCCTGGAGGCTAGGTCTTTGTAGCCACATCCCTGGCTTCTTGTTCTGGTCCCCAGGGAACAGAAGCAGAGGATATGGCTCCTGACCGTCCCCTCCTTCCTACTGATAGGTCCTTGAGAAGGGGAACTGGTTTTGTTCTCAAGAGCAATTGCATGATGTCACTCAGCCTGTTAGGAAAATATTTGTCCTGGCCAGGGCCTGCCACATGTTTGGCAAGTGGGCTCCGTCCATCAGCCCAGGCCTCTACATGTTCAACTAAGAAATACGGTTGCTGGCCTCTGTCTTTGACCAGTACCCATTCTCTGGCCTTATTCCCTCCTCTGCATGGACCGGAGGCACTGGGAAAACAGGACACAGCCAGCAACTGCAGGTGGCTGGAAAGTCCCTCCCACCTCTTCCCAGGTAGGCATCCCGTCTGTGTCTCTGGGGCACTGGTTGGGCCCAAGGATCCGAGGGCCACCTGCAGGTGAGCTGAGGGCTTCACAGTAATCCCTGGCATAGCCTGGATACTAGGAAACCCACTGGATTCCAGGCCCTCCTCAGAATTTAGCCTTCTTGTCTGCGAAGAACAGCCTCCGGAGCTTGTCAGGCTGCAATAAAGGAGAAGATGCTGACACCTGGGGTCTCTGAACAGGGGAGGAAAGACCCTGGCTTAGGGACCCATCAGCATTGGCCTGGGGTTGGGGGTCCAAGCCCAGGAAATGGGGCCAGATTGGAATATTGATGATTGCTCCTACAAGCCTCTCTCAGTGCCTGAAACTCAGTTTGGGCAGAAGGATTCACCTGCCTCTGGTTAAGAAGAGGGAAGAGGAAGGAGTACCAAAAAAAAGAAAAAAAAAAAAGTGGAAAATAAAGCTCAGCTTACTCCCTGAGTGCTCTAACCCCAGTTCTGCACCCCAGCTAGGGCCCTAACTCTGCATTAGTGAGGCAGAATCGGGGAAGGGTTGATCCAGGGCCACTGGTTTAGGAGAAGACACAGGACAACAGCCAGCAGACGTGGGATGTGGCTTCTGAGGTCCTTAAAGGACTGCCCACTGACTGGCCCAGGAGGGTCAGGACCTCAGAGGTTGTTGTGTGGGGGGACGTGGGCTCAGCCTGCCCTGAGGGAGTTGCTGGAGGGGTTCCCTGGAGGCCTTTCACCTAAGATCTCAGGGTGTCTAGGGTTTCTATTGCCTGAGTCTGAGGCCATGCCCACAGGCAGGGGACTCTGTGATCCCACTGTTGCCAGGTATAGGCAGAGTGCAGCCAGAGCTGAGGGCACAGGAGGCCTCCTTTGCTTCCCTGGGAACCCTGGGCTAGCCCCACCCCAACTGCTTCCCTCTGCTCTCCAGATCCTCAAGTTTTCCTCTTCTTCCTTATTAGAAACCCTCAGAATTAACAGCCCTATTCGCCAAGAGCTTTCTCTGTGCTGTGTCCAGAGCACAAGAGGATGTGTAGCACTATCCTTGGGCAGCTGCTGCTGGACACAACCAGAGGATCTGCCCATTATTTTACAGAGCAGGAAACAAAGGTCCTGGATAGGGTTGCCAAATAATATATAATGCCCAGTTAAGTTTGAATTCAGATAAATAGAGAATAATTGCAGTTACTTGAGACATTTTTTTAAAAAAATATTTATTGTTTATCTGAAATTCAAATTTACTTATATGCTCTATATTTTATCATGCTGAATCTGGCAACCGTAGTTGCCAGGGAAGTTGTCTTGCCCAAAGTTACAAAACTGGTCGTGGCTCAACCATGATTAGAGCTAAGGGGCCCTTCTTCATTTCTCAGAGCTCCAAGGCCCCTGCAGTGGCTGAGAGAGGGCCAGAGAGCCTGGTCTGCTGCAGAGAAAGCTCTTAGATGGGCTTGAAGGCCCCATCTAACACTCAAATCAAGCAGCTGCTTTTCTTGGTACTATCTCCACCAGGTGGATGTCAGGGTTAGAAAATTGTGGGCAATGGAAGTGTCCTGACCTGCCAGTGCCTAAAAGTTTCAGGTCCCCTTACTATCACCGGGTGTTCCCTAAGATCAGGTAGCCTCCCATCCCACGCATAGAGCTCACCTTGTGTGTTCGTCCAGACTCCTTGCTCTTGGCAGCTGGGATTTGCTCATAGGTGTTCCCAGGCTCTGGAAGCTCTGGGGTCCCCAAGATCTTCTCATAGCCACAGTCTGCAGGCCTTGACAGTTTGCTATATGTGGGACTGGCCCCAGGATGTGGAGGCCTGGCTGGGCCACTCCAACAAGCTGGAATCTGCTCATAAGGACTGCCTCCTTGGTCTGCTGTCCCAATAAGCTCATAGGAATCTGCAGAGCTGCCCTGGGAGCAGGACTGAGCCTCGTGACCTTGTTTCAGAAACCCCTGCCTCCAGGTAGCAGCCCGAGATCCCAGGGCTTCAGAACTGGGGGCCAGGAGAAACCCCCAGGACGTGGAAGACATTGTAGAGCCCTGGTCGGGGCTCACCCCAGAGAGGGCAGGCCCTGGGCCATCAGGTCTATTCTGGTCTCCATCTGAAGGTCTCTTCAGAACCTCACTGCCTAGGGAGCAGGCCTGGCTGCTAGCTGGAATTGACCCATGCCTGCTGGATGCTTCTGTGCCCGGGCCTAGCCGTGCCTGGTTCATCTTCTTCAGGTCTGCGTAGATGATGTCACTGGGGCCTGAAAAAGACTCGTCCAGGAGGGAGGTACTCCTCTCAGGGAGGGGGGGTACCCTGATGGGGGTCTGGGGAGAGAGGGACAGAGAACCTCTTAAAGGGTACCCCATTGCTAGGATGCCCTCAGGTTAACTGGACTCTCTCAGATAAGCTGAGGCCCCTGTCTTGGCCTCAGTTTACCTGTTACATACCAGGGTTAGGATATGACATTCAGGGTCCCTGCCAGGTCTCGTGCTCAAGGAATACAATCTTTACCTTGACATTTAAGGCCTTTGGCCACCAGCTCAACTCCTTACTCAAGCTTAGTCTGCCCTGTTCCTTCTGCCTCCAGTGTGGTCCACTGGTCCCTCAGAACCCCTGAACCCATCTACTTACTGCTGTCCCCATCAGAGTTGCCCACCCCAATTCTATCACTGGTATATCCTTTCAGCAAATACTTAGTGAACACCAGCTATGCCAGCCAGTCTTGGGCACTAAGGGCTCAGTGGCAAGCAAGATCAGCCCTTGGGAGTCTATGTTCTAATCTGGACATGGGCAACGCAAGGCTCTATTACATAGTATAAGGGGACTTTATATACTGTATGCTACTACTTGATCACAGTATAATGTGGTGTCACCTCATAATCAGTACTGTGAAGAGCAAAGTTAGAATGGCAGGTGGGAAATTAAAAAAAAAAATCTTTTTTTTTCCATTTAAGAGGACCTTACTAGGAGGGGACATTTAAAGAGAATGGAGTGCAGTGAGAGTGTGAGCCATACTAAGGTCTGATGTATAGCAATGGAAATCTGAGTCCCTCCCATGGGGTGCTGTGAAGTAAGAAGTATTGGCCACAGACACCCCACTCTATAGTTTACTAAGGGATTTTAGGTATTTCATACCAATTCTCTCAGTGTAGCCTCACAAGAACTTCAGGAATAGTAAACCGAGATTTAGAGAGATTGCATAATTTGCCCAGAGTCATACAGTGAAAACAGCCAAGACCAGGCTTGAAACAAACCCCACTGGCAGGGGCAGGGGCAGGCCCTGGCATGGGTGAACCCCTGGCTGGTTCCAAGCTGGGCCTGCCTCTCTCCCAGACTGGTGTCCCCCCTCCACAGCTGAAAGGACTGCCAGTATGGCCTCTCAAGGCCTGACTGTGATGTGACACCCACATTACTGGTCTAGAGGTCCTCATCCTGAACGGCCCAGAATCCTCCTCACCTCCATGCTTTCCTCCTTGGAGGGGTTCCAGGGACTGACATCCAGGCTCTTCTTTGTGTGGAGGAAGGAGACCTGGGGCTTTGCAGAGGGGCAGGGGCTGGCAGCCTTGTCGGGGACCACTGTGGGGGATGCGGGTGGATTTTCCAGGTTGGTCTGGTGGAGGCCCAGGGTGATAGCATCATACAGATCATTGTCCTCTGGCTGGGGGCAGTGGGAACACAGCAGGCCCATGGTCACATACTCCCTGCCAGCCTTGACTGAAACATTCCCACCAGATTCCTGACTTCAGATACAATTTTGCCACACTCTCCCGTTTTCGGATAGGGACCATAACCCCACATCGAGTGCCCCTGGATGGCAGTAAATAGGGAAGGTGAGAAAAGGCATGTGTCCAAGTGACGGACGCCCATACCTGGGCACCTAGCCCCTCCACCCTCACCCCGGAAGAAGGGTGCTTACCCGGGGGCAGGCAGCAGCCAAGGTCTCCCCAAAGGGCTCGAGCTGCACTTCCTGGTAATGGCGCACCAGCTCGGCCAGGGTGCTGTGGCTGAGGGTGTCACCCGAGATGAGGTAGCGACGGTTTCGGAGCTGGTTGATAACAAAATGCCGGCAGCGATCGCTGCCCCTGCACACAAACACGGGTGGTCTGGGCTGCTGGCCAGAGGCATCCTGGCCTTGGCCTGGGGTCTGAACTCCAGGCCTGGGTGCAGGAGAGGGGCTCCAGCTATCTGTCCAGTGCAAACCTGACCTGGGGCCACCCTTTGGCCTTGGAGCCAGGGAGTGTTCCTCAGGGAGCTGGGAAGAGGTTTCCAAACCTGAGGACCTGGGAAATGCCTAAGCTCTTCTGGTGGAGTCAAGGAGGTCAGGGTCAGGACTAGGTAGGGCAGGTCCTTGGTGCAAATTTAAAGGGGAAACAAAATACTCAATCATCGGGAGAACAAATAATGCAATATTTTTTTTTTCTCCTGATACCAGGGATTAAACTCGGGGGCACTCAATCACTGGGCCACATCCCCAGCCCTCTTTTATATTTTATTTAGAGACAGGGTCTCACTGAGTTACTTAGCACTTCACTTTTGCTGAAGCTGGCTTTGAACTCTCGATCCTCCTGCCTCAGCCTCCTGAGCCGCTGAGATGACAGGTATGTGTCACTATGCCCGGCCAAATAATGCAATATTTTAGATCAAAATGAATGCAAAACTCCATAATGAACAAAATACCAACATTTTAAATAAATGTCAACCTTACACCATTACAACTCAGCCTCACCCTAACTGAAACCATGAGGTTTCATTTCCCACCACCACCCTCAGCCTAAAGTGTCCCACCCTCATCATTTTCCTTTTATATGGAAGAATAACTGACAGTGAAGTGTACATATCACAAATGCACAGCTGAATGAATTTCCATATAGGTACACACCCATGCAACTGCCATGTAGGTGGAGGTAGAAAAACTCTTCAGCCCCTAGAAGGCTGACTTGGGCACCTCCCTATCACTGCCCCCAAAGCAGCCACTGTTTTAACCCTACCACCATGATTCATTTTGCCCTTTATGGAGCTTCATAAATGAAATTATACAAAATTTCTATTGTGTCTAACTTCTTTCACTCAATATTATATTTTGGGGGAGGTTATTCATGTCTGTGTTGAATTAGTCCCCACCCCATTTATGTGCAGTTTTTCATCTAATGAAAAATCCACAATCTACTTATTGTGTTGATGGACATTTATATGGTTATATCTGGATCTGGGCTGTTATAATACAGCTGCTGTGAACATTCTCATTCGTGTCTTTGGAGAATATATCTACTCATTTCTGTTGAGACTATACCAAGGAGTAGAATCAATAGGTCAAGGGTACACCTGAATCTAGCTGTGCCAAATTGTTTTCTAACACTGTTGCCAAGTATGGAGAGCGCCAGGTGCTCTGCATTGTCATCAGTTATTGAGTATCATCTGTCCCTCCAATTCAGCCACTCTTTGTGGTTTTGTTTTCCCAATAACTAATGATACTGAACATTTTTTCATGTGTTTAGGGGCTTTGGGATATTTCTTTTTGAAGTGCCTATTCAATTCTTTTGCTTTTATATATTGAATTGTTTTGGTTTTGCCTCATTTACATATTCCAGATGAGTCCTTTGTTACCTATATGTATTTCCCCAAGACTGTGCCTTTCCTTCCCTGATAATCTTTTGATTGTCAGAAATTCTTAATTTTAAGGGGATCAAGTTTCTCCATCTTTTTTTAAAAATGTTTAGTGCTTTTTGAGTTCTGTTTAATCTTTGCTTATCCCATTTTCAAAGGCATTTTAATATACTTATGAAAAAAGTTTCCTGTTTTCATCTGGAAACATTGTTTTGCTTTTCTCTTTTGGATCTTTGATCTGTCTAGAATTAGTTAATTTTTGAACATGGAGGGAGATAGGCGTCATTTTTTTTTTCCATTTGTCTATCCCATCGCTCCCATACTAATTATTGAAAAAACAAGAATTGCAGTGGTGCCTCTGCTGTAAATCAGGTAACCAAACATGGCACACTCTCTGCACATTCTTCTGTCCCACGTGTCTATCTGTACTTTTTTGAGCGGCCCCTTTTATCTCTTTTATAAGTTGGAATTCTCCCCAAGATCTCATTTGGAGGAAAAAACTCAAAACAAAACAACAACAACAAATACCAGATGCAGAAAACTTGGAAACTGCTGACTTATATTTCAAAGTGCCTAGTATAGTGTCCTGCACATAGCTAAAAAATAACTATTTTAACAATGACTAACATTTCTTTAATCCTTATTATATCCCATGCACTATGCCAAGTACTTTTAAATGCATCAGTTTCTTGAGCGATTTTAACAATTCTTTGAAATAAGTAGGAGAACATTCCCATTTTTACAGATAAGACGAGAGAAACACAGAAGCAAAGAGACTCGAAGATTAGGATTTGAACTATGGGTGTCTGGGTGTGTGATAATTTGGAATCAGAATCTGAGGCATTTGAAGTTTGTCCTACAGCCCTGACCTCCTTCCCTGCCTAAGGAGCCTTTTCCCTCCTCTGCCTTTCTCAGCTCAACCTATTCTCAGGTCAGGATCCAGTGTCACCATCAATGACTTTGTCCTCGTCCCTTGCATCTTCCTTTCTATCACCAGAGCCCTACCCTAACCCAGACCTCAAGCATCCCACATACAGCCAGTAGCACAGGTCCTTACTCACTGTCCCAACACCTCCAGACTAGGCTCCTGAGAGACAAAATGGGCATCTGCCCAGATCATCCCTCTCGATCTACAGAAGTTTCTTCCTTCCTTCCTTCCTTCCTTCCTTTCTTTCTTTTTTTTTTTCTGTATCAGGGATTGATCCTAGGGGAACTTAACCACTAAGCCACATCCCCAGCCCTTTTTAGTTTTTATTTAAAGACAGGATCTCACTAAGTCCTTAGGGCCTCCATAAGTTGCTGAGACTGGTCTTGAACTTTTCATCTTCCTATCTCAACCCTCAAGCTGCTGGGATTACGGGTGTGCACCACCACTCCCGGCTTCAAGGCTGTCTTGAGATGCCCCTTCCCTCCACTCTGGGTGTTCCTCCAAAGAAACCACGAGCCCTGCTGTATCTAGCCCACAACACCCCGTTCTTTGCCTAGCAAATTGCTGTTCCTCCTCCTATTCTGGGCTCAAAGCTCCCCTCTGGAAGGCCTTCTCCAGCATCCCTTTGGGAGAATGTGCTCACTTGGCCCTGCTCCCCATTGAAGGCTGTGGCTAGTGCTGCTCAGAAAGTGTCTATTGAGCATGTGATGAATGAACAAGGGAGTAAGGGACACGGGGCTCAGAGGAAGTCAAGCAGTGGGGGCTGCTGGACCCACACTGTGCTGATCTGTGAGGCTGGTTCTGAGAGCCTGAGCCTGCCTTCCCCTCTTACCTGTAGGACAAGATGTAGCCGGCAGCCCTGTCACTGAGGCGGATGAGGAAGGAACCGAGAGCTTTGTCCCCGAGTAGCTGCTCCGTCTGCCTGGGCAGAGGACATGCCATTAGCTGGGGCTCCTTCCCTAATGGCAGCCTAAGCAGCTGACTCAGAGTCCTGCCTCAGAGTCCCTGAGGGATACACCCTTGGGCACCAGACCCAGGGCACAGACAATCCTTCAGCCCTTGATAGAGGACACCCTTGGGTCTTTGACTGGGTCTGCAGCCTCTCAGGACTGCCTGTGGTCTGTCTTTGCTTAATTGAGCAAATTCAAGACTCAATCTGAGACTTGATCAAGGTCCTGAGGCCACAAGGACCTCCCTCCTCCCTACTGCAGCCTCACCAGTAGGCATACTAGCTGCAACTCCAACCACACACTGTCCACCTGATGGTTGTGGATCAAGGACAGATCCATACAGCTGAAGATTATTAGGTTGGGGGGATCCCCCCCTAAGGACCACTGTGTGCAGTGGTGTGAGATGTGCACTACATAAGAGTTTCTGCAGGGAGAAGCCTCAAGCCTGGTCACAATAGCAGCTCACAGGGACTCACCACCCCCCCCTTAAGCCCCAGGCAGCTACAGATATTTCTACATGGTGCCAAGTATTTTGGAGGCATGATGGAAAATTCCAGCTGTTTTCTGGTTTGGCAGTACATCGACCCGATATTCCCTTACTCACTTTCTCATCAAGTACTTAACCAAGGGCCTGCTCTATTCAGGACCAGCTACGTAATCTGCAGGGCCCAATGCCAAACGAACTCGCTGGGCCCTTTGTTCAAAAATTATTAAGAATTTTAAGATAGTGACAGGAGATCATTGAAGAGAGTGGGGGTCTCTCTTGAGTACAGGGCCCTGTGCAAGTTGATGCCATGAAGCTGGCCTGGCTCTATGCGAGGATGTACCAGGACCTGGTGACTGGTCAAAAGTCTTATGCCTTCATCTGATGCTTTGGCTACTTGGAGATACAGCCCAATTGGAAGACCAACCCCCACATCTTGGCATTTATTCCTAAGGTATCAGTGCACTAGAGTTTGCCTGGGATATCCCATTTATGACAAATTCTCCTAGCTTAGTTACTGATAGTGCCAAGTTTGGGTGACAAATGATATAGTCCCCTAGCCATCCAATCAGTTATTCAAAGCTGGTCTGAGTGTGTTCTGCTCCCGCCTGGCCTTCTTTCACCCCAGCAACCCTAGACCTGAGTGATAGCCAATCCCCCTCCCCCATAGCCTCTCCCTCTGCCACAGAATCAGCCACCAAAGGGTGGAGTGGTCCTTAGTCTGTTCCCCCATCCTTCTCTTCCCCTAAGGTCCCTGCCTAGCACAGGGAGAGGGCAGGAACCAAAGATTCCTGAATTCTCAGGCCACATACTCAGCCCCAAGGGGCTGTGTGGGCTGTGTGGCCATGTGGACAGGGGCAGTCTTACTTGCGGGTGATGAATCCATGAAACCAGGGGGGCAGGGCCCCATTCTGCAGGATGAAGGGGGCTTGGGTCTCCATGAACCATTTCATGGCCAGTTCCTGGAGCTCAGCCAGGGCCTGGCTGTCCCTTGTCTCCTCAGTCTCCCTCCCCAGGCTGAGCTGCTTCAGGCTTCCCTCCATCCTGGCAAGCACCAAAGCCACAGCAAGGCCGGGTCAGTCTGTGGGCCTCTATATCTGCCTGTGCTCTGGCTCATTTGCCTGAGCTCCCAACCTCCCACAGTGCACAGGAGCCCCATTGTTACCTCTGGGCGGTGGCTGGCTCTTCTCTCTGATGCTTTGGGACGGGCACCTTGGCTGGCTGGAGTCACAGCGGGGAGGGCCACGGTAGCAACCCAAGATGGGTAGGGGCAGTTTCCTGGCCAGCAGATGAGCTGCCTCACCGGGTTTGGCCTTCTCCCCCTGAACCTCCAGTCTTTTTTTTTTTTTTTTTTTTTTTTTAAAGAGAGAGTGAGAGAGGAGAGAGAGAGAGAGAGAGAGAGAATTTTTTTTTAATATTTATTTATTTTTTTTTTAGTTCTCGGCGGACACAACATCTTTGTTGGTATGTGGTGCTGAGGATCGAACCCGGGCCGCACGCATGCCAGGCGAGCGCGCTACCGCTTGAGCCACATCCCCAGCCCAGAACCTCCAGTCTTTATCACAGCTAAAGACCAGACCCTGGCTGAAGTCCACAACACTGCCCCTGTTAACAAAGCAATGGATTTAAACTCTACATATCTTTCCCTTGTGGATACCCATTTGTATTTTGGTGGGGGAAGTTCTGAACTGATAAATTCTTCTTCCTTCCACTCAAGATTTATTGATTGCCTATCATATGCTATATGAATCTGGGCCCTGGGAATAAAGCAACAAACCACACAACACTCTGCTTATGGACCTACAGTCTAAGCATTCCAAGACAAAGGGAGAGGGAAACACCAGAGAGCACATGGGCCACACTTCTTAGGCAGAGGGTCCCTGGATGCAGTCAGCCTTGCCCAGGAGGCGACAGTGAAGGAGGAAGAGCTGCTGTTGCCAGCAAAGGGAAAACCATGAGACTACATTGCTACAGATTGCGAGGAACGATGGGGAGCTCATGTGGCTGTAACAAACTTGGCATAGTTGGGTCCCCAGAAGGGCTAGGCTAGGTCTTGGACAGGAAGTTTTGGAGCAGTATAGGGCCATGGGACCTTTGCTCATGTGAATATTCCTGATCCCTAATGTGCTTCTGAGTTTCACAGCAGAAATTCAGGCTAGGTGGACATGGAGACAGGAGATGTTGCAATCAGTCAGCCCCAAGACCTGGGTTAGAATCCTGCTTCCATCACACACCTGACATGGGAATTACTAAGTTGTTGCAGATACCTCAATGTACTCATGATGGGAATAATAAGTACTTTCTAGACTCTGGGGTCACTATGAGGACTAGAAGAGAGCATAATGGTAAAGAATAAAGAAACATTTACATAAATTCAAAAAAAAAGGCAGAATGAATCAAAGGTGATAGCAGTCAGGATAGTAGTTATCTTGGGGATGTAATGACTGGGAAGGGGGCAAGGAGCTGCTGAGTGCTGATCAGGTTCTGTTTTTGGATCTGGTTGGTGATTAGATGACTATGTTCACTGTATGAAAATTCACAGAGACGGGCACTCACAATGTATATTTTTCTATGTTCATGTTCTGCTTCAATGAAACAGTTAATAAGAAGGTGCTAAAACCACATTTCCATGGTTCAAATTCTACCTTACTAACTACATGACCCTTGATCAAATGTCATAAGTTTTCTGGTTTCAGTATCTTAATTTTTGAAATGAGGAGAATCATATGACCTGTGCATTCGGATTTCTTCTATTGTTATAAACGAAAGGCCTGAAGCTGTATACTTTAAAGAAGTTTGTTTAGCTCACAGTTTTGGAGACTGAAAGTCCAAGATTGGGTTGACCCATCTATTTAGACTCTGGCAAGGCCTTCTTGGCTACAGTAATCACATCATGGCAGAAGGCATCATGGTGGGGAAGTGGGCAAGAGGGAGCCATTGCATGGTGAGACAGAAAGCCAGGGACCAGGCTCACTCTTTCATAACAACTCACTCTCACAGGAATTAACTGGCCTATGAGAACTACTTTAATGTCTTCCCAGGGTAGTGCCCACCAATGACCTACCCACCTCCCACCTTTTAAAGGTTCCATCACCTCCCAACATTGCCACACTAAGGACCAAGCTTCAAACACATGAATCCTTGTGAGACAAACCATAGCAACCTGTTGTTAGAAAGGTTAAATGAGTTAAATCCTTTAAACTAGTGTTTGCAATAATGCAAGCAATTGGGATTAGCCACTGCTTGTGATGATGATGATGAGGAGGAGGAGGAGGAGGAGAAGGATATAAATATTCTAAAATATGTAGAGTGCACCCTGTTGGAACCTATCATTATTCTTATTATTACAACTTCATCATGGGTCAACTCAAATCAAGATAAAAATGTGTGTGATGCATACAGTTTAAAGGAAAGACCAGGACATGAGGCAAACCTGGGCAGCTGCCCCTGCCTCTGAGCCATGTTTTCCACATCTGTAAAAAGGATAATTATTTTTACCACACACAGCATGGGATGAAATACTGCAAGTAACACTCTTCACACAGGGGCAAGCACATAAGCACATTGCAAGTGTTCTCAGAGGGCCGGCTCCCAGGAACATCACTTTAACAAACAGTAGATTTCCAGACTTGATAATTTGACAATTTTAGGGAGGCATCAGAAGCAAACCATCATTCATGTTCTTGCTAATTGACCTCTCTTGCCACACACAAGACAGTGCTATCATGGTGTCAGAATGGAAATCCCAAGCTGGCAAGTTCTGGAATTCTCTAAAATGCATAGTAGGGAGGAGGGAGATTGTATCTTTATTTTCCCTAATCTCTAACTGAAACTCAGCATTTCCTTCCCTTGGAAGAAATAAACCACATTAATGTTAGCAGCACCTGTTACTTTGTCAGCAACTGAAATACAGATATTTGCATATTACATTATAGCTGTTGCAGACAGATACCTTTTTTGTTCATCATTACCTCAAAATTATAGCAATTTGATGCAATGATGGATTGTGTTCCTTAACACATCAATAAAGAAGCACAAAGGATTACTACATCAAGAATATTTTTATAAATCCTATTTTCACATAATTTATTTTCATTGTCTCTCTAGGTATTGTATTTTTTAATTTTTTTTTTAATTTTTTATTATTTATTTTTTAGTTTTCAGCGGACACAGCATCTTTGTTTGTATGTGGTGCTGAGGATCGAACCCGGGCAGCATGCATGCCAGGCGAGCGAGCTACCGCTTGAGTCACATCCCCAGCCCCTAGGTATTGTATTTTGTGCATTAAAAAAAAACTATTCTGGGGTTGGGGTTGTAGCTCAGTGGTACAACATTTGTCTATCATGTGTGAGGCACTGGGTTTGATTCTCAGTACCACATATAAATAAATAAAATAAGAGTCCATTTACAACTTAAAAAATGTTTTTCAAAGATAGATTCTGGGACTGCAGTTGTAGCTCAGTGGTAGAATGCTCACCCGTACTTGTAAGGCACTGGGTTCAATCCTCAGCACCACATAAAAATACAATAAAATAAAGGTATTATGTTAACCTACAACTAAAAAAATTTCTTTTAAAAAATCTATTCTGAGCTGAGAATGTTGGCACATGCCTGTAAATCCCAGCTCGGGAGGCTGAGGCTGAGGATGGCAAATTAAAGACTAGCCTGTGCAACTTAGCTAGACTTTGTCTCGAAAAAGCTCAGTGGTGGAGTGCCCCTGGATTCAATCCCCAGTTCTGCAAAAAGCAACAATAACAATAACAACAACAATCTATTCTGTGCTTACTAGCTATGTGACCCACGGGCTTCAACAGATTTCAAAGAGGTCCATAGCACAAAAGAGGCTGAGATGGGGGGGCAGGGTCCAACTCAGAGTTGGTTCACTGCCAAAGTGAGATCCTGGAAGTATTCAAATACAAAGAAATGTGCTTCTATAATTTTCCATGAGGTATTCTCTCTCCACCTCCCAATTAGGCTGGATACTTTTATGGGAAGAACCTGGTCATTTTCATAAGAGACAATGGCTTTGTGTACAAAAGGACACAGAACCCAGGATGGCTGTGGGCCAGGCAAATAAGGGGGAGTCTATGTTTATACTCCAAGGAAGTGTGGAGCTGAGGGGGGTGGAGGCCCAGGTTTGAGGGGAATTGGAAGCTCCATGAAGGACTAGGGGTAGAAATAGATTGTCATGGACAACACTCTGCATTCCATTGTTTAGTTCATTACACATGGGCAACTACTAGTGCTAGACCCTGGGCACAGAGAGGATGCTGGAATAGCCCTACCTACCTCCTCCTGGGGCCCAGAGGCTTAGGAAGAAGGATTAAGAGGCTTCAGGCTCTAGATCAGACTAATGGAATCCCAACTCCCCATTTGCAGCTTACATTTATCTCCATTTCCTCATCTATAAAAATGGGGGAGAAATGAAGCACCTACCTGGAAGGATTTGGTGATTCAGTGAGCTGATGCATGCAGTTCTGTGGCTGGGAGGCACAGCTGCACATGCTGGCCTCGTGATTCTCACAGAGCTTCATGTCATCCCCCCACTTGGGAAGTCCCCAGAATTTGATGTACTTGTCCTGTCTTAGTTCTTCCCTGTCTTGGGTTCTTCTCTCTTGAGTATCTGCTTTTTCTAGAGGACAAACAGATGGCAGTGAATTATCCAATGAACTACTCTCTCCTAAAGGCATTCAGCCTGGCTTGTCTTGGGAAACAGGCCTGAGGCATTCCTGGAAAGATGCTCAGAGGGAGTGTCTCTCCAGCCCAGTGTGGACAACCCCAACACTCTCTCGCTTCTCCTTTCGAGCCCATGCAGGGTGACCATGTTCATGATCCAGTGCTGCTGGCAGCTAGCCTCTTGGGTGAAATGCCAAAGTGGACTTTTCAGCAAATACTAGTCATGTGCTTATTTTAATGCATGAACACATTTTTTTTTTATCCTTAGCTGTTTTTAGTAGGTCTGAATTTGTTCCGTAAACCTGAACAGTGGAGAATGAATGATTCCACCTTCTTTATCTCTGCTTCATTCTTCACCCTATTGTGTCTAGAACAGTGTTTGGCACGGGTAGATGTTGAGTAGTTTTATTTAAATTATTATTTGAATAGATGATACATCCACATGGGTTTTTTTAAATATTTATTTTTAGTTGTGGTTGGACACAATATCTTTACTTATATATTTATTTTTATGTGGTGCTGAGGATCCAACCCAGGGCTTCACACGTGCTAGTCGAGCACTTTACCGCTGAGCCACAACCCCAGCCCCCACATGGTTTTTAAAAATATAAAATATAAAAAAGTATCTGTAAAAATATTTTTCTTCAAGTATTAACTCATTCCTGATCCTGGGTCTTTCCCACAGACCCTGTGTCTTTGTTACTTGTTTCTGGATTGTTCTTCCTGGTTTTGTTTTGTTATGTTTTTTAGTGTATATCCAAATAAATAAATATTTTCCTATTCTCCCTCACTCTTATTTTTCTTTTTTCTTTTCTTTTCTTTTTCTTTTTTTTTTTTTTTTTTTTTGAGACAATGTCTTAGTATTTATCCTAGGCTGTCCCCAAACTCCTAGGATCAAGCAATCCTCCTGCCTTGGCCTTCCAAGTAGCTGGGACTACAGGTACATGCCACTGTGCCTGGCTTTTTTTTTCCTTTTTCCCACATGAAATGTAGAATACTGTACAATGTTCTGCACCTTGCCTTGTAAAAAAAAAATTAACACATCTCAGAGCTCCTTCCAAAAAAGTACACAGAGGAGTGCCATACTTATTTCTATAACTACATAGTATTCTATTATATGCATGCATTTTAATTTTTGTAACAAGTCCCCCACTCATGATTACTTGGGTTGTTTCCAATCTTTTTTATTTCCAAAAATGCAGCCATGGATAACTTTATATAGACATGATTAAGCATAGAGCAAGTGCATCTATGAAGCACATTCCCAGAAGTGGGATCACTGACTCAAAGAGAATTTGCTTTTTTCATTTTGATAGATGTTGCCAAATTTCCTTTTTTAGGGGTTATATTGAGTTGTGCTCACTAAATATTGAATGAATGAATGAATGAATGAATGAATGGATAATAGTATTTTCAAGATCAGTCTTTTTGGGAACTCCCAGCACATAAGAAAAAAAAAAAGGAAGGGGTCTGGTTCTGGTCCAGAAAAATCACCAATTTTATTGTGATCCTTTTCACTCCTCAAGGCCACGGAGGGACTTCCTCTTGTCACTGTTCAAGCATAGCTGCTGGATAGGGAGGGTGGTATCCAGACATGTCTCCTTCAGCCATCCTTCCACCAAACACACACAGGATGTTGTGTTTTATTCACAGGACACGGGCCAGGTATTGAGAACTTTCCAAGGACCCCTAGTAAGGTCTGAGACCTTGGAAATAAAAATTAAAAAAAAAAAAAAAACAGAACAAAACCAGTGGTGGTTCCAAAATTCAAAAGGAGAAAATTATACAACTACAATGCATAAATGTGTAAGTAATTATCCATTCAGTGTCATCTTGTATCATCCTCATTTGGTATTCAGGAAAGTTTCATCATACATAAAAGTGTTTGGAAGCCAGATGACTTTACCTTGCCGCAGTCTGGCTGGGCACAAATCACCGAGCCGCCAAAAAGCACTTGTATTTTCAAACAGGAAACTTTATTGCCCGAACTCCACCAGCACTCCACGCACACTCCCCTCCCACCCATCTCTCCCCACTCTCTCACAGGCTCCTTGCCTTCCCAACTCGGATCCGTGAGAACTCAAAAGGTAGTGGGCGCCTGAGGCAGCAGGAACCACCCTATTCCCAGAGCCGCCCTATCCCCCCCCCACCCTATTGCCGGACAGCAGGGGTCCATAACATAACCATCACCATCTCAATGGCTCGCTGTAGTCACCTCTCAACCACTCCCTTCTGACAGAATGCCATGCGTCATCCCTACTCAGCTGTGGCCCTCAACATTACCTTATGAGAATTCTCCATCAAGCCAGAAGACTGCCAAGAAATCATTACCAATTGTAAATTAAATGAATTCCTCAAAGCCAAATAATTTTAAAAGCAAAATCATAAAAGTAATCCTTTCCAAAAAAGCTTAAAGCAAAAACATATTTTTCATGTAAAATGTGGCCATGTCATTTAAAAATATAGAGTTAGCCTTGTGTACCCCAGGGCTCCCCATTAGCATATCCAACCAACCACAACCAGAAAATGCAAAGGAAAAAATTGCATATGTGCTTAATATGTACAAACTTTGTTTGGTCATTATCCCCTAAACATTGCAGTGTAACAATGATTTACAAAGTGTTCACATCTTATTAGGCATTGTAACTCATCCAGAGATGATTTAATATGATGCACATATGGGAGGTTGCATATGGGTTATATGCAAATACTACACTATTTTATTTAAGG